>NC_136820.1:48963007-50440966 GCF_951394365.1 Tetrao urogallus | reverse complement strand
CGTCTGCAGGATGGATATTTATGGGGACATTTATTGAATGTTTATTCTTTCTTTCTCCCTCTTTCTTTCTTTCCTCCAACAGAATTATTCAGTTTACTATGGTTGTTACAGATTTACCCATGTAAAGCTTGTTCACACTTGCAAAAAAGCTTCTATACTTCATTATTGCAGTTCAATGTAATTACATACACAGCTGCGCATCCATGCTTTTGGAAGAATGTCTTCCAAAATTCATCAGAAGAAATGTTCTTCGTGAACTTTGGATTGTACCTTCATGCACAAACTGTTTAGTTTCTCGCTATTAACTTAGGAGAGTGCATGAAATGCCAGTGAAAATAACTCTTTCCTCTGAAAGGGATGGAATGGATGTTATGTACCTTCCTTTTTCTTTTTTTTTTTCCCTTTGTCAAAAGAGATAAAGTACAAAAGACTCCGCATCTTCCTCCAAGCTCACTCTCTGCTCTCCTCTGTCTCTTCAAGCAAGCATTTTCCTCCAGAGCTTGCTCATCTGATTAAATACTGTACCTCTTCTAAGGTAATAGGTATTTCTTCCTGGAAGTTTTTATTTCCTTGTATAGGTTTCAAAGGCAACAGCTATCTTAAAATCAGACATCTACCTTTTAAATGCTTGGATGCTTAAATGGAAACACATGAATATATTCTCTCCTGTGTTATCTGTGATGGGGAGTCTAAGGAGTCTAACCCTTGCCAGATTGTCACTCAAGCTGCTTGCAGAGGCTTTGCACGTACAAACCAAGGCTCTTTTACCTTTTCCTAATTGGGTTTCTTGCTGAAAAATAAACAAAGACAACCACTTGATAAGACATAGTGATCTGCTTTTCCACACACGTTAAACAGTTTTGATTTCATTTCATAAAATCATAATCATAGAATGCTAGAATGGCCTGGGTTGCAAAGGAGCACGATGCTCATCCAGCTCCAACCCCTGCTGTGTGCAGGTCACCAACCAGCAGCCCAGGCTGCCCAGAGCCACATCCAGCCTGGCCTTGAATGCCTGCAGGGATGGGGCATCCACAGCCTCCTTGGGCAACCTGTGCCAGTGCCTCACCACCCTCTGGCTGAAAAACTTCCTCCTCATATCCAACCTAAACCTCCCCTGTCTCAGTGAAAAACCATTTCCCCTTGTCCTATAACTATCTGAAGTTCCTGAGTTTCTGGCACATTATCCTTAATAACAGAAAATAATGGTCCTATAGCATAGAATATAATGCAGTATAGTCTTATAGCATAGTATAGAGCACCAACAGACACTGCTTCATCTTAACTATCTTCTAAACCACTTTCAAAGTGCATCAAAGTGATTTCTATAGTGACATAAGTACCTACTCTTGTTTACTATAACCACTGCCCAAGCAACTAGATTGGACCACAAAAGGTAATTAAAGCTCATTAAATGCTGCAGAGGTCTGTATTCTGGATCTTCCACTTTAGCACTTCTGATCTTGTTCTCCATGGGATGATGCTTTTACATCTGTAGGAGTTTGCCAGAGAGTTTTGCCATTTTATTTGATGCAGTATCAATTTGCACATCGCTCAGCATGAGCTATATGACCTATACACTTTCATGTAGACTTTATTTTTTCCCCTTGTTTTTCACTGGATCTCATTTGAGTTCATTTAGAAAGCACTCTCTGTAACTTTCTGAGCAGGGGAAGCACAGAGGGAAGTGCCGTTCTCTTCTTCTTGTTGATCAATGAGACTCCTGGGATTGACACAAAGCTGCATTGGGGTGTTCAGACTGGACATAAGGAAACCAAATTTCCACACACTGTTTTGATCCTTGAACCGGTGCAGTGAATTCAAATCAGTTTACTGAAAAACCATGCAATTTCTACTTTCCTGCCTCTTTTGATGTCTTTACAGCCACAGTGTGCAGTAGGAAAAAAAAATAAAAATATAATGTGCTTGGTTTTGAGCGTTTTATTATCAAGTACATAATGAGTTTGGAGAGACGAATACTGCAAATGAATTACACTAGAGAGGAAACGGCAGATTTTCTACTAATGATTTTTTTCTGTGTGCATATTATGGTACTTTAAGGCTAACTGAAAAGCATTTCAATTTTAGCAGACACCTCTAGGCAAGTGAGTTCTTCTTTCCATCAAAAATACTTTCATCTCAAGAAAAACCTAATTCGTTTCCTGCTTTATGTTCCCAGAATAACTGTATCTCACTCTCAATTCAAGTGAAAAATAACATAGAAAATGACTTTCTGCTTTAAGAAGTCTAAATAGTATTGATTCACTAAAAAAGACTTGAGTTTTAGTGGGACAAAAAATGTTCTCTTTGCATTAAAATGGGGGTGGAAGTGGTTCTATTTCAACTGAAATCTTTGTAGATGTAGAAAGTGATTTTTGCCTGAAAATGGCTGCAAGCAGGAAATAATAAAAGATGCTTGTTCACATGACAGTTCAAAGATGCACAAAGTATGGTATCTGCAATCTGGCATGGAGAGCAACTAGCAGAAAGGCCTGCCTGTCCTAGTCATGATTCCTTTCTCTGTGATTCCCACTAGTATTGCCAGGAATCAGCTTGTGCACCACTTGGATTTCCCTCACAGAGACAAGGTCCACAGATTGTCTAAACTCTTTGTGCCTCCATGGAAGTCTCTTTGAGCACTTGACAAAAGTACCTGACCGTACTTCTACATTTCTGCTGTGGGCATTTTTCTGTGTGTGATTTAATGGCACTTAGCACCGTTTTGTGATACCAAGGGACCATCAAGTGATCTACTGAATCCCATCACTAAACCATGTCTTCTGCATTTCTTATGTATCTCAAGGAGTGGGAACTCCACCACTTCCCTCAGCCCTTTTTAATGCTTGTCCACTTTCTCCATGATAAAAAATTATTCCTAATGTTCAATCTAAATCTCCTACAGTGCATCTTGAGACCATTTCCTCTTGTCCTTTCACTTGTTGTAAGACAAGTGATCGACATGGTCCTCACCGCACCTCCTTTGATGGAGCTGTAGAGAATGATGTGGTTTCCTCTCAGCATCCTTTTCTCCAGATTGAACCCAGGTTCCCTCACCTCTCATAACTTTCATTTTCTGGCTCCTTCATCAGCTTTGTTGTCCTTTTCTGCAAACACTGGAGCAACTCAATGCCCTACTTGTAGTGGGAGACCCAAAACCAAACACAGTATTCAAGGTTAAGTCTCACCAGTGCAAAGTACACAGTGGCAATCACATTCCTTGTCCTGCAGCAACACTGTGTCTGATACAAGTCAGGATGCCATGGGCCTTCTGGTCACTTGGGCACACTGCTGGCTCAGTTCATCCAGAAGCATCCCCAGGTCCTTCTCTACCAGGCAGATTTCCCCAAACCCATACTGCTGCATGGTATCATTATGAAAAACATTAAAAGACATCTTGAATTTTGGAGGTATTGGTTCTTCAAAGAAGACAAGATGAAATAAAATAAAAGAAAATAAAGCACAGTCTATTGAAGAGATGGGTGGTAAGAATGGACCGGTTGTTTTGACAACCTGATGTATTAAGAAATATTAAAGTATTAAGTATTAAGCTGAGTATTCCATACTCAGCAGCAGAACTAAAATGAAAAAGAGGAAAAAGAAAGCAGAATAAGTTTGTTTTTTCTTCCATTAGGTCTTGCTGAGGATGAAAAATAAAATTGCGTCATTTTTGCGTAGCAACAACAAAGAACTGAATGTTCCTTCCTGGACAATTTTTTAAGTATAAAGATTCATATCCTACTGAAAATTTCACCAATCTGCTTTTTCCTCTGATTCTCAGACTGCAATCAAGAAAATTAGAGAGCTGTATGTTGTTACTATAGTAATGAATGTTTGCAGTGCATAAAAAGAAACCGGGCAGTTAAAGATATGTATCTTCCAGGGAAAATAGAATACAATTTTTCATAATTTTGACCACTCAGTGCTTTTGTAGCTGTGGGTTCTAAGAAATGAATGTTCCTATGGTAGTGAAAATGTTTGGTTACTCATTTTTTTCTCATTTTTTCATTTTCAAAACGAACAGACATTTGAACAGTCACTAAAGACGTGTTATTTGGAGGCATGCTTACCATTGCATAAAACTGAAGAGTGATTCTGGATGGCCTGAATACGCTGAAGAAGGGTTACTAATTAGTGAAATAACAGTGAATGGTACCAGAGACAAAAGTCGTGGACCTGGGGGAGTAAAAACATAAAAAGTTTTGCTTTAAGTGGAAATTTGTTATATGCAAAAATGACAAAGAAAAGTATAGAGATCAGACCACAGAACTACAACAGTGTTAGCAAATTAAAGATGTTAGGGCAATGGTCCAGGCATTGGAACCAAGGATGGACACTGGTATATCATTATAACCATACTTGGTATATTTCTGGCCAGGATCATCTGGGACTCTGGTTCAGTTGTTAGGTTAGGCCATGGGCTGTACCCAATAGGTGGGTTGAATACAATCACTCTATTTGAGGGCCAAGAGAATTTAATCATACACTCATGGGGAGAGTATGTAATTTACCTTGAGGCTAGGTAATGGCTCCTGCCAATGGTTAATATTGCTACAGACATAGCTGATTACTGCAAGCTAATATGAGCAAAGACTATACAAAACAGCTTCTTCCAGTTGATATATATTGCCTGATAATTTGATGACAACCCCTCTTGCTTAGGAATGATATGCTTTTTCCTTTTTTTAAGAGGCAGCAGTTACTGGCCAAGGCGAATGTGTTCCAAAGGAGGTCCAATTTTGTGGCAGATGATTTTGTGTCTCCATTTGCTCAATTTGTTAATGCAGAAGACCTTGACTTTCAGAAGGCAAACTACCTCGGCATAGCTCCAGCAACCTCTTCCTTTATAATTCAAGATCTGTGTGCTGACAAAGCTTTCTTGCTCTTGAGCAATGCCTGAAAATAGTAGAAAGCAGATGGTACTTCCTCACTTTCCGTTAGAAACCAACAGAAACACAGGAGCATTCTGGCTGGTTTTGGTTTTCACTTAGGCACTGGCACAACTGTGAAATTCTGACTGAGCTCCTTAGTGACTTAATATGGGTAAACTTGAAGTTAAAGCAGCCTTCAGACAAGCTCACGTGGATCATCAAGAGGGAAAACATTAATTAAAAGCATCACAGGCTTCTTTCTTTTCTCTTTTCCCATCCAGAAATAATCAGATGGTGCTGACTGAACTGCAGGAGCTGGTAAGGCTGGATTAAAAGTGAACAAGGTCTCCATTCCTTTCAGTATGTCCTCTAGAGCTGGATGCAACACATCTCATGTCACATCCTTTTCCATCTCCATTCACACTACGCCCTCACAGGCAGCATGTACAAAGCTAATGTTCGTGGCAATACACCAACACCCTAAGCTATCAGATACTCATATTTTGAGTTATGCCCTGGAACAGCGTGGAAGACTCCACATGTTTATACAAGTCTATGCCTTGCCAAGAAGCCAGAAGCAGAAGTCTTCACTGCCAAGAGCTGCAAGACATGAAAAGAAATGCTAACAGAGGTCTTCATGTGTTACACTGACTGGTAAAGATGAAGAAAAAAAGAATTTTTTTCATTTTAATAGAAATTAAAACAACTCTCATTTTTAATAAATTTGTCCTTGCGCAGTGCAAATATGGTCCCTAATTTCTCCAAATGTGATCAATTCTCCATCCCAAATACCTTTTATTTTCTTTGAATACCTCTCAGACATTGTCATGTCTTTCTTATTTATTTGAGGGGATTATTACTGGCTTTTATGAGACAGTTTTATGAGAAATGACAATAATTATGGAACAGTTCTCAAAAATGCTACTTTCTCCCTTGTGTGCTGTAATTAGATGACAAGTGCAGCATTTTCATGTGTTAGCTGGCTCTGGAAGCAAAAACCAATAGCTTATTTATAAAGGCTTTATATAATTTTCTCCTGAAGCAAAATTAATCCATAGCTTGAAACTCTTTGGCTTATTTTAGTAGGCTTCAGAACTACGGGCATATTTTTATTTAACAGACTGTAACATTGTATACTTCCATTGGTTCATTTGCAGAGTATTCAAATCCTCATACCAACAAACAAAAGGTAGATCAGCCCTTGCCTAAATGAGACCTAAGTGAGTGCATCTTGCAGAAGATGTCTTACCAACTCAAGGTTTAGTCTTCATCTGGGATAAGATATATTTAAAAATTGTGCGTTGTATAGTTTGTGGACAAGAACTGGAAGTAGAATTTTCTTTTGAAAACGATAAATGACCTAGCATAACTTTATCTCTTTTTTTTCCTTTTTTTTTTTTTTTTTTTTTTTGAATTTTTTGGGCAAAATTTAAGGATAAGAAAGAAGTGATAGAAGGTATCTGTTTACAGTAAACAGTACAGTACAGGATGCACTGTCCCTGGAGGTGTTCAAGGACTTTAGATGTTGTAGCGAGGGACATGGTTTAGTAGGAAAATATTGGTGGGGAGTGGATGGTTGACATGGATGATCTTGGAAGTCTTTTCCAACCTTGGTTATTCTATGGTTCCATGATTCTATGAAACTGTAGGACTATGGCACCCAGGGCTGCTACATCAAAGACTGTACATTCAGTGGCTGTCTTAAGACATGATGGAAAGGATGTACAGCAAAACCCCTGATGAAGGAACACTTTGGGAGATACAGTAAGACAGCATCATTCTTCCCATTGCTCTTCCTAATTTGCTGCCCATCAGTACTGGTACTCTCCAAAGCTGAGATCAGGGTGTGTTGTGTCCCAAAGGCTTGTAGGTGAATGTAGCCATCTTATGGAACTGTCAGCATTGAATAAGTCATCTGGAGAGTGCAAGCTCACTGAAGACTCATCACTTTCTTCTTTCAGATTTCTATGGAGTTTGGGGAAGATGTATTTTTAGGACTGGAGATATGTGTTTTGACATTAAACTGTCTCTCAGAGGCTGCCCTTCCAAGCCAGCAAACAATGTGAGCCCTCACAGGAGAACTTTACTAAAAAGGGTTTGATTCTGAGCCCGTGGAAAGATTTTTTACTTTGAGATCTACATGTTCAAAGGTAGCATGTCCCTAATTCACAACCAGATCTACTAATTAGCTGGAAAAGAAAGGGGGACTTCAGGTCAGTTGGAAACAGAGAATAACTTGGAACTCGATGCATTTCACAATTTGCTGTTTTGCAAAATAGAAAGTACAATTTATTGAATGGTACTAAGACTGCTGTCTGCTACAGTTACTTTTTTATTTTTTGCATTCATTATTTGTCCAAGTTCACTTAGAAGCATAACTAATTTATACCTTTTCTCTTGTGATTGTTACCTTCTCTGAGAAGCTCTATAGCCACAGGGAACAAGGAAAAAAAGTTCTCCTGTTCTGCAGATGCGAATAATTCCAATAAATAAACCTGCCTTTTTTGTTTGGCTTTGAACTCAGGCACAGCAGTGATATTCAGGATGAGCAGCTCATAAAAGCTAACAGTAAAATAAACAGTAGCAAAGAGAAATTTCAGGAAAACAAATGGAATTTAGAGAGGAAGGCAATACTGCTGAAGATTTCAGCATGACAATAGATAAAATGAAAATCATTTACAGAATTGTGCCTGGCAAATATCTGAAAGATAGGCATCCAACAGCAATGCCACTGTCATTGCGTGGATTGGGAAAAGTGTTGATCCACCATCTGGCAGCCACAAATTAATGGGAAATAGAACTTGTGTGTTCCAGTGCTAATGTTTGCAATAGACTGACACAGAGCTTCCTCTGGCCCCTTGCTGTTGCTAGCAGGGTGTGCATGACATGTCCAGCATGGACTTGCATTGAATAACAACACAGCTGGCTCTGCACAGACAACAGGCTTCTGTCAAATCACATTTTCTGCCACCAGGGAGAAATAGGTAGGAGCAATGCAGCATGACTTTGCACCAACAGCCACATTAGACAAGATGATCTGAAGGTTAATCTTCATGTAGCACTGATAACTCTCTAATTGGGTAGGTTCCTAATGATAATTGCTACTTGAAATTGACCGAGTAAAGAAAATTAGCATCTGTTCCTTTGTCACCTAACTAACAGTACCAAATTCGGTTTGGCTCAACTTCTATACAGATTTGCTTTTGTGTTTGTTAGCACATGTATTACAGAGCAGATGTAGCCAATAATGAACGAAGACCTGGTCCAACTCATGTTGGTTTGTGCCAGCTTTGGGTCAATATTTTTAGAAGTGGATGAAATTGTTCAAGCATTGCTGAGAGAGGCAGGTTTTGTGGGGCAAAACAAATAACTTCTTATTCACAGATTCTAAAAAAATCAGAATAAAAGCAAAACAGAAACATTTTCAAGCACAACATTCATATTATCTTTGCCATGGAGTCACTTTTTAGATCCATAATCTGATCCAGCTAGATTTTCAAATGGAAGCTAATGTCAAAGCTATTAAATGTAATATTCTGTGTTGCTTATGTACCAGTGTCAGAGAATGACATTTGAGAGCAATGGCTTCACAATGTCTGGAAATAAGAAAACTTGGTCTTATTGCAAAGCAGTGTCATAAATGTCAGTGCTTTTAATGAGCCTCAAAACTGCTTTACTGTTTAGCAAGAACTATTGGTGACAAGTGGACAGTTGGGCTGGATGATCTTGTAGGTCTTTTCCAACCTTGGTGATTCTACGATTCTATGATTTTCTAACCTAAAGTAGTATCCAGACTATAAACTCTTTGGCAGTTGTCATTTTACAGATATGGCCTGGGAGTAGATAAGGAATGAAAAGAAAACATCTGTAATATCAGTTCTTGGATGAAGGAAAGAAAGCAAACATGCAGATAAAAGGATGTCTCAATAACCCTCTGGGCTACTTTTAGTTATTCAGTAAGCATGAATACTTAGTCTATCAGGAGACTTTTAGGGAGTGTTATATATATTAGAACAGTCATTCAGTGTTTGTACAGTCTCATTTACAGTGTTATATCTCTGAAGAAGTCATGTTATTCCTAATGGGCCAAACTACCTAGTAAAAAAGTGTTTCCCTGTGACTTTTTGGAGAAAACAATCAATCTGACACCTCTAAATTCTCTTCTGGAAGATCCAAAATCACCACACAGCTCCAAGCATAGTTATTCTTTCTTTTGACAACCTGATTTGTGTGTGAAAAATAGTTAACAGATATTCCTCTGAAAGACAGATCTTGAAGGTGAAATGATTAATGGACTGAGTTTGAAGGAAGAAAAAAAAAACCTGATGGGAAGAAATTTTGAAAACAGGAGATGACAATTCAATGGCATATTTTGTAGAAAAAAACATGAAATCAGCAAATTGGAAAATGTTGCAGCACATTGGTAAAAACTCTGTTAAAATTTCTACATCACCAACAATTAATTCACTGACATCAAGGAGATGTTACATTATGCAACAAGCATCTGATGAAGAGTTCTTCATCTTCATTCCTATTGCATGAGATTCTGGAAATGTTTTGAGCACGAAGCACTATCTTATCCTGAAGGTTTTAGGTCATAAGTAATATTTATATGTCCCATGGGACAGTTATAATATACACTTGGTATGAAATATGAGAACAAATAAAGTAACTCAAAAATGAGTAGTGATTGTTTTTATTTTTAATTGTTCTACTGCAACATCAACCATCAGGAAATTTCCTCATCCTTTGCAGATATTAGACCATGAGATGTAGTAGTATTTCTCTGATACACAAATGCAGTTCTCAATCTGTAGGTGCAGCATTGCTTCAATCTGGCACATGCTGGTGCTTCGTGTGGAGCTTTTCTGCTATGCAGCGTTCCTGTGGTTGCACCAAAAAAGAAAACAAAACAACCAAAACCAAAAAATACAAGGGATTTTATCAGTTGGAAACAAATTAGCTTTAAAAAAACAACAACAACAACAACAAAAAAACACCACAAAACTTTACAGCTAAGCCAGTTCTTCTCTCCGCCCGCTTGAATAAAAGTGTCGGTAAAGGGAAAGTGGAAAGAATGAAGCCATCAGTATGTCCATGCTGAAAACAAAAACAAAACCAGAAATGAATTCTGCATTCTAATATTGGTGAAAAAAAAAAACAAATTTGGATTACAGCTTTTCCTTTTTCCCTTTTTTTTTTTTTTTTTTTTTTTTTTTTTTTCCCATTTGTGCAAATACTTTTTGCTCTCATTACTAAAGTGTTCGGAGGAAACGAGCCGTGAAGAGAAGCACTGAAGCGGTATGGGATGTTTAGATCTTTTTCCTTCATTTTCTCCAGTATGAGCAAATAATGGCTGTTATGTAGGTGGGGGTGGGATGTAAGCGATAGTGAATCCAGCTATGCTCAATTTCAAAATCTGTTTTCTAACAAGATGGAAGAGGAAGCCTGGTGTCTAATTATGGTAGAATCAGTCTGAAGTCTCAGTAGCATGGACATATCTACCAACATCTCAACGCTGTTCATCTGAAGTGGTTTTATTTGCCTTTTTCTTTGTTTCTGTGTGTTTGTTTTTATAGTATTCTCTCATCTCTGTGGATATCCAACCTTTTGGCTTGCCAGGGCTGCACTGAGTGAAGAGGAGAAGTTTAGGGCTGCATCTATGAAGGCTGCTCCGAAAGAAATGCCTTCTATTTATTTCCACGGAAAATACAGCAGATGCAAAGAGCACAGTAACACTATTTGATAGAGCAAATTCTTAATTATAAAAAAACATTTTTCAACAATCACTACCATTTACTATGCATTGCCACCAGTGATGAATAAGAGACTACGTTCTGTGCTTGTGCAAATCTGTACCAGTGGAGGTGACCCACTGTCACTGTCACCACTGCTGAAAAGCATGGTCCACTGCATCACTGCACTGACATCCACTGTTTGGTAATCACAAATATTCAGCAAATGTAGATGAATGCCAGTGGGTTCCATTTTTCCCCATGGAGGAATTCACTGACACATCTTTACTTCATCTGCATTTCCATGTCAGCCACCATTCTGTCAGACTGCCCCTCTGCTGCCATCTGTCACACAGCAACAAAATGTTGTGTGGTATTGGTGGGAAGGCTCAATCTTTTTTGCCATCCACCAACATCTGCTTCTGACAGAGGTGGACAAACATCATAAAATAGGAGGAATTACTTTCAGAGCAGCCCTCTTAAAATATATGATATAATCACTGCACACAAGAAACAATTTTTTTTTAAAATTACAACATATAAAAAAGGAAGACAGCAAAAACATGAAACCAGTGGAAATTTAACTTCATTTTTGTGAAAATAAAGCATCAGTAGGTTTGATGGCAGTGACTGTAATTCTTAGTGAAGTCTCAGAGATTTTTGATGAAATTTTAATCTTCCTGTGCTTCATCTTTGAAAACATTTGTTCACAAATGCATGAACCGTTAAAAGTGATGATATGAATAAGGCATGATGAGGGGGCTTACAAAAATCTGGTAAAGGGATGTGATATTGCTGGTAGGTGGATAGTTGTCCAGGAAGATCTTGGAGGTCTTTTCCAACCTTGATTCTACGATTCCATGATCAAACTGTTGATTGCAACTCTATATATTCCATCTGAAAATTCACATGTATTTATGTTGACTGCAAATGGAGTCACAAAGAAAGCAACCCATTGGCTCCCAAAATGTTTCTCCAAAAAACTACTGCAGTACTATTGACTAAAGCTCAAATTAATGTCTGCATGATCCTGCTTCTAAAAGCCTATAGAAAAAAGATATTAGATGTTGAAAAGCTTGAGAGAATTCACAGAAGGCCAACAGCTTAACAGAGCATTTTGAGCTGGAGTGGTCTGATGGAGTATGTATATCCATACCACTGACAAGACTACTTATTTTTACTTAGCTGTGTATTGTTTGTACAAACCTAAAATCTCCAAAAATTACACATCAATTACACGTTCTCTTGCAGTTGTTGTTTAAGTAAGCAAGATGTTTTACTTAATCAATCCTTAGTACACCTCATTTATTCCTTTAATCAGTTCTTTCCCATATATTCTGCATTTTGTCAATATTGTTCAGTGAGCACTGCAGATGCCTCATGGGAAGTGATAAGTATAGTTGTATCTTTTAATTTTGGCAATGTAGTAGGACCGAAAATATAGATAATTTATGTTCACTGTTCCAGAGAATATCATTTCTTCATTTCAATTTTTACACTTGTAAGGTTCATTCATGCTGCCAGGCATTTAGATAAAGGTGTAAATGCAGTAATAATCCGTGAGTGTTTTAAGGGTGGTGGCAACAAGGAGATAAATTTTTAATTACAACATATAAAAAAGGAAGGCAGCAAAAACATGAAACCATTCGTGCTCTCATTATCATTGAGTTCTTTATAGTTATGTCTAAAAATCTGCGAAGAGGAAGATCTCATAACACAAGGTCCTGGAAGAGCACACAAAGTAGGGAGCAGTGCAGGTCCTGAGTAGCTTCTGTGGCATTTGTAATGGATTTATTTTGTTGATCATGAGATCTAACCTCTAGTTTTCACTTGTTTTTCCCAGGACATCAAGAAAGGTTCTGAAATTCACAGGTTTGGCCCTGGGACAGGAAAAGAAAAAGAAAGTTTATATTCCTTAGTCTTTCCTTAGTTGTTATGATTAAATCTTCTATTTGAGTAAGCACCAAGCTCATGGAGATGCACCTATAGTCATGTTCACTAATCTGCAGTCGTAAATGTAGGTATCTTGACCATCCAACTGAATCCTGCCCTGAAATGGTTGCAGCTATTTGCAGCTACAGAGACAGTCTCCTCTTGGGTATTCTTACACACTGCTATTGACTTCCCTGCTGTGAACAGAGGAGCATCTCTGCTTTAAGAAAATATTCAGAATGTGTAGATCCTAATGGAACTATGATCCTAATGTTTAGTTCAGCACTACTTTCTGCCTTCAGGAATCATTCATATCTATAGCAGTCACTAATAGTTTACCTTAAATTTTTGGTCAGTGATCACAGATTTTTTATTAGCCTTGAAGTTTTAATTTGTAGGCGAATTAGCTCTGGTTTTATTTTCTAGTTGTGGGGGAAAATATGCACTCTTAAAATAAATTAATTAAAATCTGTGTGAGAGGCTGAAAGATTTCTACGTATCCTGTCTTCCAAAGGTCCACACAGGATCACAGGAGGCAGGAATGGCAAACGCATCCAATGCTCAGCAACTTCTGCACTGTTTCCCAGAATGGAATTTCAAAGGATGGTGGGAAGAAACGAGCTCTCCCACTTCACCCTTGTACCAGCAAATTTCCACAGCAAGAGCAGAGAATTAGTGAAGAAGACACAACACAACTGCTACTTCGTATGGTTTGATCAGACCTCGGGATGGGTTTTATCCAGGTAAAAAGGTGGACCAGGTTTATTTTCTACTGACTTTTTACTATTTTCAGTGGAAGATCCTAACAGGATTTGACTTTTTCATTATGTATGCTGTTGATGCTTATATATACTGGCAAAATGGATTCAGACTGGTGCTCCTAATGGATCTAGAAATGTGCAATATTACAGCAAGATAAAATGCCTAATGTCTTAGGACATCTCATAATCATGAGTTACAAGCTGTCAGGATGTGGAGGACTTTTGACACAAAAACTATTGCCTGAAATTCTTAATCTTTTGGCTGAAATCTCACACTTTTTTCATTGAAGTATAAAGAGCTTGCTGGAAGTATAACTTGACAGATAATTGTGCCCTTCTGGAGAAGGAGATTAAAACAGCCACAGTCATATAGACTTGTATATTTTTGCTTCCTATTCTGTAGTGAATGTCTTACTTCACAGGAAGATTTTTACTCAACAGTGATGTCTCCAGAAAATACATCTTACAGCTTTGAGTATGTTATAGTTCCCAGAGTGCACCTCATTGATATAAATCTAGGATCCATACCCAAAGTTATTTCAGCTGACTTGCATTTTGTAATGAATCAGCTTACATGTGTAGTATGTGTCTATTTATACCTTTCCTGAAGTCTTAAGGGTGCTCAGAGACTGGGTAAGTAATTTTCTGCAAGTGTATTTTAAGTCCCATTTCATGCCATTCTGGTCACTTCCAAAGTGGCTTCCATAGCAGTATCTAAAAATATTATTCATTTGTAAAAATGAGGAAGTCCTCCAGATACTTCCCACTTGTAATTCTCTTTTTGTGACAAACAGTGTACTCATCTCTGCTAATATAGCTAAACTATGGAAATGTTGCCATTAGTTTTGAAGAGATTTAAATATCTCCTTACAGAGTTTCACTGGCAAAATTCTCCTTTGGCAGCAAGAATTTTAATTCCTGCAAAATATCAAACATCTAGTAACGTAAGAAACCCTGAAAATATTTACAAAGTACATCCAAATTAAGTTTAGTGAATGCTCTTCCTATTGAAGTCAGTGATTGGTCTCCACAATCAAAAACAAATGTGATGGAGAGGAGTGGGAAGGCATGAAAAGCATGCAAACAACAGTCCAATGCCTTGCAGTGAAAGGTAATATGGTCCAGGCCAACCACATAAAAAAATTGGCTATACAGAAACCACAGAGGAGTAGAAAACATGTTGGTTGGAAACAGAAGCACAGCACATGCAAGAATTAATTACAGGATTTCTAGCTCAGGGATTTCTGTCCATATTCTCCATTTTAATTATGAAGTACATCCTTCTGTCTGCTTTGGAGTTGCTATCCAATCCTGTGTAAGACCACTGTTTTAAGTTTTGCTGTCACTTTGAAGCTAACAGTGGTTGGAATGAGAGTTTGGTCCAGATGACTTAATATTCTTTCTATTCCAAAGCCCAGAAGTGAACTGTTAGCTACAGGTTTGTTCTTTTCTTTTTAAAAATGATTTTGGTTTAATGGTCTTTGGGGATGGGATTTCATGTTTCCTAATTCTTTTAATTAGAGAGTATCTTAAAGGGAGACATTAATGACACATTAGTGACAACCAAATATTCCATAGCCACCTTCTCTCCTGACTATCAGTACAAATCAGTCATGTAAAAGAACAAGATACTAGAATAAGTGCAAAAATATGGTATAAAGTGAATAAACTAAGAGGTATACCATGAAATGCTTTCAGAAAGCAAGTTTTGTTTCCCTATTGAACAGTCTTTAACAGGAAAATAATGAGCATTTCAGAGACTTTGAGAGGCTGAAGCCTGTTAACCCTGAAAAATTTCTGTTAGAGTTTGCCATATGGACATGATTCCCGGTAATATTTTCCGTAGAGATATATGTTTTTCACTGCAGCACAATAATAGGAATGCTTGCTCTTGACATGAGATATAGTCATATGTAGTCTCTTAAAGACCCAGATATGAGAGGACTTTTGGAACAAAGCAGATTAAGGACAGGAAGACTGTGTTTGATTAGTGTCCTTCTTCAAGATAAAGAGTAGAGTTTTCAAGGTAGCTCAGATTTGAAGCACAAAGTGATCAATCTGAGAAACATTACAAATGAAGTCTGGTATCCCATGGTAGTGAACGTTGAAATGTAGCACCCTCAGATTCTCTGGCATACCCCCTAAATCCTTCAACAAGATTTGCAACCATCCTCTTAAGCATCATTTCTACCCTTTCACTTCCATCATACCTTCAATATTTCTTGGTAGAACATCACTAGAGAAGGAACCTGAGCAGCCTTCTGTTTCCCCAATCTTCCTCAGTCCCTTCATAACACCACTGACCCTCATCTACAGATCTTTTTCAGCAGAAGGGCAAGGGATGTCAGTGCTGGCTGGCCAGTTGGCCCTGGACCCATAGATACTGCACTGAGAAACCACTAACAGAGGAGAGAAACAGAATCACAGGCTGCCTAGAGATCCTGCACTGTGTGTCATGACAATCTGTTTTGTGTTAGAACATAGTATCTGCAAGATTTTGACGCTTTGCCAAATTTGCCTAAAATTGGCCACTATTAGGTAAGAATGAATTAAAATATACAGAGGCAAACAACATGATTGCTTATCTCATTTGCCTTTGTAAAACTAGGCCACCCCCCACGCACACATAAGTAAGCACACACAGAGATTTCTCTTTCAGGAAGATTTTCTTATCACACAGCTGTATAGAAGTAAGTAGGTTAATGGTGTGTTGTGATTTCTTTTTCAAGTTGGTTTAAAAAATGTTCATCTTTCTCTTCAGGGCTAAAATATGCTATTAATTTTGTGATCTCATCCTCTCTATTCATTTCTCCCACTGCTGTCTCCAGCTTCCCTTCATTTCAGTCTGTCTGTTACGTTTTAAAGGTCTTTTTTGGTAAGGATAGTTATTCCTTACTATTTGATACGGTATCCATCACAGCTGGTCCCCAAAGTGGGAAATGTCTCAAGCTAATACTTCAGTATATGACAGGATCCTGAGTAGAATTTACAGGAGCAGAAGACTTTTTAAACATTCATCAGAGCTTGACCTCTGAGAATTTGATAGCAATGGCTCATAGAGAAATACATGCAGAGGAGTTGCGATGGTTGTTCTCTTTATGTTATTCTTTTTTTCTCTTTAGAAATCAAGTAGGATAATCCTGGCAACTCTGACTGTAAAGCAGACCTATTCAGCAGCATGGAGCATAGCTCTGCAGTGCACAGGCTGCCCAGGGAGGTGTTGGGGTCACCATCCCTGGAGGTGTTCAGGAACTGTGGAGATGTGACACTGAGAGACATGGTGGATTGGGGTTGAACTTGGTGATCTTGGAGCTCTTTTCCAACCTTAATGATTCTATGATTCCGTCACTCCACTCTCTTGTTCTATCCCTTACACGACCATCAGCCAAGCTAAGAGGCCAGGAGAAAACAATTCTACCATGTCTGCAGTCATGATGTTCAAGCTTTCTTTAACATAGTTTTACAGATTTGTGGAAGAGCCAGTCCTACTGCTGTTCTATTCTCAGTTATTGATGTTACCATTTAATACGCTTCACTAATGAGTGGAAGAGCAACCCTAATCACCACTAAACAAACAAGTGACAAAAAAAGATAAGGGAAAGCTGACTTGAATGTGAACTCTGTTTTAATTGGGCTCACCATTCATTTTCATGGTGTACTTACAAAGGTCTATAAAGCTGTGTGAATAAAATTATCACATTAGAAAATTGATAGAACAGCAGGGAAACACACACGTGCTATGTATAGAAGGCAAGTGCATATTTCTAAGCAGCAAATTTAACAGGTGGATCATTAGCACAGCTGCATGGTAAGAATAGCAATTTCTAGTGTGTAAGACTGGATTTAAACATATGATTCTACTTTCCCATTTGCGTGTTGTTTTCTGAGCATTGGTGCACTTGTGTAATTTGAAGTTCAACTGCATGTGGTCACCTTTCATCATGGAGGAAGTGGTGCCCTTTGGTAAAATGGATTACTCTGCTGTGTGTTAACAACAGCACAGTGGGGAATGGGTTTAGCCATTTCCAGATGCAGCATCTCTTGTTGATGTGTGATTTCTGTGGAAAATTGTGATTTTTTTCATCAACTAACCAACTGGCTCTCATGTCTTTAAACCTAATCGCATGAAAATATTTTATGGAAGCATTATTAATGGATCATTGTTCAAATATTATAATGTGCAAGTGTTTATAAGTAGGCTTTTCTTGACATGTTTCACATGTCACTATAATAATTCCATGAAATCTCACAGTGATTTCACAGTACATCATTTCCCAAATCATCCATCTCTGACATTCAAAATGCTCTGGTACTGTACAATATCATCATTTGCTTAATGCAGTACATTGTGAAATATATTTTATATTAAGCAACATTTCTGTATTCTTTAAAAAACGCATCTCACATCCTGTAAATAAGCTTTTAAAGAAAATAAAAGAGACAACTACAAGTTCTGGAAATCAACAGCAGTTGCATTTGTTGTCTTTGTAGAACCAATTTCATTTCTGACATTTTGATGCATTTTCATCTGTCAGGAAATATCTGTAATGTTGGACAGGTGTGGGTTGAGAGCGAGAATATTTTTCACTCCAAATAAGAAAAACAGGTTACAGTCCCTTTTGGTTCAGAAGGGCTTCAGAGTGGTGCTTGAAATAGATGAAGCTGAAAGTTCATTTCTAGAAGAAATCACTTATACCATATAGCAAACCTCCCATCTATGTCTGAATGTCTGTTGCAAATTAACTGGCTTTGTGTGGAATAGAGCGACTTATGTCCACAAATAACATTGCTACAAATCACGGAGGATTTTCCTGCATGTAGGTTTATCCAGATATGGACTGTGTCAAAAAGAAACATAGCAGCTGTGAGGACAGCCTTATTGTTAAGAAATAAGTGTGCGGCCTTCCAATCTCTCTCTGCTAAACCACATCGTTGTGATGCCTCCATCATTCTATGGATATACCTGTTGATCTTGTATGGCTCCAGAGCTAACTTTATTCTATATCATAGAATTACAGGATTGTTGAGGGTGGAAGAGCTATCTGGACGACTCAAGCCCAACCGCATTGCTCAAAGCAGAATCAACTAGGTTGTCCCAAGTTATTTCTAACCCAGATTAGAATATTTTTTATTCCACAGTCTCCCTGGGCAATCTGTTTCAGTATTTGACCACACTTCCACTAAAAATGTTTTTTGTTCACATCTTAGCTGAATTTTCTCTGGTTCAATTAGATGTCACCTGCTTATGTGCTGAAACATCTCATACTCACTTTACAGTCAGTGCTCTTGGTTATGTCACCCTTACATGATAACTCAACAACAAGATGTTGTGCTGTAGTGGTGCCTTGTGGCATTCCTGGACTGATACTCAGAGATATCATATGATAAGCAATTGGTTTTAAAGTACTGCTAGGGAGGAAAGTAATGGACTTCTACAGTAGCATTATCAAATTATGTTGATTCATAAATACCAAAGCTAAAGCTACCCAAACCTCCAATTTTAAGCTATGTGCAGAGTTGAACTTCTCAGCTCTCAGCCCTGTTGTCCTAACTCATAGTTCACTTGCCTTCTTCCTCAAGGCATACTCACCTGGCAGGCAAAAACTAAGCAGATCTATCCACTTTGTCCACTTCCTTTCTGAAGGGAGAATTTTGCAGCCATGCCCAAGGGTGACACTGCATCTACCAGCCTATGTGATCACTAGTGAACTTCTGATGCTGCACAGTTATTAAATAATATTCAAAGACAAATAAGGTTTTGAAGGAATCTTGTTATTTACAAGATTGTTGAAATCTGGGAACGATTTAAGTTTGCTCACTCAGGGAAAATTACCTTTGTTTGCATAGAGGTGACAGATTATGATCCCTTTTCTATTCTGTTTTTGTTTTTCCCCTCGAAAAATAACAGCTGAGAAAGATCACAACAACCAGAGATTTGAGTCCTCATATTGCTTGCTCACTTGGCCAAACATCATTACTGGAAAGGAGATGATCTATTCTTTTTATTTTATTTTTTTCCAAAACTAAATATTCTATGTCCCTGACAAAGGAAAAAGCTGTTTAGGGAAGGAAATATGGATTTCAAAGCACAAGATAAAGAGAAGCTGAGAACAAGGAGATTTATCTCCTAGGGATGACAGAGATTAAGCAGATAAATCTCTTGGCAGATGTGGTGCCATGGGCTGTTGCATTACTATGAACTGTAAAGTCCCTGGGAATAAATACATCCAGTTTCTTTTTAAACACACTGAAATTCCTGTTCCCAGTGTTCTAACCTCACTGGGAAGATTCCTGGATCACAGTCTATCCTGGAGAAATAAAACCCACAGTGAAGAAAGGATTTTCTGCCTAAAATCATGGAATTGTTAAGATTGGAAAAGACCTCTAAGGTCATCATCAATGCTTCAGTTGGGCGATTGGTGAGCCCCTGCCAAACATTCTGGGATGCATGCCATGCCATGACAAATATCCTTTTGTCAACAGAAGATGGAAAAAAAGATTCCGTTCCTTTGGTTCTGTATGTTGATTGGAGGAGTGAAGGGGTGATCGTAAAACGTAAATGTAAGCCACTCATTTTTTTTTAATTAGTTGCGATGATTTTAGATTCCCAGTTTTCTGATTTCAACCACTGTAGGGTATTCCTACCATACTGAAAAATCCAAATCTAAACATGAGCTGTTTGTAATCCTTGCTGAAGCCACACATAGAAACTCTTGCAAAGAATATTAAATCTCTCCATGAAACATAAATTACTAACCTACTCTCACTTGTATTTCACGTAAAGTTTGGTAATCACAATCCAGACAACACTGATTCAGATGATATCTACTTTGTTATTGAAGCACAGTGCATTTCTGAGTAGATGAAGGTTTGGGGTTTTTTTTGTGCAGAGGCCATTTTTATCTTCTCAAAATACTAAGCAAGCCTTTCCACATCAGCCTCCTTTCCATCTGAGAGGCTCTCTCCCTTTCTCTCACTATGATCATATAAAATAAAAATAATGGAAATCATTAGAAACAGATATTTTTCAGCATCCTCTGCCCTCAGCATTGAAGTCTTCTGTCTACTGTTCAGCCTTCTGCAGTCCTGCACTGCTGTCACACTTTGGCAAGCCATGGTGAACTCAAAGTCACGCATCATGACTAAACATAGACATTTATATTACCCAGACAAACTACACAGCTTTGCACTCAATGCACATCAACTCCACAGAGTCAGTACTACTCTGGGCGTGATTCATTTCCTTCTGAGGTAAACCTGTTGTAATAATAATAATAATAATAATAATAATAATAATAATAATAATAATAATAATAATATCAGGGCCTGGTACCGAGCTTAAATGAAATGCTGAGCAGGAACCTGGACACATGGCTGCAAAAGGACATCATCTCTAACGCAGCAGCATGGCTGGTGCATGCTCCTCAGGTGGCAGGTGCTGTGGTTGACGTGGCTAAAAAGAACACTGACATTTTAGTAGTAGGACTTTTGCAAGAAATCTGTTTTTCTAGATTATTCTCTGTCATAAGACTTCCTTCTGAAGTGGCTGAGAACAAGGTAGGGCAGATGTAAAATGTTTCCCTTATGGAACAGCTGCTTTTCTGGGAATTGTAATCTGCCAGTAGGTTGAAATCTGCCCAAGACAAGCTTGTACGTTGCTAGTTACTCTATCAGCCTGCTGGAATGAAATCAAATGCAACATGCTGGCATGTTACATCTGGGGATGATCATTCAAACAGGTCCAGCTGCAATCTTTCTAATTGTTATTTCTTTTTTCACAAAGAAAACCACACAAGAACAGGAACTCTTGGGCTCTAACAGTCTCTCCTACAAAAGCTTTATCTTTACTTGAGATAATTTAATTTCATGAATGTTTATATTTTCTTTCCTAAATAACATATAAAATGTTTTGAAAACCTGTTATTGGCTCATTGAAGAAAAAAAAATATAAAGGTAACATCATTTACAAGAACGAATATTCTTTTTTTAAATTTATTTTTATTGTTGTTTTTTTAAAATTCATTCATTTTCTCTTTATAAAACAGTGATGATGCTTGCAAGGAAAGGTCTTGGGTTGTTTGTTGTCATGGTTTTGGGGTGTCTTCTATTTTGGAGTTACTGATATGAGAGACATACATGCTTTCAGACCTAAATATGTATTTTCATAGAATCATAGAGTCACCAAGATTGGAATATATACCCAAGATCATTCAGTACAGCTGTCCACCTACCACAGATATTTCCACCACTAAACCATGTCCCTTAGTATAATATCTAAACGTTTCTAGAACACCTCCAAGGATGGAGACTACTTCCCCACCACTATGGGCAGCCCATTTCAGTGCCTGACAACTCTTTTGGAGAAGAAATTTTTCTTAATATCCAACCTCATGTCCACTGTACATGCTATGTTTTGAACTGGTGCATTTTGGAGGTGTGAGTATGGAGAAAGTTTCTCCTCAGTTGTAAATCATAAGTATTCCTTACTTACATAAAAGATGCAACCAAGTTAAGTAGTAAGTTCATAGTTCATGGGCTGGAGTCTGTGGTTTAAAGCCAGGTAGTTACGAAGGGAGTGCTTTGTAGCAGTCCTTCAATGTTTAAACCTACATCTTTGTTTTGGTAGCGTGGGGAGGATGTGATCTTGTTGTCCCACGTCACAATCTTTCTCCATGCCTCAGGGCTGCCGGAGAAGATTTGTGCTCCACACTGAACTCTTCTTGGGTTTCTTCCCCTCTCTTTCAGATGGAGGATACAGTAGACGGGCCACCATGTCTGAACATAGAGGTGACATACTTGGAAGGAACTTACGTGGATCCTCTCCCTGCACACTCATCCACACTCATTCTTTTTTTAAAAAAAACTGCACTGTGATTGGATTTTCTACTTTGGAGATGTTTTTTAGTGATAGTCTACAACACTTTGGTCATTCTGTTTGTTTTTCAGATTTTTTTTTTCAGTTTATTTTCTGGCACACAGGGGTATTTTATATGCAGTGGCATGTCTCAGTACTCGGTTCTGAATATTAGATTTCAAACAAGGATTTTCTAAAGAATTTACAAGTACAGAGCTAAGAAAAGCCAATGAATAGAAATGAGTGGCAGCAGGGAAGCTCCACCAACATGGTAGTAATATTGGAAACTATTCGACTTACTGACTCCACACCTCTGCAGAAGAAAATCTGGCAAGTGCCAGTAGAAGCAGGTGGGATCTCTGGATTTATTGGGACTATCAATAAATCTCACCCACAGACTTTACCAGGAAGCCTTAGTCTGTTTATATTTAACACAGTGTCATTTTCATTAACAGTTTGAAAAGTTAGGTGATCTATTTTACTAGATAATCCTCCAGTCTTGATGTTGTTAGCAAAGAAACATCCATGCCAAGTAACTCTGGGGATGTAAGTATATGTGCCAGGATAGATACAAAAATAAAAAGTGATTATACCAGATAAATATTCTGAGCAATAACTGTGCAGAGTCAAGAGGAAAAACTGAATTTATTTTTATTATTAATCACACATCATTAAGGGTAGTATCAAATATTATTTTTTATATCTAGTCTATTAAGTCAGGCAGCTACTTGGTCTTAACATTCCGTAAAATTGTAAGGCTGCACTTCAAGGTTACACAGAACCACTACAACCAACTGATCAACACAGGACCTATGAATATTTGTTCTTGTATTTATGACCAATTTTGGAATCTGTCATATAGAGATGCAGGGGAGATCCAGTTGTGAAATAAGGTGCCTAATACCATTGCCTCTGTGCTGCAATAGCCCACACTACTGCACTGAGATTGTCAGCAAGACACAGAACCTATTCTTTGATGAGGTAGCAACTGGAAATCCAAATGAGATCTCCTGGGGTATTTCTTACGCTACTGCGCTCTTTGGCTCAGACAAATGAGTTCCCATTGCTGGCTGGGATTTAAGTATTGCTAGAGAACTTCACCATGTCACTGTAACTTCCCCCTCTTCTGGTTATTTAGCTGTTAAAAATATTTCTTCTGTTGAGCTTGATAGGGTTACTAATAAATGATCAACTAAGCATTTACTGTGACTGAGGTAAGTCTTAAATATTGTCTGTACGAGAGAGGAGGGGAGGGGAGGGGAGGGGAGGGGAGGGGAGGGGAGGGGAGGGGAGGGGAGGGGAGGGGAGGGAAGGGGGGAGGGGAGGAAGGAAGGAAGGAAGGAAGGAAGGAAGGAAGGAAGGAAGGAAGGAAGGAAGGAAGGAAGGAAGGAAGGAAGGAAGGAAGGAAGGAAGGAAGGAAGGAAGGAAGGAAGGAAGGAAGGAAGGAAGGAAGGAAGGAAGGAAGGAAGGAAGGAAGGAAGGTCATGAATCTGGGATTTTCTTGTTTAAGCTGAGCTCTAATATGCTCTTGCTGGATAAATAATGTGCATTCAGCTCTGAAATACTACGGTTAGCTGTTTGCTGTTGCATTATTCGATAAAGAGGACAAGAAGATTCATGATTTGATATTAGAATGAGGGCATCAGTAACAAACCCGATGCTCTGACAGCATGGATAATGCAGCAAAAGGGAAGAAGTGCAGGAAACAAAGCAGTGATTTATATTTCAGTTTATTTTCCATCTTCTTTTGGTTGCTAACTGTGAGCATAGCAAAGAGTTTATGCAAAAAAGGAAGTACTCTGAATTTGTGGTATGGCAGCAGCTCCAAAGTCAGTGAGGTCTCAGCAAGAGGTAGGGTTACAGTCATTCTGTGTGTTAGATCTCTCTCCAAATGGTCTCTGTTAAACATCATTGTTAAGTGCTATGTCTTGCAAAATAGAAATGAACTTAATGGCAGCTTAGGTTTTTTGTTTTTTGTTTTTTATTATTATTTTATTTTTATTTATTTATTTATTTATTTTATTTTTTTGCTTTTATACTTTGCTCTCTTTTTCCCTCCCCCGGACCCTTTTCCCCCTTCATCCATAAAAACAACAATTTTAGGGATCAATTATCCAAGATCATTAAATCACCAGCAGTACTCACAGCTGTAAAAACATCTGCATTATAGGCTCTGCTTCTTCCTAAGAGACAGAGATGTAATTGATTTTCTCATTCTGGCATAATTGTATAGCTTCTGGTTTGTGTTATGTTGGGAATGTGGGTGGGGGAGGTAGGAGGGAGGCATTTTGCCTTGTCTTAAACTGATTCATGTTCGTCTGGTCATGAAACACATGGCTACACTGAGAAACAGAGCACGGACCATAATGCAGCAAGCAGCATCCCCTCTTTTACACCCTACAGGCTCCATCTTCTCAGTGTTACTGAGGAAAATAATTTCACATAAGCTATGCTATTGCGTTCTCCAAGGAAAGAATTTGTGCTGTGCTATGCTGCTGCATAATGGCCATAGGATGCACTGTGAAACCCTGTCCTTCTCTCTCCCTGCCAGTAGTTGCCTTAGTGACAAAACTAATCGCTGCTGGTGCCCCTGCTCTTGTGAGCAGGAGAAAAACAAAGCCATTTTCATTGCCGTTCCAGCAGTCCTCTGCAAGTCCAACCTCAAGACAAAATGTGCTGATTAAAAAGATATGTTGCAGGTATTGGAGGAACACAATGAAAAGGCAGAGTGAAATGAATGAATCTTTTCCCTCAGCAGTGCTGTTTGAAGAACTTCTTGAAGTCAGTGAGTAAGTGCATTACAAGCTCACATAGGTGGGATTTTAAGGAACATCTTCTCTCTTTTGCAACAAAAGTAGAGAGATTACTGAGTTTGAAGGCCATGGGCAGTAATCTTCACTTAATCTCATGGCTAGTTTCTGCTTACAAATTACTAATTATCCATCTCTCTCCCTCACTGAATGGCCTGGACATTGAAAAGGACAGCAGTGATCATCTATTTTTAACCCCCCTGCTTTGTGCAGGTCGTCAACCAGCAGACCAGGCTGCCCAGAGCCACATCCAGCCTGGCCTTGAATGCCTGCAGGGATTTTCCCTGGATAACTAAGGACTATGAGCTGTTTGGTAAGAGCAATAATGATTGGAAGTATTTCTTTTCATGGTGGACTTGGCTGTATAACTTGTTGGTGTACAGATACTCAGTTCTTCTACCACCTCTGAGATTCCTTGTTCAAAGAAATAATTTCCAGGAAGAGGAGAGGTTCCTTAAAGTTATTTAATTTTGCCATGGAAGTCATGCTTGTGAGGATGCACAAAGTTATCACCAAAAGCAAGTAACTTAATTAGAAAGCTAATTTTATATTACTTTTCTTATTAAGGACCAAATTCAGTTCTTCAGAGTCACTAATATAAGTAAAAAAAAATGGTCTTAGTTCAGTGAAATTGTGTAGATTCACTACCTGTATACACTATACATGTTAAGAAGGAGAGTCAGAAGTCAAAATGCTTGAGGAAGCATAGAAGTAAATACAGAACCTCTTCATATACTAAAAAAGAAAATCTTTTGGATTGCCTGTGCTTGCCAACGACCCGAAGAAGCAGTTATAAAAATGATTTTCCAAATGTATCATTTTTTTAAACAATATTATTCTAGATTACGTTACTCCACAGACAGTGCAGCTATGGAAGCAGCAGTATAGGTATTATAAGGCCACCTCTTTGGGAGGAAAGAATAGAGTAGCTGTTATGAAAACTTGCATTTTCTATGCTCCCTCCTGCAGCAAAGTTAGAATCTAAACAAACAGTGACCTGTAGTCTAGGAATAAACAATAGAATTACTGTGGAAACTGAGGATGTTTTAACTACTTACATCTTTAATGATCCCTTATACACACAACACAGTTGAAGCCACATAACTGTGTAACATCTTCTAAATGCAGCTGGATATTTGCCTTGTCCCTCCAGGTTATACTCTGAGGGCTGTGTGAATGTGAAAATTAAATAAATAGCTAATTGTGATTCTGTATAATTTAGTACATGGCCTTGTTTTCTTGGACAAGCCTCGCTGCTTAAATCACCCTGACTGCACATGGGAAATCACAGTTCTGCTACTTCTCTCTGTGCATTGAAAGTTCTAGTGCTGACAGAATAATTACTTGTAATGTATAAGCATTTTTCCTATTGTGATAAACCCACTGAGAGAAGCACTAAATACAGGACATCCCATGCTGCTTTTGCAACGGCGTATCCTGAAGAGTGCAATCAAATTATGGCATTTTCTCAGGACATGGCAGTGTTTTCATTGCTAAAATGTCACCATCTTTGTTATTTCTCTTGACTTGTTCCAAGATTTTCAAAGTCAATCTAAAGTGCAGTAAAGTCAGATTATCGAGGTTGTGGTGGCTAAAAGGTTGCATTACAAAGAGGTGTTTTTCATCCATCCTAAGAGGCCAGGCTGCATGCAGCAGCATGATTTACAGCAGCAGGATTTCTTTTCCAAACTAATTTCTCACCTCTGTTTTAAAACAACATTGTCTTGGAAAACCACTTTTCTGATCTTTTCTCCTTCATTCAGTTACACTCAGCTGACAATTATCCTTTCTTACAGCAATGGCTGGATGTGTGTTTCAGGTTCTGTCAGCACTGAACAACACTCAGCTGTCCCGTGTTCACTTTGTCATTCTTGCTTACTCCTCCTGGTCTGAATTTTCTTGGACCTTAAATTGTGCCCAAACATTGTTGAATCATTACAAGAAACAATAAATTTCAAGTATCTAACTTATACTACTGTCATCAAAAAATACAAAGCAACGACCTTCCAAATTATGTGGAAATTACTTTAGAGAGACTTTGCAAACCTCTGTTTTAAAATTGTTTGCCATTTATTACGTGCCTTCACATTAAATATAGTGGTGAATTTATGACTGAACAGATGAGAGCATAGAAGGGAATTATCAAGCAGAGTTTTCACCTGGGATCACAGCTGCATTACTGATAGCATATTGGCTCCAATGAAATGGATGGACTACACTCTACACTGGGGATCTGAATCCTGAATTACGTGTTGAACACAGATCTTCAGGATAGAGAAGCTAATGCACTAATTGCTCTTTGTCAGCTACTTCTACTAGAAGACAGTGAAGTACCTTGTGCTGTTGATTATCATCCATCCAAGACTTCCAGCCAGCCATGAAGATACGAGAGGTTCAGCTGAGAGGAAACAAACCACTTTTGGTTATAACTCATTCTGTAGCTATATAGTTGTTTCCCTTTGGCAAGCAGCACAGAAGCATTTCTCCCCTGTGTAAAAATTAACTAACCTTTGATGAAGTTTTCTTCTGTTCCTTGAGTTTTCTCTTGCTGCACCCACAAATGAGTGATACAAGAAAACCTAAGGGTTGAGTCAAATGTTCAGGCAAGTGGAATTTGACCTAATTTCATGTCAAAATGCGGTCATGCAGATTATGCAGCTGACTTGCACGCCTTTTGTAGTTGGCTTGGAGCAAAACCTATTTAGAGAGGAACTACTGAAGAATGAAGTTATATCCTAAATTCATGTTCCGTCTCTAAGATGACTGCTGTCCTTGTTCACTTTTGCTATTTCTTTGAATCTGTGGAAGTGCAATACAAATCTTCCCAGCATGTATAAGGAGGCATGAACTCCTCCCAACTCAGTTCTTTAACTTTTGGACCCATAGAATCATTGAATTGCTCAGGTTGGAAAAGACCTTCAAGATCATCAACTCCGACTGAAACCAAAGCATACTACTCTAACTCTAATGTGACCTCCCTCCTTCCTCGTGCTCCTTCTTCAGTTCTAGCCTTTTGTTTCTTGCCTTGATGTCTTCCATTCATCATAAGATTTGTGTTTGGAGGGGAGGAATTGAATCTCCAATCAAGCAGTTTTCAGAGCAACTCATAGGATATTCAAAATTACAATTTGCCACTGCCTATGTAATCCAGAATGGACAAGGTGATGGCTTTTCTGGAGTAATCAAAACACCTCTTATTTGTATAAAATTACTCCGTAGGCAAAGTCCTACATCTACAAAGATGGAGAAGTGCTTAACTGTACTTATTTCTGTAGGAATTGTGTACCAGCTCATCAATGTTTTAGCAGAAAGGGACAGTCACAAGTATAAAAGTATAGAAGGTATAATGGTTTTATTTCCTCTTCACATATTTCCTCTTCACAATAAACAATGTAAATTGTTTGTTACACCCTTAAGCTTTTCAAATCATGTTAAAAAAAAAAAAGTGAAACCACATAGAAAAAATGAGAAAAAAAATGATGTTTTATATCCAAGAAATGATTGAAATGCAATCTCTAATGCTGTTGCATTCTCCCTGGAAAGTCTCAGAATTTAGGAAGTTATTTATTTTTTAATATAGATTTCAATGTTATCTGCAATTCAAATTCAAATGTTGAATTATTCCTTTGTGGGATGTATAAGACAAATTTCCTCTGAGAACAACTTAGTTCTAAAATAAATTATATCCTTATGTAAATATTAAATAATAGATTTTCTGGTGATTTAAAAGTAATGCTTGTTTATAATGTATGTTTGTTTATTCTAAAAGTAATGAATAGAAGATATAATGTGATGAAAAAAGTCTTACACGGAGGACTAACTTCATTGTTTGCATGCAGTGGAGCATAACTGTGCTACTTGAGAGGAGCTACCTCTCAGATGCAGGTTTTTGGGACACATAGCTATGTTTCCATCAAGGTATGTCTTATGCAGGTAATACAAATTACTATATACTTATGATGCAACACATGGTCTCCAGAGAATATGATTATTTTACATATTTACTCCAAAACATTTTACATATTACTCCAAAACATTATTTTGAGATTTGGAGTTAGTGTGCTCTTGGTTTGCTTGTATTCTTTGTATGTCATGATGCATGGGATTTAAAATTCAGTAATAGCTATGAGTCTAGTCATAGAGCTGGGTTCAGGGACTGCATCTCACCTTAGAAGCACCTCTGGACACCATAATAACAGCAACAGCTCCTGGCTGGACCAAACCTAAAGGCAAAAACAGACACATCTCCAACTCTACTACTTATAATGAATAAGACAGAATCTGTTTTCTGCTATCAGAGCCATTTATAGGCGAGAAAAAAATCATTCTCTGACTCAGAATCATAGAATCAAAGAATTGTAGAACGGTTTGAGTTGGAAGGGACGTTTAATCTCATCCAGTTCCAAAACTATGTCATGGGTGGGACAACACACATCAGATCACGTTGCCTAACGCCCCATCCAACTTAGCCGTGAGGACTTCAGAGATATAGCATCCATCATCTCCCTGGGCAGCAGTGCCAGGACCTCACCACCTCAGGAGTATAGAATTTCCCCCTAACATCTAAACTAAATCTCCTCTCTTTTAGAATCATAGAATCACAGAATCCTGAGAATTGGAAGTGACCTCTGAAGGCCATCTCGCCCAACTTCCCCTGCAATCAACAGGGACACCCCAGCTAGATCAGGTTGCCCAGGACCTGTTCCAGCCTTACATTGAAAGTCTCCAGGGATGGGGCATCAATCACATCACTGAGAAACCTCTTCCAGTGCCTTCCTACCCTCACTGTAAAAGATTTTTTCCTTAAATGTAACCTAAACTTACCCTCTCTGATCTTGATTTACCCTTTTTGAGCTTTAGTTTAAAGCCATTCCTCCTTACCCTATTGCTATCTGCTAGTATAAAAAATCAGTTGCCTCCTGTTTATAAACTCTCTTTAAGAATGGGTAGGCTGCAATGAGGCCTCCCCAGGGACTTAATGTCAAATCTACACTTACTGTCTTCCATTTTAAAGACATTTCCTCATTCCTATTACCTCACGCCTTTACAAAAATTCCCCCTCCATCTTTTTGTAAGTACTAGAAGTCCACTGTAAGGTATCCCTGGAGCCTTCTCCAGGATGAACAAACTCATCTCCTTCAGCCTGTACTCATAGCAAAGGTGCTCCATTGCTTGCTCCTTATCCTACCACTATGCACCACTGAGCAGAGCCTGGCCTCATCCATTTTCTCCTCCACAGACTGAACAGATCCAGGTTGCTCAGCCTTCCAGGGTACCAGGTACCAGGGCAAAATGTGACAAACACTTATGGCAGGATTAAGTTTCCTGACCAAAGCATCCAGTGATGTTTCTGGCAGTGCACTTTTCAAGCTGGCCTCCAGCTGCTGTTCCAAAAAGTCTTCACTCTTCTGCAGACTGTCCTTCCTGGCAGTTACCAGCAGACATATCACCTCTTCCAAGGTGCGTTGAGCTGTTCTTGGGTCAGTGAAGCAAGACCCAGGGTGTATTCAGCTCCAGGTTAAGACTGTTGAATTGGAAACTACCGTAATGTTTCCAATCCAAGTGTTTAAACTCCTGCTATAGGCAGTGGAGATGTAGCCAACACCATCAGTAAAGCCTACTGTGTGATCTGGCTGATCTGTCAGCAGGCTCATCTTTATCCAGACACCTGTGCTAAAGCTGGCACCTTAATTTAGATAATGCTGAATCTCTGCCCAAGGGAGACGCAAACAAAAAATATTATTGTCATCTGAGTGCCAGTAGAAGTTTCCATTATCTAACTATTTCAAAACAAAAAATGGGAAATTAATGGTAAATAATGATCCTATTGGAGTACCTATGTGAAAGGTTCTTGTATGGAGAACCAGTTGTGAAGTCGTACTGCGTTCTGTTCTGCAGGAAGCAAAACTCAATGATTTAAAAAACCTTCTGGTCTTTAAATCAGTGTGTGGGAAGTTAGTGATGACATCAGCAGCTTCATTGGTAACAGAATTAGGACAGTAATGAGAAATCACCATCTAGAAATAAATACACCCTTCATTTTTGACCACACCAATGAATCACCAGTTTGTACTTGAGGTATTCTGCTGCTGAACAGGCTCCTATTTTTAGCCGTGATAAATAACACTTAGCGAACATTTATTCTCATTAAAATTTCTGGGCCTTTTCCTTATGTGACAGTTACAACAGTGACAGATGCATTGGGTCTCCCAGACTGACACTGTTAGTCTCCAGGAGTTGAACAAAATGATCAGGTTTGGCGAATGGCACCTGGAGCATGCTCTGTAGTCTGTGGAAAAGCATCAGGACGTTCTGTGACTTCAGAGAGCTGCATGGAAAAGGTCATTCAACCCACACCTGCTGTAATTAGTAAAGTTATCTCGCTAGCACCATGTTTCCTCTTATTCAATATCCAGAAACAGGCCTTCTCTATCAATCTTCCTCAGAGACACATTTTTTTAGCATACATCTATGTTTTGTAAACATAAACCGATCCCTTTTAGCCTGTAAGAGAGATTTCATTCACATGAGTAAGCGACTTTCTATAGCTAAGTCTAGAACTTAGCCAGTGAGCAGGTCTGGCAGCAGCAACCTTTGCTTACTGCCTACTTGTCTGATGGCTCCATTTCACTGTTGAGGCATCAGCATTTCCGAGGCTCCATGGTAGGGCTAAAGCTACATTAATAATTGAAATTGGCTAGAGACTATTTGCTGGTTCTTACTCTAAGCAGCATGGCACAGCTTCTGTCTGTTCTGTTAAAGTCTTGGAGATACCCAAAGTGGTCCAAGTACTTGTGCTGCTTTCTGAGGGTGCTCTCCAGCTCTGGCTAACATCTAGATCATGCCTGGGAATTATGTGGGAGAATGCTTGTTGAATTAGGCCAAAACTATGCCAGAAAAAGAGGTTATACTTAAATTTGATAGACAATTGTAAGGTAGGATCCAAGTCCCTATCCCAGCTGTTTGACTGACTGATCTTGGAGTCTGTACTCCTCTCATAAATATTTAAAAAGCAATGGGCAGAATAAATCTCATATTTTTGGAGGAGGCTTGCAATACGATCAGGAATTCTGGGGATACATTGATATCTGGATAAAGGGATATTTGATGCCTTCAAAGCATATCTTATTCAATAGAGATAGTAGCTAGGATGAACATATTGCTGGAAGACTGGAATCCAATTAGTAGAATAAGGCAAACTTTCTGACAACCTTATTTTTCGTCTGTATGAAAGTAAGAGTCTGATCCTCTGAGATAAAAACAATCCCACTCTTTGCTTTATGAATTTTTATTTATTCAGTTTTTATACATTTTAATAATCTTTTATTTATGCTCCCCTGCCTCTAAACCTTGTCTTGAAGCTTTGCATCCTAAGTTGACATAATCTCATTTTGCTCTCATCTAAAAGATGTTGTCATAAGAATGGCTCTAGGATGCCTGAAGAGACATAGGTGTTCCATTCTTAGGAGAGTAATGATTTTAGTGTATAAAGTATATTTCACTGTGGTAGTATAAGGCACCCTATTATATTACCAAGGTCAAAAAACCTGTGAGGTTCTCCTTCATACTGTATTTCCAAGGTTAGCTTTGAGTGTATGAAAGTGGGCTATTGGTTGAGTAGAAAAAAGAGGCCTATCAACACTCATTTGCATATGATACATAACGGCATATTGGGGAGAGTATTCAAATTCTGAAGTTGTCTTGAAATTGCAGTATAAGAGGCAAAAAACCCATAGTTCAATACATCCTGATGGTGAACAGAAGCCAGGGGATATAACAAGTGGAAGTTTATAAGATGGGCATTAAAAAAGGAAAAATGAAGACAAATAGAAAATGAAGACAAAGGAACAATAAGTCTTCTAGGTTATGCTTTGGTTAGATAAACACAGTGCATCTGAATTATAGGAATCTCATTAGGAAGGGTATTTCCTGCTTCTGGTAATCTCTTCTCTCCTTTCACAATCATCTGTTTGTGACACCTCTAGCAGGTCTTCACCTTTAGCAGATGTTTGCAAGCTATCTGTAAATATTTTCTATGTTCCGTGGTCCTTAAGTATGAATGTGTCTTAAATCTCACTGATTTGTTTTGACAGTTGGGCACCTTGCCCAATTCTAGCAGTCTTCTGTTTTTTTCAGTGATGATAAAGGTCTCATCTTCCCATCATATATTTCTGATTACTCCTATTTGGTGGGATCATTTTGTCAAATTGATAGTCAGCCATTATCCTGCTGTGTTACACAATATTGCCTGTTTATGCATCTGCTATACAGAAGTTTGGGGGAATCTTCATTTTCCTTCAATGTGGCAAAGCAATTTGTAGCTCTCTCCTGAGTCATTGATTATAATTTTTAATACCATCCTCACTTCGCTGAAGTTGCTAACAAGAGCTATTGCAGTTAATAGAAAAGCTCTCTCTTCTGAAATGTATCATCAGATTTGTAAAAGCTATTACTGTGAAATATATTCACATGCCTGCACTTGTGCCAAATAGCTAATGATCTTTTGGGGAAAAAAAAACAAAACAGCAGAAGGAAGATTCAACACATCTTTTTTTGTGTGTGTGTGTTTAGCAACATTTCCACTTCAGAAAAGAAAAAGCTATGGGAAGATATGATGAAAACATTTAATTTAAGCATCGTCAGGGAATTCCCTTCTTAAAAGTGTAACACTATTTGTCTTCATAATCTTCAGTGTGTAATAATTTTCAAATCCATTGCAGGTGATGCTGTAGGATCTTCTAACAGGGATAGTTCTGCAAAGAGTAGAAATGGTTCAATATCTTCAGCATCCACCTACCAGTTCTGTTTTCTATGATATTTCAGTACTTCTCTGGTAATTTCAAAGATATCTTCTATTAAATCATAGAATCAGAATTGCAAGGTTGGAAACGACCTACAAGATCATCCAGTCCAAGCGCCCTCCCATCACCACTGCTACCACAGGCACTAAACCAGATCTCATAGCTCCTCATCCAGACGCCTCTTGAACACTGCCAGGGATGGCGACTCCACCACCTCACTGGGCAGGTCATTATATATAAAAGACTAGAGCCTCAATAAGGCTAAGACTAAAGCCTTGGTTGGATTATTAAGCCAAATTCATTTAAAACTTCAAGATTATTATTATTATTATTATTATTATTATTATTATTATTATTATTATTTTCAGTTAAATGAGTATTCACAGGATGCTATAAAACAATTCTACTTCCAACTTCCAAGTCATAGAATCACTGAGGTTGGAAAAGATGTCCAAGATCATCCGGTCCAATCATCCACCTATCACCAGTATTTCCCACTAAACCATGTCCCTCAGTACAGTGCTTCAACATTTCTTCAGCCCATTGACCAGCTCCTTGAACAACTTCTCTGCTGCTACTCAAGATGTGCAGTAGCTTAAGAATATCTATTGATGGGTATGTAAGGCTGATTATCAAGTGTAAAATTAGTAGTAAAATGTTCAGTTCTTGCATTTTTGATTTTTAAACACTGTGACACCAATTTCTTAGCCCGTTTGTCATCTCTTAGCTGTAACTTTCCAGGAATCCCAGTGAGAGTGCATGCTGTTCTGACTGCATTCAGAAATACTGCTGCTGCTTGTTCAGCAGTTTGCTCATGGGCAGGGCACACACTGCTGGCTGCATGCTTTCAGTTACTGCAGGAAGGCTTAATAAAGTCCAAGGTTCTAGGAATTTCAGAGGTCTTTTCAAACCTCAATGACTCTATGATTCTGTGATGCCATGATTCCATGAAATGTACCTTCTGTCCTGCAAGATCTCCATGCTGTTGTGCAATGAGATGCAAGCTTCTGAAGCAGGATGCAAAGTAAACTAAAATGCAATGTAATAAACCAAACAAAAAATAAAGAAAGGAAAAGGTGAGGAAAAGAAAAGGTAAAATACATATACTGATCCTGATCTTGGAATTGTCCACAATTGAAGGAGTTTGCTTGAAGTATGTCACTATGTTTAATTGCCTGCAGAATTTGATTCTTGTTCCTTTGCCTACTTGCTGGTCTCCACTGTAGGAATTCTATCACAGACTACGAGAAATCAGATTTATATGTGTATGTATGAAAGTTTAGCTTCCAAACTCAGCTGTGATATTTAGCTGAAGCAAAGAACTGATACTGTATCAATATCAAATATTAACAAAATACGCTCACTGCACAGCAGGAAGTAAAAGGTCACAGCAGAGAGCTGGAATGCACTGATGTACATAAGGGATATAAACTGAGGACTGGGCCATGAGACACCGCTGAACTTTTCATAAGACTTTGTTTTCTTACTGCTTTATGTTAATCCAACCACGATTTGCATTTTTTGCCTCCAAAGTGTCTTAAAAGAGAGTAATTAACCTGATTTTCTGGATAATTCAATCAAAGTAATTAAATTTTGCACATCCAAGTTTTCCCCGTTCGTTAGAGAGAACTTTTGCTACTGATTCAGGTTAAGGCATCTGTGATGGTTTACCACTGAATTATTATTTTTAATGCAGCCTCTGAACAAACTAATCCACATAAACTGATGTTCTCACGTTAACCTTACGGAGCAGTAAAGAGGCACTAAATAATTCATACAGAGATTTAGATTGCACAGCTCTGTTTGAGCCAAGTGTGATGAACATGGGAATAACTATAGCAAGCTCATCTGATGGTGCTCATAGGAATTCTGAAAAACCAAGAATATCTCTCTTTGGAGCTGGCATAATTCCTCAGATAAAACACTGAAATAATGAGGGGCAAAAAATGTTTACTTAGTATTATGACAGTGGCATACCTGGACAAAGCTCCAGTTATAGAAGCTACTTCAAATACAGGACAACTTCAGCAATACTGCATGGCTACAATATGGAAAACTCCAACAGAGCTGCCAAATGGTGTTCCCTATATAGAAGCTGACTCTCAGACTTACATTCACTTGTCTGCATTTGGATTTGAATCCCACCCCTGCGCTGCAAACATTTCCATTTAGGTAAGGTGAATCTCACCCAAAAAGCTGGGATGTGAAACCTACCTACAGATATTTTGTAATAGGTGAACTTGAGTGGCTTACCTTCAACCCAGGAATCTGTCACAGAGCAGAGAATTAAATCTAAAAACCATAACTAATGCTTCAGATGTTTGATAATCTATATATACATTTTTTCAAACTTCCTCATTACTGATTCCATTCTGACTTAATGGTTGTCTGAGAGAAATCCTACTTTATTATTTTTCCAGTTTATCCTGCACACTCATTAAGTCATTAGCTATGGCTAGTATTAATTTAAATGTAAAAGATTAGAGCAAATGCTGGGGCACTCTTGTTCTTTTGTGCTGTCTGTGCCTTGTCATGCATTATTCAGCCCTACAGTGATGTGAACTGTGGATTTTTCCCCCCTGTCTTGCACTAATGGATTCTGACATCTTTTATCTTGTTTTCTGATTTGGTAAATCCAGTAAACAACTGTCATCCTCAAATCAGCTATTTCGAGTGCTTTTACCAGAAATGTTAAAAACTTGTTCTTCTCAGCAAGAAGCATGCATTGCATATGGTTGAAAATATATACATATTCTTTTGACAGCTGCTCGATAAAAATAGCCTTTCCTCTTGCATCATTCAGGCAAATCACGCTGTAAAACTGCAGATTACAAAAAAAAAACCAAAAACTTGAGTCTCCTTATGGACTCTGCAGAGACACATGCAGACATACGCACAATAAAAAAATTAACAGATGGATAAATAAAATAAGTAGGTTTTTCCTAACTTTCTACTGGTTTCTACAGTGTTATGGCAACTTGATGATCCTTGGGGGCTCTTCCACTCAACCCAAGCCATTCTATGATTCTGATTCTATGATTTTCCTAAAATGGTGCAATCATTGCATCAAAAGAAAAAAGATTTCTTAGTGGATATTTTGCTATAACTTCTGAGATGTATTTTTTTCTGGCTGAACATGCTTGGTTTCCTCCCAGATCTTTGACTCCTTGCTATCTTTCTGTAGAATGGTTGTTATTAGGCCTCTCTGCTTGTTTTCATGGAATAGATGATACCATGAGGTCATTTAAAAGTGGGAGAGCTTCAGTTTGTCCTTTCAATCTCCTCTCTGGGTCAGGATAGCTCACAATCAAACCTCACCAGATGATCTCAGACTCTAAAGTAATTGAATAATATGAATAATTATGAATATATATGAACACAACACGAATAAATAAAATGAATGCACTCATCAGAGGTTTTTTTTTTTTTAGAATAAACTACAATTCATAAAGCAGGTGTGTTAGAATGAAGAAAGATATAAAGAACAAATATATGAGGGTGGTTTTTTTTTTTGGTCCAACTTCCTTTTTCCCATCTATTTTATTAAAACTATGAAAAAAAAAAAAACACCAAAAATACAGATTATAAATATCTTTGTAGAACAATTCCATCTAAGCACCACAAGACAGAGGATCCCAAACATGACAGTACAAACAGGAAGAACAGGAACTCTCGTAGGTAATTTCTATTTTGTTCCTTTCATTGGGTTTTATACTTACATTATTATATCTTTGATGGAGAGTATTTATGCACTGATATATACACATATATATCCACAGCTCATAGACTGAATTATAGCCAGAGCCTCGTGGTCTTCTCCACATTGAATTTTCTTTACAGTAGGTATCAGGAGCAGACAAAGACTCTGTATTCTGTATCTACAATACTCTCATCAATGTAAATATATATTTTTACATGTAAATATATTTATATGTATAAACCATGTTGACACATATGTATTGGCATTTTCTGAGGGGGAAAGAAGTCTACTTGGAGAATTTCCAATCTACTTTAATCAAATACTCAGAACTGGAAAAAGAAATTGAAAGATATCAGAGCCTTCAAGTGATTGCCCTGATCAGGCTCCAAGACAAAGCTCAAACACCTTTTAAAATCTAATAACATCTATTTAAAACTTAAATATGCAGTCTCATGGAGTTGATAAGGATCCTGTCATGGTCAGTAGTAAGAGAAAGGTGCTTCTAAACACCTCTAGAAGGTAATTTTTATCAGACATGTTAAACAACTATTTTAAGATGGGATGAATCACTCTCTATAAGTATTTGTTTCTCCTCGAAGATGATTGAAGGTACCTATGAGTCAAGTTTAAACTTGTCATCTAAGTTTTAAGTAGATAAGGGTAGCAAAATGGTTCCCAACATATTTGCTTCCTCTTAATTTTCTACATCCCCCTGTTTTTTGCTGTGCCCTATTAAAACCTCTGTTATATGTACCTACCAGTGGAGGTTTAATGTCTGAAATTCTCACTTTCATTACAGTTGCATCACTCCCTACTTCTCCAGGAAACATGATTTAATTATCTAACTAAACACATGGCTTATTTTTCAGTTGTCTGCTAAAAACTTCATGCAACATCCTTGCCTAAAATATCATTATACTCCTGCAAATTCTTCTTTGCTGTTTCAGTCCCCTAATTCAGATCTTCTGAAAGCTCCGTCCTAAAGTACAGTCCTCATTTACCAGTTCACATTCCTGCAGAATCATTAGCCTAATTGGGCAGTGATGAGAGCCTAACGAGTCCTTTTTACGAATTTCCTGTGTATATCCTGCCATTAATTTTGTATAGATCAAGGACCCAGCTAACAGCTACCTCCAGCTGCCTATCAGCACACTGTGGATCAAAGTCAGAAGTGCAGAGCTCTCATGAAAATGATGGAGATATAGTTGTCTACTCAATTTTCTTCCCATTATTTCTGCTTGTTATTGGTTTTTTTTTTTTTCTTTTTTCAACTGGATTTTTTTTAAGCAAAACACAATATAATTATAAAAATATGCAGTGAGTAATAAAGAAATCTCTAAAATATTCCAGATGTATTTTACAGGCATGGCAAATGAATGAATAGGATGTGACTCAGTCTAGTTGGCTACGTAGAAATGTATATCCTTTTTGTATTCTGACTCAGGTGAACCATAACTTGGAGTGGCATGGAGATAGAATTAATAGGAATGGAGATGTGATCATTAGGTTCTTGGGAGGCAATGGCAAGTGAGGTATATCACTTGTTATTACTTTTTACCCCAGGCAAAGTTATTTCCTTTTCCTTTATAATCAACACATTGAAAATTAGTTTTTAATTATAGGATCTCAACTGAAAGAAAATGCATAAAATGTGTTATGAGAATCATATCCCATAAGCTTTTTTTGTTATCAACTATAGAAACAATGTGTAATAGCAGCCCGATCCTCCTTAATCAGGGAGAAGACTGCATAGCCAAATAACAAAGAGTAATGGAGCTGTGGGTTGGTTCAGGGGAAATAAAACCAAAGTGATACTTTACAGTGGTCATAACCTGCCACGTATAGAGACAAGTGGGTTGCTCCAAATTGGGTTTCATTGAAAAATTACCCTCCAGCTTTCCTACCTAGAGGAGATACTGCCTGAAAGAATGTCCTGCCCTAATTATTCTCTTTTCTTCACTGCAAAAAACAAAACAAAACAAAACAACTCCTCCCTCCCTCCGCCACCACCACAAACCATAAGAATGGGTAAAAGAATGATGTTCATGAAGAGCTTTTAGTATACTGCCTCCCACAGCCTCATTTGAGCTTATCACTGCCTTGTTTCCTGTTGGCCATGAGTCATGCCAGCAAGTCATTGAGGATATTGTTCTGGATTCCCCTCCAAGCATCTGCTGAAAATCATATTGCCTTCATAATCCACCAAGAAATGAGCTCTTATACAGACAGGACAACTCATGACAACTACTTCTATCATTTCACACTTTATTTCTGGGGCAGTTTTTCTCCAAGTGTAAAATGGTCCAAGTTTGGTCTATAAGTTTGAGGATTGAAGCCCTATTTTCTCTAAACCTAGAGTCAGTATGACTTTCGTAGCTTCTCAAAAGCAAGCATGCCCGTTGCAGGGTATCTGTCAGAGAAATAAACCTTTCAACAGATTGCTGAGCCTTGAAAGCTACTGAAAAATACGTGGCACTGAAGGTGTGAAACTGAATTTATGCACCTGTCAAAGCTATTGGCACTTACGAGTGGCAGGTGAATGTCAGGAGCTTTGCAAGGCTTCTTTGGACAAGTACACAATCCCTTTGGGCTGCCTGAATTTTTGAAGACTGCAGTGCCAATATCTTGTGTTTTCGGTGCTTGGGGAACTGGGCTTTTTCACTTAATCAAAGGTTCTTTTAATCAAAGGTTTCCTTTAATCAAAGATTCTTTTAGTCAATGCTTTCTCTCTCTCTCTTTTTTTTTTTTTCTTCTTTTTTCTTTTTTCTTCTTTTAAATATAGTCTCTTATTATGAGTTTTCTCTTGGGTGATTCTGCAACCAGAAGGAGGCTTCAATGTCCTGCTCAGTGTCTAAGTCAACCTACACCCTTTCCTCTTCAGTTAGGAATAACTTGTATATCAATAGGGAACGATGCTCTATCATATCAAAATGATGAAGCTGCTAAATGCAAGTCCAAAGAGAGCTGCATGGCACAATTCCTGAACATACCAACCTCACACCGGTCAGAAACCTGGGCCATAGAGATGCAGTGGGTATGATTCCTTTTCCCAGTGAGATCTGTATCAGACATCTATATACCAGATTGTTTTCAATGTGGGATTATTTAGTCTGAGATATTTTATTCTTCAGCTTCCTTCTGTTATTGTTGCAGAAAGACAGTTTCTTTAGAGACTGATTTCAAGCAAGAGTTGATTTCAGCATTTGTGGTTCTCTTGAAATGAAACCCTTTTCTCTCTTTTGTCTGTAGATGATAGCCAGTGAGATTTATCTGAAGCAAAGTTGGTGCTTGAGAATCTCCCCTCATTTCTTACAGTGAGAAATGAAGAATATGTTGCTATTACTCTTACAGTGCTCATCCTAAAATTCTTCTCCCAGTTTTTTTTCTGCTTCCAGCCCTTGGGATAGATTGCTGAGGAAACCGCATCCACTGTTGAGTGGGTGCTGTCTGGAACCAGCTGTCCAAACTCAAAACTGATGGTGGGACTCTTCCTTCCCAGAACCATTGCCAGTTCTATTTTTTTCTGGCTTAATGACTTGTTTTCTCTTCTAGAGACCTTTTTTTCTGACAGTATTTGGAGCTTGGTTAACATTTCTAATATCTTGAAAAAGCAGTGTTTCCCTTTTTTTAGAGAAAAGGTGAATTGGCAGTTCCTAATACCCTGATTACCACAGCTTATATATATCTTTCTTAATATATATCCAGGATCCTTTGCTATGGGGTACTCTGAATATGACTTATATATGACTTCATACAGTGAAGTCATATATAGAGATCCTTAATATGGAGGAAAACTTGTTAGAGACAGAACCATATTACTCCATAGATCTGCCAGCACAGCGTGGCAACTAAACTAATTAGCTCCACAGAGAAACAAGGTTAATCAGTCCAGACACAACATCACATCATTTAAGTCTTATCATTTGAGCAGCGGAGTTAATAACTCCAAATATCAATGTGAAAAGACACTCAGTATGGATAACACCTTCTGCTGCACTCCATCAATATGGTGCATGTGCACAAGGCCATTGCCTTACTGATGTAATCAATGGGTAATTTGCATAACTGATTTCAGAGCAGGCCCAACAGTCTAGCTGTTCAGGATGCCAAATGAATCGGAGTGGGCTGAGAGTATTAATTAATGGGAATTCTCAATTAGTTGGAAGAGTTTTGTAGCTGATCATAGCATGAAATGATAATAAAAAGATAATAAAAAAAAGCTAACAATCTCCTCCATAATTTTTATGCATAAATAACTTTTTAAAACATTCCAGAAGGAAATGACCTAAGTAATGAACCATGTTTATCTGCTTATTTCTAGTATCTAAGCAGCTATAGTAGACAGCATTCCTGATTCCATCATCCTCAAAATTGACAAAGAATGGGAAAGCAGCAGACATTAAGTGAAAATTAAAGCTAGATAAATAAAACCAGAAATGAGAGCACACTGTAAAGCAGAGTAGCAGGAACAGTTAGCAGAAATCTTCATTGTGAGTTGTCTTTGAATTGACATCAATTGAAGACGAATTACTGGATGAGAAAATGAAGCTGTTGGATGGGATTTTGTGCTGTTACAGATTTTGGGCAGGAGGAGTAGCACATTTCCCTCTGGCTGACAATGTAGACAGAGTGGTGGCAGCTGAGTGGCATCAAGGATCTGACATGAGTTGAAGCAATGTTTGAGATGATGTTGAGAGAATGTTGAGAGAATCAATGTCAGTGTTGAGAGAAGAGAAGAAGCTCTCAGTTTGCACTGAATCGATGGTAGAAGAATTTTTGCTCCTATGCTTCTGTGAATTGTTACCTTCATTTTGGTGAGACCATGTTGAAAGTCCAAAGTAATGACTTAAGTTAAAATTACTGTATCATCAACTGAGCAACGGTTATTGATCAGATGCTCTCTAAATACTGCATGGCATATGTAATGATCTGTATTATAAATTAACCTCACTGAAATAATTTGAAGCTAAGTTCCCTTACTTGGCATTTGTGAAGAAGAGAAAAAAAAAAAGGAAAAAAAAAAGGATAAAAGAGCTCAATTACTGCTGCATTAATATTTCCTATGGGCTTATATTGTGCATATGGGCTGTTACAGCATCGTAGCCGACTTGCCACAATATGATAATTAAAACCTGAAACTGAATGTTAAAAGAAAATGATTCCTTTGTTCTTCAAGCACTTTTTTTTTTTTTATAATGGTGAATGGAATATTATTCACTGCCTTGTTGCGGGATTGAGCAACACAGGGAAATTTTATCACTTCCTATAATAGCCAGGTGCACAAGAAGGAATAAGTGGTTTGCATCCAGACCCACACATTTTCTTGAAATACTATGCTCTGCTTTGAACTTCTGTCTGTCCCATGTATCCTCTTTGTTTCAAGAATCAGACTCAAAATGAACAGAAACACTGCAAAACAGAAATGGTTGCATAATTTATCCCATGAGAATGATATTGTTCTTTGCTGTACATCCATCACTATAGATGAGATAGAGTGCAAGCCAAACGTAACATGTAACATGCTACAGGAGTTGTATAAAGACATAAAGGGTCAAATCCCCCACAGGAAAAAAATTAATCCAGTGCCACTGATTTCACTGCAGAAATGCCAGTTTGTACGAGCTGAGAATCTGCTGCTTTTTAATTATTAATAAGATACCAGATTGCTATTTGCTGTTGTTTGAAGTGATTGGTGCCCACTTTATTATTTAATTCCAGTATCAACAAGATTATCACTTAATTTGGATGAGTGTGTGTGCATAAAAATGATGCCTCACAGAGGCTATTTACGATAATCCTATCAGATGGCAGCCAAGAATTGACTGAACTATTTGTCACTCACAATGAAGATGGAATTATTGAGGAATAGAGAACACTTTCTCTCTTTATAGGAACATGCTGCATTGTCAGAGCCAGCTAGATCTCCTTTGTTGGAATTAAACAGCGTCTCAGAGATCGTTTTAGCTGCACAGACTGGAACAGGCTATGGGAAGATGAAAGAATGTAAGAAAGGACAGACAATGTGCCATCTCCCCTGTCAAGTGCAAAGAATACAGCCAGTTATTCCAACTTTCACTGGTTAGAGCAGAAAAGCTTGCTGGGGAAGCAAAGTACAGAAAACAGATGTTTCATATGAAGACTTACGTGTTCTTGCAGTTTTTGACTTGAGATGTTGAAATAACATTCTCACTACAAGAAAGACATCAAGGCCCTGAAACGTGTCCAGAGAAGGGCAGTGAAGCTTGGGGGGTCTGGAGCACAGTTCTATGAGGAGCCGCTGAGTGAACTGGGATTATTTAGTCTGGAGGAGACTCAGGGGAGACATTATGGCTCTCCACAACTGCCTGAAAGGAGGTGGTGGCAAGGTGGGGGTCAGCCACTTTTCTCATGTAACAGCAATAGGACAGGAGAGAATAGCCTCAAATTGGGCCAGGGGAGGTTCAGTTGGATATCAGGGACAATTTCTTCTCCAAAAGAGTCATCAGATGCTGGAACAGGCTGCCCAGCCTGGTGGTTGATTCGCAATTCCTGGAGGTTTTCGAGAAACATGAATAGGTTATACTAAGAGACGTGGTTTAGATGGTTTATTGGGGAAATATTGATGATAGGTGGACACTTGAACTGGATGATCTCGGAGGTCTTTTGCAACACTGGTGATTCTATGATTCTGTGATGTACAAAACTGAGAAAAAAAGATGTTGGTCAGTCATATTTCTCCATCTAGGATGGTAGGTGAATGTTAAAGTGCACAGTAGTGTGAGGATGAATATTCAGAGAGGAAGGTATTTCTTCACCATTCACTCTGCCTTTTTCCCAGGTTTCACAGAGGCAATTAGGACAGATGAAGAAATCCTCACAAAACACTGCCTTTTCCAACCTTCATGATTCTATGATTTAATTATTCTAATTAAAATTGATCAGATCTGCAGGTCTGTAAAAACAGCTGTAGGGGGAAAATGTTTTATCACCATATATCACCTTTATACTACACTGCCATCATATCACTGTATCATCACACAACGTTTCTTGGTCCTAGGGACGTCTTCCTGAAATCTTGTTGAGAATCTGGTCTTCTTTTCTTTCTTTAACCCCTTTTTTCAATTTTCTCCTAACCAATCTGTCTTTCCTGCAATACGAAATCTAGAAAATAGAATGTTTTTGACCATATGCTTTAAGCTTAGGAGCTGTGTGCTCCCCTTTATAGTCAAGAGCAGCACAAAGGGCAGGAACCTGCACTGATGTCATAAACAAAAAAGGAAAGAAAATAGGATTTGCATTCATCTGGGTTTTTCAACAGCTGTGAAAGAGAGCCAAAAGACAGAGTAAAATATAAGGAACCATGGAGATCACTGAACTTGAGGGTTTCTAATCTGGCAGCACTGAGATCTGCATATTAAGACACAGACATTTGTGAGCTGTTTATGATGTGTGTGTAGTTCATAATTCATCAGAATTCATTCTCTTTCTGCCAGCCTCTATGTCTGTAGAAATCCAGTGAAACTGAAGTATTGTCCCACAAAGAGTTTCAGATGTCAGTGATGACTTGTAGCAATTTTTTCATAGTAAACAGAGATGGGTGAAACTCAGACTGGGAAAACAGTTTTCAGGCTAATTTTCAGACTGTGCTTGATTATGGTTTACCCTGATGACCTCTTTCAGACATTCAGTTGAACGAAACTAAGCCTGAATAGAAATAGCAGATAATTAGATACTCATTATGCAACAATAATAAATTAATTTCATGTGGAAACAGAGGTTGGCTTTGATGATCGGGTTAACAACGTTCATCCTGGTTCCTATAGCGATTTATATTTTTTGCAAAGTGTCACTTATAAATGTTAAATTAAATTGATTGAAATCTGAGTCAAGACAAGAGCCACTGATGTCATTTATCTGTACTTCTGTAAGGCCTTTGACACAGTCCTTCATGACATCCTTCTTCCCAAGTTGGAAAGATGTGGATTTGATGGGTGGGACTTTTCAGTGGATGAGGCACTGCTGTGAGATGTACCCAGAGCTGTGGCCAGCAGTTCCACATCTGGATGGAGAGTAGTGACAGCGGTGTCCCTCAGGGCTCAGTGCTGGGATCTGTGCTCTTTCCCATCTCCATCAGTGACATCAGCAGTGCATTGAGTGCACCCTCACAGTGCGGGTGACACCGAGCTGTGTGGTGCAATGGACGCACCTGAGGGACAAGATGTCATCCAAAGACACCTAGACAGGCTGAGCAGTGGGCCAAGAAGAACCTCATGAGGATTAACAAAGCCAAGTGCAAGGTTTGTACCTGGGTTGTGGCAATCCCCATTATCAGCTCAAACAGAGGGTGTAAGGATGGAGCACAGCACAGCTGAAAAGGACCTGGGGGCAGCAGTGGGGGGCAGCTGGACATGATCCAGCACTGTGCCCTTGCAGCCCTAAGGCCAACCATACCCTGGGCTGTTCCCAGAGACTTGTGGCTGGCAAGGTGAGGGAGGTGATCTGCGCTTCTCTGTACTGTGAGACCTCACCTGGAATACTGCATCCAGATGTGCAATCCTCAGTACAGGAGAGACACAGACCTGTTGGATTGTGTCCAGAGGAGAGCCAGAAAAATGATCCCGGGGATGGAACACCTCCCTGTGAGGACAAGGATGAGAGAGCTGGGGCTGTGCAGATGGAGAAGGGAAGGCTGTGGGGAGAGCTGAGAGCAGCCTTCAGTATCTAAAGGGGCTGCAAGAAGGAAGGGGAAAGACTTTGTAGCAGGGTCTGTGTGATGGGACAAGGGGAAATGGCTTCAAACTAAAAGAAGGGAGGGTTGGACTTAACAATATTCGTGAGTTCCTTTGAACTTGGGATAGTCTCTGATTCAGTGACTCAATGCATTTGGATGAATGAATAGTGAAATACTGAATAGTTTCCCATAAGCCTATGTGTGAGTCCCCATGGCATTTGGTAAAACCATACCTTTTGCTATGTGAAAGGAAAAAATTATGTAATTGTCATTCTTCACTACAATTGCTTCTACTTTAAGAGCTACTTCATGTTCCTTGCATCAAAGTTAACTTATACAGCTTTTCTCTGCCCCTCCAATGTAACTAGGGGTTACAGGGAGCTTATCATGCTGGTTTACCCTTGTGTAACTGGAAGCATAATCTGGTCCACAGCAGGTGAGTCAGGTAAGACACGAGATGGTAAAAATTGAACTGGAAGAACAAAATAACATTTTAAACTGTGTGTCTTCTGCAGCTGGGAAGAAGCCCAAGACGACTTAAACTCGATGATATGAAAACTGCTGAGAACTGTGGATCCACTCCACTTGAAAGCATATGTACTTCTTACATTGATTGTGAACTTCCCATAAGTACATAGGTTGTTTTTGTTATTTTATTTTATTTTTTTTTTTTTGTACAAGTAATAGGCCTTCATGCTTGGCACCTGAATGACTCTTTGTTTCCAGCAGAGAAACTGTGGGTTTATGGCCTCAGAATGACAATAGGAATGTGTTTATTGCTAGGGTCACAGCTGGAGATGATTATTACTTTTTCTTTGTCAAAAGGAAATGCTACAGGCAGCTAAGCGTGCTTTCAGACTGATTTAAGGCAGTTTTCCTGGAAAAATGTCCTCTCACTCTGCTTTATTTTTCCTTTCTCAGATGTGGGTTTACTTTACCATGAGAAGTCTAAAGGCCTGCGATATTTTTGTTGTGACAGGAAACCATGCAAAGTTGTCATGATTATTTTTATTGAGGAGAATCAAGGGTCCAAAGCTTGCCATGAAATACAAGATAAAGTTTTCTTAAAGACATTCACATTTACCAAATTACCAATGGCCAAATTTACTCTTGGCAAGCCAAGTGCAAAGGATGGCATTTAAAACCATTCAGAGACATATCTTGCCTTCCAAAATCAGTAGTTGGCTCAGTCAATAGTAACCTCAGTAATAGGTTGGTATCAATCAGCCTTTTTATAGACAGGAATGCATGTCTAAACATCATCTTTTGTAATTAATACAGCCCATTCTTCCATTCTCCCACTGTCTTTGGTAGCTGAGATGTAATCTAATTTCATTTCTGTAACATAATCTTGTTTGTTTTTAGCGTACTTCCCCCTGCTGATATTAAAATCCTATTCATTTAGTTGTATGCACTGTTAGATAGATGTGCATCTGTGGGTGGATTGTAAACATGGAAGAGCTAATATATGAAGAAATGCTTTTAGTAGGATGAAATTACACAGAATTGAAAAAACATCCAGAAATGTTCATGTTTGGTGACCTTTCCCATTCCGTGTATACAGGCATAATATTCATAAGACAAATATGTGCCTTCTGAGGCACACATCAATTTGTTCAGAGCCTTTGCACACTGAGAGGGTATCTTTAAGAATTGCCTTTGCCTAACTGCAACAGTGTAGTTTATATTTTATTCTAATTTCAGAGGATGAATTTTAAGAATCGGGAAGTCTCATGTTCCAGGTTGATTCAGCTGGTGAACACTGACATTATAAACTTAGACTAGAGCCTGGGCAGTAGCAGATGAGTCTTCTGCTAGAGCGGTCATCTCAAATTCTTCTCAGTGTCTGAAGAGGGCAACTGGAATTTGTGAGCAGCACATCATCTTATCAGAAAACATATTTAAAAAAATATGTCAGGGGAAATAATAAAATAAGCTTGCAAAGCAAGTGGTTCATAGATATTTTCACTGTAGGTGCTGATAGCTGGTGAAAAGATTTGCGCACTGAGAATCCTCCATGGATGCTAGGGTAGATTTTTGATGACCCTTAGGACTTAATATGAGGGGAAGACATCATGAGTTTCAAAAGACTCCATTTCAAAATATGGAGCTTCTTCACCACTGAGGAAGTCAGAAGCAGTTATACCTCACCACTAACCACACGGGGATGTGTAGTCTATGGGCCTGAGTCACTGTCCCTGGAGATGTTTAGGAGATTCTGTGGAGATGTGTCACCAAAGGACATGGTTAGTGGGCATGGCGGGGGTGGATTAATAGTTGGACTAGATGATGTTAGAGGTCTTCCCCAACATTAATGATACTATGATTCTATGATTGTAGTACAGCAACTGAAGTGTCCAAAAGAAACTACAAACGTAACCTTAATTTCCTTCAGTGGTTAGGCTCTGGGATTTTATGGCTCCTAGGTACTTTCACAGGAATTTCATATCCAAATACCTTGATGACCTTCAAAGGTCCCTTCCAACACCAAGGATTCTACGATGCTGTGATTCTACCTGGAAAGACCACTATCACAGCACTTAATCATAAGCTGGTATTTACATACCAGTAGCAGGTAAATATTCCAACTCAGGTGGGAATTCATCATTCTTAAGCATTACATGAAAAAAACAGCGAAAGACAGCTCCTGCTTTCAGCATTAAAATGTCTGAAATGAGATGGCAAGACAATGTCAGCAGTGAAGAGAGCAACCTGACATTATGAAGAACGTTGAGGGCAAAAACAACACAGACACCAGATTGCTGGAGCTTTACTACTCCATGAGGTCATACTGGCTTCCCACTCAGCGAATGCTCTAAATAAATGCCAGCTACGGGTAATGAATGCCATTACTCTAATTAAAAACAGAGCCTGCTCTCAATGCCTGCCCCTTGAGGATATGCCTGGACTTTATCCCCATGATGATTGAATACATTGGAATGGCACAATATAGAATCACAGGATCGTTTGAGTTGGAAGGGACCCTTAAAGGCCATGCACTCCAACTCTCCTGCAATGAACAGGGACACCTATAATTCCATCAGATGCTCAGAGATATATATGCCATTAAACTCCTGATTAACTAAGAAACAGAGGAAGAGACAGAGGTACACGTGGAAATCAGGAGGGAAACAGGATGAAGATTAACTGGAGATTAATACAGACAAAATCTGTTACTTCTTGTCTTCTCAAATCTAGGCAAAAGAGCAAGAACTTACAGCTTTTTTTTTTTCTTTTTCCTTTTTTTTTTTTTCATTTATGCTATCAAAAATTAGTTAAAAGCTATGATAACTCTTCCCTTCCTATATCCCCTTCGCCATTCCCTTCCCATCCTTCTATGATTCTATGATTCAACAAGCATGCTCTGACTGAAATCACTTGGGTTTAATCACTTGCCTACTGACTATCTTAACCAAGAAAGAAAGAAAAAAAACCCCAAATTTACTGATTAAGTGCACATATAAGTGGTGCTGCTTATGCAGATCAATTCCCAATGAGAATTTTGTCTTGGAAGGGATTCTTATGTCAAAAACAGCAAAAATAAAAAGGCTTTTCCTGAGCTAAAAGTACCTTAACAGCTTTCTGTACCAACAGACTGAACAGTAAGCATAAATGCAGCTGTTACATCAGTTACGTATCAGCCTGACAGGCCTAAGTATAGCTAGTTCTGCTTGTCTTGTGATTAATCTCAACTAAAAGTAGGTGACAGTAATTGGTGTTGTTGGGAAATGAGTTCTCCTGAGAAGAGAGCAGTTCTGTGAATGCATAAAAATGCAGCACAGCTTGGGCTGAGACTTACAGCATCAAGGCAAAACTCCACATCCAGAACTGGAGAGAGAAATTATGCATCCAATGAAATATACATCTGAGGAACCCCTTTAAAATATTCAGCTAGAGTCATCCCTACCACGTCTGGAAAGGCAAAGCAATTGTGCTGGACAGTAAGCCACTTTTACTAGGTTGCTCCAAAAGTAGTGCCTCCTACTTATTTCCATGGAAAATAACAACAGCTACAAAAAGCACAACAGCACTGTTTGGTAGAACATAGTCTCAGCTACAAAAAATTATCTTTCAACAGTCACCACCACTCGCTATGCATTTTCACCAGCGATGAACAAGAGCCTGCATGCTGCGCTTGTACAAATCCGCACCAGCAGAGATGACCCCCTGTTTATGTCACCACTGCTGAAATGCACCCCACTGTGCTCACATCCACTTTTTGATCTCCATAAACCTTGTGAATGTGTTCTATTTTTCCTCATGGGGGAATTCAGTCACATCTTCATATGCACTTTCACATCAGATGCCATTCTAGCAGACTGTCTCTCTGCTGCCGTCTGTCCCAAGGCAACAAAACGTATTGGAATATTGGTGGGAAGGTTCAACCTCCACTACCATCCCACCAACATCTTCCTCTGACATCAAGGGCCATCATCATAAAACAGGAGGCATTATTTTTGGAGCAGCCCTCATAAATTCTTTTTGTAAGACCGTTTATCTTTTCTTTCTAAAAACACTTTGATTTTTTTTAGTCACAAATAATCTAAGTTCTGCTTCTTGATTTCTGCCAAAATAAGTCTTCAGCTCTGAGCTTTAATTTTAGTGTGACTACTGAGAGCTGGAGGTGGAGGCAATAAAAGATGTTAACTGAGACTTCTCCAGCTTTAATCTAATAATAGATTGAATGGATTTGACAGGATTGAATGAAACAAGATATTATTCAAGCTTTATTAATACAACTCTATTAACAGAATAGAACACTTCTATCCTATGTACTGCTGATCAAGATAAATGTTATAGCATGCAAAGTCGGATATAGATGATGTATGAAGTAGAAGCAAGCAAAACAAAGACATATCTGCTTTAAAGCTGAATTGTGGAGTAGGTTGCAATACAGATATTCACTTTTGCCTGAAGCTTATCCCTATTTTATCATGTCTGAGCTCTACTTATGCTTGTCAGCTTGAAAACTAATTATTTACCTAGTGAGTCAACTATGAAGTGTTTAGAAGGCATGTGGAAATGGCTTTGCTGATGGCTTATCTTAAATCTGCTTAATTTTCTGATCACCTTTATTTTTCCAAAAGAAAACCCAGTATTGAATGAAAGCCATACCTCTACCTCTGGTTTTGCTTTTCCAAAGAGAGCTCTAAGGTTTTGGTTTTACACTGCAATCATTATGTATTACCCATTACTTTTTCCTCTGAAACACTGCTTTAGGCTTTCAGACAACTTCAGGAGATTATCTGCTATCTGAGAATCTTAAAAGAGTAATAAAGAAATAGTGTGAGTGAGATGCGGAACATGCTGAAACAGTATTACACCAAATTGCATTTATAAGGAGATACATGTATGTGAACTTCATGTAGCAATGTCTGCCACTTGGAAAAAGTGGTAATATCTGAGATGTGGAAATGGCATATTTCAGCATAATACATCATGATCTTTTGTCTTGGGGCTTGCAGGTACACGAGTTTACAAATTCAAGTTATCTCAGCATATTCAGCATGCAAAGACACCATCATTCAAGACCATCTTCAGTCAAGATCATCATCTTCAAAAAGAACTTTCCCAACTTTCTAGTTTTCTGTATGATGTATGATATATGATGTAAATATGGTAAGTTCCTAACTTCCTGACTGTACTTTACCAAGAGAGTGGTGAGGTGCTGGAACAGCTGCCCAGAGAGGCTGTGATGCCCCGTCCATCCCTGGAGGTGTTGGAGGCCAGGTTGGATGGGGCCCTGGGCAGCCTGGGCTGCTGTGAAATGGGGAGGTTGGTGGCCCTGCATTGGTGGGGGGTTGGAGCTTCGTGATCCTTGAGGTCCCTTCCAAACCAAGCCATTCTTTGACTCTGTGACTGAAGGACTGAATAAAACAACAAATCCAGAAGGATTAGGCAGATCCTTTCACAACATGTGTAAGTGCATATGTATATGTACGTATGTGTATGTTTCCTGAGCACCAAAGCAGAAGCATCTTTAGGTGAAACTCATTTTTCTGTGTTGTGTTCTCCACAGGAGCCCAGAGGAAGAGCTGGGATGTTCATCAGCGACGAGCCTTTGCTGGAATCAGTTAATCAAGTGCTTTGATTTATCTTTTATTACGCCCAACTTCACAGCATGAATTCCACTGATATTAAAAGGTTAGAGTTACATCCTCACTTATTAGTACAACACACCAGGCATGGTTTTCTGACCCTAAGACACACACGACGTGTGCCCACAGTACTAAATTCTCCAGACTGCCTAACAAGAAATACCCAATGCAACATGAGTATTTCCATTTTTCTATTGTTTTTCTTCCTTTCTTTTTTTTTATCAGATATTTATGAGAGGACAGTGAAAATCCCCAACAATAAGCTGTCATATCTTCATAGATATACAACACAGCATGAATTGAGATGTTGTTCTCCCTGATGCACACACCCATTTATCACCTGAGCACAGGAGCATTAGGGAGCTGAGCACAGCCATGCTTGAGTATGGCTTTTCATCAAGGCAGCCACTCAGGGTTCATTATTCCCCTGATAGCCTTGGAAAACCACTTCACTTAGCTGAACAGGATTGTAAATCCTATCATGCTGTATTGCTCAATCAGGGCATCAAGGCTGGGATTCATCACACCTGACATCAGATATCCACTCTCCAGATGTTTCCAACAGCAGTTCAGCCACCTGGACTCCTATTAATCCCCTCACAGAACAGGCAATCCTGATTATTGACAACTTGACTTTAGATATTAACTATAAGAATGGGATAACTGATGCCTTAAATTTCACAGACAAGATCACTGCTCTAAATTCTTGCCCACATGAAAAGGCCACATGCAGACCTCAGCAGTGACAAATGTCTATGCTTATTCAGGCAAATCCCACATTTTTTCATCTGTTTCTTTCTCACAATTGAGCTGATTTAAAACACTATTGTGAAGAAAGTACTTTCCCCTGAAACTTTCTGCCACTGTAGCATGCTCTGCAGAAAAGAGGATTTACTTGCAGACCAAAAATCAAAGCAATCAACCAAGACCAAATTGCTGATGATAATGGTGACCCAACTCCGAGCTACTCTGGGTGATGTACATGGAGGTCACAATGTTTGAGATCTCCTTGGAGTAAATAAAGGTGAAACAGCACAAAACAATATGTTAAATGTTTATTTGCATCCCACTGTGACATTTAGATTTGTATAGCTATACCTTACTGGCAATAAGATATGATGGTATGCCATTCTCATGTGACTTGAAAAGACAGAGAGAGAGAGAGCACCTCAGTCACTGGTTGTAAATGATTCTAGGGTTTGGGGTGGTTGTCCAGTCCTCTCTAAAGCTGTGATTGAGGCATGGCCTTACCCCTGTGTAAGTGCAGTTTGGAATATTCTGGAATGGATTCAGGGGTTGGGGGGATCTTCAGGGGGTCTCAGTCTCCCCCAGCCAAATGACAATCAGCTGATCCTCTCTGGTATGCAGTGGTATCAGGTTTGCAAGATATCACCTTCCCCCACTACGTTTGCCTATGGTAATTCAACAGATTTTCACATTATCACAACATAGGAGAAATCGGTGGGGAAAAGTGATGCCTTGCTTTCACACGGCCTCTCCTCCAAATGCTCCTTATCTCGTTACTGTGGTGGCCTTCTTTTACTCTTCTAGTGAGCACAGACCCTTTTGCTTCCCAGTCTCTTAGAGGTTAAGAAGCTTCTGGCAGAGAAATATTAACAAGTGGTTCTAGTTCTGCAGCTTTTTCTTTAGTACTACCCACAAGTAAGAGCACGAGACTGAGTTCCCTGTGCTATTGAGCTGCTGCAGTCACAGTGATTTAAAACCACTGAGAACGCCTTTTTCCTTTTCCCCCAATTATTCCTTCAGTTCTTCATACATTCTATCATATTTCAAACTTTTCAAGAGCTATAGAGAAGAAATATTATCCATCCATGTGTCTAAGAAATTTCATCTGGAGTCTGACTTCTTGATGAGAAAACTTTCCCAGTAATAAAGACTTTTTCCCTAAAGTACCTTCTTTTAAATAAATACATAACCAAGTTTCCCAGAAGTTGTCATATAAGAAAATACAGATATTCCTGACTCAACTAAAAACCTTTGAGGTAGTAAATACTTACTTATTTGTAGACCTCTCAAAGTCTAACCCACTTATTTAACCTGTTTCATTGGGCAAACTGTTCTGCATGATGGAATTATTTGTCAAGGCATTACTTTTAGCATAATTTTGGTATCGTTTTCATGAGCTATGCAATGGAAATCACTATTTTGCATTCAATAAAAATATATTGCAAAACCTTCCCAAAATTAATTCTATAAAATGTGTTAGTAGGCCATGTTCTATCTGTAAATCGAAGCTTGCAGACTCCTAGAATGGTTTAATTTGGAAGGGACCCCTGGGTCGGATAGCTCTGCTCATGCTTTCCCACTTTCAACTCATCATATGGAGTTTTTTTCCCTCTCTGTTTTCCTATAAATATTTCCTAACAATTTACCTTGATTTCTGATAGCATTTCATTCGAATTTTTGATGAGCTGTAAGTTAGACAAAGTTCTTCATTTCTTGTTTTGACTCAATTAATTTCTTGCAATTTTCTTCCCCATGCTCAACTCTGTTATGGATTTTAATTTTCCAGATTCAGCATCTGCAGCTAGAAGAAATAGAAGTTTCCAAATAGAAAGCATTGTTTGTGTGGAATTTTAACTTTCCAGTAAAAGTTTTAGACATGGGGGCTTTATTTCTGGAAGATAAATAAATATGTTATTGCAAAAGTGTATTAGCCTTTCATCCTCAGGAGGCCTAATGAGAATATTTAGTAAGAATCAACAGTACTGATAGGGAGGAAAATGAATGTACAGAAATAAAGGAGAAGACCAATTTGTTGAGCTGGGCTGAGAATCAAAAGAGTCTGGGCTCAAAATTAAAATACCCTAGAGTCACTATAGAGAGAGTGGATTTTCAGTCAGAGAGATCTGAAAGCAGAAGTTGCCCAGAGATGTCAGCTTGGCTCTCTGGCTAGAATAACTGACATGCCTTTAAACATGAGATATTCAGTCTACGAAATCATGCCTACACACTTTCATCTCTCTATTCCTTTTCCAATAGCTTCAAGTTCTTTGAGTTCTCCTTGGGTTTTGGGCAGAAAGAGGATAAATCCTGTTGTTTTGGCCATATTCATTCCAACTGAAATCAGTCAATTCCTGTTTGTGAGGAGTTTCACCTGTTCCTTACTGGCTGCTTTTGGCTTTTCTGGCTGCAGTCAGTTTTACTGATGCGCGTTTTTAGGTTCAGTGGAAAGTGAAGTGGCCTTTTGAGAATTACTAATGCTCCTTTCTTCTTCTTGATCCACTTTCCTTGTTGCTGGTGTATTTTTGAGTTGTAATTCTTGGAAGATGATCAAGATTCCTTTCTTGTTTAAAATTGAGAATTCTTTTGATGAACTGTTTATTCATAATTAACCTTAATCCTTGGAAGTCCATTTCATGTAGTCTGATCATCCAAAAACTGTAGGGCTTGATGATAAACAGGAAGACTTTATTATCTTTGAAAAAGTAGCAAAAACTGAGACTTGATTTCTCCATGGATAAGAAACCAGATGTGTCGAGTCTAGATTTGCCTCTCTAAATAGTAGATATAGTAGATACTTGTTCCATGTTGTACTGTTCTTACATACTCAGATTCAAGCCACGCACTGTTACTGATGGAACTGCCACTGGATAGCTTCTGCCATAGTCCTGATGGTCCATACTAGCCAAAGAAAACACCTTTCAGCTTTAAATCAGCATTTTGCATATCTGTTTGAATATGACTGTCACATCTTCTCCCAACTTGCCACAGAATCACAGAATTACCGAGGTTGGAAAAGACCTTCAAGATCATCCAGTCCAACCATCCACCTATCACCAATAGTACCCACTAAACCATGTCCCTCAACACAAAATCCAAACGTGACTCGTTGTTGCACTGAGTGTACAGGATTTGTGGAAACTTTTAATAAAACTTTTCAGAAAATCTATCTGGATAGATTTGTACACGGGAAACAGGAAGATAGTGATAGGCTAATATTAGAGGAACGTCTGGAGATCTGAAATTGAAACAACCTGATGCTTCTTTGTAAACGGGAAAAGATCAGTCCTATTCTGTCTAAAACAGGAAGGAAAATCCCAGAGAACTATTCCCATACATAAACCAAATAGCATAGGAGTAACACTTGCAACTTCAATCTATCTTCTTCCTTGGAGATCCCAGTGCATGGTAGATATACTGCATCATGCATGTTATTGGAACTGGAAATTTGAAGTAGGTAGAAGCAAAGTAATGGATGAGCAGACTTCTACCTGAGCCAGGAAAAGATCCTGTGTCTCTAAAATTAAGGCCAGTGTGCCAGCAAAAAATGTTCACAACAGCAGTAAACCATTGTAAGTGGCTGTTAAATATAAGCTCATTCCGCTTTTCTGGAAGCAAGGTGTTCATCAGGTTTCTAGCTAACAGTTTGCTTCTGTTAATGGAATGGAAGAATGAGTCAGGCCTGAGAATCCAAACATTCTCAAATTGCTGCAAACTCCAAAAATGTTGATTTGTCTCTGTTACAGGAAAGAAAAAATGAAAGTGAATAATAGGAAAAATAAAAAATAAAAAGTCAGACTTGGAGACTTCTGGTCTTTCCACTGAACTTCCCTTTGTATGAGTCAGAGGAAGGTGTGAAATTGTAAGATTATCACCCTGAAAAGATCTATGAAAATCTAATTAGATAATCAACCAAGTCTGAAGAATGATTCTTCTCACCTTGAAATGCACATCTAGAATAGATCAGGCAGTAAAACCTCAGCATTGTTGGCTTTAAAGGGAGGTCAGCATGACCATCTTTGTTGCAGAAGTTCACTGCAGATGTCTAAAGCCAGATGAGAAGCATCTCCTTATTTATTAATTCAAGCACAGTATTAATGTAGTAAAGGACCAACATACCAGCAAAGGCAGCCATACAAAAGCTCTTCTGAGTTTTGATAAGCAGTAGAGATGCCAGTGATAAATTGGGCTGCATGTGGAACAAGATGAAAAGTATTAAGTTGGAGTGCGTTGCCTTGTACCTGAATTCATTCAGTAGCTTCAAAGGGAATGTATGTTCAATTATGCTGGTTTGAGGGGAAAAAAATGTACTGTCACAATGGAAGAAATTCTCCGTAAGTGCCAGAAGACAAAGGAAATCATGGAAAATCTGTTATATGGAGGATTCAGAAAGACTGGGATTGTTAGCATTTGGAAGGAGAGCAAGAAATGTAGCAGTAAAAGCTGGGTTCACTGTGGTTGTTTGCTTGTTTTGTCACAGATGTTCAGGGCACAAACTACCCTAACAATGGCATCCCTAAGCTTGGTGTCCAGATCTGAGATAGTCACCTTGGTATGCATTAGGAGAGAAAATGATTATTCTACACTTCTCATTAGCAAGTGATATTCTTCCATGTCTTAGGAAGCAGGGTCTCAATGTGTTTAGCAGACATTTGGGAGGACAGACAAGTTGAGAAGTGCTACAGGGCGCTTGCTCCTCCTCTCACTGTAGAAATGAGCTATGGACCTCACTATTGCATCAGTTGACTGACGCTGCTCCAAGATGAGTAAGATTCAAAGAGAAACAGTGATTGCATGGCTGAAAAGAATATCCAGATATAGCACAAAAGATAAAATTACACAGGAAGGCTATAAAATCTTCGGATTTGAAAAGATTAAGCTAGCCTTTATTTTTTGTTGCTTGGAAGAGATAATCTGGGTTACAGACAGTAACATCTGCTTATTAAGAACCATTTTACACTTTTCTCCAGTCAATGTTCTTTCTCAGGGAAGAAGTCCCCAGGCTATTTCTCTGATCCTGTATGGACATTTTTATGTTGCTAGAGAAGATGGAAGTCTCCATTTGTGTTTAACATGGGATTTCCTCTTCTAGATGGAAATCATCCAGTCTCATTGATTAAGTGCAATTTCCACACTCTTCAGTACAGCTCTGCAGAATTTAATGACTGCACCCAGCCGAGTAATATTCTCTGGATTTGATTCACTATACATATTAATTTTAGAGCTTGTCTCAAAGAACCTTCATTGATTTCTTCATCATATATACAAGTCTAACCTTGTTTGACTGGTTGCCTGAAATGCAGTGCCATTATTTAGTAAAACAGGAATTAAGACAGGCTGATGTGGCTAAACAGAATTAACAGTTTAAAAAAGTTGTCTGTCTGTGCTGATGCATTTGAGAAGAAAAGTGTTGGGGATTCTGAGCACAGCGAGACCTGCAAGGCAATTTGTAAAGCAAGTTAATTTCAAGGAAAAAAAACCTGTCTGAATGGTACATTAGGCATGATCTGATAATAACCCCCCAGATCTCTAGAACGGATACAAAGAGCAAATCCACGGCTGTGACAATGCATCTATGGATTTCTGACCTCATGGATTTAGAAGAGCAATAAATGCCATTGCCAAACTGGAAACAGCTGGAGGTGTGTAAGTTAGACTAGCTGGAAAGTAAATGTTCAGAAAATGTGTTGAGATTTCATGTCATTTCCTTGTGATGGAACACTCTGAGGCATCAGCAACTTCATTTTCCATTGTGGTGAACTTCAGAGCAGAAGATTTAAAGACAATCTCTATATGCTTTCTCCCAGAAAAGTATAAGCCTAATGACCCATTTTATTAAAAGCTGAATTCCAGGAAGTCTAAGTAGTCATGGTGTGTTTTTTATTTATAATGCTTTCATCCGTAAGCACTGTTATTTTTGTCCTTATCCTGTGTACCTCTTACCAAGCTCGCTCTTCTTGTTATGAGTAATGATACATTTTTCAATAATACTTGTTTACTTCTTTTCTCAGCACTCTGCAAAGATCATACATCAACAAGGCCTCAGAAAAAGACATTGCCTCATCATGCAGGGTTTGGAAGCACTCTGAAATACCCCGTGAGATTGTAGTGTGTGTGGGCTGAGGGTGGTGCAACACAGCACTGAGCCAGTTCCAGCCTGGCAACAGAATTGCTCGGTGCCGTACCATGACAACACAACTTTTTGGAGAATCATCTTTTCCTCAATCAGTTATACTGAGAAATGTTAGCCATTCCCAGATTATTGGTGTTTCTACACCATGCTTTCAATTCCAGTGCTGGTTTGTGAAGAAACAAGTTGGGCTGTTGGCATGCATAACATAAATATACCTTGGCAGCGCACACCATGCAATCCAGCACATTTCAAGCCAGATTAATGGCCTCCTATTTAGCATTTCTCAGTAGCTTCATGTCTCAGCTCACTACAGAGATTGATGATGAATTCTGGAGCACCAGACTGAACTGAGCAGAACAGATTAAATCCTGTTGCGCTGTAAATATTAAGATCTTAGGTTCTAAAATACACAAACTGATCTAATGCCCCAAAAGTATCTAGCCAATATTAATGAAAAATGAATAATCCTTCACTGTAGCCCACACGGTGATGACACCTCTTTATTTATTTATTATAAGATTGAATTTATTCACACATTTCTTGGGAGGAGAGGTGAGTTTAGCTCTAGAAATAGCTACTCTGGGATACAGATGAGTAACATCTTAGGCCCATTAAAGTATCATGTAATTCTTTCTCCTTAGCAACCCATGGAAAGTCCTGCTCTTCACTCATGACTTCAAGCATTTTTAGTGAATGGTGTAAACTGAAATTAATGCAATAAATTAAGAAAGTCTGAGAAGCTTTTTTTAAAGTAAAATAATTACTCCAACACATCATTTCCTGTTATTTCATTTTTAGCAAAACTAGTATGTCAGACTTACTTAAGTCTGCAAGACAGATGTCAGGAGGAGTAGAGCTAAGTTGTGAGATATTCCACCTCCAGAAATTACATTGATTGGCACTCTTGCACCACAGGGTGCAAACGTCCCATTAGTTAAGCTATTCTTATACATTCATGCACAGTCTGATAGAATCATAGAATCATGGAATATCCCAAGTTGAAAGGGACCCACAAAGGCCATTGAGTTCAACCGCTGGCTCCCCAGAGGGCCACCCAAAATTGTAAAGGTAAAATGTAAAAGTGTGACTGAGAGTGTTGTCCAGATACGTCTTGAACTCTAGCTTGACCACTGTCCTGGAAGATGGTTCTATGCCCACCGCCCTCTGGTGCAGAACTTTCTCCTTATATCCAACCTGATCCTCCCCTGTTGCAATTCATTGCATTCCCCTGGGTTTAATCATTTGTCACCAGAGAGGGGAGAGCAAGTGGGTGCCCACCACCAGCCTAACAGAGAGATCACCTGGTTCAATGTACAAATTGTGCTGGTGCTCACTCATGGAAGAGTTTAGAGGCAGGTCAGCTGTGTAATGATGTTACCCTGACGCATTCTTCCAGCCTCCAGTGATCTGTACTTTAGAGGCTTCTTGATGTTAATAACCTTCAATAGACTTGAAGGCACTGTAAATTTCTTAGGAGCTGTCTGTACCTGAAAATGTTTAGCCTCTGAAGTATCCTTTGGCAATGAGTTCCAGTTAAATACACACACACACACATATATACACACACATATATATGTATAAATATATAGTAAATACAATATATATAAATATGTTATATATGAAGAAACATGGGCTTATGATTCTTTCCATGTGGATCACAAAAAAACATCATTTCTGCTTTCCCAAAGAGTCTTTAAAAATCTCTCTCCCTATTATTCTCATAGTTCAGGTCAATTTGATAGCGCTGGACCTGCAGAAACTCACAGGAAAACACATGAATTCTCCATTAGCAAATCTCCATACAGAGTGATGAATTTTTTTCATCCACAAATTGGAACAAATTTAAAAATGCTCAGTCAAGTCTAGCAAACACATCTTATTGTTTTCTTTGTTTGATTTTAGTTCTCAAATAGCTATCCTTGCTTGCACATTGTCTTACACAGTTTGAACCCCAAATCTGATCATCACTAAGCAGCAGTGATACTTTTTCACCTCCAGAGATTCATATCCAACCAGACGACTGTGGGTTAGCCCTGGTGCCCATTTTGGATTCAGGAGACTTGGCTGCCCTTAATGGAGCTCTCTCCATTTATGCTAGCCAAAAAGCTCGGCTTCCAAGTGAGTGTTGAGTGAATCACTTCTTGATGTGAAGTGTTCTTTAAACTAGGAAAGCCCGTTTCGTGTTGCTCCTAACAGCTTCTCTCTCATGCCGCTGATGCTGTTCTCAGCTTCCTCACAAGCAACACGCAAAGAGGCTACTTGAGCACAAAGTAGGAGCTGAATAAAATAGAAGTATGTCTGTGATGTTACCATAGCAATCAAAGTTCGTGCCTGATGCCAAAATGGTACAACTATAATCACTGATCAAAGGAAAGTGTCCAGTCGCCATGGCAACTCAGAAAGGCTTGTCCTTCACTTTTGATATCTCCACAGTTCAAAGTAAATAAAGATATCAATCAATAGATAAGTATCTGCTAATGGTCAAAATAATTAGAGATTCTGCATTTTACTATTACCCTATGATTGTGACGTGGTGAAGTCAAACAAGTCGCTAAAATGCCATCTACAATTCCCTACTTTGCCAGTAGACCATACATGCATCACAAAGACACTGGACACAGTTAATTTCTTTTTCTCTTGACATATGAAAGTATTTCGTGGCCTAATGCCTGCTGGCATGTGCTTTAAAGCATCTTCTTAGGTGGCGTGGGGGTGGCTTTGATGCCAGACAACCCGAGAATATGCTGCCCAAGGACTCAGAGGTTTCAATAGTTCTGAAAAGAACAGAATAGAAAAACCCTTCATAACAACAGCAAATCCCAGAGGAAGTCATTTAAAAATTACTATGTTATTTTTCTTAATGCAAAAGTATGATTTCTGCATATAGTGTGTATGGGTGAGGATGTGTGTCTGTGAAATATAGCCTGAATGCCAATTAACCAGGAGTTAAAAATACCAAAAGTCCATTGAGGAGAAGAAAATATTTTAACATAAAGTACATATAATTGGCAGAACACTACTGAGAAGCTGGATTTTTGCCTGGACATAAGACTGTCCTTATCACATGGTACATGTACCAGTGCTCACGTTTCTGCCACTAGCATTGCAAATGTCAGAAAGAAGAGAATCAAAGTAAAGAACCCACAATTTCAAACATTTTGTGAAAATAAATAAATAAATCACAGAATCACCAAGGTTGGAAAAGACCTTCAAGATCATCCAGTCCAACCATCCACCTATCACCAATAGTACTCACTAAACCACATCCCTCAACACAAAATCCAAACGTTCCTTGAACACCTCCAGGGTCGGTGACTCCACCACCTGGGCAGCACATTCCAGTGCTTGACCACTCGTACAAATCTTTTTATCTTTCCTCTTGTATCTTCTGTATTAGAGGAAAATAAATGTCTCGTTTCATTCTTTATTTCCACTGATCCCAACAAAGCAGAAAGCATTTTAAAGCAGCTTCTGAAGGCTCTTTCTGTACACTTTCTCTGTAGCACAACTAGCTATTCAAATAAATCCAAGTTTTTCTACGTATCTTGCAGATACTCAGCAATGTAGAACCTACAGGCACTAATGAAAAAAGGTACAGAAAAGATTGGTAAATATCTTAGGGGAGTCTGCTACTTCTTCCTTTCTGGAACAGGATGTATTTGTGCTTTCATTGCAAAAAGCTCAAAATATCAATCTGAGCATTAGTTCTTGCCTGACAAACTCCTACTACTCGAATTGCAGAACCACTTGCCAGGGAGTTATCTATGACTAAGTCATTACAATTGGAGCGAGGACCTACTCAATATTTGTACACATCTTTTATGATGATGTATGAACCGATAAAAAATTTATTTTCTCAATCCCCTCCCTGTCCTTAAGTATGACCCTTAATATTAACTACCATGTAGGTAACCAAATAACCTTGGCTGACTCGGATAGTTTGATAGTATGAGTGATTTTGTGTATGTGACCTGATATTCTTTTCACTACAAAATCCATTCAAAACCACAAATCCATTAGGAGAAATGGTTGTTTATTCCTATCCTCTATTTCCGACTTATACAAATATTTACCCACATTATGTGGTATATTCCCTCAAGTTGGAATGGGTATTTGATCCGTGTAAGGAAAATTCATCAGTCTTCCTGGGAAAGATTCTTGAAAACAAACAAACAAACAAACAAAAAAAACAACACAGAATTGTAGGGGTTGGAAGGGACCTCCAGAGATCATCGAGTCCAACCCCCCTGCCAAAGCAGGTTCCCTACAGCAGGTCTCACAGGTAGGCATCCAGGCAGGTCTTGAACATCTTCAGAGAAGGAGACTCCACCACCTCCCTGGGCAGCCAAAACATTGATCACTTTCAGAATGACCTCAGGTGAAGACATTAATTGAATAGAAACTTGTTTGAGAAAGCTCTAAACTGATAATCCAGATTTAGACGGATATTCAAATCTACTTTAAAAGCCCTATAGAATCGAAGGCTTCCTTCCAGGTATTCTGTCAGCATTTCTGCATCTGCTGTGGGGAAAGATCTTCTTTCAGAAGTACTGAATTACCACTCCTTCTAATTTTACATGCAACCTTATTATAAATACATTTTTTTTATTCACTTGATGCAGCTATATATTACTTTGAAACATTAAATATTTTCTTAGAGTACTTAGGAGTACTTGCTATATCATTATTACTATTATTATTATCAACTGGTACGAAGTGCAAGTGTGCACTAAATACATAGAAAAACATACTAAACATGCTTTTCATGGGCAGTCCAGTTGTGCACAGATCTTGCAAGATGGACACCATCACCACCACCTGGCTCATACTTTACTTTCAAAGAAGTCTTCTTGGTTTCAGTCTGGCTGTGATCAATACACCGCTTCCCTGTGTTGAGCACTCATTTACACTTCATTTGTGAGATGAGGAGGACTACTGTGTTCATGTTATGACAGTTGCAAATGTGCTAATTGTCACCTAATGCATTGTATCCTGCCCTCCCAAGCAGAACGGCTGAGCTGCTCCTTCAAACATACAATGGAGAGTGGTCACAAACCCCATCCTTCATCAAAGCGATACTTTTTCCCCATTTTCCACTTCACCAGTCCTATGACACCTGCATTGAGTCATACGCTGAAGTAGCAGAAGAGATGAGTAATTAAAGCTTTGTTGAGCTTTGAAAGATTCTTTACAGTGGAACAAGATGTTTTGCACATTTATAATGGCTCAAATGCATCATTCATTAAGGGGTATAGCTTTCGTTCAGAAATGGCACCTTTGAAAAGAGATTTCAGCTGGGGCTGCATTTTAGCAGAGCTTTGTGTGTGATTCATGTGAAGAGTCAAATGCGTATACACATGTATATATTTATATATATGTATGTATTTCTGTATGGCAGATGATTCAGGCTTTTATTTCCCAGATGGCTGGCTGCAACCTAACATTTTGGAAGCAATGTTAAGATCAGTTACATAATTCCATGCATAACAAATTTTTCCTGCAACTGCCTCATAAAAACATTTGTCACTGTTATGAGTGAGATGAAATGGATGAGTAAAACTTTAGGGTGAGTGCTTGCAAAAGGGCAACCATGTAACTTTATGGCTTCAGGGTTGAATCTATCCCAGAGAACTACATCTGATCCCATGAGTCAATAAAGGATCTCAGTGAGCCCTGACTCCTAAAATAGAGAGCAGAGGAAAACAACTGAACTCTATGAAGATTCAGAAAAGTTAAGGAGCAGAAAAAGCTTTGGAAGGGGAAAGCTGCAACCCCCTGACAAACGAAATATGAATATACCTTCACCTGACCTCACTTTTACCAGCAGAATCTACCTGTTCCCAGCTGCTACACCAAACTGAGTGAGTAGAGGTGACCTGAGAAGACCCCATGGATTCAGGAGCAATTACTTGGATCAGCTGAAAACATCAGTAGTGCGTGTAAGAATGGAATCCCAGAGCCACAGATAATAGAAAATACATCCTTGTCTGCTGAGTCCTGAATTGAAGATCTGTTGGGAGTTTGTTGTGTGGCTGGGGCTGTTGTCAGCTTTTCACTGAAAAGGCTGTGCCTGAATAAAAGGAACAATTTTTATTGGTTTGTCTGAGTTGATTTTAGCAAAAGCAAACACTGCTCTGATATGCCGCCAGTATTTTGATTTTTCTACTAAATTTGCTTAAGCTCCATCTTATGCCAGGTGTAATTGCAGTGTTTGAAAAGATTATTTCAGGAAGTGATAGCTTTCTTCTGAGATGGCATTTGCCCAGGAGAATTAAAATGAACAGAGATTACTTATGACACCAATTGATAAGGAGTGAAAATGTGCAACTGACACCAAAGGCTAGGGAGAATTATGGCTCAGGTTGATCCCCGGAGTGTGGCCTTCATGTAAACTGAAGTAATTCTCTAGTCCTCTTTCCGTCTCCAAGGCCTGCAATTCTAGGAGGATCCAACTGACATCTGCCTCAGATAAAAGTCCACTCAGATAATAGGAGACCTCATGAAGTGACCACTGAGCAATGTTATATTGGCATCTATATTGCCAAAGCAGTGGAATTAATTAATAACCATAATAATCAATGGACAATTTGAATTTCTCAAGTCAAAGACTAAGCAGATCCTACCTGCCTATGCACTCTGTGAAGCTTTGGATGATGTGTATAGAAGGCACTCGATCTCCTCAGCTGTGCTGGATGCACATGTCCCAGATGCTTTACCTTTCCATAGTCAGAAGTTAGCAATATATGCATATGCAGCTGTGAAGTGGAGGTGATGCAAAGTTGTATGAGGTGTGTGGGAGCTCAAAAAGGATTATCTCAGCAATTGTGGATATTTTTTAATATAATGATAATGTTAGAGAAGAGGTACTAAACTTCCATCAATGCTTCTGTTTTACAAGAAGAGCTCATATTATCTACCTACCAAGCAAGCAAGCAAGCAAGCAACCAATCAACCAATCTACCTACCCACCTATCCACCTACCTATTTATCTATGTATCTGTCTGTCTATCCATCTATCTACCTATCTATCTATCTATCTATCTATCTATCTATCTATCTATCTATTCATCTCCCATCTATTTGTCTCAGTATATCTCACTATCTTTCTATTTATTTACTTTCTTATTGGCATGTTAACAATGGCTTGGGAAACATAGTCTGAACAAGTATCCAGTATGACAAGTCTGACAAGTATCTAGCCCTATTTGTTGCTGAAAACATATACTACAATATGGAAAACAAATGCTATTACACTTCACAGTTGATTTAGTTGGTTTGGGTAGGCCAGGCATATCAAGTGTTTGGTAATTAAAGAGCAGTCTCTAATACAGTCTTGAAGGGGTTAAAATAACCCATTGCTCTTTCTTGTTGGAATATATATTTACTGATATCTCAGGACTATTATTCTTGCTCATCTCCATTTTCTAAGAGAAATTGAGCAGCTGCTATTATTGATGAGCCCTAAAGGTCCCTATCTCTGCTCAGGTGTGCTCAGGTGTCAGATATTAATCTTGAAAACAATAGAGTTCTTTAGATTAAGGACTGGAGAGAGTTTTCTGCCACGATGTAAATGGATAAAGTGATTTTTTAAAAAATAGATTGAAAGGAAAACTCATTTTTAATAGCATGTAAAACCTCTGATTTATAACAGCAGGATATGTATTTTCTTACTTTTTTACTGAGTAATAATTGGGTTGTCTTGTTTAATTTACTACTAGCAATCTGGTGTGTTGAAAGAAAATACTATACTCTCTTTTTTCCTCTTTAGTTTATTTCCTTTCTCTTTCCCTTTAGAATATGTTTTAAATAGATTGCTTTCTTTATTTTTATATATGTTTTTAACTATCAAGTACCTCTCTTGAAAAGATGTTCTCTGCTTCCTGGTGTTATTGATGGTACAGCACGCTCTCCTGTTCACAAAATCTTCTCTGTCTCAGATCAGGCTGAAATGAAAGTGCAGAGCTAATATACTGTGAAATAAGCAATTACCACTTCATGTTTTATTGGAGATCCAAAATGTGTGTTTGTGGACATATTTAGACAAGAAAACTTTGTTTTCAGAGATATGGCTGACTTGAGTCTTCAAAACGATGAATTTTGAATTACTCCAGTTAGCAATGCCTGAATGCCTGAATGCAGTCACAACTGGGGCTTCACCGAAAGGTTGTGATCTGCACATACCTAAAAACACCACATTTCTGCTGGGAAAGAAAAGATGTAAAATCTTCACCTCGATTTTGGAGAGTTCTTTGCTGTGCCCTTTATTATTTTCTCATTTACCTGTTCATGATAGTCTACGTATCTGTGTATATGATAAAACACTCCAAAACAAGTGGATGCTGCAAGGTGGGCTTAGCCATGCCGTCACGGAGGACCTAAGATGGTGCCATCTTAACCATATCAGACCCAATGCATGTTCCAAACAAGTCTTGATCAAGTGTGCTTACTATACAGGTGTTCCATACCTCCTACAAATGCTTGTTTACTGTAGTTTAGAACCATGTCAGGCACTGAACCTCTGACCTCTCCTAACAGAATCCTGTTTTAGGCTTTTTACAGTAATACAAGCAATGTCTGCTTCTTAGAGTTAGCTCTTTTCCGGCTCTGGAAAAACGACAAAATCAAAAAGAAGGAATATTAACATGGTTTTACTTCTAAGAGCTGATAATCAGTGATCTACTGCATTTCTGTTTTTGTTTGCAACAGTCGGTTACTCTCCCTGCAAGTAGTATGAGATGCTTGCTGGTTTCTCTTATACCATGTTTAGCTGTAGGCAGTCTCACACGCAATCTCTTACATGTCTGAAATTCTCTGTGTGGACATTTTTGTCCTTTCTTAAAATATGCCTCTCCCATGAAGCACAACATAAACGTCTTGCCAAAACATCCACCCATTTCTTTCTCCATCTGCTGCTTCTTTTTTCCCATTTGGACGTTAGTATCTAATTTTAGATATATCCTACCAGACTGTGGGTGTTTAGCTGAAGGATAAATTAGAAGCCTCGTCATCAAATCGTATTTCTACTATAGGAGAAGGAGAAATAGCATGTCTTTCTCTCTTTATTTCCTTCTTTCATCTCACACTTGCTTTGGAGGGGCCCCACAGTGCCCGTCTGGCTACCAGCTGATTCTTTGGGAGAGACAACATGAATAGAAGCTCAACTGATTGACTTTTCAGTTTGCTTCCCTACGCAGACGTATCTTCATATTTAACAGTAAATGGGAATATATTTTCATTAGGATATAAATAATGATGAAATCTGTTGTGTTTTTAGTTTAGATTTTTTTTGTTCATTTTTTAAGAATTAAAACAGAAGAGGAGGATTGCTGTCAGAGTTTGGATTTTGGAGGCATATCATATGCACTTTCAGTAAAGTTGTGCATACTTTGTACATGAGATAAAATAGATATTAAATAAAAAATAATTCAGTAACTCTACTTACCTGATACTGATATCATGAAGAATTCAGGATATTTTTTCCCCTCATTTTTCACCTTGTCTCATATTTTTGTACAAAAACACATTTATTTTTTGTCTCAAATACTAACACGTTCAGCAATTCCTCTTCTGAAATCACTCATGCTACTTTCCAAGAAGAGAAGATGATGGTGGGGTGCCTCTGCTTCTTACAAGAAGGTATAATGTAATTTCATTTCCTTCACAGTTTTTACTTTGGCTGAAACTGCTGTCATGCAAGCATTTCTCTGGGATAAATAATAGCATTAACTGCATGCTGTACCTGTACCTATATTAAGTGGTATATGACAGAAACAGAGTTCTACTTATTTACTTCCCTCCACCCGAGAGATGACTATAGATTTCTATATGACCAATTCCAGTGCTTTTATCCTACATTTAATTAATTCTAGTGCCTCTGTTCTCTTCAGGTGTGGACTGCTTTGAGCTTGAAATCACGTGAAATCAAGGTAGAACTACTTGGGTGAACAGGTGAAGTGAAATTGAAAATCATGTCCCCATGCATGCATACTATTTTTGTTGTATCACTGAGCATGTTTTTTAGGTTCCATGCCAGAAAAAGCCCCTAAGAATGCATGCATCACATCAAATGCTCTCTCTGCATGTGAACAATGCTTGAGCTCAAAGGAAAACATGTTAAAGCCGTCAGGAAACTGTTGTTTTCCAGATGGCTAATCAAATGAGGGACACAGGCATGCAGGAACTGTCTCCAAAGGGATTTATTAATAATGGATGTTACTCACTTGCAGCGGAATGGGACAGAGAAAAGGAGAGGGAATAAAGCTGATACTGAGCGCAACATAACAAGAAATTTGAAAGCTGCCTGTTCCTTTTTAAAAATATTATCATTTTTTGTAAATGTGCAAATGTGCAAATGTCTTGATGGATTACTTGCTTGGAACAGGAAATAACATGAAATCACGAATAGTAATTAAAGAATAAGGAAAAAAAAAGAGCAGAAGCTGGGCTTAAACAGGGAGCCACTTTGCTGTGAAAGACAATGAAGAAATTTACAATTATTGTCCCAAATCCCTTCCAGTTGAGCTGTAAAAACTGTCCTAATGAAGCCTTCACTGGAAGAAGAGTCACCTTGCATCTGTCCAGATGCTGGGCATTTCTGGAGAACCTTGTAATTAATGACTTCAAAGCACTGTGTAAAGATAAGGAGGTTCTTGCCAGATGCTGGGATGCATCAGAGATCTCTATTGCCACAAAGTCCCACTGAACACACTCAAAGGCCAAGCACTGCAAGGCTCTTGGAAAACAGATTCACCCTGAAGATAGAGTTAGATGACCTAAAGAACTGGCTGAAGCAGTTGCAGCTGCAACTGGGAATGACTTGCCCTCAGATACCTATTCTGGCCCTCCCTTGGTGGGAGCACCTTAATACTTACCATACAGGAATCCATGCTTGTGTTTCTGCTGATGGTGTGTCATATCATACTTTATGGCATAAAAAAATAACTACTTCAGTACTTACCTGCCATACAGTTAGTTATTATTGTTTGCCTATTTTCTCCTGCACAAGCTTGGTATACTGGCACATAGACAGAGAAATCAACCGTCGCATTACAGCATTTAGGAAGTAAAGCTCAAATGTTTGAAAAGTTTCCAATGGACATAAACAATTCAGAGGCAGGAGAGGAGATAGATCCTACTGGGCATGCTGTAAGATTTGGATGTGTTACATTTTACACATGGAAGATGTAAAAACGTATTTCTGATAACTTTAATCTAGCTCTCTCAGATACCAAGAGCAGCAATGTTCGAGCAAGTGGAACTGTGTTAGCTCAGCAGGAAACCTGATAATTATTTGGATTCCTAACTTACATGCTGTACTTGCCCTGCTATTACTGCACTTCCCAGCTGTGATCTTCACACATCTCAGTCACACTTCTTGATAACCTTGGAAATGGACTCTTCACTGCTTTCCTCGCTTACGTTAAAACTGAGACTCACCATGAAGTTTGTTGCTGACTTTTAACTGAGTCTGGAAGACTCCTGGTTTGTTTTACATTCTCTTTTAGTATGACACAGACGTGGCTTTATCTTCAGTGTAGTTCTGGCTTGAGTGGCTATGTTTTTGATGCCAAAAGTGCAAAACAAAATGCAGGAGGCAGAAATAAATACTAAGAATGAGATCAGAGAAGCTGGTGGGAGGATGACAGAAAACAGCCGTGAGCAGAAGCATGGAATTTCTGAATGGATATAAACACTTCACCCATGAAGACGGTACAGAGGCAGAAAAAGCAGCCCAGAGAAGCTCTGAGATCTCAGGCTGTGCTGTCTGCATGCTGGGAGGATTTCAAGATCCATCCAGGCAACAATCTGAGCAACATTTTCTGACCTGAAATCTGACCTTACTTTGCACAAGAGTTTGTAATGGAGTTCTCCAGATGGATGAAGACATGAACTATCCTGTGATCCCAAAGCAGGAACCATCAGAAAACATTCTGAAATGTCTGAGAAAAGGCAGCTGGATATGCTTTTAGTTCTTCTGGGATTTTTGGATCTAAACACATTCTACCTTTCTATGATGAGCAAACCTAGAAGACTGAGCCGTGACACGTCAGTATGTCCTGGTAGCCAAGAAGGTCAATGGGACCATGGGGTGCATTAGAAAGAGGGTGGCCAGCAGGGTAAGGGTGGTGATACTCAACTTCTATCTGTGCTGGTGTGGCCAAATTTAGAATAATGTGTCCAGCTCTAGGCTCCCCAGTTCAAAAAAGACAGGAATCTGCTAGAGGGAGTCCAGTGGAGGGCAACAATGATAAATGGCCTGAAGCATCTTCCAAATTAGGAAAGGCCGAGTAACCTGGGTCTGTTCAGCCTGGGGAGGAGAAGACTGCAAGAGGATCTGATCAGTGTTTATAAATATCTAAAGGGAGGTGGGAGGCAAATGGATGAGGCCAGGCTCTTCTTGGTGATGTAGTGATGGGACAAGGAGCAATGGCCTAAAAGTGTTCAAAGAACGTTTAGACGTTGTGTTGAGGGACATGGTTTAGTGAGAACAGTTGGTGATAGGTGGGTGGTTGGATTGGATGATCTTGTAGGTCTTTTTCAACTTTGGTGATTCTATGATTCTGTGAAAACTTGAACACAGAAAGTTCCATATAAAAATGTGGAATAACTTTACGGTGAGTGACAGAGCACTGGAACAGATTGGCCAAAGAGATTGTGGAGTTTCCTTCTGTGGAGATATTCAAGATCTTTCTGGATGACAACCTGTGCACCTTGCTGTAGGGTACCTGCTTTAGCAGGGGGTTGGACTCAATGATCTCTTGAGGTCCCATCCAGCACCTGAGATTCTGTGATTTGGTGATTCTGTGATCAGATCTTGATGTCTCCATTCAGCACAGATACAGAACTGCTTTACCATTCTCTGATTTGCATGAGGGACCTCAGTCAGCCAGAATAAGAGAGGCTGACAAAAGGAAAAGAGAAAAAAGATGCTGAAGAATCATAGAATCATAGAATGGTTTGAGTTGGAAGGGATGTTTAAAGGCCATCTAGTCCAACTCACTCCCCTGTAATGAACAGGGACACCTACAGCTGGATGTGCTGTTCCTCTGTAGTTCATGAAATAGCACCTGTACGATGTCACTGCAGATGGGATTCCCATAAAGTTAATGCATGACTGAGAAGTTTAGAGCAGGATTCATGCTACCTGTTGTCAATCGTGCGAAAATCATGTGTTTATATTAAGCTGATTCTTCACATTCCCCATAGTACACTGAGAGATCTGTTCTTAGAGTGGGGATCATACCTTAAAACAGCTGTCTTGCAGAAACTTGGTAAATCATACCAGCCTTTCTCTGGTAAATACACAGAGCACCCTGTGACTGACTTAGATCCGAATCCTAACTTTCACAAGTCTAAACTTCAGTTAGATAAATACACCTTGGGTTCCAATTTGCCCCTCAGACCTCTGCACAGAGCTATTAGATCAAATACTGTAGTAACCATTTTTTCATTGACTGCAGTGGATTTCTCATGACGTCTCTAAATTATAAACTCCCCGTAAGGCTTTCTTTCTTCTGTTAAGCAGCAGTGAATGAGCAGATGTGTGGGGTCAGTCCCTCCATACAAATACATCCCCCTTACATGCTCTAGCCTTGAATCCATTTTTGCCTCGACCTCTCAGACAAGCAGAAAAAGTCTGCAACCTACCTCAGTTTCACTGATCATTGTGTATCTGTGATCTCAGGACTCTACATACACATGATAAATATTCTAATCGAAATGTTCAAGCAAATCCTTTGTTACATTTCTTGCATGGTTTAAAGATCTTCCAAAACCTGAAAAGGCTTGAAACCCAGAATATATGAACTTAAAATGAGAGGTTTTTCTTGATTTTCTTCTCCTTTCTTGCTTTAAATTAGACGAAATTGGGCTAAAATTTGTTTCTGTGATTGAGCTTTTACAAAGCTGCATACTCACAGAAAAGTCATTTATTTATTTATTTATTTATTTATTTATTCCACATGTATCTCTTTGTAGCACTGAATTCCCCTCTAATTCTTTGTGGACTGGGGATTTTCATTTTCCTGATTTAGTTATGTAATTTCCATTCATCACCTTCCCTTTACCAACAAGGAGAGGAGCCCTCATCATTCCCAGGGCAGATGATTGACATCACCTTGGAAGAGGAAAGGATAATGGAACACAGTTGTTTCTCCTTGGTCATTTGTGCTTTCACTTGTGGTGCTGATCAAGGTTGGTTAGCTTGATCAATCAAGAATATACTATTAAAATTAAAGTTCTATAGCTTTCAGTACGTTCTTGCCAACTGTGAATTACCTCACTGACAGGATAACATTTCAGATTTCACTTTTCAGTAATATCCTCTCCTGCCAAAAAAAGGTCTTCTTTTGAGAGCCATATGACATGTCTGTGAAGGCTGCCTTGGAGCACCAGTATGCAGCAAAGCTGAAAGTATTCCGAGCCAAAGCCAGTGTGGAGCCTGAAATCATAGGAGATGAAGGGCTAGGGAATCCTTTGCATTACAAATTTAGCAAGTAGATGCAGATTTCTTATCCTTCACTCTTTCTTTTCATGGTTGGGTTAGGTTCTGATATTCTGTTATCCTGTTTTTGAACAAGAGCCCATAGGCATGTGAGATGCATATATAATCTCTAGTCTGGAGTAAGCATTTTGTTTGCCTTCAGTGTGCTGACTGAGGTAATTATGATCTGATCTTTAGCCTCCCCTAGGGCAGCTGTGGGATATTTTATAGGATTTCATACACTCATATCTCTAGCACCACTCCTATGCAAGAAGAGAAAGAAACATGATTCATAGCAGATTTGACCTAAATTGCTAAGGCTGTGCACTACACAACTGTCACTGTAATATGGTTGCATGGGTTGGGGTCAAAGAGTGCTAGAGACTTCTTAAGCCCTCTTCAGCCACCAATAAATCTGTTCTGTGTTTAGACAGCACAGAGTAGCTGGCATAATATCTCAGTACAAGCAGTCAGGAAAGTCCTCCCCACTGCACCAACCCTGTTCCCACACTCATCTTCTGTGGTCCAACTCGTCCACTAGATCATTTAACCCTCAATCTGAAAACCATTTCTGGGATGAAAGGATTATCTTTATAGTTGTAGTTTAGTGAGAATTTTAGTAAGAAATTTGTTTTAGTTTCAGCACAGCAGAGATCGTAACAACTGACAAAGAGGCCAAAGTCCCCATATACAAGGAGACATCACTGTGGCCTTCCAATGCTTAAAAGAAGCTTACAAACAGGAGGAAGATAGACTTTTAGCATGGGCAAATAGTGATAGGACAAAGAAGAACAGCATTAAACTAAAAGAGGGGAAATTTAGGTTATATGTTAGGAGGAAGCTCTTTATTTAGAGGGCAGTGAGGCCCTGACATTATGCAAACCTCCATCCAATGGATGGATGTTTAAAGGGAATTCTACAAAGCTAGCATGTATAAAATAACAATAAAAAAGAAACTTCATGTTTATCTTCTAAAAAGTTTATCTTCTGGAAACATGAGATTTTAGAGGACAAATGTCAATACCGTCTGAGGTCTGGAAAGCCACATTACTGAATATTTGTTTTGGTGGAGTGTGCTGAGGGATGGTGTAACAGGTAGCTAGATAAATTGGACAGGTTATTCACAAAGCTCTGCCTTTCTGAGTGTTCAGCATGTGACAAGAGATCATAACTTCTGCAGAAAAATTATATTGCATGGAAACACTTGGCATGTACTGGGATATCAAGAACTGTTCATGGGCTAACTGTTTCACCCTGTTTTTTTTCAGACTGCTATCAGTTAACACTCAGATGTTAGTGATCCTTATTAGTAAACTCAGGGTGTGCTCCCTCATTTTCCATCTCCATGGGACTCTGTAGGTTGTGTAAGATGTAAAAGTCAACTGAAAAACTGCTCTTAGTACCTCCTTGTACCTTCTGAATTATCAAGAAAACTACTAATCCCATAGGTCAATTTGCTGTGATTCCTCATGAATGACACAAGAGACACATTGTGGCCTCTTTGCTGCATTCATCTCAAAGAGTGTAAGAAAAACTACAGCAGAAACGTTATTCCTACATGAAAAAAAAAAATCTTGAAAAATCCAGAGTGACTAAGAGAAAATAAGCAGGTAATAATTCCATGAAAAATAAAACCGGCCACTAAACAAAACTGGGAAATCGACCTCCAGTATCGTTAAATGGTTTTGCTTGCAGGCTCTTTGATTCTGCAGTAAGAATGTAATTCAGTGTGAACTTTGGTAAGAGGATTTAAACAAAGAAAATCAAAGCAGCCAAACCGATTTTAGAAAAGCTCTTGTTTTATGCACTGCACTGGACTTGGTAGAAAGCCAGTAAACATGTGCTTGATGGGTGTTCTGTTCCCTCAGAAATGAGCTTTGGACAGGAGCTGCTAAGCACTGTGGCCTGATCCATGATGCATCCAAAAATATCACAGCATCTGGTTCCTACACCCTTTCCATTCAGTTCTATTGATGTGTGGACCAGCCAGATTCTCTGAACAGCACCACAAAAGAAGGGCTGTTCAGCCCCTCTTCCATTCCTTGTTTCAAGTGGAACCAAAGCTTTCACTTTTGATTCAGGCAGCTTTTATTAATGAGCTTGGTGGGCAGCTTTGACTTGCCTCATCACCTCTCCTTCCTGCTCTGCCCCTGCACTGGAGTCGTACAGACGAGAGGCAGATGGAGACAAGACCATCCAACTGGAGGTGATGAGAGTGAAACAATCATGGGCATCATCCAGTGCCCCTCTGTGAAAACTCTGCCATCCACTCTGGCTTGTATCTCAGATGTGTGGCAAAATGCCTTTTGCAGAGGCACAAGGTGCCCTGGGGAAAAAGAAAGAGATCATTTGAAATCTCTGTTAGTCATGCACAGTATTTGCTCTGGGCTTGTCATCCTCTTTCTTTAGGTGGCTTGGTTTTATCCTCTTATGAAGAAAAAAGAAAAGCCTTATATCTTCGATGCTGATACATAATCCTGCCTTCAGAAATTGAACTGCCTTGCTTTTGCCAAGATGGAGTGCTGTGTTTTGGGTTTTAGAACTCTTGCCTCCCTTTGAAGGTGCATTCTCTGCTACAAAAGGGATGGCAGACTAGCCAAAAAGCAAACTGCATCTATAAAATTATTAGAAGCATATGTACCCTTCCTCCATATTGCTTTAACAGAGTGGCATAGACCACAGATTCCTTTCTGTTACAGGGGACATTAGGCAGGAAACTATTAGTATTAGTTCTTAAAAAGGAATGTTTTAACTCCCCAAACCAGACAACAACTGAAACAAAATAGAAAACCGAAACCTTTTCCTGGAGAAAAGAAGGCTGCCGGGTGACCTCATTGCAGCCTTTCAATACCTAAAGGGAGCCTATAGAGGGGATGGGAATCAACTCTTTGAAAGGGTTGATACGTGTAGGACAAGGGGAAATGGTTTTAAGTTGAGGGAGGGGAGATTTAGGTTGGACATCAGGGGGAAATTCTTTACCCAGAGAGTGGTGAGGTACTGGAACAGGCTGCCCAGAGAGGTTGTGGATGCCCCGTCCTTGGAGGTGTTCAAGGCCAGGTTGGATGGGGCCCTGGGCAGCCTGGTCTAGTACTAAATGTGGAGGTTGGTGGCCCTGCATGTGGCAGGGGGGTTGGAGCTTCATGATCCTTGAGGTCCCTTCCAACCCTGGCCATTCTGTGACTCTGTGAACCTTAGAAGGAAAGCAGGAAGGAAAGTGTGCTTGACTGCAAGTCAGGGCTCCTGAAAATAATGTTCTATCATCTCATAATTTGCTCTACTTCTGATGTGTTGTAGGATAACAAATGAATCTTCTGACATTTTTGTACTTTTGTTTTCCACTCATGTGGAAAGCTGTTGAGCTGTAAACCTTGGGGTTAGAGATGTGAAGAGGGGGAAAGGAAAAAGGTGTGCAGAGAAGCCTTTATTTCAGTGCTCAGAGATTAATGCTTTAAATTGCTATTGCAAGCTATTAGCGATGATGAAGAGTACATATTATACATAATAATGAGATAATATGTTTGCATAAGGTTCAGAGATGGTCTATCTCAAAAGAAACAGCTGCTACCTGGGGATTTACATCTTATTCTTTATCAGTAGATTTCTCATTGGCCTCAGGCACTTTTTTTTTTGTAAAGATGAAGCTGCACTGAAAGCAATGCCTCCTAATTTATGACATTGGCCCACGATGTCATAAGGCAGATGGTGGTGGTACAGCAGAAGAGGCTGAATCTTCCCACCCATATTCCATTACATTTCATTGCCGTGTGACAGATGGCAGCAGAGGGATGGTCTGACAGAATGGTTCTGACATGGAAGTGCATATGAGGCAAAGGGGTGTAGCTGAATTCTTTCATGTGGAATCAATGGCACCCATTGACACTTGTCAACGCTTGCTGAACATTTATGGAAACTACAGTGGATGTGAGCACAGCAGTGGTGACAATGACAGTGGGTCACCTCCACTGGTGCAGGTTTCAATGAGCAGGACGTGCAGGTTCTTGTTCACTGCTGGTGAAAATACATAGCTAATGGTGGTGACTGTTTAAAAACAGTGTTTTGTAGCTGAGAATTTGCTCTATCAAGTAGTGTTATTGTGCTCTTTGCATCTGTTGTCATTTCCATGGAAATAAATTGGGGGCCTTAATTTCTGAGCAGACTTCATACGTGGACTCCACAGACCTGAGCACCATTTACCCTGAAACGCTGAAGTCTTGCCCCCCCAACCCCTAATCATCTGGGATTCTTCTGTGAAGGCATTAAATGCTTTGTGTTAGAGAGGCAGCCAGTGCTTTCCTTCCCCTGGATACAAAGCGAGTGGAAAATTTCTGTGATGAAGTCTGGTAAGCATGTCTAGTGTCTGATGTTCTGGGCACATAGAGAACATGAGGAAAAGGCATCAGCTAGGCTTTGTTATAAATGACAATATTTAGAGCAAGGCAAAAAATAGACCAGTTAGTCTTTTTCTCTACACAAGCTTGCCGTAAACAATTTTATGCTGGATGAATCTCACCATTCAACTCTTAATAAATTCCAGGCTGGGATTTGAGATTTAACTCTCTAAAGGGTCATCAGTGAAAGGAGGATCCCAAAAGCCACCAGCTTGCAGGGTGCATAACAGAATTGCTCAGGTCATGTAACTTTCCCTTTCTGCAAAATCTTTCCCCTGTATTTGTATAAATGGATCATAGTCTACAGATGCAGAGCACAGATTTCCCAAAGGAAAAGATCATGCAATTCATTTTGTGCAACCAAGCAAAGAGGATCCTGATATTTAAGATCTCATTCGAATTGCTTGAAGTGGAAGGATGTAGTCTAAACCATTCCCGGGGCTTTATACAAACACTGTAAATACCATGTCCCACTGATATTTGTGAGTGACATGCAGAGAGCTGATGGTGGCTTTTGGTTTTTTTTTTCCTGCAGCTTAGCAACAAGGAGTGACTGGCAAATTCCTCTGCTCTTCAAAATCAATGCCACTTTTCTGGATCATTTCCTCATCTTCACAATCATCTGTCAGAACAGTAAATTTACAATATGTCCCAGGGTCTGCTGCAAGCTTTGATAGTTAGAGGATGAACTTAGCCATTTCAAAGTCAAACATATTAAGGTTTTGGATCCAATACAAGCACTAGCTTGCTGGTGACATTGTTAATTTGGATGCCTTTTGTGCTCCAGTCAGCTTTTTACTTTGCATGCAAAATATTACTGTGAGAACACATACTGGTTGATTCATACACCAACAATGCAAATTTTTATTTTGTCTCTGTCTTTTATTATAACACCTGTGAACTTTAACCATGGATCCTCATGATCCTGCTGTGCATCACAGAACAAAAAATAGACTCTGTCCCAGCAAAGTGATTGTAACTATCAAAAATATTACAGGTTGAGAATGGACACTGATGAGTGGGCAAGCGTGGAGAAAATGAGAGAGAGAACTCATTTTCATTACAAGTGGAACTTTTGACAGTAGATTTGGTATTTTTTTTATTGGGAATTGGAAGGAAAAGAGCTATGTTTACAGGTACTTACGAGGAACTTCTAGAGAGCCAGAATTGCCAGGTACTTGCTTGTGTCCATTCCAGGCAGTAGGGATGCAGAAGTCTCTAGGAATTAACTCTACTTGGTTACTGAAAACTGTCACTTTTGCAAAAGTGACTGCAATATAATGCTGGTCTTCATCAGGAAGGTGCACTGATTTCCTTGAGTTGAAACACAAAACACTAAACTGAGAACCTCAATTTCATACCAGCTTTCTATTCAGAGAATAAAATAACGATTGTTCAGTTACTCTGCTTTCTTTTTCTGCTTCGTGTCATTACCACAAAAATAGAGAACCAATGCCCCCTACTTATTTTCAGGCCAAGGTTACCTTGTCTTGGATAGCAAAAAGATATGGAAGTAAGTTGCCTTTTTGATTCCAAAACAGCCTTTGACCTGATATCAAATGTTCAACCCAAAATAAAAAAAAAAAATTTACTTAATGCTTTCACTGAAAATAAAAGAACCTCAAAATATCTCAACACTCCTTCCATTTTGTAAGACCTGACAATTTGTAACTTCAGAACACCTCAGGTAAGCAAACACACCTCAGCTGTGCATGCAGAGGACTTTAAAGGGAGGTAATGAGTGGCTTTGTCAATCACACAGCTGCAACTATTTGCACTTTCTGGGCCTGATAATAAGGTGAGGCTCAGCTCTTTATAGTTTGAAAAGTGGGCATTGTGCTGTGGCTTTTCTCTAGAAGGAAGGAGTTACCAATCAGGTATGGCTGATTATTTTGGCTCTTATGAGATATGCTCTAAATGACTGAGATGATGTTTCTGAGTTTCATTGTTGTTAATGTCACTGAAAACAGAAAGCAGCTTTAGGGGTCTACCTTCTTAGTGTGCTCAAATGTATTTCCTTTCTGTGAAAATTGGGCAGGTTATTCTGCAACTGATAGCTGCAATATAAGGGTTCTCAGCTTCATTTTATGAGAAAGTAATATTCAAGTAGATTCCAAGTTGTCAGTAACTGAATGTTTGCGGTTTATTTTACTCAAGCCCTCTCATGGTCCTAATCTTGTTATGCTATTACTGATCTCTGCAAGTCAAACTGCACTTTTGAACAGCCAGCAAGTCTAATATGACTGCGTTTACTGCTTCAGCTTCAAGATCTAGACAGACTGAGAAGACGCCTTTTTGCCAGGCACAAACTAGAATACTGATCTCTGCCCATCAGGAAGCATTTCTGTGTTGTGTGGGTGACGTAAGGCTGGCATAGGTATCCAGAGAGGTGGTGGGGTCTTCTCCTTGAGGAGCAGAAATAAAATAAAAGAAGAAGAAATGTTATGAACTATGGTTCTATGGTAGAACTGTGATGAGAAATGGAGTGGAAAGGTTTTATATTAGCTTCATAGAGTGGGTATTTGCTGACCTGGCTTTTGTGATATAGGACACTTGATAATCAAGTGTTAGTGCTATGTGGGTAACTGTGATGGGTTGTATGCTTTTCAGTGACTGTAATTATTCAAATTGTATGCAATTTTAATTTAATTGGCTAACAATCTGGGTCAGAAAACAATGCCTTATTAGAGGAAGAAAAAAGAATAGGAGAAGTATCTAATATTATTGACAGGTTTAACTATTCTTCTGAGGCAAATAAGTTTTCCTGCTTTCATATGGGCCACCTTTCTCCTTACCAGGGGCACTTTAGGAACTTGTTACCACTTAGATTTCTGGCTTTAAGTATATTTACTTTCTTAGTGCAAATCTATTTGTGCATATTTACAACAGGATTGCCAAGGCTTTTGCTTTCTAGTTTAAATATTTGAATTGCAAAGTATAGTTGGATTTTTAATGTATTTTTGAACACCTATCATCTATTTGCCAGCTCATCCTTTTCTCCCACAAATGCTCAAGGGATCCTAAAAGGCATTGTGGTGCCTGTTAGGATCTGTACAGATAATCCTATCTGCACTTATGTTGCTGTATTGAGTGCTGGGGCACTGATCCTGTTCAACACAAGGAAGTGAGTTAACTTGGAAGCTAGGAGACTGAAAGACCCCTGTTTTTTTGCAATAATCCATTTAAAATCATACTGATTATTTGCCAACCTGTGTCACTTTCAGTTTTGGTTAGTGGGAAATGTCCTGAGTCACCGTGAACTCTTCTGTAGTTATCAATAAATTCTTGATTTGTTATTAATTGATTCCTTTCTTTTTCTTTAAATCAGTGTTAGCCTTCTGGATGTCAGAGTTTCTGTGTGTGTTAAGATGCATTTTCTTTTTTTGTCTCTAGGATTTTTGTGTAGCCAGGACAGGTTATTGAGAAACTAGAGTATGTGGCTGGGATTGCCAAGCACTCCATCTCTCCTCCACTTTGATGAGGATGGCTGACCAAAAGGAATACTGTCCTTCAGACATAGCTCTTGAGCCCACAGCCTTTACTAATGTGCTTTTTTAACTTAATATTTCATTTTTGCCACCTCTGACTTCTGGCTTTTTGGAAAAAGATCATCAGAGATGTTTTAAAGACTGAGTTCTGTACACAAATCACGTTGAGCTGTAGTGCTTGGAGAAGTGCATGAAGGATGCTGGAGAAAGAGGGAACCGTCAGGGAGGATGCCTATCAGTGAGACCTGCCTGTCCATAAGTTAATGAGTAGGCGTAGGGTTTGAATGAGCCCCTGGCTTTGTTCATCTTTTGTGAAGATAAAGAATCGTGATGATTCTTTATTCCAGCTAGAGTAGAAGGATTATTTTCTTCCTCTTTTACCCTTCAAAGAAGCCAAAAAGAAATAGCTTCTTAACTTTACTTGCTTCTATGTTTCCAGTAGATTTTCAAGTAACCTTAAGGTCTGGATCTGGATGTTCTCCTTAAACATTTATAACACTTAAAATTAGTTTTGGCGACCAAAATAAAAGGCGAATACATCACTTTTCAGATATGTGCTCCAGTTATCTGAATTTTATTTATTATCCAGAGGTTACAAAGATGGTGACATTTGCGGCTTTGGTCAGAATAATAAAATGACTTAATGACAAAAATCTTAAGGTAAGTATCAATTAGAGCAAAAGCATTCTTTCTGCATTCCAACCACTTTCATTTCCATGCTGGGCATATTCAGTTATTTTTAATGGTCACGAGTAGCATAAGAATCCATAGCAATGTGTGTTAATTTATGTACTGACAGCTGATGCACTGTTCATATTTCTGTCAATAAAGCAGATTGCTCCTGGGCCTTGTATTCTTGCAGCATGAGAATGTTTGTGCAAAGTATTCTTATTGTGTTTTGCATGCGGTCTTAAACACTCTGGAGATCACTGAGCATATGGTAAGTATTAGAAGGGATTCATTTGGAGGCAGATATGTGGTGTTACTTGGTGTGCCCTTAGAGGCATTGTGTAATCTGAAGCACGATTCTGCTGGTGGCTCTTGATAGAGTGGTAGACTTTGGCATCATCCTGAGTGAAAATATACAGCCCACAGGGCTAATCTGCTGCTGCTTTGAGGCTACAACATGATGACTCTGTATCCGTTTCCCAAACCTTGAAGGATTCTTTTGATCGTTGTGTCTGCCAGGGATTTGTGAATGAGCAGGAGAATTATCTTCCTAAATCCTTAGATGATTGCAGTAGCAGATGCAGTGTTTTAGGTGTAATAGCAAATTTGTATGATGTAAGCTCCTCTGATCTGGTCTGACAGCATGCTGACAGTCTGGATGTTATCTTACGCTTCCCATACTGGAGTAAAACAGCAGCCAGCATTGAAGAGAACAAAAGTCAACAAACTTAGGACTTACTACTCTCAAAGTAATCGAGTGTCAGAAAGTTTGGAGGTTTTATACATGCGTTTATACATGAGAAGATGCAAGAGATTCAGGTGAAATTGCCAGTATTTGGTATTGCTAATTTAACCTTTGGAAAGTTATGCAATCAACTTTCTCATTTCATGTAGTAACTGATAGCTTTAAGCACTGTCATATAGGCACAGAAACAAGAAGATTGTGTTCAACAAAGACTTCGGACGGATGTGTGAATTTTCAAATACTCTACCATTTTTCTCTTGTCCTGTGGTCTCTTCTGTGAAGTGTTTTTTGCAGTGACAAGAGGCAAACTCTGTATTCCAAGGTATGGTGCTGAACAGTTGCAGCCATGGTAGCTGAATTTCTGAATAAGTGAAAATTTGCACAGGCCTTCTTTGCTTTTTGAGATATGTACATCTCCTGTACCTTGGTACCTTCTTCTGAAACTGGGAGAAAGGCTGCCTCTGTGTGGCATAACAGCACACTCGGTGCTGCTTAGATATTCTTCCTGCCTCAAAAGCAGCCTCAGTTCTACATACATCTTGGGCATACAGCCCTGGGCAGGAAGATCTTCTCCTCCCTTCCTTAAGCAGGACTTTAGAAGGGTTTGGAGGAAAGGCTCATTATGTTTCTGTGCCTGCATACCAACCTGGTACAAGGACTTAAGGTCACTAATCTGTTTTGAAACCACTGTCCAAAATTGTCTGATTTGTGTGAGGGGATATCACAGGTCAAAATGGAGATTCTGGGCTGTGGTGTGAACTTTCCAGTCCTGATGCAGGTAAAATAAGTGGCCTAGACCATGCTTTGAAGGCCCACAGCAACTGGGATAGAGTGCAATAGATTTGGTGTCTGAAGCAGTAATATCCAATTCCTTATGGTGGAAAAATTTTACATCCTGATCTTGCTCACCTTGTAAAAATAGGTAAAGCAAGGATAACATCATTAAACCAAAGGATGCCTAAATAAAGTTGGTTTTTTTTTCTCCTGAGCATTGGGGGCAGGGGAGGGGGGGGGGATTGAGACAGTGCAGTTTGATATGCCTATGCCTATCTTTCTAATGTCTTTTTTTTTTTCCTCCACAAGAAGATAAGTGGACAAAAATGACTTGAATGAGGTAATGAAGTTCTACTATAAAGACATTCCCAGTCCTCAGTAGTTCAGTATTTGCTTTTCTGTCTGAACGTGATTTACATCCATCACTTACCTTTCAGGCATCTAGCAGGTGCCAGAGAAACAAAAGATGGGTCCTGAATTCTTTGATGGATGCCCATAGAGCAGTGCAGCTCATGTAACAAATGGTCCACTAAGTAAGGTCCTTTTCATTGCCTTTGACTTCATCATGTGAAATAAGATGTCCTTGATCCACTTTTTGCCTAATGGGTGAGACAAGTAGGTTTGGTAGAAAGGTGTGAGAGAGTTATAGCTGAGCTGTAATCCACTCTACTAATAGAACTTTAGAAATCAGTAGTGATTCCTACCATGACCACCAGTGTCAGTCAGTGTATCTTGAAATAGATTCTTGATTCTAGATTCAGTGTATCTTGAAACAGTTTCTCTTCAAGTGCTCAGAAATGTTGGGTGATGCTGCTTTCTTCTTTCTAGTGCTAACAAAGCCAATCCTGTTGACTTCCATCCTTCATTTACCCTTCTCCTTTGCTTATGGGGCATTATATGCTATGTTTTTGTCGAGACACTACATCTCAGCTGCCCTAATACTTCTTTGCTCTGTTCTGCATAGCCACAATTAAACCACAAATCTACCCTGGCTTTATTTCACAACATTCTATACTCTGACACATCTCGTATGTGATGGCTGACGTTGTGCACAGAGAAGTGATTGCTGCTAGATTTGGTCATTGCTTTTGCAATTCTTGTTGGAGGATTCTTCTGCTGACAGTAGTATTTAACTGTGTTTGTAACTTGCCTGCTGTTGGCTCCCAAGGTGGTTTTCATCTGCTTGCAGAAATAGCTTCAAAATTTGGTTCAGATTAATTACCTCTATGGTATCTTCAATTTGGCCCCTTAAATTCCTTCCCTTGTAGCCCATAGCAGGCTGCAGATAACTTTGTTTTGGTTTCAAGAAACAGCATATAAATGATGGTCTTGTGCTTCCCCTGCTATTCTCTACTTTTTGCTACTTGGAAATAACAAATTCCAGTTTTGGTGCTGTGGATAGTGTGGATAAACACTGAAAGCAAAATGTAAACTGACAGCAGAAAGTGTCCATAGATTGAATCTTTTCCCAGAATAATTATTGTTTCTGTATAATACTTCCTCTCCGAAAAAGGGTGATAAATCATCTCAACTGTGTTGAAAATACTTGTATTTTTAAAAATGTAAGACTCATGTTCAGTTATAGTTCATAAGCTGATTATGTTTTATAAAGCCCACTCAGAAATAACATCAGGCCCTCTAAATTGTGAAATGGATAAAAATTGCATGAAATGGGTGCTCAACAGCAAGGGTACCCAGCAGTGCAAAGCACAGCCTTACACCTGAACTGCTGAAGAGGTGGGAAGTCCAACGAGATGATGAACTGGATGTTTAATCAATTGTTGAATGGAGAATTCTGGAGTCACTGCGAGGTGAGGCAGGGGAAAACAATATCTGAAACTTTGTTGTCTTGACCTTGGGAAGGCCACATCCTGCCTTCACAAGCCTATTCATTTGATCATCTCAGTCAAGAGGATTTCAACCACTTCTTGTAGAAAATGAAGTCCTCACCTCTGCTGGTTCTCTGATGCAAAGCATGCCTTTTCACCCACTTAAATTACACACACATATAAACCCTACTTAACCTTCTCAGAATTGCTGATATTCTGTGGAAGTTTTTTTTGTTTGTTTGTTTTGGTTTTTTTTTCAGGTTGACTTTGTATCTGGAGATGGAACATAGCACACAGAATTAGTGCCTTCAAACAGAGTATAGTATAAAAACAGCAATGCCATCTGAATGAGCATTTACTTATTTCCTGATTAGCTTGTTTTTCTTCATGTCTGAGACTAAAGAAAAAGGCCAGAGATTTCTTGGATAAGACAGCCATCCCCACCCACACATTCACTGCTGCTCATTTTGTCTTGCTAATCTGAGCAAGTTCCCCTAATGAGTATGAAAACTCAAGGATCCTTATGGAAAACAAACACTGATATTCTGGATTTAATACTGAAACCACTTTTGTCCCCAAAATGACATCCACAGAAATTCTTTTTGGAGGACAAAACCTCTTTGTGTACAAAAGACATAACAAAATATGCCTAGAGCTTTTATGTGTGAGATAAATGCATTTATATATGTGTGCAGATACATCATGTCTGCATGTGTATGTGTTTAACAGTAATAAAAACAGATGAAAGATGTCCCTTCCCCCCTCCCACACTATTTTGTGTAATGATCAAAATCATGTCAAAATCAAATCATGTAATGAGCAAAATCATTGCTCCACAGCATTATAATATCTGGATATCCATCTCATCTAGTTGCCATTGCTTTTGTTATGATCTGTTAATATATTAATCTGCTAATCACAGAATCATATGTACTGCATTATTTGGTGACTCTCCCATGAATATTCCAATTATTATAATTGTTTTCTTTCCAGAGAAAGGAATATGTTTGATTTGAATGATGAGGTTAACAAGTCTAATGGTACAAAATTTCACAGTGCTTCACAACATTAGATCCTAAACCTTTCTGGACTATTTTCTTTATTTTTTTTAATAATAATTTCTTTTACAAGTAGGGAATGGACACAATTCAGGCATTTCCTTAATTGAAGCAAGAGTATTTATTCATAATCTGACTAATTTTTTCCTTTTTCCATTGAAGGTAGAAAAATCAGTAACACATCCAAAAATACCCACTGCCCCCTTCTGAAACAAATACTGCCTGATCCTTTAAAATCATCGTTGCATTTCTAAATTCTTTTTTCCCTACTATTTTAAGGAGACGTTGCCCATCCACTTTAACCTCATTTTTAATATATTGTAACTTTGTCCTTTACTGACTTTGAAATTCAGCCACTTTCTATTCAACCTGCTGTCTAGTAATTACCATGATTATTACATTGCCTTGCATTCTGTGTAAATGCGGACTTTTACTACTGATGGCTAATTATTCTCATCTTATTTGAATAACACAGGTCTCTACAGCTTCAGTACTATGGCATATTATAGATAACAACAGCAAGAGGAAGCATTGGTTTGTCAGCTTTCCATCTACCACTTCCTGAGCTAGGAGAATATACCTCCATAATAGGCCTCAACTTCCTGCTGTTCTTTTCTGCTCATCACAGTTTTTATGTTTTCCATTTTCTTCTCCACCTCTTTCCCAATATTACTGTTATTTACTGAGATTTCTTTCTGTCCTCCCTCTCCTTCTATTTTCCTGCTCTTGTTCTAATAGCAAGCCTTAGTCCATGTTTGTTCTTATCAGTGTCTCTTCAGTTGATTCTATATCAATTCAACTGCATTTCCTCCCAAAGAGAGGGGAAGACTGATGTGAAGTCGATGTGTCACCATTCTCTGATGTTAATGTGTTGTTTTTCTCCTCCTCCACTCTACAGACTTAACTTGCTCTGCTGCAGGAACTATTTCTGAGTGCTGTGCTATTCTGAACTCTGTATTCTTTGAATTGCTCAAATCCCAGTGGAGGCTCTTGGACATGATGAACTACTTGATAAAATTCACTTTCAAAATTCATTTTAAAACCCAAATTTATTGACAAAAGTCCTGAGCATCGTCTGAAGGGTAAAGGAATTTTCTCACCTGTTTTTCTACTGTTGTTTGAAATAGTAATTTTCCTTCTGTAAAATTATTCATGTGGATTCCCTAGGTATTTAATTAATGCATATATATACTTTTCAGTTAAAGTGCTTTCTTGTGGTCCCAGTCCATATCTGTTTTAATTCTTTTCTTCATAAAACATCCCCATAATATCTAAAAATTACAGTTTGTTTCAGTTGAAAATTCTTAAAGAAAAGAAAAAGAAACCTAGCAACTGAAAGCCAAAATTAATTAAAAATGAAGTCTCCTTAGAAAGTAGCCAGGAGTTCAGACACAAAAACAAGGAAACTTAGAAGAAGTAGTGCTGGGAATAGGGAAGAGTAACAGGAAGTTAGAAATATAGAATTATAAGAATCACAGAATTGTTACGTAGTTATTATGCTCTTGAGTTGGAGCCTTCATCTAGGAATATCCTGGCCACAAGGAAAATGCTTGTTGAATGTTTAAAATATGTACAATTTCCTTCAGCATAGCAAGCATTAAACACCAATGTCTTTTTTGCCAACACTTCACACTGAGCTGCTGAGTCTTCCTGCCCAACATCTTTCTTGTTATTCATGATGTCCCCTGGAGAACATCTGGAATCAGTGGATATTCTGCATTCTGATTCAAAGCGCCACCTTGGAATTTAATCTCAATTTCAGTCAAGCAGATTCAGAGATTAGCCATAGCACATTGTGTTTTTGGGTACACGGGGCTATTTTGTTTTGCTTTGCCAGTGTGGTAGCTCCTTTCTTCCAACAACAAGCAGGCTCAAATCTGTTGAAAATGCTGGTTTGATATTTTTTGGGTGCTTTTTTTCTGTTGGCTTTTTTTGGGGTTCTTCCTTCCTTTCCCTCTCCTCCCCTCCCCTGTTTGTTTTTTGTTTTGTTTTGTTTTGTTTTTTTTTATTAATTTTTTTCTTTTTTTTTTGCCTTGATTAAGCCTCTTGCTGCAGTTTTGGACTTTATCATAATTTTATTTTCTGCTCTGCATCTTTCATTCCCCCCACCTGTTTCTTTGAATAGCTCAAAAAGAAGAGGCTTTCCATCCTGTGCCTCCTTGAGTACAGCTTCTATCATCCTTCTGTTGAAAAATGATCATTGAAGTCCCGAGGCTACTTCCTTCATTTTAGAATAAATACACCTTATTAAGGTCCTTCTTCTTCTGTTGCTTGCAGCCACATTTTCAACAAGGACAAAAATTACGTGGAACATGAAAGAAAGGGATGCTTTTCCTTTGTTCCATACATGCCACCTGTAAAAAGCAATTAACCTTTCTGGCTGTCATCCTATCGCTGTCTCTGAGGGATGAAAACAGATTTTTGGTTTGAGAAGAGGTCTGAGAGATGCTGAAGTTATAAGTGGGGAACTCACGGGTTTTTCTGAAGGTAAAGTACCAACATGAAAGGTCAAGGGAAAACAAATGGAATGAAAGCTTCAGGAAGACGTTTGAGTCCAAAATCTGAGCTGTGTTATTTCACTTATCTGCCCAGATGAATGAATAAACACTGAAAAGCCACCACGCAATTTCAGTTGTCACTGAAATAAAGTCTGTGCGCGTTAGTGTTGCTCCTGAATGCTCAGGGTAGCATTGGACAGCCCAAGGAGCACTCCTGGGCATAACTTCTCTCTCTCTACTTTCTTCCAAACAATGTTTTTTGAACAGGAATATTTAAGAGTGAAACCATTCCCTGTTTTTCTGCTGGGGTGATGTTACTTAGAACAGAGATGCGGATTGCCATGCTCTGCCCCTCAAATTATCACTTCTGAATGCATTTGCCACTTTAGCACTTTCAAATTCAGCATTGGGCTTTTCCCATTGGGAAGAACAACAAATGTTAGATGCTTTCAAGAACCGTGGAGATGTCGCACTGGGGGGATGTGGGCATGGTGGGGGTGGGCAGGGCTGGACTTGGGGATCTCAGAGGTCTTTCCAACCTAAATGATTCTGTGCTCATTGTTCTCTTCATGAAGATATAGAAAAATGTGCATATGTACTAGAGGTCAAAGTATCTAAGACTATACTTGCTGTTTCTGATTCTTCAGCTAGATGGATAGAATTACAGGGCATTTTACAAGTATTGGACTAATTCTTTGGTGAGCACAGACTGCTGCTGGCAGGTTTTTTAAAGTGTTTTAATAAGTGAGAGGCATAAGACTGACCAATAATCTCATTAGTCATAGAATCACCAAGATTGGAAAAGATCTCCATGATCATCCAGTGCAACCATTCACATATCATCAATACTTCCCACTAAACCATGTCCCCCAGTGCAACATTCAAATGTTTCTTGAACATCTCCAGAGATGGTGATTCCACCACAGCCTATTCCAGTGCCTGACCACTCTTCCAGAGAAATTTTTTGAGTTTGCTTGGTTTTTAATTTGTAACATTCTGTCATACTTGTGCACTTTATACTCGAGGCATATTAAAAACACATAATACAATATTGATTTTTCTCTTCGTTTCAGATGCATATTTCTTGCTTGCATAGTCTAGAAAATTTTTAACTTATATTTCATTCCTCCAACTCTCAATATACGTTCTTATCAGTTTCTCTAAAAAAAAAAAAATGGATTCTCAAGCTGTCTGCAGTATAGCTAAATCTCTCAAAATGCAGTTTCTAAAAGTGAATGTTTATTTTTCAGAACAACATCTTTGTTCTTTAGCAAAAGAGGAATATACATTTGTTGTCCAGTTTACAATGTTGGGAAGTCAATGGAGAATCATAAAATCATAGAATGAATCACAGAATGGCTTGGGTTGGAATGGACTTCAAAGATCATCTACTTCCAACCCTCTGCCATGGGCAGAGATAATAAGAACAGCCCAATCATTTAATGAATTGTTGACAATATTTCAAAACTCACTTCCCACTCAGTCTATACAGCTGATCTTTGATGCATGTTAAGAGGGGACAGCAGTAGCAGTTACAGAATTTATCTGGTGAGAAATACACCCATTTCTGTACAAATGGCTGAAAGACAGATGCTTTTTAGGCAAAATGATCACATACATGAAAATGCACTTTGAATTCCTAACAACACTGAAAATAAAACCTAGCAGATTGAATCCTGATTATGTTTTGTTCAATACATAAATGCATCATGTCAGCTTTTATAGTTAACAGATGTCTGCATCTGGGTCTTTCCTTTTTTCTTAATCTGTTGTAGTAATTGCATGGAACTGCAACATCCTCTACAACTAAGCAGTCCATAGTGCTGATTCCTAATTTCTGTGCTACAACCCTCACGCTTAACATTTTTCAGTAGGTTTTTTTCACAGTAATGGGATCTTCTTATCTTACTGCTTTCAATCCTCCTCCACATGAAGAGCACTAAAGCCTCCTGAATGCCATGGTTTATCAAAACTAGGTCACTTCCAAAGCTCCAGCTATGCTGAAGACTGTCTATGTATAATGTGACTCCAGTGGGCCATGTGAGACCTCTGAGGACCATCGCTCACAACCAGCTACCAGTTAGTCTTACACCTATCAATGGCTGCCTCTGCAGCCTGCTGCTTTGGCTGCTTTTTCAGACACCTGATCCAGTCCATAACTCACCATTTTGGCTAGAAGGATATTTTGGACAAACAAAGAGATCTTATGCTTAATTTATGCGTGCAAGTAGATTGCCTCTGTGCTAGGACTTATTTAAGGGGACAGTTGCTTAGTGTGCATCTAAATCTGGAGGGGTAGGAAAGGTGGGGGGCTCATTTTCTTCAGTCTTGTGTACTTTACTCCTAAGAGCTGTTGTTCTCCCACCAGCCGTTCCCTGCCAAAATAACTGGGGAGATTCTCCTTCTAAACAGGAGGTTCCAGCAGCACAGGCATAGCTCCAAGGTCAAGGAGTTGCCAGCAAATAACTCCTCCTCCATGCCTTTATGCCAGCGGAGGAGCAGCATGGTGATAATACCTCTGTCCTGCTTTGTGGGCTGTTGTGCTCCTGCTTCACGGACTTAAGCTATAAGAGATTATCGAAGCTAATTTACAAACTTTGCTGACACCAGGCACACGCTTTCCCCCTGTGTCTTGCTCGCTGTAGGAGCAGAACATTAGATAAAAGTCTTTTCAAGGTTGGGTTGTCGGTGTTGCTAGGTTACCGCTCTGCTGCGGAGCTTTGCATGCATATTCACAGACTGCCTCCGTATTTTTCCCCCCAAAAAGCCATGAAGTTCTTACAAGGCATAAAGTTCTTACAAAACACGTAGTTCTGTAGCCACTGACAGAGCATCTTCTGTTTGTGAAGTGAGTTATGCCATGAAAATGCCACCGCATAATTTGACATGTTTTCCCTCACGTGTTGCAATATCATGTGTCTCAAAAACATGTACACAACTGCTGTGTGCAGCAGCCAAGCTGCTGGTGGACAGTAATCACCAAAGAAAGCAGCTCTCATATATTAATGCTACACAGGGAAAAGCTCTCGAAAATCAATCTTTTTTTTTCTACTTGTTATTTGCCCTTGAGAGCTACATGTACACTGCTGAAACTGAACAGTGGTTCAGAGAAACCAGAGAAACAAACACTGTTGACAGTAATCTATACTATCTAGAATCATAGAATCATAGAACTGTTTGAATTGGAAGGAACTCTTTAAAGACCATCTGGTCCCACCCCCTGTGATGCACAGGACACCCACAGCTCCATCAGGTGGTTAGTGTTGCCCCATCCCAAGGTTAGGGGATGAGGCACCACCACCTCTCTGGGCAACTTGTGCAGTGCCTTATTATAAATAAGTTCTTCCTTATATATCCAGTCTAAACCTCTCTCCTCTTTTAGTTTGAATCCATTTCCCCTTGTCCTATTACACTGACTCTGCTACAGAATCAGCCCCCTTCCTTCTTACAGCCCCTTTAAGTACTGAAGGCTACTCTCAGCTCTCCCTGCAGCCTTCCTTCCTCCAGCTGCACAGCCCTAACTCTCAGCCTGTCCTTGTAGGGATGTGCCTCATCCCTCAGCTCAGTTTCATAGGCCTCCTCTCAACACATTCCACTGTCCTGTTCTGAGGACTCCACAGTTGGATGCAGAATTCCATGTATTCAATCCTTACGCTCCCAGCTTGTGATGACAGTAGGAGTTCCACAAACCAGCTGTAGCCCTTGCCCTTGGCTTTATTGAACCCCATGTGGTTCTCTTGGGCCCGCTGCTTGACCTGTCTAGATGGCTCTGAATGGCATCCTGTCTCTCACACTGCACAGCTCAGTGTCATCTGCAAACTCCTGAGGGTGTTTGACCCATTGTCAGTGATCCACCTGATCCACTGTCAATGTCATTGATGAAGATGGTCCCAGCACTGAGCCCTGAGGGACACCATTGTCACTGATCTCTGATCTCCATCTGGACATTGAACCATTGACCACCACTCTCTCAGTTCAGTCTCACAACCAGTGCCTCATCCATTGAACGTTGTGCCCATCAAATTCATAACTTCCCAATTTGGAGAGAAGGATGCTTTACGAGAATGTTCAAAAGGCCTTACTGAATCCTGGATAGATAAATCCATGCTAACTAGGACCCTTCCCCCCCCCACTGACAGTGATGAGGCACAATCTGGTGTCAGTCGGAGAAAGGTCTGTTCTGAACAAGCACACTCATGGCCACCTAATTTTGGGTAGTAGAAGACTTGACCACTATGGAGCTGCAATGCTGTAACGTTTCCTAACCATGTTGTCACTTTACAACTTCACAAGAAATGTATTCATTCATAAAGTAAAAGCAATTCCTCATAATGGTCCTTAGAATTCTGTAATAGTTGGCCTTCAGGGATCAAGGCATGTTCAAGGTTGTCACCTCAAATTTCAACAGAGACCAACTAGAAGGATGTTGTGGCATTTTACATGAGGGGTGATTATGCTTCTAAAGTTTAAGGATTAAACTTCCCAGGCTCTGGAAGAGTTCTGGTTTTCCTCAGCATCTGCTATCAGATCTGCAAGCCTCAGACTTCAGTCATTTGCCATTTCATCATTCAATATATAGAGATTCATTATATATCCAGATCAGTGGCAACGAGTCAGAGACATGAAGGAAATCTCTCTCCAGTTCTTGAATTGCTTGGAAAGGAACCTTTCTTTGCTGCCATACAAATCCATGCAACACTCAGCGCCTTAGAAATAACTTCATACATGCTGCTATTACATATGGACACCTTATGCTACATATGTTGCATATTACTATGTTGGTATTTAGCATTTGTAGTTTATATTTTTATTTTATTATGTGTATTTTTCACTCCCACTACTACATAGCCTATGGTTTAACTACAGCTGTCACTTCAGTTAAAACTTACAGTGACATTTTCACTTTCTGCCCTGCAGGGAATGAAAATGTGGTCCACAAACAAAATGTTTTCCATCCACTACACAGTAAAAATGTTTTTTTTCTTTGTCATGTCTGGCTACTGCTGTATATAACTGTCATTTCTTTTCTTCTTAATGCTTTTAGGCAGTGTCAGCTTTCTTCCACATGCCAGACTCTCCTAACAGAATCACATCTCTGGAGGTGAGGCAAATAGCAGATCATGGAATTGAGAAAGCTTTCACACAGAAGACAGTTTGCTGATGAAACACTGAGCATGCTTGTTTAAGGCATCAAAGTTTTCTGCAGCAGGACCAAAATCATCTTGCATTGTTGGTCAAATCAGAATCGTTCATCCATTATTATGGTTCTCAGACTGGATCAAGCTTAGAATCATTGAATCATAGAATCATTAGGGTTGGAAAAGATCTCTAGGATCATCTAGTCCAACCATCCACCTACCACCAATATGGCCCACTGAACCATGTCCCAGAGTATCACTAAGGAGCAGTACCTAGTACCAGCTGCTAGCTTTAGGTAGATTTTATGAAGATTGAAGAATGTTGGTAGTGACTGAGTTGGATTATCGTCCTCTGTATGCTGCTATCACTATTATCTGTTTGTTGTAATAAAGCTATTTCCTGAAAAAGAAGATGCACTTGTTTCTGTCTTTTTGCGTACTGAGTTCAGGTTTGATTTCACCAGGCCAAACCCAAAATTTTAAAATCTGTGATGGTTGCTATATTTAAAATAATATATTATTTTCTTCTTTTCAGCATTGATCTTCCCCTTGGACGTTTGATGTGTTTAACAGAAATATGGTACCCATACTCATCCAAGAGTTTATCACAGAGCCCTACAGAACTGAGCCTGGATCCTTCAGCAAGGTGCACCAACTAATAGGGCATGGGATTTCCTGCAAATTCCTGACACTGCTAGAAAGCATCAAGATGGCAATTAAAGAGAGAGGAACAGCACCCATAGGTATTGACTGAGGGGTGGATTTGTATGCATTAATGTGTTATCCTCTCTCAAGATTGAGTCTAGTTATTTTTCTTAACTCCACATGATTTCTCTAGGCTACTTGTCCTACTTTCAGAGATGGAGACATTTGCAGAAGCTGAAATGCTTAACTATTGGTCTCCACACGCAAAATTTGGGATTTGCAGCTGCAAGCCTGAATTGCATTCATTAATGTTGCTCTCCTGGTGGTCAAAACACCGGTCAAAATCAATCCAATGGGAATCAGAAGTAGAAACTGGAAGACTCTTGATCTGGCACTCATGGCATTGAGGAAGATAGCATTTGTGAAAAAGGTAAAGGTTGAAGTTGTGATTGGTATCGACATATGTTTCCTCTTCCTATTTCATGGACTCTTCCTGCAGGTGCTTCCATATTTGCCTTTATGCCTTTGGCCTAGAGAGAAAACAAATCAATGGATGGTTGCCCAATCTTATTAGACAGGTCTAACCTCACATAGGGTGACATCTGGAGAAAGCATCAGTGCTTCAGCTAGAAATGAGAGAGAAAAGAGAATGAGTCTGCACGATGAGTTAGAATTGACTGCAGGCATCAGAATGGAGCCATGCTGAATGTTTCTCCTACAGAGGGGACATCTCTGTGTGCTTCTCTTCAAGTCCTTCGTTCTGTGCAGGTGGGAGTTCTGTCTTCACTGGCATAACCCACAGGAAAAAAAGAAAAAAAAAAGATGCCCCATCCCTCTGTCAGAACAGCACAACCTAAAAATGAAGTTCCAAACCTGAGTGCTTTCATGAGATCATTCTCAAGTTCAGTGTCTTTTTGCTGAATCACACAGGGAGAAGTTTCCACTTCGCAGAAAAATGGAGGATGCTGTTCAAATTCTGACCCTTATGGTAATGACCCTTCATGAGAGAGGGAACCAGGGAACCTACATTGGTGTTTTTCATGGGCAGACATGAAGGAACACTCTGTTTCAGGTTTATATGTTTACATTCTCGGTTGGATTTCAGTGTGGCTCTCCCTCCCTTTACTGGAATAAGGTGAAGTCCTTGGCTAAAGCTCATTTTACCTGAAAGCTTAAGCTTCTGCAGGTACCCCGAGCACAAAAATCTTCATCCCAACACAAGGCCAGTTCTTGAATTCAGATATTCTCCTCCCAGTTCCTGTGTTCCCACAGCACTTTCTGTCCTATGAAATGGGACAGAATGGACTATGAAATGAACTGATCCTCAATGAACATTAAACTTCCACTGCTTTCACCAAGAATAAACAGCTTCTCAGATGTACCTTGTTATCTTGGCAGTGTGCTGTTCACGTGGCTGTTTTAGCTGGCAAGAACTCTCACAGGCCAGATGCAGGACGTTTGAAAGAAATTGTTCCCATTTTTTCTCAAATACTTCTCAGAATGTAGGCACTGATGTGCCTTCTCAAGGCTGGATAGACATCTGTGATTTTGACGAGGAAGTTTTGTCTCTTGTCTTTGAAATACCAGCAAGGAGTCTCTCAGAAAGAAAACATAATAGACTTTCATTCTGCCTAACATCCAGCTAGCCACAGGGTCTACCAGCCTGACAGTAGAAAGCTTTTTCATTTCTTTGAGAACATCTGGTATTTTTTTCTTGTTCCTGCTGAGAGCAGTTTCATTATCAGCCCAAAGGTACTTCAAAGGCAGAAAAGCAGCCCCAGGAATCCACTCTGGCTCTTGACCATGTGCTTTCTACTTGACATTAGCATATCTGGGTTTCAGAATGATTGACTTATTTTTTCTCTGTTTTGGCTTTCTAAAAATTATTTGTAAGTATTTTTTGCTTTTATAAACGACTTCTACAAATTATTTTGTTCTTCTTTCCTTATCTTCCTCATTGAATCAATGGAACAACGTTATAGCTGGAACATTGCAACTGCCACTCCTCCAGATTGGTGTTGATGGAGTATAGATTATTACAGTGGAAATGACTGCCATGTGCATTGAGGAAACCTGTAGTTATTTGGGATACAACATGTGAGAGAGTAGAAGAAGAAGAACTGAGGGGTTGAAAATAAAGCTGGCAGTAATGGCAATTCCAACTTCCAGTTCCTTGAGGAATTCTCCACTGTTCTCTCTTTTCTCTAAAGAGAGTGCAGAAGAGAAAATCTCATCACCTGAGCCTCCTCTTGGGCTGCCCCAGCCAGCCAACATGGAGCAGCATATACAGAGGAAAATCTGGCTGCTCTTCTCAGAAGTTTGCATCTGGCAGTTATCTCAGATGTTTGTCAGTGATTGCTATTGACCTCTTCTCCCTCATCACTAGCAAAAGGATGAGGAGGAATGGCCTCAGGTTGCACCAGAGGAGATTCAGACTGGATGTTAGGAAATATTTCTTCTCTGAAAGAGTCTTTAGAAGCGAATGGGCTGCTCAGGAAGATGGTGGAGTCATCATCCCTGGAGGTGTTCAAGGAACGTTTAAATGTTGTACTAAGGGATGTGGTTTAGTGGGGAAATATTGCTGGTTGGTGCACGGTTGGACTGGGTGATCTTGGAGGTCTTTTCCAACCTTGGTGATTCTGTGATTCTGTGATCCTGTTTGCTGCAAAGTCCCAACTCCATTGCCATACAGCTCTCAGTGAAATAGTTTAGGGTTATTTTTTTGTTGTTGTTGTTTGTTTTTTGTTTTTTTTTGTTTGTTTTTTTCTTTTTCTTTTTCTTTTTTTTGCTAGGGTCTAAATGAGCTTCTTTGCAATCTTTTATTCAGTTCTCCCCCTCTCTGCAACTCACATCTTTCCCATTTCCTTTCCATCCCACTTCATGCTCATTTTTCACTGTTCTCATCCCTGAAAACTCCTGTTCAGCTCTTGTTTGATTGCCAGCTTCTTTTCTTCCCTACCATTATATTTTATTTCCCATTTCCAAATCAACACTCTTTAACTTCGCCTGTTGCAGGCGGGTGGCAGAGCCTCCACTAGCCTTAACCAGAGAGCTTTTTCTTTGTCAGTATGCAATGACAAGGTTAGTTTTTTTCCAAAGGCAATTCAGTTTTTCAGAACACCAGCAGGCTGTGGAATCAATACATGCAGTTAGATATTTTCAGTTTTAAAGTGTGGCTCCCTGCAGAGTTGTGTTAACAAGGTCGACAAACTTACAGTGCTTTGAATTTGTACTAGGAAGGAGGGGTACACAGTCTGAAAACTGAACATAGGGTAAACACATGCTGTCCTAACTGTGTTTTTGACAAGAAGTTTTGTACTACTGCCTTGCACTACTATTAATTAGTCATCTAAAAAAGCTATCAGAAATGACGGAGAGAGCAAGTTAAATTTTAAAAGATGTTATTATTGGGTTGACTGTGCTGTACCACTGCATTGAACAATGAGCCACAAAAGCCATTACGGCACAAAGTTTCAAATTGAGTTTATAAAAATAAAATGCTGGAAGAAAAACTGCAGTGTAATTTTATAGATGACGTCTGGGTTTAGTACTCATGGTTGTCTGGAAAGTTTCCAATAAAACCTTCTAATAAGTAAAGAAGAGGATTTAATGAAGGAGACATGGCTCCTCTAGATCTGAAAGTCACATCTCAGTGGTGCCTGGTGATCAGAAAACCTGAAAGGTTTAGAGGAGAATCACCCTCCTGTTATCGAGAACCCAGTCTCTTTGGTTCTCTGTCTCTGGAATATGTATGTTTTTATTTATGCTTATAGAGCACCTTAGGGAGGGGAAAAAAGGTAGATTTTTTCTTTTACTGCTGTTACTTTCCTAGGGAGAATAAATACCGGCTGTTGTTATAATGTATGGTCCTATTCCATTGCCACATGGAAGCTGACATTCCTTATCTACTGAGATATGAGTTTCCATGACTGCATGGAGACTGTGGACCAGAAAACAAACTGAAGAAATTTTATGTAGAATTTGAGACAGTAGCTTCTTGTAACTCAGTTTCAAAACCAAGGAATGTGAAAGGATGGTCCTATTATTCCCATGTGTCACCTCTGAAATAGCAGCTCCAGTGAGAGTCCATAGAAACCACTGCTTTATTCATGGAGGATAGAATTATGCTCATAAGTGAATTGTCCACTTATCCATACATGCTAATTCTGTACAAGGCTTACAGGAGAAAAACACAAGGTCGCCTAGTTGGACAAAACCATTGGATGAGAAAATCTGGGAGACAAATTTGGTCTCACCATTTACTGCCTTTTTTTTGCAGTGCCCATGCCAGTATATCCACTCTGGAATGGATAGAGAAATCCTTTGGAAGAAGGGATTTGGTAACAATGCGCTGTGAAAAGAGGAAGAATCATGGCACTGCTTGAAGATGATCTTTCAGTAACTAGTTGTGAGAAATCAGTGGTGGAGAAAATTACTTTGAATATGTATCTGTGTGTTTGCTTTCAACCTATTCTTTCTGTTGCCAAATGAGGACGATGTCAAGTAACCTTTATCCAAAAATTGACTCAGCGGTCTAGATACTGTGGGATGTGTGTGTCAAAATGAGAGATACAACATTTTTCTTTCTCCTGATGCTAAAATGAGTCAACATGCCAAGAGCTAAGAGTGCACAAGAAGAAGTAAAGAACATAAATGCATTATGAAAAGAAATCAAATTACAGTCATAAACAGAAGACAGTATATGTCCAGAATGGTCTTTAAAGATCTTATACACCAAGAATTTAAGTTTTTTACAACAATATTTTGTAGCCCGTTCATTTCCCTTCAAAATATTAGCGATTCCCTCATTCTGCTGACTGTTCCATAAAGAATAGGTTTGATGTGCATTCAAGTTGCATAAAGCACCTCAAAAAACTAGAGTCAGTGGACAAGTAATGTGAAGACTCAAGGGCTGTTCCTGGTACTTTTTAAGGTTTTTAAGGCCTGAGAAGTGCCATTAAAAGCTTCTAATCTGTTCCCTTGTACAAAGCAGGGCATATTATCTTATCTAGATTTGCAAAGCTTTGAAAAATGAATCTCAGTTTCAAAATTACAAGGAAAAAATGCTTGTAAAAGCACTTATGATATTTCTGCCTATTACTTTAAGTAAAAGAAAGTTTGCAAATGGACTGAAGATAGCAGAGAGTTTCTGGAGGATGAGGAAAGTGGCAGGTTTGGAAATTGAGTTTTTAGCTTCGAAAGATGAGAGAGAGAACCTGGAGAGGATTTCATCGTGCCACTGACTTCCTATCTGATAACACACCAGACAGTCACAAGGTTAGGTGCAATGGACTTTTGCAGAGGACACTGCTGTTACAATATGTACCTCACTTTTCTCTTTTCTTTCAGGGCACAGGAAATGGAAGAAGTAAGAAGTGCATTTTCCATAAAATAATCTAGAGCGTTCGGGACCATCAGCTGAAAGGATCTTGAAACGCGTATGGTTGCGTAATGTGGGTTCACCATGGAAGTGACCGAGGAGGGGGAACGCATCAGGAAAATGAGAGATTCACAGACACACTTTGCTGTGCTTTGCAGTGATGATGTCACAGAGTGAATTGGTCTCCCCTTCTCCCTCACCTCATCCATGCCTTTTTCACCGTAAAGCACAGAAAGTGAAGACTGCTCAGGAAGCATTAGATCTACTGCTAGGTAGAGTCAAAGCTGGAAGAAGGCCCATTTCATAAGCAGCAGAAATAAAATTGGCTGACTGGTGTCAGCAGAGATTTGGCACAGACAGCTTGGGCTGAATGTGGCCTAGTTAGAGAGCCAGCAGTATTTTGCAGTGGCTTAGGGAAACCTGTGCTCTTGCCTGAATCCCACGCAGTGAACTTAAACACCATGTAACACCAGATTTTTGAACTAATTCTATGCAAACTTCCAGCTTTTTCTTAACTCATTTATTTTTTATCCCTTTTTCCCTCTTCACACTGCTGGCCAGATTTTCTCATCATCGATGCCTTCAGTTCTGCAGTAATAACATCTCTGCAGTTTGTTTGTGTTCTGGTTGAGTTCATACTTTATAGAGCATTTTCCCCAATGTCAGCTGGATCCTGCTGGGATCCACAGAGCAGCTCCACATCTCTGAAGTCTGTAAGAGGCAGATGGGTATTTTTCTACAGCAAATCAAAATTGGATAAGAAGGAAGCTGTAGCATCCAAGCATTACTGGTAGCATTGACGATGGCAGAGTGAAAGGTTGATCAGGTATGTTGTGGTCTATTATTATTATTGTTGTTATTTGTTTTCTTCCATTTTTGCAATTTATAGTTGTTGAAGATGGGATGACAGGAACTGTGATATCCCTGACAGAAAGAAAAATGCCCTTGAAATAAATGAATGAGTCCTGTACTCACTGAACAATGATACTGAACCTCTCCTTGCTTTGATGATCCCGTGTCTGTGGCAGAAACATTAAGTGAACGTTTGGAGTCTTTTCACATTTATCACATTCATGTGCAGACTCACCTCCTCAGCACAATGATTTTCAGATCATTAGCACAGATTTTCCAGCTGAGTAGAAACGTATCAAGGTGCATTCAGGTGGACCAGTAGGATGAAATGCCATCTTTGTTCAGTGTTTGTGATGCTCTTTGTATTGTGGCAATCCTGAGAGTTTACCCAGTGCATCATAACAAGTGAGAATGGACTACTATCTGGTAAGGTGTGTCAGCCACTAATATATATACAACTAAATTGCTATGCAATGTATAGATAAAGATGCTATTTGGGTGGGAAAGACCTTGCTGATGTGCCATTCTATAGTAGCTAGCAATAGAAGGGAGAAACCTACAGGAAATATACAAATCCCACTGGATAACTGGGAGGTAGCCTCTGAGGCACAAACTCTCACTGCTTTCAGAAACACCTGCAAAGAAAGAGGGCAAGAAGATGGGAAATGATGACGAACGATCCAACTCCTTCTTCCCTCTTCTCCTTAGGTTACTGTTATCTGTATAGTGTGTGAAAGGCTTGTGGTGAGGGACAACCTGCAGAGGGACTACAACCTGATGTGTCAAACTCTTCCATCTTTTACTCTTCTCTGCAGGACTTCAAACACAGTGACTTTTGCCCCTGGTTTTAGATGTTAGACTTGATATAAAATGCCAACTGCATGTTTTCCAAATGGCTGAAGCTACTGAAACAGGGCTTCTCTTTTTTTTATACCATTATTTATGTTGAGTCATTTGACAACACAGCATCATGGTCAGTGATGATACGTCCTTCAGCATGCAGTGCTCAATTATTGGCAGAATTAATGGACTGCCAATTCTCTCACATTTGATTTGATAATGATTTTCCCATTCTGCAGGCTGAAAAATCTGCAATCTATACTGTAGTGATGAATGTGAATCCCTTGCTTTTCTTGGAGAAGAACCCCAAGTTCTCGGGGCTACTCTCAGTCTGTTGTAATGATATTTAATAATAGCAAGACTTTGGTTGGACTGATAAGTCTGGAAATATATTTCTTCCAGTTCTGATGGAATCTGCTTCACTTCAGATCTATGTTGACGCATCAGACTTTTTTTCTGAGAGTCTTTTGGGCAAGTCTGTTGGCCATTATTCTCCTGAGGATTTAAATAGCAGCATGGGAAGTGAGATACTATATTAGCTTCCACAGCATGAGCTGTCACCTTTCAGTTCATGGAGGGAGATGATGTTTGCATCCTGGCATGCCTGAGCAATGGTCTCATTATCCCAACTGATGGTAAACAGCTGTACCACTTCTCTGACTGTAAAACTGACACATTCGTATACTTTAGCGGGATGCTGGTGTCTCTTGCTTGTTCACTCAACGACACTGACTGTTAAGCATTTGTGCTGTGGTTGTGGCTGTTGTCAGCTGCTGCTGGCTGGGAAACTGGAGTTTCAACCAACACATCAGTGGAAAGTGCAGAAAAAGGCACTAGTCATAATGCTTGCATAAGTAATAAGTTCATCTGATATCTTCACACCATGTGACTGTCTTCACTTGGGAGGTGAAAAGACTTCAGGGCTGTTTGAACAAGGTCTTTCTGACCTCCATTTTTCTTGTTTTCTTTCATGTCATGCAGGTACAACCTGTTTCAGCATCTGTTGGGCAGCTGCAACACTTGCCAGCTGCACAACTGATTAGGGAAGTGCAAGACGCCTTGTATTAATGGTTTCTGTAGAGCAGCAGAGTCATTGCACCACCACCATGGGTTCTGCTATCACTGACAAGAGAAAGAATTGTGCAAAATTCTTATAAATGTATTCCTATATCCTCTGTGAAACAACAGCAACTGCTTCTCTGATCAACCAGCAGCTGTTTGGAATGATGTCTCCTTTGTATTTTGAAACCAGAGGAATTACAGAGATAGCTAATGAACATGAATGCATGTCTGCATAACCATCCTCCATACTTAAGTCACTTGACAAATAAGACTATGGATCTTGGGAAATGTCTGCCTTACAGGACAATGTACTCTGTCAATAAAATTATATTTTATGAACTCATTAGGAAAGAGAACAAACATGATAAACAGGGGCTCAATCCTCATTGTACAGACTAGCCTAGTGTGAATTCACTAATTCATCGCTTAATGAGGTCTCTAGCCCACATGTTTTCTAACTCATAACTCATCATTTGCAATTCATATCTTGTAACTCGCAAGACCAAGAGCAAAATAGTTCCCTAGCTGGTAGTGAAAATGCTCATTCTTCATCTTCCTTCACAGCACAAGTGTTCTCAGTATCATACAGGGAAGTATGAGGCTGTTTGATCTGCTTCAAGACTTTTTGGGTAAGCTGATACATCCATACTTTCCAACGTGGAAGTTTGGTCTATATCACTTCCATATTGGTGGTAGGTGGATGGATGGTTGGACTGGACAACCTTAGAAGTCTTTTCAATTTCGGTGATGCTGTGATTCTGTGATTAAGTTCATGGATTCTGAAGAAAATGCCAGACAATCAGTACATGAGGATTATGGCTGCAGGAATCAGAAAGCTGCAGGTGATAGCGAGTGCATCATGCCCTACAGCTCTCCTGTTCATCGTGTCAGGCCTATATGTTGCTCTCAGGTTGACCTAATGGCGCCACTCCACATACATCAGCCCTTAGCTTGGTGTTAGCCAAAATCTGAGCAGGAGTGTGTGAGCAGATACAGCAATGAGCTGGAAAACTGAAAACGAGACAGGAGGTGTCAGTAAGAAGCTAACAGTAGGTTTTTCAAATGGTCTGTCATCTGCATGACATAAAACTGCATAATCAGCTCTGGGATTACCATCTGGGCTTGCCCTACGTGCTTTACCTTTTTTTTAACATGAACTAGATTTTGCCCTGAACATTAGTGAGGTTTTTGACAAGTGCAAGCCAAGGATGTTCAAACCTGGAAAAGAGTCTATAAATCTGGCAGGGAGGGCTGTGTTTTGAAAAATCAGTACCTGAGGTATGCTGCATGTAGGTGCCTTCTGTTTTGGGTACTAATCACAGAAGAATGTACAGGAGTTGTTTTCTGAATATTTCTGAGGTTTACATGGTTATATATACTTTTTTTCCACTCTGAGTGAAAGGAGACAGCACAATTATCTGTGATTTCTATACACAGCAATCTTGTTTATAGAATTAACCTGCGAGCAGATGCATCAGTCTACAAATACCCTTGAAAGGCATTTCTCAGAACAGGGATTTTGCATACGAATGGCTATATAAAATAATCCTGAAATCTTTCAGCCAGTTTAGAATGCAGCCAATTGAAAAAGCACACCTGGGATACTTCATAGCTGCCTCCATGCTGGTTTCATAGGCTCATCTGGTGGCTAAGGAGCAGGAACCCAGGTTTTGATGCCCCCAGGAGCAGCTTTGTGCCATGTTGTGGACAGTTTCTCACCTACTGCCAACAGACCTTCCAACGCTGTGCATGTAGGAGGCAACATTAACCACCAGAGCTGACACTACTGTTCAATAAATGCCGGCAGGATAAGGAGAGGTGGGGGATTCTTTGGAGGAGGTATTGATGTTTCCTAGGCAATGCTGACAAAAGCATGCCGCCTCTAATTGGCTCCACTACAAATATTTACAGCTGTGAAAGGAAGTTTGCCGATCCCACAACGGTAGCCATGGTTGCCTATCATTTTAGCTGCTGTTGTGCTGGTTAGAAACATGAATAAGTTGCAAGAATCCTTTGCTGGCTTTGTAGCAGGAACATTTGCTGACCCAAATGTAGAAGCCAATTAAGCTTGAAAGCTTCTGTGTGTTTTTCTGGTAAGTTTTGCCATTTGTCCTGTTCATTAGCAAAAATAACATGGTGAGAGGCTACAACAAATGCAGGGCTGGCTCATCAAATCCAGAGCTGGTTACCATTTATATTGATTGTGTGTATATAAATAACATATTATGCATCAATATGATATCAGTGTGTTTCTGTGTTAATTACAGTTCTCGTCATGGCACTGTCTGTACACAAGCCTATGTAACCAATCAATCCCTTGAAGTAGAAGTGTTGTACAGCACATTTTAATATTTGTTCTGTAATTACCTGCTCATCTGTGAGTGTTCTCACCCCCTGGTGGGTGGGAAAGAAGTGGGGGCAAGCGTTTCTCAGTGGAAGAGCAAAATGCAACAGGCATAAACTGAAATACAAGAAATATATTGAGTAGTGAGACCCTGGCACTGCCCAGAACTGTGGGTACCCCATCCTTGGAGGTACCCAAGGCTATGGGTGGGATTTTGGGAAACCTGACCTGGTGAGGGGCAACCAGTCCATGGCGTGGGTTGGAACTGGATGGGCTTTAAGGTCATTTCCAAACTAAGCCATTCTGTGATTCGTTCTATGAAATGTCTTTTAAACATGAGAAAAACCTTCTTACCATGAGGGTGGTCTAACACAGAACATGTTGCACAGAGAGGTTTGGAGTCCTTGGAGATATTTGAAAACCAATTGGGTGCTCCCTGGGACAACCTGCTGTACATGGTCCTGCTTATTGAGGGCAATTGGACTAGCTGAATTCTAGACAACCTTTGTAATGTCAAAGTTTGTCTGCCCTGATGTATACAGATTGTGTGCTTATTTTGTGAGTTGAATGTGAATACAGCTGGTAGATTTTGTTTTTCAGAAAGTGACAATGAAAGTGTCCGTGAAAGTTTTAATCGTGCCTATTCTTGTGGTTAGTCGTGTGTTCTAATGGAAGAAGATACAAAAACAACTTGACCTGCTTTCAAGACTGAAGTAGTGTCACGTTTTTCAATAGGTTAATGTCCCCAGAGTTTGCTAATCCCTGCATGCTTAAGCTTCAGCAAAAAATATTTTCAGTGAATATTCAGGGTGCAGAATTGTTTAGCAAAATGAACAGCCTATCTTGATAGTTCAAAGGCCATTAGCTTGAATGTTTGCATGACTTTGTTGTGGGCACTACAGTAGGCAAGACTTCACATGCATTTAGTGATGGCTGTATTTCTTCTCAACTGGATAAAATGTGGGCTGCTGTATTGTGCTGATATTTTTTTCCTGATTTCCAGCCAGTTCCTGAAAGCGGCCCACAAATTATTAACATCTGTTTACTTTCAATCTAACTCTAGAAAATCCTCACTAGGTTTGTGCCTCCTTGCTTAGTGCAGTGCTTGGATGGACCTTGCTGCTTCTGTCCCCATGGTCAGCATCACACGGTGAGCTGAGATCTGTGCTGCTGACTGCTGGATCCGGGGCACAACGCTGCTGTTCATTGGAGAGCTTTCTGTAAATATGCAACGTAGTCTTGCCAGTAAATTAAAGATTAGCTTATGTGTTATTTTTGCACATCAGCAATTTCTCAGGAGAAAATTCCACAGCGGTTTCCTATGCGGATACTTCTGAAAATTTTGAATAAGGCTTTAACTGTTGATGAATTATCCAAAAAAAAAAAAAGTGCATGTGCAAGTAAATACAGTTTTGGTGGTGGCTCAGAGCACTGCAAATGAGATTGCACAGATATCTCATTGACAAGTTAACAAATGTGCTCTGCATTTTTCTCTAAAGTTCTTTTAAGCTATTAACGTGCCTAGTGGTGTTGAAAAATCTGCTGCGCACAGAATTGTGATATTGCTTCAAAGAGGAACAGCAAAGCACTGCATTCAGTTGCAGGACTTTTCCCTTTCCTTTGTTGTACACTTAGAGGGCATCAACACAGAAGTGCAGGCTTCAGGAACGTGTAAAAAACAGATTTCTTTCAGGATGGACGTAGCACCTGATTGAGCTTTGAACGTCCCTATTTTGGGAGTTGGACTTGATGGTCTTTAAAGGTCCCTTCCAACTCTATGATACTTACGTGATTCTGATACTTATGTTTATTCCTTTTCCCTATGAACTTTTTCCTAATTTTGCTCTATGTTCTACTTAGTTCCTCTCCTTTAATTTGTTCTATGTCATTCCAAACTCAGGCTCACGTGGCATTTGTGGCTGCAGGAACTCCAGATAAATCTTGCTGCTGGATTAAATTAATCCTTCCTTTGCATTATAAATGGGAATACAAGCAAGTTTTACTTGAGAGGAGAACATGTCTTGGCACAATCTTTGCCACTCATCACATTTCCTGATGCTAGAAAAAGAGAGGTATACCTCTTTAGGTGTATATCATTGCACACACTTGGTGCATAGAGAAGAGAGAGCTATCCCATTTACCTGTGAAAAGCAGATCCCCTGTTTGTCCCATTCTCTTTGGTTAAGGTATTTCATTGATTTTCAGGAATTCCTTGGCTTTGTTTGAAATATCTACCATCATTTTCAAAGGATTCCCTAACTGGGTAGGTATAAGATGTTTATGGTTTTATGTGCAGAATAAATGAATATACAGACTCCAACTGCTAAGTTCTTTTTTTCTTTTCTCCCGACATTATGGTAACTGCTCTGGTCTCTGCAATCTGTTGCTTTTATACCATTTCCTCTTTCTTAGGACACTTTATTTAGGAAGGTGAGATTCACCCTTTGGAAAGAGGCACTCGTGAGTTTACCAGAGAACAATGTATATCTTCATGAATAACACTTATGAGAAACCTCCTTGAGGATGTGTAGGAGCCACATTTAAGGTCAGGACCTCTTCCTAAGGTCTTTGCTTGGGACAAATGTGCCCATGCAGCCTTGTACACTGCTGAACCTTACCTTTCTGACTCAAATTACCGGTCTGAGCTTGATTCTGCTCCATCATGACAGATTTTTCTGGTCACCCGGACTCTTGGATGATGATGGCTACTTCTATTGGACCTCCACCATTCTCATCACTCAGGCACCCTTGTTGGTGAGAGCAATGTCCTGCTCCCCTTGCTGGTACCCTCAATTCCTGACATGCTTTAAAGGGCTCCCTAACTCACCTTGCTTCCTGAAAATGTGAAAGTGGATGGGATCCCTTTTTGCTTGGGAATCAGTAATCATGGCATCATGCAGAATAAATCCCCTGTACTGTTGTTAGTTTTCCTGATGGGAGCCTCCATAACAAGGAGACAATTCAGAACACTGTGAGGTACAGAGTGTTAATGGACTATTTCATGGTATGGATGTTTCCCTGCTGCCTCTATAAATGACTGACTTCTGCCCTCTGGACACGTTCAACCCAGACAATGTTATATTGCTCATGTTCCCAGACCTCTGTTTGTGTCAAAAACTGCAAGTAGTTTGGTTTTGATTTGGTTTCTCTAACTAGGAACTCAGTGTTTAGTAGTAGAGTTTTCTAGCTACTTTTTCTTTGGTGGTTGATGAGGTAAACAACTTTTTGTATTGTTTCGCCCAGGGAGGTGGTGGAGTCTCCTTCTCTGGAGATGTCCAAGACCTGCCTGGATGCCGACCTGTGCGACCTGCTGTAGGGAACCTGCTTTGGCAGGGGGTTGGACTCGATGATCTCTGGAGGTCCCTTCCAACCCCTACAATTCTGTGATTCTGTGATTCTGTATTTTGAGTGGCACTTTCAGGAGTTTCTCAATCATTCTGAGAGGTGTGTGAGGGTAATGATGGCAGGGGAGGCTGAATAATTAATGGCAGCTCTGATCTTTGAGCATTTTCCTCTCTTGTATAAAGTGATTTCGAAGTTTTATGTGCTCTTAGGAAGTTTAGTTGTTTTTCTTTTGTTTGGTTGTAATTTTTTTATATCCTGTTTCACTGGTATGCCCAGAAGCAGAAAGACTGCTTCCCATCTTGTTTATTATGGGATAATGTGATCCACATGTACACTTATCATTTCAGTGGATCTTATCTACTATTTTGGACATGTCCAAATGATAAAAAACAGAGACATTAAAGAAGCAAACATTAGCCAGCAGTCATGATGCAAGGATATTGTCTCAAATGATCTTAAAACAATTAGAATATAGATTGGTTCACATCACAACCTTAGCTGTCATGCCGTGGTAAGGAACTATTCTGATTTCTATCTTGCTACTGACCTTACTCAATGCCACTTATGGCACATGACATATGACTGACATAGCATGTCTGACCTCTTCACTGTCAAAGTATGAGAACTGTGTAGGATTAAACTGAATTACACTACGGATTGTGTACTGAGTTAATGGTATTATCACAAGCTTTTCTTGGGATAAAGACAATTAAGTAACCCGTCTTTTAGATACTCATGTTTATGGAGGTGGTATTTTAAGTGTGAAATTCTATCTCTTGGCTGTTTAAAAAAGAAGTACAGAGAATTAGCTCAAACTGGACTTTTAAACGGCTAAAATTAGGGGAGATTATGCTCTCTGTATATTCACGCAGCTCTTGAGTAACTAGCAATAGGACTGGAGAGAATGGCATCAAGTTGCACTAGGGGAGATTCCAGTTGGACATTAGGGAAAATTTATTCTTCAAAGGAGCAGTCAGGCACTGAAATTGGCTGCCTGTGGAGGTGGTGGTGTCACTGTCACTGAAGCTGTTCAAGAACCATTCAGATGTTGTACTGAGGGATGTGGTTTGGTGGGAAATACTGGTGGAAGGTGGGTGGTTGGGTTGGATAATCTCAGAGGTCTTTGCCAGCCTCAGTGATTCCATGATTCCATGATTCAGCAGTGGAACACGATATATTTTGCAGAGAATGAATGTGTCTTGACTGTGGAACATGTGACATTCTCGGTCTCTGCCATGCTGGCCCAGATGGGTGCATGGCCCCTTTGTTCTCATCTGTCATATCGACCACCTGACGCACAACACTGTGCCATTCACAATTTACCTGTGGTATTTCTTTCTTTTTCCCCAAACAATCTCGAAGAAGCAATCGATGACAAGTAACGATATGAGTGTCTAACGTTGTCTTTTTTGTTCTTCTGGTGCATTTTAAAAATTGAGTGTCATTTCAACACCTGACCAAAAGATTCAAACACACAGATGCCAGATCCTTTGTAGAACGACAACTTCTTTGTAGTACCAGTGGTAAATGGCAGAAGGAATGCTGCAAAATGATACAGATTTTCACAAATAGAAATTAATACTGCTGCTAAGGCTGAATTGTGATTTTTTTTTAATCTTGAATTTAGATATGCTAGAAGCCACTAAATCTCACTGAGATAAGACCACATAAAGTTATAGGGGAAATGAGTAAAGCATACATCAACATAATAACCACAGAGGACAATTCTGAACAGCTCTGAATTTGATGAAAACCATCTCAATAAGTAATATCAGAGTTTATCTGTATTTATTTACAAGCTGCTTGAATGCATACATTTCAGAAGGCTTCGTTCCTTCTAGCTTTTCAAGCAAGTGATCCTGATCTTTTCATCATTTTCTTTATTTCACTTATTGTTTTTTAAGAAATCTTTGTGATTGTGTAAAAGAAATTGTAATTCATCATAGGAGTTTAGAAAGCAGAGAAAAGATGGAAGAGAAGTGAAGTGAAGGCATTCGCTAGCAACGCAAGGAGGCCTTTGCAACTGGGTGTTGCTTCCTGCAGCGAAGTATTCCTGGGAAGCAGTGAAAAGAAACATGCTTTACAAGCTGCAGGAGAGAAATCAATACAAGAGTCAGTGTGAAAAAAAGCACACTATTTTTTTTTTCACTAAGCTATCTAAGCAAGGTCAACAATAATATTATTTGAAAGACAGTGTGCTGCATGAACAGTGCATGAAAAGATTGGATTTTCCACTCAATGAAACCTAATTGTGCTGTTGCTGCCTGCAGCTGAATTTCTACACGTGCATGGAAAAGACGAGCTGGTAGGAGAATGCAGAACCAAGTCCTGAGCTTTTTAGAAGATGATGGGCTTTGGATCAGATCCTTAAAATCAGTAACCATGGATATGAATATTTTTTTGTAGAGTGCTATGAACAATGACATAAAATGGGTCCTGATCTTATCCTGGGTTATTCCTCTTTTGTGCCCAGTGCCCAGTGATTACTGTTATGAGTTCAGTTGCAGAGCTCTGCCCAGATGCAATGTAATTATTTCATTTGTGAATCATTTAGTCTTGTCATTCAGGCTAATCATCTTTCCAGCTATTTATAGGCTGCAGCTGCCAACTGGAAAGCCAGCAAACATGGGAACAGCAGAGAAAAAAAGCAGTGTTTTAAGTGCCTGTAGGCTGCTAGTAAATGCTTTGACCAATCTTGAGGCAGAGCTAATTATTCCTTTAAATAATAGTTTCCTTGAAAAACAAGATGTTGTGGTAACCCCACAACAATCCTCACCTCAAAATACAGGGGCCAGGGAGGAATTTATATGTTATTGCTCTTTTGCTGCTATATATGTCCTTATATTTTTGGTTTGAAACATCATCTAAGCAGAATCTCTATTGATCTGAAAAGAATCGTGCAGAAGAGGAGAAACAAAATAATTTACCTCTGCTGAGATAGACTCAAACACAAGGATGGCTTTTCCTTCCATCTGTCTAAAGATTACTCATTGCCTATAGCAGAAAGATAAAGGGGTTTATACAAAGTATTACACCAAAGTACTTCATATTCTAGATCCTCTTAAAGAAATGGAAAGTGAATGCTTCTGCTCTTAGTTGTGGCAAAACAACTTAAGGATCACGGCCTGGAAATTACAGCTTTTAGCAGAATATTAATTTTGAAAGCTGCCTTTTTTGTTTTCTGATGCATGATGTTGCAAGATGAGAAATAGGTGTATCTGCACATATTTCCAGTTAGTAGATCTGTCCAAAAACATTCTAAGAACTGCTAGAAACTCTTTATTTTCTAACTACTGGCACAAGTGGTAGACAGTCTGGTTTAGGTCTTCATCTGCTGTTTGCTTCCCAGATATATTGGGTTAAGACAGAAACTCTGAAACAGGATTAAAAAAAAAAAAAATCCTTGTGGAGGATAGCAGAAATAAGGTTTCAGGCTTCTAATGAATGGAGAACTGTCTCTGTTCTTCCCTAAAGATTTGTCGCAGTAGTAGGCAGAAGTTCCTTATTACCATTCAACGTGGGTAGCTTCAGGTCTCTGGTGACATCACCAGTTTCTATTTTTATATTGAGATATTACCACTGGGCTGATGAATCAAATCAATACAGAGGTGAAACCACGTTCAGCTGAAATCCTGTGAAAGGCGATATCTCAGACGGAGCCTTATAACTGTTCTTTCTTCACAGTTGTTCTCATTCTGCCAGGCCGAGGCGCTTGTTGAAGTTGGGGTGAATCAGTCAATGGCTTTGTAGTCACTAACAGCTTCTTGCCCAACTGCTAGGCTGAGGAAAACCAATTACTTTGTTAACTGGAAATTCAATTCTGTGTTACAATACCTTCCATGTTCTTCCTTCACTTAGAAGCTGTTTGGAAGTTGTTACAACCCTTGAGCTCCATGTCCTGAATACGGAAAACAGGGTGGAATTCATCTAGCCTGAATTTAAGAAGTTGAAAGGTAAATATCGACTTTCAAGCTCACTTCGGAGTCAGAGGAATGAAGAATGCTTTTTTCCCCAACTAACTTAAACTGATTAAACAAATCAGCTCCGCAAGTAAATATTTCTTCCCAATGATTATAATTCTGTAGAGAACAACTTAATAGAAATGAATAAATCAGTGATGGTGTTAATTTTCCTTGCTGGCCATGCCTGAATCCTGCAGAAAAGACACATGAAAAAATATCAACTTGTGCATGAAACATTTACCTAAACAATGGATTTACACATGCCTTTTTTCTTCCCTTTACCAGAGACCAAAGGCAGACATAGTTTTACCTGTTGCTTCTGCAGACCAATATTCAGTGTCAGCAACTGTATAGGGAACAGAATAGTGGAGAAGTATAATGAATTTGACCAATTTTTTTCCTCTGTGTGTATGAAAATGGAATAAGATCTACAAGCTCTAACACTGCTCTCAAGCTTTCTCTTCCAGTAGTGTTGCTCAGTAGCTTGCTGTTTCATTGCTTATTCATAGCAAGGAACTGCTCAAGATAAGAGATAAAAATAAATCAACAGTGTTTGTTACAAACTGCATTTATTTTTAAAGATACTGTGGATGAACAGCTTCCCCTAAGTCATGTTGTTGCTTGCCAACTTGTCAGGCTGTTGAAGATGCTGGTAAGCATGCTTTAAATGCTATTTTTTGAGTTTCTATTAATAATGTGTACTCATTGGAGATAACTAACAGAGGCAAGTATTGGTTAGTTGTGCAATGAGACATAGAGATTAGATAAGCACTTGCATGGCACGCACACGCTTCCTAGGTTTTTAGAGAAAAAAGATGTATCTCTCTTCATGTCATACAAGATGGAAGTGCTTTCACAATAAAGTGGCTGCTTTTGTCAGCTTAAATAGCTGTCTGAAAAGACTGCTCACCAATTTACTACCTCATAAAGCTGGCAACTAAATCCAGGAGTTGCAAGAAATACTAGGGAAAGGTATGACCAAAATTGAGAATCCAGCTATCCATAACATTTATTTTGAGCCTGCAGAAGGTTGCTCTTATTTTGCTAAAGTGCTGGGACGACTGCCACTCTCCATATCTTCACAGGGCTGGGAATTTTCCATTCGTAGTATTCTGAACCATGTGCCAAGATTCCACCATGCCTCTGTGTTTATTAATGAAGATCCAGTTGTCTGTTGCTTCCATGGGACCATATCAAGCCTGGGATTAGCCTGGCAACATATATGTCTCTATTTGAGAGATATACAGCAGATTCTTTAACAGTTGGTAAAGGCTTGATCACCATAATCAGCAAATTCTAAGGCATAATTTTACTCATCACAATGTAGATGTAGAAAACAGATAAAGCAAATCAGTCTCTAAATGTTTCACTGTAAACTTCCTAGCTGCCCAGTTAGCTGCTCAATGTGCTGTGAAAAAGCAAGCAACGTGCATGTTTATTACAGAGGAGCTGGGATAAATGGACATTTACATGAATCCCTCAGTTGGTCAACAAGCCAAGAAATGATTACGATGACACCAATGATGTAAGGTAGGTTAGCAATGAATTGTAACTGAGGACAAAGAATAACGTATGAAAAATTGGAAAATTACTATTTAGCTGCTATTTTGAGGAATAAAGTCCACAGTCTGGTGGGTGGTGTTTGCTGCTATGCTGGCCCTTTAACATAATAAACCTTCGAAATTCAGTCTTCCTGATGGCTTTGAAAAATATGATTCTCACCATCATCACTGGCAAGGGTTTCTATGGCATTTTCTTTATCTTCTCATTTTGGTTTGGTCTCTTTAGCAGAAATGCCTGCCTCCAGGGATGCTGAGAAACTGAAAGGAAGGGAAAAAAGCTTTCTGAGCAATTCCATGCCAGAGTAATGATTTCAAGTTTGTGCAGGGCATACTGGAAGGCTTACAAACAGAAAGCATTGAGGAAGACCTCAGCAGACCTCCCAGAGAGGGAGGTGGTGGAGTCGCCGTCCCTGGCAGTGTTCAAGCGGCGTCTGGATGAGGAGCTACGAGATGTGGTTTAGTGCTTGTGGTAGCAGTGGTGATGGGAGGACAGTTGGACTGGATGATCCTGCAGATCATTTCCAACCTTGTGATTCTGTGATTCTATGATTCTAATCCTTTCTACAATTCTATGATGCAGGAGAATGAAATGATAACAGGCGTATCAGAGATGGCCTCAAGACTCCTTGCAACCATACACACAGCTCCTGACATCGTCACATATAACCACAGAAGTTGATCTCATTTTGGATTGAAGTTAACTGGCAAGTCATACTCTTTAGGAACAGTGTTTGTCTTTTAAAGATAAAACTGTTATTCAGCATATTATTGTGACAGGTGACTACAAATCTTTTCAATTAATGAGGAGCTTTTTTCAATTTTTCTATCATGTGGATAATTTGGTTGTTGTTGTTTTCTTTTTCCTTTTTTTTTTTCCTTTTTTCCCCCTTTTTCTAAATGGCAGAGTGAAAGCTGACGTGAAGCATTATACAGAGAAATCTACAGCCTGACTCTTCCAGACCACTGTTTGATGTCCTCTTTCTTCCCAAGGTTTTTATTTAGCAATGGAAACAAGGTGAGATAAGCATTTTGAACATGCAAAAGGAATGAATGCTTCACATAAACACAACCATGAATCACACACTGACTGAGTGGAATCCATAATTTCATCTTGAAGAAGGCAGTAAGGCTGAAATCTGTAGATTATACCTTCTGATGATTAGCTTTGATAACAATCACCGAGAAGAGACTGCTTAGGAGAACTGATTAACTTTGTAGGGACTTCTGATTCTCATCTTCTGAGTAGATTTATCTTAAATTTAGAAGGTTTTCTAAGGTGAAAATCCATTTGTTGTACTGATAAAGGAGGTGAAGAAGGAATGCTCCTACGCTGCATTTCACTTAGCATTGCTCACAAATACACAACATGTTCCCACTGAAGATGAAACTCACGTAGAAATGCACCTTGCTTTGAGTGCCTGTTGAGTACTTGAAATTCACCATGGGGCAGTTACAGTTCAGAAATATTTGCAAACATCTGAAAGACACCCGAGCTGATTTACAAAAGACTGAACATGTCCTTTAGTTCCACCTGAAGCTCTCCAGAGTTCTTGGAAAACCTCCATGAATTAATCAGTTTGATATTAACGCTTTCAGTTAGGTGGGCACTTTGGGTCGGAGTAGAAAGGCTTTGTTTTCTTCCTGCCAAAGTGAAGGCATAGTGCTTTCTTTTCTTCATGCTGAGAATTTTATTTGGTGGAGCAGTTGCTACATGGAGGGCTTGAATTCTTTTTCACAGAATCCTTTTTTACAGAAAGATGTACAAAATCAAAAACCCAGCTGGATGGGAGAGGAGGATATTCTCAGAGGTTGAGGCAGTAAGAAAGTCCAGAGAAAACAAAGTACTTTTGCTTGACACAAAAGGAGACAAGCCAAGAGCTTGTCAAGGATGCCTGGGTCAGGATTATGGATGGCTTTGGTTTGCTTCACCTCACGAACCTTAACGTTGATCAGATTCTGGTTTCAGGTGATTTTATCGTACAGCCAATAGATTTCCTGCAGTACTGAGTTTAACTGAACTGTTTTAGAAATTGAACTGATCTCATTTTAGATGTCCAAAAATTACGGATCTGTTCTTTATCGAGTCTGTCACTTGTAGGCAATAGAGAGAAGCAGGTACTCTCCAGATGATCAGTCAGCTCATTTCAGAGCTTTGGAAATGAGATCAGATGAGCTTCTCTCTAGAAATGTTTGTTTCACTCCTTTGACTCCTAACAGCATGGGGTTAGTACAGCCTGTCACTGATACAGAAATACCTTGTTAAGCAGAGAGAAATAGCTTTCTTGTCCCTGCATAATGGACAGCTTACCTGCAGACGTGTACGTATAGAGGGAAAAAATGTCATTAACTGTAACTTAATTGCAGTACTGAAATGTCAGATGAATCCTACTTAAAACCACAAGTTTCTCTCCTGTTCTTGTTACCCAGAGTGCTAAACACGTACACAGGTTTCTACAGAAAGGAACATGAGACAAGATGAGACCTCCTCAGTTTGCCCAGGATAGCTGAACTAGGTGGGATGCATTCACCTAAATGGAGGTACCACATTTTGTCTGCAGTGCCTTGGGGTGTGTGGTATATGCTGCTGGCATATAGAATACAGGATGGAAACTCCAGAGATGGCTCCTTTACTCTCCTGCTCTGTGACTTCCTCCATGTTTTCTTCTAGGCTCAGTGGCTGCTGGTACTGATGTAGATCCTAAAACATACATTCCTATTTAAACTCTTTCTCATTATGTGTGAGAAGGCTGGTCTTACTGTGGGGAGCACAAGAGCAGATGCATAGAAACCCAACTTATCTTCAGTGTATCCTAGCATATCAAATATTTATTCTCCCATTCTATTCTGATTTTATATTTCCAACCTCAGTTTTACTAAAATGTCTCATTGTAGTAACAGCAGTAGGAATTTCTTCTTCTGTTGTCATCATGTTGAAGCAAGTAGATAAGCACAATATATTAAGGCTAAGTTATTATGCTGATAAAAAAGGATTGACACCCTTGCTCTCTTTGGTCATCATAAAAAAAATATTGTGGCCCTGAAAACTAATACAAAAAGCTTTATTTCAGGCAGTGAAATTGAAGTTGATGGAAAGAATCTTCTCGCATAGTAATCGTGGCATGGACACTGTTTCAAACATCTGAGTTGCAGTGGTTCAGTGCTCTGATTACTTGACAGAGAATGGTGGTGAAACAACACTTAGGTTTTATTTACCCTGAAAGCCTCAGGCTCTCTGCTCATGCTATTTGTACAGAAACGTGACTTCATTTATGATCTATGGATATCTTCTGTTCATGCAATTTCAAAACAGTGTATGCCTTGGCTACAGCAGGAGAATGCAATTGTTTTCACTGAAGCGTAGAACGTCTTAGGTTGGAGAGGACCTTAAAGATCATCTAGTTCCAATCTCCCTGCCATGGGCAGTGGTGCCAGATCAGGCTGCCCAGGGTCCCAACCACCTGGCTTTGAGGACCTCCAGGAATGGAGCATCTGCAGCCTCTCTGGGCAGCAGTGCCAGCTCCTCACCACCCTCTGAGTAAGAAGTTTCCTTTTAACATCTCTCTGAGAAACAGGCTGAAAAAAAGCAATGCAAGAAAATAGCAGCATAAGGAAGAGCAAATAAGCCTAGGTGTACTGACCCCAGTTTATTCACTCTGTGCTATTCCAAAAAACACTTCCTGCTTCTCAACTCACCGCTGGTGGATGGTTGGACGGGATGGTCCTGGAGGTCCTTTCCAACCTTGGTGATTCTATGATTCTGTGATTCTACAGGGACAAGGGGAAAAAAACAAAAACAAAAACAAAAACAAAAAAAACAGTGACCCAGGAATATATAGAAGTCAAGTTGTTCCCTTTGCCTGCTTGTTCCCTCACACATTATTTGGAAGAGAAAGCAAGCTGGAATACTGCCAGATGTCTCTGCACAGAAGAGTCCTCATCTGGCACAGAGTGTTTCCTACAACACTTTGTCTGATGGGATTCATCTTGCCTAACCTTCACCATCTAATAATTAGGTATCTAATCTAAGCCATTCATTATGTTATCTCGAGTCGATGCAAAGAGAAAGGTTGGATGAATAGCCCTCTAGGGGGACTTGTCTCTGTGTGTTGACAACAAAGTCAGCTTAAATGACTGTCTTAGAACTGAAAGCTAACTTTTTGGCAGCTAGAATTAATTAGATGAATCCTAGCATCAGCTGCACTACTGTGAGTGGCAGACTGACTCAGAGTAAGTCATAGCTCGCTACGGCACCTTAAAGGCTCAGCAGAAGCCAGTATCTTTCTGCCTTTAGCTCTGCAAAGTTTGAATTAACATATTTTCTCTATATGTATGTTTTGGGGCATCCAAGCAAGTTCACAATCAGATTAGGAAGCACAGAATACAATCATTTCAACATGAAAGATAAATGGGCCCACTCAGGTTGTTGGGTACCTGCTTTGATCATAGCTATGCTGAATCACATCTTGAGATCCATTTCTATCTCTTTTGGGAGTACATGGTACCCCAATACAGCAGAGGTGTACATGCCTGCATTTCACACAGTTCAGTTATTTAACTAAAATCTGGCCTAAGGGAGCCTTCCTCAATATGTTTTAGGTCCAGCCTCAGAAGTGTTTGCTTTTTAGTGCAGTGCTTTGGCATATTTGGTTAGCTGTAACAAGATGATCCCTAAAGTCCCTTCCAACCCAAACTGTTCTATGATTCTCTGTTTTTTTTTTCCTAAGAATGGCTGTAACAATAGTTTTAATTTCACATGGCTGCATGTATAATTTTAATATAATAACATAACAACTAGTTTTATCTCTTATTTACTTATCAAGCCTGAAGAGCTCATTTAATGATTACTTAATATTCACTAAATGTAAAACTATATAATTAAATCTATTCTATATAGCAAAAACCTTAACTTCTTTTAGTTTTCCTTTTAAAAATACAGAAACCTGTAAGGAAAGAACAGACATTTATAAAGTACCCAACCTTTGGCTATTACTAGTTAGTTTGGTTTTTCTTCAACTAAAGACCAGTGCTCCTCACTACAGTTTCCTTTCAGGTGGTTTTTGCTGTATGTTGGGTCAATCTTTTGGCTAGACACATGTGTAACTTCAGTGCAAATCGAGACCCATTTTCTTATTAGACTGGATTCCACAGTTTTGATGTGCATCCTAAACCGTGACTCACTGACAGATGCTAGAGATGAACAACTGAATGAACCAATTAATTGAAGCTTTATCTTTTTAAGGAAGGAATCCAGATTCTGGTGAGTTATAATCCTACCTTTAAACCTTGAATAAATAACTAGGAATCAGTACAAGACAGAGCTGTCTTGTTTCTTTCCTGCAGCCACAGGACTTGTTGACTAAGTTGTTTGTGCTGGCTAAGCTTTTCAAATGATGTTTTCTAGAAACAAAGAGGGTAGCCCAAGCATTCAAAGCAGGAAGCAGAAACTAATTTATAACAGGATTAACTGTGCTCCACCACCCTCCCTGTGGCCTTGCTGGGCTTTCTGTACCAAAACCTCTACTACAGCTGCTCCATTTGATTACAATTCAGTCCGTGTCTCCTCTCTGCTGCAAGGCAGGGACTGGTTTTGTGTATGGGCTGTTTTGTTTACCCCCATCACTATGCATAGCCACCTCCACAATGGATGTCTCTTGGTGTAGGAAACAGGTGATGCTCACACAGACTTATCTGCCATGTACATCTCTGAAATGATGAAGTTGCTTTATGCAAAAAAATAAAAGTAAAAAAATAAAAAAAATTCAAGAATGTTTGAATCTGCTTACTTCACTCTACCTGGAGGTACAGTAGGTGGAACAATACTCAGCCAAAGGGTGAATGACTAAATTTAAGTGAACATTCATGGATTTGTGTTTCTGTACATTCTGTGCTTGCTAGGTAGCTAGTTCCGTTTTAATTGCCTGCATGTTTGCACCTCATTCTGTTTGCAACACCACAGGTTGTCTTGCCTCAACTTCATTACAGGTCCAAGAGGTGTGGGATTATATCTGGCAGCTCAGTGTGGATATGTCAAATGGTGTTGCCCATCGGGAGACCACAGAATCAAAGAAAATTCTCACATCAAGGAGAATTTTTCATCCCCAGAAAATAAGCTACCAACTAAGCCTGTCATTAGTGGGTTATCACAGAATCATAGTTATTTTCAGTATACATACGTTAGCATTGTCATCTTCATTAAACATACAATTTACTCTTTTGGAGTTTCTAATTAAAGTGTAGTGTGAATGAATCTGTAATAACCTTTCCACATTACTTTTTTTTCCCCCAATATCAGTGCTAGAAACTATAATCAAAACCAATGCACTAAAGACATAAAAAGGATTCATCTCCTTTGAGGTACACTCCTCCTACTCTAAATCATGATACTGGGATAGAATTATGATAATCTTGCTGAAGAGTTAAATGTTTTATTTACTTACTTACTTTACTTTATTATAGGCTCATTTTACAGATAAATAATTACCATCCAGCAACTCAGGTCATGTCAACCTAAGCACCAGTAGAATTTTAGATATCTTACATAGGTCCTTGTATTGATTGAAAGGGTGCTGAGAACAAGAAGCTCTGAATTAGATACCTACGTCTTAGGAGTCCGTGTTAAAACAGACAGTTATCACATTTGGTAACTTAGCAACAGATAATTAAAAGGGTACTTGGACCACCCAAGGTGGCTAATCAGTGGAGTGACCTGAGTGGATGACTGGAGACTGTAAAAGGAAAAATCTCTTGTTGGATTGCTGTTCAGAGCGCACTAGGCAGAAAAGGGCTTAAAAAGGTAATATTTCTTAGGCAAATAGAGCAAAAATTCAAATGAAAGTGATTTGAATCAGGAAAGAAAAGGACAGAAAGAATCACAGAGCTGTGGAACAGCCTGAGTTAGAAGGGTCTCACACAGATCATTGAGTCCCACTCCTGGCTCCAAACAGGACCACCCAAACCCTCTCAGAGTGGTGTCCCAGTGCTCTGTGGGATCCCACATTCAGGACCATGCCTATTGCCTTGGAGAGCTGCTCCACGCCCACCGCCCTCTGGGGCACAGCCTTTCCCTCACCCCCACCCCACCCCACCCTCCCCAACAGTTCCATGCTGTTCCTATGGGTGCTCTCACTGTTACCAAAGAGCAGAGCTCAGTGCTGTCCCTTTGCTCCCTATGAGAGGTTGTAGGGCCACGAGGGGCTGCAGGCCAACATAGAATCACAGAATGGCTTAGGTTGGAAGGAATCTAGTTCCAACAACCCTGCCATAAGCAGGGCTGCGAGCCACCTGATCAGGCTGCCCAGGATCCCATCCAACCTGGTCTTAAGCACATATGAGGATGGGGCATCCACAACCTCTCTGGGCTTGTTCTATCACTATCAGACCATGTGAAAAGTCAGTCCCTCTTGTTTATAAGTTCCATTTAAGTACTTGTAGGCTGCAAGCATACTTGAGGGTGCACTCAATCCCATGTCTATGTCAGTGATAAAGATGCTGAAGAGCACTTGTCCCACAGCAGATGCCTGGTAGACATAACTCATGACTGGACTCCACCTGGACAAAGAGCCATTGACAACAACCCTCTGGATGCAATTATCCAACCCATTCTTTAACCACAAAATAGTCCAAACTCCAAACCCATATCTCTCCAAAATAGAGATAAAGATGTGGTGCAGAACCATGCCAAAAGCCTTGCCCAAGTCCAAGTAGATGACATCTGCTGCCCTTCCTTTGTTCACTAATGCTATAACTCCATCATAGAAGGCCACCATATGGGTCAGGCATGATCTGCCCTTGGTGAAGCCATGCTGGCTATCTTGTTCCATCTCCACGTCTTGCATGTGCCTTAGCAACTCTTCCAGGAGAATTCATTCCATGATCTTCCTAGACACAGACACGAGCCTCACCAACCTGTAGTTCTCCACGTCTTCCTTTCTCCCTTTCTTGAAAATGAAAGTGATGTTTCCCATTTTCCAGTTGCTGTAGACTTGGCAGCCACAATTTTCCAAGTGCGATGAACAGTGGCTTGGCTACCGCATCAGACAATTCCTTCTGAATCAGACCCTTCGAATTATCTAATTCTGCAAGTAAAAACAACTTGTTGAAGCTCACTTTCTTCAGACAGAATTTCATGAATTTTATTATTTGAAAAAATCGTGAGATGAGAGAATCTATAGATAATTAGCATTTTTATTTTTCCATCTTTTTTTTTTTTTTTTTTTTTTTACTGTTTTTCTAGCCAAATGGACGTTTGAACTCACTTCTAAGAACAAAGAGATACAGGGAATGGCATTAACATCTTGATATTTGCTGTTCCCAGTAATTGCATTTAGCAGAGTATTCAAGGCAGTCTTTTTTCTTAACACAGTAAATGCAGTGGATCAGGTAAATGTTACAATTCAGAAAACATTGAGGGTCTTATGGTACCTATGGTAACATGAGGAGCATGCGAGGAGACACACACTGGAGATCCCAGTCTTTACTTGAGTCTGTAAACAAGGTCAGGTTCCATGTGCCTCCTATCAAGAGTTCTTAAGAAAAGGCAGATTCTTAATTCTCAGATTTTCTCAGAAACAGTTATTTATCAACAGAATTCAGAATGAGAATGATGTCCACAAAGTAATTCCTTGTCAGAATGGTTAATGGATTGGCAAAATTATAAGCATCTGTTAAGAGGGTCTAATAGACTGTTTGACAAATGCACTGTTGTATTCACCTTCCAGCCAATGAAAGATTATTCCTTTACTGCCTTCCTGAGAGATTTTGACCCCTTTGCTTATGGTTAAACACCATAACGTGGACAGGAGAAAATCTTAAACAGAATAATGATCAATACAGAGACACAACTGATGTTGATAGATGCTGAGAGTTTTCTTGGCAAAGTTATCGGGGTTGTATACCTCACCTCTGCAGTAGGAGTTTGCAGATTAGTGAGATTCTAAGCTTTGATGATGAGTTCATGCAAAGAACCTTCAGTTTCATTATCTAGAAAAAAGGTTTAATGATACTTTTAATCTCCCTCCTCTTTCAGCTTGGAGAATGAAATGGATTCTGTGGTGGTTAATATTAAATCACTGGGACAGGATCAGGCCTCTTGAGAGGCAAATAATAAGTCTTATGTGCTTACTAAGTGACCATGTCAGAGTGCTATCTTCCCTCCTGAATGAACTTCTAATTATATATTTTTATAAAAAGGCACTTAATAGAAAAGGGAACAAATGTTTCAGCCTTGGGACTTCATTTCAAGGTTGCACACTATACAGAAGCGCATTATGAAAAAGCTTTATACCAACTGTAATTAGAGATAATTGGCAACACTCTCGCTGTTCGTTTTCAGGAACAAGGCACAGGAGGTTATCTCCGCTTAAAATGCCCAACACATTTGTGCCTGCTTGCATATTTTTATAGCAAAGACTTCTACAATTTTACTTAAGAATGTGAAAGCATAATTTACAGCATGGCTGAGTGCAATGTATCTGCAAATATGTAGTGCAGAAAGCCCACTTTAGCTTAGATACTTGGAGAATATTGAGTGTTCTTGTTGCATAAAATGAGATTGTGCCTGATGGAATGAATTCAACTATTGATTGCATTTTATAGGATCTTAGGAAAGTAACTTTTCTCCCCGTGTCTTGAATAAAGCTGCTCAATTCTTAGATTATCAATTTACCCTGAATGGAAGAGTCAGGCTGTATGTTCCAGACAGCTTGTGAAGATAAGAGGCTGCAGTGACTGAGGATTTTGAATTCCACAGAATCACAGAATCATGGAATGGCTTGGGTTGGAAGAGACCTCAAGGATCATGAATCTCCTACCACCGCCACGGGCAGGGCCACCAACCTCCACATTTAATACCAGCCCAGGCTGCCCAGGGCCCCATCCAACCTGGCTTTGAACACCTCAGAGGACTTCATCTCCCATATCCAAGTACCACCTGTAATAGAACATAAACTTTTTCCTGCCAGTTTCTTGAGTACTAGCTATAGTAGGATAGCAAAAACTTTGATCCTTGAAAATGTGTATAAAAATATATTTTGCTATAGCAGCATACATATGCTCTGTACCTATTTCTGTATGTGTGTAGATAAATTATATGCTCATAAGTATGCTTTATTATTTTTTTTGCATTTATTGGCTCTTCAAAGAAGTTGCAAGTCAAATAAGTCTCTTCCGGTTGTAACAGCTTTGGATTATTTATTATCTTACATGGGAATCTTGTCACAAAGCTTTTCATGACTAACATGTAAATGTTCACATCTTTTACCATTCATCTCAGACTCTCTTTTTAGCTAACAGATGGAAGAATAATTCATATTACCTACTATAGACTTTACCTGTACCCAAACTGCTTTTTCTCTTTCTTCTATGACAGAGGAATCCAGGATTCACTAGGGCAAAAGTAGACACTTGCAATGAATATCTGCATTTAGCCAGGTCAGTCCCCATTATTTGTTATTTTTAGATGTAGATGGTGCTGGGCTCCAAGTAATGGGTCAGACCTACATGAAATATAAAGTGTTATTCTGCTTTGAATCTGAAATATGGGACTCAGCTCAGAGGACTTGATATATTTACCACAGGAAGTTAAAGGCAGAACCAAGAACAACCCAATGTTTTGCTGATTCATCCTAAAGGGTCTGATTTACACGCTGCACTTACTGCCAGCGTAATTAAAGAAGCAATTAATACCAAAAGAGCAACAATTAATAACTTGACCTAAGCAAATGTTTGAGTCGTTATTCTGTTTCAATATTTTTTTGCTTACTTTAGAGGAGGAATTACTTAGCTGCCATCTGTTTCCTGTTAGATGAATTTTAAGAAAAGGAATAATACAAAAACACATTATGAGTAAATCTGATATAAATAAGTCTTCAGGAAATGTACAGGAGAAGGCATGGCAAGAAAGATTGTTGCACTGCCTCCTACTAAAGATGAAGCTGTGACTTACAAGGTGTTGGCAAGAAGAAGGTGAAATTTCCCATACTCTTATGAGTATTTTTGCTCACAGAAAACATCAAAGGATGTTCATGCTTTTTCTGTTTCTGCTCAGTGTTCTGCAGTTGTGGAAATATTTTGCTTAATGCGGTGCTGTAGTCCTTTGGGAACTGGACTGGGTCCACTGAACACACTGCTCACCATCAATTTGCCCATGCTTACTAATGTTTATGTAAAAGTCCTCTCAGTTTTAAGGACAAGTTCCTTATCCTGTTATTGTGCAGAGTCATAAGCTAGAAAAAAAAAAATAAAATAAAAGCAATAATTTAATGAGAAATGAATATACCTACTTGGAATGCTTTTTACTTAACATTTTTAAGAAATAAGAGTCTAAAAATAAGCCTGAAGATTCACATCTTCAGTACTGCATGAGCATTCTCTATCACAAATTCTAGACATTCAGAGTATGAGACTTGTGTCAGCTTCTAAGGCTGTAATTAAATATCCTTAAATGAACTGTCTCTGCTAGGAATGTCATTGACAGTGGCACCATTTTAATATTGATAGTGGATATCTTCACATTTTTAGAAGGTACTCCCCAGCAAGGGGTGAAATGTAACCTGTACATGCAGGAAAAGAGAATAAGTAACATTTGTGCAGAGAATCTGAAGAATTAGGTTCACTTAACAAGATAGACGTTGTAATGCTAACTGACCCTCGATGTCTGTGCTTGTCTCCTTGCTCTTTGACATGGTGAACCTATGTTAGTCAGAGGGACTAAATTGCTGCTTGCTTATTTGTCATGTTTTTGTCCCCCAGGGCTCAGTACTCAGGCTGTTCTATTTAATATCTGTGTTAATGATCTTGATGAGGAGATTGAGTGCACCCTCAGTAAGTTTGCAGAGGACACCAAGATGGGAGGGACCGTTGATCTGCCTGAAGGGAAAAGGGCACTACAGAGGGACCTGGATAGACAGGATGGAGGGGCCAAAGCAAACTGCATCAGTTTCAATAGAGCCAAGTCAGGTCCTGCATTTTGGTCACAGCAGCTCCAGGCAACCCTACAGACTTGGGGAGTGGCTGAAAGCTGCATGATGGAAAGAGACCTTGGTGTACTGATGGGCAGTCGGCTGAATATGAGCCAGCAGTGTGCTCAGGTGGCCAAGAAGGCCAATGGCATCCTGGCTTGGGTCAGGAATGGTGTGATGAGCAGGACCAGGGAAGTCATCCTGCCCTGTGCTCGGCACTGGTGAGGCCTCACCTCAAGTGCTGTGTTCAGTTTTGGCACTTCTGTACAGAAAGGACATGGAGGTGCTGGAGCAGGTCCAGAGAAGGGCAACAAGGCTTGGAGAATATGGCCTATGAGGAGAGACTGAAGGAACTGAGGCTATTTGATCTGGGAAAAAGGAGGCTGAGGAGAGACCTTACTGCTCTCTTCAAATAACTCAGAGGTGATTGCAGCAGAGCGGGGCTGGTCTCTTCTCACTGGTGACAGGTGACAGGAGGAGAGGAAATGGCCTCAAGTTGCACCAGGGGAGGTTTAGGTTGGATATCAGGAGAAACTTCTATACAGAAAGCGTTGTTAAGCACTGGAATAGGCTGCCCTGGGGATGTCTGAGTCACCAGCCCTGGATGTGTTTAAAAACCATTTGGATGTGGTGCTCAGGGACAAGATTTAGTGGAGGGTTGTTAGGGTAGTTTGGTTAGGTTGTGGCTGGACTCAATGATTCCCTTTAAGGTCTTTTCCAACCTGAGTGATTCTATAGTTCTATGTATCCCAGTTGCACAGTCAATAATTTAAGCTTTGAAAGCATTATTTTTGTCCATTAATTTCCTGTATCTCCATATGTGAAACGTTAAATCCTGAAGTGCCATCCACCACTGACATATAAAGAATTTCTTAATGAAAGGTTAAAAGAACGTAATTATCTTGTTGGGTTTCTAAGCAGGGTATGTTGTTTGAAGTTCAGCTGATAGCAGAACTTGAAACTTGAACAAAATATCTATTGAGCATATGCTCAGTAATCTGGTTAATCAATATGCTTAAAGTGGCACATGGGTTGCAGCAGTCTGCTCAATCATGGGTAGGAGATATTCCTTTCATTTTTAATTGTATTGATTCAGCCAAGTGAAATATTTGCTGAATTCTTGTCAATGGAAAGAGCAGTTCAAAAAGAAAGTACTTCTTTCTGCCTTTCAAAATTAAGAAACACCTTGCTTTAAAAATATCTATTCTACTGTGTTAGGGAATTATGTTTATTAAATATATGGCAGTTTTTATTTAAGTGAACACACTATTATCTCTGAAACTAAAATACAAATTCAGGGAAGAAATACAGTTCATAAGTTTTTTTAAATGGTCTTTCTTCATAGTTTCTATTCCAAACATTTGTCAAGCTTGTTTTTTAATATTGTTTTCAAATTTTGGTTTGAAATATTCAGTAATAGAAGACTTAATGTTACTGTATAATGAACTAAGGACTATCTAGTGATTGAAAGAAGGAGAGTTCCTCAGTTAATTCTGATTTCTCTGCCTTTCCTGGAGTCATTTTATCCAGCTAAAGATGTAAACCTAATTGTGCATTCTAAGTGCAATAAGTAACTCCTTTTGTTTTATGGAATTCAGGGTAAAATACACTGAGAAATGAAGAGTAGCTTGGTATACTTTTAACAACTGGAGAGAATAGAGTAATTAAACAATCTCCATATTTATACAGCATGACAGCAAAACTGGCTAGCTATACAAATGTTCACTAGGCTTGCCTGGTTGCCAGAGAAATTCAGAAAGGAAAAACGAGGATCTTCATTACATCTTTCATTTGCAAAATCTTGTTTCCTTTCCACCCTGTTGATTCTCTGGTGTCAAAAATGTGACTGAGATCCTGAACACCCTATTCCTGTAGTTTCAACACCAGCTGTGATCTCTCTACTCTTTCTTCATAGATATTGTTAGCATAATTTATATCCTTGCAACATTTTCTAATTACTTTTGGAAATGGTAAAAAAAAAAGCTCAGTGAATAGTAGGGGCTGGAAGACAGGTTTGCAAAAGCTTCCCTTCTTTAGGAAGCAAAATGATGAAAACTTCTTTAATACTTTGCATTATTTAAGTTATTAGTGGTGCTGGGCATGTCAAAGTGGAACTGAAAGCAGATTTTGGTGCAGTAATTAAAACAGAAGAGGTTTATCATTAGGCTATAAGGCTGTATTTCTAAGCAGATCCTTGTAAGAAAGCATATGAAAGTCGTGGGGGTTTGGTAGTGTGCGTGTGTTTTTAAGAATAGCTCACCTGAGCAAGAACTGTTTTCTAAAGGTCAAGCAAGGGGATGTATGAGAAACAAGACAGATTTTGTAGGTCTCTGCCAACTCCTTTCAGCTGTGCAAGCTTTGCAAAAAAACATCTGCTGTTCTCAAAACTTGACATTTCAGAACCCCACACAGCCTCGGTGCTGGTCAGTCTCAGAACAACCTTTCCACTCAGCAGTGCCCAACCTCCTCAGAGGGAGGAATGGTGCAGAAGCTATTGCTTAATTGGTATGAAACCCAAAAGGGATAATCAAAACCTGACAGCCTGTTCTGCTGTTCCTTCTTCTTCCTCTGCTACTTAACATCTCCACAAAGTTTTCTTTCAGTGTGATAGCCAGGCCAGCAAAAGAATGCCAGGCTAATAAAGGAGGAAAGTTCTAAAGTATTATGTGATAGTCAGATGGTTTCTTTCAGTAAAAAAACATCCTGGGGTGTGTACGGATCAGTCTTCTTGGCGATGTAATGGTACAAGGACACCTTTGGCTTGAAATGGTTATGTGGCACAGTCAATTTTATGCTTTTTCTTCTTTTACTTTTTATTTGTTTGCCAGCAACATCCTTATTTTCTTTGTTTGTTTGCTAAGAAGATAAATAAATAGGGAAATAAAAGTTTTAGTCCTTTCTGCTACCTTCTTTGGTACTGGAACAGCTGCCCAGAGAGGCTGTGGATGCCCCGTCCCTGGAGATGTTCAAGGCCAGGTTGGATGGGGCCTGGCAGCCTGGTCTACTACTAAATGTGGAGGTTGGTGGCCCTGCATGTGGCAGGGGATTGGAGATTCATGATCCTTGAGGTCCCTTCCAACCCTGGCCATTCTGTGATTCTGTGATTTTGTGATTCTAGTAGATGAAGTTCCTTGTTATCCTTGCTTATCTTAAACTCTACGGGTATGTTTTACCCTCAGAGGATACTTTGAGTATAACTTAGCTCAGCCAGCTTCCATAGTTTGACAAGAGTGAAAGATATATTCAAGACACTACCATTCATTTTAGACTAATCTTCCTGACTGAGAAATGTATTCTTCAGAGATATTTTTACGTTTCTAATGACTACTCTCTTGTAAAGGTATTGAAGATATCCAAGTAAAGCTGGGCTTTTCCCTTCCCTTCCCTTCCCTTCCCTTCCCTTCCCTTCCCTTCCCTTCCCTTCCCTTCCCTTCCCTTCCCTTCCCTTCCCTTCCCTTCCCTTCCCTTCCCTTCCCTTCCCTTCCCTTCCCTTCCCTTCCCTTCCCTTCCCTTCCCTTCCCTTCCCTTCCCTTCCCTTCCCTTCCCTTCCCTTCCCTTCCCTTCCCTTCCCTTCCCTTCCCTTCCCTTCCCTTCCCTTCCCTTCCCTTCCCTTCCCTTCCCTTCCCTTCCCTTCCCTTCCCTTCCCTTCCCTTCCCTTCCCTTCCCTTCTCTTCCCTTCCCTTCCCTCCCCTCCCCTCCCCTCCCCTGCCCTCCCCTCCCTTCCCCTCCCCTGCCCTCCCCTCCCCTCCCCTCCATTCTGTTCCCCATAGCCCCACCATATGCTGAGCAAAGAATTGCAAAGTGAGACTTTGATATTTATGTTTTCCATAATGTATGATCATAGTGGTACTTCCTGGCCTTAAATTCATCATGGATGTCAATGCCTCACCAATGGAAAACTGATTTGCTCTCCAGTATCTTTCCTTTACAACTTTCATATAACTGTTCTACAGTTCTTAGGGAGAAACTTTACTGTTCCCCTACTTAGTCCGTTTCTCAGTTATAGGCACTCCTTCCATGCTACAAAATGAAAACTCAAAAGAAGTGCAGAGTTTATTTCATGCTACAGTCAGAGACAAAGATTTTTAGCTGTCTGAGACTCTTTTTGTTCCTATCATGTAAACAACTGTAATGATCTTGAAAGGCTGATAGCTTAATCTCTAAGGAATAGCAAAGGTGAAAGGAAAATGTCATACTCTGACAGTAATTGCATAAGTATGATTAAGCTAAACTACTGAATGGATGCCTATGAACTTTGATTGTGGTACAGCAAAGGAAAAAGTGAATTATTTCCTCTTTCAGATGAGCGCACAGGAAAAATATATTCTAATTTCTGATACAGCAAACAACAGGAATGGTACCTCAGCATTTTATCCACAGAAGCACAATAGGGGGATTTAGAATCGTGTCTCAAGGAGTGTATTTTCACTGTGCATTGTCCAGAGTCACCAAGGCTATAATTTAATTTCTGATAATGGAGAGAAATGAGAAAAATGCGGATGAAAATGGTGCTACATGCATGTGTGTGTGTGTGTGTGTGCATAAATACAGCAGTATGATGTGCTAAAATACAGTGAGCTCTAGCAGGAAACCATGAATGTTTTGGAAGCTGTGCAGACAGCAGAAACATGACCTGTTTTTCCTTTTCTATTATATTCTGTAGGGAGACAGGAATACTTATCTTGATTTAGCAGTGTTTTCATCCATCTTTGATTCAGTAGTGCTATCACATGCTTATCCTCTTGGGTCCAAATCCACTACTGGTATAATCTGACCCAGCACCACTGATTTTACTGGAATGACACCAACTTACTGCATTCGTGGACTGGCTCTGCACAGATTTCTTCTTCTCACTGAAGCTAATCTGTTGCCACTTATGGTTGGTTTGTGTTGGTTGGTTTTTTTTTTATTTTTAATAATAATTATTAAAAATGTTCTTTCATATCTCATTGAACCAAGTAGTTTACATACAGTCAGTGCAGCAAAGGTTAACATGCCAGGTTTTGCTTCCTGATGTGAGCATTTAGACTGGGGCCACCAGGGGAGGGTTTTACAGCACTACAAATTGCACACTGCAATCTCTGAAAAAAAAGCTAATGACTTCAGATGAATTCAACTAATACCGTATCAGCTAAACTCTCAACTACTGCTAAAAGCCAGAACATATTCTCTACAAATGAAAGGCATACTTGTACTCTGATCTGATCAGCTAGGCATGTGTTGTAGGGATCAGAATAAAATATTTCATACAAAAGTGTAAGTTAATCTGAAGCTGACAGACTCACCATCATTTCAGCAGTCCAAGGAGGACTCCACTTTTTTTCATGGATCCTCTTATCCATTAAATTGTTCTCATCTTTCTCAGCTTCCACTTATACTGCAAAAAGGCTGCAAGGCAGACAGCAAGTGATTCTTCATATTCCTAACACTCTAACCTGGATTTAATCTACCGCAAGGACTCTTTTTGTTTTCACAAGAAAGAGACATTAATCAGTGTTTTCCAGACAGGAAGCTGTAAAAATTGGAGCCTCCAATATGAGAAAGACATGGAGCTGTTGGAGAGGGTCCCAAAGAGGCCACAAAGATGCTCAGAGGGCTGCAGCACCTCCCTACAAAGACAGGCTGAGGGAGCTGGGCTTGTTCAGCATGGAGAAGAGAAGCTGTGGGGTGACCTGAGTGCAGCCTGCAGTGCCTAAAGGGAGCCTGCAGCCAGGAGGGGAGTCAGCTCTTGGAAAGGGGAGATGGCAGCAGGACGAGGGAAATGGTTTGAAGTTGAGGGAGGGCAGACTGAGGTTGGATGTCAGGGGAAGTTCTTTGCTATGAGAGTGGTGAGGTGCTGGAACAGCTGCCCAGAGAGGCTGTGATGCCCCGTCCATCCCTGGAGGTGTTCAAGGCCAGGTTGGATGGGTCTCTGGGCAGCCTGGGCTGCTATGAAATGTGGAGGTTGGTGGCCCTGCTGTGGCAGGTGGGTTGGAGCTTCATGATCCTTGAGGTCCCTTCTAACCCAAGGCGTTCCATGATTCTATGAAAATTGGTAATAGTTTTACATATACATAATTTCCTGCACCTCTCACCATGTGTAATCAATGCAATTGTGGATGTCAGCTTCTTCCCCCAAGGACTCCCTGACAGCCAATGGACAAAAACAGCCCCTGTTGTGCATGGCTCATCTCACCTGTGTTAGATGTCCCTTGGAGGATGAGCAGAATGGCCGCTTAGAGTCCATTGACTGAATTGATTAGATCTCCTGAGGAGGCCCAGGGGATGGCTCAGGCAGAAGTGCCTACTTTGCAGATGCTTATGAATAATGAGGTGAATCCTTTCCTCTCCATTGTGACAGATCTTGTTTCTGTTTTCCTTGAATATGAAGGCTTCAGCTTTTCAGCCCAGAGCCTTCTCTTTGCTTCTTTTTTTTGCTTCCTTTTTATTTATTTATTTATTAGTGGTAGTATTAAGAAATGTGCATGCAGAATCTGTGCTGCACTGGGAATTTCTCTCTTTTTTTTTTTATGTTTTCACCCAAAATCACCTTTTTCTTTTTCCTCTGGCCTCATAATTATCTCCACAGCAACTAATGGGGATCTCAAGCAAAGGATTGTTATTTCGGTTGAAAAATAAGCAGCAGGAGCAAATACATGGCTGCAAGCAGCAGAGATACTGTCTGGTCTTCTTTTCAGAGATTCTGAGCATCCCCAGCCCTGTTTTATTCAAAAGAAATGACTCCAATGTCAGCTTGAGAGCATAACCCTTTTCTTAACCTATCCTTGCTACTAAAAAGCAGGTAACCAGCAGACAATGAGAGAAGCTCTTGAATCCCAGTACATCAATTTGAAATTTAGATCTGAACTTCTATGTGTTTGCTCGGAAGAGCAAAAGAACTAAAGACAATCCACCATCGAAATGAAACTGTTATTAAAAAAGTTTATTTTCTGATATATTCAGGACTGTGTAAGTTTTGAAGGCAATGCTTAGCATTCATTAGCCAGGAAAGTGAAAAATATCATTCTAACCTTTCACAAGAAATGACAATGACAGGAAAAATAACATTTGCCACGTATGAAGCAGAGTGTTCCCAATTGTGATATTTATTGTAAGTCTTAGAAATGCAGGTTGAATTCATTTCATCTCAGTTTAGCTACATAAAGGCTCTAAATTGCCTGTCTCTACTCCCTCTATGGTCAGTAAAAAGAGACTGGTTTCTTCTGTGTATAATTTTGCCTAGACACCTTGTATCTGATATAAACCTACTCTGTAAGACAAAAGTCTGAAGGTAAGTGAACTCCCCACACTTCTGTCTTCTTCTTAACATCCTTGTGTTAATACAAATATAGAAAAGAATGGCTATCATTAAAAAGGGAAATAAAAATATCCACATTTCTGATGAGAACTTTAAAGCGCACGGCAAAATATCTGTAGAATTAAAGGAGCAAAATAAAAGTAACTTTTTTATTTTAAAAGTTTTGTTATTTGTGTCCAATCCTTCCTATGGAAAGCTGTTATTGCTTCAAGACCTGTAAGCACAACTGCTAGGTAAGCATTCCTTCAATGGAAAAATGTTATTCTCCATCCAGGTCACATTTTCCAGGGAAATCTCATGCTACCTACGATGAAGTATAGATGCATCGACTGGCAGTTCTCTGGATCAAGCCAGCTGAAGACACTGCTTCCCTACCAGACCTCACAACTCCATCTTTGAGATGCAAATGGCCAACAGGAACTGCCAAAAGGCAGTCTGTTATGGAGTTTTCTAGCAACCTCTTTAGGCATCTGAATTAAGAAGTAAATCCAGGCTGTATTCAGGCTCCAAGTGCATTGCAGTGCCACCATTAGGGTAGCTAGGAGTGACCAGCTTTGTATGGCACAGGGAACTGACAGTGCAGCTGGATGGAGTCATCCTCTATCTGTGGTGGCTGATGGACCTTTCCTGCAGCTGTCAGAGGAGGGAACTCTGCTTTTGACCCAGTTACTCTCTCAGCTGCAGTCTGTCAAGACTTCTTAGAAAGGAACAGAATGTTTACTGGGTTAATTTCCTATTCAGAAGACAACATGGTTCCATGGCTGGAGAAAGAAAATATGCATTGGATAAAGGTCATATTGGTCTCCTATTTTGCCAGGAAAAACAATGACTTATTCTGATATGGTTGTGGTCATAGCATTGGCAATTCAATTAAACCGTTCCTCAGATGCAGCTTCCCTGGAGGTTTGCCCAAGATGAAATTGCACATACAGTGATCTTGTGTCCTCTGTCCTGCTGTAAAAGCATATGGTCATCTAACAAGCTGTATTAGAGTGGCAGATTTTCATATATACCATCAAATGCATGCATGTTGAGCTTGATGATCCTTGAGGTCCCTTCTAACCCAAGCCATTCTATGATTTTATATGTGACTTATTTGTGTACAGTGCATAATGGTTTGAAAATACCTTGAAAAAGTACAGATCTTGCATTTTGGACAAAATATGCTTTGAAATCAGAGATATGCTAAAAGGAAGATGACCAGAAAATCACCCATAGCAAGCAGTGCTGAATAGATCATTAGGTTAAACGGCCCTTGTGAGAGATGCAGAAGTCACCTGATCATTTGTGCTGGGTTTGCCATATGTTTTTGCCCTACTGCCAAAGCGATTTCTGTAAGATATAAAAAGGTAAGGCATAGAGGTTTTGGCCAGTCAGGAAATATTCTGCACGTTGTGTTGCAGGTTAAGACTGAAGATGAAAATCACAGAATCGTTTAAGTTGGAGGGGATCCTTAAAGGTCATCAAGTTGAACTCCCCTGTAAAGAACAGGCACATCCACAGCTTGATCAGGTGCTCAGAGCTCAATCCAGCCTAGCCTTGAGTGTCCCCAGGGATGTGGCTTCCACCATCTCTCTGGGCAACTTGTGCCAGTGCCTCACTACTCATACTGTAGAAAACCTTTTTTCTTGCAATCTATATCTCTGTTCTTTTAATTTGAAACCATTTTCCCTTGTCCTATCAAACAGGCCCTGCTGAAGAGTGTCCCCTTCCTTCTTACAGCCCCTTTAGGTTCTGAAGGACCTCTCTCAGGTTTCCCTGGAGCCTTCTCTTCACCAGGCTGAACAGTCCCAGCTCTCAGCCTGTCCTCTTAGGGATGTGTTCCATCCCTTGAAAAATCTAATCTGCAACAGAACAACCTGGGTGGAGATTTGATTTTCAAGCCTTTTACCTTCTGTAGTCTTACCAGCTCATCTTACCCTGTTCAACTCTAATTTGTGTTCTAATAAGACTTAGTGAATAGCACTGAAGATCTGGATGTCTATGTCATGCATTTGTGTAGCACCAAGCAAAAGTTTGTTCTTATTCATGACAGGGGATTCAAGTCATTATTTGCATGTGTCATCTCACACTGAATAATCACTACATACTTAGACAGTTAGTCAAAAAGCAGCTTGCACTCAGTCCATTCAAATGCCTAAATAATGACAAATGCCTAAAAAATCATTTCACATTTTCTCTTTTTACATATTCTGTTCATGGGGTAAAAAGGTACAATGATAGACTGAACAACACATTTCTTACTGTGAAAAACAAAAGTCTTTTTCTTCTTTTATTTTGTGACAGTTGCAGATTTTCTCTTTGTTCAAACTAAAACATAAGTAGATTTTCTTTCCTTATTAAAGAAAAACAAGTTTTTTTGGTGTGTTGAAAGCACTCTGTGTTCTAAAACACAGAGGTGAGAATGAAGGTTGCAGATGAATATGGGTTTGTGCTTTGCATTTTTCCTCTATCTATGCCATATGATCTGTCATCATCACTCTTAGTCATAAGGTTACCACGTATTTTGTCTTCACAATCCCTTTTTTCCTCTTGAATAAGAAAGTTCACCTGTACCTTTTCAACATGCAAACTATCTTGAAATATTTTCCTGTGCAATGACTCCATCACCCTTTTCTCTGGCTAGGGACCTCCATCACTAGTTATCTACACAAGTTATTAATCCATTCTCCAAGGTAGAGCCTTAAACCATTTTGCAGTCTAAAGCACAGTGACTTACTCAAAGCATTACAGAGTGTCTCAATTTTAGAATCATATAATAATTTAATTTTGAAGGGGTCTCTGGAGGTCTTCTGATTAAATTTCCTGCTCAAAACAGGACTAGCTTCAAAACAGGATCAGGTTGCCAAAGACTGAATCGAGCCAAGTTTAGAAAATCTCCTAGGATGGAGGTTTCACAGGCATTATTTGGCTTCTGTTCAGTGTTCAGCTTCTTCTACAGTGATTTTTCTTTCTTACATCCAAGCTCTCTAAGTGACAGCTGCCTTTTGTTGTGCACCTCTAAGTCTCTTTCAACCTTTTTACATGCTCACATTGCACCGCTGCAGAAAGCAGCTGGATTCCTATTCAGCCTATCTATAGGCTAATAAAACCCAGCTCCATCAATTTCTTCTTTCATGCTATGTGCTCCAGCAATCTGACCATTATAAGGACCTCCACTGGACCCTTTCCATTTTGTCACTGCCTGTCTTGTACTGGAAGACCTCAAAACGGACGCAGCACTCAAAAATCATCCTCATGAGAACCTCAGTCATAGCTGATGCCAAAAACTGTTGACCACTACCCTTTGAGAGCAGACAGATTTACAGAACAAATGATCTTTGTAAACTATTTGGACTAGTTAGCCTAGTCCCAAGCTGGACTGTAAAAATGCTACAGAAGATCATATTGAAAGTTAAAGTAATGATAAACATCATTTATAACTCTTCACTTAGCAACAGAGCCATTCATGCTCTCATAGAAAAAAATCAAGTTAATTCTCTGCACCCTCCTCTTTGTCCTCTTTTAAAGATTAGCATAGCCTTTTTGCCTTTTTTTCTTTTATTTTTTAGGCATTGAGGTAGTGAAGTGATCTCTTGATCACTGCAATCTTTCAAAGAAGCAGCAGAGTGACAGCATTTTATCATCTAGCTCCCAGCTGGATACATCCCAACCAGATGCAGGACTTGTAAATGTCCAATTTACCAAGCTCAAGAGTCTGGTAGACTCCCAGATCTCCATCCCAGTGCTTGAATTTATTTCAGTCTGAGAAATAGGGAGGTTTTTTTTTTTGTTTCTCTCTGAATCCATCACCCTAATTATTATGAGCAGCCACAGCTGAGGCAAACAGTATCTACAACATTTCAATTACTGCTCTATTGAAAACACTCAGGGCAGCATGTATTCACTCCACCTCTTCCACCCATTCTCCTTTTCCTCCTCTCAGTCTTCAAACAAACCAGATGGAAGTGAAACTGTATGCTGTAAACAATACATTCCTTTCAGGTCACCACACTGAGGAGCGTACCATGGATTGGCATTGTGCAGAGCACAACAGAAGCTAATTTTACTTGACTGTCTTGTCTGAGCAGCTGAACCTGTACTTGAAAGAAAATCACACAGTGAAAGCAGATTTGCCTGTCAGTGTGGATGGTTGTTTAGTTCACTTTTCCTCATCTAAATACTTACCTGAAAGCAGCATGGGTTGTGGATACAGCTGTCAGTGTAGATCGGAGCATTTGCAGATGTGTTCTCCTCACCTGGCATATGTCCCCCAAAGGCTGCTGGACACACAAGCAAAGCCATAAAGTGCAGACATTCTCTCTCTGCCTTGGGAGATCAGGGAGAAAGTAACAGTTCTTGCCTATAATGGATGAAGACCAGACAAATGTTCCCTGCAATGAACTCACAAGTGAACTGAGCTGCTTCTAGGGCAGTGGAGGGCCACTCTAAGCAGTGGAAGCAGGGATGGGTGGCTTGGGAAGAATATAAGGATGTTGTCTGGCTATACAGGGATGGGATCAGGAAATCCAGAGGGCAGATGGAACTGAATGTGGCGAAGGATGTGAAAAACAACAAGTAGGGTTCCTTTATATATAGAAGAGACAGGCAGAGGGGAGTGTACCCCCTCTGATAAATGGAAAGGGAGAGCTGTTCTCAGACATGGAGAAGACTGCAGTACTTAATGAGTTCTTTGCCTTGGTTTTCATGGCCAGTCAGGCTTCTCATGCCCATCGTATCCCAGAACTTGTAAGTAGGGTCAGAGGAGCAAAATATCTCCCAAGCTGCTCTCCATCATATTTGAAAATTAATGGCTGTCAGGCGAAGCCCCCAATGATTGGAAAAAGGGAAAACACTCCCATTTTCAAGAAAGGGAGAAAGGGAGACCTGGGAAACTATAGGCATCTAACTACAGGTTAGATGTTAGGAAGAAATTTTTCTTCATTTCTTGGGATGGTAAGGTGCTGGAACAGACTGCCCACAGATCTTGTGGATGCCCCATGTTTGGAGACATTCAAGACCAGGTTTGATGGGATCCTGGGCAGCCTAATTTAGTGGTTGGCAACCAGCCCATGGCAGAGGGGTTGGAATGTGATGATCTTTAAGGTCTCCTCCAACCTAAGCCATACTATGATTCTACAATTCTTCAGTTTTGACCTTTGTTCTGATGCTGCAGAATGATGAGGCCAAAGCTAAACCAAAATCTGGTCTGTTATCTTCAGCTGATGTTATATTACAGCTGCATACAACCTGTTCCATTATCTTACCACCCTGAGTAGATAATTTCATAATAACCTGTACTTAGATGCCTGTAGTTAGATTCCCCAGGTCTTCCTTTCTCCCTTTCTTGAAAATGGGAGTGATGTTTCTCTTTTACCTATCACTGGGGACCTCTCCTGACAGCCACAAATTTTTATTACAGCTGTATGTAACATCAGCTGAAGATAACAGACCAGATTTTGGTCTGTCCAAGTTAGTAGGATCTAGCTCACTAAATGTGTGCACCGATATTATAGACATTCAACTCTGAGGTAGGTATCACTGGCCGCTCCAATTATAGGCACTGGATGTAGAGCAGGATTCTGATTCCTAAATAAATTCTTGCTGGTGCCCCAACAGCTTCACGGCCGTGGTCCAAGGGTACAAATCTCTCATACATCCTGCAACGTTAGCTGTATCTGAGCCAATGTCTGGTGCACTCAACATAGCACTCAACAAAGAGGCATCTCCAATGACAGTGGGCTCTTCTGTGTAGGTAAATAGGCACTTCCCCTGCAGTTTAGGCTGGTGAATCTTACTCACATGGGATAATTCATTCCCATCTCTGACTATTTTTGATTCAGCTCCAAATGGTTAGAATAAGATTCCTATTTTATCAGAAGGAAAACATTAGAAAGCTCCTTAATTAAGATGTTATTTTATCCCTTTTTCAAAGAGCTCCCTGAATGACATGGGAAACAAACTGAAATTTTAATGACAAATGGGATTAATATGTTGGTAATTTTATCTTTCCAGTGAAAAGACTTTTTCCTCCAAATAAAAGAATGCGTTTCTAAATAAATGTTTGATGAAAAAAAAGAAAATAGAGCTATAATTTTAACCAGCTTCCTTTCCTTCTTGAAAACATTTCTTTCCAAAAAATTGGAGGAAGGAATTATTTATTTGCCTTTTTGAATCATTACTGTTTTCATATTGTTAAATGATTCCTATCACATTGATGTCCATCCTATGAAATTGAGATCTTCAGTGTATTTCATGAAATAACCCTGCAAAATACATTTTAAAACAAAGAAATGTTACTGAACACCTTAGGATTACCTCACAAGACTATTCAATTACACAATTAATTAAAACAATTTCTGTGTAGAGAGGTTAGGACCTATACACTATTGTGCTTGAATAACACTTCACAGTGTAGTTTTACACAATGTAGGATTCATTTTGTTCCTGTGGGTCTCATTAGGAGACTCTTCACCACCATGGCTGTGCCAGAAGATGAAGATATAATAAGGAGATACACATTTATCTACTGAACTGCATGGTGGGACAAATCTGTGCCATTATGCACAGTGGCTTCTTTTGGGTGGAAACCCAGGTTTACAGACAGGAATGAAAAAGAGAATCCTAAGTCACTACCTGAGGTTGAGATGGTCAGGATGACTGATCCATGTTGATCAGGATGATGACCTTCCTCACAGTTCAGACAAAGCTATCCCCAAAAACTCACAAGATAAATAGAAATACAAGGGTGAAAATCACCCTATTGAGAATTCTCTAAATTTTACACCAAATTACCAGTCCAACTTCCTTTTTTTTAATTGTACTTATTTCAAGAAGGGTCATGATATTATTATTATCATTATTATTACTGCTGTTGCTGTAGTTGTTAACATAACCATTAACAGTGGTGAAAAGACCCTAAATAAAATGGCTATGCTCTTTTTGAAGACAGACTTGTATAAGAAATTACCTTCTTCCCCATCTCAGCTGGGAGCTGGAGCTCTCGACAAGGCTGCAGTTTCAGTCAGGTTACATTGCTCTAACTGCAGGCTGCTAATAAAAAATTTAGCCTTTGATGTCGGCTAGTTGTTCAGCACTGTGTCCTACCACCTCTGCTTATGCATATTTGCCTTGAGCTATGTCTAAACAGACTGCACAAATGTCCCTCTGGTAAATCTAAGAAATCTAAGGTGGCCTGCTTGAGGCTGGACAGGTATCCACAAGACATCAGGGACAGGATAAGAGATACTGCCTAAATACCATCATCTTGGACATCTGTGGGGAATTTACTTTTTCGACTGGACTCATTGGAAACCTGTACCTCTGTGTTGGTTAACAGACAAGCAATAGACCCTAAATGTAATTTTTAAGCAAATAAGCCTCCTCTTCATGACTTTTTGGTTTTCTATAGAGTACTCTGATGTCTTCTAACTGCTTGTCTAGATGGCATTCATCTCCTATAGGTGCTGAGTGATATCTGCCAGTCTCATGTGGATGTCCCCTGTAATGCATGATGGCTGAGAAGTCGTTAGAAACTGCATTAGGAATAAAGCAATGAAAATTTAATGACACAGATCAAGCTTTTAGCAAAGATTGCTCTGATTGATTGTCTGATTGTGATCACAATTGGAAAAAAAATCAGTAAAAATTAACTGGAATACTAAAAACAAAGGGGAAGTGACTAACTTCTCTGTATATTATCCAGATCTCTTGAAAATTTCAGTGTCCTCCAAATCAGGATTTCATCCTGAAAAGAAGTCAGAAATAAGAGAAAGTTCTTCACAGGAAAGCAATAAAAATGACTGCCTGTCAGAAGGTAGAGTGGCACACAAGGGAATCACAGTAATGGCAATAAAAGACTTCCTGTGAATGTGAAAAATACAGCAATGTAAATATTATTTACAGAGCGCAGAGATGTCTGGAGTATTGTCCATAACTACCTACTGTGCTGCCAAATTACAGGCATTTTATAGAACAAAGGAGATGCAAAACCCACAAAAGAAGCCATTTCCTTCTGAAAAAGTATTGTGGCTCATTTGTCTCATTGTATGCCTGTGTACTTTTTTCCCTTTCTTTCTTTCTTTCTTTCTTGTTACTGTTCTTTCTCCCTTAGAGAATGTGAGCCAGAGCCCTTATCGTAGGATCCCTATTGCAGATCAAAACTACAGAACTGAAGGAGTCATGAGATCTGTTTATTTGTTCTGCAGATGGGGTCAGAAGTCAGAGGTTTGGAGCAAAAGAGAGACCCTAATCTCCAAAGTTTACATTTGAAAACCATCCTGAAGTGACGAGGATTCACAAAGCTTTGCAGTGAACCTTCCTCTCTGCTTTTTAGCTTGGGCTTTTCATTCTGCTTGGGAAGAAGTTCCTATAAAAGTACCCTGATTATCTTCCTATTAGTATGTTCTTCTCTTAAATACATGAAAATATATTAATCTAATCAACTGGAGGTCGAGAATTATGTTACAAATTGTAACATGGAAAATGTCAAGAGATATATCTGCAAATTACACATTAAATGGAGTTTGGATATGCAGTTAGTATTTTTGACATGTCATTTACTATTTCTCCAAAACTTGTGTTTCTGAGCAGAGTCTGCAGCAGATCTAAAGCAATCCAGCTCCTCTTCCAGGAGGAAAGTTGACCTCTCCCCTTTCCTCCCCTCCTTTTCTCTCTTCTCACTTGCTTCTCCCTCATTGTTGCTGCTCTTGTTATTTTTTTTATTTTGGCATTGGTGTTGTTTTTTTTTTTCTCAGTTGAATACAATACAAAATACTAAACCACCTTTCTTTTTATGAGATATACAGAAATAAGGCTCAGTAGGAGAACAAGATGTATGAGATGTCTCTCCTGTTCCATTTCCTTCCCATACACTACAGAAATATTAGATCATCATCTCTGTCATCTTCATGACAAAAAAAAAAGCCAAAACCAAAAAAACTTTTCTTTGTCCTTCAACTTGTGATTTATATAAGAATTTTATTTCGATATTGATTTCAATATAAATATCTTCCTCCTGAGAGTTAGTCCCTCTTGACTCTGCATTCACTGGAAAGCCAGTGAAAACAGTCAACAGAAACCAGAACACAATTTTTCTCCTCCTAAAATAAATACCTTATATAGGCTACAAGCTTTGCACCTGGAAAGTTCCTATTTCTTCCAGCTGATTACCCTGGACTTCAGGAGAGCTACCTTTGACCTCTTCAAGGACCTACTTGGAGAAATCCCTTGGTCTAGAGCATAGGAAAGTAAGAGAGCTGGTCAACACTTAAATACCATTTCTTCTGAGCTCAAGATCAGTGCATCCCTAAGTATGAAATCAGGGACAAGTGGCAGGAGACCTGCATGGATGAGCAAGGAGCTCATGGATAAAGATGAAGAGAAGAAGGTCCACAAAATGTGGGAAAAGAGCTTATCTACAGAAGAATACAGGAATGTTGTCAGGGCCTTGCAGGGATGCAGCGAAGAAGGCTAAGGCTCACTTGGAATTAAAATTGAGGAGGTCAAGGATAACAAGAAATGCTTTTTTAACTATGTCAGCAGTAAGACTAGGGAAAAATGTGGATCTGCTACTGAATGAGGTGGGTGCCCATTTAACAGGGGACACTGGGAAGGCAGAGATACTGAATGCCTTGTTTGCTTCAGTCTTTACTACTAAGACTGTCCCTTGGGAATCCCAGACCCTGGAAGTAAGAGAGAGAGTCTGGGGAATGGAAGACTTCCCCTTGGTCAAGGTGGATCCAACCAGAGTACGTCTAGATGAAATAAATCCCAGGTTGGCTATGAGCCATCAGTGTGCCCTGGTGGCCAAGAAGGCCAACGGGACCTGGAGTGTATTAAAAAGAGCGTGGCCACCATGGTGAGGGAGGCGATCCTCTCCCTGTACTCTGCCCTAGCAAGGCCACATCTGGAATACTGTGTCCAGTTCTGAGCACGCCAGTTCAAAAAATGACAGAGATCCCCTAGAAGGCATCCAGTGGAGGGCACAAAGATGATACAGGGCCTGGAGCATCCCTCGGATGAAGAAAGTCTGGGTGACCTAGGTCTGTATAGCCTGGAGAAAAGAAGACTGAGGAGGGATCTGATACATGCTTATAAACATTTGAAGGGAGGTGGAAGGCAAATGAGTGAGGCCAAGATCTTCTCAGTCATGCGTAGCAATAGGACAAGGAGTAATAGCCTAAAACTTGATCATAGAAAGTTCCATACAGATATGGTAAGGGTGATGGAGCACTGGAATAGGCTGCCCAGAGAGGTTGTGATGTCTCCTAATATGGAAGTATTTGAGACCTGCATACTGATCTGTGTGAACTTTATTATTATATAAATATATATATATAATTATAAGGTGCCTGATTTAGCAGGAGTTTGGACTCAATCTCTAGAGGTCCTTCTGTGATTTGATGAAATACTGCTTCCACTCTTTTTTGTTTGTTTGTTTGTTTTTGCATAGATGGATCAAAGATCACAAGGTATCTTGTCTTATCTCCAAGACCTTTTTGAAATCACTGCTTGTCAACACACGCTCCATGTTGTGTCTTTCATTCACAATTGTCAACTGTATAACTCCAAATCACTAGAAATCATTGCAGTGGTCTTCCTGGATTTAAGTGCTCCTTTTGCTGTCATTAAATTATTTGCTGTAAAATAAACCTCCTATGGAAGTAACCTTTTTTTTTTTTTTTTTTTAATTTCCTCTCCATGAAAACACAGATTTAATAATAGTCAGCTCCCTTGTTATTGTTAGTCATTAGAGCTATCTTGCATCTGAGCCTACATTTCATCTTGCATCTAGGCCTTAAAGGGATGCTGCAACTGTCAATTAGTCTCATTGCCTGCAAAGAAAGAGACTCAGAGCTGCTGGTCCTTGTAATACCTTTAGTGGTGATAAAAAGGAGATTCGGACATCAGAAAATGGTTGTATTTCAAACAAAGCGTCTGCATTTTTTTATTCCAGCCCTGAGCTCCCCTCCTGATTAATCCCTTTGTGTGGGACTGAAAAGGTTGCCTCTGTGCTCTATGAAATCTTATTTACATTTATCACCAGTGAGCTGGGTAGGAATCATACAGTCAGCTTCTATTCTTCCCTCTCAAAGCACCTACATCTGTTGCTTCATGAGCTAAGATGCTTTAATAGATTTTTTTAGGACTGCCTGTACCTTCTGTTGCCAGTTAGGATTGGCAGCGCAATGTTTTACTATCACTCCTTATTGCATTTAGAAAACCCTCCCCACTTCACTTTAAGGGGAGTGACGTGTTTCACAGCTTCCACACCTCACCCTACATCACTGAACCACCTCACACAGCAAAGAAGTGCTGCTACAGCTGCTGCCTGATGTGTGGTGGTAAAAACACCCTGTCTGGGGCCTGGGGATATCAAGCAGCACTTCTGTTCCATCAATGCTCTGTGTTTTCCTCTGCACAGGCACATGATATGCAGCAAGGGACACAGCAAAGTAGAGATAACAAGCCCAGCTATAAACTTGCCAGAAACCAGAAAAGCAAAACATGTTGTAACAGATCCAAAGCACTCAGGGGCAACCCGACTTAAATTTGCTGCATGTTGTACTTGTTTGCTATTCCAGGGCGACAACAGGGGTAATTCCCCAATCCTTTGTCTTACAACCATCCACTGTTGGAGATAAATCAAGACTCTTGGGATTTGGGGCACATTGTGGGGCTCAGAGAAGACATTTTTTATTTCCTCCCAAAGGAGATGCAGGTGCGCATACATGTCATGGAATAATGGAATCATACAATGGCCTGGGTTGCAAAGGAGCACGATGCTCATCCAGCTCCAACCCCTGCTGTGTGCAGGTCGCCAACCAGCAGCCCAGGCTGCCCAGAGCCACATCCAGCCTGGCCTGGAATGCCTGCAGGGATGGGGCATCCACAGCCTCCTTGGGCAACCTGTGCCAGTGCCTCACCACCCTGTGGATGAAAAACTTCCTCCTCATATCCAACCTAAACCTCCCCTGTCTCAGTTTGTAGCCATTCCCCCTTGTCCTATCACCATCCACCCTCATAAACAGTTGTGACTGTTTACATGTCCTTCGCTATGTCCTCACTGCTACTCACCTCATGCTAGGTTGATTTGTGAATACGTAACGTTCTGTGAAATAAAAACTTATTTGAAAGAAGAGGAGCTTTTCAGGCCATGACTGGGAGGCCTTGGCTAAGAGACAAACAGAAGCTGCCACCCACTCCTTGGAGAAACACCTACCAGAGAGAGATGAAGTTTGCTTACATGCTAAGAAATTAAAATGGATGCTCCTTTGAGATCAGAGGTATTCCGAGCAAGGTGGATGGAAAGTAGCAGAAAGGTAACCAGACCTTGGAAAGAGGGAGCTGTAACAAAATAGGATGGTACATAGCTGTTTTACTGATGAAGAGATAAAGATGGGCCCCTAAATTACACTGCTGAGTAAATATTGCATGATAAGAAGATTATTTCCCAGAGAAAGTGAGTGATTTGCTGTTAGCAGGTGCTGTGCTTTTCTTCAGTGACGCAAAATACGAACCCAGTATTGACTGCCAGAGGGCATTGCAGGGCTCTGCGATGAACCATACCGCAAAAACAGAGGATAATTATTATTTCACCATCAATTTGCTCGTTATTCAGGAATCTCCAGGATATTTGATTCCCCCGTAGAGCCACTTCTGATTCATATTGCAAATTTCTGCCTATGATTTCCGCCTGGATGTTATGAAGCGTCTCAAATCACAACGATCACCGGCAATTTTACTCAGAGACAATTCCGTGCAAAGTGAAAATGATTGTGTTAAGCCAGGCTGCTTGTTTGGCATGATTTGGAAAGCCTTCTGAAAAAAAAAAAAACACAAATAAAACACCCCAAAAGAAATGTCCACAAAAATTGCAGCTCCACAGCTTACAGTGTTGTCTTTATTGCTGGTGATGACATTTGGTTGCATTTTTTTTTCTTTTCTAGATTTCCAATCCATGTTTATTTGGAGCGTTTCATTATGGTGCTAAGCATGAAAGAACATAAATGATAGGTTTGTTATTGCTTGTAAAAAATTAGAACTAGAAATAAATAAAAGGAACAGTCAGCCTTCAGAGGTGCTGCAGCTGGAATGTGTTTTCGTGCTTATTGAAGAAATACTACATGATGCTACAGTGTCAATGCCTCTGAGGTTCATTCAAATATTTATCAGCAAAACCGATGCTTGAAAAAGACCTGTGATAATAACAGACACAGAGAGAAGCAGCTCTCATTTTGGCTTTTGCATGCTGATGGCAAAGCCTTTCTAATATGTGGGTTGATGCAAACCCAAGTGCCAGGCGCCAGTCCCAGAGAAATCAGTAGCATCCAGGGACTGTGCAACTTGTGTGCAGGTGTTATCACGTATTTCTTTTAGAAGGAGGAAAATGGATTTCACAGTTATTTTGTGGTGCTTTCTAGAAGGGATCTGTACCTTAAACATCGTTTTTCATGTGAGGAAACGAAGGAATAGAAGGAGAAAGAGCAGAATACAGTGGGTTGATGTGGCACGGAGGGACACAGTTAGAGGGCATGGTGGGGATGGGTTGGGGCTGGACTAAATGATCCTGATGATCATAGAGTTGTAGAATAGCTCAGGTTGGAAAAGATCTCAAAGATCATCCAGTCCAACTGCAACCTAACTATACTGCCCTACCTCTAACAACCTTCTGCTAAATCATGATCCTGAGCACCACATCCAAACAGTTTTTAAACACATTCAAGGGCAGGATGACTTCCCTGGTCCTGCTCACCACACCATTTCTGACCCAAGCCAGGATGCCATTGGCCTTCTTGGCCACCTGGGCACACTGCTGGCTCATATTCAGCTGACTGCCCATCAGCACACTGAGGTCCTTTTCCATCAGGCAGCTTCCAGCCACTCCTCCCAAGCCTGTAGGGTTGCCTGGGGTTGATGTAACCAAAAAGCAGGACCTGACACTTGGCCCTATTGAAACTCATGCAGTTTACTTTGGCCCATTGATCCAGTCTATCCAGATCCCTCTGTAGTGCCTTTCTCCCCTCAGGCAGATCAATACCCCCTCCCAATTTCCCCTCTTTTCCAATCTTAAGGATTGAAGGATTCTGTGATTCACTCAAGATCACAAAGAGCTTTAGCTCAGCATAGCCCTACTCCAGCAAAAGAATCCACCTTGGCTTGGTTTTTAATGCATTTGCAGGGCATGTATTTTTGACTTAAAAGGGGAATGTTTGTGGATAAATTGCTGCAGAAAATTAAATGCAACACAGAAACTTCACAATATGGAAATTTATTCTGTACGTCGATGTGACAGTATTAAGCACACAAGCAGTTGGTGAAAAGCCAAGGATATCATGAGAGACATCTGAGGAGTGTGTTCTATCTCTGGCTGTTATATGCATTTAAAAACAGCATGAGCAATGTGTATTACAACAGGAGTTACTGACCTCAGTTGTACTGAGTATGTGTACATATGGAGGAGAAGGCTGTAATGACAGTCCCTCCACATTCATATGGTAAACATTTATATGGCAGACAGCTTCACTTAGCAGAACAAACATATCCTATATATTCACTTCCAGCAAACAAAGTGTTTTAAAAATCTCAACACTAAAAGGAAATTGGTTGAATCTTAGATTTTTATCCATGCCAGCAATTATAAAACTTTTCTTTCACCACTTCTTATAAGGAAGATGAGGAACTACTCCTGAAGGTTGAAAGATGCTCAGCTATGGCACTGCAGGGTGCTGCAGAGGCTTCTGGAATAATGTAAGGGAATCAGATGAATTACTAATCCTCTTCCTTGGAAAGGCTCACAGAAGAATGAGTCAATGAAAAGAGGATGTAAAAGAATATAAAGGCAGATGAAACGAGTGTCTTTAAAGCAGCAACATGGGTGGATGGAAGCCAGAGGACTGAGAAATAGAAGGGAGATGGAAACAGCTGTAATTGGTTAAACTACAAATTTCTGAGCTGGCTGAAGAGAGGATGCTATAGCCTTTATATGGGTTTTAGGCTATTTAAGTAAGAAAATAATCAGATTGTAAGGAGGAGATTGAGTGAATGAATATGTTGATGAGAAAAAAAAAAAAAAAGAAAAAAAAAAGAAAAACCAAAACAAAAAAAGATTTGTCCTGGATATAGATGGCATTTGATTCTTGCTGATCTTATTGTAGGGCAACGCGCCTCATGAAGTGCCAATACTTTAGGACAAACTGCTAGTATCAGCCTGTGCTTCAAATGAACAGAGAACAGGTGCAAAAGTTGTGTGTAAAATAAGCAACATGTGAGGAACTCTTTATTTCAAGTGTAGAATACAGCTAGCTACTCTATATTCTTTTGCTTCCAACCCCTAGCTTTTATTTTTCTTCCCTCTGCAGAGTTTGACAGGCTCCTAGGAGTAAGTATATTATTACTGTGAAGATGTAATCTAATTTAGTGCTTTCATATGTTCATATTACAACAGAGGAAGTCAGAAAACTTGTATGAACTTGCCTTTGATTGTTTGCTTAGTTTTTTCATGGTTAGATAAGGGCTTTGTCTTATTTGATGTAAGGCAGTCAACTTTCAGCTGAAGGAGAGGAAGACAGTTTACATAGAAAGGGAAGAAAGCACATATACATAGAAAAAAGCTGGAAAGAAAGAAAAAGGAAGACTTCTGAATAAAATTAGCCTTCATGGTTCAGCAACAAAGTATATTCACTATTACAGAATTTGGCTTATGAAATGGGGAAAATCTACTACAAGTAATAGTCACAAACATTCCTTTGATGCAAATGCAAGTAGGATAGATTAATGGTTTAACCATACAGGCAAATTAAATGAGGATAGGTTTTCTGACAACAGATTAAAATGCCTGTAATGGTTAAGGTCCCATCTTAGCTTACTGCTAATGACTCATGGTAGAAGGCACCATCTTGTACAATAAATCATTGTAAAAAAACAGGTTGGATGGGGCCCTGGGCAGCCTGATCTACTGGTTGGCAACCCTGCCCGTGGCAGAGGGGTTGGAACCAGGTGATCTTTACGGTTCCCTCCAACCTAAGCCATTATATGATATAAAGATATGCTGTGTAACCCCTAAAATAGCATAGTAAGAACCTTAATGTTAATAAAAAGTCGAAGAAATGGAGGTGGTGAAGAAGTTCTGAAGGAAATATGATATGATCAAATTACATTCTCCAAATAAAAGATGATTGGATTATGCCACATAAATGGCTGTCTCAGGTGAAACAGCCGTAAGAAAAAACACCATGAACTGCATTTAGAGACATAGCAGTGACCTTCTTCCATTACTGCCTTTTCTTTATGGCTTGACTGGAATGGATTTGAAGTTCATACAAATCATACACATACACCTACTGCAGCCCACACTGGAATGCTATTTGCTTCCAGCAGTTCCTTTTTTGAAGGAAAAGAGATCTCCTAGTCTTCTATTGCTGAGATTTTTTTCCAGCTCTCTTCTTTTTGTAGAAGAAAACCTCCCTCCAAAGATCTTTCATGCAAGTGTAGAACAGCAGATGTTAGACTCTGGTCATTTTGAGTGCCAGAACCAGGGACTCTTTCCACAACATTTGGACTATTCCCACCTTATAAGGAGGAGTGCAGTAAAAGATTTAACTCAATACATCCTGTCAGATGTATTAGAAAGAAATTAGAAGAAAACCACTTGGCTGCAAGGTTAGGGGAGCCATCTGTCTATGCCTACAGGTAAAGCAAGGCAGAATGATCCCAAGTAACAAAAACAGCTTATAAATCAAGACAGTTCAAATGGGAATTGAGCCCTTTTAATTCAGCAACCAGCTGGTCATTAATAACTCTTGCAAGATCTGTCTGAGGAGGATGTAACACATCGTTCAGCCACTGCAAAAGAACCTGTCTGAAAGATGGTGGAAGGTATGCAATGTGGATACTGCAACTGGATGGATCAGTGACTTCTCCCTCAATGTGTTCTCTAGTGCTTTTATGATACTGCAACTAAGAAGAATCAGGGTTAAAGCTTATGCCATAAATCCCCAGTGTAGCAATCTATAGGGCAAGAATCACCTTCAACATCCTCCTCAGTTTGAAGCTTGAGTTGAAAACTTTCTAGGGTGGATCTGATTTTATGAAAAGAATTTAGAAATTCTGATAGGTATCTGATAGGTACTCTGCAAATACAGCATGAACCTCTGAGAAGAGTCTTCTCCTTATCAGCTGCATCCTGATAAATGTCCCTGAACATTTTTGTGCTTAAGGAAGGCTCTTCCCACTCAGTTTTCAGTGGACATGTATTTTTTTCAGTATTTTGGTCTATGCACTTAATCTAGTTCACTAGATGATACCCACTCTCCTAAGCTAAATATGAATAGGGAATTCTCCTCACACATGTTCTTATTTATGGTTGCACAATTTCAATTGAAAAACAAAACAAAACAAACAAACAGCACCCACAAAACCTTATATATATTAAAAAAAACCCAACAATTATTAAAACTTTTCTATGTTGAACTTCATCAAACTTGGAGGTGGAAATTCAGAGAGAGTTCTCCATAAATCTCTATGGATCTCTAAATGGATCTCTAGCTACAGATTTTTATTTACCAGGAGTCAGATGTTTTGGCCTTGGTATATTATATATATGCTATATATGGTGTATATATATACCACATGCTGTATGTTATATATGCTGCTCTTTCTGATCCTTTGGTTGGCAAATAAATATTTTGTTGCAACTGTTTTAAAGAAAAACATATTTGAATTTAAGTTTTAAGAAATAATAAATGCATTGGTATATACTTTTCTTATATTCTGCAAAATCTGACCGAATCATTGACAACTTGTGCTATTTCAAGATAGCTCTCTCTTTTATCACCCCTCTTGCCTTTCCTCCTACAAGCCTTCACCCCCCCAAAAAAACAAAACAAGCCAATAAGACAAGAATACTGTGCTAAAAAGTGCACTTGGTTGCTGCTTTCCATTGATCAGAGCTAACAATACATAACACATCTTCTGGATTTAATGCTCATGGGAAAGCAGCGTAACGATGAGTGGTCGAAGATGGATATTATTTCTTGAAATTGTTCATTTTGTTCCTGTTTTTGTTTTCCCTTGCCTCTTGGTACCATCTGACACAATGTTCCTTCTCACATAATCACAGTGTGGTCAATCTGCGTGATTTGGCAGCTCTTACTGTCCAAAAGAAAGATGCATCCACATCTGGCTGTTTTAACTTACCCTAACTTATGTTTCTCATCCTCATGCAAAGATCAGCAAACCCTCCAAAAGAAAAACGTATTAAGGAAGAGGATGAGCTGGGGCTGAAGTCAAGAAATACGCTCTGTAGTTATTAACAACTTTTTTAGTGAGCTTGTTTAATCAGAAACTCAAACAAAAAAAGAAAATCATAGTTTTTCTCCAGATCTTCTGCAGCTTTGATTGGTCAAATTTCAAGACCGCATCTCCATTTAGCATTGACATTAGCCTTAAATCCACACACATGGTCATTTCTTTATCCAGTCAAAGAGCAGAAATATTGCATAACTCAACTAAAAATCAAATCAAGAATTCTTGTGTTTATGGACTGGAAGCAGATTCAAGAGTGTCTTCCATTCACAGAATGCTTTAGAGCTCTTAATCAGAAAAATGCATCAAGTGAAGGACAGATTCAAGGAACTGAATGCAATAATTTGTTCTTGTAGAAAGAGTATCTTTGCAAATCATTTTCTCCTCAATAGTAACACACCTCATATCAGAAAGTATACACCAGATATAACTCGAGGCATTGCAATGTGATTCATAGTACAGACACTCTGGGCCCTTGTTTATGGACAGTGGGCAGACAGGGCTGTCTTATACATACCCTGACAATCATAGGAGAGATCTATCTCTGAAGATGGGAGCCACAAAGCAAGGAAAGTCCTAAGAAACTCAGTCATGTAAGTATCTCATGTGAGGCTGTAAGAGCCACAAAGCAATGGAGAGGTTGTAAAGTCGACCTGCAAAGAAAGCTGGAGGTTTTTCAGTTCACATCTAAAGAGCAACTTATATAATAAATTACATAATATATATTTAGAGATAGATGAATTTATAGCATACACTTATATAATAAATATTTATATAATATATATTTATCATTCTGGATCAGTCCAAAGCATCTTTTTGCCCACATAGTTTGAAAAAAAAAGGTGAATTTTCCATCTAGATCAACTCAAGCATTTTGTTAAGCACGTCAAATTGGAGCCTGAGCTGTCACAACATTTCAGTTGGAAAGTACTGAAAAGAAACCTCTCCGTCCTTTTTTTTCCACATATTCACTGAACAAAACCTAATTACACAATAATTTTGTTCCTTAGAACTGCACTTTTCCTCCCAGAATTCTAATTTTATCCTAATTACTCTTAAATATTTGTTGTTTTGACTATGAAGCTCAAGGACAAAAAGTTGAATGTTGAGGTACTTCAACTGAGGACATCAACAGATACTTCTGAAAGATGTCAAATGGCATTCACAATTTAGATATCTAGAACTGTAAATGCATAAATATTTAATCCTTTAAATAAATAAGCCAAAAAAAAAAAAGCAAACAGCAACAAAATAGAAGTCCATATAGCTTCTTCTTTTGGAGAATGGATTGTATGGCAGTGTATGACAGTAGAAAATGGAAGATGTCTGCACTGCTCCCCCAGAAATCCATGTCCACCCTTGAAAATCTCAAAAAAAATACAAACAAAGGGCAAGCATTAAGGTACAAATGCCCTAATCTATCTCCTAGCAACTAAAATATGGCTCAGAGATGTTCTGAGCAAAAGTAGCCTTCTGGTATTTAACTACCTTTATAGACCTTTCCTCTATGGATTTGCTCTGAACTCTTGGAAGCTTGTAGCATCTGCCAGGTCATATAACTTCTTAGGTGAATATTCTTTGTGTTGTTTTGAGCCAAAGGTCCCTGATTTTGTTTGATACACTCTTGAATTAGGAAGGAGAGTGGACATTTTTTCCTTATTCACCTCTCAGTGCTGTTTTTTGTAAACTTCTACTATTTTCCCTCCCAGTAGCCTCTTTGGAAAGCTGAAGAATCCTCATCAAGCCAGTTCTTATACATGATTCATTCCATACATTGAATTCACTTTCCAACCTCCTGCTCCATTTTCTACATTGCTGTTTTGCCCACTTTCTCTCTACCAGTGATGCTCATACATATTCCCTTCTGTAGACGCCCCTTAGTGGGGATGTAACTTTCACTGGAGAGATGATTCACGCTATTTAATTTCTTCAACCAGCTGATCATGAGTCACAAGAGCCTGTCAGAGGACCAGTTCTTTAGCTTGCTTACCTGGGAAGCAAAATTCTGCCTTTGTGTCCAGTGCGCTGATGGATCCAGAAAGTAGAAAACAGGGAAAATAGCTCTGATTTTAGTAGTAACATTTCTCCTGACTTTATGAAAGGTACAATATAAGAGCCCTGCACTGACCACCTGCACTGAACACTCTTAGCAGGCTAAAGGTATCTCAGATATTCCCTTGGGACTTCTAGCCTCACTTCCATGTACTGCAAACCAAGCCTGGTGTGTGTCTTCCCCTTCACATTTTACAGAATAGTCAAATCAAACATGGCAGCTTCTGCAGAGAACAAGAGTGAGGAAAGTGGGTAAAATCCATAATGGAGGAAGTGGATGCAGGAATCATGGGCTTTCTTTCAATTTAATTCCCTTTCAAGGCATCCAGATCAACAGACTATTGTCCAGACAGCTAAGGCTGAATTTACTGCAGCTCATCTCACTGATGGCTTCTCTCACACCCTCTGCTTCTTCCCAGCATCCTGAGATAAACATGTATGTGGGCTGAGCTGCCTTACATTTACTGAAGGGTAAAAGTAGGTACACAACAGTATACCTTCTGCTCTTTATTTTCACACTTTAAGTTACCTCTTCTTAAGACAATGTTGTAGACCTTTGCCTACACACCAACCATGTCCCAGTTAACCATACAGATGGTGTATTTAGCGTACTGTGTTCTCCCAGGATGTGGACATAGTTCTACTAAGAGAAATGTCTTAAACAGTACAGCTCATTTTCATAGCTAGAAAGGGTATAAATGACTGTCTTTTCTTACATAATTTGCTGTTTTCTCCCACTCTTTACCTCCATTAGATCTTGCCTCCAGGAACTAGGAGGCATCTATTTCTGACTGCTAGCAATCTACTAGTTGGTAGGAAATTACTAAGGAAAACACAGACCCTGGTGTAGCCCTTATCCTTGTGGAGAACAGGACGACTGGTTGAGTAGCTGAGGCTTCTGAAGCCTCATAACAAAAGATGGATTTATCTTATCAGACCTTAGAAGCTCCACTCTGTGAGTGTTGGCAAGCTGGACTAGTGTTCACAGAATCACAGAATCACAGGGGTTGGAAGGCATCTCAACAGATCATCAAGTGTAACTCCTTGCTACAGCAGGTACGCTACAGCAGGTTGCACAGGTAGGCATCCAGATGGGTCTTGAATATCTCCATAGAAGGAAACTCCATCACCTTTCTGGGCAACCTGTGCAAGTGCTTTGTCACCCTTATCATAAAGAAGTTCTTCCACACATTTATGTGGAATTTCCTGTGTTCCAGTTGTTGGCCATTGCTCCTTCTCCTACCACTACAGACCACTGAAAAGAGTCTAGCCTCATCCAATTTCCTCCTGCACTTTAGATACTTATAAACATTGATCGGATCTGCATTGGAGAGACATGGGTACACTTAGGACACAGTTCCCTTGAGCTATATTCAGTATTTCTTTGGGCTGAGAAGGATCAAGCTTTGCATTTCGGTGACTGCATTGATGAGACCTGACTCTAGTATGAAGGGGTAGATAGTTAACCAGCTGAGAACTAGATGTTAGGTCAACTAAATCACACTTGAGATATCAAAATAAAAGGACAAGGACCTTCCAATGTTACCTTTACCCTAGTCCCAGAAAATACTCTTGGAGCCAGCTTGCCAGTATCCTGATCCTCTGTAGGGTGACAGATGGATGGCTGTCTAAGTCATTTAGCAGAAAACCATGCTTTCTCCCAGGAAGCCTTCTTCTGTACCCACCAGTCCCCTCATGCTGGCCAAAATAATTGCTATCATGCTTCACACACACTTAAATAATGAAGAGCTATTTAATGGACTGCTCGTAAGGATAACAAAAAAACACCGCTTGCCTGAAAATGGCTTAATTGTTTTCTCCCAAAGAAAAATTCTCTTTTTCGGAGAGCAAAATTATTCCACAGACTCTCCTACTACTTCAGTAGGAAACCTGAAACAGATAGCAGCCGAAATCATCTAAGGCAATCCATGTGTAGTTGGATGTGGGCCACCAGATGATTCTTCTGGCCTGCTGCCCTTCTCCTGGGAAAGGCAGGGAGCAGATGTTGTAGCAGCACATAATAACCGAACAGCTGGGAAACTTCTTCCATACTTAGCATTCCAAAGGGACATTCCATAGTGGGACTTCTGCTTTTTTTCAGGTACGATTGTCGTAAAGTCTGAGAGTTCTTGAAGGGATCTGGTAAATGCTTTTTGGTTGTTTTGTTTTCTTTGGAAGGGTTATTTATTTCTGCAGGATTGTTTTTCTTGGGATGAACAAATATTTTGCTGTGCAGGTTTGGGATACAGAAAAATGGGGTCTGATGAGATCCTTCTGAGTAGTATTTAGCATCTATGTCTGATTTATTTACTCTTGAAATTATTTATACAGCATGGAAATCTAGCTTGGGGACTTATCCTTCGTAAACATCCAAAGTAGGTGCAACGGATGACATAATGAAAGCACTTCTGTGTCTTTAATTTAAAGAATGCACGAGGTGATTAGATTTTTAATTCATACTCTTTTTTCCAATTATATTTAGCAAAGTTACTAGAAGCTGGGAGATGTGGCTACGGAAGTTGGTATAAAAGGAGAAAGAGAAAGTGCAAAGTAGAGCTTTTGAAAAGTCTAGATGATTATTTGGACTGTTCCACGATGCTTCCACAGAGCTGGATGCATTCATAAGGTGCCTATGCATTCTTTGCATTCTTTTCTCAGGAGAAGGTACCTATGCAGCCATGGGGCTGTTATGATCCCAAGGGACAAGAGCAGGGCTGCCTCATGCAGTGCTTCTGCCTCTGGACTTACATCCCCTCAGTCTGCTCCACACAGACTGAGAGCCATAGGGACTGTAACATACAAGTATGTAACTGAGTCACGGATATTCACATTGCATAGGTAATGGATTTAGTTGCTCCTCTGCATAAATTGCTTGGTTTTTATTTTGCTCAATCTGAGAAAAGGGTAAAGGCGAGGCAGATGTGAAATGAATTTGTATTCTAAGAAAGATGGAAGACAGAAAATGAAGGTGAAGGGTTCCCACTTTGGGAAGAACAACAGTATTGATAGCCTAGCACTGGGAAATATTGAGGTGATCGGAAGAATCTTATCTGTGGGCAGTTGCTCCTACAACACTGGAAATATGTGTTGGGATGCAAGTTCCATACCAAGTTCTTGACCTGGGTCTGTGGGTCCTGAGAGAAGTATGGTTGACAGCTGCAAAAGCAGTGTGAGAAAAAGTGTTTTCATGGGATATCCTGCCAAAGGGATCCTCTACTCCTGCTACAGCTGTTCAGATTCTGTTATTGATCATTTCACAGATCTGGAGAGGTTTTATCCTTGAATGCTGCTCTCTGTAGAAGGGAACAGGGACAGCACACCCAAGATGGACCCCTAGGGGACACCATTTATCACTGGCCTCCACCTGGATACAGAGTAATTGACAACAACCCTCTGGCTGTGACTATCCAACCAATTCTCTATCCACTGAACAGTCTATCCTTCAAATCCTTATCTTTCCCATTTAGAAAGGAGAGGAGGACATCCTTTCCATCAGCTCTGGGTGGATGTGGGCCAAACGTCCATCTGCAAATGCCATTTAGAAAACACTGCTTAGAATGAGCTGCAGTGAGCTGCAGGGCTGCCATGAGCTGCAGGGCTGTGAGGGGCTGCAGGGCCACGAGAGGCTGTAGGGCCATGAGGGGCTGCAGGGCTGCCATGAGGGGCTGTTGGAATGCAGTGAGCTGCAGGGCCATGAGGAGCTGTAGGGCAATGAGGGACTGAAGGGCTGCCATGAGGGGCTGTAGGGCTGCCATAAGCTGCAGAGCTGTGAGGGGCTGTAGGGCTGCCATGAGAGGCTGTAGGACTGCAGTGAGCTGTAGGGCTGCCATGAGAGGCTGTAGGGCCACAAGGGAGCTGAACCCCAGAGGCCCTTTTGTTTCTCCAGAGCACACTGTGGACTCACATCCACCATGCAGCCCCAGTGCCCCTTCTGTGGGGCTGCCATTCCTCATTCTGTGCATGCATCCAGCACTTGTTCCCGTTAAATGTCCTGCTTCGCTTCCCCTCAGGTCCCTCTTGTCACTTCGCTATCGACTCTGCAGTCTGGGGAGAAGCTGCCTCACCCCACCTTGCACTTGCACCTCTTCCCATCCAGGGGCAATGCCTACCTCCATCCACCCCAGCACCCCGTTCTGCCGAGCCTGCCCAGCTAATTAAAACGAAATCAAGCGGCGAGGCAGCACAGATGGTGCTGAGGGGACAGAGAGAAGGAGAAACCGGGAGAGGTAGAAGGGGAAAAAAAAAAAAACAAATCAACAACTAAAAAAATACAAAACAAACGGGGGTGGTGGTGAAGTGCTTGTTTTAAGAAACTCGATTTAATAAGCACCCCGCCTCCCTCTGCTCCTCATTGGTGCCTTCGTTCTCCTCCATATTAATGAAGAAGCCGAGGAGAGGCGATTGGCTCCGCTTCCCTTTTGCTTTCTTCAGGCACTCGGGGGAGGAGGTGTTTGCATTTCTCTGCAGGAGCAGCTCGTTTTGCAGAGCATTGTCTGGGTACGAGAACCGCACGCACAGACAGACAGATAGATAGACAGACAGACACACAGCGGTACGGGGGGAGCACAGCACAGCCCCGACCCGCAGGCACACAGCATCCGAGCCGGCCAGAATCCCCTTCTCCTCCCCCCCGCTTCCCGAGCGAGAATAACACTCCCTTAAAAAAAAGAAAAAAAAAGAAAAAAAAAGAAAAAAAAAAAGAAAAAAGAGATTCTTCAACCCCCCATCTCCTCCCCACCCCCCCCCCCCCCAAAAAAAAAAAAAAAAAAAAAAGTTTGCAAATCTCCGGCTTGCCTTCTTGCCTTTTTATTATCATTATTATTATTTGGATTTAGGGATGGCAAATTCCTTCACGGCCGGGACCTGGCCCATCCCCTGAGCAAAGCAGCCTGGACATGACCGGCAGGCGAGGGAGGAGGAATTGTGATTCCCTCCGGAGGCTCCGACCCCTCCCTCCCCCCCTCCTCTCCTCCTCCGGCCGGTGCGAGCCCGGCGGGGGCAGCCCGGCTCCGGCCGCTCCGTTCCCCCGGAGCAGCTCCGCGTCCCTCCGGCCCCGCCCCGGCACGGCACGGCGGGATGCAGCATCTCCAGCACCGGGACGGATCCCTGCTGCAATGGTAAGTGCTTATCTCCGGCCTCTCCCGGGCTGGGGAGCCGCTCTGCTCGGGGATGCCCGAGAGCAGCTTCTTGCAGCCGGCTCGTTTCGGAGTGACAGTGATTTATCGGCTTCTCCCTGATTTTCCCCATGTCCTGAGAATGCTTTTTTTTTTTTTTTTTTTTTTTTTTGGGGGGGGGGGGGGGGGGGAGAACGGCAAGCAGGCTTTCTGCCTCCTGCCAGGCTCCGAGAATGCGGCCGCCAGATAGATGGGTTTCTTTCGGAACGAATAAATCTCCCTTTGCAAGCGGTGACAGGTTAACGTGCTTGGTATGGGGATCACGTCTGATTTTAACACAATATGGCTGGTAAATAAAACCTGATTGCTAACAGACCCGCTGTTGGCATTTTCAACCTCTACGCTACCTTTGCAGTTCTGCATCTTCACCTGCCACACAAACTCCAGTTCACCCTTCAGCCGGTGCACCAGGACTTTTCTGTTTTTACTGCGGGGTCGTAGTAAAAATTGCTGTTAATGTGGCTTTGACCTCTGCTTGCATGCTTCTGGGCACTCCTCCTTATCAGCATTGGAACAGCTGGCTCTAATACCAGTTTTATGCACAGCATATCTTAAGGGAGAGGGGTAGGCAGACTTTTTTGCATGCGAACAGTTCAGGTATGTGCTGGAATCTGGAGAGTTCACTGCTAGGGAGTGGATAATGCAGCGTGGTGGTCAGGTGTGGAAAATGCATGAAAAAAGAGAAAGACAGATGTGTTTGGAGACGTAGTGGTGTTTGGAGACGAGATGATCCATCCCGCTGACTTAGGAGTACATTGGGAAGAACTCCCTGGGAGTCAGTAGCTTTCCTCTGCATCTGATCTGCTGGTAAACAGGACCTGGCCCTTAACGTGAAGGATTCATCGGAATTGCTCTGTAGGTAATTATGATAGTAATAAAAAAACAGTCACCGAAACGAAGAAGGTGGCAAAATGACCTGGTTCTTTCTTAGGGCATTATGGAGTGCCATCCTTCTTGTGTTTGCTAATTACAACGCATGTGTTGGACCGATGCTGTGACAGGCAATGTAATTGAAGATGTTTTTTTTTTTCTCCTATTTGTTGTTTATTTATTTGTTGTTTGTTTTAATCTGTCATTGTCAACAAACAACAAATAGATTTTTGTCTGATGTTATTTGGGTCCAATAGCCATCTCGGTGCTGTGTTCTGCCTATGCCAATCAGGAGATGTTTCTGTGGTTAATCAGAGTGAATGTATGATTGCTTAAGGTTACTGTCAATGATAGCAGGAAGGTAAAATCCTTAAAGTGGTGTTGATATAGCTATGGATAAATAATTATCTATATGCATTATACAAGCATCCTTGGTTGATGTGAAACACGCTGGAGCTGCCTTGAATGAAGTTGTCCTGAAGGACGAGTAAAGCAACGCTGCTCCAATTTGATGGATAATTAAGGAATGCTATTCAGTGCAATAACAGCAGTTGGATTAAAGTTGATGTCTGCTTGTATCCTGGTTGTAGCTCTGGCTGATGGTTTTCTTATTGTTCCTATCGCTTTTTTTTCCTGTCTGTATGTTCTGAGAACAGGGGATGCTGCTTTGTTGTTCAGTCAGGACAGCTGTGATTGTTCTGTTGTCCTGGTGGCAATCTATCTTGGCCATCACGGAGAGCAGGGTTTGTGTTGTTTTGTTTTCTCCAACCCAAGGCATGTGTGCAGCGACTGGAAGGATAACCATCGGCACTGAGCAAGCTCAGAGGTTGTGGGGGGCTCCTCAGAAAGCCAGTTACCTCAGACAGGGACGGGTTTTGTGCTTGATTCTTGGCTCCAGCCTTCCATTGGGGTTCCTGTGAGTAACCTTAAATCTCCCTGCAGATTTATGATGTCTGCTGTTTTCATGGCGGTGCCACAGCCGCCTGTAGCTCTGCTGATGTCAGTATGCATGCGAAGCTCATCAACACGAAGGCAGAAGCTTTGTTGTAGGATGCTACCAAGGAGGGAAGCTCAGAGATCTCTGAAATGGTCACATTTAGACTTTTTTTTTCATTGCATCTCTCTTAATTTGGCTGAGTGAGCCGGCATCCTGGAGATATTTTTTCTGGAGTTGAGTTCCATATGTGCCTACGCCTTTGATCAGTTGAGCCCCATGTCCCCAGGCTGATTCATTTGAATATAGCAGATTTTGTTTTTCTTTCCTTCCTTCTGAGCACACTTAGTACAAACAGTCTAATTCCTAAATTAGCTCAGTTTATCTTCTGATGAAACCAGAATATTTGAGTTAAGAAACACAGAAAAAGTAAACACATGACACCATCACACTGTCTGTCATATATGGCTGAAAGATAAGCAGAAATATCCCATTTACTCCCATTTTTCCCCCTGTGATTCTCAGGAGGGGTAAGCTGATGGCAGAATATAGCAGTCAGTGGAGATAAAGGGTTTACTTCACCCCAACACTTGGCCCAGAAACCAACCTTTACATCAACAGCGTATGTTTTTGCATTGGTTTGTGTTCCTTTATTTCCATGCCCAGTTCTGCTTGCACATCTGACATCCAAGCATCCTGCATCACTTGTGAAGGCAGTAGAGATGTGAGTGCGTGCTGAACTCAACAGGATCTTTCCACACCGATGAAAAAGTGCAACACATCTACCAGAAGGAGTGTAAATGCACCAGTTAGAAAGTCTCTCTTTCATCCTATCCACGACTGCAGTCATTTTTACTGATAATAAGTGGGCAAGGATTGCTTAACCTTCATTCAGAGTGCTGCTATCCTATATACTTGGCGTCCCCTGATGGGATGCATTTACAGCTCTGCTCTGCTCTTAAAGTGCTTTGCATACAGAAAGGTATTTGGTTGTCGAGGATCACTGACAAGTGCTAGAATTGTGGTGGCTGTTGAAACAGATTGGATTGTTGTTGAGTGGGCACAAATACATGGGAAGGAAGGCAGACCTTTTTCAGAACGCTTTGCTGGTTGCACACACACACAAACACTTTGCATGTGTTTTATTCTCCGACCACCTTTTTGCTTTCACAGTTTGTCCATCCAGCTTCTTTGGCTTTAAGCTTTATCTCCACAAAACAAACTAAGAACCCTTGTAAAGCAAGACGGATTCTCTGAGTCTTGTTCACTTAATTCACTTCAATTCGTTTGTACTCAAAGCCAGGCTGGATGTGGCTCTGGGTAGCCTGCTCTGCTGGTTGGTGACCCTGCACATAGCAGGGGGTTTGAAACTAGATGATCATTGTGGTCCTTTTCAACCCAGGCCATTCTGTGATTCTACGACTGTATTCAGATGACGGCCTGATCTGTAGCATAACTGGATTAGTAATTTCAGGGCACTAAAGCATTCCATTTCCTGAAGGAAAAATGCAAACACTGTAGCATGTAAAGCTGACATGGCTGTTGTGCTGGGAATATTCTTTTGGAAAGGAGCATAAACATAAAGGAGCAGTTGCAGGGACTGCTGTTTGATGCTCTGATTCTATGCTAGCATTGAATCCAAGCTCTCCTGACATAGTTGCACATGAAATGAACTGATTGGCATTTAACATCAGAGTTTATCTGCCCTGGGGTCATCCCAGCAATCGCACTGCTTCTCATTCAGGTGTCACTCTTGGGTGGGTTAGGATATCAGGGCGTGTGTTAGGGCTACGATCTCAAATTGCTCTGATGTATTCATTTGGCAGATTTTTAATTAATGTTTTTTAGAAGCGTGGACAATTCCACTTAAAATCGATGTTTAAAAAAAAAAACAACAAATTTTATCAACAATTCTGCTTTTCATTATTGTATTTATTGTATATATATGTATATATTGTATTTGCATTATTGTGACTCATAAGTCACCCTAAAACCAGCACTTAGAAAACTAAAAGGGGATAAGTGGTTGTATGGTTTAACTCTCCTTCTTCCTAATAATAGTTCTGGGAACAGTGATTATAATATTTCTGTTTATAACATGTTGTGGATGGGAAATTTTGAAGTCTTAAGGGCTGAACAGTTAACATGGTGAAGGTTGGTTTGTCTGCTGTTGAGGTAGTCCACAAAAAGCCATTGTGATTAGGGAACGATGGGCCACAATTGCTTATGAGCTGCAAATGGAAGGATAATTATAGGCTGTTATCTGTGATTTGTTGGCCCTGCTAAGTGCTGCTGAGGGTTAAGGAAGGAAAAGTCCTTTCCATCTGTATGGTGGGTTAATAGCCCAGGTTTTTATTCTTTGCTTCCTCGGGATGAGACGTTTTGCTGCTTTTTTCTCCCTCCAAGGACAAAATACCTGACTTACTGGGAATTCTTAAGGACAATGTCTCGTCGAATGGAAACGTGGCAATATTGAATTGCCCCTTTTCAGGGAGCAGGCATGTAATGAGGTGTAAATTGCCCCAATCTCCATGTGAAATCATGGCCATAAGGGATCCCTTACTGAGCTGTCATTCATTTCACTTGGAGGAAGGCTTTCACTCACAAGTGTTGGGCAGTCGGGGCTGACTTCTGTCTATCATAGAATCACAGAACGGCCTGGGTTGCAAAGGAGCACAGTGCTCATCCAGCTCCAACCCCCTGCTGTGTGCAGGTCACCAACCAGCAGCCCAGGCTGCCCAGAGCCACATCCAGCCTGGCCTTGAATGCCTGCAGGGATGGGGCATCCACAGCCTCCTTGGGCAACCTGTGCCAGTGCCTCACCACCCTCTGGGGGAAAAACTTCCTCCTCATATCCAACCTAAACCTCCCCTGTCTCAGTTTAAAACCATTCCCCTTTGTCCTATCACTATCCACCAATGTAAACAGTCTACTCTCACTTAAGCATCTGAAATCAGATGGGCCCATCCAGGCTAATCCCACACCCCTGTATTATCAGTGGGCAAGGTGCATCATCTCATCCCGACGGGGTCGGATGAATCCCTCTGGAGGGGTTCCTGCAGCACAGAGCTGTACATGCTGAAGCAGCCATGCGGTCCTGTGCTATCTCAGAGATAACCCTCTGAAGGATAATCCTTCTCTTGCTCCCATCTTTGCTCACAAGGAAGACTGCTTTCATTTTTATTTTTTGCCAGCTCATAGCGATAGCAAATCATGTGAAAACGCTCTGTTTTCTGAACAGCCCAAACCTGCAGCTGTGACCCCCCAGCTTCCTCTCCCCTTTTCCATTTAGCCAACTGCCAGCAGCCGCAGCCTGTCCATTGCAGGGAGAATTCATGCCGCACGTCCCAGGCAACACCTTATCTATTTGCAGGTCTTGTTTTTTGGGGGGACTGTTTTCGTTTTTAATTCACTGATCACTTTGGATCTCAGATGCTTCCTCTGCATATTGACACTTAACATCTTCAAAGCGCATCCAATTTCTAGGAGGGATCTGCCAGCTGAAGCCTGTGTGTCGTTTCATGAGCAGGTGGGGATGCATGAGGACAGAGGAACATTCAGGACGGCGACATGATTTTCTGCAGGCAGATGCGAGCTCGTGCTGCCTGTTTTCTGAGCCAGCCAGAAGCTCTGCAGTGCTCCAAGCCTGATCTCTTATACTCTTCTCCTGAATAGCTACACTATATGTTGCAAGAAGATGTAGATGGATGCTGACCAGACCTCTTTTGCTTAAGCTTGGCACCTTGCAAAATACATTTTGGCCAGCTTGGTGCACATGATATGCTTAAAATTAGGTGACCTGAAAGCCAGATTTTGCCATAAATCAATAGCTTAATGCTTTCTTGTTACAGTGCATCCACCCTCTGTCCTAAGCTAGCACGACCCAACTGTCAGTTGATAAATGGGTTTAACTGGATCCTTCCTCCTTCACTATGGGCTGTAAAAATACTTACAGCAGTTCAAATAATGAACAAAATAAATGTATACATGCACCGCTCACAGCACAGTGGTATGTAGGCTAGACTTAAAGTTGCAGTAAGTAGCAGATACTTCTCCACAGCAGAAAGAGATTATATTTATTTGGAAAGGCAGTTTAAAATAACTAAGATATCCTTAACTATAAATTTCTTTTCCTAGAATGGTAAGGCTTTATTAAATTACCGCACTGATATTTCTGCTCTGTTACTTTTTTTTTTTTGATGTTTGTTTGCAAAGGAATTTTTAAATTACTACTTACAAATTAAAATGACATTCATGCTGTTAGGCAAAAAAAAAAAAAAAAAAATCCTTTTAAAAAGCAATTGTCATGATGGCATTTATATACATATATAAATTCTTAAAGAGATACTACTCGAGTGCCAAAAGCCAAGTATGAGTACATTGTATGCTCATTTCTAAGATGTTGGACACAAAGCAAGACTTTCTCTCTTAGAGTTGGCCTAGAAACAAATTACATAAAGAAGCCAGCACAAGTGCATTATATAAAAGACCAAGTTAAAGTTAGTAAAGTTACTCATTTCCTGTGTTTTAGAGAGCTGGATCTTTGGATTTCTTCCAGTTTTGTGCTCCAACTTAAGATGCAGAGGAGATGAGAGAGCATCAGAAATACCGCAGATGCTTAAGTTCATCATGACTAAGGCTGGGAATGTGTCACAGCTGTCACCCGAGCCTTGAATCCCACAATCCACACTCATTCATTCGAATTGCATGAAGTTTGACAGCGTGGATGGTGTTTTTGTGCTCGTGAATGGGTTAGTTAACCGAGATGATTACGTATAGTGGGTGAACAGCTGGAATAAACCATTTGACAGAATAGTGCTTGATGATGGCAGGGGAGAGAGTGCCATGAAAAGCCAATATTAGCTAGGATGAAGTTGCTTCTCTGTGCCACTCAAATCTTGGACTCTGGTCTAAATTCTATTGCTTGTTGCCCTCTGGCCTGCTCTTTGCACCACAGCAGGTTGTAGTAATGATGGTGGTGGGAAATAGCCTTTGGAAACATCCAAATCTGAATGTTACACGAGAGAGGAGAAGAAATGAGTATTGCAGCCTTTTTGATTTCCCAAACAGATATATAGCCCTGATGGATTTTCACACCCTGTCCTCTGCACGGAAGACATGCAGGTCTTTTAATGTGGTGTTTTCTATAATGCTGACCAAAAATGAGATGGAGCTTTCAGATTTGAGGCATGTTTGGTTTCCCAAACAGATATATAGCCCTGATGGATTTTCACACCCCGTCCTCTGCACGGAAGACATGCAGGTCTTTTACTGTGGTGTTTTCTATAATGCTGACCAAAAATGAGATGGAGCTTTCAGATTTGAGGCATGTAAAGATAGGTGTGCATTCTGAAGTGTCTATCAAAGGTATGTTCCTCTTGACAGTGAACTCAGGTGTTTACCACAGAGTGACTTCCATTGCTCTTTAGCCTGAAAAGTCATGAATAATACCAGTGATGTGGTTTAATCTGCACTCCAAATCTTGCTCTGGGTTACTAATCATTTCTGATGGTTTAGAATGAGAGTGGTCCGTTGTGGCCTTGGTGCTCTTAGTAGAAACTCAAAGTATTTGTTTGCACACAGTCCCACACAGGTCTTGGGAATGCCCTTTGCTCTTGCTATTTCTGAATATTACAATTAAGACACTGTGAAATGAATGAATGGCTGCATTGCAATTATCTCTACCTGGCTCCAGATCGCTCTTGGAATTATGCTGCCTAGAACATCCCTGAGGCTTCATTTGTCTTTCTCCAGATTTAACTACCACAAGCAGCTGCTGATCATCCTGTGATTGACTTATCCAAAAGGTTTTTTTTATCCCACTTTGTCATTTACAGTTGAAGTACTTCCATCCTTTACCTCAACCTTGACCCTGTTTCTTTCTGCTGCTCACTCGTCCATGCTGACTCTATTTACCTTAGCTTTCCCCCATCTTTGGTACAAAAAGACTTTGGGGTGAAGTTCCCCATCTCCTTAGTGCCGTTGACTTTCCTACACAGTTGTCTCAGCTTCTCCAAGCTTTGTTGTATAATAATATGAGCTACACACTTGTTTTGGTGAAGGCTTGTATGGATTTTCTTTGCTTTATTTTTTCCGTCAAGTTTTCAGTCTCCAAAAGACATGGAGCTGTGTCCGAGGCTGTTAAAGCAAAACATGACCTATTTAAAGCAAAATGCTTCCAAGCACTAGGCTTTAATATTATTCTGACAGGACTGATGTCTTAAAGCTCTTCTGAAAGAAAAGCTCTCCCTGAAAGATTTCTAACTTTCGGAGATCTGTTTGATCTGTAGCTTTCTGATCTGATAAAACAAGCCTCACATCTTCCAAACAGGAGCAATAAAAGACTGTCCAGACTACGAGCTTCCCTTTCAACTCCGTTGTCTTAATTATATTTTTTCCTGATGGATTCTTACATTGACCTCTTGCTTTCCTTTCCACTGTCCCTTCTGAATTGAGGATAATTCAGCTACCCTCCCAAAGAGACTGAGATAAATGTGTATTCTCAGGCTACTGTGCACCAATTCCATGCACACCACTAGTGCATTATGTAACCCAATAGATCTGACCCACTGCCAAATCTATGCACCGAAATCTAACAAGTGAAATACGTGTAAGAATTCGGGATATGAAAGGAAATGTGGTAGCTCAACCACACAACTTCCATCAGAACATTTGTAACACATGCCTGTATTCTTGAAAGGTAGAAAAAAGAAACTCACTCGAATGCCAACGTGGCATCCATTTTGTTGGAGAAACTCTCAGCTAATATCCTGCTTGATAGACAGACTATGCCATACTATGTCACACACCAAAGCACTGAAATTTCAAACATTTCATTTCTGTTAAGTCAGAAGTTTGAATTTTCCAACATTTGTATGTAATCTTACATGATTTCACTTTCACTTGGCTTATAATTACTTGCTCTAAATGTAATTTTTTGTGTTTGCAGAGTTCAGGGTTGGAGATCATGACCATTTTTCATGCACTGTCTTTACAGGCAGTGGAATCCCGAAGGAGGTTTCTAAGATTATCCATGTGGTTCGAACATCTTTTTTGCTTTTCCTCCATCACTTCATAGTTGATACTGGGTAGGAAGTGATGTGGGAGGGCCAGGTAAACCAAGCAAAGTCAAATGAGATTAAAAAGTCTTAAAAAGTCAAATAGGATTATCAGTTTTATCGAAACTGACCTGATTCAAAAGAAGATGCAGGCATTTCTGTCTCCCTGTCTGAACTGATCCACAGCCCTCTCTCTAACAGCATGTTCAAACTTGCATTTTATAGATCAGTCTGGGGGGATTTAAGCCAAAATACTAAAGCTTGTGATTCATGTTCTGGTTCCAGCCTGCAAAATATTTGTAGAGTTTCATTTATGTCCTTGCCGTTTCCAAAATGCATCGCCCTTGTGTGCTTCTGCTTCTGTGAGACTCTGAAGAATGGCCAACTTTAGTGCCTCAGGATTTGCATTTAGCTGCCATGGGTTAAAGGTTGGACCACAGGTCATGCGACAGAAGGCGAAGCGTCAGTTCAGACATGATGAAGATGAAGCGATGCAGTTGGAGATGGTTGAACCTGTCTTGATGTTTTGCATTTCTACAAGTCCTCTCAACATACAGTGATCTCCATTTTTCCTCAAGATGCATCTCAGTATGTTGTTTTCATGGCTGCTGGGCCAACTTGGTATCCCATCACCTTCCTGCCTCTATCTGCAGCACTTCTAAGTATTATAGCAACTTTCCTGGCATCTTTTTGTATTCTAAGATCACAAAGGCTAAACAAAATGATGGATATGAGACAACACAAAGAAAGAATAATATCTCATGTTCTAAATGGAGCTGCCAGTAGTGGTGTCTCTTCAAGCTGACCTTCCACAAACAGCTTCTCCCTTAAGAAGATACAAGCTCCTGTGTATTCAGGAAAATGAGGCATTGATATTGGCCAGCCCATTAGATAAACAAATGAGCAAAAGAGTAAACAAATATGCATTCCTCTGACTACTTTCTTCTCTCTCACCTGCCGTGCTTGTTCTGTACCATTTTTATTATGTGTCCTCTGTGGGCATTGGGATTCAGTCTTTTTCTATTAACGCTGTGATTTCAGCTAACATGAAGATGAGACGCGTGTCTGGCAGGCCTATGTTTTTGTGCCAAGCTTTACAAAATGTTCTCTTTGATTCCACACCTTATTCTTTATCGTCTGTATCAGCAGACTGCTCGTTTTATTGACCCAGAAGTAACAATAAAAATCAGTCTAAGTACAGCATGACTTTGTTCCACCTGCTGTTTGGAATATTCCCTTCTTAGTTTACCACAAGCAGTTTTGGAGGAGCTTCTGTGTTGTGCAATGAGCTGCAGGAAGTAACCTGTGTCATTAATAGGAACAGTGCTGAGATGTTTGTCAAACAAATTCTTCCTGCTTGTTCTAACTTGGCCTTACTACAAAAGCACTGAATCAGGAGGTTACCCTGATTTCTTAACATCTCTCAGCAAATATCCTACCAATGTTCTTCACATTCTTTTAAAATAAACTATTTAGTTGAATCAGTCCATAGAGTGAAATGAATTTCTTCATTTGTTGATGTCTTCAACATGCTGTTCTAACAGCAGTGAGAGCTTCCTTGCAAAAGCACAACACTGCACATGAGACATCTGCATTGCAACAGCTTTCTGCAAGTTATCACTTATACAATCATAGATTTGTTCAGGTTTTGCAATGTGTCTTTTTATGTTATGTAATGACACAAATTTCTGTTGTCTTTTTGAGATAAAATAAGTCTCCCTTGATGTGGAAGAATTTGCTTGCAGTAAGATTCAGTAAAAAATGCAGTGGTGCATTGGCTTGATTCAGCACTGTCATGAATGCCAATTAGGCTAGAAATGGTTGGGAAAATAGATAATTTACACTGCTGTAATGGGAGGAAAGCAAGAAGAGTCTGCTGTATACCTGAGGAATCTGATTTCCAAATGAACTGCTATGTAGCATTTAGTAATTGTTTAATAAATAAATGCCAGCAGCAACTTTTCAAATAGTGCTCAGGGAAAACCACAGCCCAGCGTCTGTTCCCATACAGGCATCTTGGATGAGGCCATTCTGATTTGGGGGGTCAGTCAATATATAAGAATGGGAAAAAATGATGACATGTTACTTAAACTTAAGGATAAAGAAGGGTCCCAGTCTTGACTTATATAGCAGTGTATTTGTAACATTAAAGTTCCTTTGTGTTCAAGAAACACCCAGAGTGTTTAAGAAACATTGTACTAAGGGGCATGGTTTGGTGGGGAAATATTGGTGGTAGGTGGAGGGTTGGACTGGATGATCTTGGAGGTCTTTTCCAATCTTGGTGATTCTGTGATTCTGATTTCTTTTCCTTACCACCGCTATGAAATTCCATTGGCTTTCATGGGATGCTAAGTTAATTTCCTTAGGCTCCTTGTTCATAAGCTAGTAGCTGACAAAACACTTCAGATACAGAGATGTATCTGAACACTTCAGATACAGATTCAGATACAGATTCAGAGATGGGTGATGAGTTTAGCATAAAAGCAAAGGCTCCTGGCTGGCTGGACATATAGATTTTTACATGGGTATAGGATTGCTCAGTGGTTATTGAACTGTTGCCATTGACAGATGGATTCACTGTGGTCCAGCTGTTTGCTTGGCCAGAACAGCTTTGCTTTTAGACCTTTTAAGCATTTCTGGACAAGAGACCACTCAAAGGAGAATTAGATGGAGACAAGTTATGCTTCTGCAGTAGAAGACTGTAGACTGCTAGGAGCTAAGGACACAGCAGAAGCAATCCTGTCTGTTGGATAAATACAGTAGTATATAAGCCTTTGTGAGCTCCTGCCAAGGAGCATTAGGAGGTAGGATCTGATATGGATACCTGTCAGCAGTAAAGAGAAAGTATTTACAAAGCTCTGAAATGTTTTTATATTGGTGGAGTCTTTCCATGTATTCCATTTGGCCCATTGTCTGCATGTCTTGGATGAGTCCCTGCCGATTAAACTGAATAATTCTGTTCCTTGCTTACTCTTCAAGCTATCTCTCTTTTCAAAGAATTCAGAGCCTATTTGCTTCTGAGTCTTCAGTGAAGCGGGTGATGGGATATCTGCATGCTTGTCCCTGTTTTGATGAGTTTCAGCAGAACACATTGTTTTGCCCTTGGAATATAAGGGGCTATGATTTTGAGATACATTGAGGAATCAAATATTTCTAGATAATATCCCAGACATCTGCATTTTGATCATTAAACAGTAATTAAATTATTATTTGATTAATGTTAAGGTATTTGCATGGCATGTACATGGCAAACTCATGGACTCAAAATCACCGAATCATAGAATCACAGAATGGTTGGGTTGGAAGGAACTCCAAGATCACGAAGCTCCAACCCCCCACCAATGCAGGGCCACCAACCTCCCCGTTTCACAGCAGCCCAGGCTGCCCAAGGCCCCATCCAACCTGGCCTTGAACACCTCCAGGGATGGATGGGGCATCACAGCCTCTGTGGGCAGCTGTTCCAGCACCTCACCGCTCTCACAGCACACAACTTCCCCTGACATCCAATCTCAATCTGCCTGCCTTCGACTTAAAACCATTTCCCCTTGGCAATGCCTGGGCACTGTTCAAGGATTACCAAATTACATACATCCTCCCCAGCAGACATTCACAAGTGACAAGCCCATCTGAAAGACTGAAGCAACCCATGCGCAGTCTGTTCTGTGGCACCTGGCCTCAATGCCAGAAAAAGTTACAGTCACTTTACCAGCGTTTCTCTAAATCGTGATGGGGATGCAAGGAAAGCAAGGCTGAAAATAGCACCAGTGAATAGACAGAAAAGCTTTATCTGTCTCGTGCCTTGCACGCTCCTGAGCTCCTGTGCTATTCTAGGTGTCCTGGCTGAGCTGTTGGACTGCAGCAGGAGTGTCCTATGGTGACATCCCTTGGCTGAGTCATGACTGCTCTTCTATCTCACGTTCTGCCAAGTGTGAACTGTGACTTTTCTGGAGCATCAGAGTTCAGTCTCCACATGATGTAACCACTCAGCTTAGGTAAAGGAGGAAAGAGCTTGCTTGGTGGGCAGACCTGATTCTCTGAAGAGCTGGGAAGTGTATTGGTTGGAACAGCTGTCTGCATATCAAAGAATGTAAACTCGTAGGAAGTTTTTTCCTTAGTGACAATAACAAGAATGATTTTTGAGTGTTTTCTTCATGTCTACTTGTAGTGGTTTACATACGATCAGAAGCCAAAGAATGCAACTGGCATTTCCCAGCAGAAGGTTGGTGGGTTTTTCCCTGTCGTATTTTGTAGCTTGCACTAGCTAATAGGAGATCTTGTTATTAGCACGAGTACAGAAAATGTGCAGTTGGAAAACCTGGAGAGTTCCGAGATGTTACTAAAGAAACAGAACTAACAAGGGAAGTAACTAGGAGCTATGGCAGAAGGAAGTCCTAAGGTGCAAATCCCTGCAGGTGGTACTAAAGAACAAACTGTATTGTAAAGTCCAAATTTGGAGTGCAGTTAGCATAAACTTTGACTGAAGAAGTGAGCTAGGTACCTCAAAGAGTGACTGACATCAAAATACAGTTCACATGATGGATGTGCTTGGCTTGCTTCATTGATTGTAGGAGATTACAACATAATTTAAATGCCAGTATTTAAGCAGGGAAAACCCAAAGCCTGGTGACCAGGAGCAGTGCAGACAGTTCACTTGTACCATGTGGTATCTAATTCGCTCGGGCCATCATGTAATTATAACCAAAGTGGAACATCGTGAGGAATATCATTTTTCCTTCTGCAATCAGAGCTTTGGGGCTTAAAATGTTGGGGATGGGTTTGTGCATTTTCAAACATGTGTCTAATTTCTTTTTCAATTTTGCCATGGTAAATGATGATTAAAATTTGAATTTTTATAAATAAATCAAAATGCATCCATGGCATGTTTTGTAACACAGCAAAATGGATTAGGATAATAACTAAAATGTACACCCACTCAAAATCTTTTTAAATACCTTCCCCATGTTATCTGAAAGAACTTCCAAATTGTGCATCACAAATCAGTTAGCATCAACGCTTCCCTTGGGAAAAAAGCTAAAAATGCAAATGACAGAAATAGTGCTTATTAATATATAGATTGCCCATTTGCTATTTTAACGTTTCGATTTGAACCATTAATTTAAATGGAAATTACTGGCAACTAAGCAGGAAGGTTAATTAAACTTAACATCCTGCTTTGGATTGCTTGCTGATATCTACATTTCACATCAGTGGTTTGGGGCTGAATTTCAGTCTCTCCAGTGAGCTGTCCCTTGCTCTTATGCAACTACTTATTTCAGTAGCCCGTTGGTGTTAAGCATTTCCAGCCTAGACTTGAATCTTTATCCTTTCATCAAAAAGTTGATCAGGATTGACTCAGCTCTGAAATGCATGGGTGATAAAATCTGAGATCACAAACTGTGCACTGCATGTGTATTTTACATTAAACTGCTCAGTACTATCGAAGAAAATGAAAGTGATTTTTCTTAGTTCCAGCCTTCTGGGCTCTTTTGTGAGTGAACGTATTAGAGCAGAATACCAAATTAGGAATTAAAAGATTTACTAGGTTAAATCTCAGAAGACCCATTTGGGATGTAAAATGATATGTTGGTTATGTATTGAGGAAGGGGGACGCAGGCAGAATGGAAAAAGGGCCACAATAAGAGTTTAACAAATTGAACTTGACCACGCACTGATTAATGTGCATGATAAGAATACATTGATTGAATGGCAAATGCAACAGCGAGAGAGTTTACTGCTTGTTTTCTTACTGAAGTATGTTTCTTGTCCCATTTTCACCAGATCTGTTTAGAGTGGCAGAATGAATTGACCAACTGATAGTTAAAATTATGAGCATCCAGAGTGAGAAATAATACATATGAGAAAACAAATGCAAACCAGTTCTATCCTGTGAAGTCCTGGGTTTAATGAATTCTGTTGTCTGAAGTATATGCAGTGACTGTGAGCTGTCTGAAGGCAGCACCACCTCCAGCCAAGCCCGCCATCTTGTCACAATGCTGAGATGGTGGTACGAGCACTCCCTAAACTGGCTCAGTTGGATTGCCCTTGGTTAGCAGAGCCTTACTGTTGGAGCTAACCGTGTCATGGAGTCACAGAATCACAGAATGGCCAGGGTTGGAAGGGACCTCCAGAATCATGAATCTCAGTAGTAGACATATGCTGACACAAAATGTGCAAAATAGTACTTTAACAATTCTTCTCTGCCTCAATCACAGAATCACAGAATGCCTTGGGTTAGAAGGGACCTCAAGGATCATGAAGCTCCAACCCCCCACCACAGCAGGGCCACCAACCTCCACATTTCATAGCAGCCCAGGCTGCCCAGGGCCCCAGGCTGGCCTTGAATACCAGGGATGGAAGGGGCATCAGAGCCTCTCTGGGCAGCTGTTCCAGCACCTCACCACTCTCATAGCAAAGAACTTCCCCCTGACATCCAACCTCCATCTGCCCTCCCTCAGCTCCAAACCATTTCCCTCGTTCTGCTGTCATCTCCCCTTTCCAAGAGCTGACTCCCCTCCTGTCTGCAGGCTCCCTTTAGGCACTGCAGGCTGCACTGAGGTCACCCCGCAGCTTCTCTTTTCCATGCTGAACAAGCCCAGCTCCCTCAGCCTGTCTTTGTAGGGGAGGTGCTCCAGTCCCCTGAGCATCCCATATTTGTGGCTCCTCTGGACCCTCTCCAACAGCTCCCTGTCTTCCTTGTACTGGGGGCTTGAGACCTGGATGCAGTCCTGCAGATGGGGCCTCACAAGAGCAAAGTAGAGGTGGACAATCACTTCCCTGTCCCTGCTGGCTACCCTTCTGCTGATGTCACTTGTGTGGAATTAGTTTAGGCAGCACTGGATGGGACCCTGGGCACCCTGGTGTAGTATTAGATATGGAGGTTGGCAGCCCTGCCTGCTGCAGGGGAGTTGAAGCTTTATGATGCTTGAGATCTCTTCCAACCCAAACCATTCTATGATTCTGTGAACACTCTTATGACCAGCACAACAAACAGATTGGCTGGAACATGAGTGAGATGTTCATAGCCTAACATAGATGTCAAGAGCTGACAGCTGTTGCCAGCTTTTGTACAGGATTTAGACACAGTGGTGGGCAACTAATTTCTAGAGAGGGTCAACAGAAGGAAAGAAACCACGTGTTTTTATGAAGAAATCTCAGCTGCCCTTCGGTTAATGGAAACAAGTTCTATTAACTTGCTGGAAAATAGCCAAAAAGGAAAACAATGTGAAAGAATTACAGAGAGAATTCTGTGATCCTGCGTGCATTGGTGGTCAGTGGAGGTATATTTGGTACTCAGAGCTAAAGTAATCCCATAGAAGTGAAGTACCGAGTGTCTTTATTTCTCACTCAAGTCACTCAAGATGTTTCTGCTCATCTCTTCATAAATTTGAGCTTTTCATTTGCATCCTAGCTTCATTGATACAAGCAATAGGTGTGGTAACCCTAGTGCAAACAGGCGTTGTGTCTTGAACAACACTGTAGTTTCTTTGTAGGTAAAATAACCTTACAAGGCTTGGATTGCCTCTGGGGTTTGTGTGCAAGTGAACAAACTGGGTTGTTTTGTGTGCTGTTTGTTTTGTCAAACGGATCTTTTAAAAGGGAAAAAAATGATACTGTTTTTCATTTTAGAGACGTGCTGATCTGTTTTAGAATACACAGAGGACTCTGTCCTTTTGCAGTGGAGTTGGATGACTGATGCTGGATAGCGGATTGCTGCACTTAGGGTTTATTCACCTACATGTGTACAACTTGCAAGTCCTAATATCTTGTTTTATTTTGGTTTGGGTTGGGCTTTTTTTGGAAGAACTGGTTTAATGTCATTCTACATACTCACATAGCCTTTAATTTTCGTAACTGGCTTGAGGATAACACATAATACAGCCATCCCACACAAAAGAGGAGCCAGAATTATTTCTGCAAAGCCTGTGACCGTTAACCACCAAGGAAACAGAAACAATACTGTGCAGATTTTGGGACCAACTAGAGCCAAGCAATGCTGTATTCAATTAAACAATCAAAAGGACATTTAAAACCACGCCACAAAGCTTCGGTTTCATCTCAGTGGTAGACATACGCTGACACAAAATGTGCAAAATATTACTTTAACAATTCTTCTCTGCCTCAATCACAGAATCACAGAATGCCTTGGGTTGGAAGGGACCTCAAGGATCACGAAGCTCCAACCCCCCACCAATGCAGGGCCACCAACCTCCCCATTTCACAGCAGCCCAGGCTGCCCAGGGCCCCATCCAACCTGGCCTTGAACACCTCCAGGGATGGATGGGGCATCAGAGCCTCTCTGGGCAGCTGTTCCAGCACCTCACCGCTCTCATTAGTAAAGAACTTAATGACTCAAGTGACTCTTTCATTTCAGGACTGTTTCCTGAGCAGGGCAGTCTTAGCCAAAACACGCGGTTCTTTCAGGAAGGTCAAACAGCAGCCATTTATCCAGACTCCATCATAAACAGTGTTCAGTTTGTCTAAGAGACTCTCACTGAGCTGACTTCAGGTTATCAGATGTTTACTTTTATCTGCTGAAAGAGGAGCATTTCCTCCCTCTCCCTTAGGTGTCTCTAGCCTGCTCTCCCCATCAAGTGACACATTTCAGAACAACATACAGACTCGTCCCATGCTTCATTTCCTCCATCTGGCTGCAAACTCTAGGGACAAACGTGAACTTTGGAATGCAATGAAAGGAATACCCTGAAATGTGAACTTACCTTTTCTGCATGTAGAGACAGAGTGTTTTTCTGTTTGTTAGTTTATTGGTTTTGTGTTGGTTGGTTGGGTGTTTTTTTTTTTTTTGCCTGATGCCTAAGATGAGATGCTGGTCTTTGCTGCAGAATACTGTTTCAGGCAACGAAGGAGCCTGAGATATATCAAAGTGGGCTGAGCAAATAAATAAGTAAAGGTGACTCAGACTTTCTTTGTGTCACAGCTATGGGGTCTCTGAGACTGCTATTATGTTTAAAATCAGAGATGTCTCAGAACAGGTTGCCCAAAGAAGTTGGGGGTGCCCAAGGAGGTGCCCAAGGCCATGGATGTGGAGGTTGGAACTGGTTGATCTTAAAAGCCTCCTCGAACCTAAATCTCTCTGTGATTCTATGAAGTTAGCAGGCTATCAGCCAATGTGCAGATGAACCATTAAACTCCAGCCAGTGTTGTTCTAGCAAGTTTTCCCATAGCACCAATGCTCTCTCCTTTAATTTGCACGACTGGCCCACCTTTAATTCTTCACTTTTCAGGGGATGGGAAAACCTGTGAAGCCTGTTTGTACATCGGTCCTCACCATCTGCAAGGCAAGAGGGTCATTAATAATGCAGCCGATGGAAATGAGGGCTTAGGGACGTGTTTATTTTTCTTCTTAATAAATTGCATCCTTTGGAGGCTGCTGAAGCGGGTTTCCCCAGTGCTGGAGATCAATAACACTTTCTCTTTCTTAGGTTGTTTTTCTTTTTAAAACGTTTTTGTAAAACACTGGCTAGGATGGGCAGGTATTGTGTTTCTGTGAGCAGTTTGGAGTGATGTAGTTGTTTGAATAGATGGAAGAAATCCTCTCTGTGGAGCATACAGTAATGGAATAATAGAGAGCTGCTTTATTATATACTACCATGAAATAGCAAAAATGTTGGCCAAAACCCTTTGTCCTAATAAGTTTCCAAAGAATCAAAATTCTCTAAATCTACACCTCTAAAGTACTTCAAGGACACATGATGGTCATCATAGTATCACCTTGAAGTCTTACCACAGATTTTAGTTAATTTTTTTGAGCAATTAACCAAAATAAACTTGCTTACAATCACTGCTCTCAAAGCATTGTTTCTTTGGTGTCTTTTGTCCTGCATTCAAACGACATTAAAACCAACACTGGGGAAAATAAAGACTGGAAGGTGATTTAGACTTGACCTCATGTAATGTGAAGAAAGGACTGGTGAGAAAAGGAGAAAATTCTTTGCGGGATGCTTCATACTTTTTGACCTTAATTGGCTTCCCAAAATAAGATGCTACTAATCAGCTGAGTGTAGCTTTGGCAAACTTTTGCTGTCTGGGCTGAAATTTTGTATGCTGTGTGTCTGTCTCAAATCTTTCCATTTGTTTCCTTCTCTCCCTCCCTCCTTTCTTTCATTTCAGATAAAACAGTTGATTTGAAGGTAAAACTAAAGCAAACTTTTTTTTTTTATTTAAACTATTTAAGAATTTCTAATATCTCTATGCCTTGGAAGCAGAAATAAAACATTCAGAGGAACAAAAGGCTGGCTTCTGGTATTGCCAGCGTGTCTTATGTTGTCTGTCTCAGGTCAGTGTTTCTCTAGGCTGAATGTCCTTGGATACACTGGGAAAATTTTCACAGTCTGTCTGTTAATATTCGTGGTACTAAGGAACGTGGTTTAGTGGGCAATATTGGTGGTAGGTGCACAGTTGGACTAAATGATCTTAGAGGTCTTTTCCAACCTTTATGATTCTATTACTGAATTGAATTAATCTCATCTGCCAGATGGTGTATGGCGTAGTCCTTCGCAGTTGAAATTGTCTGTTTAGGGTCTCCTTGGTAAGCATGGGAGAGAAACTGATAAGCTTGAAGTATGAGCTCAACTAAACTGCTGTGGTTCAGGGGAGGCCAGACTGGAACATTTCGTGTTAGGTTCTACAGATAGAAGAGGTCTGTGTCGTGAAAAATAGGTAAAGGATGTATTCTCTGCCCTTAATCATGATTCCTTATTTCAGAAATATATGCTCTGTCAAAAGAGAGATGACTTTAGGTGTAGGGTGCATTTTCAGCAGACAAAAAATACTGACTTTGGTGGTCCTGTGTCCATAAGAACTTTTCTCTTGCAGATTTCATCAGTTGTGATAATGAAATGTAGAAAACAACTAACCTGAAGTTATTCTGTGTGTTAGCATGAAGTTGCTGGAGGTCAAATTTGTCTCTTTTATCCATCAACACTTGTGAATTACACAAAGCAGATATCTAAATTAGCTACTGAACTGAACAGGTGGGACAAATGTTACCTGAATTTAAATGTTCTTAATATAAAAAGCAATGACTAGTCTGACACTTTCCTATATAGAAAACGTTGAGAAATAGGGGGCGATTCTTACGATGCTTTAAGATACATCATTTCAGAGGATTTCTGATTCCAGGTGATTTGCATTCTGAGCTCTGCTGGCTGTGCTGGATGTATCTCGGAGATTGTAGAAGGAATCTTTGGAGATGAGCTCAGTTTTAGATGTATATATTTGAATGAAACGACGCCCATCCAAGGCCCTGAAAGACCATCCTTGGGGAATGGATATTTTCATTGTGCCTTTGAAACATGAGTCAATCTTTTTCAAACCGAACAGTGGGAATTTTGGAGAAGAGGTTGAACCTGATTGTGTTTACATCCTTCAGTCCTAGGTTTTACTGGTATGGATGATAGTACATCTCCAAGCTATTCAGTAAAAAAGAGTAATGTTTTGTTTGCCTTCTGGACCACGTGGAATACTCTGATTCCACAAGATTTCTGATGTGCTTTATATGCAGTTCTGTTGCATATGATCTCATGAGGGTGGTCAGGCACTGGAATGGGCTGCCCAGGGAAGTGACTGAGTCACCATCCCTGGATGTGTTCATTTAGATGCTGTACTGAGGGGATATGGTTCAGTAGGAAATATTGGTGTTAGGTGGATGGTTGGATTGGATGATCTTGGAGGTCTTTTCCAACCCTGGTGATTCTGTAACTCTGTGCCCATTCTGTCCATTTGTAAACTGATGCATCGCACATCTCAATATCCATAATCAGTGTTTTTAGCTTTCATCTCAGTTGCCACATTCAGTAGAGCAGAATAATCCACTTTTCCAAGATCCTACAGACTCCTGTTCGTGCAGCTTTCATGCTTTATATAAAGAAAATTCTGCTGTAATCAACTGAGGTTTCACTGAAACAAAATCAAAGCAAATAACGGATACAGCTAATCTGTGCTAATTGTGTTTTAGTGGGTTTCTTTTGTTTTGTTTTGTGGGTTTGAGCTTTTTTTTAGAAACTTCTTGGGGTAATAAGAGAGCATATCAGATCTCAGCAGCATTTTTTTTTTCCAATTGTGCAGATGTTTATGTTTTAAGTATGTTTGTAGTAAACTATTTTGGTCCTGTGTTGTTCCATCCTTCCCAGGTATTTAATTAAGATTAGATTCTGCTGAATTACCTATTAGAATTGTCACATCAAAATCCACAAGCAGATCATGAAGACAAATACAGACATAATTGACTTTAATCACAGGCTGAGAAGGTGGTTCTGTGGGAATTAATCACTTCCACTCATTTACATTTAGCTTTTCTAGGACAGTAGTAGTGCTGCCCTATTCAGAGTAATAGTGAAGCAATGATGTGGAAATCAAATGGAAAATTTACACTGTCTAGATTTTAGTTTTTAAAACGTAAATCTCATAAGAACTGCTACAGCTGTGAGGCTGTAACTGCTTTTGCACCTTTTTAAGGTACTCTGAAATTGGATCTCAGCTGAGACATTGTAAGTAAGTGTTGAGAGCGATGGCTTAGAAAATCAGTTTCGTAGCATGGAATAATTTTGCAATATTATCCGAAATATTAGGGTAATTTCCAGTTTGCTATAGAAGCATTTGCAGTGCCTGTTTTTATTATTATTATTGTTATTATTATTTCCCTATGCAAACAATCCAGAGAAAAAAATGAACTTCACTGAAAGGCCTGGTATTGTCTGCAGCATTCTCTCATCATTGTGAGACAGAGTGCAAAGCGTGTCAAGGAAAAAGAGAAAGCAAGAAGAATCCTACACTTTCACTTCTTTCTATGACATTCCAAAGGAACGAGATCTGCCTTAGAATCATGGAATCATAAAATCACCACGGATGGAAAAGGCCTCCAAGGTCATCCAGTTCAACCCTCCACCTACCAGCTGTATTTCCCCACGAAGCCACGTCCCTCAGTACCACATCTAAACATTTTTTGAGCACCTCCAGGGATGGTGACTCCACCACCTCCCTGGGCAGCCTTCTGTTTGAGTGGGAGATTTCAGATATTCAGATCATACAGTGTTTTCATTGAACTGCAGCCTTTTTTGACTATCCTTCTCTTTCTGGAAGATGCTTGCAGGGTTTCTCTCTTGCTGGGTTCTGTCCCTACACCGATTTTAATTTCAATTGCTTTTCTTCCTCCTTTGTTTATACTTCTGTTATGCTCAGCACTGTCCCTACTAAACCCAGGATTCTTATAAGCTAACCAAACTGGTTTTATGCTTTATTGGCTTTTCTGTTTACCAAGATGAGTACATCTTGTTCCAGAGCAAGGCTGACCCATGTGTTGCTGGAGTGAATTGTTCATCTTTTGTTCGCTCTAAAGGGAGCCAAGAGAATCCAATATAGATGTAGATGTTTCACTTTCAGACAGCTGAATTTGTGTGATGTGAATTCTGTCATGGGTGTTGCAAGACCACATGCTGTGGAAGGTCTTAATATTGTCCAAATGTAATGAGACCATTAGCCACAAAATGGGATACAGCTGGGTGAATCTTAGGCCAATTAAGGTACAGTAGAAAAGGAAGACCATAGGAAATGGGGATGGAAGAAAAAGGAATTATGGAACTTACCAGAGCTTATACAGTGATTTAACATTATCTTTCAATGTAGGAATGAAACTCTTCTATAAAGACAAAGCCAAAAATTAAAAAAAAAATTTTCATATCTCTTAAAACAGAATAGACAGGATTGCAGTTCCAGGCCTGTTTTGAGAGACATTTCCCTGACAACTGAACAGTGTATGCTCTTGAGTCAACAAAGTAGGGGAATCGTTTTTCAATCCAGAGAGGAGTCAGGAAACTTATTATATCCGTTCTTTTTTTCACTGAGATAGATTGAGCTCATGAAATCTTTCTATGTTGTTCATATTTGCAGAAGAAGCCAATGGGTATTCACCTGGGACATCACTGCAGATTGCTAAGTCCAAGCACTCAATGAAGTACAAGCTGTTGTACTCAGAATAACTCTGGTCTTTGTGAGAAAATAACAATAAGGGAAAAAAACAATGAGGAATTGCACAGACACAGCAAAGAAAGATCATTTGGTCATCCTTTCTGAACATGGCGATTTTTCAGACCTCCAAAAATCCCTCCGCCGGTGCCTAAGATCTGTCAGACCAAAGTCATGCATGCATTATCTTCTCTGTCACCAGGCAATTGCTTATTGATTTTACCACCTTCTGATATGTCCCTTTCATTTGTTATTTTATTGCTTTCTTCTTTCCAGTGGGAAAGGTTAGAGATAACATGAGTTGGCTGTGCAAGTGCTAGAGTTCAGTGACTGAATCTTGTCTATGAGTCTGTCACCAAGTGCAGAAACACTTCTCTACCTGATGAAATGCCTTATTAAGATATGCCTTACTAAGATGAAGAAGATGATCAGGGAACTGGAGCACCTCCCCTAGGAAGACAGGCTGAGAGAGTTGGGCTTGTTCAGCATGGAGAAGAGAATTCTGCGGGGTGACCTCATTTCAGCCTTTCAGTATCTAAAAGAGAGCCTACAAAGGGGAGGGGAATCAACTCTTTGAAAGGGTAGATAAATGCAGGACAAGGGGAAATGGTTTTAAGTGGAGGGAGGGCAGATTGAGGTTGGACGTCAGGGGGAAGTTCTTTGCTATGAGAGCGGTGAGGTGCTGGAACAGCTGCCCAGAGAGGCTGTGGATGCCCCGTCCATCCCTGGAGGTGTTCAAGGCCAGGTTGGATGAGGCCCTGGGCAGCCTGGTCTAGCATTAAATAGGAAGGTTGGTGGCCCTGGACGTGGCAGGGAGGTTGGAGCTTCATGATCCTTGAGGTCCCTTCCAACCCTGGCCATTCTGTGATTCTGTGTGATTCTGTGATTAAAGATAACCCTGGTACATCCTCCTAACTAAGAGCATGTAGCACCTCGCATAGAGACTAGCTTGGGTCTGGAAAGCAAAGGTAGGCTAGTTGTGATAGCTTTGTGCTCAAGACAATCACTTCAGCTCATCAGAAGACCTAACTAAGGGTGCTAAGGGTGGCGTTGCACTTAAGTAAATATATTATGGATATGTATATAGAATCATAGAAGCATACAATCACCAAGGTTGGAAAAGAACTCCAAGATCATCCAGTCCAACCATCTACCTATCGCCAGTATTTTTCACTAAACCATCAGTACAACATCTAAACATTTATTGAACACCTCCAGGGTTGGTGACTCCTCCACCATCCTGGGCAGACCATTCCAGCACCTGACCACTCTTTTGGAGAAGTAGTTTTTCCTAATGTCCAACCTGAATCCCCCCTGGTGCAACTTGAGGCCATTCCCTCTAGTCCTGTTGCTAATTACATGGAAGAGGAGGCTACCTCACCACAGCCTCCCTTCAGGCAGTTGTTGAGAGCAGTGAGGTCTCCCCTGAATCTCCTCCAGACTAAATAATCCCAACTCCTTCAGCTGCTCCTCGTAAGATTTGTGCTTCAGACCCCTCACAGCTTCACTGCCCTTCCCTGGACACGCTGCAGGGTTTCAAAGTCTTTCTTGCAGCCCAACACTGGCTGTTCACAGCAGTCTTGGCAAGATGTGGTACTTTTATAGTCCTTAGCTGTGTTTTGCCTATCCTTTTGATATCCTATTTCCATACATTCAATTCTAGAGGAAGGTATGTAAGTAGTTGTCAGACACAGAGAAGGAAACTTGGAAAATGCAGGGAACAAAATAATTCAAGTGGTGTTTTTTGAGCAGACCTCTAGCTAGCTAGTTGGGTTCAAATCAGAGAGACCAGTGGCAGTGTTGATTATGAATTAGCAGGGACCATATGAGCTCCGGTGCAATCTGAAAGAGCAATAGATGCAGCTATGGTTAGGAAAGGAAATGCAGATGACCTATCAAGGAAATCAAATTGATCAAGCAGTTGTTGCAAAATTTTGATATGCCAGGTGGGGAGCATGTTTTACTGGTTATAGTGTAATGCTTTTAAAGAACCTTGCCAAGTAGCACTTAAAGCTCTGATGGAATGGAGCAGCATGTAGTTACCTTTATGATCTCGTATTAGATGCATATTAGTTCTGAAGTGCTGCATACATTACAGATGCTTTGTGAGGGTAATTGACCTGCCTGTGATGATGAAGAGAAAGCTGCTCATACCATATTTCTATTTTGACTAATGCTTCTTAAATACATGGTAGTTCAAAAATATTTCATTGCAGCTGAGTGCATTAAACTGGGTGCAGTTGGGTGCATTAAGAAGAGCATGGCCAGCAGGTTGAGGGAGGTGATCCTCTGCCTCTTCTCTGCCCTTATGAGCCTTATGAGGCTGCATTTAGAATACTGTGTTCAGTTCTGGGCTCCCCAGTTCAAAAAAGACAGGGGTCTCCTAAAAAGAGTCCAGTGGAGGGCAACAATGATAAATGTCCTGGAGCATCTCCCAAATGAAGAAAGGCTGAGTAACCTGGGTCTGTTCAGCCTGGGGAGGAGAAGACTGCAAGAGGATCTGATCAATGCTTATAAATATCTAAAGGGAAGTGAGAGGCAAATGGATGAGACTAGGCTCTTGTCAATGGTGTGCAGCAACTGGACAAGGAGTAATGGCCTAGAACTTGAACATAGGAAGTTCCATACTAACATGCAGAAGAATTTCTTTATGGTAAGGGTGACGGAGCGCAGAACAGGCTGCCCAGAGAGGTGGTGGAGTCCCCTTCTGTGGAAATATTCAAGACATGTCTCGATGCCAACCTGTGCAACTTGCTGTAGGGTACCTGCTTTATCAGGGGGTTGGACTTAATGATCTCTTGAGGTCCCTTCCAATTGCTGTGATTCTGTGATTCCGTAATGATCCATAGTCTTTAGTTAAAGAAAATGTGGAACAGAGAAAATAATCCCAACCAAGGCAAGAATTGCTGGTTACATTTTATAGGTGATGTTATATGGGAGATCTGCTGAGAGCAACTCTACAAAGGGAGTTATGAATTACATCCCATAGTCTCTACTTTGAAGTCTGGAGGTGATGACTTGCAAAAAGAAGCTAGAATAGCTTGATGTATAGCTAAATGATTCACTTGTGCCCATCTTGGAAGCCTGTACCTTTCCCACTTTCCACTGGAGACTTCTAAAGTCATTAGAAGGTCAAAATGCTCAGATACCCAGAACAGTCCTTAACTTTCAATATTCTGCTGTCCATTCGTACCTGTATGGTTTAAACATGATAATATTAAGGAGAATTGTCATATAGTTTTATGTGAAGTTTGTTTAAACAAACAAAGTATGGGTTGGTTTCATATACTGTGTTGAGGAAAGTCATAGACTTTAAAAGCTCAAGAAAAGCTGGGCTTGATGGTCAAATATATGGAATATAATAAATATGAATTTTCAGCAAGTTTTGATAATGTCTTTATTGAAAAAAGATTTTAACCTTCACAGAATGTAGGTATCAGCTGAAATCAGAACTGAGTGTCCTAGACGTTATGGGTTTACCTGAACATAACAGATTTCCATACCTCTGCTGTTCTTTAGTAATCTCCTGTGCATCTCTCTGCTTGTGCTAAATGCAGGGCATCAAAACTTGACTTACTGGAAACAAAAGAGAACCAAAACTTAAATATAATGCCATAGATTTGATGTGAACCAAGACAAATATGCATATGCTTACTGCATGTCATATGAGAGAGAATAATTTGTAAGTTAAAAAACTATGCTGTGTGTGAGAAGGAGGAAAAAAAAATTAGGAGGATTATGTGGTCTTTTCCCAGAAGTAATATGAATACCACAGGGATTTATACTAGAATAATTCAGACGATCAAGAATTGATTCAGATATTTTGAAGGTGTTAGCTGGAATATCTTTCCTTAATTTGCTGAGGGATGCTTATGTAAACCTGTTCAAGAATGGTTTTGAGAAGTTTCTTGAAATGTTAAGAAAATTCTATAAAATTAGAGGATGAGGAAATAGAAGAGCCGATAGGGTGTATAGAGATGATAAGTGTACTTTGTAAAGACCAATTATAGCACTTTTACATTTTCAGGGAATTTCAATTTAATCAAAACCACTCAAAGGAAAAAAAAAAAGAAGACTACCAAAATTATAATTGAGTGCAGCCAAAGTAAAACACGCAATAAATTAATAGACTGTACTTACAGAAGGAATAAAGATACTACTGGAAGGAAGAAAAGGCCATGATATTGACAGAAATCAGCACCCAGTTTTGCTTACCATTAGCACTTTGATGTCTTAAACTTCAAAGATGGAATTTTCTCTGTTTATCCTAAGCAGACTGAGTAAAGAGACAATATATATATATGTATATGCATATACACTGTGTCAAAGCAGTAACTTTCGTTGTCTGAAAATAGCATTAAGATATGGGAATTGTTCTTGAGGATGCTTAAATCTACTCTGTGGACTGTAAAGAGAGACAAGGTAGACTGAACTGAACTGTGTCAAAGATGCAGGTAGGTTCAGAGCTGTTTAATGTTTGAATGACCTGAATGAAAGGGCACAGTGCATCCTCAGCAAGTCTGGAGCTTCATCAAGCTCAAGAAAAAGAAATGCAAAGTCCTGTACCTGGGATGGAACAACTCCATGCACCAGGACAGGCTGGGAACCAGGTGGTTGAAAAGGAGTATTAAAGGACCTGGGGTTCTTGGTAGTCATCAGCTTGATACTGAGCAGTGTGCCTTTGTGGCAGAGGACCAACAGTTTGGTGGGCTGCATGACAACAGGAACTGGCAGCATGATGAGGAAGATGATCCTTCCTCTCTCTTTAGCCTAAGTGAGATACAGATGGAGTGCTGTATCCAAGAAGAGGGAGAGAGAGCTGGGACTGCTAAACTGAAGAAGAGATGGCTCAGGAGGATCTCATCAACGTGTAGAAGTATCTGATGGGAGCAAGTGAAGAAGAATGAGGCATGCTCTTCTTACTGGCAATCAACAAGCAAGAGGCAACAAGCACAAACTGAAATACAGGAAATTCACCTTTACCATGATAAAGCTTTTTACTGTTAAGGTGGTCAGGTACAGTTAGAAGAGACAACCTTTTTGTACATGCCACCAATGAATATTTTCCCACAAGACCCACACATCAGTGCACGTTAAGAGCTCTGGCTGGATCCTTCCTTGTGCACAATCCTGCTAGGTTGCTTTTTATCAGCTTTTTCAGAAGTGTGGCATTTCTGGCTGATGCCATCAAGATATTCTGGTGTATGTGGAAGGGCTGGCCTGTCCCCTGTAGCAGGAAAAGCTTTCTGATAATCCATCTCTTTGATTAAGCCCCCTGATGTAATTACCATACAAAGCCTGTTTTGTCACTGACAACAGGCATGTTGAGGGGAAACAAGGACTGCAGGGACTTTTTCATTTGGCACACAGAGGGAGAAAGGTGAATAAATGTCTTCTTGGTGTTCAAGGGAAAGATAGAGCTGTAGTCTCAGGTTCTATAAGTCTGTGCAGGTTCATTAACCTCAGTGCATTTACAAAGTTCAATGTAAATAAAACAAGACATCCCCAAAATATTTAAAATGCTAAAAATAATAAGTGGTTTATCAGAAATAATAGAAAAGACGTGCTGTTCTTGTTGTCTGCCTTTATAAGAATGTTATTTGCTGTCTACTTTGTGTGGGAGATTTTAGTGCTCTTGCTCTCTAGGAGACTTATTTGGTATTAAGTTTTCTGTTAGTTTCTCTGTTACCTTAAATATCTCAGCATCAGTTTATTGACACCATATTAAACTAATTCGTTCTTAATTTTTTGTAGTAACTCAAACATTACTATTTGGGTTTTATATTGCTGGAGAAGAGACTAGAGGTGAAATTATTCTATTCAAATATAGATGTTGACAATGTAGATGTCAACATATGAGCTAGCTGTTAAGAATTCCTCTATACTCAAGGGATAGGAGTTGAATGTTTAAAGTAGACAGCTAAAATAGGTCAGACAAATTGCTTTGTTCCTATGTCTACTTCCTTGATTTTGTAAAAAGAGACTTGACAATGAGCTCATATATGAGTACATCTTCTAGATTTCTAAACTTAGCTGACAAGACCTAGGTCATTGAAGGGTTACTTCCCTGTCTGTGTTTATTTCTTGCTTGTGTGAGTCTCAGTTGACATGAGAGAGGTTCACACCATGTTCTTTAATATAAATTAGGAAGATGACATTGGGGTAATTTTGGAGGGAAATGATAAAATGCTTTGAATTCCACACCTTATATTGACAGCCTACAGGTGATAAACGATGTATCAATTATATAACCATCTGTTCATATCTAAGCCAATGATGTTCATCAGGCAAAAGCCGTGCCAAAATCACCCATGGAGTTCCCTTCCCTGGGGAGAACTCAGAAACACTGATGGAGTGGTGTGAGGGCCAAACTGGTTATGGCTGAAGTATTCTTGGTTGCTTCTTTTACACATCATCATTCTCCATCCGTGGTGTATTCTGCATAGAGGAATACTCCTCATGCCACTGAGAAGTGCTGAGATCACTTTGCATGGAATGTGTGACTCTGCTGCAAAGCAATCTGCAGAACTGTGATTGATTTTGCATATCTCAGAACCTTTTAGATTTCTGCACTTGTACTGTTCCCATATGGTGCAGGAGAAGGATGAGATGGGCAGTTCTAACCAGATGCTGAATTAAGATTAATTAAGTGAAGAATTCACATTTCATCACCTCTGGTCAAGGCCACTGTTGGTCAGCTTTGTAACTTATTGCTTTCCTTTCAGACCTCTGGCATGCATCCTGGAGGTCCATAACGAGGAGCCTAGCAGATCTGATTTTTCTTTCTTTTGGGTGAGATCTCAGTCGCGGCTCATAACTGCTTCATATAGTGACTGAAATCCTCTTTCATTCATCCTGCATTCATTTGAGCTACTGTATAACAATTTCATCTATTACTTGGTATGGTGAGAACTCAATCTTTACAGATGTGATCCTTTTATACCTACCTGTGAGTAGGCGCATCCTACTTGGGTTGGCCCACATGGCACTTCTTACCAGCATTTAGGCTTCTGTAACATGTAGTCCATGTAAGCCCTAGGGACACTCGAGTCCTTTTTTAAACAGGAGAAAGAAATGGCCACTTGCAGCAAAACATGTTGCCAGAGCTCTTCCAAACTTCTCCTTAAGGACCCATTATTCCTCACAGAGTAACACGAAGAATTTGCTGTGGCATGGAGAACTTTTGCAGTGGAGATATGAATCTCTTTCACAGATGGTGTATGACTTTCCTAAGCCATCAGTAGACCCCCAACAAGTCTTTTGTAATCCCCGTGTTTCAGCTGTGCTTGAAATAATTCTCTGAAGCCCTTTAAGGATAATATTTTTTTCCTTCATGTGTGCAGCCCTTGTGCTGTGGGCTATTCTGACTTCACAGATTTTAATTACGGTAGCAGATGCAGATAAAACAACAACATGAAGCACTAACATCTCCGGTTTACAAATGAAACTACGTGATGCGGCTTTATGAAGTCTTTTTGATCATTCAGACTTTCCTTCCAAGCCTTGTATTCATATTTTTATTTATTCTCGCAGTACTGAATGGAGATGGAAATGCTTCGTAGACATTGTCCCTACTTCTGAAAAGTTTTTCTCGTAATGATTGGCTGAATGTACTTATTTGTGAGTTAATTATCCTTCTGTTGCTAATGGGTTGACTCTGCACCTATGTGTGATAAACACAACAGGAGCTGCTGCACATTATATGCAGATTTCTCTGGAGGTCCAGGGCACAGGTTCATAGGCCTGGTTGCTATTATCTAAAAAAAATGCTTGGGCTTCTGTGGATGACACAGAGACCTCAGTCCAGTTCTTGATGTGGGTTTCCATGACTACCTTGAAGGCAAAAAAAAATGAAGCTGATTCTTTTTCTCTGTAAAATGTCAAAGAAACGCAGCAAAATGGTTAGCAGATGTTCTCACATCTTCAGAAATTTCTTTGAAGCTAACAGAAAGAAAATAGAAGGCAGCCTTTTTCCACTCTTCTAACCTAGTGAATGCCAGGTTAAAGTAAAGCTGGATCTTCAACCATTGGAAAGAGTGTATTCCAAGGGTTACCACTTTACCACAGGTTATCCTTCCATCCATTTTGTTGACCATCTCCCACTCTTCCGTTGCATTTAAGTCTTGTTTTTGACTCATTACAGTGGCAGCATCCAAGGACAAAACTCAATCTCAACACCATTCTCTGGCCTTTCTGGCTGGAGTTGCAAATTATCAAGAAGTAATTTCAAATCCAAATGTCTGTTAATGTGGCTGCCTGGTTGTCTGTTGCTTCTGTTGATGCAGAGACTTTCTTTTTCCGTCTTTTCACTACTGAATGTCACCATGGATGTATTCTCCTCCTCAGCTGAGATCGTATCAATCCTTCATTATTTGATAAACCATCAGAAATGCAGTTAAGTAATTAAATTCAGTACCAGAGTGGACTGAGAGTGACTGATCGAGTGAGGATGGAAGAAGGCAGATCAGAGAGAATTTTATGAATCATTGTTCTCCATTTAGTCAGAGTCTGGATAGAGAAGACAAAAATCTAAAGAGAACTTAATTTTCTGTTCTGTTTTTTTAATTGAAAGACTCTACTTTCTAAATGCTGATATCTTGGCTGTATGTTGCAATTAATATAAAAATGGAGTACCCACTGACTGTGAAAGTTTTTTCACATTTGCTTTTGGCACTCCTTTATTTACTTTCTGTCTTTGGTCTGTTTTCTTTTCAGCCTTTGCTCTTTTTTTTCCACATTCTGATTTTTAAGTGTTTTATTGTTTCTGTAGTTGTTTACATGTCCTGTACCTATGAGGTTTTTTTTTTGTTTGTTTTTCTTTTTCCATTCTCAAACATTTACTTACCTCTATAAACATTTCTCTTGTTAGGAAGATGTCAATCATGTTTATGCCTGCATAGGTGATGAATGGTGGTGTATAGGAAACCTGCATCACACAATAAGAGTTTGAAAAGCACCTCTGCATTCAAAGTTTTCATTTACAGATGTAAACAAAATATATAAGAATAGTTCTCTGTCCCTGAGACAAACTGGTGTGGCACAGCTCATGCCCAAAACTCCCATACTTTCCCAAGAAAACAAATTGTGTCTAATCTTCTGTAGGCAGAAGACCTTGAAGTGAGTTCATCTCAGAGGAAAGAGGTCTATAAGGTAGAGTTAAAATGAAAGGATTCCATCTCAAGTAATGGGCAAATTCATTTTAAAACATGATGGTAGGGCATCAAGGTGAGATCTCTAAGCCTAAGAGCACAATTCATTCCTTCCCATTCCTCTTACTTCAAAAAGCTCTCAGATTCTTTACAACTCTTGGCATGAATTTTGTTATCTGGACCAGTGATCTTTGAGAAGAAATCACCAAGTTGTACAGACTCAAGAAACCTTCAGTCGTGATTTTGAGCTTTTACTGAAATTAAGAAGATCAGGTTCTTTACAGAAGAGTGGTGAGGTGCTGGAACAGCTGTCCAGAGAGGCTGTGGATGCCCTGTGCATCCCTGGAGGTGTTCAAGGCCAGGTTGGATGGGGCCCTGGGCAGCCTGGGCTGCTATGAAATGGGGAGGTTGGTGGCCCTGCATTGGTGGGGGGTTGGAGCTTCGTGATCCTTGAGATCCCTTCCAACCCAAGCCATTCTTTGATTCTGTGATTCTGTGAAATCATGACTGCAGAAATGAAGCATACAGACCCTCTGACCAGTTCAAAATGTTCCATTATTCCTTCCCTACAGATACAATAGAGTTGCTGTTAGAGAATCTCTTCCAGCACTTTCTATGATGCAAGCTACTGATCATACAGTCATGTTCTTTGGCTTCAAATTTAATACCCTAGATGATCTGTAATAACTGCAATCCAGACAATTATGACTGACCTCTGATATATGTAACTCAGTTCAAGTGTTGTGGTCTCTGCTTTCTTTCTGTTTCTTTCTTGTACCTCTTCCATGTTTGCTATATTCATAATCATTTTTCTCTTTCACTGCAGAGGTTTGAGTCTTGACATGAAGACACTGACAAGAAGATCTGCAGAGAGTGTGTGCTTCAGCCCTAATTAACTGTTAGAAGCTAAGCTTGACTAAAGATCAAAGTCAAGAGACAAAGATGGCCATCTGTTGGAAGAACTGCTTCTTCACTCTCATATTGCTTCCCATGGTAAGGATTGTTGTTCTTGTTTACACTGCCATTATTTAAATATGTGTTCCCAAGAGTAGCACTTGCTAACAATGAAGGCTCTGAGCTCTGGTTTTGTTTCTCTGTGGCCGAATGGATTCTATTAAGCGTTCTCTAGCTTCCTTTGTAGATGCAATTGGACTGCGAAGCCTTGAGGTATCAGCCAGTACTTTTGGTTGCCTCCATTTTCATATGGTCACTGTTCAGAAAACATGCAGGTGGGCCTTAAAGATAGTGGCTCTCCAACTCGTTAGTCACTTTGATGAAGATATCGGGCTTTTTATGAACAAGACAGGGATTTATTTGGGATGTGAATCTTTAGTGACCAAATAATGTGCTATCCTTTGAATTGCTCAGTCCTAACACGTGTCAGGGGATTGATCATATTAGTATATGCTTGCCCACTGCCCCCATCTGCATTGTGTCTCTATCTAGCCTCCTATAAAAACTGTAAGAACATTGAATAAAGCATGTTTTTTTTTTTTGCACTTTGCAACCATAGGCAATGGTATACAACCTGTATAATAAATCCATCTTGCATTTCAGCTCAGCCCTTGGCTGGATCATTGATCATAACTGCTTTTCATTACGTCTCAGGAAGCATTTCACAAAGGAATGCTGTGAGAAACAGCACTACTGCTTAAATGCTCTATCTGATTCTTATTAAAAGGTTTCTGTTGCTTCCATACAAATGCTTTGCAAATGCCTAATATTCTTTGCTATCCAAGTGTAGTATCTTAAAATATTATTGAAATAAATTTTGGTTTTATTTTTAAGTAAGAATTGCTTAAATTCTTAAATTGTGATGTGACCCGAGTATCTTTTAACAGTATTTACAGTTTCTTGCTCATGCATATTGACTGTGTAACTTTGCAATGTGAAAGAGTCAGCATATTGCACTCCTCTTAATTTTGTCACACACGAATGCACATTCTTTCCTCTCGGGTCTTATTTAGAGGCCACTTTAATTGACTACAAATCTGAAGTGTAGCATTATTCAGATATATTATTTAGAATGAGAATGTTCATCTAAATAATTTAGCACCTCACTTTATAAATACCTGACATAATTTCTTTTTTTTCCCCTCATATGTTGAGTATTCTATTACTTAACTTCCTTGGGCAGGTAGATGGCATTATTTACAGCAGTCCCTTAGGAGCTCCCACCTTACTGCTAAGCCTAGGACAACCTCAGTGTTGATTCAGGAATGAATGTCAATGAGATACATCCTATGTTAGGTGAAATTGGAGAGCAGATTGGTAGAGCTGCTGTATTTCTGGGTAAAAAATCACATTTTTCAGACTGGAACAAACTCATTTATGTGATCATGTGAGTTGAAAGGCAAAAGGATTTTTCTTAATGGCCAGTGATCTTCGGCATTTCAAGATTATTGGCGTCCAGCTTGAGACAGACAGCAGGTATCTTCTTACTTAGAAGTGAACTATTTTTAATTAAGGAAAATAACTGCGGCTGAATGTATTTCTTGAGCTTTTAGAAGATGGATGACCTTCCTGGTGAATGTAAAAGGACAGCAAGCTTCCAGTTCTTAGCATTTCAGGACATAACTGTGATCGCTGAGCTGGATAATTAGCGATCTGCTCCAGCTTCTGGACTGAACTGCTCCCTAATGAAATTCTGTGAAGCAAACCAGAGTTAGTAAGAGTGAGTATGGTTTTGTACGTGAGGTTACTTCAGCTTTTTTTATGACTGCAGGACTTTCTCATAATCTCTAGGAAGCCAGGTAATAAAATTAGTGATTCCAAAGTGAACTTGTGTATATGCATACACACTTCTTTGGTCAGGGAAGGGACTTAGTCCTGTGACAGATGTGGTACCTTAATTTGTGTGTAGTATACATTCTTCTACAGTTTGTTTTGAAGGACAAGAGCTCAGGAATGGGTAATGTTATGTATGGTTCTTCCTTTGCTGAGAGTTTTTATCATGCTTGGGGTAACGTTTTACCTCTGTTGAGTCTTGCTTTCTCTTGGAACCATCTGATATGCTGGGCCAATGTCCTTACGTTGATATCATTCTATCATGCAGATACAGAGATTTTCTACAAAATGGGTGAGAATGAAAAGCTTGAGTCAATTTGATTGTCATCTCATCCTCCAAAGGGTTCCTTAAAAAGTTTTCTTCTTCTTCTCTTACCACACCTGGTACTGTTCAAGACATCACCATTTACTTTCAAGGAGAGCTGTTTTTTATGGCTGTGGGTTAGTTCCATCCCATGAGCTCCTGAATCTGTGCGGTGGCTTGGATGTGCAGTTTCGCTTTCAACAATTGATTGTCCACCCAAACTAAGGTCCACAATCATGAAAAGGTAAAAGAAAAAAGGCAAAAAGTGTCCTGATGGAATGTTCTAGGTGCCCTCAGTTCTAGGGCCAGATCAAATCCCGAGAAAATACTATATGTATAAATATTTAGACGTGGCCATATATAGACATGGACCATTATAATTATCAGAGATTAGGGTGGTTTCTGGTATGTTTAACAAACTTTAATACTTGCTTACTACAAAGGTATTCCACCTTCCTATTTACTGCCTGGGATTTAAAACTAAATCTGGAGGAGTGGGACCTGTTAGGTCTGTAGAGAAAACTCCTTGACAGCAAATTCAGAAATCTACTTTTTTCCCACTTGAAATGTTTTCCTAACTAAAATCCATTTTGATATTTTAGATGTTTTTAGTCCTTTTGTTGTTGTTGTTAGCTAGGGTGCTTGTTTTCAGTGCAAAATTGCACTGCAGCTACATCATTTTCTGTGTTCTGTCTTTCGTTTGCACATCCGTTTTTTTTTTACCTCATTTATTTTCATTCTGAATTCATGGAATCATAGAATTGGTTGAGTTGGAAGGGACCTTTCAGGGTCCAACTCCCCTGCAGTGCACAGGGACATCCACAGCTCCATCAGTTCTCACAGCCCCATCCCCTAACCTTGAGTGTCTCCAGTGATGGGGCATCACCACCTCTGTGTGCAACCTGTGCAGTGCCTCACCACCTTATTGACGACAGCTTCTTCCTTACATCCACTCTAAATCTTTTAGTTTGAAACCATTTCACCTTGTGCTGTCACTGCTACTGTCTGTCCCCTTCATTCTTATAGCCCCCCTTCACTGCCACTTCACTGTATTTCTCATTTCATTCAGTTGTGATAACAGTAGGCATGGTGTTTTTTTGTTTGTTTTTATCTGTTTGTTCTGTGTGTTCGTTTTGTTGTTTTTCTCTAAACTGGAAATATCAACAGAAGTCATCAAAATTAGTGAAGAGATAGGATCCTAAACCGAAGTTCCTTTGTCTGGTTCCAAATGTACTTGAGAAACAATGAAATTCATGACTCACAAAGTTGGCTTAGTGTATGAACTGAATTTTAAATGTAACTGCAATGCAGGTGTTCCAACTGTCTGAAATAATTCAATCAGTTGCATTCTTCAGCTAATGCTTGGAAATTCTTGTGGATGCATCTTTAATATCGCTAAGCTTAAGGTTTCAAATGAGAAGATGCTTCTTGCAGTGTTTCGTTAGCTGGTGAACATATTCTCAGTGGCCTTTACAGACTTTTAGGAAAGTCTTTTTAAAGGCTAAATAAAAAGGGAAAGATGAAAAGAGAAAGGTGTAAGTGATGTCCCTTGTATACAGGCACTGGAATTCGATCGCTTTATGGGGTGAGGTGAGGTGGATGTGTAGGCAGCATCTCACGGATCAGAGAGCCAGATCCTGAATGGATTGTTTCCCCATTCATTAGGAGATGAGGAGAGAAACTAATTATGTTTACTGTGATAGTGTATCTCAGCTTTTCAAGGGTTTGTATTCTACAGTGAAGAGAACTTGCTGTATTAGTCCTTATCTGTGGCTGTCCTTTCCAGTGCTAGGCTACATTCAAGTAGGACCATCTATATTTCAGTCCCTCTCATTTTCTAAATATGAGGAACTATGTATAAAGACACATTCACCGGTTCTGCTTCTGCTATGATTGATTGAATATCTGTAGCCTAAATGAAGGGTTCCATTCCCAGTGGGGGCAGAAACGTGTATGGTTGTGTTGGGCTCTGCTCTTTAGACAACGTTTTTAGACGTTGTCTTTAGACAATCTTTTTTCCATTTAAGACTTAATGAACTGGCATTTAATGAGTTTATTGGTCTTGTGATTTGTAAGAGCTCATGATCCTGTTAGAAAAGGAAACATTCTCTGCAGGAATACAGCAGTCTTCAACGTGATGCTCTGTTGCATGGGAATTGTCTCTTAGGGAAAGCAGCGACTCCTTATATGAACATGGCTGGGAATGTCCTCCAGAGGAGGATCTCTTCAAAGCCTAAGACTTGTTTAAAAATAATAAAATGAAAAAAAAAAGGTCTTAAGATATGTCACACTGGGTAAGGTAGTTCCAAAGATATGGCTCAGATTGTGTTGTAAGCTCTGTCCCAAAGATATCAGAGGGGTTCTGTGTTACATAACGGCAGCAGTGCCCTTCGAACAGCCCAACTTCAAGCACTTCATAGAGGAATAAAAATTAGGATCCTGGTTCCAGACGGTCCTTACCCTGTCAGCAGGTGGGATGAATACTTCCAGAAGGTGACTGATTGCGCCTGAGAGCTCAATAAATCTCTTAGTTTCTCAAAGAGAGCTTCATGTGTTGGCACTCCAAGGATGCCTGGGGCTGGTAGGGCCCTTGGCATTACATCGTTGCTCTGTCTCCTACGCTGGCACTTGAAATCTCACCCCAGGGGCTCCAGCTGTTAGTTAGGATTATTGCAGAAGCTGAAGAAAAACACACTTGGTTAAAATGTTTGAAAGCATATTAAGCTTATAAGCACAAAATGTGAAAGACAAACAAGAACAAAAGTAAAAAAATGAATTTTCTACCTACCTTTTTCACAATTACTACACACACACACGCATCCATGGGTAATATTCCTTATTTAAGCAAGTAATCTATCCAGGTCTTAGAAATGCACAGCAGCAGGACATGAAGAAGAAAATGGTTGCCCTACATTAATGCTTTCACTTTTCTGCCCTCTGTTGTAATAGTTGTAATAGTTTCTGTGAAGGGCAAATAATATGATGACAACACTGATTTAAGGCCATTAATACGATTCTTTTCCCTGCTGGTTTTATGTTCGTGAGCTTGGAGAAGTATTGGGTGAACAGTCAAATAACAAATTAGGAAATAAAAAAGATGTCTTGGAAAATGAGCCTATAAAAAGAAATCAAAATCAGTGATTTTTCATATTTCTTAGCTATTAATATATAGCACTTGTAGGGATGTTATTCAAGTCTCTAGCAAGTGTGCCACTGACCTCTTCTTCCTTGGGTTTGCAGAGTCAGCAGCCTAAAAAGGTTTCCTTTAAGGTCAGGTTGAAGAGGTAGTTGTGGTGCAGAACCAAAGCTGCATTATAGAAAAGGGGGAGATGCAAGCAAAAAGGAATAGAGGCATAGAGGAAGTGAATAGTAGCTAAACAAATACAGTGCAATCACTTTGCTGGAGATTTGACTTTTTATATATTCTCTTATCCTTGTCACCTTTCTGTCTAATGAATTGCAATTTTTACCTTCCCAGTCTGTAAAGAGTCCACTGCTTTGCACTGTATGGCAAGAACAGGGACCTTCCTGAGGATGTGGGAGCACCCAGGATTAGTGCTTGCCCCAGGGTTACACATGGCAAGGCCTTCCAAATGAGTGGTCCATAGGTTGCCTCTAAAATCCCCATTGGAAGAGGCAGAGGATGGAAGGCAGAATGTACTGTGCTTAAGGATGATTTTAGGGCTTCTTTTTCAAACCACCAGAGACAGCTCTTTAATCAAGCTCTATGAAGCCTATTAAAAACACTGCCAACTGTAAAGCCCAAGTGTTGCTATCCTTACAATCCCTGGAGGCAGAGAACCCAGCTTAACAAACCCCTCTTTGTCTCTGTGGGCAAAGAGTGAATTGCACACCCCAGGCTCGCTTCTGCTCATGAAAAGAGAACTGGGGTTTGGTCACATTTGTTTTTTTTTTGCCATGTGGAAGTCGCTTGGAAGAGAGAATTGGTGAGATATGAGTCCTCTCCTACAGTAAGCATAGTGATCCCTGTGATGTATTTATTCATTGTATTCTTTTTGAGCCCACAACAGAATATTGCCGTTGTAATGAATAGGAACTGTCTGTGTACTTTTTTGTGCCTGTGAGAGCTGAGCTGTGTACTGATGTCAGCAAATGCACCAATATTTAGCCATCTAAGTGATGGATGTCTGGTTGAAGATATTTATCATTATTAGTACCTACCAATGATAGTCACTTGTAAGAGGCAAGCACCTTCAGACATTGGTATGACCTCTCATAAACCCTCCTAGTAATCTCCTTATTGCAAGGTAATTAAAAATTAGCTTAGATGAGGCTTTGGTTTCCTTAGCTTTTAGAAAACTCATCTTCATTAAGCAGTTTTTATGAATATCACGTGGATGCTGAATGGATGACTAAGTCACCCTTGCCCAGTTGATTGTCTTAGCAATATCTTGGGACTCATCATCCTTGTCAGGTTATCACAGATGCTGTTTGTTATCTTTCCTGAAATACATTTTTAAAATCAACAATTTCACGTGTTTTCTTGCATGACTGACATCAGATGTCAGTGGAACATTGTATCTCTATGAAAAAAAATAATAATAAAAAGTCCATACCATTCAATACTTCACTCTTTAAAGCAATGAAAGAAAATCAGCCCTCATATGCAATCACTTCAGTCCTTCCTCCAATACACCTTAAGTAAGAGCACTGATCTGCTGAAAACTTTAAGACTGCAAAGTGACTGAGTTGTTCTTTTTTTTACTGCTTCTGGCTTTCCTGATAACATATTTATGCAATGTCCTCTTCTGTCAAACATTTCTCTGTGTGCTGATTCAGCATCCGTGGGCAAAATGTGTTATTGAGAGGTTATTTAGGCTAAATGCAGTCCGGTGGATTGGTTGTTTAAAGACTCCTGAAGAAGTTTGTCAGTCATGTGAATTACTGACCTGTGTAGATTTGGGAAGGGAAAATACAGGGTTATCTATTTATTTGTTTGTTTTTACTTTATTTTTCTTACCCAAAGCACACATATAAGCATGTTATGTATTTTGGCATTAAGATGTTCAGACCTTTATTTTGGCTTTGCTGTTTGTAAAGTGCTTGCCAGATAAGTAATAATGTGGAATGCGTTATTGGATAAGATTCGAAATACACTGAAGCTCAAAGCTGTAAGATAGTGTTCACTTCCTCATAAATATATATTTCCTTGCTGACCTCTGGCTGATGTGGTTTTAGTTATAAGATTTCAATCATAGAATCACAGAATCACCAAGGTTGGAAAAGACTGAGTATCACCCAGTTCAACCATCAACCTACCACAAATATTTCCCACTAAATCATGTCCCTTAGTACAACATCTAAGTGTTTCTTGAACACAGATGAACAAATGAAACAAGACACGTTTTCATACTGCAGTACAAACTCAATTCCCACGCAGTTCTGGGCTAAAGTAGCCCTTTTTAGTGTCTCTTCAGCCTATGTAGATATACAAAATAAAAACCTTTTTACCCGTCGTGTGTTGTCTATTATGCCTGAAGTAACAGCAGATACACTCTGTAAGCTACCTTCAAGCTCATTTAAAGTAACTATTGGATCTGCCTTTGTGTCTTTCATCTAGCAGCTTTGATAAAAATAATGGTGAGGTTATTATTCACTATGACCAACCATGGCAGCAGGCCATGCCCTTGTCCATTTCTTTTGCAGAGCAGCGGTGGGAGGGAACGCTGCAGGAATGGGATGGGTTGTAAGATGGTAGATGGACCTTTGATATTCTAAGGAAGTAAGACTTAGGTGATCGCAGCTCTGCATATGTGTTTTGTTTGCCATTTTTCCAGATCACCTACCTATCACAGAATCATAGAATTGCTGAATGGTTTGGGTCGGAAGGGACCTCAAGTTCCAACCCCCCTGCTGCAGAACGGTTGTGTTCTCAGATGAATTAATTTTCCAAAAGTTTGATGGGAATTCTTTGTTGAAGACAGAGATATTGTTAATTCTCTAAAGAAAAAATGAAATTCAGAATAAGTTAAAGCCATAGAAGAAAGCATGGTATCCAAACAGGCTCTCATCTGGGAGATGCTAATCCATACGATCAATGACCAAAGCCTTATGCTACTGATCAAAAAACTCATCAGCTTTCTTTTCAAGCAAGATCTTACAGCTAATTCAGGTATTTTTGAATCCCTGATGTTAGAACAATAACATAAGACACAAGAGCTGGAAGATCAAATGTTCCTTATGCCTCAGATTAGTGTTTACTTTGAGCAGTGCTTCAGCTTCTTGTTCCTCAGTTCCTTCTTTGTGAAATGAGGCCATCTCTGCTGCTCTGCCTCTAAAAACTACAGATGAGCATGAAACTGTGGAGAAAGCACTGCCTGCTGAGTTTTCCAGCACTGATACGAAGTCCCATGTAAATCTCCATCTCATGAATGCTTTCATCTTTGTATCAGCACATGCATTTCTTCTGCGCTTCACGCAAGTGTATTTGTTCTGTTGTTTTTTAATTATTGTGTATACCTGCTACTTTTTTTGAGATTTATTTTTTTTCCTGTGACTAAAAGGGGTAGATGGAGACCAGAAACTACAATATTGGTTTTGCTTTGGTTTTCTCACTGTTACCTATTTGTTAAATCAGTAATTCTGCAGATATTTGACTGCAGGACACAAAGACAAATGTTCAGTCCTGGAATTCTTTCTTGAGCCCATTTATCGCTGTTAACAGAAGATGAAAAACCACCTTGTGGATGACAACTTATATTGGAGGAACAGGTTGCTGTGTACTGAGGTCAACTCCTGCTACATGGTAGTGCTTGCAACTGAGGCCTTTGGATGTCAACCAGTGTTAAGTGGCGAGCTTCCAGCTGTGATCATTTGAGAAACAAAGAGAATCAAAGAAAAGGAATTAAATCTGGAGTTCAAAGGAAAGTAACAAAAACAAAGGGAAAGTGGCAGTGATGTGGATGAATAATGTTATTCTAGAGATAAAGTTCTATCCTTCAGTTCTTCCTGCATTTGGAGGGCAGGTGTTTTTTTTCCTGTAACTTTTTCATACGGGGAAATATCAAATGTTTGTTGGTTAGCAAAGGAGTAATACAGGAATTCTGAACACAGTCATCCTGAAGATGAAATAAATAGAAGTTAACATATATTGGAGTCACCCAGAATAACCCACGAGGAACAACATAAAGTATGTTCTACCAGTTTTGCTTTCAAGCCTTTTTTTTGCCTTAATTATGACAGAATTTTGCTCACATGGGAGAGGAAATTCTTTCTCTTCAGTATACAGTAGGCATACTGTATGTCCATTTATTTATGCTTTCTACTGATATGAGGATAACCACAGCAAACTGAAATAACATCCCTCTGTTTCTGACCCTACCCTGCAGAAAATGAAGCTTTCTCATTAACAACAATTTGAACCAAATCAAAGGATTACTTCAGTGTTTCCATATCTCTTTTTTGTACGTCTTACTGCAGTTCAGAAGTAAGTGAGGTTGTGAAAATGTAGACCACTTGCCTTAGAGAAAATGCTTTGCTCATCATTGATCCCTTGCACATATATATCCGTAAAAGGGAAGGTAAGGACCCAAACTCCCTGAGGAGTAAAAATAAAATGCTCTGTGGAAAATGAATTTTCTCTTCGTAATTAGAAATACGTTATCAGAAGTGAACTTCTTTGGAGGAAAGCATATGAGTTAGGGAGCTGGAAATGAAGACGATAAGGCTGATAGCTGAGCTGCTCTTGCCTCTTTCCTGACGTCGTGTTGCATGTATTGCGTGACTCTCACCAGACACTGCTATTATCTGCAGAGGCAAAAATTAGCTTATGCTGCTGGGATGCGTACTACATCAAGACTTTTGGAATCCAGAATGGCTGTAAATTTCATAACAAGAATTCATAGAGATTGTGGTGTGGTCATTGTCACTGAGAAAGTAGCATCTAACATTTTTGAGTCCAAATACACAAAGTTAGTGGACTCTGTTAAATCTGAATACAGAAATATTCCAGAAGAGCCTTCCTCTCTTTCTCCAAAATGACAATTTCAGTCCACTGGCAAATTAAACCTGGGAGGAAAGACTTAAATATATTGATCAATATTTATTATCTTCAGTGTAAAATAGGAACCATAGTATAAAATAGTAACCATGTATGCTAGGACTTCTAAGTTTTTATTGTGTTTTAATACTCCTCTCCTCTCCTCTCCTCTCCTCTCCTCTCCTCTCCTCTCCTCTCCTCTCCTCTCCTCTCCTCTCCTCTCCTCTCCTCTCCTCTCCTCTCCTCTCCTCTCCTCTCCTCTCCTCTCCTCTCCTCTCCTCTCCTCTCCTCTCCTCTCCTCTCCTCTCCTCTCCTCTCCTCTCCTCTCCTCTCCTCTCCTCTCCTCTCCTCTCCTCTCCTCTCCTCTCCTCTCCTCTCCTCTCCTCTCCTCTCCTCTCCTCTCCTCTCCTCTCCTCTCCTCTCCTCTCCTCTCCTCTCCTCTCCTCTCCTTTTTTTAAAATTCTGACACTGAAAAATGGTCTCTTGTTTAAATATGCAAAAAGTTTCCCATGAAATGTCTGCACATTGCAGTCAGCTGCAAACAGCACAGCTGAAGCATCTGTTATCCTTGGAGAAAGCCCCTGTGCCACTGTGTTCTGCAGCACGAATGCCCTTGTACCTGCCAGCCAGAATGGCTGCCTTAACGCTTCAGCTGCCTGCTGTGTTTTGTTGGGGCTGAGCACAGCAGGAGAGATGTACCACGAGGATAATGGAACGCATCCAGAATCTGTCCTTATTCACTACGATATCACCTATCTGAGCAAGTTTCTGTATGGTGGCAGAGCAGAAAATGCTGGAGCAGAATCTAGGTCATGATAAGACTCTGAAAGTGAGACCTGTGGCTTAGCTGTCAGGATCTGAAATGGATCCAGGTCCTGCGGGTTATTTGGAACAAAGTCACTCTTTAAGGGGGAGATCTGTTCTTAGAAGAAGACCATCTCTGTCACCATGTGTTGTCCCTCCTTAAATCAAACCACATCCTGCAGTGATGCAGGAATTTGAGGCTGCATATGCAATCTGGCACTTTCCGTTTTCTTTTTTCGTTTGGTTGGATTTCTAGTAATTTTTGAGGCTTTATTTTGTAACGTATCGTATATCAGAATGCCTTGGAACTTGATTGAGGCTCATCTCATGCAGCACAGCACATTCACCAGTGAGATTTTCTAAGCATACCTCGTGAGCAGGACACAAATGATGCTGATGCATGTATGCAGTGGTCAGAGAGCAGCAAGCAAGGCAGAGGCTGAGTGTTGAGGTTTTACTGGGACCAAGACGTGGGCCTCTGCTGATAGTTACTCTGGATATGCATTTCTTTCTTAATGCTGTATATGAAAGCAGTGTATTTCTCTTTTGTGATATCATTAGCAGGCAGTTGACGTCCAATATTGTCCTCAGTCACTGCATGTTCTCAAGCAGAGCACGTTTGAGCTGCATCCATGTCGCAAAGCATGAGCCAACTTCAAAGCTTCATGTTCTCAGGTTTGGAAAGTATAAGTAATAGGATTAAAAGGCAAAAGCCAGATGTCCTGTTGTGAAGTATTGTTTGTCTGTGCACATGAATTGATGAGTTGGGTACTTTTTAAGAAGGTAAATGCTGCACAACAAGTAATGTGGGTGCTTGCATTCAGCAATGTCTAGGGTATCTTAAAGCAGGTATTGTGCTTATGCTTACCAACAGCCAGGACAGAATTTTTGCACATAGAGAAGTTAATATGAATCACAAATTTATTGAACTGCTGTGTCTGTGGAGGGAGTTGTGTTGGTAGAACTTCTTCCTTTGGCAGTGGTTTACCTACCCAGAACTCATTACTATTGTGATATTGCTGCATATCAACGGAGAATTCTCTGTGATGAGATTGAAATGCCATTTAAATGTCATTTAAACACTATTATTGAATATATTACTAGGTATTCAAATGCTGAAGATCAACTGTGATCCATGCCCAGTGGTGCAGTCCTTCTGCTGGCCTGCCTATAGTGAAAATACAATGCAAAGATAAAAGTGTCTGAGATGGGATTTATGCAGACAATGTTTACAACTGCACAAGTCACGATGGGCTCTTATTTCTGTTATTAGCAAGAAACAAGTACTGAATCTGCAAGTTTTTTTCTATAGCCATCAGTATTGACCAGCACTGAGTGCTTAAACCATTAACTAACTGCTAGAGATGCTTCTGATAATTCTCAGTAGCATTTATGCAGTCCTGAATCTGGAGTTAAGGCACTGACCATGTAGGCTGACAGTCAGATAGGAACCTTTCTTTATTTGATCACCTAATAAAAGTAGAATTAGCCACATATTCTCTGTGGTATAAATCCAGGTGGAAGGATTGTTGTAGTTAATATCTTTAGACAGGCAAAATTTTGGAATATTCAAACCTATGGAATACTCAGTGGCCATTGTTTCAATGTCATCTTCATCCATCAGGAATATGTTCGTACATCTAGAATTCTTCTTTTCCCACAACCCCTTTTAAAACATTGATTGCAAGATAGCGAAATATTTCATATTGACATCTTTAAGCAGAATAAAAACATTTCTTGCTTCTTAACTGGATTACTTGAGTTGCACCCTGTTTTCTCAAAAAATCAATGCAATGTTTAATGTCACTTTCTTTTTTCTTTTTTTTTTGTTTTGTATCAATGCTAAATGACTTTGAGTGTGACCAACACGTGACAAAGTACAGATATATCATAGTCTTTACAGTCATAATTTGGGACAGCGGAAGAACAAGTCATTTTATGAGCCATGGCACTGCCAGATATCTTCTTACAGTCACTGCTACACAGTGCCCATGACCCAAGAAGAACCAAAGCCCCATCTTCAAGGTTCTTCCTCACCTGCTCCTCCTAAATGCCTCTAAAGCTGACTCTTTCTCTGAAAAATGGAAATTTGTTGCTGGCAGTGTTGCTTTTTCTGTGTATGGTCTCACTGATCATCATTAGCAAGTTTTTCCTGCACGGCCTCTTTTCCTTTCTAATCCCTCTGCTCAGCTCTGTACTGGCTCAGCTCGCCGTGTTGATGCTCCAACACACCATTCACTGCTCCTTCCTTTCCTTCATGAATGCAAACTTTATTTCCCTCCTTGAGTTTTTATAGAGGACTAGTGGTGAAACACTCCAGAGACCAGAGTGAGAAAGGAGGGTTTGTTGAGAAAGCTAATCTAGGCGAGATCTTTTGTACCAGGTTTTGATTCCCTGTGGGATCTGAGAGTTTTTTGTCATTGGTTTCTCCTCTCACTTTGGCACAGTATCTGAACCGACGTCTCTTAGCACTGAAAGGAGAAGGAGGAAAATTGAGAATGAGCTTGAGTACTTCCCGTTATTACCCGTGTTGTAATAAGCTCTTTGCCTCTATTCTTCAGTACTCTCCCCAGTCCCAAAGCCCGTTAGGGGAATATCAGCTGTAGCACGATGCACTGACTGGAACCACCTATGGGAAGGACTGAAAAGGAGAAATGTGTGTGATAGTTGAGGGCAAATAGCTTTAATTTAATTAGTGGATTAATTAAAGCTTTCTCTCCTGGGTAGGGTATGTATGTGTGTGTGGAGGAAGTGTTTCCTCAGCCTCCTGTTGCTGTTCTTCACGCATTTCTGTTCCAAGTGTGACTCAGATGGGGTTTCTATTGAGCTTACTGGGGGCCTGCACAAAACAAATTTCCTGTCTAAGATCTTTTTTCTTTGGGGTTTTGTTTAAAGTAATGAAGTATCAATGGACAAATAATAACGTGATAACAAAACTTGCCTTGCAAATGAATGTGGCATCCGGCAGCATGACAAATACAGAAATCCCAAATGCTTTTCTGTTTATCAGTGTCCCCTCAGTGAGAGAAGTCTTACGTTAGCACAGGTTCCTTCTGCCTTCACACAGTGAAATTCATCATGAAGTTTCTTCAGTCTGATAAACCATTCATCTACTTGACAGCCTTGTCTCTGCACACTGTACACAGATGCTGAGGAAATCAGATAAAAGTCCACAGTGTCCTGGACTTAATAACAAAACCATAACCTGTAGATCTAAGGAGAGGTTATCCCTTACTATCTTCAAAAACTTCCAGTTTTTGGCTACTCAAAACACGAAAGATGTCAGTCAACTGGAGTGAGTTCAGAGGAGAGCCATCCAAATGGCCTGTGAGGAAAGGATGAGGAAAACAGCCTTGTGTAGGCTGGTGGGGATACCTAGTAGGAGCCTTACAATAACTATGAGGAAGTCATCCAGAAGATGGAGCCAGGCTTTTCATCACTATGTGTGTCATGACAAAAAAGACTATGGGCATAATAGAAAGTATTACTGTTTTACCTTGAGGTCAGGTGAGCATTAGTGTAAGTTACATAGAGAGGTCTTGCAGTCTCCAGGTTTTCAGCTGGAAAAAAGGAAAAAGGATAAAAACCCTCCAAGACTCTTAAATCCCATTCCTCTTGAATACTTTTGAAGATAAGTGGAAATTGTGATGTGACTATAATTGTGACTATCAAGTTTTCAAGATTTCAACGTTTTTTAACTTTGGAGAGGAAAGACTTAGGAACAGTGGAAGAAATCCAACTTACATAATATAAGAACAATCAGAAATTATTATCAATCTTTAGTTTCACTTCAAGCGTGTTGTGTTTAGAAGGATTTCTAAACACTTGTCCAATGACTGCTTCCATCCCTTCAGTACAGGGCTTCAAGAAAGGTAAATTGGTATTGCTGGCCATTAGAGATAGGATAAAGATACACTTTGGTTTAACTCAAGGTGTTGGTTCCTGTGGAATTTGCCAGCTGTGCTGATAATATCATGCTTAAAGAAAGTTTTATCAACCAACCCATCTACAGGATAGAAAACCAGTTAAGACAAACTCAGAAATGGATTTTCCTGATGTTGCATAATACGTTTAGTCCAGAGTTGCCATTTCAGATGGTACACACTGAGCAAAGGGAGCTGCTGATCATGCTGCAGCTGTTTTGTAATCTACAGTAAGACCTGCATCTCTGCAGGAGCTGCCAATGTTAGAAGGTAACCATATCTTAAATTCATGTAAGCCTGTTTGAAAGAGATCAGTGTTCTGTTTTGGTGGTTTGCACTGTTGGATTCTTGTTGTTACTTAAGGCACTGTACAGTTCCTTGTTCCTTGGTTTGAATAAGTTTTTAATCACTTTGCCCTTTCACTTAGTCTGAAGTGTTTGGAAATGAGCAGTAGCTTGCATAATGTTTACCCAGGCAGACAAAAACACAACCAATTAACAACATAAGGTTTTCCTGGAGACAACAACTTACTCAACTGCCAAGCCAGTGCTGTGGGACCAGTGATCATGTAAATCAGTTCTGAAAAAAACCCAACACAGGTAATCAGAGCTACTTCTCAAAGACCTCTACTTGTAACAGTGTTCTTCAAGTCTTGGCCCTGGTTTGACCAGGAACAGTTGCTAGGAATAGGGAGTAAATCTAATGATATTGTTTCTGTTGCAAAGTAGGCTTCGGTACAAAGCAAATGATCTTATAAACGTAGTGGATTAAACATCTTGCTTGCATTACTTTGCATCATCTTGATGTTGATGTCAAAAACTTTGCGTGAGAGATTTAGTGAAGTAACAGTAGTGATGGTTTGTTTGCTTCTCCCCAGCCTCTGTTTTTACTCTTCTCATTTCATGGTGCTTCATATGACATATCTGAAATGGTACGAAAATATTCTCAATCACTTTGAAAAAATAATTTTAAAAAAGGGTCAGGTATTTACAGGCAGAAAATGGAAAGAAAACTTCATGCTACTGAATTATCGTATTTGATCAAGCCTTTCTAAAAATGAAGATGCCAAAGGAGTTGCACAGTTCATTATCACATCCTTATTATGACTTCAGAACATCTTGCCTGACCCTGGAGTATCTCAGGAACGGTGCTGACTTTTCTCACTCCTGTGGTTCCACTGAGTTAACTTGTAAAGGGAAATGATGTTTTAAAACAAATATGAATGTTCTTACGGAGAGTAAAATGAGCAGAACTCTTTTTTGAATGTCTGTTTGTGGTCAAAGACCGCTCAGGGTTTTTGATTAGACTTACTGCTCAGCACTAGGATGATCCAAATGAGTTTGGATTAGTCTGGAACATCTTTCACTGCTCTTTTTTTTTTTTTTTTTTTTTTTTTTCCAGATCCTTCTTTATGAAGAAAGGTTGAGGGAACGGGGCTTGTTTAGCTTGGAAAAGAAGAAGCTCTAGGGAGACCTTATTGTGTCCTTCCAGTATCTGAGGGGAGCGGATAAACAGGAGGGGGAATGGCTGTTCGTGAGGATGGATGATGATAGGACAAGGGGGAATGGTTTTAAAGTGAGACAGGGGAGGTTTAGGTTGATATGAGGAGGAAGTTTTTCAGCCAGAGGGTGATGAGGCACTGGCACAGGATGCCCAAGGAGGCTGTGGATGCCCCATCCCTGCAGGCATTCAAGGCCAGGCTGGATGTGGCTCTGGGCAGCCTGGGCTGCTGGTTGGCGACCTGCACACAGCAGGGAATTGGGACTGGATGAGCATTGTGCTCCTTTGCAACCCAAGCCATTCTGTGATTCTGTGATTCTGTGATTCCAACCACCCAAATACCTCTCTCATGCACACATTTTTTTCAGTGAATATGAATGTGGCACCAGGATTGCGTTCCCTTTCATAAAGAATTTCCTGTCATGTGTCTGAGAAGTTGCTCATGTACTTGATATATAACTTAGAAAATGAGTCAAGTGCTGAAGTGTAAAAGCCTTTTTCCATTAGCTGTGCATTACAGGGTCCAAAATATCCTGACAAAGGACAAACATAAAGTCCAGTGCTGACAGCAGCAACTGAAGGTGAAGTGAGATACCCTAAGGCACGTTAAATGGTCTAGACATCTGTACTGAGTCTTCTAACTTCCTCCCCTTGGTTATAGCCATATGTCAAATAGTGTCATACATGCAGCCAGAACAGCTGCCTAAGCATGGTGCTCGGCTTATGTTTATATGTCTTGTTCCTCAATGCCCGTGGTTAAGAAGCATCTTCCTAATGCAGTCCAGTGTTGCTCTCTTTGAGCTGTCTACTCTCAGCCAAGCTTTGTGCTACTTGGATGTGTTTTCAGGACTATTCTCTCCTCATTTGCAGGTTTACATGGGATGAGGGCCCAGGAAGCAGTGTCGCTGACTTGTACCACCCCATACCTCAGTCAGGGCACAGTCACTTATACATGCTGGAAAGAGATGAAAGGTTATTACAGTGCTCTGTAAATAGACCTTTATGCACCAAATCAAGGAGCTTGCCATGTCGCCTTTGCAATACAGAAATTGTGTGGAGAGGAAGAAGTTGCTCACAAATTTATCTTCACCTCTCTTGTTTGGCGTTCTTGAAAGAAGGAGAATATCTGCTGAAAGAAGCTGTCTACACCTATTTATTTCCATAAAAAAGTATATGCTAGCCTTCTGAACTGCATAATGCCTTCTACATGGTTACTTCCCCAGAGCATCCACATGTTGAGGAATGCCTTGCTTGAATGGTTGGCTCTAAACAGTTGCTAATCTGATGTATGCATGTGGCTAGGTCAGGTCTGGATGTGGCAGACGTGCAGCTCAGGCTTGTGCACTAATAGTGGCTTTTGTAACAGAAAAGTTCCCATTCGAGCAGCACCTTGAGATGTGAGAGAGTATATTTATGCTGTTACATGATAACGTGAGTTATTAAAATTATTGTCAAGGGATCAACCATCACTCACAGGTTGATTTCTGTGGCGATTGCTCTAATAAGAATAAAAGAGGAATAAATGAAAGCTGTCGACGTATTGCACATCTATAGAGACTTTGAGTGGTGGTTTCACACTGATGGTCAGATTTACTCTACCACACTGATGTCTTCGCCTCCTCAGAGCGATGGGGAAAAAATAGAGTGAAAAAAAGCTCATGAGTTGAGATAAGGACAGGGAGATCACTCACCAATTACCTTCAAGGGCAAAACAGGCTCAGTGCAGGAAGAATAATGTAATTTATTTAGATTAGAGCAGTGAGAAACAGAAGAACTAAAAATCTATTGAAGATATATTCCTTTTCAAAACTGGTGTGAGTCAATCTCCTCTACTTCATTGAGAGTAATATGTATTTTTCAAATTTGAATGTGAACTTCCTGTGTTTTCCACCTCGTTTTTTCTGGTGCATGTCAAAATATTTCTTAACAGCACGTGTCACTGATATCTTCTGGGAAGCAGCCACCAGACTGCCTACAATGAGTTCAGGAAGTCGTAAATGTCCTTGAGGCAAAAGAATTGACATCGTGAGGCCATGAAGTTCGAGCATATGCTGCCATTTCGGCTGTGCTCTGCTGTTCAGTTCTTAAAGACTGGCTTGACAGATGAAAGGCATAAACTCTGCCAGTACGTAGCGAGTGGAGACACGTGAAACATATGGATCCTTTCAGGAGAACATGATAACCTGAAAGCATCTCTGCCTTCAACAAAGAAATGTTTTGTTATAAGCGATCCAAACATGGCTTTGTTTTCTCTGAAAAGACACTGCTAATTAGCAGAGATGACAGGCAGCTCCTATTCTCTCACTGAGGTTGCTCTTTTCTCCTTCTCTTTGTTTTCTATCTTAGTTTCATTGTTCTTTGATAACTTCTTTAATGTCTGTTAGATTCGTAGAATTGCTCAGGTTAGAAAAGACCTTAAAGATCAAGTCCAACCACAACCAAACCATACCATGCTAACCATATCCACCACATTTAAACACATCCAGGGTTGGTTACTCAACCACCTCCCTGGGGAGCCTATTCCAGTGCTTAACAACCCTTTCTGTATAGAAGTTTTTCCTGCTATCCAACCTAAGCCTCCCCTGGTGCAACTTGAGGCCATTTCCTCTCCTCCTGTCACCAGTGAGAAGAGACCAGCCCTGCTCTGCTGTAATCACCTTTCAGGTGTTGGAAGAGAGCAGTAAGGTCTCTCCTCAGCCTCCTCTTCCCCAGACCAAACAGCCCCAGTTCCTTCAGTCTCTCCTCACAGGCCATATTCTCCAAGCCCTTACAAGCCTTGTTGCCCTTCTTTGGACCTGCTCCAGCACCTCCATGTCCTTTCTGTACAGAGGTGCCCAAAACTGAACACAGCACTCGAGGTGAGGCCTCACCAGTGCCGAGCACAGGGCAGGATGACTTCCCTGGTCCTGCTCACCACTCCATTCCTGACCCAAGCCAGGATGCCACTGGCCTTCTTGGCCACCTGGGCACAGTGCTGGCTCGTATTCAGCTGACTGCCCATCAGCACACAAAGGTCCCTACTGACTAAAGAAGATGCAAAACATTGAAGGGTAAATCACACTCTTCTGTCCTTTGATTATAGATTAAATTAAATCTTTTTCTCTACTTCCATGGGCCAGAAGTTGGGCGTGGTGGGTTTCTAATGTTTTATATCCTGTGATGGACTTTGAATCCATCCATCCTTTAATATGTTGTGAACTCCAATGGACATTCAACATCGATGATACGAAGCTGCAGAGAATTCTGCAGCTTAACAATAAACATGTAAAGAGACATTTCTTATTGTTTCTTTGTATTCTGCCTCTGCAGGTTTGACAACTAGAAAATCAAAGCTTTTGTAATCTGTACATGCTGAACTGCATAGGAACTGTGAAGTTCTTATATTGAGACAGCTCCCAGACACTCCTTTCAGACATGGGCAGCTGTGTGACCAAAGAAATTTCCCTGTCTTTGGTGAGATTCAGGGGATGATGTAGTAAAAACCGTTATGTTCTTGAGAGATCATAGAGGTCTGTGACAGGATATATTTTCCAGGCCCTTGGGAGCCCTTAAAACAGAAAGTGTTTTGTTTTGAAGAAAAGCAACTCTAATATGGTTGTGCTTGGTGTGTCCCATGGGGCAGAGGGCTTAAATTTATTACAGGGATTTTGGAGGTGGAACTGTGTAGTAATAGCAGTTCCTTCCAGTGGTGAGGAAGGCTTTCCATTAGAGGTTCATTGTGACATCCTCTCTTTGTGGTAGAGTTGGTAACTGTTACAATGCCAAAAGTCTGCAAGTGGGTCCCTGCCTCTTTGCATACAGAAGAGTACAACCAAGTATAAACTTACTTGGCTTATGCATGCTGTGGGATGTGTTGTAAGCATGTATTAGAATCACAGAATCATAGTATGGCCTTGGAAGGGACCTCAAGGATGATGAATCTCCAACCCCCCCCAGCACATGCAGGGCCACCAACCTCCACGTTTAATCTTAGACCAGCTGCCCAGGGCCCCATTCAACCTGGCCTTGAACACCTCCAGGGATGGACGGGGCATCACAGCCTCTGTGGGCAGCTGTTCCAGCACCTCACCACTCTCATAGTACAGAGTTTCCCCCCAATATCCAACCTAAATCTTCCCTCCTTCAACTTAAAACCTTTTCCTCTTGTCCTGCCATTATCTACCCTTATAAAGTGTGTGCTGGTTATTTGATGCATTAGTGACCCAAACTGTTCCCTCCATTCCATCTATGGTGTTGTGAGGGAAGTAAAGGCAATCTGTGTGGATGGGATTCCAAAAATAAACAGAAACAGATTGGATTCAGGTGTTGTTTTCCCTACTTGCTTGTTTCTGTTTATCACTTGGCGGATACATACCACTCCTAAGTTATCCTCCGTTATCTAGAGTGAAGAAAATGGGATGGGAAATACAGAACAACCAAGTAGCTTGCAGTGAGCTGAGCTGACCTACCCCATCTTCAACCAGCGTGTGGATTTTCATGAGACTTTCCACTGAGTTTGATTGGAACTTTAGCAGTACCCCTGTGAAATAGTCTAATGAAACCTGAGATTGTGTTTTCCTTGAACTGATATCCCCTAGCCACTTTCTGCAGCAGGAATGAAATCTTTTATTGATTTCTGAGAACAGGTCCCATTTTCAGTTTGTTGCTGCTTTGGGATTGCCTGCGTTCTGTTGGCCACAATGTTCCTCTTATACATTCATTTATCTTTTTTTTTTTCTCTTCTTTTTCCTTTTTTTTTTTTATTGCAGTGGGCTGCCTTAAGCCATAAAAATAGAAAAGAAGTTTTGGATCGAGTCATTTCAGTTGCATTGGCATTGCATTTTGGTCTTGGCAAGCAAGCTGCCTTGTATTCATTGGAAAGAAAGGCAGAAGGAAGCATTAAAGAATGGAGGAGGTGAAAGACTGGGAGCAAGAACTTTAATTTAGTTTAGGGTCCTGAGTGAGGTTAATGGATAGTGTGAGACTCATAAGAAAGTGGCAGAAGATCAAACAGAGCCTCAAATGATTTCTGATTCCTCTTTACATTATTTCTTTATTTAGAGGTAACCTTGCTTCTGCTTTATATGAGGAAGAAATGCAATAAAGCAAAGCAAACACATTGCAGATTGCACTTTGATAGAGGGCAGCGTTAAAAACAGTCTTAGGAACACTCTTAAGCTTTCTGTCTAGAACAAACAAATAAACATCAAGAAGTCTGTTGCAGTTTCATCTATTAAAGATTTTATTACTTTCTTCTTTCTGGAAGGGAACATCAAAACTTCCCAATGTCTCTTCATAAGCTCTCCAGCTAGTTTATGTTTATTACTGCTCTTTCACCACATTTTTTTCTTCCCATTTCAGATTACAGCAACACATTCTAACTGCATAATTAAAAAGGAGCAAGAAACCTGTCTGGAGAAAATACGGAGGGCAGCTGCTTTGAACCCTCTTAATGACTCTTCTCCAGGTGAGTTTCAGCTTGGGATGTGCCATATGCATTGATTTGAGGGTTTCCAGACCTTTTCTGTTATGCCTGCAGGGTTTTCCAGCCATGTCATTGCAAACATCTTACTGGAAAAAGTGCCATCACTGCAGTTATTGAAGCTTAAAGAGGCACTGTAAGGACAGTAAAAAAATCAATCAGTGCACACACACTATGCTGATAGGTGGCTCTTATCAGAGGTCAGGGATTTGCTTCCATACATTAGGTGATGCAGTGACATATATTGACCAAATGAATCAAAACCGTAACGACAACAGCAACAAGAATCAGTGTGCCTTGGAAGGAAATGTCTTGATAGGATGTTGGGGCTGCTGGGGGATTAGGCTGTAAGTGCTTCAAGTGCTCTACAACAGCAATTGCTCATTCCCCCTCATTACGTCAGTAATAATTTTTGCCTCTCTCTCATACGATCTGAAGACCTTTATCACAGGGATTAATGTTGTGGTGACTGTAATCTTGATAAAGATTGCTAAGAAACTGAGGCAGCAAGTAAAGAAATTAATGCTTTAATATCCTGTCTCATTTCCCACTGACTGCAGCAGGAGCTGCCGATGGCCAGCACCAATGAGAGAAGGGCAAAGAATGACAAAGCAGCTAATTGGAAATCAGGGCTTATTTTCTGAGTCGTGTCCAAAACGCTTCTGCTGTGACTTGAATGGGTAAAACTGCTGAGAACTGCAGATAAAACATGCTGTGTGTGTGTCAGAAAAGAGGGGAGATCTCCCTCTTCTTTACCTGGCTGCATATTTTAGCCCAGGAGCAAGAGAGGGTATGATGCAGATAACAGAATCATAGAATCATAGAATTGCTCAGGTTGGAGAAGACCTTCAAGATCATGAAGTCCAACCACAACCTAATCATATTACCCTAACTACCAAGCCTCAGGGTCAAAACAGACCATTTCATCATAGCTTGTTCTTTATAACTCACATCCAGAATAACCCTCTGCTTTTTGGTAACCCAGGTACTATTCAGATCAAACTCTGTGTCCTACCTATCTCAAATTCAAAGTGCACAGCTCAGAAATAGAGGAGGTCGAGTGCCATTGGGAAGCCTTTTGCATCTTAGTGTGATGAAAATGTATCACCCACACGGGCAGGGAAAGATTACATCCTTTCAAGCACTACCTCAGCAAAAGTGGTAATGCTCTTTATTTTGTTCCCCATCTATTTTTTGGCTCCATCAACTTTTCCCAGGTTTACTATGCTTTTATCTTCTGGGGCATGTGTCAAGTGAAGAGGGGCTCTTTGCTCATTGCTTCACATTTTCTCTTTTCTCTTGAATAATACATGAAGGTAAACAGGTGATGCCTCTGCAGTGGGAAGAGAACTGTTGAATGCACAGGGGCAATGAATTTGAGTTTCATAAATTTGCCCACACTTTTTTTTGCTGTTCACCACTTCTGAAGGCAGTGAGTTTTACTATATACAGGACTTTAGGAAAAGAAACCACATTTCATCTGAGATGTTTGCTTTCCAGTGAAAAATTCTGGATTTTTTCTTGCTTGAAAGCCATTTCTTTCAAAGGATCCTCTTTGCTGCCATTTCTCCATTCCTTTATTAGTTCTTGTGGAAGTGTTTTACATGTATTTCATTTCATCTTCAGTGCTGGTACTGTAACATCCCACTCTATCACTTTTAAGCCCTCACCTTCTAGACTTGCTTTTGAAGTCTGATCCTTATTTTAAGCCATATCCTGCCACTCTCATTTCCAACAAGGTGTTATCTCCATTATTGCAGGATGGGACATCAACAGACTTGTTTTCTCAAAAAACTTTGACATACTGCTTACTCTGTTTAGAAGAACACCTTGCTGGTGACTGCTAGCAAGTGATGTACAGTATGACATACTCCCCCCACAATGAATATTTGGAAAGCACCCAATTACTTCCAAAGCATTTTTGCTCCCAGTCTTAGTGAAATGGAGTGCTGCTCACCATAGTTGAATCTGTCTTGTAAGTCAGCAAGCATTGCTTGAACAAATATGATGAAGAGGTAGTAACCTTTTCTTAATTGTTTTTAACAGTACGATATTAATGATGGCAGGTACTGTGGTTTATCCTCCCAATGAGCTAAACTATACTACCTTGCTCTGAAAGCAGTGTAGCTCCATAGTCTTCTGTTACGTGTGATAAAAAGTCAAATAACTGCATGTAAAACCCAAACCCAAACTGTGTAATCTGTATCTAGTATTGTAATCTACAATATTTAGAACAACTACGTCACAGAGAGTTGTTTAGTGGGCTGGGATTGGGTTGTTGGTTGGACTAGATGATCTCAGAGGTCTTTTTCAACATGGATGATTCTATGATTCTCTGATTCTACAACTCCTACTACATGGGGTAAAAATTAATGATAGTAATAGTAGATTCTGTTATCCATTTCTCTGCAGCAATGTTTTGTGTAGCAAAAAGTACGGCATGAAATGCGATGCACTACCAAGTTAGAATTGGAAGAACATCTTATAAGTTCCTACATTTTGCAATAACTCAACCCTCCTGCCTTTGCTTTGCCCCTTGCTGTGTTCAGCATCTGTGAATGCAGACATAAACTAAATGGTTCCCCACAGCTCATCTGGATGAGGTCCAACAGAACACAGTTTTCAAGCTACAACTGTAACCATGGGTCGTGAAAAGCAAGGCTGGTGCTCTATTAGAGAAAACAGCCAGCCCTAAAGAATCACGGCTCTGATGCTTTCACCTTTTTCTCCCACTCTGCTTCTCATGCCCAGCTGTTATGCTCATTACTGTTTTATCTTTCACAGTACTGTTTCCCGCCCCCCCCCCCCCCCCCCCCCCCCCCCCCCCGCTGCTGGCTCTGTCTGCAATGCTTCAGAAACTGATTGCCTTGAGATTTTCTGTTGTTTCTTTTTTCCTTTTTCTTTTTTTCCTGTTATTTTATGTTGACTGTTTCCTCTTAAATGCTTCAAATTCTTCAGATGCCTTTGTATGAAAAGAAATAAGGAGCATGTGATGACCCTATGTGTACAAACCTGTCCAGCCATCACCTACAAAGTATGCTTGAAAAACAGAATTTGAAGAAAATGAGATCTCAGCAGGACCCAGAATTTGACTCCTTTGCTCTAGAGAGGGAATTAAAGTGATAAGGACAGATAATGAAAGCCAAATGCTGAAAAGAAAAGTGGAAGAGGAATGATTCCTCAGCTTCTCCAGGAGGAGGGACCAGACTATTTCTTATATCAGTATTATCAGTCTCCCTTTGTTCCAGTTTTTGTCTCTGTTTTATTGTGGAGCTGCACAAATTTCTGCTGGACTCTTTTGTAGCTGTCAACAGTCCTCAATGGACTTTCTGCCATGTAGAAACTGATTAAGAATCATAGAATCATAGAATGGCCTGGGTTGCAAAGGAGCACAGTGCTCATCCAGTTCCAACCCCTGCTGTGTGCAGGTCGCCAACCAGCAGCCCAGGCTGCCCAGAGCCACATCCAGCCTGGCCTTGAATGCCTGCAGGGATGGGGCATCCACAGCCTCCTTGGGCAACCTGTGCCAGTGCCTCAACACTCTCTGAGTGAAGAGGTTATTCATGATGAGGGTGGTGAAATGCTGGCATGGATTACCCAGGGAAGCTATGGATGACCCATCTCTGGATCAAGGCCATGTTGGATGGAACTTGGGGCAACCTGGTCTGGTGGGAGATGTCCCTGCCCATGACAGGGGAGTTGGACTAGATATTTTTCCAGGCCTTTTTCTAAACCCTGGATTTAGTTATAAATCTGTGGGATTCAGCTTACTAAGGATGGTGATGCACAGGAACAGGTTGCCCAAGGAGGTTGTGGATGCCCCATCCCTGCAGGCATTCAAGGCCAGGCTGGATGTGGCTCTGGGCAGCCTGGGCTGCTGGTTGGCGGCCTGCACACAGCAGGGGGTTGGAACTGGATGAGCTTTGTGCTCCTTTGCAACCCAAGCCATTCTATGATTCTGTGGTTTATAGAGCCTGAAATGTATTATCCTGGAATGAGCCAAGGTGTGATACAGCACAACATTTTGATCAAAAAGAAACAGAAGTGATGAGGTCTCATTGGTGATTAAGTGGTCATGACTCACTGCCAAATGAATGTTGATGTTGTAGTCCTAGCTAGGTAGTCTCATTCCCCCTCGGCCTTCATCTGAAATAATTTGTAGGACAGTAGCATTGCCAGGCAAGTCAAGTAATGCAAATGGAATAAGTACATGTAGAGATACAGTGTCTGCAGTTGTTAAGAGGAATCTTATCACAAGTACCCCTGTGATACAAATCAACAAAAGAGAAACTGATAAAAGCACCAAAGGGTAGAAGGTGGTAATTAAGAGATAATGGTGGTAATTTAGGGAGAGAGGAAACCACAATGGACTTTGAAAAGTGTTTACATCTTCATACTACTGTCATGGATCAGTTTTAGATTTTCATTCTCCTCCATGGCTCATCAGCCTCCTGTTCTTTTAGGGCCTTTTAGTTACCTGCTCTTGTTTCCCTTGGCACCCCTGGGAAGCTGTTGTTTCATTATGTGCCTGCGCATGTGTGCATGTGTCTCCCTTGTTGATGCAGCTGTGCACAAAGACTAGATTTGTTCTTCTCACACTCAGCTTTTAAAGCTATTGAATTGCCACTGCAGGGAGGGTATGGCTCAGAATGTGTCTCTACCCCTAAATGTTTTCTACTTGTCTCCTATTGTAACCAAGATACTGACACTGATAGCTTTGATCTGCCTGAATGGGCCTATCTTAGGTCAAAGATGCTTTTCTGTGCTGATGGATCTGACACTGCATAGAGTCTCTTCTACTATGCTCAAGTAGAAGCAAGGAGTTTCAAGATAGAATATGGAGACCATGCAGTACTGGGATAGAATCCATGTTTATTTCAGATATCTATCCTGCATAGAGGAGTAAGACACCTGTGTAAACCATCAGTATCTGAGCTGTGATCAAGCCTTATTCTTTCTTAGGCAAACAGAAGAGAAACAGATTCACTGATCTTTGTTTTCCAACCATTGTCTCCTTCTTTGGCTCCTTAGTGAATGCTTTATCTGTCAGCAGGCTTCAGAGAAATCTGATCATGATATGCAATGAATGGATTCATGTCACCTAAGTATAGCTGTCTGAAGTAGAAACCAGTTAATGCTAGTTATTTAGAGTCTGCTCATAGTAGATGAAGACAGGTGCTTTGAAGCCGCACTTAAAAGTACTAACAAGACTTAAACTTGCCTTATTTTAGACGCCCATCTTGTGAAGATTGTGTGTAGAAGTGCCAATTTCTCTCCACTGCCTATTAAACCAATAATTACAGGACATCTGAAGTTAGGTGGTATGAATCATACTGATTATAATGTAGCAGTGTTGGAATTAACAGAATCTTTGCCGTCTGGGCATGAGGCAATCTGCAGGCTCTTTAAAGAGCCTTGTTCTCAAATGGAGCAGCAGCAGCTATAGGAGATAGTATAGAATCACAGAATCATAAAATGCCTTGGGTTGGAAGGGACCTCAAGGATCATGAAGCTCCAACCCCCCACCAATGCAGGGCCACCAACCTCCCCATTTCACAGCAGCCCAGGCTGCCCAGGGCCCCATCCAACCTGGCCTCCAACATCTCCAGGGATGGACGGGGCATCAGAGCCTCTCTGGGCAGCTGTTCCAGCACCTCACTGCTCTCACAGCACAGAACTTCCCCCTGACATCCAACCTTAATCTTCCTTCCTTCAGAGGAAATGTACTGGAATTTGATGCTTGCCATTCTGAAAATACTGTCAATTACAAAATGCATGTGAGCTACCATCCCAACCCATAAAATCCTTACAGTAACAATCCCTACTGTCTTCTTTCAAGCTCTCCCTTCTGTAATCCTCAGAACTGCCAGGAAGTCCTTCTATAATAACAGAGGAACGCAGAGTCAGTAGGGTTGGAAATGACCTCTAAGGTCATCTCATCCCATCCTAGAAGGTAGAATGGATTTTGTGTAGGCAATTTGGTAAGATATTAGCTCTGATAAGATTGATTTTTGGGAGCAGGACTAAGTAGAAGTATTCATGTGCAAACAGTTTGTTCATGAATAAAATGTAGGTTCCGGTGACGTGTTTGAAGAATTTCTGGTGAAAAATAATGGAAAATAAAAGTTTCAGAACATTTGTTTCAGAGGTATAGGGAATATAGCTAACTAAATTTAAATGACTTAAGTTAAAAATAGAAAGCTAAAAATAAAAGCTCCCGTCTCCCTTCTCCATGCTTTATGTTTCTTATTAACCAAAAAGAAAGGAAAATCTCCTACCACATAGATGAATGTGTTTTTTTAATTTATTTCCAACTTTTTTTCTGTAATTATCGAAGCAAAATATCATTTATTTGTGCAGCTCTGCTTGGGAGTTCCATGTTTCTATGGTGACAGTTCATTAAACCACACTGCATCTCTTTCTCTTTTGTCCAAAGTTCGGTGCTGCCATGAAGTCTGATCTCACCTTCCACTACTCAGCACACACAGTGTGCCATGGGGAGCTGATCAGGAGTAAATAGGGGGAGCTTCTTTAGGGCATTCTTATCAATAAGTGATGTTTTATCCCATATACTTCTTTTATTTTTTTTAAAGATGATAATTTTCGGATTAAAATAATAGAAGATCCATTGGCAGTGTGTTTTTTTTTCTCCTGTGGGATGGGTAGATTGGAGGATTGCTCGTATTCACATCTCCCCAGGCTGTAATTGTACGCATTATATATAAAATTGCAGCCATGGTAGAGCAAGTCACTGCAGTTAAAAAAAGAGCAATGAATATCAGTAAATCATATGCAACGAAACAGGTGGTGGTCTTTCCTGTACTACTCTGTCTGTTGGTACCTTCCATTTCAAGGACATCTTGAAGCTGTGACTTGCAATTACTTAACCTTTTAATGACTAACCTAGTGCTGTAGCAATGCAAGGCAGAATTAATCTGAATTATAACTGAATGACCATCCATGATTTTTAGTATGATTTTCATCAGATCTTGGCAGCTCCTTTTAAGCTGCATATCACTAAGAGGGAGTTTGATTCTTGCTCAAATCAATGGCACAATTGACTTATTTCTAGGATCTGTGTTTCTAGAGGTGGAATACAGGTTCTGCTGGTGGATATTCAGTTTCTCTGCACTGGCAGTGACTGCATTTCAGAGGAATCTTGAGTGAACCCTGGATTTTGCTTATTTATTTCACTGTGGTTTTCAGTAAGTTGCTGAAGGAAGAGAAGTACAGAATTACTTTGGAGATTCTTAGGACTTGATTTGGGTGCACATAAACCCCCAGTGCCTTTTAAGCCCTTCAGACGCCTTGGAGTATCAAGATATATTTGTGTCTCCTAAAGCATCTCAAATGGTATTAAAATCTGTCCTTGTGGCAGTGCATTGAGGTCTTTCGGTGGGAATACCTGATGTAAGTCCCTGACAACTTTCACGTGTGGCCTAAATAATTAATTCAGGCTCCCTCAGAAGTCAGTAATGAAGAGCAGAAAACTTCTGAGTGCTGACCATTACCCCATAGACACCTTCATTTTATCCCTGGAATTGCTTTCAGAATGTGGTTAAATATCAGAACTTCAAGGATGATAATGGAAACTGAGGCAGTTGGGAAAGGGTTTAATGTATAAAGACAGATATCCATTCACATAAAGGTGCTTTGGGTACCTGAGAAACCCACACAGGGCTGGAAGATGTGGCATAGACCTACAGGAGTGACAGTACTACAACAGAAGCAGGAGATAATAAGGTTCAGGTGGCCCTCATTACCTTCAGTGTGCCAGCCAAAGCCCACCTCATTTCACATACATTAATCTACCTTTGTAGTCTGTGAGCTTAAAGAGCTGTTGTTCTGAATGCAGTTCAATGGAAATAGATACACATTTCCAGAGAGCCAGTCATGTTTCTTAAGAGAGTCCCCTGAAAGAGTAAGGGTAGGGTTTTGTGGACTCCTTCATTTCTTTGTTTTGTTTACTGAAGGGTGTTAATCAGCCCATTAAAAAAAAACAGCAACAAACAATACAAATGCCTGCTTATGTATTTGCATCAATTGTAGAGACATAGAGAAAAACAGATTAATAGATTACTAAAGCATCATTATAAGCACTGATTAACGGGGTCACAATTAGTTGTTTTTAACAGAGAAGCTACCAGAATATCGTCTGCAGTTTGGCCTTATCAGCAAAGTTAACGAGAAACAAGAAGGTGCAACAATAATTTCTGACCTCTTCTTGAACTTATGGAAGCCAGGAAGGATGTAAAGAGTATTGGCAAATAATAAAGACAAAACACACATATTGGTTATTTCTGTAATTCCTTAGATTTGAGCTTCTGTTGCTAATGAATTAACAAAGCACAAGCAAGAGATATAATAGGATCTATCAATACAGACTGGAATTAATCTTAGCTGTGTTGAGGATGTGTTTCTTCACTCTGGTACAATGAAGGATCTTCAATACATCAGCAGATTCCCTTCTCACCCTGAAATAATCCCACACATATCCTGTTGATGGTAATGATGGACCCTTGTTCCGTTTTGTGGCTTGGTGTTGAGAAGGGAATAGAGGCTCTGGAGCAGAATCCAAATGGAGTGCTGTTTTTTCATTGTCTGACAGGGCTATGATTGTAGAACTCCCAGTGCTTCTCAAGGAGGACCATACGGAATGGTGCTCCAACTTGTGTCCTGCTTCAAGAAAGCTTGACCAGGCTCCTCCTTTTTTCTTACATGTGAATATTATGGTCTGCCAGTCATCTATTTGAATGCGATGAGAATGAGGCAATGATGGTCATCAACTGTCCTGCAGTGTCCTTCCATTTCTGCCTGGGTTGAAAAGGCCTATCAGTGGCACAGCCCAGGAAATGAACCTATTGTATGGGACACAGTGGGAGTTGCGTGAGCATGCCATAAAGGTGCCACTGTTTGAACTTCCTTTCTTATTTTTCTGTAGCTTGCTATGAAGATGAGAACAATATGAGGGCAGATTTCTACGCCATAGGAATTTTTATCACGGCCGTTGTTCCAAAGCCGCCTTCACAGTCCATGGACAAAAGTTGGATTTTTGAGGGAACGAGTCATCAGTCCTATTTCAGATGTCTACTTTCAGATGATTGTTCTCTGGGATTACGTCTTTCTGACTACTACAGCTACTACAAAAAATTGGCGGCCATTCAAATGTAGATGTTGGCAGTCGGTCGGATGGGTCTCAGTCTGGAAAGCACATTCGGCAGTTTTTATGATTAGCACGAAGTTCAATGGCTTTTAGTAGAGAACTTCAATGGGAAGATTTTCTATAAGTTCTTAAGAACAACTTTTTTCACATGCTTAATATTTAGAATCACTCCTTTTGGGATCTCTGTGTAGCTTTTGTAGGATCGTTCAGGAGGCTGCAATCATGGGCTGGAGGAAAGATTTAGACCGTTCTTTACTATGAAATGGTTTTGTGTTGTTTTTTTTTTCACTTAGCACTTCATCAAACACCGAATATTCTAACATGGGTGGCCGATGACTAAATTCACCCAACTGTACAATTTCATTTCTTTCAGCTCATTCTGAGATATATCTGCTTCCTCTTAATATAACTCCCTTACAAACTTAAGCCAAGAACTTCATTATGTAAAACTGCCTACTCAATAATATATGTAATTGAATAAGTGTAATAATTTGGACTGCTGACAGGTTTTGCATATTGATTTTTCCTCAGCAAAATAAGACTGAAGGGCAGTGAGTTAAATCATCCTCAGACAAATAAGCAAGCTACAGCAGTATAACGAGTTATTAAGTACTCCATCTGCTAAGCAGTAAGAAAATATCTGCATGTACTCTTAACCATGGCAAAAATGACATAATTCAGTTTTACTTGCAGAAGTAAAAATAAAAAAATAGAAGTAAAAAAACCTTACATAAGAATGCTGTGAGCCCTTGCTCTGTACCTGTGCCTTGTTTCTTCTGTTTGTATTTCTTCTTCATTGTAGACTTAAGCTGTGCCCTTTCTTTTGTTGAGAATTACAGTGGGTCATACCTCAATTTCCTATATAGGATGTTGAAGAGAGATAAAATGTGGAGACAGTCCTCTAGTGACTGCTTAACTTCACGTTCTTTTTCATCACCAAAGGAGCGAAGCAGCAGGAACTGCATGTCCTATATTCATTATATATCTTTTAGCTTCTGAGCTAGGGAGGGAAAAGAGGGTGGGAAAAGGGAGATCCTTGGCTTTGCCCATGGGCAGCTAGCCAGTACTGCTGACTCTGAATGTGTGTGATAATTTTTGTTCCTGCCAAAAGGGAGGAAAAGAGAATGTGCATTTCCTTCCCCAAATTCCACTTGCAAAATAGAAGGAATAAGAAAGGAAAACATGGAAATATCTCGATTTTACATTGTTTTCCATCCATTTGTGAGACAAATGAAGAACTCTTGTCACATATTTCATTTTTGGGGTCATGTTGCGTAACGTGTGCTTCATCCTAGAGGGAAGAATTCTGTATGTCATACTAGAAGAAACTTGGACTTGGCCTGTGCTGTTTTTATGCTTTTCAGCTTGAGATACTACTGTCTAATATGAGTTCTACCATAAAAATTCAGTGATGCAACACTTCCACAACAAACTCTAGAGGCTAAACTCAGCTTGTGTTTTCTGGCTGAAAACCAGCATGTAGGTTCCTTAGTAAGAGTGGGAGATGAATCAAAGAAATTGATGTGAAGAAACTTAACAGCAAAAGTTTTGTCATCATTAAGCAGATATTCATTGGCAGTGCTGGGGTAGCATTGGGATAATGCTCCAGTAATGTGCCCCCAGTTGATTGATTGTGAACAGATTATATTTTCACACGTATTACATATCCATTACATTCCCCAAATCATTATTCTGTCCACTCCCAATGATTACCCAACAGATACAGCCTTATTTTGTGGTCTTTGATGTCATCTAGCATTCTTCTCGCACTGTGATGGTTCGTTGGTTGTGGTCACCTCCAATACAACAGTCTCTATCTTTAACCCACTGATTCACATTCCACAGTTGGCTCATCTCCGTTTGAGATGCTATGCAAAGACTTCTTTTGTCCCAGAGATAGCCGTGGACAACAAAGGGAAATGTCTTGATGCTGTATGTCACATTTTAGAGGAATTCCTCCTGCTGTGTGGATCCTGGCTTCTTTTGATGCTGATCAGTGATAAGGACTCCACAAAACTGCTGCACAGTTTTTCCATTGCTGTGTGTTTCTTTTGCCTTGTTAAAGCACAACAGTCTTATAACCTGCCTCCCCATCTACAATGCTACATCACAATTATCATCCACAACATCTAAAGGCTTCTATGGTGTTGCACGCAAGCATTAATCATATTATACAACAATTCAATGGCTATGTTAACAAGGTATATTATCACAATATTTTGTGTAATTACTTCTTCAAATCAGAGGAAGAGGGAGATTCTACAGCCCTATCTCTATCTTTGATGTGTATTTTAATTAAACCTGTTAATTTGAGACATTTCAGAAGTAGGATAATATTCATTCTCTCCTACTGATGTATGATTTTTTTTTTTCCATTTCAGATTTATGAGGATATCAAAAGTTAAGGTCCAATTCTAATTAGTGCTTGTTTTTCTTTAGTTTTTGAGGATACACCTTACTCTTGCAAGATAGTAGGAAAGGATTAGAGTTTAAAAGTTATCATCCAGATTTCAGCCAGACTTCACAGTGACCTCAGTTAAAATTCTCATCTCTGAATCTTGTTCTCAAATGTCATGACAAGTTGTGATCTTGACAGCTTGATGAATACAGAGTGCCTTACACACAGATTTATAGATGAATCAAAGCAATTACCCATCTCTTAGTCCATACTGCATTTTCATTTTGGTAGGTCCTGAGGAACAGCACTTACTCTTATCCAGTTTTAATTCTGCTGCTCTCAGTCTACAGCCTCATCTCCCACTGACTTTGGTAGGCATTTTTCAGCGTGTATTTCAGTAAACAGAACAATATTTGGCTCTGTATTTAGGAGAAAACAACCTCCTTGGGGAATGATTGGATCACCTAATTTGTTGTCTAAATTAACTGGCTACTCTCCCACAACTCCGTATATAATTGATAGACAGATAGTGAGATTTGCATAGCAACCTGCTCTGCTAGGAGGTGTCCCTGCCTATAGCAGGGGGTTGGAAATACATGATCTTAAAGATGCTTTCCAACCCAGACTGTTCTGTGATTCCACGATTCTGCGATCCAAAGCTGTGTTTCTCATCTACCCTTTCCCCTGCCTTTCTGATTACACAAAGAATGGTTTCAATCTTTCTAAGTGCCACTCCTTAGCAGCTTGTACTTTTGGTAACCACGCCACTTGTTTCATACTCACACAGTTACTAGAACTGATTGATCTGCTTCCTTTACAGAATAGCAGATCAAAGGTAGCCCAGTGAAACAAAGGAAGCAGAGATCATAAACAAAACAAAAGACGGGGTTAGAATAATTCTTGATTTATGGTTGAGGGAGAAGCTGCAGGTACCATGAGTATGTGATTACCAGGGCAAGAGTGTGTGCCAAGGGGGAAGAAAAATTACTAGAAATAAAAGACAATTAACAGTAAAATGCTTTAGAAGAGAAAAACCATTATTAGAATGTGCAACAAGAGAATGCCCGAGTGATGTGACAAGAGCAAAGCCAACCTGAAATAATGACCACAAACGATTAATTAAAATGCACTGAAGGACTGTTGCATACATTTTGAGGGCATGCCTCATCCCTGTTCCCAGGACACAGAAATATTGAATCTGCTCCAAGTGTTTGGTCATGCAGCCAAATGACGAATATGATTCTGTCCCTTCTCTGTTAACCTGCAAACTGCTTAAGACAGAACCCATTGTTATAATTGAATAAGCTAGAACAAAATTAAATACAGTGCTGCCAGTGCGTGGAATTGATTACATAATCATCCTCATACAGGATGTACCAGAATCGTTTACTTGTTTCACATTATTATTCAAGCATCGAGAACTGATAAAGAAAAGTTAAAATGGTAAAATCATGATAGCTGATTGCTCCAGTATGTATGAATAAGATATCCTGCTTGGTTTATAAATGGGACAAACGCTTGTATGCTTTCTAATGTTTCTTTCACATGTGACTTAAACACAACTATATCTATGTAAATAGACAGTTGTACTCCAGACCTATGTCTATAAATACCTTCTGCATGTTTGGATGTTGAAATGATGTGACTCTTTCTATCCCATAAGTATTCAGATAATAATGGCAGCTTCAGCAGTCCTTAATAACTGCATCGCATTTCTTCCTCTGTCTTCCTGATGTTTAGGCAGAGATGGATCCACAACACTTGTTCACTAAGGATCTCATCCGGCTCTTAACAAAGGCAGGAGAACAGTCTCATCTTCAGTACAGACTTTGCATTAACACCACTTGGACCTTTCTGTGTCAACCTTCAATGATTTTCTGGGCATTCTCACCTAACACATTTTATGTATTTAAGACATTGGAAATGTTTTTGTCTTCTTCTTGGTTATGTTTATGGGTTTTGTTTTTATGTGCTTTACTATATGCTGTCAGGAAAGTGGTATTCTGTAGCTTATGTAATACAGAGTTATGTGTAGAGTGTAAACATTTAGTTTTCCAGGATTAAACACTTCCATGGCCTCTGGTGACTGGGGATAGTGCTGGGCTAGCTGTGATGGTACTGGACATCTCTTCCCATTCTCTTAATGCTTTTCAAAACCAACAAACCAAACAACATCATCAACAAAACATCTATTGCAGCATATATTACTGAGCTACCAGGGGAACAATCATGATATTTTTCTGTGCTTCATCAACACCTTCATTCTTGTTCATCGTGCGTTCTGCCTCCATTTCCATCTATCGATACCCCTCACATTGCATTTTTCACTGCAGATTGTAAACTGCCCAAATTAAACCATCTGCCTTTACTTTCCTGAGACAGGGGAAGTTTAGGTTGGATATTAAGAGGAAGTTTTTCTCCCAGAGGGTGGTGAGGCACTGGAACAGGCTGCCCAAAGAGCCTGTGGATGTCCCATCCCTGCAGGCATTCAAGGCCAGGCTGGATGTGGCTCTGGGCAGCCTGGGCTGCTGGTTGGCGACCCTGCATATAGCAGGGGAACTGGATGAGCATTGTGCTCCTTCACAACCCAGGCCATTCTATGATTCTGTGATTCTGACTGTAAAACAATATGTAGCTGGGAACTTACGGAACAATAAATTCCTTTAGTCTCATATAGCAGCCAAAATATCTGATGTGTATGCCAGTCCTTCCAATGCTGGATTGGATTTATGCTTCAGTGATGTTTTCAGTGCTCTCTGAATACTCTATGGACAGAGTCAGAGGAGTTCATCACGAAACAGGAAACACGCTATGTGTTAACATGCCTCTTAACGAGCTTTTTAAAATGCATTTCTTTTCTTTGTTTCCTCCAGTAGACCATCAGGTCCCATGGGCTCTAATAAGGAGTTGTTTGACTCACCACTGCTGCAGTTTCCAGGAGAGATTATAGAATTTGCACACTGAAAGAAATTAAGTTATTTAGTTCAGCCATTTCTCATTCTCAGAAGATTTGAAGAAGTAAACAAGTAATAAATGCCTCTCGAGTGCATCCACGTTGGCGTCACTGTGGTTACATCAAAAATGGATTTGGCCCAGGATCTGTTATATTTTATCTCCTACGATAAAAGTGCCTTATCCTTTTAGATAACTCTATAAAGTATAGAAAAGCAAGAATAGGGGGAGGACAGAGTATGAATATGAAGTGGCAGCTTCACTGTTACAACTCTTGCTTGGAGGGTGTTTAGCTTCTCTGTTTCTTCTGTTTATTTTGCTTTGTTTTGTTTTCTAGCCCTTAAAAGCTTCTTAGCCCCAAAGCTACTATGAGACCTAAGTAATTGCTATCTATAAATGCCTTTGAGAGGAGCTAATACAGAACAGAATGCAAAATAAGTTCTGAAATTGCCAGTCATTTAGCCATAGAGCTTGGTTGCTATTTTCAGTAGTTCAATGCCTGTTTTGTTTGGTTTATTTATCCTTTTAGAAATAAATCCAAATTCTTATCTAATTGATTAGAGAGCTGTTCACCTCAGGTTCAGTCTGAGTAAGTCCCACTGAAAATCTTGCTTAGCTCTGCTGGGATCTTTCTAAGTTCAAAACACAACCCTGTAATAAGGGACTGTTAAGACTGTCCCATTTTAGTCCCAGTTCAGTACTGAGTTATGCTAAAAATTAACAAATGAAGAGAATTTGTTTGTTCCCTTCCGTCTCCATTTGTGACAGAAAAGACTTGAAGTGCTGGATTTGTTTCTGGGAAGCCTTCATGCTCAAATGACGTGTTACCAAATCCTCTTCTCATCTTCTTCCATACAGCCAAATCCTCACTCTATTTACAAAGGAACACAAACTCCAAAGCACCAAAAAGGCACGCTGGTAACATTTCACTTTATCTGTATCCATGGCAACTAATAAATCCGTCTGATCTTTACAGATGTCTTCTTCACAGGCTCACAATGGGCCAAATATAAACTATCCATGGGTGGCAGAAGTGGCAGTGGACTTTTTAACCATGCAACTTGGGAAGATTCCTTCTTATAGCAATGGTTGAAAGCCAGATTCACTGTAAGGCCCATGAATACTGGTGAAAAATTAACATACATGTAGGTTTTGCATAGAGAGTTTAGAGAATGTATGTCTATCCAGTTGCTCCACTGGCATGGAAAAAATGTAGCCTTATTTTTTTATCTGTAACAGTTCAGAAAGGTTGGATACCACTTGTACTGCTCCATCTTGTCCTTACTTAACTGCTATCCATAGGCAGATTGTGTGTGTGAAGGATGGGATCCTGCAGGAGAAGGTAATGGTTTGTGGAAATACACATCTTTTTGGGACTCACTCCACTGTTTTCTTCTCAACTAATTCTATAACCATTATTTTTCCTGCACTCTTTCCAGAAGTGACTTGATCCAAGTGACTTAAGGATGAAGATTAATAGCACTGTGATGTACACAAAGCCTTCTAGGCACTGCGGTGTCAGCTGTCTTTTCCCTTCTCTCACAGCTTAGAGAATTAATGGAAAACAGAGTTGATAAAGGCAAGTGCCTTATCTGCGCTTCTCCTCAGGAAGGAGGGAAGTGAGTCAGACGTGGTGGTGGGGCAGGATGATGATAACCATCCTGGCTGCCACCAGCAGTGAAAGGAATGAGGGATACCAGCTGTTGCTCCAGCAGTAACCCATGATCTCCCACCACCCATGTCCTGAGTGATGCCAGATTATCCGCAGCTGGCGAGCTTGGCACTGGGTCAGCTTTTGGCAGCTCGAAAGTGTTGTTCTGTCCTCCAGCAACACCAGAATACAATCTCCCAGTTTTCTGAGTAATTTCACAACGTTTTTTTGGCATCCAGAGTTGCAAAACGGTGACTTTCTCACAGAAACCGACCCTTTTTAAAGAAAGTTTTCTTTAAAGAAGAAAAAAAAGAACCCTCTCGATTTCCCAGATAATTGGCTTTTTACTCTTCTGCATAATTAGATGAAGAAATGTTCCAAAGGTTTTGCCAAACGGAAGTTTCCCTTAAAAACTCTTCAAAGCTCACCTAAGGCCAATTGGTTGGCAGCACTTAAAGGATTTTAGAGATTTTCTTGGATGAGGTTTTCTTGGCTAGTAACAATGCGAGAAGAGCAATAAGCGTGAGCTTAGAATAAATATTCTGTGATTGTAAAGAATTAAACAGCTTTAGGGAAAGAAAGCAGAAAAAGCTTTAGATATTTCTAATTATAGATAATAGCTCCTGCCGTGTAGAAGCTGATCTTTTCTATGTATAAAATATTTAAGGAAAAACAACAGTAATTTGGTGTTAGCCTTTCCTGCTGAGGTGCAAGATGGAGGCAGTACGTGGACATTGGCTTTCACTGTCACGAGGAAAACAGTTCTATGGTGGACAGATGAGAAGATGTCAGTTTTCTTTTCTCCTTTGAGACAGATTGCAGTGATTAGTGTATGTGTTTGTGTTTATTTGTTTTCCTACGAATAACATTCTGGTTGGTAATTTGTGTGGCTCCTAAATTAAGATACATTGAGGAGGTGTATTGAAGTTCTTGAACGTATATTGATGTTCTTTGCATCATCTTTAATGATGCAAAACATCCGAACCAGGTGAAATCCCTCCCATTGAACTCTAACAAAAAAGACTAGCTTCTGATTCTAAAGTACATGATTTAAGTTTGGCATTTAATTTCCTGAGATCTAAAGCCAACTATCTCCAGTTCATCTTTTTTTCTGCTGCTATGCTGTAAAACTCATTGTTATCATAGAGTATTTGGAGTTGGAAGGGACCCATGACAATCATCAGGTCCAATTCCTGGCTCTACACGGAACCACCCAAAAATCAGACCACGTGCCCAGGAGCATTGTCCAGCATTGTTATAATCAAAGAAAACCCGTTGTTTCTGTTACTTTCAATTTTAGTTTTTAATCCAACCTGGGATTACCTTGGTAGGTGAGAAGTGAACCATTTCAGATCCTTTTATTTTTAATACCTGTTTGAAAATAGCACTGCATGCAGGAATTCTTGGGTCTCTGAAAAATAATGTCAGATTGTAGAAAATATCACCATGATTTATACAGTTATAGTCACAACTTAGTTGCATAATTTGATAACCTAATGCCAGGTCAGTAATTGTCTAGAGAAAGGCAATGGAAAATGTTAGTGTGGGCAAACTGCTGGTAAGGTTTCTTGTTCTTCATATACAGCCCTCATTGAATCACTTGAACTACACATGTGGAATTCCTCTGGACTTTAGAAAGAGGCTGTTGAATCTGAGTTCTGATTGTGCTGCCTGTCTTGAAAGACAGCAGAGACACCATTGCTTCAACAGGAGCTCCTACAAGGTGTCTCTGCTTTGTAGTGTGAACCAGCTTCAAGGATCCTGGCCTCATACACAGCCTTTGCTCAAGCTTTTATTTATTTTGTTATTTACCTGGATTTATGTAAGAACAGAAAGACCTTGTCTGGTGTTCCTTTTCTCTCTGAGGGTCTTTATATGTAGTATTGCCCTTTAAAAGTTACTGCACATATAATTCAGTTTGATATTCCACCTTGTAGCATTGTGTTTCCTTTGATATCACTCTCCTGAAGATGATGTGACCTTGAAGGTGACATTTTAAACTAATAAATGAGAAGAACTGAAACTAAACCTGAACATTGTAAGCCAAATGGGTTGACTTTTACCTCAAGCTTTCATTTCTGTACATGAAAAGTACACAACTATCAGAATTACGTATTTGCATTTTTTTCTTAATATCTCAAGGAAACAAATGTTATGCAAATGTGTGATCTATTCCTTTTTTTCCTATGCACTGACCCATAAGCTATGATTCTATGATTCTGTGAAATGCTTTTGCCCATTGTTCTGTCATTCTTTTCTCACCCCTTCTTCGCACAAATGTTGCCAACAGTTTAAGTTGGTTGAATCACTGCAATGTTTGATGGAGGTGTAGTAGTCTCAAAGCTGAAGATTTGTGTGAACCTCCATAGAAGGAAGATGACTAGAATCATTTCAGTGCTAAGCATAATCTTAAAGTTGCAACTGAAAACTCTGCAGTGATAAAAGTTCCGTTATTTTCTCCTTGATGTGAAATTGCACCTCTCTTAGCCTTTCTTTTTCACTTGTTGTCATGTCAGATGCATCTTTAGGTCGGTAGGTATATGAGGCAACCCCATCAGATTCAACAATATTATATTTAAGCTTAGCTGTCCTGAGCTTCACATGAAATTATTCAAAAATGCATATAGTTTTCCTTAGCTGAAATTGGGATTCCGGGGGCAGCTATTTAGGATAAGAATTTTTAGCCTCATTCTACTGAATGAATGAATGAATACTTACAGAGCAGTTCACCACCACTGCCCAGCTAAAATGGGATTATTCCTAATGGAAGGTCTTGCTACTGAGGGGCTACAGAGGAAACATCATTTAGGTGAGTGCACTTAAATAGGGAAGTCTAAGCTGCCTGAAGTTAAACTGATACTGACTAATTCCACAATCACGTCAACCACTTTGCATTTCCTCTAGAGCCAAGTGAGGCTCCAAAAGATGAGCTGTGCCATTGGAGAGAAGGTGACTAGCTGAATAACATGAAACACTCTTTTTCCCATGCTACGAGGAGGGTCTAAATAGCTTTCCAAGATCAGATGCCAAGCTTTACATCAGCTGGGTTAGCTGAGATGAATCCTACAAAGTTCAACAAGCAGATTTCTGTCTGCAGGCTCCAGTACAGACCTGGGAAGGTAAAGCAGAATTTGCACTCCCTGCAAGGCATCCTGTATTAAGATCATTTTTACTTATTATTTTTATGCTCTAGACCGCGTGAAAACTTATTCTTTAAAACTACATGTTGGCATTATTTATTCCAAACATGGTAAGAACCAGGAGAATTAGTCCACATGGTGCTGTGCCTTGCTTCTTGCAGTGTCTGAGCCACTTCTTTCAAAGCTAGCTTGAGTATCCCTCCATCACACGGCAATGGAGACATACCATCAGAGCCAGAGGAGAGCCCTACTGTGCAGTTTCACACTCAGATCACACATTTCTGTGGGCAGGTTTCACCCAGCAGGAGTTCCTGGCTGTGTTGTGGTTTACAAATGTAAGGGGATTGTCCATGCTGACATGTATTATATTTTATATACATATATTTTTGTGTGTGTGTATTCTTTGCTCTTCCAAATGGTTGCTTTCAAATATGGTTTTACCAGAAAGGATCAAGCAACTTTCTTACTGACAATGAATTCTTTGCAGTCTTTGTCACTTACTGGGCAAATTACTTATTTTTTTTTCCTGTTTCCTTCTCTTTCAATGCCAACACGTCAGTGTTTTCTAGTAGAACAAAATAATGTCTTTTAAAGTTGGAATATTTTATTTATGCGTGGTATTGCCACAATAGCAGACTGCTGTTCAGACTTCTATGAAATATTTATTGTCTTCTCTTTCTTCTCTGCAGTATGAGGATTTATGCTCATTTCTCTAGATAGGTTTGCAGTTTCTGTTGTTATGCCAGTATTTGGAAAACAACTGATGCTAAAGTAGTAATAAAGAATAAGAAAGCTTTCCCTAATTCTAGCACAGCCATTTAATTCAAGTGAGCAAGGCTAGCAGGTGGTTCTCAGAAGATCTCATTAGCCTCTTTGATTGTCTCTAACACCTCTTGTAAGCAAATGTCTCATTACCATGGATATTTACATATGCTTTACTTTCATACAGGTTGCCATACATCAGTGAACTATAAACCTATTACCAAATGTCTTCAGATTTAAATGGTAAATACTATTCCTGCTGTGTGAACAAACGGTAGCTATCAAAGACAGTAAAATCTAACAGTGCTCAATTCAATCTTGATTTCCATGTTTAGTATCACTGAACTTTTCAAATCGTAAAAATCATGAGGTCTTTGAGCCTTTCAGAGATATCCAGTAGAGTCATAGCATGCATACAATGAGATACTACTCATCTGGAAGTGGAATCAGTCTGGAGTACGAATGGAAGAAAGGTGGGGAGAGGAAAATGTGAAGGTTTTTCTTTTCCAGTTCCTGTGGTGACTAAATTTTATATACTCAGCAGTTTTATTTTATGTAGCCTCATAATCACAGAATGGCTTAGGTTCCCTGGGACCTTAAGATCATCAAGCTCCAACCTCTGCAGTGGGCTGCCTGCCTCCACAGCTCAAGCTGCCCAGAGCCCAGCCATGGCCTTGGGCACCTCTAAGGATGGGGCACCCAGAGCTCTCTGGGCAGTGCCAGGGCATCGCTGCCCTCTGAGTAAAGAATTTCTTTCTAAACTCTAACCTAAATCTCTCCTCTTTTAGTTAAAGTCCTGATCTGATGCTACAGCCTTTCATTTGAAAGAAGGGTTACCATCTGCTTATCATACTGACATCATTATAGCATTGTAGTTTGACGCTGAACTAATTCTTCAAACCCTCAACTCATAGCTTCCTTATCCACCACACGTGGTAGTACGTGGCTTATGTTTTGTGAGGACTTGATTTTCTGCCGCTGAAGCTGATGGAAATAAATACACAAAGGCCAGTTCTGTTCATACATTCTCATCTGATAGCAATCCCCTACTACTGACAAAATTGACAAAGCCCACACTGTTTTTTAGCAGCTGAACACCCAACCTGTATTGTACTTCTCTCAGTCTGAAAATACGACACTTTGAAATATTATTTGCTTTTATTGAGGATCTTATTTTCTCAGGCATGCAGTCAAAGAGAAAATATATCAACAGAACCCCACATACTTCTGAGTGAGGAACTTGCACCTTTTAGCAGTTAGTAAGATTAGATGCTCAATCTCAACATCAAATGCAAAGAACTCTGAGAGATAGTTAAGTGGGCTAGATGATCTTAGAGGTCTTTTCGAACCTTAATGATTCTGTGATCTAGTCTGTCTTTCATTTTCTGTTGAGGTAGAAGATGATCCCCATTTGAGATTTCTTTAATGAGAAAATTTTTTGGACGTTAGTAAGAAATGCAGGGAAATTTCTGAGCTTTTCTGTACACTAGATAAGTTTTCTAGGTTTATAAACTAGTAAGATGATGATTTCAGCTTCACACAGCTGCAGACTGGGTTGTGCATAGAAAGCTCCTTCTTGAAAACCAGTCCTAATTTGTCATATTTCTGATGTTTAATACCCTTCTTTTTCCTGTGTCCCAAGAGAAAAAAACTCCCATCCCTAACGTTATCACCTCCTATTTCTGCATGCTTCTGATGCTAAAATTCATCCAGTTCCATATGATGACTGAAAACTGGAAATAAACATTTTCAGGTTAGAAATAGTAGGCACAATCCTGTAACAGGAGGTTGGTTGTGTATCACTCAGATCTTTAATTAAAGGCTGGTGACATGAAGCCTAATATTTGAGTGATTGTGGAGGGTCTGATTGTGTGTTATGCAAGAAATCCTTTAGCTATTTTGCATTTACATGCATGTAAAGACAGTGAATACTACAGGAGTGGTTCTTTACATTTCTGTACTGAATATTTTCCTAATGAACTGAACAAAATGAAAGAGAGAAGCTTCACTCATATACATCCCAAAAAACAACAAGCAGCTGTGGGATGAAGCAGAATCTATTCTCCAACTTTCAGTCACCACCCTGGGCCAAATTCCAATAAGTGTTAGTATCCAACCTCTGACGGGGATTCAAGTTTGCAGAAATTCACTGAATTGAAATCAGAGATGTCAATCAAATCTCCACAGATTTAACACACTTTTTGGTAGACAGATAGTGTCTGTGAATTCCACTCTAAAGGGAGTATTAGCTTCTGACGTATAATGGAGTAATTTAATTGGGACTAACAGCTTTCACTTTTTGCCAGAGTGGAGTCTGTCCATTACTGTATAATGCAACTACATTGTACGTATGCTTATGCTATTCTTATCAATGCAAATTATTTTTTGGGTCAGGGAAAGCTTATCAGAAAGTGATACCGTTTGTTATTCTAACCAACTGCATACTGATGGATAGAAGGAAGAACCAACCACTAAAACCATTTTGAAAACAAAAAGAAGAGAGAGTTTGCACCATTAATCTTATCTTTTTTGCCTCTCTCTTTTCTATAGGTTGCCCAGGAATGTGGGACAACATTACATGCTGGAAACCTGCAAGTGTGGGTGAAATTGTCTTTGTCAAGTGTCCTGCTCTGTTCAGATTTATCATCTCTGAAGACGGTAAAGTCCTTTCTCCGTGTTTTTTGCTTCTGCCTGGTAGAGCTGCATGGCCAGCAGGCAAATAAAGCCTGATTCAGTTGCTATACTTGAAGGGAAAATAAGAACTACAGTGGCCTGGGGTTGGTTTGAACTTTTGTTCAAAAGAAAACATTAAAAAAACAGGATGTTTTTGTGTAGATGTATGTGCATATGTTGGGTAGAAGAGGTAAAGATGTGTGAAAAAAAGCTATCTCAGTCACCATGAAGTTATTGGAAAGTCTAGTAGCTAAACAGGGCGTTTGCCCTTGGAAATCCACAAAGATCAGGAAGACCTGAGACTGTGTGAAGGTGTCAGACAACTAGTCATCATAACTGGAACCTATTTTAGAAAATAACTAAAACTCAGAGCTGGGCTCTGTTCGTGCCTACGGAATGGATGTGCATGAAATGACCAATGAGGGCAGTTCCCATCTTGGAGGCCCAGTGGAGGGATGGTGAAAATTAAAAATTCTTGGAGAAGTGGAGGAGCTCCATTGTGCCTTTTTGTTCTCTGTAGAAATGAGATGTCAGCTTCCTACTGCTCCTTGCAGCTGGCACCAGCAGCCAAGCAAAGAAACGAAAGTAAATGAGAGGTCAGAAAATTGCCCAGGTTGCGTTGTGGTGAGATGGACTGTATCTGTTTCCAGAATCACAGAATGGCCAGGGTTGGAAGGGACCTAAAGGATCATGAATCTCTAACCAGAATGCATTACTGTAAGAGTTGTCCCTTGTTAGTTAACAACAAGCCTTTGCTGATATTTAACAGTAATGTCCATCTCATCCCAGCACCCATGTAGGCCAGCATAGATCACATAAGGAGCACTTCTCATGGAGGAAAAACCTCACCTTTTTCCTTCTGCGATCCTCTTCCCAAAGATTATTTTGCCAGTGAATTATTCATACAAAATCTTGAATCCAAAATTCACCTTCCTGGTGTTGCTACAGACGGTGCACAATTTGTGGTATATGGTAAATATTTCATACACAGCTCTGGCATGCTGAAATTCTCACCTTTAAGAACAGACATTTCAATTCATCTTAGATGGTGAAGGAAACACCAAAATGCTTTTGTGAAATGGAGAGGAATTTAAGGGTGATCACCCCCTCACTAAATAACACCCATATGAAACTCAAGTGTCTTCTCTCAATTAGTTCACTGGACTCCATCTGTAGTTAATGTGGAGAAAGTAAGTGAAAGAAATCAATGGAAGGCAGTGTATTTAATTTCAAGAACATGAGGTTAATTACCATTTTCCCTATATTCCCCTATATTTCCCCTATATTTCCCCTATATTCAGCACTAGTGAGGCTGCACCTCGAGTACTGTGTCCAGTTTTGGGCCTGCAAGAAAGATATTGAGGCCCTGGAACGTGTTCAAAGGAGGGCAACAAAGCTGGTGAGGGGTCTGGAACACAGGGCTGATGAGGAGAGGCTGAAGGAGCTGGGAATGTTCAGCCTGGAGAAGAGGAGGCTCAGGGGAGACCTCACTGCTCTCTATAACTTCCTGAAGGGAGGTTGTAGTGAGCTGGGGCTCGGCCTCTTCTCTCGTGTCATCAGTGATAGGAGCAGAGGGAATGGCTTCAAGCTACGGCAGGGGAGATTCAGGCTGGACATGAGGAAGTATTACTTTTCAGAAAGGGTGGTCAGGCACTGCAATGGATGCCAAGGGAGGTGGTGGAGTCACCGAGCCTGGGGGTGTTCAAGGAAAGGCTGGATGTTGTGTTGAGGGACATGGTTTAGTGGGAGCTATTGGGAATAGGTGAACGGTTGGACTGGATGATCTCTTAGATCTTTTCCAACCTTGGTGATTCTATGATTCTATGATTCTATGATTCTATGATTTGGAGGTAATCTCTCTTTATCCAGCAAGTAATAAAGACAGTTCCCTTAAATGAGACATCTTATTTTTGAAGGGAGGAAGACAAGTCCCTTTTTAAATTATCAGTTACAAAAACATGGTTATTCCTGTAATTCTGTGTGCTTCATTTATAGTGTGTATAATTACACATAATCTTGACTGCTGCAATATTGGTCCAGTATAAATTCAGTGAATGCAATGACACTTGCTGAACCATCACAGTCAACCATAATAGAAAAGACAGAATAGAGCTTCTAGGAGGATTTGTGTCCAACGTGGGAAAGGAAATATTCTTCCCTCTTCCACACACATGCACACACACATGTATATGTGTATTTATTTGCATTATTCTCCATGCCTTTGTTATCTGTTTTCATTGACTGCTTGTCATTCGGACTAATTGTTGGACCAGTCTTGGTCATCCTTTGCGCAAGATACACACTCAACCAAAAGTTTTCACAATCTAATTATCAGTGACGTGTGCAGCCTGCAGGCATAATGCTTTTATATCACTTATTGTGCACCAGCAGATGGCTGATCTGCTGTTATCTTCTGATATAACTGCAAGAGACCTGCTGCTCAATGCAGTGCCTGACCAACCTTCAATTAGGACCCCTCCTTTTTGGTGGCCTGTGATGTGCTGCCTCTACCTGTCCTCAAGATAGGCATGGTAACACAGGCAGCACTTTTCTTTCCCTTTCTTTTTCTCTTTTCCTTCCCTTTTGGGGTTCAGTGATCAGAGATGTCACTAGTTTGAGAACATGAAGAGATGCTGTCTGCATCTACAGCACAGGAACTCTTTCCTCTCTGCCAATCTACCAACACACCTCAGCTGCAGACCTTTTAATGGCTCTCTTTATTCCAAGGGATATTTCATAAGATCATAGAACAGCCTGGGTTGAAAATGACCTCAAAGATCATCTGGTTTCAACCCCCTTCTGTGTGCAGGGTCGCCAGCCACCAGACCAGGCTGCCCAGAGCCACATCCAGCCTGGCCTTGAATGGCTCCAGGAATGGGGCATCCACAACCTGTCTGGTCAGTCTGTGTTTCCAATGCTCATAATTATATCCTACCCAAATATAGCACCTTCTCCCTTCTAGTGATGAAATTTCTTTTCTGTAGTGCCGTTGTTTCTGAAGTAATTAAGGTTTGGAGGGCTCTTGAGAAATCGTGTAATATATCTCCCTTCTCAAAGACAGTGTCAGCTCAACATAGTCTATTCCAGCATATAACATTTTAACTTTAATATCAGAATGTCTCGTCCCATATTTTTTTTTCAAGTGACATTAATATTCATTTTAGAAAAATAGTAACACTGTACTTAAAAGAGGAAAGCTGCCATTAAAAAAAGGCTCCGTACATTGAAGGGCTGAAATAAGGTTTTTGAACGCTTTGCCCAGAATTTCCAGTGCTGTTTGTAAATTGTACCTCACATTTGGCCTCTAGGAGGGTGATAGCATGACCCTAAGGGAGGAGTAGTCAGTCCAGTGTAAATATATGTGCTGCCTTCTTGATTTCCTTGCGGGTTCACTAATAAAAGTGACAGCTGTTACTGGGTGGTTTTTTCTTTTTGGACATCTGTTCAGTAGGAACAAAACCAAGATTCATAATTCGTTAGATAAACAAATAAACATTTAATCTGGAGTTGTTTGAAACCTCGGCAGACCCAGCTGGATTTGTGCTAGTGACCCCAAGGTGGAAATATCTATATCCATAATCACTCTTCTGGGTGAATCAGGATGAATTTTCAGTCTCATTACTGCTAATTTTAGCTAACCGAGTATATTTGCTTCAATGAGGGCTTAATGAAAAAAGTCACATATTATGAAGGTTCCTTAAATAAAGGGTTATTAGATAATTAAAATGTTTCTAAGACGTGGCTAATCACATTTTATAAATCATTACAGTATTCTGTGGCTGCTGCTGTGTTTCTAGAATATGTAAGTAGGATAGGCACTGACCCCAGTGTCCATTAATTGTATATTCATTCTTAATTCAGCAGAGTTTTCAGATGACCAAAAATCATTTTTACAAACAGCAGCAATGATTTTGATTTATGTTTTTAAAATGTTTGTCTTAAGAAGCACTGAAGCACTTGTGGAAACATCTGCTTGGATGAAATAGGGGAACTGCATGCAGCACCATTGATTTTACAGAGTGGGGGGAAAGTTATCTCACTTGGCTTTGGAAATCTGTGAATTATATGTGTAAAACTGGTCACATGGACTTCTGGTTCAGTGAGGGAAGTGTTAGAATCATAGAATATCCTGAGTTGGAAGGGACCCATAAGGATCATTGAGTGCAGCTTCTGATAAGTAATCGTAGAAGGTATTTCCTCTGACCTGTGTCAAATTTGTATCTTGAGGTGAATGAAGTCAGTGGAGGAGCCTCTTTGGTTGCTGAATTTCTGAAAGGAATTTGGTTGTCTTAACTTGGCTGCCTGATTTCTGCTTTCAATAAGGTGAAAAAGAAGATGGACTTAAAAATAAAAACTAACTGATGAAATTCCAATCCCCACCATCCACAGAGATGCTTTGTCGAAGAACAGTTCAGTGGTTCTAGCTGTAAAGACCATCTCTTGCTGTTGAGGGTTTGAAAATATACTCTGCTACGACCTTCATTGCAGTTGGACTGAGGACTGACATTTGAACTGCTGATATGGAAGGTCTAAAGTTAAAATTTCCTTTGGAAATCCCGTGATATATATCTTGTGACCCTTCCTGGTAACGTTTCATTTCAGTTCTCCTTCAAAATCATGAGAATTTTTTATTTCCTTTCAGATTCTCTTTGTGAACAAAAGGATTGTTCTGAAAATCTCTCCACCTGAAAAAGTCATTGTATCTCCTCAGCCTTTTCCAATGTAGTAGGTTAAAGATTTACAGTGGTTTCTGTTCTGGAGGATTCCCAAATATTGGAGGTTTCTTGTTAGTTGGTTTATGTTCGGTTATTTGTTTTCTTTTATGGTTGGTATTGTTTTTTTTTCTCTTTAAAATCCATTTCTTTCATCAATTCACAGTTTAATTTTTATTAGAAGCAATAACTTCCATCATGATGCTTTTATCAATTACGTTTTCTTCAGCTCATTCCAAGTGGTAACCCCAGAGAAAACCCCTCTAGCAACAGAGGACATTTACAGCATTCTAAGGTATCTTTGCAATTAAAAAAGGAAAAAGGTGCCAGCCATGATGTGCAGTTATCTACAATCCCAACTAGAAAATGTTGTGTTTTATTCTTTTCCTTTATTTATTTATTTTTACAGGCAGTGGTGATGTGTGGTAGAGGAAACTCACAGATGCCAAGGCTTTTCCTTCGTTGCCCCTCACAGCTGAGAAATTTTAGAGGGGTAAAACCTGTCCACTAAAGGGCCATTGAAAGAAACACAATAGGCAGCTAAAAAATGAGCGTATTTTTACGCCTCTGATTGGCAGGAAAATCTTATACAAATAGTGATAGGCAGTCTCTGAGCATTGCTGTGTGCTTCACATTGAGAAGTTGTCTTCATTTCAGAATCCAAATGAATGATTAGCTCCTACAGAATCTACCAACTATACAGACTGTTTATTCAGTGCTCAGTCTAGGATGTTGCCTGTGACATCCAAAAGAGCGTGACTGACCTTTGCTGGTACCAGGATTAAGGCTGCTAATTAAAATTCAGTGAAATAAAGAGTCCATCCAGGTATTGTAGAGTTTAAGGGGGAATGTTTATCTTTTCGAACCCAAGTGTTTGCTGGGCTTACTGCTGCTCTGCCAGTCGTGTGTCTTCATTGCTCAGCCACCAAGCTTCATTGTCCCTGAGACAGAGCTGAAAAAAGCCCATTACTGATCCCATTAAAAACACTGAGAGCCACTCAACTACTTTGTCACTAGAACACCAACCCTTCTATATTCTGCACTAGATACATCATGTGGGATTTATGAATGCAAGGTTAATTGGATTTGGTAAGCCATCCGTGGCTCTTTTTTCCTGCCTGAGTTTGGATGTTATCCCTAATCAAACAAAACAAGATGACAAGACAAGGGTTAATGAGAGGGGCAGCAGTACTAAATGTGCAAATGTGGAAAGTGTTTCTGTGTCACTTCTGGGGAAATCGTCCTGGAGTACTGACAACATGTGGTACATAACTCCCAAACAGGGTGAAAGGACATGAAAATCTGTTGTTGAGAGTCTTTGCAAATCAGTTGCTATTAATTAGGCCTCCTTACTGATGTATTTTTATTTAAACAAAAAGGTGATTTTTAAAGATTAGAGACCTTCTAACCAGCAGAATGTACTTGGAAAGATCCTGTACTTATTTTCTACTGAAGTAGATGATGGAGGATTTGTTTGATACTGGCTGAAATTAATGTTGGCATTGCAGCTGCCTGAAATTGGAAATCGTGTTTGCCTGTCAAATGGGCAAGGGAAAAGATCAATGCAAAGGTCGAGATTTTCTGTTCAAATATATCTCACCCCTGATGGGTGTTTCAGCATCCTCTATGAAAACGGGGAGGGAAACCACTAGCATCAGGAAGCATTCTGTTTTACAGAGATGGGCCATCCCATAGAATGTCCATCTTAGGAATAATAATTGTGTGCTCAGCAAGTCCCAGATACAGGAAAGAGTTATAGGAGACTTATTAAGTGGAGCTGTTACAAACTCTCTTTCCAATTTCTGCATTAGTTGTGCTTCCTAGATAGCAAGTTCTTTCCTTTTAGTTTCCTATTCCTATTTCCTCTTGGGCTTTCCATGTGCCAGTAAAGCCACGGAATGACATCAGCTTTTCCAAATCAAGGAGGCCATTCTATGACATGATGACCAGCTCTACTTTAAAGGGTAACACTTAACCCTAATCCAAAATACAAACCCTTAACCCTAACCCAAACTGATAACCCTTAACCCTAGCCCAAAATGCCACCCTACCTAAAAGGGTAACCCTTTATCATTAAGCATGTCTCCTCTGCCCCAGAATCACGAAGTCTAGCTGCAATGCAGGACATACTGCCAATGCAGGTATTGCCATGAGAGAATACTGACTGTATCTACAGTCAGTAGATCTGTATCTGTTTCCAGTCTTCTAGTTAAGGTTTTGTGAATACTTTTTTTAACAGGGGAGTGACATTTTTGGCCTTTCCCTCGAATTATGGGGACAGAGGGTTCTGATACTCACTGAACAGGTTCAATAGTAACAATTGCTCTAAATTATTCTGATCAATTCAGTTAAATATCAAGTCCTTGGTCCACGGCAAGACAACATCCTGCGGTTACCGGGGTAAAGCTGTAACACAATTCAAGACCTTTGCCCAGTGTGATCTGAAAGCTAATTTGTCCTGGAGAATTAAAAAGCAGGGCTCCACTGGAAAGTATCCAAGGATGGAACAAGGCAAGAGCTGCTAAGCAGTTTGGAGAACACTTAGGTGTGCAGAAGTTAATGCACTGAATTATCATTGTTGGGTGTAACATGGGCAGCTGCTTCAACCTTAACCATCAGCCTCCACCCTGTTGCTGTTTCTCTTCTCTTTGTCTCAATAATTAAGGAAGGAATTCCATTTGATTGCAAGACTTAGGTGTGATGAGCTCACATTCACTCTTGTCTTTAAGCAAGTGCTCAAATATGCTTACTTCTCTCAGCCTTCTGTCACAATTGATAATCTGCCTTGGACAATATGTCTTCTTTTCTTTGTTTCTTGCTTGAAAAGCTTTGCTCTGAAATATGACCCATGCTCTTTTCTGAGCTAAGAGCCTCTTTGGTAGCATTTGCGTTGACCTCACATGCTGATGGATGCTCCTCTGACAGCCAGCCTGGTAGGACAGATGCACTTCATGTTTAAATGATGCCTACTAGTTGCTATGGTGACCTCAGTCCACTGACAGTTTCTTTGATAAAGAAAGGGAAGGGAAGAAAAAAGTCAAAATTTCCCTTACATGTTATTGGTCATCTGTATGCATAAGTCTTGCCACAGCCAGGTACAACAGCCTTTATGTTCTCCATACACGACCTCATTGGCCTTCTCCCATGATCTCCAGCCGTGGTGCTCTGGTTTTTCTCACCAACCTGTCATGAAACCATGTGCCTATAAGGGGTATAGGGCATTAGGGTTTGTATATCAGCTCCACCTCTTTCTTCACTGCAGTGTTTTGCGCAAGCTGGTGAACAGAGAATGAAGAAAATTAGTTCTTCTTAATTGTTCTCTTCCCCCTTGACCATGACAAAGGCAGTACACAAGTGAACAAATGACTTCAATATGTAGTTTAAAGTTTGTCAATGTGGTGTGAGGCTAGAGACAGAAATAAGGGGGTAAGTGTTTAGCCTAGGGAAAAAGCATGGGGTCCTCTAAGTTCTCTCATTCTGAACGTTGCCTGGCTGCCCTTGCTGTAGATGTATAGAGCTGATCCTGTATGCTGCTGCCTGAACAGATTGCTAGTGTAGGGGAGTGGCATGAAGCAATGGAGGAAGGGCTCCGTGTGCTGGATGGGAGCAGGATGGCTGGTGGATTAATTTCATGTTTCTAAATTAAATGTTAGATTTCTAATCGGTGCTGTAGAAAACAGGGAAAAATTAGATCCCTGCCTAGCTAGCTCGTCATTCACAGAGCTGGATGTGATGATGACAAGTGATTTGGGGAAATGTTTTCCATCACCCACCCCACCAACAAATGATGCTGAGGTGACAACAGAAATAAGGCTAGAGTGTGGGCAAAATATTTTAGGACAGAATGGTTTGTTAAGCCTTTCATTCCCCTTCTTGAGCTAGTAATGGGCAAAAGCTGGAACAAAAGGGTTAAATGTGAGTTGTTGTGCTCAAATAAACAAATCTATGGGAGATAAAGCAGTTGCCATGCCAGCTGACACCGAAAGCAGCCAGCACAAAGTTGGCATGTAGGAGCTGATCTAAAAGGCTGCACAGAGCACGGAGGCTCATCGTACACAGCCTGCTTCTTGGCTTTCACTTTGCCAGCCCTGTTCCCTGCAAAAGAGAAGCAACAATTCCTTGTGTTACATTTCTCATCTTCGTTGGAGGATAGGGAGAAGGTATCTGCTCTTTCTAAGGCCTAGCAAATACAAAACATGGAAAAAGGTCTGATACCTACGCAAGAAATTGGCATGAAAGTACCAGGTCTTTGCTACTATGTGTAGCTCTTACCGAGTCCTTTGAATTCATTTTATTTTATTTTATTTTAGTTTTTTTCTATTTTATCTTCTCATATAGAAAGTAGAAATAAGCAGTATTTTCTGTTTGATTTCTGTGTTTGATTTTTGGGACTAGCAGTTCCTCGTTCTGGTGCATCTTCTTTAGTGCCTCTAAGTAGTACTGCAAATAACACCTAATTAATAATGACAGCTCAAGTACTAATGGAAAATTTGCCTTCTCAATGAATGAATTTCCTATTCAACCTGGTCAAATAATAAATAACACTATCTGTCAATGTACTGGACAGTCATCCTTTGTCAAGAATAGCATTAGCTTCCTCAGGAGTTTATTGAGTAATGCAGGCAGTTATTGATTTAAAAATGGTTTTCTAAGGTATTGTTTAATGGCTTCCATTGGCTCTGTCTCTCTGTAGTCTGTCCTGTGCTGTTATTTAACTGTATGCAAGGAGTACAGGCCTTGAAGAAAGTCGTGTATATAAGCCTTAAGTTAAAAGATTGAAAAACAAGCTAGTAGCCAAAATGCAGCTGAAAAGGGTGTTTTACTTATTCTTCAGTTCTGGGAGAGTAATATAATTCATCCCGCCTGCTTTACAATCACCCCAATGGACTTCCCCTTTTGCATCGCTCAGGCCTAATGAACCACTTTCTCACTGTCTGCATCTCAAGAGAAAAGTGTTGTAAGAACTTGTGTGAAAGCTCACCCAGCAAGGTGCCCTATGTTTTTCCCCATTACATTGCTGACACCAGAGCAAATTTGCTCAGGATTTCTGGAGACAGAAAAAAAAATGTAGAATTTCAGAGTAGAGTTGAGAAACTCAACCCACAGTCTTCATACAGCCCCAGATCAGCAAGCTCAAGGAGGTTGTGGATGCCCCATCCCTGCAGGCATTCAAGGCCAGGCTGGATGTGGCTCTGGGCAGCCTGGTCTGCTGGTTGGTGACCCTGCACACAGCAGGGGGTTGGAACTGGATGAGCATTGTGGTCCTTCACAACCCAGGCCATTCTATGATTCTATGATTCTGTGTTAAATGTTAAGCACAGAAATATTCCAAATAAAGCCCATCACACTCTTCATACCTTTGAGTAGCCATACCCATTGGTATGGTCATGTGAACAGTCATATTCTGGTGTTGCGGGATTCAATGCACAGTGTCAGAGAGAAAGGCAGGACCAGCACACATAAATCTGAAGCCCCATGGTGGCTGTATGCTCCTTCACTGCATGGTTTTTATGCATATATACACATATAAGCACATCTTATTTTATATATGTGCATGTTATCCCACCACTCATTAGGTAGACTTTGACTTTTCACTGTAATTCAGACCATAATGTTCAATGTAAATCTAATTGACGTTCCAGTGGCGCAACTTATTAGTGAGAATTAGTTTGATGGATCAAGCTTGAAAGCCTTTGTAATAAAAGGTTGTACTGGAACATTCCTCAGTGCATTAGCAAGGATTTAGATGTAGACAAATACGTTAATAAATGGCAAGCTTACTCCTACAGCAATCAGAAAGTGAACATCATTGAAAATGTGAATCCCTTCATATTGCCCAAACACGGTTAAAATGCAATAACAATCCGGCTGCAGAGAAAATGGTTAATATAAAAAGCCTCTTAATTTCAAAAAGCTACATTAACATAATGTTCCATTGGTACCGAGGTCATGATAGTAGAAATGAATTCAAATTGGGCATTCTACCATCACTGCAGCCAAGTGTGGCCTGTACTAAGAGTCAAATAACAGCAGGTTTTATGTCCTCCTTCTTAGGTTACTGGGAAGAGCAAACAAATAAAACCCAACAGCAACACACTTAAAGCACTTATAATTCATTTTTATCTGTCTGTCTGTCTGTCTGTCTATCTATCTGTCTGTCTGTCTTATCTATCTGTTCATCCATCCAGCCATCCCACCATCCATCCCACCATCCATCCAATCCATCCAATCCGTCCATCCATCCATCCATCCATCCATCCATCCATCCATCCATCCATCTGTTTATCCATCTATCTGTCCATCTGTCTATCCATCCACCCTCCCATCCAACCAGCCAGCCAGCCAGCCATCTATCTGGTCAGAACCATCAGTGTAATGTGCCGATACCAGGAATAACAGGCTTCAATCTGCTTAACAACACTCTTCTAACGAGAACATTGTAAAATTTGTAGCATCACATCATAGTTTTTAAGTCACTCTGCGGCACTGGCAAACTACAATCACATTTTTTCTGAGTCAGAGGGCTCTTAGGTTTTTGGGGTTTTTTTGCAGCTTTTTCTATAGGTTATCAACGGATCCAAGCTTTTAGGTGAGGTGACTCCTATAAGGAACAAATTCCATTATAAGCTATTAACTTGAGTGGCATTAAAGGATAGACATGGACAGTGATCCAGGAACAGTGTCTTGCTTTTTAATACTTCACCCAGTAAAACCACAGGCAAAAATTCCCAGGGGATATCCTTAAGCTGGCCATCTCCAGATTTTAGCAACATAGACATATGGCTGAGCCAATCAGTCTTATTAAATCTTGTTTTTGGTTGGCTCAGGAGAGACATAGATCTGTGCAAATATTCTGCAGAGGTATCCCTGATGTTCTGCCCAAAATCCTGAGCAGAGTCGTGGTTTGTCTGCAACATCTGGTGCTTCAGTGTGATGCAGCAGGTTAAAAGAGCTTCGCTGAAAAATGCACTGCTGACTTATCTTCAGTATTCATAGTATTTGAAAACATCTAAGAAATCTCATATATGTGGCATCTGGAAAGCTGCTGAAGCTGGGCAGAGCAGCCAAGAAACAAAGGTGTCCTCATCACAGTGTTGGGGATTAAGTCTTCCAAGTAATGAGCTACAGGATGTGTAGGTTTGCTGAAGGTTGATGCTGCATACATCCTTTCAGAGACACGTTACAGCCTGCCTGAAAAGGGGGATGCCAGAAAAGAAGAGGCCTTAGCAAAAGCTCTATCTTTGTTTACTAGACTCCAGCATCATCTTCACACTAAGCCCTTTTATTTCCAGCTAAGATCTAAAAGTATCTCTGATTTATTTTAAAGCACGGAGAGAAATCAGTGAATTCAAAACTGATTATGGCTCTGAAAAGGAGTAAAATATAAAAAGCACTTCAGGCTGTGCAGGAAGGAGTCCCTTTTCTATTTTTTTTTCCTTGGATGCTGTCTTTCTCCTTTTCAGACCTAATTTTGTATAGAATTTCACTTTTAAAGCAAAGCCTCTTGCACAAATAGCAAAGACCTTTGCAGTCCATGCTTAAGAAATAACTGCATGTTTGGGGTGAAAGAACAAGCTGAAGTTCAGTGGTTATTCCAGGGGGGTACAGTGCTAAGCTATGTTATGTATTTAACCCGATGTGGAAGCCTATGAATGGCTGACAAGGATTTTTCTCTTGTCCTGTTTGATCTGTGGGTGGCTGTTAGAGCTCCTGCAGGCAGCTTTGAGTCTCGCTGCATGCGATGCAGCAGCACCACGCAGTGGCACAGGGCAGCTCTTCTGCACTCAGCCTGCAGCGTCCATCCAGCCCAAAGCCAGCAGGAATAGGGAAAATCTGACCGGTGCAATTGGGGTTAAGTACACATCAGGCTGGGTGGGAGATTGCTTTGGGGTAATATCAGCTTTTCACAAGAAAAAGCATAAAGAAAGAAAATGCAAACCCAAACTTGTAAGATTCCCCGTTGTGATGTTAGTGTTTCTAAAGTGCAGATCGTGGATTTCGACACACTGTCTTGGAAATATGCGGCCTATTCTTATTTCAGGACCTTTTTCCCTATAAAAAAAATACAAACAACAAACAGGTCATGAATTAAAAAAAAATAATGCAGTGTGATGGACCGTCTTCTGAAAACCACTTTTTGGCTGTAAACATAGATTACTTAACTTGAAAAACAAAGAAAATTCTCCTGCAGTTCTTTGCTAGGACGAGAGGGAATGGCCTCAAGTTGCAACAGAGGAGATTCAGATTGGGTATTAGTAGGAATTTCTTCTCAGAAGGAGTGGTGATGCATTGGCAAAGGTTGCAAAGGGAGGTGATGAGGTCGTCATCGTCCATGGAGGTTTTTAAGGAAAGAGTAGGTGTGGTAATAAGGGACATGGTATAGTGGGCAGTGTTGGTGATAGGGGGATGGTTGGACTGGAAGATCTTGGAGGTCTTCTCCAACCTTTATGATCCATAGGCTTTACTACATCCTTTCCTTTCATGGGCAGCAAAGCCTCAAAATCAAATGAATTGTTTTTCTTCTTCTCATTTCAGGTTGGGAAGTAGACAACTTGGGGCAAACTCATGCAGGTAAGGACCAGTGGTGCCAATTACCTCCTACACACCTCTGTTCTCATAAACCATCTATAAAGGACGTGATAATCTCAGATTACTGAAAACTTATTCTGCACAACAATTATTGTGATAATGAATGCACGTAGCTCTCTGTAACAGCGAGATAAAAAAATACAAATTTGATATTTTTTAGAATTCGCCATCATCTTAGCCTAGAAACACAAAATTGAAACTAATTATCATTTGATGAATGGAAATCATTTTTTGTGAATTTTATCCATACTTCAATATCTATGGATTTCTAAGGATTTTTCAATCCTTAGATTTCTAGAAATGTAATGCTTAATCTTCATATTTTTTTAAATAAAATTTTTCCCAGTTTGATTTGCTGTCTTTTTTAGCCATGTGCTCACTGCTTTCAGTAGCAATTTCTAAACTTTATTGCTTCAATCTTGATTTAAACTTACAAGTAAACCAATGTTTACTTCCTCAAAAGACAGAATTAGGAATTTTTTGCCTTTAGACCCAAACAAATAAAAATCAAATGGATTCTATTCACTGACTTCCGCAGAGATCAGTTGGGGTCCTCATAGAAAATGCAATCCAAACAATTTCATACCGGATTTCCACTTTTATAGGTGATTATGACCTGCTGGAAAGCACAGCCGAGACTCCCCTAGGTAAGCAGCACAACCATGGAATGTTTCTCTTTTTTATTTTAGCTCTCTTATAAAGGAAGCTCCAAGCTTTCTCTCCTTCCACTTAGGTATTATTTTCTAATCAGTTTTAATGATGGTGACACATTTTCTTGAGCTTACATTTTAACAGTGTTATGAAAATGTATTCATCCATTATTGAGTCTTGTGCTCCAGCAAGACAATTGGTATAAATTATATCTGCCTGCTGAACAATAGTTTAACTAAACAGTGTTGAGGAAACTCAACACCATGATTCAGTGGTTAATCTCCATTAAGAACTGGAGATGAATGTGAATTTACCAAAATTTGCCAGGTAATGCAATGTAAAACTATTGCAGTGATTAAATCAGTGTATTCTGGCACGTGGATGGCGAATGTTCTCTAAAAAGAAGGTCATCAATAGTGTCATAAGCTAATTGACTAAATTGCTCTATGAATGTGAGATAGCATAATCTTAGCATTAAAAAAAACCTGAACAAATAAATGAAGAAACAAAAAAGTTTGTCATTTCCATCAGTTCACGTCACAGTACTGCTTAAAGTAAAAAAAAAAAAGAAGAGGTAATAGCTGAATAAATGAAAACTGTTCTTTTGTTTTGGAGAGAAATCAGTGCAGCCAGCAGACCAGCTCTAAGTTTTTTACCTGGTCAGTGAGCTCTGAGTAAAGTAATGGTGCTTTGAGAGTGCAATGAGGGGACATCCCACCTCAGTATCAAAGAGAGTATCAGGAGATGCTTTTCTCTTCTACAGCCAGCTCCTGCTTCCAACGCAGTTTGAAGCATTTTGGCAGTCCTGGCGAATGCCATTTAGGAGCTACTCATTAAATGAGATTAGTGAAACAGGAGAAAATGAGAGAAAAAGGGAAAGAGGTTCTCTATAAGCCAGTTTTGAGCCTCCTAGCAAACACGCCTTTCAGAGCGAGGCCATAAATTATTATTGGCACAAATAATAGGAAGAGAAAAATCTGAAGGGGGTAATTGCCAAGCGAAGCCACAGTGGGCTTCTAAATGAAGAGATGTAAATGAACTTGCTGTCAGGATAGTAGGATCAGAGAATCATAGGCTAGTGATAGTGACAGGGAAGAGGTTCCCACTCCATCCTCTGTTTTCCTACAGAGCAACAGGTCCCTCGGAGTAGAGCCAAGCCTGGAGATACATGAGTGGGATATCTGACTATAGGGGCACATCCAGCTGCCTCACTCAGATATGCAGTGGCCAGTTTAGATACCGCAGAGCTATCTGGCTTCCAGACCCTGTTCTAAAAAAATCACGTTAGCACCACGTTTTCTTGTCAGTCTCATGCAAATGGCTCAGATATAGATCATTACAATAACACAAAGTGCATATATTCAAGCACTGGACTTACTCTTTAGTCATCTGAAGTGCAAGTGTCGACACTGAAGCTGCGTTTCCACTCTGCCTTTCGGAGTCAATGGAGAGACGTGGGAATTTATCTGACCCTGTTTTTTGTATCCACTTCAGAATGAGTTCTTTGGTGCCCTGGCTGTGCTGGTTAGATCTTTTTTTGCTCTTTGTTGACCAACTGGAAGTAGACATCTGTAGTGCCTCGCATAGAAGTAGGTCGTTAAAGATGTCATTAAAGATTAAAGGCTCTGTTAAAGCCTTTTTTGGGTACTCTAGTAGTACTCCCACTGGTACTGTGGACTTGTCTCAAGGGGATAGAGGGTCTATCCTTGGGTTTGCTTCAGCAAGACGTTCCCAATTATACCTGTTGCACTTGACATAGGGGACATCAGCAGAAATTGCACTGAAGATGGCTGGTCTGAACCTTTTCCTCATTATTATGATGCCTGTGGCTTTGATGAAAATGAAACAGAGTCAGACAACCAGGTGGGTGGTATTCTTATAATTTAAAAGAAGTGGGAGTTGGGGGCAGCTTCCTTTTGTCCAGCTTCTGGTCATGTTCTGATTGTCAGATATTTATGGGCATAAATACATGAGAAATAAGACTTATATCCTTCTTAGCTCAGTTTATGTTTATGGAATATGAATGTTTGCTGTTGATACAGCTTGTAATGTTTAGAAACATGAACTAGCCCCATTACATCCCCAATTGACTACAGAATCCCTTGGCAAACTAGTATTTTTTTCTACACATAGTGGTCACAGAACTACAGGCAGCTTTTGTAGCTCACTGACGCATAAACTCCTCAGTGTTCAAACCCAAGGGTCTGCCAACCATGAGGCAGTGCTCTAACACACATTGAGATACTGGATTGAGAAATATCCATTGAGAAACAGATCCTGCTGGTGCTTCCCCCTGCATGGTGACACAGTGAAGAAGTGACCATAGCTGAACCATTTAACCCTGTGATGTTTGTCTTCCAAGGATTACTACTATCTATCCGTGAAGGCGCTGTACACAGTTGGATACAGCACGTCCCTCGTTTCCCTCACCACTGCCATGGTGATCCTGTGCCGTTTCAGGTGAGCTGGGACAAGAGCAGTGCCAGTGGCTCTACCGCTGCTGAAAATAGGCTGGAGCTCATCGACTCCAAACAACATTTCTTTGTACTTTGCTTTTGTACCATATGTCGTACGACAAGTGGGAAGCAGCCCTTCAGTCTGGTTGTTCCCCTTGTTGGACCCACTATGGTGGTCATATTTCAGTAGACTCTAGATGCTGTTGCAGCAACTCTCTCCATTGGACTGGCTCTATTTTACATTAATTTGCATGGTTTTGCAGGAAAATCCTCCTCTTGGTTGTGTTTAGGGTCAGAATTATCCACACTCCTGCTCTTTAGATGTCTCTATTCTTAGTACCCAGGTACTTGGAGTTCTGACTGTAGGTGTAGACAGGCCTAGGTGCTATTTCCACAAAAAGAAAATAAGCTATATTTTTATTCTCCACCACTGATTTTTCTCTCTTTTATTTCTTCCTCTCTAGGAAGCTTCACTGCACTCGGAACTTTATCCACATGAACCTCTTTGTTTCATTCATCCTACGTGCAATATCAGTATTCATTAAAGATGGAGTTCTTTATGCTGAGCAAGATGGCAACCACTGTTTTATCTCCACTGTAAGTAAGACTAAAATCAAACCCTTTTCCCTTATTTTTTTTCCAGTATGAAATAACACAAAAACTGTGAGGCAGGTAGCAGTCTGTTGAGTATGAGAGGCTGAGGAGCTATTGGAAGGGAAGGTAATTGGTGGTAAACTTCTCTCCCAGTTCACTGTGAATGGGATAGTCCCACATAAACAGTACTGTGCATTAGCACAAATCTACAAGTTTCATTTTCTGACTTTGGTTTGTTTCTCATGAATCTATGTAGTGATAAATGGGAAGAAAGCAGAGATGGTTTCCTTCATCTGCAGACTGGATTTTCTCCAGAGCCTTATTTGCTATGGATGTTGGAAGGAGTCACCTGTAAGGCATGTGAACATCCAGACACAAGAAAGCAGCCCTGAAAGTCACATTAAAAAAAAGAAATTGTTCATATTAAAATTGTTAATATTAATTATGTATTTGTCTCTGAAGGGGAGCTGTTCAGTGTGTGGTTTCATAGAGAGCAGTCTCTTTCACCAAAGCACTTTTCTATATTTTATATGTGAAACCAAACTCCATTCACATTTAAGGGTAATATTGCTTTGACAAACTAACTCATCTGGTGTAGTGATGATGGAATTACACTGAGTTCCCAAACTGAAATGGCCTTCATCCACCCATTTATAATATAAATTCTCTGCGAGTCAGTTCCACAAGAAAATCACACCTGTGTAATTTCTTAGCCTCTTCTTCCTCATTAAAACTAGTTCCTGCTTTAAATTCTTCTCTGTGTAAAATCTGAAACCATTGTAGATCTGCACTTTGCTCATAACTCTCTTTTTAAAATGCCATCTGCTTCTTTGTCCTAACACACTCCAAATATAAAACATCTTACAATGAGAGCTCTGATGGCCACATCTTCAGCTGGCACAAACTGGTAGAGCTTCTGTAAAGCAACTCTTTGTTTTTCTAGTTTAGACATATTGGTTTCAGATTTGCCCTGGAGAATGGGATGGGATGGGATGGGATGGAAGTTCAGAACCAGTCTGAACTGAGAGCCTCCCACTTTTCCAGACAGGAGCTCCCAATTTATATACTAATTTTACTCTGATGTATTGAAAAGTCACTTTGGTAAGTCTGGTGATGTCTCACTGGTATGAAACACTGCCAAGATAAGTGTGTCCTACACTCAGACTCAGGTTGGAGCTCAGTTTCCACTAAAGGCTTTGACATTTTTTTCCCTTTTCTTTTGTTCATTATTTCCCCCCTCTCCTCCCAGTGAATGAATGAAAGTTTCTATCATTTTGCACAGCAAACTGCTCTGCTTTCTCTACACTTATGTGAACACTTTCATTATCTTCCCCTGAGTGGCCACGTCAGAAAGTGCAATTCTCAAGTGTGCACACACAAAGATGCATCCCTCCTGCTCCTTCTCAGGGCTTCCCACATTCCTCCTTCCTTTTCACCTCCTTCCTTTGGTTCCTTAGTGCACAACTGGATTCTTTTCTTGTCTGCACTTAATACTTGGGAGGGAGCTCCAATCTGGTAATTAAAGTCCATTGCCGGCGCAAACTCCCAACTAATGAAAGAGGTTCTCAGGCTGTCTGCTGGCCACCTCCCACTGGTAAAATTGGCCACCTACCCTTCACAGCTTTTCCCTCTGAGTGGCCCTTGACATTCCTTTCAGGATTTTAAAACTTTATTGTTAAAAGTGTGTATTAGCAGTCCCAGCTGTGTTCTTTTCCGCTAACAGATTTGGAGGGGTTGAAAGCATTTTCTCTGCTAATCTCAGGCAAAACAGCATGAAAATAACTTTTTTTTTTCCCTTGGTTCTCTGCAGGTGGAGTGCAAAGCAGTGATGGTGTTTTTTCACTACTGTGTCATGTCCAACTACTTCTGGCTTTTCATTGAGGGGCTGTACCTTTTCACATTACTGGTAGAAACCTTCTTCCCAGAGAGGAGGTATTTCTACTGGTACACCATTATTGGCTGGGGTAGGTAATATTCCTTGTGTATAAAGTATCTCTTTATCCTGAAGGCAGGCATGTGAATGAACTATCTAATATTCCTCTATACAGATCCAAAGTGCAAGTTAAGTCTTTGTTTAGAAGCATCCTGCAAGCCAAACCGTGCTGTGCTTATTTAGATAGGCTTGGATTGAAACGTGGAGGACATCACATCACTTGCAGATGTCTAGTCTGCAGTTCAGAACTGCCTTCTGCAAGATATGAACTTAATAACAAGTTCTCCAGCTTAATCAAGGCTGAAACACTAAGTCTTGTCCATTCTCTAAGCCTTCCTTTGTGCCTTTCTCCCACCCAATAGAGAAATTGAAAGCATGTTCAAAGGGTACCCACATATGCCCCTCATACCTGGGTGGCAAATGGAAACTTGCAGTGTTGGGAAAAAGTAAGATTTGTTTCAGAAGATCGACTGTAAGGTGATAACTGGGCAATTACTTTTCATGATGGTTTCCTGGAGGTAAATTGATTCTGGTAGCATGTTAATGCAAACTGTAGTTTGCAGAAAAATCCATTCATTTTAAAGATGCCTGAAAAAGGTCGAACTCTGTATTTGTACTTAAACAACACTGTTTCTGTCATTACCTTGGGGGAAAAAAAAAAAAACAAACACCACAAATTCATGCATAAAATCTACATACAACCCGTGTACCTTAAAGAGTTTTCTTTTGAAAAAGAATTTTGCTTTGATGTTGCTTAGATTTTTTTTTGTTTGGTTGATGTTGTCATTGTTTTTTTCTCTTGAGGCAACTGTGCCTACCCAAAAATTCCTAACTCCTGGCACAGACTCCCTGCAATGGGGGCAAAGGGACAGAGAAGGAAGAACAGATAATCAGAAATAGCACACCAAGGCTGGGAAATTATTGATGAAGGGTTTTCAGAGTTCCCTTTGTGCTCTGCACAGATGTTTGATTACACTACTGCTCAAATATAATGTTGTTCTCTTAGAGAACTTGGGGATGAGTACACAAAAATGTGATAATTTTAAAAGAAAATGTACATCTTTGCAAAGCAGATACATATCGGTGGTGGAGTTACTTTAGCTGAGCCTGCACAAATTTCTTGTCTGTCAGTGCATCTGGATATGAGGATATTGCAACACAGTGTCTTAACTGACAAGGAAAATAATGATCTGTAAAAACGAGCTACCCAGATGGACTCATTCTTTCATGCAGCCTCAAAATTTACACTCAAGTTGAATACTGTAACTAAGATCTGGCTGTTCAGTTTATAGATACCACTTCATATACACAGCAATCTCAAATGACAACCGTTAATAATACTAAGAGAATCTCCCAGCATGGGCTGTTTTATTTTTTTCAAGTACAGTATTTTGTTATTTCCTGAGTATCTCAAATTGGGTAATGTTTCCCCAGGCACAGAAGGAGCAGTTGGTGCTTTGCAAGAACAGAAGCTCTTCCAGACTCTGGGTTCATGTTTGAACCCTTGTAGGTCAAAAAAAAGCCCCCTGACTTACAGCTGCTAGGAAAGTGGTTGCATTGAAGCAGCAGTAGGCAGCAGCTCAGCATTTTGCTGGGTCTGGATGTTTATCTGTTTCTCAAAATGTGCTGAGCATGTCAGTGTCCGTGTGTAATTAATGAGAACTACATATGGTTGCATTGATCCAATTTTGTCCTCTTAAATATGCGAGGTGCTGGTAAGCACACTGAGTTTGCTGGATGGATAGGGCTGGGCAGACTGGAGATTCCTCTGGAAATCCCTCCTTATGCCTGCTCCTTGTTGAAGGCAGAAATGGCAGTTAGCAAGAACAGCTCTTTCCTGCAGCCCTTTGAGTTTCTCTGTTTTCAGATATTACTCAGAAGATGAAAAGGTTGTGATGACTTTATATGTCTCCTGGATTAAAGAAAAGCGAGTGCGTGAATATTCATATAGCAGATAGTTCAAAGTCTCAAATATGCTTTTTTAAAGTACATTTTTTTGAGACCTTGAGTGTAATTCTGCTGTCCTGTCCATCTTCAGGCTTGCAAATCATTTTCTACCAACAAAATGTCTGTAGTGCAAATAGTTATGCACTATGTAGCATGTCAGGCTCGTGCCTGATATTTAAAGAATTTTTCATTACTTTTATGCATCTGGGTGCACAAATACCTTAATGTTTTCTAGGTATTCTCGTGTGAGAAAAGCAGGCATCAATTTAAATTACAACACGCATGATTTCTTCAATCCAAAGCCTATCATTTCATTTCTTCTCATCATTTTCTTTTCAAATATTTCTGTGTACACTTTGTGACAGAAGGAAGGCTTCATCCATCACGGAGGTCTAACAGGGGTATTTTTATGTCTGAGAGTGGGAATATGAGATTTGACAAAGGCTCACTTAAGCGGATCCAGCTGAATGACTAATTAACATGACATCAATGCAGCTTTGCAGAATGTATGAAGCATAATTGTTCCTGTCAGCTCATGACAGTCTTGTTCGCTGCTGCGTGCTGGAGTTATCAAGGTCTTTTGTTGTGTTTGCTTTTCGGTGCTTTATCTTTCCAGTGGTACCTCAATAAATGACTACTTTCCATTGGTACCTCAATGAATGACTGCTTTCCAGTGGCACCTCAATGAATGACCGTTTTCCATGGTACCACAGTAGATGCAGACATTTTCCCAGTTGATTTTCTTTGCCATAAAAGAGAGAAACAGCTTACCCAGACTTTTCCTGCAAGAAAGCATTCGCTTTTTAAAATATTTTCACTGAATAAACACTGTTTTTGTACTTTCAGATGGGAAAATGAATCCAGGCTTCTCAGTGGATTTTTGGTTTAATTTGTACTTTAATGTATTTTTTAAAGATGACAGAAATCTCAGAAGTAGAAAGGAAACGTTCTTGTTCCCAAGGTTTGGGTTTGTTTTGCTTTGGTGTTTTTTTTTAATCGTTTGTTCTTAGTTTTTTTTTTTTGTTTTTTTTATTCTTACTCAGGAAGAAAACAGAAAAAATTCCTGTGAATGAGGGAAAACTACTCTCTACTGATTTCTATTGGGTGAAAGTAAAGCAAAAGTTTCTTATTTACAGTAGCAGGGAAAACACAACATATGCAAGTCATTTACAACAAAAGCACACAGGAATAAGAAGAGTACAATAATACCATTACAGCATCTGCCACTCTGCAATGATTGCAGGGTTATAGGAGCTCTAGACACAGAACCTGATGTCCCTGCTTTTGTTTTGCACGGGCTACGTTTTATTGTTGAAGCATCAAAATGCAAGTCATGAGCTTTGAGTAATAATGATCTGAACGTTATTCTTTTCTATTACCAACTTTATTCCCATCAAAGCTCACCTGTCCTCTGACTGAGGTGGATGTTTCTAGAGCTCTGAATGACTGCAGTGGGTTGTGTTGTTTGGTGTGTGAGTGCTCTCAGGGACTAAAACCTTAGTGGAGGAGCTGCTAAGAAGTGCTCTCTGTGAGTACTGACTGTTTCTAGGCTGATAATGGCATCACTTGTCTTGTCTTCTGCAGGCACCCCGACAATTTGTGTCACTGTCTGGGCAGTGCTGAGGCTTCACTTTGATGATACTGGGTATGTATCATGGTGTGAGAACACGTTTCAGGACAGTGACAAAGGGGAAATGGAAATCTAGTGATCAAGTCACACACACAAAAAAAGCTGAGTGGTGCTGTTGACATGCTAGAGGGAAGGGATGCCATCCAGAGGGACCTGGACAGGCTGGTGAGGTGGGCAACCTCATGAAGTTCAACAAGGCCAAGTGCAAGGTCCTGCATCTGGGTTAGAGCAATCCCAAGCACAGATACAGGTTGGGTGGAGAATGGCTTGAGAGCAGCCCTAAGGAGAAGGATTTGGGAGTGTTTGTTGATGAAAAATTGACATGAGCAAGCAATGTGTGCTTGCAGCCCAGAAGGTCAACTGTAGGCTGGGTTGAAGTGTGACAGCAGGTCGAGGGAGTTGATTCTCTATTCTGCTCTCATGAGACCCCACCTAGAGTACTGTGGATTTCCCCTTCTTGGAAGCATTCAAGGCCAGGCTGGATGGGGCTGTGAGCAACCTGGTCTAGAGGGAGGTGTCCCTACCTATAGCAGGGGGTTGGAACTGGGTGATCTTAAAGGTCCCTTCCAACCCAAACCATTCCATGATTCTGTGAATTAATTTCCTTTTCCATTTCAAGCGCTGATTTGAGTTTTGAAATAGCTTAAGCCAAGCATTCAACCTGGAGTTTTTATTTATTTATTTGTTTATTGTATAGTCATTGAGACAATACTGATGTCCTTATTCCTCTGGTGAAATCATGAAGGACATCTGTTAACATGCAGCTGACCCAATAGCTCCTGCACAGTTAATTATGGCTTACCTGATCTTAGAATCACATTCAGGTGAATTGCATGTATGATTGCCTGCTCACAGAATCACAGAATCACAGAATCACCCGGGTTGGAAGGGACCTCAAGGATCATGTAGTTCCAACCCCCCTGCCTAGCAGGGCCACCAAACATACACATTTAGATCAGGTTGCCCAGGACCCCGTCCAACCCGGCCTTGAACACGTCCAAGGATGGGGCATCCACAACCTCCCTGGGCAGCCCGTTCCAGGGCCCAACCACTCTCCTTGTAAAGAACTTCCCCCTAACATCCAACCTAAATCTTCCCTCCTTCAACTTGGATCCATTTCCCCTAGTCCTGCTATTGTCAGCCCTTTTGAAGAGTTTACTCCCCTCCTGGGTGTAGGTTCCCTTCAGGTATTGAAAGGCTGCAATGAAGTCACCCCGCAGCCTTCTCTTCTCCAGGCTGAACAAGCCCAACTCCCTCAGCCTGTCCTCGTAGGGGAGGTGCTTCAGCCCCCTGATCATCTTAGTCGCCCTCCTCTGGACCCTTTCCAAAATCTCTATGTCTCTGCTCCTCTCCAACTGATTATGAGTAAAGACCAAAGTGTTAAGTTCAGCTCAAGAATATTGCAGATAGCTGATGAGTGAAATTTGCAGGAGGAATTGCTGAGCTCCAGTTTTCAAAAGAAATTAGGAGTTTATCCTCTTCTTAAGAGTTTTTCCACAAACCCAGTTGGGGAGATGGGTAGGAGTGAGGCAGAAACCCACATTTTGTCTTCTGCATTAAAAATAAGTAAATAAGTAAAATTTAGGAGATGCGGTAACTTAACAAAGAGCTTAAGAGGATAGATTCTACCTGAATGGTATATTTTGGTGGGAAAAAAATCTACAAAGATCTTGCATTCTTTGCTAAATAATCTGAAAGAAGATCTGCTCACAGAGATGGTCTTGTCCATCCAGGTAGACTGACTGGTATGACAGTGCAGCAGGCATATCTGGTAGGAAGGTGTGCACCCTAAAAATACCGTGGGATCCATGTTTCTTTTCATGACAGCTATGTTTGAAATCAGTCACACTGTAGGAAAAATGCTGGTGAGTGAGGGATTTTGACCACCAGTTGGAAAATCCAGTCATGGTCCTTTGAAAACCTCAATCTATGTGAATGATGTCATTATGTACCCAAGTCCCATCTACAGTAGTTTTAGGCTCGTATTTAAAGTTCTCCTTTTATTAGAGATACTTGGAACCAAAATTTGCATAATGCTCACTGTTCTGCCAGGTTGTTTTTCATCCTCGTCCTATCTTGCTCTTTTTGGAAAACACATAAGGCCCTTCCTCCACTGGGGATACCAGTGCTTTGCCCCAGTGTTCTCTTTTGACATCAGGACAAATTAAATTATTTCCTTGAAAAACAAGCCAGAAACCCCCACTGTGTCATTATTATGATTACAACAGAAATCCTAGATGCATTAATTTCCTTCAGAGCTCAACAGTCTTTGTGTTTTGCACACAGGAGGAGTATCTCACATAAGGAAAGGAAGAAAAAGAGCAGAAAACACACTTTCCTCTCTTAGTTACAAAAGCTGTTTAGCATGCAGCATGTTGGGTCAGATTCTAGCTGATTGTCTCAGTGGTTACTTTTTAAAAATCAGCAAGCATTGTTCTGGAGGTGGGGAAAAAGCCAGCACGAGCCTGAAAACATTGCAGAAATTAGTGAACTGGGAAAGCACAGTGGCAAAGGCATGGACTGAAATACAGGCTCAGAGTCTAAGTTTCCTCCTGCTTGCTCCTTATGAAACTGGCAGAGTTGCCTTGATGTCAGCTTGTGATTCACATCATTGTAAGCGACAAGTCTGTGGAGATAAATGCAACTGTCTGTTTATCCAGAGCAGTGCTACTGAATTAAATGGAGTCATTCCAGATGTACACCAGGGATGTAACAGAGATGAGATTTTGGCCTTTCCAAATGGAAACCGCATCCCTCTCTCATCTCACTGGCTCTCTTTCTGTCATCCATCCTGAAAAACAGTTCTCTGATCTTCACTGCAGCAATGCATTAGTAATGAAATTCGGTGATTCTCATCAGAAGATGGTGTTTTTTTCCACCACATCCATCCTATAGATGTCACATGGGCTGGACCAAAAATTTCTTAATAAAACCCATGTGTAAGCATGAGCAGGTTCACTGTCGACATCTACAACGTAGACGTTGACAAGTTAGTTTATGTAGACATCCTGTGGAAGAGTCTGTTTAGAGAAGAAAAGGAATTTCTAGGAGGGAATATATCACTGCAGAGTACTCATTTAAAACACAGCAGTGGAAAAGAAAAGAAGAAAAAATACCCACCCTCCAAGCACCTGCTTGTCTCAGCTGGAGTCTAAGCTAATGAGCTGGACTGGAGATATCTTCAACAGATGACTAAAACAAGAACAACTGAGTCCATCCTCTGTAATTCCACATTTCTGAGACAAAGTGACATATATTAATGCCTGTTTATATGAACAGAATATCAGAATTTGCCCAGATTCTTCCAGAATTGTTTGATTTGTTAAAAATTTTCAGGTTGCATTAATATACGTCCTGGAGAGCTGAGATTTGCAAATAGTGAGGAATTTTTAAGAGAAGGAACCTGACCTAGAAATGCATGCAGAGGTTCAAAAGTAGTTACTGAATTTAGGTACTTTTATTTTGTGGAATACAACTGTTGATAGCAGAAAGAGTCTCATTTCAGATAGATAGAAGGAGTCTCATTTCCAGACTGTGGGTTCCCTCGGAACACCAGTCCCCTTTCAAATGCTTATGTGGGATATCAAAAGTAACTTAGAAATGCGGCTTTGAAAATCTCAACCATCAGTCCTATAGATTTTAGGGAGATTTTAAGCTTTTGGACTTTGGGCAGAGAAAAGTATGTAATTTTGTGCAAATGGAACATCCCATCTCTCCATTTGCTTCCTTCTCCCCTGCTCTACCAGATGCGTAGACCTGAAACAAGCCTGTTGTTTGTTTTATGAGAATCTATAAATGTTGCACTTATCAATTCAACTGAAACATCTAAACCAGACTCATAGCTCAGCTCCTTGGACTTTCTCTCACTTTAACTTAGATGATGGAATTTGAGCTTTGCTGCCTCATGCTTAAAGCTGTGTATAGTTTTGTTTAAAGTGCAGGTTTTCACTCCCCCCCCCCCCCCGCCTCCATTTGAATGACACAAAAGTTGTCTCAAGCTCTCATAGGATCAGCAGTGTTTTATTCTAAATGGTAACTTGGCATCTGACAAATGTACCATGACAACCACTGCTGGGACTTTTGGCTGTTGTCCCAGTGGGAGGGAAAGAAACCATCCTTCTCAGAACTGCAGGTACAAAAAAGGCATTTTTCTATGTTTTTATGTTTTCCAGAAAGGAAACAGGAGAGGAACAAAGCAGGGACAAATAAAATATGTTTTTTAACTGGCAATCAAAATTTTAATGACTGAAAGTAGTGTAGTGGGGGTGGTGTGATGTGGCAGGGGAAATAACATTTCTTGTTTCATTATTATTGCTTTTTTAGCTTTAAAATATAGTTTTAAAGCCATGTATAAGTGGGTTCTGTAATTAATTTGCTCCATGGGTAAATATTCAAATGCACCCAGGTGGAATAAACTTCAGCATAATCCTTCAGTGAATCTGGAGGAAGGTTGTCCATATTGAGGTAGAAATGCCATTTGATTTAGGAGCACTCACTCCAAACAGCTTAAAAAAGGAGATGACAGCAACTATTGCCTGCAGCTTGAAGCTTCTCAGGTGAATTATTGCTCGTTGGTGGGGTGGCACCTCATTGACTGGAAAATTATTCCTGGATGTGTATATGACTAGTGCCTGGTACATCTTGGTGTACTAGACACGTGTCAGAACCCTGATGGTCAGGGTCAGGAACATTTGTGTCCATTAACCCTGGACCTTTCTTGTCTGCTAATCCTTTGTTCTTGTCTTCTTATCCCTCTCTACAGAGATGTTGACCCAAATGGGTAATCTTAGAATTTTATGGTTGGTGGACACAGGAATAAGCACAGAGGCATTTTCCAAAATGTCTGAACTATTTTGTATCCTCTTACAATAGGAATTGCAAAAAAAAAAAGAACAGTATTTACTCTGTTTCGGATGAGTGGGGTAAAGGCTGTAAAAGAGAGCTTTAGCGGGGACAGTCTATGAAACCTTTGAAACTAAATGAATGGCTACAAAGCCAATATCCCACCCTCTGCCCCCTTAAAAATGTTGGCAAGCTTATTTACTTCCGTGTTATGTCTTAATCTTTTTATTTCCTTCTCTTTCCCCACCCCATTCCGCTATCGCTGACCGCAGCTGCTGGGACATGAATGACAACACTGCCTTGTGGTGGGTGATCAAAGGTCCTGTGGTTGGGTCAATCATGGTAAGTAGCACTTGGAGGAGGCTGGCTGCTCCAGATAGCAAATTAAATTGAGCACCAAATAAATATGGTTCATGGCACCTAATGAGTTGTTTAGCTGACTGGACATTGGTACCTGCTTCTGGGCATGCTGAGTTCCTATCCATACTACAGTGAGAGTGTCAGCAAGGTCTCTGTTGACTGTTGTGGGAATATAAACAGCCTACATCAGGTGCAGTGCTTCTCTTTTTAACAATTTGGACAACTATCTAAAGCACAGTAACCTTCAGACACATTCATTGTAACTGAACTAATAATACTGGGCATCTCCAAGCACTTGTAATCTTCATATAGAAAAGTAGATAGAAAATTATAGTGGAAGAGATGTTCAAGCAAACAACATAAAACCTTAAGTTTCCTGTTTTTTTTCTGGCCTTATGAAGCTGACTGGTGACAACCAAACCTGAATTGAAATTTATAACTATAGTTATAACAACGTGAACCTATAAAAAAGAAGATGCTCAGGATGAGGTAAAAAAAAAAAACAACACAAAAAAACAATAAAAAAGATATGAAGAAAACCATTAAAAAAAAAAAAATAAAGACATTGGAGGTCATCTCATTATGGAACAAATTCCAGTGAGAGAGATTCAGATTCCAAGTGGAGAGAAAGTAACACAAGTCAGGAGTTTCAAGAAAGGGCTGACAGAAAGTCTCATCTGAAGCCTGGAAAAGTAAATCATGGTCATCGTAATGTCCTTTCTTTTTCCCCCCAGATAAACTTTGTGCTTTTTATTGGCATCATTGTGATACTTGTGCAGAAACTCCAGTCACCTGACATTGGAGGCAATGAATCCAGCATTTATTTGTAAGTACAAATGAAGCAGTAATCAGCTGAGATTTCTAATATACACATAGGAAAAAATAAAAAGTAAAAAAGATATTGGAGTTAACTGTTAAAAGAGTCACTCAATCTATTTGGTTGATTTAGGATTTTTTTAAATCCAAAGTTCACCAAAGTGCACTTTAACACTGCCTTTAATCCTTTGTAAAAAGCTAAGGGAAGAAAAAAACAAAACAAACAAACAAGCAAACAAACAAAAAAAAGCATAAATATTGGATTAAATAATAGTACTTATTATTTACAGATCAGTCAGTCATCTGTAAATTAACATACTGACCAGGCATAAATATTATTACACTCACAGGACAGATTTTAGTGCTTCATATGTTCCATAGGCACAGAGTTGACTGAAAGCAGTGAGATTTGGTGAAAAGATTTCAGGACCTGTAGTCTGAACTCTTTTTTAGATCTCTTAAATTTGCTTATGCTCATGTCCGTGTTTCTGGTAACACTGAATCTGTTCCAATTAAGCTAAACAATTCCCCACTTAGAACTGGTTAAAAATTAAAAAGAAATCCTGAGAGTTTTCCATTGCAAGTTTTAGAACTGTATTAAAACTTGTTTTAAAGCTCACGTCCTTTTCTTCTGCCTTATTGTAAGATTGAGGTTGGTCATTTGAGGCAGTTTCTGTTCCTACATTGAGTGCTTGCAGCCGTATACAAAATTATTTTGAATAACTAGTGAGTGGGGCAGCACTTCTGGTGTTTTCATGGCTTCTCAGTCTAAACACCACAGACATTTTCCATACAAGTTTTCATGAGCTTGGGCATTTTCCTTAGACATAAGTAATATATTAAATTCATTCCTCAGATGTCTGTTTTCTGAATTAGCACTCAGGAGGAAGCGTAGTGAATATGTTGTCTCCCATACGTAGTTTCCCTGTAGTTTTCATGAAGACATCCCATGTTGTGTGCTGCTGGGAGGTCAAACGCCACACATTGAATGTAATTATCACCCAAGATATGCAGGGGTAATACTGATTAAGCACTGGAATAGGCTCCCCAGGGAGGTGGTTGAGTCATCATCTCTGAATGTGTTTAAAAGCAGCTTGGATGTGGTGCTCAGGGACACGGTTTAGCAGAAGGCTGTTAGAGTTAGGGTAATGGTTAGGTGGTGGTTGGACTTGATGATCTTTAAGGTCTTTTCCAACCTGAGCAATTCTATGATTCTGTGATTAAGACTTGCTGACTGCATGTTTGGTATCTGCTGCACATCATGCACGTATGGAGCAAAGCATGCCGCAAACTCCCGTGATTTGATGAGATGATGAAACATCCTTATCATTCTTGATCAATATGGTGACTGAGTTTTACTGAGATTTTTTTCCTATGTGTATGGTTAGCAACTAAAACCAAGAGAAAAACATCATATTTTCTGTTTCATTCGCTGCCATTATTTTTTCATATTTTTTTGCAACTTTATAAATGGGTGCGTGTAAATCAATCTTGCATTTATGTATGTGTTATGAAGTGGAGTGTTGTTTATCCAAACAGACCCAACAACAAAGGTATCACACAGAAATGCAGTGAATAAGTCTATGCAGATATACGCCAGGCATACATTTTATTTGTGCATGCATCTCCTCTGGAAAGGGAGGAGAAAAGGACAAGGACAGCTCATAGAATGGTAATGTCACCATATTGAAATCTCTGCAGCATTTTAGACTGTCGTCCATAAATAAACATTTTCCATGTCCTATTTTGCTGTTCCATATTACTGACTGTTTAAAGCTCGTTTTATTATCACTGAAATATGCAAAATACAGATCGAATATTTCCAGTCCTTTCCCAGTAGGCTGATAAACCCCAAACTAAATGCATGCTCATGGCTGTTTGTTTGAGCCTTATCTCCTCATGCTGATAGGCTGTTTTACGAATACTGCTTTTCTGTTCAAACCTGCCAAGTGAAATGGGAATGTTTCCCCATTCTCATCTTGAAATCACAGGCATTATTTGCATGGAGAAAAAGGCAAACAAATAGAACTTTGTAGTAAAGTTCTCTTTCCAGCAGTATCTGGCTGAACGCTAGAGGCTTCAACAGAATCACTGTCTCTATAATGAAAAAAATAAGAAAGCACAGTTCAATTTCCCATTCAATTCATCCCATCAAACCAATCTCTTAATCCAGACCGTTATTTCATGGCATATTTAAGTACTTAGTTCACAAGACTGATGAGCTGTGGTTAAGGAAGTGTGCTCAGCTCATTTCTGAAGGTGATAGCACAGAAAAGCTATAGTAGTAACTGAAATTTGCTCTGGTGTCCATCTTCCACTTGTTGGAACAGCATTATAGACAAGGCTTCCATCACCTCAACTGAGCCCAAGCAACCAGGAGAGTGCTTTTCACTGGATCCACCTTCATGCCCAGCTGTGAAGAATTTAAACCTTCCCCTGTCGTTTAATTTACACTGTCAGACCTTGCCCAGGTGGAGGTGAAAGATGCTGAAACAATCCTTTGCTTTTCCTGGCAGGAACAAGAAATTGAAATCGCACACAATGTTTGCAGTGATTATGTGCTCAGCAGAGAAGAACGAGGCACATAACAAAACATTTTGCTGCAGCAGAATCTTTAGATGCTTCGGATTCAAATGATTAGGTTGAAGTTTGACCCCTGGCGCTCCACAAATTGCCTATGAATAATCCATGATTAGATTATGAGCAAATGTGACAGCGGTTAGAAGCCTCCCATGTGGTCTATTACACACCTGTAACTCAGGGACTTTGGCTTTCAAAAGCAAAAAAAGAAAAAGACTAAAACAACGCAATAATTTGGTTTTTTACTTTGGAGAAGATTAATTTTCTTCTGATATACATGGCCACATGCTTAGGTTCAGGCCCTCTTAGTGATCATTTTCTATGAGGAAAATCTGGATCCAGATCCATTTTATAAACGCTGTGGTCATAATTCTGCAAATGACTTAAGCGTGTATTTAACTTTACAAGCCTTAGGGATATGTTTAAATCCAAAGATTAATTATATATTGTTACCACTGTGCACTCCTAATTAAAAATTTCCACTACTGAAGTTAGCTGCAAGCCATGACAGGAACACAACAGAAGATCTCACTACCAGGGAATTCATGCTTAATTAATCCAGTGTAGCCATCAGAGATGGCAAGCCTTGCTTTAAAAAATAATAATTTGTGTAATTCGCAGTGCTGTAATGAGCCCTTCATTCCCCTAAAAAACTGGTTTCTCTCTAAAAGCCTTCCTGGTGATTATGATTATTACACGCATTAGCCTTTGCCTTTGGGCTGACAAAAACTTGGAAACGTAGCGAATTCCTAATGATCTTCTGCAGCAGTCAAATGCTCTAGCAATTGTGAACTTCCATTTGATATCAGCTTGTATGTTCAGTCGTTCCTGAGCAGTCTCATCCAGTCCTCCATCACACGCCTTGTTCCCCTCTGAGCTGCCTGCATGCTGCTGAGCCCATTTCAGACTGAACAGCTCGAAACGCGTCCGACTATGGGAGAACTATCACTCAGTTCTTGTTTTTACTGAATTTTCTTGATATAAACTCCTCGTTATGTTTGAAATGACTGGGGGTTTTGTCAAAAATATGTAAGCAGCTGCAGTAGAACTAAGAAAATAGAACTCACCATTACAATTATTCTTTTTTACTTCAAGAATTCCTTTCCTCCAGCCATGAATTCCAAGCAAAGTTCATGTTTTCTCCCAGTAGTCAACATAATGTTTTGGTTTTTTTGCCTTTCAGTATTAGAACAGACAGCCATAAAAAAGGACATATCTTTGTATCTTGGACCGTGTTCTGGTTTCAGCTAATCTTGTGTCAGTCCTGAATAATTCCACCAAATTAAGCATCAAAACAAGCAACAGGTTTTTGTCTAAGCGAGAAGGTCTGGTATCCTCAGTTGCTTGAGAAGTAAATAGTGACACTGTTTGTATTCCTTGTTGAATTAAACAACTATCTTCATAGTCCAAGTGGATTTCTGGTCCCATTTGGTAAATGGGCCGCAAAGAATTTGAATTTACTATAATTACAATCATGTCATTGTTAATCCTATAGTACAAGGATCTCAGCTTCATACCTGTATGTTCAACCCAGGTAGATTTTACATAGTGTGCTTCCACAGAGGAACACATCCTGAATTTTAGCCATATCCAGTTGCATACTTTGTAAGTATTTTGAAGAAGTAGTAAACTATTTAGGGACACTGAAAGCTAAATGCATCAGATGTCAATAAATCCAGTATGCACTCACACTGGAAATACAGGGACTGGAAACACATAGTCACAACCTTACACAACCTAGCTAGCTTAGCACACGGCGTGTCACATCAGCTCTTGTTGTATGCATGGATATTCAGTCCCCAAACCAGGATTTTAGGAAATAGTTTATAAATGATTCTTCATTGTTTTTCCTGTGAGCTAACAGTGTGCAGTATGGTCTGACAGAATCTGCTTTAGAGCATCCTGGTTTCAATCAAATTTTTATAAAGTACATTCACCTCCCTGAAAGCCATATTCCACTAGAAATGCCTACACAGACTTGAATCCAAGAGCAAATGCATACATCCAAATGTACAGCTGCATTGTTGAAACCTTCACCATAGGCAGAAGATCCTCTAATGACATTGGTACCATAAACCCTTGCTGTAATTAAGTAGCTATGCATGATGTAGATGCATGCTGGAATAATCCTTAAGATTAAAAAGGCCCACACATTTCCATCAAGTCTTTGCTTATTTATTCATTTTCAAGTATCAAAGTACATTTGACCGGAAAAAAAAACTTTTTTTTTTTTTCTTTCTTCTATTTTTGGTCTTGAATAGTATAACCTGGGAGGGGGAAGCTTGTTTCTGCTTTTGCTTTAACAGATTCTTCATCATAAATTTTGTATCACATGTTGAAAACTCAATGAGAAAGAAAATAAATCCCACATATACCTAGCTAATTCAGGTCTACGTCATTCCTCCAATCAGCATCTTGCTGGAAAGAAAGGAGAAACATGGCATATATCATAGGTAGGTATGATTTTCCCTATGGTGCAACCTAGGGGGTTAGGGCAGGAGAAGCAATGTTGTATCACAAATGTTTTGGTAAACAACACTCCTCTGCAGTTCACCTACAAAGTCACTGGACACTCAGTGATTCATTCTGCTACTGCTTTGTCTTGCTGCAAGTGCTCAGACTGCCAGCATTAACAGTTATTGACAGGCTCCTCATGGAAAGCAGTCTCACTTCTGACAAGAAAAGGGCAGGTGGTTGATGAATGGTATACTTGTTAGCAGGGCAATTTAATTTCTTAATGTCAGGTATTATCAGTTGGGTGCTGGGATGCCCACTAATCCAGTAATGAAGAGATCTCACATCCCTCTGCTAACCCACAAGAAAATACAATGGGAAACACAAACAGTCATCATTTGGTGTCAGTGCATGATCACCAACAACCTCATTTTCATTCCTAAGGAGTATGAGGAGTGCAGGTCTCTACTACCTGGATTCTTACTACCAACTCATGATGAATTTATTTAGCATTCTAGAGAAAATGTTCTCCTTCACAACTACTATACTTTTCACTGACATGTCCTACAAAAAACAATTATGCTGGGGGTTATTTTTTTGTGTGTGTCTGTGTGAGGGGGGAAGTTGTCCTTGGCTTTGTTTGTTAGGTTTTCTTAGAGGATGGGAGTGTTCATTTGTGCCAGATCTTTTCAGGTAGGGATGTGGAAAAAAAGCAACTGAATAAAATCCTTGGGAATCTAAGACCATGTAGGCTACAAATCATAACTAGCAAGAGTATAATTGCACAGGAATTTACTTGTTTTCAGGTAAAGTAATTGAAAATTCTGCTCTGGTGGCCTACCTACAGATTGACTGTGGTCTCGAGAAGTATAAAGTCAATCAGCACAGAATATATTGTGTATTAATGCTTCTGTATTGCTCCTGTTGAACAGCTGAGGTCTAACGCATAGAAGTGGCTGCTTAAAATCCACCCAGGTGCCTGTGGCAATAGAGGACCTTAAACATTCATCTTCCCAGCCCCAAGGTTTTCTTTTCACTCAGTGTGCATCTTTTCCATTCTTACCATGCTGATGGGATCAGGCCTAAAAGTATGTCCACCTTGAAAGAGGTTTTATTTCATACATCAGTCAGCAGAGGGATGTTCCAGAAGAAGTCAGTATTTTTAAAAGGAATTCCATCCATTTCCAGTGATATACAAACATTTTGCTGGAGGTTTGACAGGCTGTCATTTTGAAACCACTGAGCATAAAACTTGTTCCTTGTGGTTACAGGATCACCTGTGATGAACAGAATGTTAAAAATTGCTCTGCTTTTGCTATTTCAAAACCTTAAAAGGGGGGCAGAGTGCAAATCCACATCCATACAGTGGAAGCTGACAATTATTTTCTATTTTGAAATAAGAGTGGAAAAATAGGGCAACTCTGTCTTTAAATACTATTTGTGCACATTGCTATAAGGTATTTTTACAGATACTTTCATGATTTCAATGTATATGTGGACAGAGGAAACAATTCTGATACATCAGTTCACAAGTTAGGTGAATGTTTTGAAATCTGCTAAAGTTTCTTGCTTACCATTTGTTAATTAGCAACTCAAAATTGCTGTTTCACTCTATCATGCTTCTGTGGCAGTCTCAGAAAATGAAGTTCTGTGTCCACAAACTGTGTCCTAAATGAGCAAAACTTTTTTATCCTATCTGTTACAAGAGGTAGCTGAGAAATGAGTGTTTGCATAATTAAAAAAATTCACAACCAGATGGTCTAGAAGGATGAAGATGTGTAGGTCACAGTACTACATCTATTTCAACACTGTGGTACCTAAAATCTTGTAGCTTAACAGCCACAGTTGCTGTGGAATGGCACTCAAGATAACTGAATGCTCAGACCAACATTATCTATGTGTTTGTGCCTTTTGACACGTGTAAATATATGCCCTTATCTACACATATATTATTTAAAATGCCAGATATATATATATCCAAAATAGTTCCAGCATTGCTTTTTATAAGACCACAAATACTTAAGCAATGTGCACTATATAAACTTCTTACTTTCATAAAGTACAAGACTACACAGATTGAATCTGTTTAGCTTTAGCTATCTATTTAGATTACTAATTAGCAAAACTAAGGTAGGCTTCCTAAAGAAAATGACGTACAGATCTCAAATGTGTTTCTAAAGTTACTGTACTTCACCAAGATGATTAATGTAATTCTGATCTGCACTGATAAATTTCAGTTGTCACTGAGGTCAGTGAGAAAAGAGAATGTCCAGCACTGAAGGCAGCGTGTCTTCATGAATTGCCATCAAAAAGCAATGTGACTTCATAAAATACCATCAATTTGAGTGCAGTTATGTTCTCTATCAGAGTATTTTATTCTCTAGGGATGATATTCTCAGTTATTCTGGAGATTCAGATCATTTTCCAAAAATTTCCGAGCTGAGGTCCTTTCCAATCCCTGCAGTTCTGTCACTTAGGAGAATCCAGACAAGACCAAACAAGGCTCTTTTCCCTCTCCCTTCTGCACTGTTCGTAGCTTTGATAGTTGTTTTGAAGGCATTGTGAGGCTGGAAGGGAGAAACTTGGAATTTTTCTTGTTCCAGATTTGCACCTTTGTTTCTTGGAATTGGCTATTTAGTATAAAGGTGAAGGGGAGAATGGAAGCAACTGGCCGTGCCATGACTGTTACAAGACTGCAGAGAATGGGGAATAATTCTGACATCTCTGATCCTGAACGTGCTTTCAATTTATGTCAAAGCTTGATGAACAACAGCATCCATGATTTTCCATTCACTCTTTGCTACCATACACAAAAGGAGTTTGAATTTCCCTCAATGTCTCTGCTTCTCCTTACCATTGATTTCTTGTGTCACTTTAGCAACTAACATGCTTCATATTCTTTGGTTTATGGTTTGTGGGCATATCCTTGCCAGGACGTAGTCCCTTAGTGCCTGAGATATGGAAGGGACAAGAGGAATGGTGCAGGCAGTGAAGAGGGTTTTTTTTTTGTTTTATTTTGTTTTAATCTGAAAGAGTGAACTTCTCACGAGGCTTCTGTGAGTGATGTTGTTCATAATAGTAATTATGTGGTGGTTACTGGGTTACTGGTTAATTGTACAGAAGAAATTCTTGCCATAGAGGGTATAAGCACTCAAAGGCTCCGGTTACGATGGCATGTTGTTGAATTCAGTCTTAAAGAAATTGGTTTAAGAAAATGTATTTTACCTATGACTGGGCCAATACAAGGTTGTACATACGTCTTAGACCCTAGTCTTACTATTTGAGCTGCTGTGCACCACTGTCATTACATTCCAAACTGTAATTCATCTTACACATGAGATTGTTTAGGTAATCAAAAGTCTGCAAGGCCAGGCCTTTTCAACCAAGGTTTTGTTTTCTTTTTTCATTAAGGATAGTTAAAGAGATAGGCTGAAACTTGGGTTATTTCCCATAGGAATAGTCGATGGTGAGCAAGGCAGGTGAGGCACTACAATGTCACTGAAGCTACAGAGTACAAATTACATAAACTCAGTGTAGTCACTCTAATGCTGAGCTCTGCCAACTGACCAGGCTAAGATCTGTCTGCAATGCTTGAATGTCCACTTCTGTCAGTTTGAGACAGAAACCCAATTTGAGACAGAAAGAAATGCATTGCAGATTTTACTTGTTTCCTTGGTTTAAAGACAACAAGGCATAAGCTAATCACGTTCCAGATATTTAGTGGCTGGATGTGGCATGCAGTCATAATTTAAAAATGCAAACCTAAATTCAAGACAGATTATTTAAGTATCTTGTTTGGTGTGGTACATTCTTCTCACTAAACATGCTATTCTACCGAAGTTATGTTAGTGCATGTCCATCCAAATTGTTCCATCATGCATGACATTAGACTAGGTTGCAGAGCCAGTGAGTTTGTGGAAATATGGTCTGCAGAATTAAAATAGAAGAAGGATCAGAGCTTGTAACTTCGAAGTTACAGATTATTTAAAGTCTATTTTTGATGAAAATATTCTATCCTTTAGTACCAAGATTCTTCTATAGAGCACACTTAAACATTAAGCTTTATCTCTTCACTTTCTGAGCTCTGTGCATGACAATTACTTTTCCATCCCTGTATGACCACCTATAGGTGTTAGCAAAGTCAAGAATGAGCAGGGTAGAGTAGATTTTTGGCACTCTTTGACCACTACATTTCATCTTCAAGATTCAGTTCTGGGCAAAAGTCAGAATTATTGACCAAGAAGTTCGAGTTTCAATTCCTTATTGTTTAACATCTCTTTTCAACTGCATCTCTTGTCTGCAATCAGTAATCTAGCCTCATTCTCTGGAGAGGTGACAGTGGTTTCCTCACAGACGTACCATTTCCATGTCATTTTTTTTGGTTGTAATTGCCATACTGGCTTTCAGTTACAATGACTGTATCTACTTTCAGTGGAACTTTTTTCTCCACATTTTCTATACGTATGGGAGTTTTGAAATCCATTGAACGATCTTCTGAGAATTCCTGCATGTCTCAGTTTTCATCTTGAAGCTCATTGCCTTTGAAAGTACATAGAACCAAAAAGCAAAAATCTTCTTTATGTTCCTCCAAATCACTGGGGAAAAAAAAGAAAAATCTACTGAGCTGTTTAAGACACCCTACTCAGAACAGCAAAGAAAAAGGAAACTGATTTCCCTGATGTCAAACAAATGGAAGATCCCTCAAAGAGCAAGAGACCAAGAAGCCAGGTTAAAAAAAAAATAATAAAAATCTACATCCATTATGGCCAACTGATTTCAACTGATTTATCTGGACAGAGAGTGTGAAGGAGATGTAATACTTTGCCTTCTTTATCCAAACTTGTTTCCAGACAGTTCCCATGAGTCAGAAGATGATCCTAGAATATCTCAGATCCCTTAGAGATGTCAAGAGTTAGTTTTTCAGTTCAATGGTTTTAGCAATAAGTAGATCCAAATGTAAATAGATCTTCAAAACATGACTGGACTTGGACTTTTGGACTTGTTTTCAATTGTAGAGCTTGATTCAGAGCAGTCAGTAGAAATCTACCCAGTTCATTAAGAAAGCCACTGATTACAACTCCTTTTGTTATAGACAAGGTGTTTAAATTAGGCCTGACAAATAGGGCTTTATGGTCTGTTTCTCACCATGGACTGCAAATTGAGCACAGGATGACAAAGTTAGGTGCAGATATCTATAATGTAAGCTTCAAAAGTTAGATGAGATGAGACAGTGTTACAGAAAAGCACCAGTGCTATTCATTCTGTGTCTGGATGAGGGTGGTGGATGAGTCCACTTGCATGCTGTGTCTCTGCTGCAAGGTGGAATTGCACAGCCTTTGTTTTCTGCCCACATCCAATTTGTAAATTCAGGATTTCTCTAAAGGTAGCTTTTGTGTTTTGGACTCGCTGCAAAAATTCCTTAGCTATCAAGTAGCAATTGAAAAAAAATTCAAGAAAATATTAAGCGTGAATATTAGATGGCAGGGTTGCTTTTGTTTTGTTTTGTTTTGTTTTTCTATTTTCTCTACCATACAAAATTTCTACTTTAATTTTGTACTGCATTTTCAGTACTTTATTTCACTGATTCGTTTCTGCATTCCTTTCCCACTACTACACCTTGTGTTTTTTTCTTTTTCAATGCCCAGGGTGCTAATCCTATCTGTAGTGAGGTTATGTAGAAGTGTTTGAGCAGGATGCAGAAAGGTTTTTAGTGAGACACAGTTTTAATTTCTATGTTTATTCTATTTTCCCAAGGGCTTTACCTTCAGCAAATTCAGAGAAAAGCCACAAACTGCCATTCCCCGTGTGTTATTAATGACCTAAACCCAGAACCCTGATTTTTTATTATGTAGCAACAAAGCCTTGGTTTAAATGAACAATTGTTCCTCTGAATCAGCATTCTCATGTTAGCTCTCTTAAGCACCCCTGAGAAACCTGCAAAGCCTTGACTGAATTGCAACAGCCTCAAATTTGTATACGGTCTCATCTCCATTAACAGCAGCAGGGTGTTCAGTCTGACAAGATGGTCTTCAGCCACATCATGCATCACTCATTTCATCCTGGGAATGTTTAACATTTTCTTTCCCCTTCCACCCTAGCACCCTCCCTCTTCCTCCCAGATGCAGCTGCAGTCCATGCACAGGACACATGCGGTGAGACTCAGCTTGTTTGCCTTTAGCTGTCTAAAGTCTCGTATTTAATCTAAGCAGTCTAGTTGTTGTCTATGGTCAAACTGGGAGACCAGGGCACCTCCATAAGACAATGCATCCTGTATGTCTTAGACACCTCTGTTGCATAGGTCAGCCTGACCTCTGGAACTGCTCAATTCTTTCTGTGATTGAGTGAGATAAAGGAGATGGTTCAAATCCTTCTTAGTCACATGTAGCTAGATGTGACCAGTTCCATTATGTCTATGCCTACAGAGATCTGAGAATCCTGCCCTAATTTGTCTGTTTTGATTTCCATAGTCTCATGTATATTAATTTTTCTCTTATTTTGCTAATTTTTTTCTCCTTTCTGTTTCCTGACTCCTCTGTCTCTTCCCTCTTTTTTCCCTTTCTTTCCATCAGTGTTTCAACTTTGCTTAAAAATAAAGAAATAATAGAACAATTAAAAGTGGGGGGAAAAAAAAGAGGAAAACTTCTGTCAGTTCTGCATTCTAAAGATTTTGGGTGACTTTTTTAATCTCGGTCGATGTGGAGATGATTCAAAATGAGTTAGATAAGAATTAGAAAGCAATACTAACAGCCTGCTAAAATACTAGTGTTTTCCTAAGCAAGTAGTTTTCCATTATGAGCCCACATGTGAATTTAACCTCATTGGCAGTAGAGTAGTAGTTATTTACAGAATCAAGTCTTATTTTTTGGTAATTGCATCAGAAAAACAAATGCTGTCAAGGTAGTTATACTCACTGTGATGAAAATCAAAACTTGCCATGTAAAACAGGGCATAATCAGTAAAGGAACAGGTCTTGGAGATCAGTGGAGATTTTTTTGTTCCAGATTACCTCTGCAACTTAAGAATGTCATTGAGGAAAACATTCCACTACAGCACCCCATGACTGAGATTTTTAAAAGTGATTGCTGATTTCAGGCAGTTCCTTTTCAAGTTATGTACTGAAAAACGCCTCCATGAGCTTTAGCTCTCAGCACATGCTGAGAAGCTCTCAGGTGGTCACAGTTGTTTTGATAAAATGTGTTTCAGATGAGGTGATCCAAAAATGAGACAAAAATCCATCGTTGCTTTTGAAAGTCTCCGCCATAGCGGAGAGAAACTTTCTCTGAAACTGTCATCCCCACTTTCAATCAGTCTTAAATATCAATTAATGCACGGCTTGGTAAAAGATAGCAGAACTGCAGAACTTTATCACAGACGTGATTCTGTAGAAGGAGCAGTCTTTTTTGTATTTACTTTTTCAACTTTATCCAATAAAAGAGATTCTTTCAGCAGATTGAAACACAATTATTTTTTTCTGTCTGCTGAATCTTTGTGTTCCACAATACTGTACTTTTTTTTCCCACCTCTTAAGCTATGATATCTAATAATAATGTCAGTTGTTGATTACCCCAAAGGAAAAGCAAAACCAAATCCAAAAATCTCCATTAAATGGAAATTTCTTAGAAGTGTTGACAGTGGACCGAAGCTTAAATTGTTTTCAATTTGTTTTATTTCACGGTTCAACTTATAAAAGTGCTTTTTCCATCTATGTCTGTGTGAACACAAATCTTAGAGCATGCATATTAGCAGAGCAGCAAAAACAGAGTTTGGTTTATCTGAATAAAGACAGATGCTTGCCTTGTAGGCAGAGTATCTGTTATAATCAATGGAGATTTAGTCAGGGCAGTTAGTGGACCTTGTCCATCCCATCCTAAAATGAACATCCAGAATAGGGCAGATATATCCTGACCAACAAGTGTGTACTTCTCTCTTGGCTACATGTGATGATTCTCCCTTTGATGATTCTCCATGGAACAAGAATGTCGAGCTCACCTAGACATCCAACCTTCCTTGAGGTGAATTCCACCAAAGCAACCATAGATTGAGAACAAAACAAGCAAGAAAAATGCCCCTGTAAATGTCAATAACAAATTCCTGTTTTCAATTCTCATGGTTTTTGGTCTGTCTTAACAGCTGGGAAATATCTTTCCCTCACATCCTTCACAGTGTTTTCCCATGTTGTTCCAAGATTACCCTTCTTAGCAGCTGAGTCAGATTAGCTTCTATCTGGCTAATTTTAAATGTAAACATTCCATACTCCGTAGTAGCCTTTTCTAGAGCGCAGCATGCTAGGATCATAGTCCTGGTCCATACTGTGTGAGCCTGCTGCTTTTATCACCCCAACTCTCTTAGTGTGTGAGACAAAAATAAGAGGTACCTCTGAATCAGCAGTGAGACAGTTTGCATCCTGAGCTCATATGTCAGGAAAGCTGGGCAAAGAAGTGCTGTGATGCCCTCAGCTAAGTGTCTTGAAAAGAGATTCATACCACCATGAGTACCTATGCGTGAAAATGAAGAGCAGCTGATCTAACTTCACCTTAGATTAGTTTCCATCCTACAAGTTTATGTTATATTTCAATGTTCTCCACAAGCGTGCAGTCAACTTTCATTTAATATATTGTTCTGTTACCCTCTGTACACTACCGGACTGCAAAGGCCGTGTGTATTTTGGACATGTAACACTGCCCGCCTGCCTCCAGGTTGTTCCATCTTTGATTTGTCTGTGAGTCAGCGCATCTCAGTTGCCAGTGCATTTTATTTTCACATTGTTTTGTTTCTTTTTCGCTTCGTCAAGCAGCTGGTTTGTGCTGTAATTCCATCCTGTCGTGTCCGCTTTCCATCTTTGTGATTTGTCTCATGAAATATGTTGAAAGTGACCTACCTTGGCCTGTTCACAATATGCTGAAAAAAATGCTAATCTTGTCATATTTAGCAGCTGCGTTCAGAAATGCTACTGTAAGCCTAAGAGGGCTAACCAGCACTCTTGCAAGATGTCAGAACTATCAACCATTACCCTGTAAGTGTACTCAATCCTGTGACATTACTGTGTTTGTATGACGCATGTTGCAAGTAAATGATTTGATATGAGCAGAGTGGTAGTAACTGGAGAGCAAGCACTCCTTTGGTTCTTGTTGCATGTAGAATTTTTTGTTACACTGTGCTTTTGCTGATGCACCATGATCAAGGATTTTAAGGCTTTTTTTTTTTTTTTTTTTTTTTTTTAATTTTGTGATGATCTCTGATGCTTCTTATGGATAGTGCCTGTATAGAAACTATTAATAGTTGCTCTTTATTATACAGGAAAATGTTGATCTCTGGTCATACTGAGAGGAAATGTTTCACCCAAAGTTTTCTAGACAACGTGGGTAGAGCAGGATTGATTGAATCAGATTCTCACCTGGAAAACAGCTTATTTTTGTGGAATGGAGTGAGGCTTTGACAGTATAGACCCAGAAATGAAGATAAACTATGGTTAACTGAATATTAACTTAATACACTAACTTGATATGCAGTGTCTAGTCAGAGGTCATTGCAGAGATTTGCCTAAGGAGGGTAAGGCAGCCATAAAAGTGAAAAGATGCATTGGTTTGGAGGCAAGAATTAATCACTTTCTCATTGTGCATCTTACTCTCTGTTACTTGTACCAGAAGCCCACAGGACTCATTTAGATGAGATGGGTACCTTCCAGAAATCTCTTACATTGTGTGCTTTGCGATGGATGTCCTCCTGAATTCTACTGCAGGCTTATGAATGCAGTGCAGCAACTCAGGGATCTCCTGCTGCAGTGATCCACAAGGACAGCATTTCGCTGAAGAACAGAATTTGCTGACATCTTTAAGGAAAAAGATATATTTGATAACTTGTAGCTGCTTAATTTTATTAGTCTACCCACTAACAAAGCCCATTACAAGCATGAAAGTGGGCATTTGCTGTTTATGATTTTCCACCTCCTCAAGATAGTTAAGAAATGGATCAGTGAAGATGCTGAAAAGATTCGGTCAACGATCTGATAGTGTGTGAAAGCAAAGAAAAGAAGTAAGGACTAACAGACAAGCAGTCAGCAGGTGCATTTTCTTCAGGAAGAGAAGCTTGAATCTAACAGAAGCAGTGCTAAAAATAGGAGGTACATTCAGGAGGAGATACTTTTAAATATAAATTTCATCACTTAATCTGCATCACGATGCAATTTTAAGCTTCATGTTGGGCCTTTGCAGGGCAACAAATTTCATGTGAAGAAGGACTGAAAACTCTCTGAGGTGGAATTCTCTACCTGATGAACAGCAGGAGGAGTTCAGCCTATACAGAAGGCCATAAAAAACTCTCTGCCCTTCTCATAAACACAATTGAATCATCTTTTTCATACCCCAAAATGAAAATTTCCATAACCCTCCACTACTTCTCAAGCCCATGGGCTGAAGATGTGATTTATGCATGGAAGAATTAAGTCACAATCAATAATTAAAAAGTCAGGTAGATGTAATTAAGCTTCCAGATGGGACACGTATCTGTCAGGGAGGATCCTAAAGTTCTTGAAAGTCACTTTAACCGATCTTATCATTCTTTAGATAAAGTAGATACTCTGGTTTATTAAACAGGAGATCTCCTAAGCATAATACAAACAATGGCATCCTGTATCTTCATGTTTTGTTCTTTATCTTTCTATTTGAAACACTCTTGCTAGAAATTTTGCATGTATTCATCACCAAGTTAGCACCAAAGTTATAGAACTCTTCTAATTTAAACATTACAAGTCAACGTATCACAATTTATGTCACAAACTCAGTCTAGATCCCCTTTATAGTGAGTGGAGAAACATAGGGTGGGATATTTTAAGGCCTTGAGATAATTCATCCATACAGATAGGTGCCTGTTCCTCTTTACTGACAGTAAGGGGAAAGCAAGTGTAGAATTAACTTACCTAAAAATATTAAATAACTTTAATAGATATGTTCTGATAAATAGATGCATTCAATATATATCAGTGGAATTTATAGCAGGAGTTGATACTTAAAGAGACATCTGTAACAGACAAGAACTATGCCTTGAAAGTGCATTATTCCTCTGCGTAAGCCTTAAAGACATTACATTAATAATTTAAACACGGAGATCAATTTTGTGTGTATCCCAACCTTTCTGTCACAAACCTTGTACAACATGACCACCACAAGCCTTCATTTCACCACTCCAAAAGCTTATGTTTGGCCAAATTAATTCCACTGAAGGCATAGCACTTAAACCAGAGAGTTCTTACTTCCCAAATAGCATAAGTACATAGTCCTTCTTCAGAGGCTGTGGTTTTAAAGATATTTTACTTCTTTTGACAGTCTGTGACTGACTCAATGTTTTGAACTCAAAATTAGCCCAATGGAAGCACCTCCAGTCCCAGTAGAAGTGGCACAAGACACAGATTCAGTGTGATGGGAATATCTGGAGAGTTTGCTCTAAGCTGTACTTTTCTCCATCTCAGTGATGGAAACAAGACTAAAACCACAGATCTCCTCGCACAATCACTTCTGGAGCTACAGGTCCCCCTGGTGTAGAAGACTCGTATTTTCTCATAGCTGCCTTCATTCATGCTAGATAGCATCCTACATATCCAAACCAGATTTTCTTACAGTTGTATCTACAGCTGTGAATTTGAGATATACATTTGTTGTGTCACATTCATAGAGTCTGGAAGAAGTTATTCAGACTCATTGGTGCCTGTTTCCTATCGTGCAGTGTCTCAAAGTATTTATTTTGTTCATCTGAGGCATAGTTCCTGCATTCATATGGATCACAGCAACAGTAATTACTACATTCATTTAGATCATAGCATCATAACTAAGTCTTCTAAAATAGGGCTTTAAAATGTGGGGTAGGAACAATCTACAACACTTAGTAGAAATCACTGGCAATTCTAGTCTACAATCCAATATGAAATGAGTTCTCACTTCCAATTTCCAGTTCATTCCTAGTTGTGTCCTATGTAACATCCATAGACTCTTTAGCAGTCCCCTGAAAAAGTGTGGACTTGTAATGGCAGACTAAATGCATGGGTTCTCCAGAGACAGGTCAAAGTTAGATGACCTTTCTATTTTCTCTTTCTTTTACTATAAAGATATCTTTTTGTACCATTGCCTGTGACTTCTTGGACTAATGTTCTATTGGAATGTACTTTTCATACTATTGGAGAGAGTCTAATTCGTAAGATGCTCTTTAGGATGGATGAAAAAATAGAGCGCCTACCTCAACAAAAATTGCAATATACCTTTTTTTTAATTATTATTTTCTTTAATAAGTAACTATGAAACATTCCTCAGCCTACTGGAATGTAAACAAAGCTTTTTCCATACCTCTGGAGAACACAACTCTTCCAAACATTTCCCTTTAAACCCCGATAAATGATTATTGTCCTCACTTTCGGGTCTATCCCCCAGGCTCCTTCCTTGTCTGAAAGAATACAGGAAGAGGATGCCAATCAGGAGGATGCCATCCTCCTGTTGCACTCCTGAGAATTTTGTTGTATCTTTAACATCCTCATTTCACCATTGTATGTAAATTTACTCATCTCACAGCGGTTGTTTTAATTCTGTTTTCTTTCTAATGCTCTTAGAAAAACACAGTTCAGCAGCAGCAGCAGCACAGCCTCCAGTAACATCTCAGTTTTTTCTTGTTATTAAAGTCTTCTTTTCCTTTTGATGAACCACAGAATTACAGAATGATGGATCTTAATCATCTGCAAATTTCAGGTTGTGCTACTTCTTACATTTTATGTATTTTCTTCATGACTTCTGTGACGCTGTTGAAGACTACATCGGAAACAAGTTGATGATGACATTGTATTTCAAGATCCTACAAACTAATTCTGTGACTAATCTGATAGAATTAATGCCATAAAACTGACTATAGAAAGAGCTTTCCTCTGCATCTTTCCCAAAATGAGCCCCCTATGGCTGCAGAGAGATAAGCCTTAATAACTCACAATAATGTGACGTTTGAATCGAAGCATCATTTATCCTTTTATTGTTGTAATTAATTCTGAACTGAAAGTGTAATAGACTTTGAAAAAGAATGCTTATTTATTCAGTTTACTACCTCCATTCTATTTCTTTGTGTTCCATTACTACTTTAAGACGCTGTTATATTCTTTACATTCTTTATGGAGATGGCATTCTGTAATCTTTTTCACAGTGTTAGCATTCCTTTTCATTAATCTGATTGCACGTTCATGGAGTGTGAGGTCTGGAAGAGACCTTGAAAGGTTTTTCAGTCTGTTGCTCTGGTTTACTCCTGTGTAACGTATTTCAGAGGGCAACAAAGATGGAGACTCTGTATGTCAACTCACTTCAGTGTTTTCTTTTTTCTCTTGTTAAAAGCTTTTGGCCAACATCTAATGTGATAATGTGTGAGAACTGTGCTATCCTATTTATGGGGTCTTTCGCCCAGACTTGACATTTGGTCTGCATTTGACTGAGGCATCATTAGTGTTTAGTGCCATCTTGGTGCAAGGTCTGCGATATGCTTTTTGTCATCAGTGCCCAAAATATGACTGAGGGACACTGGCAATGAACTGATGTCCCATTTCTAGTATTGGATGTAACAGGAGACGTTATCAGAATTCTTGGAGATATTCTCTTCATAAGAAAAGTGCATAATTTTTAGTATATTTTAAAGCATGTAATGATCCAATTCAAATCAGTCTGCAATATACTCTGTACATGTAAGCAAATGGAATATTTGAATTTGAAAATAGTGTGGAGCACTTCTGAGGGTCTTTCTGGCTTCCTAAGATTTCCTTGTCCTCCATAAAGCTCCTTAACTACCTTGAAGAAAATCAATACTATTTTTCCCCCAGACAAACCCTCCAATGGAATTATGCAATTTCGTGAGTGGTTTATTATTGTTTTGTGGTAGTAGTTTGAATCCTGTACCAAGATTAATTTCTTCATGAAGAAAGAAATCCCTGCTTACAATAATACAAATCAAAATAACAGTACAGAGTATAACACATTACTAATTTACTGTAATTGTACCAGTATGAGGAAGTGGGAGCAAACTACAGTGTGTGTGAAATCACTATTAGGGAACAAATGGGAATGCTGAATATTTGTTTGTATAATTATATGGCGTATTTATTTCCCGAAAGGGAAGCGATGAAATAGTTTCTGTGTTTTCTGCTTTAATTAAAGCTCAAGCTGTTCATTACAAGGCTGCATTAAAGTTCTTTCACTCTATTGTAACAGGAGATTGGCTCGCTCTACACTACTGCTTATCCCCTTGTTTGGAATTCACTACACGGTGTTTGCTTTTTCTCCGGAAAATGTCAGTAAGCGGGAGAGACTAGTGTTTGAATTGGGACTGGGATCTTTCCAGGTGATTATACAGTGAATTCTGCTTTTGTTAAAAAAGATCTGTCTGTTCATTACTCTGGCTTTGGATGCATAGTTCTCAGACTGCCTGTTTATTCACTTATATGTATGCTTCGTTTTGTTTGTTTATTAAACTCCAGCTGTTATCCAGTATTTCCTGAAGGGTTTGAATTAGTTTTTCTTTTCTCTCCCATTTACCTAGGGTTTTGTTGTTGCTGTTCTCTATTGTTTCTTGAACGGGGAGGTAAGACTTTTAATATTTAACCTCCGTCATCCCACCATCTCTATTTCCATCCCCATCCCATTTCCTTGTGGGACTAACTGTTGTTCTAATCCTTTCTTGTAAATCACCATCTACATATTCTTTCATATCTTAGTATGAATTTCATAGTGCCTCGGCAAAAGAAGGAGGATGCATGATATCTTTTTCAAACCAAAACATTGGCCTTGCCAGGCTCAGATTAATGCTTCCTAATGGAGGCAATTATTTTGTTAAGTGGCTTGTTTCCCAGGAGTCCTGCAGTCAACAGAAACGCCTTGAAAGAGAAACTCAGATCTTAGCTGCACTGACTCTCTCTGCAGATGCTTGTGTCTTCTGATTAACTACACAAATATCCATAAATGAGGAGGTTCCTAACTTAGTCATCTTACTTAAATGGTTAATGCTAAGAGAAATTAATCTTGGCCAATCTGACCATGTTAGTAAGCCACTTAGACCTCTTCTCACAAAAAAAAGGAAGATTGAGCACTTAGTGTCACCTGACAAACTCTTTTATCACATCTACAAGTGAAGGTTAATGTAGTTTTTGTATACAGTCTTTCTTTATTGACCAGCTTCACAAAGTGATCAATTTGCCCATACTGAAAGGAAGTATTTGTCCCTGAAACCAAAAGTCTTATGCTGTTTTTCATTGTTCTGCTATTCACAAGAGACACTTCTTATATAATCATAGAATATCCTGTCTTGGAAGGGACACACAAAGATCATCCAGTCCATTGTGTGGCTCCCCACAGAACTATATGAAAAATAAACCGTATGTTTGAGAGTATTGTCCAAACACTTCTTGAACTCCATCAGGCTTGGTGCTATTTAGAAAATGAGATCACTATTATTTTTAGTAATGAAGTAGTGATGAAGGCTTAGGAAACCTTAAAGTTCTAGAATGGCATTCAAGAGCGCTTAGGTGTAGAAGTATTGAACAACTAACTTTCAGGTAACAGCTGTGTGCTCTCTTTGTAATCTACATAGAGAAAAAACAACTTCTAGAAGACTCTCTGTCTCGTTCCATAGTGGCATTTAAATCAGATTAAACTAATAGTCTTCCAGGGATGTGTGTATATCTATAAATTGACTAGTTCCTTGCTTAAACTTCTAACATCTGACCATCTAAATTAAAAAAAAGAAAAAGAAAAAAGATGAATCAACCTCCAGACACTCTATCTTGCCTTCATTCCATGGAGTTCCACTAGCTGATATTGTCTGTTTTCAGTCTGTAGTACTATAAAGCACTACAGCTGTAGAGGATAACTGGGAGTGCTGCTTGTCATGGCTTCTCACATTACATATTCCCTTCTCATGGTGTTTGCAAGCTGTACTCTGAAAAACTTGACTAAGAAGAATCTGCCATGATGAGTAGAGATATGAAAACCTTTTTTTTTTTTTTTTTTTTTTTTGCATATAACAGGCCAACACTATGTCTTTATCTTCCTATAGGGCCAAAGAGTTAAGTTTAGGACAATATTACATACTATATTGAACTACAGTTTAAAGTATGTTTGTGAAGAGTTCTCCATCTTTGCATTTCTGAAGGCCTGAAACTGTTTCTTGTTGAAGCCGTGTTTGTGTGCATGTATTTGTGTATATTTGTGCCAGTTCTAATTAGACCTAATTTCTGATTCACCTGTTCTGATTTGCAAATTGAAATTATCCTGACTTTGTTTATTGAACTAAATGAATGAGGCAAATCTTTTCTCCATTAGTGGAAATAGACTTCCTACTCAATTCTACCTAAAAGGGAATACGTACTGTTCATCCAATCTTTGTTTCACGGATTTAAACTTATTGTGCAGTCCAGCAGGAACAAAACCACCTTCTGTTTTTCTATTTAGGAGGACTGGGATCATTTATTCTACCAAATTCATTGCAGTAGATATTCCATATTTATTCTGATACAGTGTGTAATAAGTGGTCTCTAGCTCAGTGGGATTCTAACTTCTTTATCCAAGAGATTCCTTCTCAGATGAAAACAACAATCTTCTCGAGTTCAGCAAACATATGTATAGTTTATCTTTGCTCATGGGCATAGTCAGGAAGACCACGAAAGGACTTGTAGATGTGCACTGTTTGTGTAGCTCAGAAGGTGTGCTCTGAATCACGTGTTCCTACAGTTCCTCTGGTGGCTGCATTCATATTCCATCAGCTGGCAGTACTGGATATCTGTCTCTTCTGCCTAAACCTGTTGTTTCGTGTATTATCTCTCATGCACGCTCAAAGAATACCCAGAAGGTCTGGTCTTAAACTAATCTTGACATAAGAACATTTCAAAGATTCTGCATGGTGCGTCGATGTTCTTTTAACCTCTGTGGTTTATTCTTTTTTGTTGTTTTGGTTTGGTTTGGAGAAGTGGTACTTAACCAAACTAACCCAGATAGATACTTCCATAATCTATCTAATCTATTCCTATCTATACAATAACTACAAAAAAAAGAAAGTTAAAAGTACTAGAAGGAGAATATAAGTTTTCCAGTTGGATTTTTCCTCCTTGCAGTTAGAGCCCATACTGTTAAAGCACTTGTACAGCACATTGGAATTTGCTGATCCATTGTAACAACTGTATTAGTCTACAAAAATCTAGCAATTTCTGCTAAAGGGAAAAAGAAGTTTTGATACACAAGCTCATTGAAGGCTGGAAAAAAATGTTAGGAGGATATCTCCACATTTATCAGTTCTTACGTTATTTCCTTCTTAAATATGCTACAGGATACTGTTGGAAATGAGTTACCAAGTGAGTAAATGTTGGCCCAAGCCAGTACAGTCTTTCTTATGTTAAGTTCTTATTATCTTCTGTACTTATGTACATGTGTTCACCTACAAAGATCACCAGGAAATCAATGATGAATGAAAAGCAGAAAAATTATCAAAGTGTTTCTTGATTTTTGTTCTTATTTTTATTAATTTTTTATCTGGACATCTGAACACAAATTACTGTGCATGATTTATGGTGCACATTAAAAAAAACTCCAGGGAAAGGAGTATTTCATAGATGTACATGGACCCAAGAGCTGTTATCTACTTAGAGTTGAGCTGAACACAGCAGGCAAAGTTTTCAGTAGACATGCATCCGTTAACTGCAGGTGAGAGACCTTTCTGGACAGGTTATTTGATTACTATCCATCATCTTTGGCTCTTTGTTACGTGCTCGCCGCTGGCCACTGATGAAAATGAGATAATTTTTTTCAGAAAGCTAACTCAAACCATGTTTGGGTTAGTACCAAGCACATCTTCTAAGCACCTATGAGCTGATCCCAAGTTATCTGAAGTCAGAAACTCAGAACCCAGGGTGCTTTCCTCACATCATGCCTGGCACTCTTTCAGATATGCAGAAATCACTGTAGGTTTCTCTGAAGTAAGGAGTTTAATAATAGCCTTCAAAATTGCTCTTTTTTTTTTTTTTCTGAACTTGATAACTTGTCAGCATGTCCTCGAGCGGCTAAGTACATAAAAAATGACCTTTTGAAGTTTCTCCCTAAAGGTGCAATCAGAAATAAAGAGAAAATGGAGGAGCTGGAAAGTCAACCGGTATTTTGCTGTGGATTTCAAACATCGTCATCCTTCTCTAGCGAGCAGCGGAGTGAACGGGGGGACACAACTCTCCATTCTGAGCAAGAGCAGCTCTCAGATTCGGATGTCCAGCATAAATGCGGAGAATCTAGCGACATGAGCAGCTAAGGAAAACAAATCAATCAACAAGCAAACCAAAAACCATCACTTTAAAAAGAAAACAAAAAAAAAAACACAACATCATTATGGTGGTGGTGTAGGCTTCCTTCCCTTCCCTTCCCTTCCCTTCCCTTCCCTTCCCTTCCCTTCCCTTCCCTTCCCTTCCCTTCCCTTCCCTTCCCTTCCCTTCCCTTCCCTTCCCTTCCCTTCCCTTCCCTTCCCTTCCCTTCCCTTCCCTTCCCTTCCCTTCCCTTCCCTTCCCTTCCCTTCCCTTCCCTTCCCTTCCCTTCCCTTCCCTTCCCTTCTCTTCCCTTCCTTTCGCTTCCCTTCCCCTCGCTTCCCTTCCCTTCCCCTCACCTCCCTTCCCCTTCCCTCTCCCTTTCCCTGTCCTTACCTCCAGAACATTCTTGATGTTTGTAGAGGTGAAAAAAGTGAAGGAAGTGTATATACATGTCTTTTTAACAATCAGTGTAAATACACAACTGTACTCGATGCCATTAATGGAAAAATATTTAAAAGATAAAAACAGGCCAAGCCCACTTGCTCAGTGATATACATTTCAGAGCATCTGCAAGTAATCCGTTGTCAGTCAAAAGTAACAAGTGATTGCTGTGCAGTTTTGATCCTAGGTTGCCAAACCGATCCTAATTCATGAATGGACATAATGGTTATTTTTCAAACTGATTTTCATTTAGTTTTGTATTTGCATTCTTTTTCTTCTAGTCAAACGTATCTTAGCCCATCATCTGACTTTTGGCATGTGAATTTCCGCAGTGTTTCTTTTTTGAGTCTTAGGATGGAGCTAACATGTTTGAGTTAATCATACCAGCCAGTTCAGGAAGAACACCAGAACATTAACTTCGTGGTTGGATTCAGTCAGATGTACCCAGTGGGCTTAAAGGAACTGCTGTGCCAATGTAAAGCTGTACAGCTGTCATCAGTCAATGGGGGAACTCCAGGCAAGACTGATGGGATCAGCTGACTTTTTCCATACCCAAGGATGCTTCTGAGAATGCATTATGTTCTAGCTAAGCTGTGAGTTTTCTAAAAGGGCCATGTAGTTGAGATATATCTATATTTTTGGCAATGGTTGACTGAGAGTTGATTGATGGATTGACTGAATTGTTTGAATAATAAAAATAACCCTTCCTTCCCACCTTAAGAACAAAAGTCAGTTCCAAGACAGCGTTTCCCTCCAGATAACCGTGAACCTTTTGCATCCATGTCCAAACACAGCATGTTTTCGTGTAGTACTGTCACGCGTCGTGGTGCCTTTGCAACCTGGCTGACTTCTGCGTGCCCCGGTTCTTCTCTGCTAGAGGCACGAGAGGGATCTGGCACAATCATCCTGGAAGGTAAAAGTCTGCTTTTGCTGAGCAATCAAACTGAACAGTGAAACGCTGTGGAAAGAAAGGATGAAGCCTTTGGATGACTTCCCACATCTGGCGTTTTTCTCTCTCTTTGGATAATTTGTTTTAACATTGATGTTCTTACTGTTTCTCTTTGAAAACCTAAAACATTCTTTCCAACTTTGCCTTGTAGTTAAAGCCACGACTGGTGCACATCTACTTCAGTCAAATGTTGATGATGTCAATTCTTAACGAGTCTTTATACAGCTCATAAAGGCTTTGATAACCGTACTAGCTCTCTCTTCATTTTGGATTTATGAACTGATATACATATATATATCTATATATGTGTGTGTGTGTGTGTGTGTGTGTGTGCATATATTAAAAAAAAAATGAAAATGACATTTTAAATTTGAAGGTTTGAACTGGAACTAATAGTAACCAGGGAATTTAAAATTCAGGCTTGTTCTTTGGAGCTTGATCATGGGAACAACAACAACAAAAAAAAAAAAAAAAAAGGAAAAGAGAATGGTTACTATGTGCTGGAGTTTTAATTTCACTGGTTTTTGTTAGTTTGGGTAAAAATGAAGTTTTAATGTCACTTTAAGTACAGGTTTCTAAGAATAACAATAGTTTCCTTATTTTTTTAACAGGAAAAAAAGGTCAGAAAGTTGCAAAAGAAGTATTAATTATAATACTTAACTCTTACATAGTGCTTTAAGGGACATATTCTGCTCTTGGTTGTAGCGGAGTAAACGAATGTAAAAATAATTTGAAACAGGCAGAAGTGTTGAGATTGACTTCACGTCACTACAGGATCATACTCTTTTAAGACATTTGTGTTCCAGTCAGATGCAATCTACCCTGGCACAGAGGACCAGCAAAAAAGTTTAAATCGCTTTACTTACACCTAAGTGGGAGTTAGATGGTACAAATACCTTTGTTGCAAGTCTTGCTGCTCTGAGAGCAGAATCCTTCCCCCTCTTCCAGACCATGTGCAAAAAATCTCTGAAGTATTTTAGCTGACAGATCAGAGTTTCCTGTCCCATTAGATTCTGCTAAAAGCTGTGAGATAGAGTTCTCCAAGGAACTCTTTGCATGCCAGAAGGACACTGAAGAGGAAGAATGGCGAAGTCAGATCTATCAGGTAAATGAATATTTGGGACTTGGGAAATGAATTATCTAACATTAGATGAGCATATAATATTTAGTTTCGTATTTTCTGCAGTACGGCCTTTCACTTAAGGGTTACATTGACAATATTGTTGAGTATATTATCAAAAATAAAAAAACCTAGAAGTATTTTGCATGAATAGCTGGTGGCTAATTTTCAAGCATTCATAAATTCAAAACTTTTTTGGGGGAAAAAAAAAAAAGAAATAACTCTGAAATGTCTCTAGCTGGTGAATTTTTCCACGTTTCAGTCCAGAGTAAGAATGTGTATTTTATAATTTTCATTTTGAGTTTTATTTGACTTTGTTTTATATTATTTTATTTGATGGAGGCTTTTTCTGAGCTTCCTTTTAGATTCTGCTGTTTTCCTTCCTGTTCTGCAGTGCTCTGAAATTTGAGTTGGTGGATCTCAGTCCAGTGCCTTATGGGCATGTGTCCACAACACCAAAACCACCTTTCAGTCATGCACAATGGAGAACTGGGTCCTCAGCTATGTTAGAATCAGTACAGAAAAACATTGCTATTGTTAGAACACAGCCACTTCAATTTGGCTTGGAGTTTGGCTTCAGCACAGTATTACTGCTGTTACCATTGTTTTTGCATTCTCAGCAGGAGAGGCCAAGGACTGAATAGTCCCAAAGACTTGGACTTGCCTCTTACAGAGCTATGCTCTGGAGCAAGGAGAGTTGGAGGGCAGTGGAGAGGAAATTTCTGCCGTTGCAAACCTTGTGTTTACTGTTCATTGGACAAATTGAAGTCCTTGGTACATTTCACCAGCACTGAATTTATGAGAAGAATTAATATATCTCTACATATCTAATATCTAATATATATATATTATACAAACAACCCCTTCTATTATGATTTCTTTTTATTGAAAGTATTGATATGCTTGCAAAAACTGTTCATAGAATGTCCTGGATTGAGAAAGACATCAAAGATCATCTAGTTTCAACCCCACTGCCATGGGCAGGATCGCCAGCCACCAGACCAGGCTGCCCAGAGCCTCATCCAGCCTGGCCTTGATCCCCTTAGTCAGTCTGACTTTTTCATTGTTACTGGAAAGATCACTCTTCAAATGTACAGAGTTATCTAAACCAGGTTCTGATGCCATCGCACAAATTGCTCTCTCAGAAATCTTTATGTTGAATGTAAGCTGAAATGTTGGACGTGTGCAGCCGTCTCTCACTGTGGCTGCAATGTCTCTTCATTCCAGAATGGAAGAAACCCAAAGCTGGTTTGCTTCTAGGTGTCTGTAAATATCGATTGAGTGCAACAGTGCTTTGTTTGATTTTCACTGTGAAATATATTTTGGAGCTAGAAAGGCATATGTTATTAACAGTATGTAATTAAAAGAGAAACAAGTGTGCAGTGCTCCTTGAGCCATTTTTTCTACCATGTCCATAATGTATATCTAGTCTAATTTTCTTCATTTTTGTAACTGTTCAAAAGCCTGCTGTACTGCATCTTTTGTGAGTATTTACTGTTTTATTATTGACTTTTTGATGTGGAGTGCTGATATGACACAACAATTAACATCCCAAAATGAAAACTAAGATGTGTGTTTCAAAGGCTTGTTTCCTTGTTGCCTGGTGACCTCAGCTCTTTCTGCCTTCACCTGTGTGTGTTCAGTTGTGGGTGCTTTTATCTCATGCAAGGAATGTACCCAGGCTACTCTGTTTTGTGTAAGTATCTTAAAAACAAGTGTTAAAATGTGGTGGAAAAAGGAAGAAAAAAGCAAGCAGATAAATTCACATGTTGTATTTGGTGTCCACCTCCTCCTTCTCAGCATCTGTTCATCACAGAAACAAAAGAACCAAGTGTGGCAACCACATAATTAGTTCTATTTACTAAATGACAGAAGTGGGCAGGAAGTGACTTGGCTGATAACTTGAGATTACACCTGTAAAAATGAATTCTCCTTGGATTTTCTCCACCATCAATGGCAAGTAGGAAAAACCTTCCACAGAGCAGCTCCTTAATTGCTTTACTCAGAGCACAACCGGGTTCCCAGTCCTCTTCAAAAGTAACAAGAAGGGTATGGATCATCAGCCTTTGTGAATTGACTTTTTTGCCCAAGATCCAGCAGAGTTTTTACCAATTAATATGATAACTGATATATTGATATATAATGATAGATACATGGATTTCAAAGTGCTCCACAGCCCAGGGGAATGACTTCAACAGGTTTTTTTGCACTTTCTGTTTCCAGCTACATTTGTGCCAGCTGGAGCAATTATATTTTGGCCAATATAGAATATTAGAATCACAGAACTGTAGGTGTTGGAAGGGACCTCTGGAGATCCTCAGTCCAACCCTCTGTAAAGCAATTCCCTTAAGGAGGTTGCATGGGTTGGTGTCCAGATGGGTCTTGAATATCTCCAGAGAAGCAGATTTCACCACCTCTTTGGACAACCTGTGCCAGTGCTGTCACCCTCACAGTGAAGTTTTTCCTCACATTCATATGGAATTTCCTGTGTTCCAGTTTATGCCCATTGCCCTTTGTTCTATCATTGGGCAGTGGTGAGAAGAGCCTGGCCCCATCCATTTGATCCCCACCCTTCAGATACTGATCAGAACTGATCAAATCCCTCTCAACCTTTTCTAGGTGCACAGCACCAGGGCTTTCAGCCTGTCCTGTCATCAGGAGGTGCTCCAGGTCCCCACTATCTTTGCAGCCCTCCGCTGGCTCCACTGGCCTCTTTCCAGCAGTTCCCTGTCTTCCTGGAACTGGGGAGCCCAACACTGGGTGCAGTGCTCCAGATGTGGCCTCCCAAGCAGAGCAGAGGGGAGAATCACCTTCCTTGTCCTGCTGGCCATGCTCTGTGTAATGCCTGCCAGGAACCATGGACCTTCTTGGCCACCAGGGCACACTGCTGACTCATGGTCAACCACTGGTCAATGCTTGGTCAACTGTTGGTCAACCATTGGTCAACCAGGGTATCATTGGCCTTCTTGCCACCAGGGCACATTGTTGATTTATGGTAAACTGTTGGCCACCTGCACGCCCACATCTTTCTCTTTTTGACACTATCACTATCAACCTTCCCTTTTAAAATTCAGTAACTGTTTTATTTTTCTCACCTTCCACAGTCATTGGATAGTTAGTGTAAAACTCCTGGCAGCGAGAAACATTTTTCTAATTTCCAAATTGAAATAGCTCATGGCTTTTGTTCTTGTTCAAACTAGTCTTGCCTCCAGATCATTTCACACTTCCTTAAATATGAACAGCTTTATTTCACATAAAGTCATAGAGTCATAGAATGGTTTGGGTTGACTCAAAAGTCATCTGATTCCAACCCCCCTGCTGTGGGCAGGGTTGCCAATTACTAGATCAGACTGACTGCTCAGGAACTCATCAAGCCTGTTGGTCTAAATTATTTCTCAGTAGTGTTTGGAGATAATTGCCTATGGCAGTAGTAATCAGCTAGTGGAGATTCCAGAGTCCATAGACTGTTTATGAAGTGTCAGTGGAGGATCATTAAGGAATATAAATTCATACATTATATATAGGAATGGAAGTTTGTAAGGTTTCTGAAGGACTTTTGTCTTACCCGTGATTATGTAAAGGCTCCTACAGACCAAAAAAAGATTGAAAACCTGCTGAAAGGTGATGGTGAGTTGTTATGAGCTGTTTTCTTCAAATCTGCATGACTGTACTGAGTTTCTCAGCTTTCTGCATTCAGTCTGTGATGAACTCTTCAGTGCCTCCCATTGAACGTATACTCTGAAAAACAGTGGTGGAGAAGAGCTGGCAAGGAGAGCATGACTACTGTTAATCATCTCTAATCACAAGGAGTATTAAATCCTTTTATTCAACAAATTAAACTTTTCCTCCCCACTTTGAGTGCGTGGTTTCATGTTACTAAAACTCTCTTTTCCAGTCTTGAGGTTTGATCATATGAACAAAGCTTCCGAAGAAATTAGGGCATACAAAATCATTTGCTCTCTGATTGTGGTCATGTGATATGCATTTCTGTGTCAATGAAAGAAAATGAATCATGGTATAGAGTACACATGCAGTGAAAAAAGACTTTTTAGGAGTCAGGCACGTGCAGCCTGTTCAGAATTGTATTTAAGAGTAATGTTGGGAAGATACAGAGTGTGAGATAACAGTTAATGATGATCTGATGGTAAACTCCATACATATCTAGTAGTAATAAACTACATTTGGCTAAATACACATTGTACTTTGTGTATGGAAACTCACCAGCAGAGCTTAAACAATGTCTTGAACCTTGTGATCCTTTCACTTTCTTATGATTAATATCACAAATTCCCATCAGCTTTCTTTCAGGGGATTCATCCACATGAAGAATTACTGTGTGACATGACAATGTGTGACACTCTCCAGTATCAGAAATGTCTTAGGCTTCTGGAATTTGCCTTTTCTGAGGGATTTTGTCCTTGCAGAAAAGTCTGAAGAGGCCTTTGTATACCAATATAAGCTGTAAAAACAAATACTTAACGTGTTCATTCTTATCCCCTTCTTTTTGTCAATTTAGTGGCAACAAAATATCCCACAGCTCTGAGATCTTATAGTATGGAAAGTTGTATTTTGGCTTTTGTCTGTGTCAAGGTACAAACATACTGGCCTGTTGGGTCTAATACTTATCTTTTTGGGGGGGGGTCAAAACTGGTTTAACTGGTAATGGGGTCTGGGGTTACACAGCTTTGTTATGAGGTGGAAAAACATTTATCAATTGCTGGTTTCTAACATTTTTTTTTGTGTTCAGAGAAATTGTTTTTAACATGTAAACTGCTGTAGATGACACAATAAATGTATTATCATTTTGTATAAGTCCGTTCTGATATAAAATCACATCAAAGAGACCTTTTTGGAATCATGGAGAAGGAGTCTCTGGATTCTGCTTGGCAAAGTCAGTCCTGGAGTAACCAATCATGAAGTCTTTACTGTAGGTGGTCCGTGCATGTTTTTCCTTCACCATCAATTAGTGGAGTTGTGCTGGGAGGATGTTTAATTCACTGTGTAAATATCAAGGATGGATATAGTCTAATATAGCCAAAAAGTGAATGCAACACACTATCTGTTATACCTAATAATCTCTGAGGTTCTAAAATGTAAACCACAGATCCTTTGGGGCCTGTGTATTATTTCTAAAGCGTTAAAGCAAGAAAAGAAAAACTCATCAGTGGGCAGTAGGGTCCATCACAGCCCCTGTGATGGAACAAGGAGACCAGGTTCAAACAAGAGTCCATTAGGTGAGTTTGTGTTGACAGGATAGGAAGAAGGCAGGTCATGATGTCAGGCTGTGGGTCAGACCCAAAGAAGCAGGCCCATGGTAGGAAAGGGCTGTGGCAGAACTGGAGATCAACATCCTTCAGTGTTGCTTTAGGAACTGGAATGAAATGGGGTTCAAGGCACATGGGCAGATTAGGGGAAGCCCCGTGGAAAATATGTGACTCATTATTTTTCTGTGTCACTATCACAGAATCACAGAATTGTAGGGGTTGGAAGGGACCTCCAGAGATCATCAAGTCCAACCCCCCTGCCAAAGCATGAATACCTCATCATAGAATCATAGGATTGCCAAGGTTGGAAGAGACCTCCAGGAGCATCCAGTCCAACCATCCACCCTCACCAATATTTCCCAATAAACCATGTTCCATCAGTACAGTTTTTATTTAGCAGGGCACCAGTCATCAAATTCTATCTGGGAGTTTCTATTGACTGTTCCAGTAGTTGAGCAATGAGTAACCACTGGACTTCCAAACTGCTGGACACATCTTGACATTTCAGGTTTTAGTCACACACGCATTAGTTGGGCTTGACTCCTGTAAAATCTGTTTTTAATCTTAACCCAACAAGAGTATTTATTCAGCCACATTTCCCACTCTTGCAACATGGACTGAGGATGAGTTTTCTGGACAGGAGTCATTTTTGTACAGTAGATGACAAGAGAGTAATAAGATGCTGTTAATGCAAGCACGTGGTTAAGCCAATTGCAAGGAGGCCAGGATGCTCCTGTAGTAGGCTTTATATAAGGCATTGAGTTTATGTCATAGAAGTGGGCTACAGGAACAGGTAGGCATGTATATGTGGGCTAGGCATTCAAACTGTCCAAAAATCAGTCACCTCTATGGGACAGTGCAGATGTCAAGGCATATCAAATGGCATTCAATAGTTGTATTCATACAGCCAAATCTAAACCTAGGTCAGTAGCCATTTATAGACAGTTATATGGTTGGCCAAATGTAAGTGTGCACTTTGGTTCATGGATTTCACTAACTGTGGCTTAAACATCCAAATCCTGTAGGTGCTGCAACATACAGACACCTCAGCTTAGCAGTCATAACCTGTGGGATGAATACCACCAATTCATTTACAGGCAGTATTGCATTGCACTGTTCCATCAGAACATATTTGTCCCGAAGAAGATAATTTTCTCTCATACTTCTAAACTGATCAGCTGTCTTTCAAGTAATATGACACTGACTGAATCTCCACTCACTGTGGAATGTCCGAATGGTTTTCATAAGGCAGAGCTTTAGAAATTTACAACAGCTTTGGCCATCCTCAACCCCCTTTATCAGCCATGACTGCTTGAGGATGAGATGAGCCAAGGCCTGGTCTCCAGAGATTGTATCTATCAGGTACCCACTGATTTTAAGTGAAGAATAGCTCAGAGACATTGCCAACATCAGCTTTCAGTGAGAGGTAACTATAGAATCATGGAACCACTAAGGTTAGAAAAGACCTCCAAGATCATCCAGTCCAACCGTCCACCTACTACTAATACTGCCCACTGACCATGTCCTTCAGTGCCACATCTCCATGGCTCTTGAACACCTCCCTGGGTGTTCACCACCTCTCTGGGCGGCCCATTCCTGGTCCTGACACTCTGTTAGAGAAGTTTTTCCTAACGTCCAAGTTGGACCTCCCCTGGTACAACTTGAAGCCATTCCCTCTTGTCCTATCCCATGTACTTAGTTTATACTAAACATGTTTAAATGATACAGTTCAGCAATGTCCACTCTAAAAATCCAAATCCCACTTTTGCAATGTCTTGGCTGACTCTGATCCCAGGATGGGATCATAAATACCCTAGTATGATGTGCCCATTAGTTGCTGACTCCAGTTCTTCCATTCGGATTTTTTTCTGGCAATAATCGTACTAAATGTTTTTCGAGCATGGGGCTTTCATTTTGCTTACCTTTGTTTTGCTGTTTTTTTTTTTTTTAATTTTTTAATTTTCTTTTTTTTAGATACCTTCTGCTGTTTCTTTGCACTGCTCTGGAGGCTCAGGTGTGGGTGGATTTTGCAGACTTGGGAATGCAACCTTGTGGAAGCTCATTGTTGGCAGAGGAGGCAAGCTGCCTTCATGAGGGACCTCTTGTAATTCGGAGTCCACACAATCAAGCTTTGAGGAAAAAAATGCTGACACTGTAGGAGTTCAAAATCTGTTCTTGGTGAGAAGTTTCAACCACCTCATCAATCTGTCTCTGTTACAATCCCAAGAGAAATGGCTGAAACTGCTGCTTTTAATCTTCCCAGCTGTTCATGGAATTTGCAAAGTGATTTAAAAATAATATCCAAAGAGTTAAATTGTGTCAAAGATGCTAGGCAATTAAAGGAAGACATCTTTTCCCAGCTGATATGCTCAATGATCATAGAATCAAGGCTGGAAAAGATCTCTAATATCATCTAATCTCAACCCATCCCCACCATGCCCACTGACCACAACCCTCAATGCCACAAGTCATAGACTTCAGGATGTCTATCCATGTCTATCCAAAACCACCTGCCTGGCAGGTAGAGCTTTTTCCCAGTTGGATTTCTGATGAATGTTACCTTGTAGCATGCAAGTCCATGCCAAAACAGACAAGAAATCTCCCCCCCCAAGATCCCTGGGACCCCTCTGCTTTTGTAGCCCCAGCCAAGCATCTCTCAGATGCTGTTCCCCTCTTGGTCTATTGCTTCTGCTCCCAGAGTGGGGAAAATCCCACAGCTCTCTTCATAACAACCCCCTTATTTGAGGAGATATTTATGGACCCCTATGCAAAAACAGAGGTGTTAAAGCCAAACTCCTTTTTAGGTTGTGTGAAGACCTACAAAGAGAGAGACCTAAGATGTGAGCAGTGTTTTATTCTCGTTATGAGCAAGCCATGTCCTGCTTCCAACTTGCCAATATAAGACAGCAATAATTTACTGAAAGAACAACTTTTAGATCAGTCTGACATTCGGGAGAGGGCAAATCTGTGCTGTGAGCAGCAAGCAGTGCCTGAGCACAATGCTCAGTGGTCACTGTGCACGTTCAGCACAGCCTGTGCACCACAAGGCGGCAGTGCCTTCCATTGATGGCACAGAACTGTTCGATGGCCTTTGTGGCAACTGCCTTCACAGCCTTGGGGTGAAGCAGTACATTCCTAGCACATTCCTTATCATGCACATACCATTACCCATGTCAAATCATTATCTCAGAAACTTTTGCACTCCTTGAGATTATCAGCCTCATCACCAGGTTTTCCCAAGCATGCCCTTCTGTAAATTATGCAGTTAATGGTTTTTGTTTTTTTTATATGTGCAAAATAACTTAATATAGCCCTCAATTCCAGCTTATGGCCTACACATCTTGTTCTAAAATCACAGAATCATAGGATGGTTCACTTTGGAAGGGATCTCTAAAGGCCACCTGGTCCCACTCCTTGCAGTGCACAGGGACACCCACAGCTCCATCAGGGCTCACAGCTCATCCCCTGACTGTGGGTGTCTGCAGGGATGGGGCACCTGGGCAACCTGTGCAGTGCCTCACTACCATTATTGTAAAAAGAATCTTCTTTAAGTGCAATCCAAATCGGCCCTCTTAGTTTGAAACCATTTCTTCTTGCCCCATCACAACAGATTCTGCTACATGGTATGTCCCCTTCTTACTTATAGTGTTTGAAAATACAAGACATGGAAATGCTAACAGCATAAAGAGCGATGCAGGAACATTCTGTCCAAGATCCAGGCAGATCCTGTAGCTTAAGTTGCTGGAGAACATCTGAGGTATTATGTTGGTTCTCTGTGAGATGAGTTCCTTTTCCTGGATCTTTGGTCCAGCAGAGAATCTTGTAATAAAGGGAAGGGATATGTAGTGAATACAGCTGGTCTGAAAGACAAATACAGGTCATTCTGGGAGCTCAACTGGGAAGTGGGAATTGCTGTGTAACACAAGAGAGCTGGTATGTTCACCAGATAAACCACAAAGATGGGTAAAAGACAAAATAATGGGGGAAACTGTGCTGGAAGCAGAAATTTCCAAAATATCAAAACCTCATGGCAGTTTTTAAGCGTGAGTTTCGTGTGAGCTTTTGTTTTTTGAGGAAATATTCTCAGGTTAGTCAAAAGGAGAAGCATAATTCACTCCAATTTTGCTAATCCCAAAGGCAGAGGAAAGGAAATGGTGTGCCCCTTCCTTCATATGTCATACAACTCAATGCTGCTCAATGCAGATATTGCCTAGAGAGAACATTCATAATTAGTCAGATACCTGAACATAAATTTATAGAAGTAGGCTACACAGAGTTGCATCTTGATGATTGTGTCTTGGAAGGGGAGTACGACATTAACTGAAGCTTCATGATCAAGGTTCTATAATGTAAATATTCTCTTGGGTAAAGAGGTCATAATTATTTATACTTTTTGGCTTCAGACCTGTATAACCATAGCAGACACAACTGCAATACCCTACGGTGGGAGGGTTGGAATTTGATGATCCTTGGAGTCCCTTCCAACCCAAGCCATTCTATGATTCTATGATTCTATGATTCTATGATTCTATGATTCTATGATCGATTCTATGATTCTATGATTGTTGTTGTTTTTTCTTTTTTTTTTTTTTTTTAAAGTCCCAAAGGAAACACAGAAACTGATACAAGACACAAACACAACAGTTTTAATTATCACTTACATTTTATAGATGTAAATCACACAACTGTGTTCAAATCACTATGCTACACAGTGTGCTTATCATGGGAGCAAGGTTCACTCCTACAAACAAAACTAATAGCGTGATAAGAACAGACAAGGTAACACCTTGTGCAAAGCATGTGATTCATTGGGACAGGGGAGTTACATGCCTAAGCAATAAAGGAGTAGTCTGAATTATGTGTACAGAACCATTTGTCTCTCTTGTAGCCATCAGGCCAAAAATGAAGCAAAAAATCAAGAGTTTTCCACAGTCAAATATCTGCTACCCAAAATAATTAACCAGGAGTTCAGCCAAAAAAACAAAAGGGGGCAAGAGCTCTACTTTTTTGAAACTAAACTGATATTCCAGTTCATGGAAAGTGTAGCCTGTACTTGAATGGCCAGAAGCACTGTTTTCAAGACTGGATGCAGGCACTTTTTGGAATAGTCCTACCTTGTAATGAACTACAGATATGTTCTGTATATCTTTTGTACACCATTTTGGAGAGTTTGATGTAGAACCCAACTCAGTCCCACAGAAAGAGAAAGGCCACCCTGGAAGCGATGTAGTGATATTAGCACGGTGTTAATTTGACATGATTTATTAGACCATACTCTGCATCACTTCTGACCTCAAACACATTCTTCACTGAAGTGGTAATGAGCTGAGAAATGGTAGGCAGAAGTGAAATCAACAGAGCAATCACAGAATTAAGTTCATCCTCCAAAGGAGGACCCAAAAACTCAGAAAAACACAGTTTATCTGTGGATTTAATTGATGGATCCAGCTAACCTTCAAGGATATTGCAACATAAGGTTTATTGCAGCTACTCAAGGACCAGTGTCTTGTCACAGATACACAAGGCTTGTAAATTATTCTGAACTCAAGGTAGACCAGCTGGGATAAGGTTTGCTGTATGTTCTTCCTTAGTACACACATAATCTTCCTAATGTTCAGCTACTTCAGCTTTTGTCATGGAAAAAAAAGATTTGGGGTCCTCTGGCCTGACTTAATCTCTCCATTGTACAGGCACAAAAGAAAAACAAAAAACAAAAAACAAACAATGGCAATGGCTGGCAATAATGTAATCTATGGCTCTCTCAAATAAAGATAAATTACAGAACTCCTAAAAACTGGAGATTTCAGGAAACACTGGACGGAAGTGTGGAAGTGTGACGGAAGTGCTGGACATGGAAGAAATGAGTGTAGTTTCTTTGTTTTGGGTGTTAACCTATTGATGTCCAAGACCTATAGGTCTCTCATTTCACAACAGTGAAAAAAATAATGGGATTTTGTGTGTTCAGGGAGAGTGGGAACAAGAGTTGTGATGCTAATATATATCAGGTGAGAAAAGCAACTCACATTCACGATATGAAATTTTCAGAAATCTGTGGATGTTATGGGAAGTTGTTGGAGTGGGTTGGAGTGGATGGAACTGGTCCAGAGGAAACCAATTGATCAGTGGGCTGGAGCACCTCTGATGTGAAGAAAGGCTGAGGGAGTTGAGCTTGTTCAGCCTGGAGAAAAGAATGCTCCGGGGAGACCTCAGTGTGGCCTTCAATACTTGAACGAAATGTATAAGAAGGAGGGGGACTGACTTTTGTTCATGACTTGATAGTGATAGGACAAGGGCAAATGGCTTTAAACTAAAGGAGGAGAGAGTTAAGTCAGGTGTTAGGAAGAAATTCTTAGAGAGCAGCGAGGCCCTGGCAGTGCTGCCCAGAGAGTGCCCCATGCATGGAGGTGCTCAAGGCCAGCTTGGATGGGGCCTTGGACAGCCTAATCTGGTGGCTTGCAATGACCTCATGGCAAGGGGATTGGAACTAGACGATATTTAAGGTCCAATCCAAGTTATTCTGTGACTGATTGAATCTTTGAAAGCCACGAAGAATCCAAACTGGCCATGCCTTAGTGCATTCACAGCAACTCCGCCTGCTAGATAAGTTCAGACAGAAGTTACACCATTCTGGTTGGCAGGTGTTTTCCTTTTTGGACTGATTTTTTCAAGCAGTGATAATTGAGTGACATAGTTGACTGGACTGTTTTCTTTGGACACAGTCCCATGTTTGTGTGTGAAGCTCAGGTATTCTTGATACCGCCATTTGCACAGCTGCTTCTTGAGTTCACTTTGAACCTACAGGGAAGGAATTTAAAAACAAATAATCAGAAAATAAAGACAGAGTGAGCAATGAAAATAAAATATGCCGATATTTTATAGCACAGCTATAAGGCCTAGATGCACTCAAATCAATCAAGATTAAGCCTTCACGCAGTTTTAGAAGGACTGAAACTACATCCACGTTCACACTGAAAAATAAACAGTTTCCAAAATTCAGAAGAATACAGGGGAGTTACTATTGGCCATTGCTTATTTACTGGAAAACTGAAGGGAAATAAACTTGTGGGAGAAAATAAACCTGAAGAAAATACAGTGTTATAGGCTTTCCATTGAAATCCTGTGATAACTATCAGAGGTAAAGCAGAGCAAATGTCTCTCGACAGGAAAGTCACCAACCATTTGTAAAGGGTCAGTGCTTCATAGCTGATCCAGCTGTCCTTCTTCCAGAATTATTTGAATACAATTAGAATCAAAAAAGCAGCTAAGGGAAAAAGAGTTTTGGGTATTTCTGCATTCGGGAACAGATCAAAGCACAGATCTATTATAGAATCAGAAAAAAAAACAAAACAAAAATAAGAGATATCCATTATTTTCAGAGGTTTTGATAATCTCATATACTTGCTACTCACCTCCGCATTTGAGAAGCAGTATAGAAGTGCAACAAAAAAGCCCTAGGACAGGGAGAATAGAGAAAAAAAATTAACCATTGTGATTTGGAGCACGGACACAGGGAAAAACATCATCTTTTATTCAAAATTTGAGTAAGACAGCAACAGTATATATTTTTCTGTTGTTCCGATTTAGGTGACATGGCACTATTTACTGGGTTTTCTTATCTGGATTCAATGTCTCAGCAGAATCCAGAATATTTATAATATTATTAATGTTAGCCAGCCCACATCCAAACCATTCTGCAGACTGTGCTAGCACTGGTAGTCACAGTCCTGAGCACAGTTAAATTACTGATTTGGTAAATTATTAATGTGGTCCATGGCACAGATTTGGCTTAGGCCAACAGATATTTTTCCGAACAGAGTCCAACATGGAAAAGGAAACAGGGACGTGTTCAGATGATGGACTCGCTACTGATGAAGGGTAAGAGCAGAATAGATTGCTATATATTATCATTATGTCTTCAGTCCTCTTATCATCCTCTTTGTTACATGTGGAATTATTTTCATTTAGTCCTCCTTAATCCACAGGCTGATCTTCGTGGCACTCAGTCACTGTTATTCCATAAATGTAGGTACATCTTTTTATGATATGAAGAATGAGTCAGAACTAAGAAGTACTGTGAGATTTTAAATAATAAGATAGGGGAGCAAACAACATAAAGAGCTTGTTTGAGAGTGAGATGGAATGTGTGCGCTGAATTTAGACACATTATTAACACCTACTCTGATAGTCAACCTAAATAATGAAATAGTGTGGTGCTTCAGCTCAAACCTCTCAGGACTCATAAACTTTTTGTTCTGCTTACCTGAAAGGAACCCAAGCCTAGCTCAATGTAAAGTCGAGCTTCCAAACCAGTGCTCTCTGGGAAAAATGCAAATACGATGTAGTGCACTCCAAAGAGTGGGATCAAGAGCAATGTAGATTTAGCAAGTCTCCTGGCAAGTCAAGGATCAAAGAACAAGTCATTTTTACATATGTGAAATTAGTGACAACAGTTTTGTTGGAACAAATTTTACTGCAGCTCAGAATGGATGCAACTATATCTAATGAAGTTGTGGAAAGATTGCTTTCTGGCACTGCCACTGTCAGCATCTGGCCAGCAAAGATGAACAAATCAGCATGTAAGTATTTCAGAATGATCCTTATGTGTTCTTCTCCATGCTATGCATACAACTGCTGAGGCACCAAACAGGGCATTCTAATCCACCCTCCTGAGACCAGTCTCAATCCCTTGAAGGTTTCTACCATGTAAACGCCTAAACTTCCACAACTGCCAAGGATGATCTGATTATTACTGTCCACAAGACTTGAATCTGTTGCTTAAGCATTGGTGCTAGAACTATGGACAATGCCCTAGGGCTTTCTGCTTGATGTTCAGATCATTCCAGAAGGGCACAGTCTTGCGCTGTAACTAAAAGACATCTTGGGAAGAATCAAATATCTTGCTAGTACAGGATGCTAGTCCTCTGACTGCATCACTGAGATCCACATTGATTTTAAAGGGGTTAGTAAACAAGACAGACTACATTCAGTCATTAATAGACTAATAGCATGTTACTGTTGAGGATTAAAATGAAAATTATCTGCTTCTTTCCCTGTCTGTGTGGAAACGTCAAGCAAGATGGATGCATTACCTGAATATATTTACTCATTACAAGTTGGATCTTTTTGCATCTGTAGTACATTGCATTAGACTTCTCTTCTCACCCTCCACCCCCTCCCATGCCTCCCAGGTTCCTGCCTCCTCCCAAAGAAGAAACTTGTGACATTTGGGATAAAAAGACAAGTTTAGTTTACTATTTCTTCTGAGGACTTCTCTTTCTTTATTGTAACCTATTTGTTTCCTTGCCTGTAAAACAATATCTTAGGGCAGCTAAAATGGGTAAATTTCAAGAGAGCCTACAATACTTACACAAAGTGGCTTGAATTGCTCCCCCCTCCCTCTTGAGATTTCAATTTATGGACTAGAATTCTGATGACATTAATAAATATAATGAAGTTAACCTGAAAAGGCAAGACATAATATGTAAATTTACTACAAGTCAGGAAGTATCTTCAATTGATATAAATTAACTAAAAATCTTTACTAATAGGAAATATATAAGCAGTGGACATTTGCTCTCAGATCATATCAGTATCATTAGAAATAATATTACTTTCTCCCACCAATATATAGATATGTATAAAGATATGATCAAAATTTTGCTGGATGAGTCAAGTATACAAATCTCAGTATTGCTGTGTGTCTGATGCTATCTCATTGCATTTATTGTCAAGTCTTAGAAGATTCTTTAGTTTAAGTAGTCCCTCCAGTTTCCTTCATTAATTATAACAGAGATTATAATAGACACAGTCTTAAATGACACACTATTTTCTTCCTAAATTTAGATGGAATGAATTTGCACACGAGACAATTTTTGTCTTGAGTTTACATCATAAGAATTCATTGTAAAAATACACTAGATAAAATGATCTGGAGAAATGTCTTGAATTAAATCAGTTTCCTATTATCTATGAGGTATCTATGCCAATATGGACATCCTTCCGAAACAGAACACAGAGACGCAGGCAAGAACATGGTATGTGGAATGGATGTGTCAAAGTGGTTCTGCAATGCCCTAGGATGACTCCAGAAAATGTGTGATATCAGTTGTGATTTAGGATTTTTGGTTTAAAAAAAAAAAAAAAAAAAGCAACCAACACTATAATTTCCAACTCCTTGACATTCAAAAAAAGTCAAGTATGGCACATGGCAAATATGGCACATTGCTTTTTTCCACTTCATGGGAAAGAAACACTAGTATAGCTGTAAGATTTCAGAACGTACTGAAGAAAAAAATGCAGAAACATACCAGTACAGTTAACAGAATGGGGCCCTTGATGATCCATAACACCACTCCATTTTCATCATCATCCCAACATCTGAAAAGGCGAACAAAAGTAATAATGTTACCTGCACCGTTTGAACTTTTCACAACATACAGAACTATTTCTGTCACTGATTAGGAAAGTGATGGATGCTGTTTCAAATGATAACTCCAAGACCTCTACCAGTATTCTTTCCCTGATACCTCCCAGAAAATTTATGTGCAGCCCAATTTGAAGGAAATTCATTCCTTCTTTTTTCTTTTCTCTTACAGTTTGTGACACAGGATAGTGAGCTGAATAACGTTGGAGTTTACAGATGATAGCTTAACCCAGCATGTCTGAGTGTAATGAGCATCATTAACATAAGTTCAGATTGTTAGGCCTGTGAATTAGCTGTTGGATAAGAAAAGAATGGTTCTGATACTGTGGTTTGAAACTACATCTGATATCAGAGGAGCAACCAAATGAATGACGGTGTCTGCAATGAAAATGTTCCAGCTCTATAAATGTCTTCATTGGAGCTATTCCACTACACTGCCTTTGCAGTGTAACAGGATGTTACTAATCTCTTTTTTATAATGGACATACAAGTATACTAGAGAAGAAGATAGTGTGGGTAGTGGCTTTGCTGGAAGAGCACTCAAAGTTCCAGTGCTCTCCAGTCTCCTCTTCGTAGAATCACAGAATGTCCTGGGTTTCAAAGGACCACAGTGCTCATCCAGTTCCAACCCCCTGCTATGTGCAGGATCACGAACCAGCAGACCAGGCTGCCCAGAGCCACATCCAGCCTGGCCTTGAAAGCCTCCAGGAATGGGGCATCCACAGCCTCCATGGGCTCTTCAACTGTGAGAATTTGTCAGAGTTCTTGTTCACACTCTCCAACTTCCTTCTGAGCTTTATTTATAATGCCTTTGCAATTGTGCCAGGCTCTTCTACTGCAGATTCAACAAAATAAACCCAGCAGTCTGGTCATTCTTTGGAAGAGGAGCAACAGGAAAGAGGAAAAATGAAATCCTCCTCACACCTTTCCGTGCACATACAGTGGAAAGGATGACAACTTATGAAGTATTACATTGGAGAATGTCTACTGCAGACACACTGCAGTAATTAGATGAGAGCAAAATATGGAGTGTGGACTATAGGACTTATTATTTCTGCATCACTAAATCGAGTCCTGACAAGGTAGACATGAAATAGTATCTCTTCCAACTTATCATCCATATTAAATGACATGAGGGCATTCAGGGCAGCTCTTTGTAAACAGTCCACTGTTTATAATTGGTATTCATGTTCAAAGACAAAAAATAACAATGAAAAAGAACCGAAGGAAAATAGCACACAAAACTACCTATAAAGATGTAACAGTGTCTTTGGGAGGTGAAGGTTTGAAAAGGTTAAGGCTAGAAATTCATGGCTGTTTTTAAACAGAAGCACTGATTTTCTTAAAGTGCAGTTATTTCAAGGATTGAGCATTGGGAAACAAAACATGATTTCAACCCTTGCTACGGCATTTCGAGTTTTAATTACTCAATATACGTACATCAAAATTAGAGATCTGGAAACTATTTTCTCATGTTCTCGTGAAGTTTAAAGATTAGAGGCACACCTTTGGAACAATATTCTTGTTTATCCGTTATTAACTTCTATTTTTTTTTACCTGCTAGTAAATCAAAATACATTATAAATTTAGATGACCTTGGCTTCCTTACTCAAACACTGACTTACCCTGTGTTTTGTTGATGGAGTCTTGTGAGGAGCCAAGTAAGCATCACAGCAGTGGGAGCTCCTGGGCAAATCAACATGGAAAAAACATATTTTTTTAATGCTGTGTTCTATAGAAACTTTATTGAAAGAATGTTCACAGTGCAGCAGATTGGATGCCTCATTGAAACACAGACAATGGACAAGTCAAATTACAGAAAACTTAACTCTCAGCTCAGAGAAAAAAAAATCCATGTAGAATAGCAGCATGAAACTAAAATGAAAGAGAATAGGGGGTGTCGTGGAACTGCAATTTCAAAACATAGTTTTAAATATTCAGAACTGACATTTTAATTAACAAAGAGAAATATTTGTATTCATAATACCTAAGACCTGAGTTGTCCCAAGACATTTCTTACTTTTGATGGATTATAGGACATGAGCATTGCTGCAGTATTAATTGAGGTGTTCCTTTGTTATTTCATGTTAGCTGTTATTAATCAGGACCTAAGTGTTTAGTTTCTGGCAATCATAATTTGAGTAGCTCCAAATTAATATCCCTTTTATAAAATTGAGTCGTTTTCTTTCTAATGAAGTCAAATAAAGTCTGAGAATCCGGAGAAAAAGGGAAAATTATAGTGTAACTTGTGAGAATTTGGATTTCACTCTCAAAATAAAAATGCTGCATAATCTCTCTATTTAAGTGTCTCTATTTTAGAATGGCTGAAGTGAGGTGCAAGAAGATAAGAGTTGCAGTAAACAATTATCTGCACTGAAATTTTATGCATTAAATGCACCTATTCTGATACTGGGGGATGTTTCAAATTTATGTATACACTCAAAAGATTCCTTAAAAACAGAAAATGTTTCTGAAAAAAATAAATAAAGAAAGAATTATTGATTCCTAGATCTGACCTTGTGCAATCTAAGATTAATCTCTTTCTGCCTCATAAAAGCAAAGCGTCAACTTAAAGTTGGTCATTCAAACTTCTTCAGTCAGTGGAGGGAGGCAAGATGTTTTCAGGCTGTTATCCAGGCACATTAGTCATCTGCTTGAGGAACGGATTAATCACCACCACAGCATGCCTACCTCACCCTACTGACTGCAGGAGAAACCTGGAGAGATAGCTTAGGGTTAGATTATTAACTTATAATGACTATAGTTGCATGAAATTAATTCCAGTCATAAAGAGGAGCGCAGCAGTCTTTAGAAGCGTTAGGATATTCCTACTCAAATGATGCATTCTACCTTCTTCAAAGTTTTAAATGGCAAAGTATCTAACAAGGTAAGAAATATGGATAATGGTATGGTTTTAATGTGGTGCCCCTTCATGAAAAGGTACCTTTCTTCAAATGAAATTATCGGAGAAAACCTCAGGATGTTTTTATTTAGTTTTAAAAGTAAGTAGAAATAGTAAACAGCACAAAGTGGAAAACAGTACAAACCCCAGCCAGCAAAGATGAACCACCATACGTATTGCTTGTCCGAAACAAAGGTCAGCAAAAGCAGTGTCTGAAGGTATATTCCTTCAATAAGAAGCCAGAAGAAATTGGCTAAAATACTGAACTGGAAGAATGCCACTGCAGCCTTACAAGCTACCTGGAAATGGGAAGGAAGAAAAAAAATTATTAGATGTACTCTCCATTGGGTTTTGGTTCTCAACAAGTATAAGCAAAATTGAATTTTGCCAAACAGAAACTGAGGAATTTAATACAAGGTTTCAAAAGTTTGAATAAAACAGAATATCTGATCATATGTATGATTATATGATAGAAATGGATACTGCTCCATAAGACTCAACGAGGTTGTGCATTATATACTACAGCTGAATGTAACCCATAGCACTTGATCTCATGGATTGTGCTACTGCTTTAAGATTACAGTTCTTACAAACTGAAGGGAAACGGGATTAAGAAACGTCTACGTTCTCTTTGAATCACAGATTAAGTACTAACTCAAGAAAAGAGAGCGCAGAAATTTAGTACCGTTGACATCAGGCAGTGGTCCATAGTTTCATCTGCAAACAAAACGGCATCTTTGGTGAAAACAGCAATTGCTCTCAGGATAAAGGAGACAAACAGGTGCATATGGATGTAATTCCGTGTACAATGGAACTTTCTGACATGGAGAAAGAAAAGGAAAATTGTTTTTCAAGAGAAATTTCTCATGGTCTCATCAAAACTCAAACAGGAATACAGGATTACTTCAGACACTTTCCAGATTCAATTTCCCCTACATGGTCCTGCCCACAGTCTAAACTTGAGATGAAGATGAAGGAATCTCCTTCAAGATTTGGATATATCAACCTCTATACCTGGGTCTCTCTATAACAGAGAGAGACTGCCCACTCCATCTAGGAAATTGCTTCTGTTGTCTGTGCTCTTGCCTGGAGATCAAGCTTAAGGCTTTTGTCCAGGTGCATTGAAGCCAATCAAAAGCAGGATTAATTTCCTAATATCTAACATTATCAAACATGACATGAAAATGTCTTTAAACCTCTCTCCGTTGCTCCTGATAACGTCTTTCACAGAAGAAATGAGCAGCTTATAATGACTACAGGTTTAGGAAGTGAGACATAATCAGTTTGTATATGGTTTGTCCTGCTATGCACTGGAGAAATATTTATGTTAATAGCAAAAACAGCTTGGAGCATTTCTACTGTATGGTGCAATTGAAGAGACCAGGACAAACTGTCCAGCCAGCTTAAGTGTTTTAGCTTCTGGGGGGAAATGACACCACATGAATATAGAAGAACTCATTGCCATTGACAGTATAACATCTGAGAAAGGTTTGAAAATAGGTAAAAACAAAAACACAGATAGTTTGAAAGGAATTAGGATGAGGCTGTCTACAGACATCCTGAAAAGAGACCAATTATTATTACCTGAAGGCAGCAAAGACAATTAGAGCTGTAATGAGTGAAGTCACTGATGCTGCATAGCCAGCAGTGTAGACACGCCAAAATGCAGAATAATATGATTTCTATGAGAAAAAGAGAACACACACTGATGCTGGTGGTTATGCAGCATGCATACTGGTGTGCTTCAATAAGATACAATTTCCCTCACTGGTCAGTCCCATCCCTTACATATTGCTTTAGATATTAAAGACCTGATTTAGGTTTCTCCCTCCATCACTAACATGCTTTTGATTATTTATTTATTTATTTATTTATTTAACTTGGAAGCCCTCATACATGTGAGCCAGGTTTCACAGCCCATGAGTTCATTCAAAATAGTCACCATAAAATAGTTGGAGCATGCTGATTTTGTTAAATAAGTACAACTTATCCTGTAGGTATATGTGGATTTGAGGATGCATAACTTGCTGTTGGGTGATTTGTGAATCAGCACACTTACATGAGAGCCATACTGTACTCCTTTTAGGCCAAGGGATGTTTCATGCTGATTTGAGCTATGGTTAAAAAAAGGAATATAACTTGCATGTAGCAAGGTGAGGAAACCAGAACTCTGTGAAAAATTCTCATGGCGCCGTGAAAGTGAGAAAATTAAAGCCATGAAAGTAACCTCACTATCTTTAATTCCTTGGACAACTAATTCATCCAATGGCAATATGCACATTTTATTCTAATTTACTACAGGATCCCTTGATTATTCAAAATCCCAAGAAAACAAGTTTCTGAATTTTCCTCCTTGGAAATGCAGTGGACACTTTGTTCTCCAATTGATCCAATCTCTGTTTCTCCAAAGACAGCATTTCTAGTTTGAGGCAATATATTAGCAATTTTAAGTGGATCCATAAATAAATCAGGTAACCCTGACAACGTAGGAATCATCCTGGTGTTTCTGAAATACCGCTAATGTTTTATATGGTATTTTCAAAACAAAGGTTCAAATGAGAAAACAGCTTCTTCAGCTGAATAAGGAAGTGTTTTGATGTGCTTTATATATTCTTCTAGGGTAGATAAAAATCAATGCTGTATACAAAAGATGCTTCACTGAAGATAAAAAATATAAAACAAGTAGTCCTCATAGAACATAAGTGGGGCTCTTATCACCTGCTTCCTTCTGTTTACAGAACAGTAGAGCTTTTTGATTTTGTCTTCTCTTCATGGACCTTCAGGGTATGACTGAGATAACAAACTTGAAGAATTTTTTAAGTGTTTTTCTTTTCAGCTTCTCCACATAGAAGAGAAATATAAATATTTTTTGGTTTACATTTGGGGAATTTTGCTCCAGATATTTCTACTACCTATTACAACCATGCTTCTGTTCCCAATTTTATGGAAACTAATGGATGAATCCATCTATGTCTAGACTCTCTAAAGATTCAGATAATAGAACTATTACTTCTGTGTTTGAGCAGTTACACCTCAAGAGCCAAATTAATGGCTTACACCAGAAAACAAAAAAAGCTGGAGTATTAATGAAGACAGTCCTGTTCAACCTCTTGTATTGATTTGATCCGTGGCTAATCACCTTTTTCCACTGTGGAGTCAGGACTCTGACCATGCACAAGGATAAATTAGTCTTTTCTTTCCCAGATTGGAGAGATGTCCGTTGCTTCTATCAAAATACCACAGCGAGAGGAGTGAGCTGTTATGATACAGGGTCTAGTGCATTTGTATGAGATGTAGGAGCCTTGCCCAATGCAGAATGGGTACAAGGAGTGGGAGTCCACCCTGTTCTCTCGTGTTCCATTTAGCAAAGATCAGAACTCACGAGACAGAGGCAGTGACCATGGCTTTAGAAATCAATACCCTTCAGCCACAATGCAAAGCTCATCCACTGAAGAACTACCACCACCAATGCAGTGCGAAGCACTGGAACTACACTCAGTTGTTTCCTGTGGCAGGTTGGTAAGTCTTCCTTGGAAGATGATGTGGATTCAAATCCTTTCTTTCAGAGAAACAAATTCTAACGGACAGGACAGGTGATCTAGCCACAAATCTATTGAGTAACACCAAGAGAAACAAAGGATGGAGAGCTTTATATTAAGCCTAATTTGTTACTTAATAGGTTTGAACTTAACACTGAAGAAAGATCATTTCTGAATTCTGATGGGGCTCAGATATGTGGAAATATCTGTCTACTCAGCATAAACAAGAGAGTGTGTTTTAGAGACGTCCACAAACAGGAAATAAAAACCCACCTGATCCTCAGGACCTTTGCTGGAACCTTCATCAAATCCACAGGCAACAGCATATGATGGGAATGGTTCTGACCAATATGCCTCCTTTGTGCAGTTTCTCTGAAGGAAGCCTTTAATGGCAAAACATATCAGAGAATTAATTAGAGGATGGGGATGTTACATTGGGTTTTGTTTGTTCGTTTTCTGCTGTTAATTATTTTTATATATTGACAAGAAATGATTTTGATTCTTAAGTTTGGTCCTTGCCAATTTAGTCATGTTAAGTACAACTAGCCATACACAGTAAATAATCTGAACGTTTATTCTTTGAAAATTAACATGGATATTCCTGTTCATTTCAAGAAGTAGAATTTCATTTAGGTAATATAGATGTTCTTTCTGTAAATTCAATCTTCACACAGAGGAAATCAAATTATGAAATCTATCCTGCATTCACAACATTATTTATGTGTATGAAAAAAGCCCTGAGCCACTTGATCTGGCTTTGAAGTCAGATATAATTCTTGAACTTGATCCTGCTCTGACTCTAAACTTAATTTTTCATGACTTCATAAGTCAGTGATTCTATGATGCATTCCATTATAATAACCTCAGCAATCTAGTGCAATTACCCATAGTTTTTAGATCAAAGAGACTAGGTAATTCAGTACTGCACACCAAACAAAAAAGTATCGAATACCCACCATAAACCAAGGTGTGTATGTGCATCATTACCCTGCGTTGGCTGACATTGGATGGCTTTGAATCATGTGAAATGTGAATCATGAAAATGTGGAAGTTACTGAATCTGTAAGTACTAGATTTTATTTTTAAAGCATGTAGGGATAATAAGAATATGAAAAAAGTCTTGCCATGGATATTGGTGATTTCTTCAAAAAATCTTGGACAAGGAATTTTAACTATTTCCCCCACAGCAGCTCTGGGCCAACAGCTTAGACCATCCCAATCTCTGGCACACCCTGGAAAGAAAAAAAAAAAAAAAAAGATTCTAAGTAAAGGAATTACATAGAGTTGATTTGCCATAATGAGATTGTCTGTGGCTTTCCCACTTATATGTATGCATGAAGAAGAGTCACAAGAGGCCACAAAGCTCTACTAATGAAGGATTGTATTGCTTTCCTCTTCCTCTTGAGCGTATCATCCTTCACAAGTGCACTTCTACCTTCTGTTTGGAAAGAATGTACATGAAATTCAAGCAGACACAATCTGAAAGTCAAATCAACTGCAGCTGTTTCTATTGTCAAAACAAAACAAAATGGAAGTTCTAAAATAAAAATATGGAATAATTACTAGCTCTTGAGATTTTTCATTAATGGTTTCAGAGTCTAGATGAAAATAATTGAAAAATCCAACATTAACTTCTTGATTTCACATCTAAAGTCTATCCATTTCAACTGACTTAAAAGAAAAACCCATAGAGGCTGAAATCCAGCCATTAGTCAGCCAACATTTTGGCAGCGGACTTCAACAGGCATTAAATCCATCCCAAAGCAAGAGAACTTCTCTGAGCATCTTCTGAAACAACCATCATCAGGAGCAGACCTGCCTGGTTCTTAGTCGTAGGTTCCCCACACCAGAGGTGGCTGACTGAAGATACAGCACCACGTGTCCAATAAAAAGTGCTATCAGAAGTTACGGTTAATCATGGCTTTGTCACTGATGCCTCACATTGAGACTCCAGCTGCCATCATGCAGTGGCTTTTGTCAAGCAGGTGTGGGTGCAGCACAGAAAAATTACCAACTACGTAAAGGTGCCCAAAACAGTTAAAAAAAAAAAAAAAGCCAGCATCATGCTGAAACAGAAACTAATCTCCAGGCAGTTATAAGGCAGATATAAAACAGTGCACAAGTTTTATTTGGGAGGTGTTATTTTCTTTCACCGATTCTTTTGTTTCCTCTGTGACTGATGAGAAGGCAAATCTAAAATTGTCAGGAGCTGAAATGTGGAAGCAATATTACTTGCCTGTAGCAAAGCAGAGTTCCTCTTTGGCTTCAGAAAGGAGAGTCCTGAGAATCTCTCACTAAGTTATCCTCACACCACCCTCTTGAGGATGAAATTCCTGCTATCCCCAATTTGCCAAATGGGAAAATAGAAGCCCCAATTCATTATCTCTAATTTTAATTGTCTAAAATACATTAGCTAAACTTAGCCATTTTCCCCCTGCAATCAGTGTAAAGAGACAGGGACTTCCAGTGGATGATTCATCCCACATACTGGTGGCTCCCTTCTGAGGACAGGATGAATCACTCACTGCATGTACTCAGGTCTCTCTGGTGATTATAGACTAGGCTGCTAATTTGCAAATGAACAAAGTTAGGTAAGCTGAGCTCCATATAGACAAGCAGTGGTCCACACGTCTTAGGAGAAAAAGGGTCCCTCTAAAAAGCATTCAAAAATCATGAAGGAGCTCTAGGATAAAAATGTAGCCTATTTAACAACGTGGGATTAAGCAACAGATCCTTGTTTGGGAACGGAACTAGGATGTTTTCAGTCTCAAATTGGGCTCCATTTCCAGTGACTAAAAACTGATGGCTAGGCCACAGAATGCAGAGAACATTTCGCATGCTGAGGCTTTCAAAAGACTAATGAATGGCAGTCACCTGAGACTCCATATAGACAACTGTAGTAGCAATTACATCAATAATGTTGACATCATTAATATTTAAGACTGCTTCAGTCATTCTTTCCTTTTTAGACAGCAGAGAAGAGTAGGCATTTTTAGGGTGTGATTTGCTTTTTTAGGGCTTGATTCAACTGACCTGTTTTACCCACATACTTCAACAAGAGAGGAATTATATCCTGGGTCTACTGATGAAACTCATTAGACACTGCTGTGTACAACGAGAAAAATGCATAGCAACTTCAGATTAAAACCTCTGCAATGTAGATGAATCCCACCTCTGATTCCCTTCTGCTAGGAAGTAACTCTGTATGATTTGTGATCTTTCAGTTTATTTCCTGAAAACTGAGAAACAAGTCAGGGACTTCTACCAATGACATAAGTACCATAGGTACAACGTTGAGCATGAACTGTTTTTCCTGGTCTCACGTTTCATTTCAAACTATTCTGAGAAAGGGTATAAAAAAGCAGAAGAGATTTTTGTTAAATTCTTTACATCTCTAGAGAATTCATGTGGAAAGGAATCACTAGGAAAAAAAAAAAATCACACTTGGAAAGATTCAAGAATTTTAAATAGTTTAAACAGGGATTTGAGGGAATTGTATTTCTTTTAGTGGCTTTTACTACAAAGAAGATTCCAGAATCATGCAATTATTTTTCTGTTGAAGAAAAAAATACTTGGAATATTGTTCTCTACCTTTCAAAGAGGAAAAAGCGTTCAATAAATCACGGTGGAAAATGCCTGGTTTTTACCAGAGTTTTGGGGGGGACTTTTAGTGGGCATTCCCAGCACAGAATCTATCCAGGAGGTATTCTGGACTTGATGAAAGGGGGTGAAGGAGTGAGAGGAAAATAACAAGAAGATAAAATTGATGAGAACTAGAAGAATGCCAGGTACCAAAGCAATTGGATAGGCTATAGAAAAAAACAGAATCATGGAATCACCAAGGTTGGAAAAGACCTCCATGATCATCCAGTCCAACCTAATCTAAAAAAAAAACAAAAACAAAAACAAACAAACAAAAAAAACACACACACACCCCCAATATTTTGATGAAATTGGTATTGCATTTGTTTTTTTTTTTCCTTCTAGCAAATAAAATTTTCACCAAAATTTGAATGATTTTCAACATAATATACTAAAAACCATGCTCAAACTATATTCTCTGTAAGCTTCTTCTATTTCAATGTCTTTTTTTAAAAATAATCCAAGTATGATTTTCCTACCCAAACTATGCATCTAAATTTTTCAGAGTATGAACTAATCATCTTAGTATCATCCTGTAGATAGTAAAGAGAAATATGACTGTAAAGAATGATTCATCACATCCTAAAATAAGCATCTAAGCCAGAAGCAATGAAAAATTTTCTATGGACATCTACCTTCCTCCACTGACTGTAAGGGAATCTAAGAAGACACATCCTGACTTAGACATTGAGCTTCTAAAGATGCCTAAAAGCTGATGGGGTAAAGCTCCAGCCAACAGGAGAAGCACTTCATACCAAATAGGAGTAGAGGATAGGAATGTAGATCAAATTGTGACCCAAAAGAACAACTGATATCTTCACACCACACATCAGAAGTGATACAATTCATATTAATATCAGATCTTAGCCATCAAGACCATTACCTTTAAGATCAGGTGAAACAGATTCGTTCCTTTCTAAGCAGAGTGCTTCTTCTTTCACCACCTGCTGGAATATCTTGCATTCTGGATGGATTCCCACAACCTCAATGAGACAGAGACAAAACAACCAGGAATTCCAGTGATTACCAGAACAAACAGAGCAGGATTTCTTTCCAGTTTGTAATTTGAGGTAAAATATTTTGCAGACTCAAGCTGCAGATTTTTCTGCAAACAGGACATGTAAATGGCAGAAAGATGGACAAAAAGGAAAAGGAGGCTGTGATCCTGAATATATATCAGTTTATATACATGTGTGGGTATGCATCCCTGTTGGGATTTTCCATGGTAGCACCATTTATGTAACACCTTTTCTTGAAGTTGGACTTTTATACTAGATCCTCCTTATATCTTTGTTTTTCACAAAACTTAAGTGCTCATTTGCACTTCAATAAACAAAACTAAAGCCCAAGTATTTACAGAAATTAGGAAAAAAAAAAACACTTGATCACAGTTGGAACTGAACGATTACATGATTTTGTCACCATACTTCCTGAGGATGTGCACAGAGGTACTACTTCCATTTCACCAGATGAGGAAAAGAAAAAAAGAAAGAAAAAAAAAAAAAGAGTTATTCCCTTTTGGAGTTGAAGGAATTACATTATTTCTCAGATAAAGATACCTACATTTGATCAGCTAAGTAGATTTCCAGTCATCAACCAGCACTGCTAACTGGGTCAATTTCTTATGTAGAGATACTTAATGTCATTTAGGCACTCTCAAATATTTTGCTTAGCCTCCCTCTCCTACTCTGAAAACTTTCAGGTCCTCTGTAGACCTGCATCATGTCTGTTCTCATTGTGAAGATGCTCTTAGTAGACTAGAACATCTGATAATGATGGCAGGTACTTCTTCAGGAGCCATTGAACTCTGAGAAATTCTACATTGCTGGTGCCTACGTGTGACTTTGTTACTCGAGCTTCTTTTGCAGTCAGTAGAAATCCATGGGATGTTTCACTTATCCAGGGAGGATCATTGACATTCGGGGTAACATAGGTTATCCCAAAACTTTTGTTGTACAGTCAGTAGGCGTACAAAGGTTAGGCTTAGTAAGATTATCAAGATAGAAAGATAATCTCAATAAATACTCACCGGTGTCGTAGGCTCACAGTAAACTCCACAGGGAGCAATCTGATGGTAATCAGCTCTTAAATGGGATCTAGGAGAGGTGGAGCCAGGCTCCACCCCTTCTGATAGCACAGGTGAATTGCCTTCACCTGTGCTCCCAGGGCTGACTCATTGGTTGCCTCAGGTGGTCAATGGGAGGTTCAGGCCATGACCAACAGTTCCCATACACTTGTGTAAGCCCTGTGTTAATTTTGCCAGACCTATTAAAAATTTCAAGCACTCTGTCTGGGTTGTCTTAAATAGTTCTGTGCATGCATGTTTAAGCAAGTGAATCAAAGTCATTAGAGTCAAGAGAGCCTAGAAAGCACATCAGCTATGTTCAGACAAATGAATAGATCACCAGAGTCTTCACTGGCTATAGTGGGATCTTCATGACATGGAATCATGGAATAGTGCAGCTCTAATGCCAGCTATTCAAAATAAAGCCAAAGGCTTTGAGAGCACCGATTTTAATTGAAATGATGGATTGAAGGATTTCTGAGAAAGACTGTAGGCCATTCTAAACCTCTAATGACTTTGAAAACACAGCGCAGATGAAAACATTGCTGCTTTATTGCCTTTTCAGTCACTGGAAGTTGATTTATTGGCTTTCAGAATGTTTTCAGTCAGTGGTGGTACTGGAAGCCATGTAGACTTTTTTTTTTTACAAGATTATCTGCCTAGAGGAATAAAAGAGTAGGAACACAAATTTTTCTCCAAAAACCTTCAAAAATTGCACCTACATTTGGGTTTTAAAGTAGCATGGACAAAGCACATTTAATTATGGGTCTCTAGAAATGGTTCATACATCCTAATATTAGAACAGAAAGAGGATTAAGGACACTGTATGAAAAGAAATTTAAGGCATTGCTTTTTTTCAGGCATAATATCCCTCCAGCAGTAATTTGAAATACATTTTATAAATCAGCATAAGTTATTCTTAAAATAGTACCTCGTGCTGTTCTACTGTAGTAACACGACTCTGAAATGTAATTTTTCAGATTTAATCTGAGTCCCATTTATCTCTTTACCATTTAAAATGCATTTCAGTTGTCTACATAACAAACAAAAAGTCTGAGTAATAGTAAGTAAATAATTACTACATAAATCCATTACTTCTGCTTATAGGAATGGAGTCAGGCAGACAGAAAGCAAGTCATTATTTCATTTTCTGAAATTCCTAGATCCTGCTGCTGTTAATGAGAAATTTTTTTTATGGATTATTCTTAGGCTTGATGTTTGAAAGTTACAATATCTATATTGAGTCCTCCGGCAAAAGACTTGAAAAGCCAGAGCACAAAAATGAAATCAAAACGAAGAACAGAGAATCAAAATGCTCTTGAGATAAAAGCATTTGCGGGCAGATGGGTTAACTTAACATTCCTCTTCATACCAGAAGTGTAGGGAATAGTAAAAGCAGACAAATAATTACTAATAAAAAGTCTCAAAGGGGGAAGATACCTTTTTCCAAAGGCCAACTTAAGCAACACACACAATGCTCACAGGTGGAACTCATAATGAGGAACAGAGCAATTGTGCTCTCCCAAATGCATTGTCAAATGGGGAACATGTGTGCCAGAATGCCTGCTGCCTAAAGGAGGAGGCTGCATCTCCTTTTTTTCTTCTTTTGGTAAATCCACACCTGCTAAACCAGTCCCTAAGTCACCATAACTCAGAGCTGCACTGTAGTGAGTGGAAAATAATTTGCAGTGGTCGCAGAAGACTGTGCTCTACCTATAGGGAAGTTGTGTATTGGTTTTAGACATGACAGAGGAATTACTGTAGCAGAACAGATCCCTAGACCACGTAGTCTTGACGCTGACAGCAATGATGAATCATCAGGAAACATAATTTTAGGATTTATTTCAGAAATTTTTGGACAATTACTGCTGATGTTCACCATTGGTGAGATTGTAGTCAATGCCTCTGCTGTCAATGGTTTAGCAATTAATTAGCATGTACATGTTTTATTTGATTTTAATGGATAGGATTTGGGGTGAGGGTAGCTGTAGTTATCAGAATCAGAGTTTTTGTTATATGCCAGTGCATAGATAAAATATTTCTGATAGTCTGGTGGTAGAAAATCAATATCAAGTGCAGTTACAGAGGTAACCTATGGCCTGCTCTACAAGAAACAAAAATGAGGATGGTGTAGTCAAGAAACACTATTGAAGCCTTACTGAAAGTAACAGAACCAAAAAAAAAAACAACCAACAATAACAAAAAAAAGGACAAATGATGAAATGATGCATACACAAGAAATTAAACCATTTTACAGCTACAGAAAAGCAAAAAGCCTTCTGGGTAGAACATTACTTGTGATTTGTCAGGTATGGTTTACTTATTTTTTTCTTGTTATTCTCACAGGGCCTCAAGATAAAAGTGCCTGTTGATGCACTGTGTCTGCAGTGGTTAGATGATGGGGTTTTCTAGAAAGTAAAGGGCCCTGCATTCCTTGTTTTGCCAGTTCAGGGACACAGTTCTGCAATTTTGGATAAACCTTCTATAACCACGGAGCTCTTGCAGGAAAAGTGTTTCTCTTTTTCACCTTATAAAGGGGTAATTTAGGAGCCAAATCCACGATGTCTAATCTGATAGAGTCTTCACTGCCATGGTAATAAGCCAAAGAGGCTGGTTTAAAATGGTGCTTCGGTGATCATTTCCTGCTGGCAAGGCAATAACCTGGCTTTGAATTTACTGTAAATTCCATTATAGAGTGTCTTCACCAGAAGGCTTATACAGAAAACTCAGCTGTTTCATGCAGCACTGTGGGCAGCACACAAAGGAATGAGGTCTTGCATCGCTGAGCTACTGAGCTGGCTTGAACATCAGCAACCAGTCAGAGCTCGCAGGGGTGTCTTACATTTGAGTTCTAACCACTGAAACAGTCTTGCCTGGAAAAAAAAAAATCAGAAATGAACATGAAAAAGTTACTTGTGACAAGACAGGGAATGTTAAAAATCTGAGACAGTTCATAGAGCCAGATTTTAGATTTGTGATTACTCTTGAACAACATTTTATTAGCATAGAATCATAGAATCATTATGGTTGGACAAGATCTTCAAGATCATCTTGTCCAACTGTCCACCTACCACCAATATTGCCCACTAAACCATGTTCCTTAGTACCACATCTGAATGTTTCTTGAACACCTCCGGGGATGGTGACGCCACCACCATTCCAATGCCTGACTTCTTTGGGGAAGAAGTTGTTCCTAAATATCCAACCTGAACCTCTTGCAAAATCTCTTGCCAGTTAAAAGCATCCGTTTTTGAGAGCCCATCCAAAGATGGTGCTTGAATGCTTTTGTGGAGGTAGAGAAACCGTAATTCAGATGGCACATAAGAGACAAATCTTCAGTCATTAAAAAGTCTATTATCACACGTGGGAAAAAATAAGGATGAATTCTATGCTCTCTAAAAATAAGGAAAATGCTGGAAAGCTGGGCACTAATATATTAGTCACTTCTGAAACTGCAATTCAGTGGGATCAAAGAGCCAGGAGAAATTTGGTAACACTTCACTTTTTTTTGAAAATTCATAAAAAAAATGGAATCTGAATTTATTGACAAGATAGAAATGTTTCAAGAACCTGAATGGTCTTTTTAGTGATCTGGTTAGTTTCTAATGCAGTCCAAATCTAAAATCTGAAAAATATATTATGTATCAAGTCCACAAATCCTTCACTAAGAATATTCATCACTGCTTTTTCGGTCTCTGTCTCTACAGTTTGCATTCATCTCTCAGATCTCCTCTGAAATTGTCTCTGTACTCCCTGTTCTCTATATCTGTGCTTCTCCTTTTCAGCTTTTCTGATACAACTCTGATGCCTGAATATTTTCTCCTACATTCAAGCCAAAGTTATCTGTCATTCGTATCATACAGACTCCCACCTTGGGTAAACTAAAAGTTACCTGGTATTTTGTGACACAGAAAGCCATGTTCAAATATCCTGCATTCCCTGCCTGGTTTTAACTGCACGATGGTTGTGTAAGTTGGCCAGTAGTGTAGAAGACGCAGTTCAGAGAATCAAAACGTGCTCTAAAATGCATACTTTTTTCTTCAATGTTGAAATGTTGATGAATATAATAAGCTCATAGGATGAAAGGCGGCTCACAAAAAGATTTGAATATGCTTCTAATCACTGAAGAAGTGAAAGAAATCATCAGGCATTTTCATAAACTTCTCAGTCTGTTGCATACAGCTCATCAAAACCATCCATCAGGCCTGATTCTCTCCACCTGCCTGACACTTTTCTTAAAGATCCAAATGATAATTGGGTTGATCTGAGACTGCAGCCACAGGCCACATCCAAGTGAGAGATGATGTCCCCATGCACTCCAAAAGGAGCTGAGGCAAACCTACAGCTCCGTAAGCTCCTGCTCATTTCAGTACCCACTTCATCATCACTGCAGTGAGGATTTTGCTATCCATTGTGACCTATCAGTGATGCCTGTGTATTATAACATGGTAAATTAAAAACCTGCTTTCCTGTGCATCCTACTGTAGGGAACTGCTTTAGCAATGGGATTGGATGGGATGATCTCCAGAGGTCCCTTCCAACCCCAACAATCCTGTCATTTTGAGACAGAATTCTGTTCTATTGGAAAATTGGAAGAAACTATTAAAAAGTAGCCGCAATTTTTTACCATCAAAGCTTAAATGTGAGTGTAAAAACCAGCCAGTGTCCACTTTTTTTTCTACCATATCCAAAACCCGTTTGCCATTTCTGATTTTATTGGAATGTTACCAACAATGTGTTTGGCTATCATAGAAAATCCTGTCCTTAACTTGAGAGTTCTGACACAGCCTCGATCCTCAAAACTTTCAACCCCAAAGGTAAAGTCCTATTTCCAATCTTTCTCTTCAGCCAGTTAAATAGATTATTGCAGGAGTCTTTTTGGCTTAAAATGACTATCTAGAGGGTATTTTCAGTGTTTGTTTCCTCTTTCTAACTCGATTACCTATGGAACAAGAGAAGATGAGACACTGATTGCCTTACAGTCGTTAGAGGAACATCTCTTCAAGATTGCTTTTAAGACATTGGAGTAATGCTTGAATGCTCCCCTGTGTATTGGATTGTATTTATGGGACTGTATTTAACTGCATGGCCTGGTACAGAACAGTGTTTTTTATACATACATATCTGTGTACGGTCAGTATATGTGTATTAGTGTTATGTACCTATCACTCACAGGTAATTCTGTATGTGACAATACAGATGTAATAGCTTATTTTGTTTGTAAACTCTATGTAATTAGTATTATCTTGAGGAAAATGAAAATGAGAGTGCGTTACCAGCATAAATTTGATAGACCTTTAATTATTACCAATACGTAAAGAATAGAAGCATGTTACTATCCTTCCATTCTGCTATTTCCAGTGCTTAAACTAAAAAGAAATTTCTCCGTTGCTGTGTGTAAAGTGGGTTAGCCTAAGGGTGGGGATAATATCACCTAATCCCAAGGAACTGAAAGCTGGATGTTAAAGTTAGCTGGGAGTCTCACTCCACCAAAGCCATAGCTATTGCTCTTTGAGCCTTTCTACCCTTTCCCAGTTGTATGAAGAGACTCAAAACGAGTAGCTTTAGACATTAATTCCAAGTTTTTGATGGACAATTTTGGATGATTTATTCAAGCTTCCCTTGATAATCAATGAAGGCAGACAGACAGTTCGAGAGAAGGATTTCTCCTACCTCTCTTTGAGGACACAGTCTCACCATACAGAACCCGTCTCCCTCCATTAGCCCCCTCCAGAACAAAACACCCGAGCTGCTCCTTCCATCCCTCCAGCTGCCTATGGATGGGGAAGTTAAGGTCACTGGATCCTAGAAGAAAATTGCATGTCCCTTAAACTCAAATTAGTGAATAGTAGCTATGCCAGGAATTTAAGCACCCAGCTCCCTTTTATTGGGAGCACAGCTCCTCGCCATGGATTCGGATCTATGTGCCTACTGCCTCAGTGCTAACCCACCTCTGTTTCCATTCTCACCTCCACTCATTAAATCAGACAGAAGCCTTTTCCCAGAAATGTGAAAAGCTGCTAAGTGTTTGGAGAAGAAAGCAGTTCAGCTCAGCAGGATGGATGGCGAATGCAGTTTTTTTTCAGTGCCTCCTCATCTTTTCCCTGAGATTCTGAGATCTTTAAGACAGGAAAAGTCCTTTTTATGCATTTCAGCACCTACTGCTCTCTGTTGCTTGTCACTTACAAGCAAATGATAATTTTTAATGTCAAGGACTACTCTCCAAGACACAAAGGAGCTCTTGTGACATGCAGATCTCTGTGGAGCTGATATGAGCAAGAAGTACCTCGATACATAGAGGAAGTTTTCAGGATTACCCTTCTGGTTTATTTTCACATCTGAGTGAAGAACTCTTTGGAGAATCTGCACTATGATTATTTCTCTTCTCTGATGTGTTCCTTTGACACGTGATAAAACTGCTTGCCCCAAATATCCAAGGATCTCTGATCCTCTCTGACAACTGGGCTTTGGGTACAGATCTCCCCACTAGCCCACATCTGAGGTGTGCAAGCCACTGAATTTAGTGGCTGACTCTTCCCAGGCAGAGTTCATGCCTGACCAACAACTCGATCACAAAGCCTACATGGAGCATTCAGTTTGTCAACCTGGCATTTGTCTTCTCTCACCCCACCTAATAAGGCATTTATGATGGGAACTGACTGCTGCAGTATGCTGAAGTGTTAAAATGCGTGGCAGCCCACAGGTGTGCGTGATACATCAGGTTAGCTCTGCTCTGCAGACATCTGCAAGAATACACTGTGCCAGTGATATGTGTAAAAAGGGCCATCCAGCTGCCGAAGGCACTCTACCTGTAGCAGCAGGATGATTCAGGTTGAATAATAACCACAGGTAACAAGATTTATGTAGCAAGAATCTGCATCATAATGCTTGCAAATAAAACTGAGTAAATACAGAGAAAAAGTGAGTGTTCCAGAAGATGGGAGGTAAGAATGAGCATCTTTTCACCTTTTAAAAGTGAAGGGCAGAATCCAGTCTGTGACCATCTAGCATTACTAGGAAAAATCAGGCTCTGTAGGAGCATTCACTGCATCTGTCTTTTGCAGGACAAGATGAAATGCCTCCAGGGAAGGTAATGGTTTCCTCACTGACTACAGAGGGAGCCTGAATCCCAGTCTACGCTAAATATTTAACTCCAATATGGCTCAAGGTAGAATTAATGAGCCCCCAAGAATCACACAGGAAGGTCTGCAGACAACTCTTTGAGGCCAACGAAGAGGAGATATGACTCTACTTACACCTACACCTGCTGTGGCTCATCAGCACAGGCAACCCCAGCAGCTGGCAAGGGAGGGATGTACACACTCTCTGTACACGTCCCTCTGCTCATCCATCTTCCCTGATGCTTAACATTACAATCTCACCTGCTGCCTCCAGCACACAGCAGACACGAGATGCTTCGTGCTCCTGCTTGGTTAGAAGCAGCTGCCTTCAGGAGTAAAAACATCAGTGCCCTCTCAAAGAGATAAATATGCCATACCCATCAGGAGAAAGTATTCTTTTCTAGTTATCCTCCCCCCTCCGCAAAGTAGCCTTTCATATGGCAAGGGAGACAGGAAACTGTCCCTTCCTGTCCCTCTGAAGCCATACTACACCTGTTCTGATTTAGGATTGCTTTTCTATCCTTTGGAAACTGCACTTTTAATCAACAGGAACCGAAAGACATATTGATAACATTTTAAGGCTTGAAAACTATAATAATAATAATAATAATAGAAATTAACCTCCTTACTCACAAATGTGCTTTATTCCTCCTCCTCTTGCTTTTTCTTTTCCTTTTTTTCCCCACCTTTCTCTTACATCTCTTTCCTTCTGTCCACTCCCCACTCAGACAAAAGTTAGGCTGCCTCTGGATCAACCCCCCCACCTTGATTTCCCCCCACGACTGCTCGTGGTGCAGCGATGGATCCCTCCAGCTGCGGGCAGCAGCCAGATGTGCAACGCCCTACCTCCATCCCGCCGGACACTCACCAAAGGCAGCAGCAGCAACCAGCACAAACTTCGCATTCTCCGCAGCATCCTCCCCTCTTCTCTCTCTGCCGGGGCTGCCAAATGCTTCTCAGCCCGCCCACACCTGCCCAAGACCCGCCCCGGAGCTCCTTGTTCCTCCCTTCCCGAGCACCGGCTCCTTTTTTGAGAGACCCGACAATTGCAACGCTTCGTGCAACGTGGGGTCAGGTGAAGGGAGGGACGCTCTCCAGCATCCTCTTTTGGGGTTTTGGACCCACCTCTTTGAACTTCTGCAAAAACGTGCAGAGCTGGAGCACCCAGGGTAGGTTTGGAGGCAGATGCTCCCTGTGCTGTAAGTGATGGTGGATTCAGCTCTCCTTCTGTGCTTGGGGATGCTGGTAGTGGGTTCTGGAAGGGTCCACGTTGTGGCACTCCCTCTGCATTCTCCATGAGAGAGTTTTGGCTTCTAGCTACCCTCAGGTGGGAGATCTCAAGCCCCAGCAGAGGATTTTCACCCCTAGGCTTCAGAAAGGCTTTTTAAAGACTTTTTTTTTTTCTTGATCAAACCAAAGGGAACAGAAAGGATAAACAGTAATATTGAAATTTCAGAGTTCACAGGACCTGAGCACCGGTTCTGGGTTTTGCCACAGAAAATACTGCACCAAGTTACACTCAGGAGCAAGAATGATGAGCATAACAGAAACATTTTTTTCTTGGTAAGATTGAAGTGCCGCCTCATATTCCATTTATCACCCATTATTTCCCAGTGGGCTTAAACATTATTTGAGGATCACCTAGGCTACCCCAAAAAAGGCACTTAATATCATTTCTGGAACTCCATATTCCTGCAGCTGTCTTTGTATAGAGGTCTTTAAGTCCCATGACTTTTGCCAGCTCTATGTAGATATTTCAGATATGCAACATGCCTTGCCTATGCTTGGGCAAGTGGGTCATGTCAGTGATACCTATTAATTTCTTTCTTTGTACCTTGGTAGTCCTAACCATACTGCTCTCTGTAATGGGAATGTGTGGACTGTTGTATTAAAATAGTGAAATGTGTACGTTTTGTATCAGAATGTACCTTATCTTAGACATGCATATAGAAGAAATTTGCATCTAAAATCAAATAGTACTGCCAAATCCATGCTGAATGTGCACAATAAAGATGACGACATAAACAGACATTTGTAGGGTAACAGTGGTAACCCAGTTCTCCTCTTTTCCTTGTTTGTCTTTCAGTAGTGCATAATGTGATCTTATTGCTCAACTGCTACTCCAAAATCACATTGGTTATAAAAACAAGTGGTTAAACATCCCAAAAATCATTCAAAGACTGATTTTTACAGTTTTTTCCTCATCTCCAGTGGATGAGTTGAAACTATGGCCAACTCTCATCAGTTAATAAAGTTAATAATTCTTACCCAACAGGAAGAAAAATGTAGGCACCATTACACGAGGCAGGCACTGCATAGTGTTATTAATTCTTAATTCTAACAAGTGCAGAAGAAAATGAAAAGTAGAGGTCTGACAAGATAAGAAGAGATCAGAATTCCTGCTGAATAGAGTTGAGCGTACAAAATCACAGAACAGAACAATTTGGTTCAAAAGGGACCAGTGATGGTCTGATCCCAGCCAAATCCTCCCTTCAAAACAGGGCAAATTTCAGCATCAGGTTGTGTCACTCGGGGACTTGGTTGCCATCTTTAAAGCATATTTCTGTCAAGAGTCTTTCTACAAAAATCTAGATGCAATTAATGAATATCAGCATGAGGTTCCAATCCAGAATTTCCCATCAGGATTCCATTGTTTCAGGCCTCTCAGGTCATACTGATGGAGCCTTTTAGGTCATGACAACCAGCATGCCAGTCTGGAATAGAATCAAATGAAAGACAATTTTGTGTTTGCTTTTTCTTTTTGGAGGGTAGGGCCTTGACATGTGCAGTCATTAGCAGAAGGTATTGATCTCTCTGTGCTTCTTTCCCCTTATATTTCCTCTCCTCCACCAGGTTTTCCTATCTGATCCCCAGCATCTACACCACAGGCCACATTCCAGTCCTTGAGCTTTTAACAGACTAGCTGGAAACTCCTCTTTGCATGGCTTGTTGTCCATGCTGATACAGAAAATAAAGCTCTTGTTGGGTTTCTCTAACATGTCAGTTGTAGCTAATGTTGGAAACTCTATTTCACTTACATTCAAGTCCCTGAGTTCCTCACTTATGTCCATTCATTCTTAAACTAAAACCTTATTTAGGAATCTAATTTCTGTTCATCACATTCATACAAATTATTTGCTGTCCTCTTTGTTGCTTTTCTACTTTTTAATCACAAAATGAGTCCTCCCATGGTAAATCTACTCTGCACAGTTTTATACAACTCTGACACGCATTAAGATGTCCTTTGAGAACGTCAGAGGGGGATCTAATCACCACGTCCATCTGAAACTTAGACAAGGGAGCAACAGACTTCTGATTCTTCCTAATCCCCATTATGGATGTTCTGAATCAATTAATGTCACTTAACATGAATGACTTGACATTTACTAAGCTGCTTAGAACCTTTTGTAGGAGCTGGAGGATACGGGTGCTCTTGTTACCACATGGTGCTACCTGAATAATGCTTTTCCCTAACAAAAATCCTTCCGAAATGCAACAGCCTTTCCTCTGGGTGCATACACAAATGCCTTAGACAATGAAAGTGCAGTGCTCCAGCAGCAGGTTGCAATATGAGCCATCAGCTGAGGAAAAGAGGTGAGTCTACTGACATTTTCAAATAGTCTTTTGATGAATCTGACTAAATGCACACAACAAAAAGCCCTAGAGGTATGGGGAAAAGGCTGCAATTACCGAAAGTGCAGAATCCAGTGGTTAGACAGAACATGACATTGCAGAGCAGCCTATTGCAACTATAATTAAAAATAAAAGCTCCACTGTATTCAGAGACTGGTGGGCATACAAAAAGGATGGAAGCATTATTTCAGCTGGTGATCTCTGTGGTGTTTAGGGGAATGCTAAGGAGGAAGATAAAACAGCTGGGTAAATGGATTGTTATGGAAGTGCCACAGAGAACTCTGAATATCAGAAAATAAGTACATTTTCCTAGTATATGCTAGCTGTGCTATTTACTTGCTATTTTTCCTGGGTAAAACTGATTCCTGCTGTGTCCCTGGGTTCTGGATCCTACAGTCCACTACCTTCACCCAGACTGATCACAGGGACATTGGGCAGAGATGCAGTACTGTTTTGTTTTCTTTCATCGTCGCAGAATCACAGAATGGTGGGATGCATGACATCCAACCTCAATCTTCCCTCCCTCAATTTAAAACCATTTCCCTTTGCCCTGCTGTTATCTACCCTTTCAAAGAGTTGATTCCCCTCCTGTTTGTAAGCTCCCTTTAGGTATTGAAAGGCTGTCATTATGGTTTAAATAGGGAATGAAGCTCTATCTCCCAAATGCGTTGCCACATTGTTTCTCTGTCCTATTCTTTCTGTCCCTATTGGCTCTTGTCTTCTTTTTAGTGGGTAAGATCTCAGAAGCAAAGGATCCACTGCTCTTCATGCTCTTCAACACTGAAGATTTACCACATGCTGACAGATCCCAATGCATGGATGTGTCAAGAACTGTTGCATTTTAATCTACTACCAATATATTGCAGGAATAGGGAGAAACAAAAGCAAAAACAAATCAACAAATAAATAAACAACTCATGAAGGATTTCTTTGGGTTTTAGAACTCAGCTTGATGTTCATAAAAACCTGCTCTGATGTTAAAGAGCACAGCACCCTTTGCTCTTACTTTCTTATTACCCCTATTTCACTCCATCTTTTTATATGATGGCTGAGCAGGTTCTGCATCTCTGCAGTTAAGCAAGTTTATGAAGAATTCACACAGAAAGTAGTTTTTTCTTCCTTTATATTTTTCAAGTCTGGTTTCCCATATGTTCTACAAATACCTCTTCTGGCCCAAGAAAGAAGTAATTTAGGGGTAAGAATGAGCAGCAGAAGGGAGCAGAACTTCCTACTTCACCTAAAAGAAACATTTTCTACTTGGTATTTGTACCTCAGAAGTACTTATACACAGAAACAAAGTCCATTCTCACTATTTCTTCCCAACAATCATAAAGTCACCAAGTTTGGAAGAGACCTCTAAGATCACCCAGTCCAACCACCCACCTACCATCAATATTTCCCCACTAAATCATGTCCCTTAATACAACACCTGAACATTACTTAATACCTCCAGGGACCCCACCACCTCCCTGAGCAGCCTGCTTCTGTTCCTGACTACTCTTTTAGCATAGAAATTTTTCCTAATACCCAACTTGAACATCACCTGGAACAACTTAAGGCCATTATCTCTCATCCCATCACCATAACACAGGAGCAGAAGCCAACCTCCAGTCCACCACAACCTCACCACCATTGAAGAGGACAAATAAAGACAATTAATTACAGCAAAACAAACACCTATTAAAAGTGATGACACTCAGTTGTTGATGAATCAAATGTGACCACAATCAGGTGTTCCTATGATTTTTAAAACACTCTAGGACACGTGAAAGTGCTCTGTGGCTGATGAGCAAGAAAACACTTAAGTAGAGAATGATTGCAATTTACCCAAAGACAATTATTTGCACATGCATTTTCTGTCAGACTCAGCTAGGCAAGTAGAAAGCAATGCTGAATACACCACAGCACTAGAGAGATACAGAACGAAGTCATCAAGAATTATAATAAACAGGCCCATTTCCAGTGAAATATCAGAGCTTGTACCTCAGCCCTGGCTGAAAGGGAGCTTGCTGAGATGAACAGTATATGACAACCATGAAAATACACTAGACACAAGGTCATGACAATAAATGTTACAGTCAGCTATAAGAAGGGTCTCCGGGTCTTGAGGTGTGTAAATGAATACATCAGGTTTTGTAGTAGAATAGGACCTTCCATTCTACCCACTGTAAATCTTGCAGGTGAATTTTGACTAGCAAATTGAAATACCATACCATTGAAATGGTATGGTTCTGGGATCTGCCTTCTGTACATCTACTTCCCTTTTAGATGCTGTGGGATGTCCCATCTGCCCTCCATTTGCTGGCCCAGAGGTGCTCAAATATCCCATAGATCTTCTGACATACTTGCAATACCCACATGAACATCTTGGGCCTCTGAAATTGCAGAAGTCCTTTAGTTCCTTCCTGACTGCTGCATGAGCAAAGACACCTGGCTTCTTCCCCGTGTATTTTAAGCTGTAAACTTAATTCCACCCACATATCTAAAAAGCTTCCCGGCATCTTATCTGCATATATCTACCACAAGCATGCTATTTATGTTCTTTTATGTTAAAAAAAGAAATAAAGGAAAGAGAAAAAAAAAAAAAAACACCACTCTTTGAATTTTCGATGTTTCTCATTCAAAAAGAAAAAATCCGGCAATCTCTTCCCTACTTCTTTTGTATCTTCTCTGTTGAATAGGCAAGACATTTTTTCAAACCTAAGGGAAGCTGTTTTTCCCAGTGACACACAATGCAATCTTCCTTCCTATTAATAGTCTCTAAAGAGCTGACAACCCAGCTGTTCCTGTCCTCGGAAATAGTTTCATGTATTATATTATTCATTTGTTTTCTTGCCTTCCTCTGCCTGTTTTAACCCCAAATCACTTCTGTTCCTTTTCCAGATAAGTAGAATGACACTGATTTTTTTTCCCCCCACTAAAATATGGCTTTAGGGCTGAGGTTGGTGCCCTCATGAGGGCCAAGAACAGATTTATGCTTCTCCTTGGTGTTCTCTGAGACTACAGAATAGAAGATAGGTAAACATGAGTAACCTGGTTTTCACAATATGGGAATTCAGTCATGAGTCTATGCTTGTCTCTGCATCTTTTCTATTTAATAGAGGTCATCTTTCATCCACACATTTCAGTTTGATGGTCACTTTCTGCACTAACTTTAGAGGGGGGCTCAGACCACAAGTTCATCCCGGATCCCTGCAGTAGCAGCTTTTCCCCTCTAACTTGAGACATTAGGAGTGTAAATGTGAACTGATTATTCCAGGTTATTTTCACAGTCACAGGCACCGTTAAATGTAATTTGCCTGACATAATTTAGATGTCTGCAGAGGACAAGATAATCAGTTCCCCAGGGCGTGCTCCTTTCCACTGTCGCTGAAGGGAGGGTAGGATGATCATTCAGATGTAGATGTTTACTTTAGGGGTGAGATTCCACACGCTGGCATAGACATCTAATGCAGGCATCTATCTGGATGTGTACGCTGGAAAAGTGAACTCCTGCTGTGTTTAATCGACACTCTAAGCTAATTACCTAAGCTTGCTTTACAGTTATGGGGATGAGATAGGAAGTTCCAGCTTGAAGCTCATCCTTCTTGTATCATGGTGTGAGGCACAGACTCTTAGACCATCCTGTATCTCTTAATCCACTTCAAAGTTTGATGAGAGGTTGATGATCATTTCAGAGATTGAAAGGTTTAGACATCAACATGTAGATGACTGAATGATGCAGATAAGGGTCAATAACACATCTGGGTCCATAATCATCTTAAAGTTGGCACCTTCAGTTTAGTCAGTTCTTTAGACTCAATTGACTGTATCAGTTAAGAGCTCATTTGCTATTGTATAACTTTATACATTTCAAGGCTCAATTAAGTGCCCGGTAATAGGTGACCTATGCTAATCAAGATGTCTTGGTAATTTCATTCACAGGAGGCTGGCCACAAAGTTAATTTTCTTAATTGGTTTCCTAGGTGTAGTAAAATAACTTCTCAAAGTAGAAAGCAGTTTCTGTGGTGATATTCAAGTTGCAAAAAGGTAATGCAAACAATTGGATGAGTGTTGTTGTAACTCATTTCTGTTCTTTCAACAGAAAATATTAGTGCTTGGAAGGGAAGATGATAAGGAGAGCAGACCTGTCACATGGGCCATGGCAGGAGATCTACAGCATTTACCTGGGAATGCAAGCCAGAGTGCTCTGCTGTCAAAAACTGGTGGTAAATTGCTGTGCCTTGCTGTGTTGCTTGTCACATTCAACATAAGAAAATAATAATAATTAATGATAATAAATAAAGGAACTTGATGCGTTCCTCCTTTTCCTGTTGTACAACACAGTCTTCATAGTATTTCTTCCTAATATTTCATCTTTGTGGATGTACATATTACACCCACCTCAATCCAGAACCCAAGCCAATGGAGAGGGCTTTCTGGGGACTTCATTAGTTTCAAATCTTCCACCTGACCTCTCATATAAAAATAAGCAAAGGCCCAATGTGTGGCTGCAGGAGCAAGTGTTAGAGACGGTTCCTGTTCATACAGCCATCTCCTCTTTCCCCAGAAAGCCTCCAGTTTCACCCATCTTGCCCATTGGAAAATAGTTTCTGGGCTGAGCTTTGCCTAAACTGTGCCTAAGCATGACTTAAAAGAGTGACAGACCAAAGCCATGCCAGCATGCAAATGATGAAACAGTTCAGATGCCACAAAGATAGCAGTACTTCTTTCTGTTCCTCACTTTACCACATTCACATCACACACGTAGACATGGCCTTCCAACCCATCACTGGCAGGACTGACAGCAAAGATCCACAGTCATCATAGAATCAAAAATGGCTTGGATTGTGAGATAACTTAAAGATCACCTAATTCCAACTCCTTCTTCACAGAATCACAGAATGGCCAGGGTTGGAAGGGACCTCAAGGATCATGAATCTCCAACCCCCCTGCCACACGCAGGGCCACCAACCTCCACATTTAACCTCCCCATTCCTCTTACTCTTCTTGTAAGAGTCTGGGAAGCGAAAGGCTTAAGGTCCCAAACTCTCATAGAGGATTAAAAGGAGGTCACCACAGTAACGATAGGAAGGGGAAGGGGGGTCTGGTGAAGGCAAGGCATCACTTTTTCCAACTGATTTCTATTCTCTTGTGATAATATGAAAACCTGTTAACTACCACAGGCAAACTTAGTGGGAGAAGGAGAGTGTTTGCAAACTATGCCTGAGTGCCAAAGATGGTCAGGTCAGCTAGAGATCATTTGGGCAGTGGGAGAGCTCCCTGAAGCCACTGTAATCCCCTGGCCCATTTCCAGAGTATTCCAAATCTCAAAATGTGCTTGTGAAGAAGAAGGCCTACATCTTGATAGCAGTGTTAGAGGGGACCTGATGACCACCCAAGGTCCAGTTTTATTTACAAGCAGAGACTGAATCCCTCACTGATGGGGAGGTGGGAAGCATGAGCACATAAAGGGCAGAACACTTTCACTTTGAGTACACAACCACCAGCAGGGGAACAATCCTGACTGCATTACTGGATCTAAAGGTGCTCTCTTTCTCTTTTCAAGTTATATCCAAATGAAACATAAGACATTTCATCATAGCTTACTGACAATAAGGAATAGACATATAAATCTAAGTATTGTTGTAGAGTACAAATAAACATTGAACAAATTCTTTAGTATCCTTTCACCTTAATTTATCCCAAGATTTGGATCCAGGTGATAGCACTGCCTTGGGCTTGTTTCCCCCCACCAGATCAGGCTGCCAATCCATGGCATTGAGCACCTCCAGGGATGAGGTATCCACAAATCCTTTGGGCAGTAGTGCCAGTGCCTCACCATCATCTGAGTGCAGAATTTTGTCCTAATGAAATGAGACTGAACTAATGCAGATTTATTACTTCAAAGCCCGTGGAGGTGGAGAGAAGAACACGGAGTTCTCTACAGCAAAAGCGTGTGCTGCTTCTATCCAGGCTATTAACTCAGAGAAACTCACCCTAGCGTTTTTATTAGATGATAAGGCTATGGACATATTCAGAGACATATTTAAACTCTAGGAAGGTTAAATACAGGAGGAACACTGTGATAAGAAAATATAGACAAGACAATACAGGGGTGTGATGCAAACTATGCATGGGTACGGTGTGCTGGACAGTTTCTTAATAGCCAGAGGACAGTGTAAAGAAGTACCATTTGAGATGATGAGTTAGGAATTGATTAGGTATGAAATACACACTTAGAACAATATCACAGAATGTAAATATAGATTTTATTCAATGATTGATTTTTAGTTAAATGGTTAAATAGTGCAAAAAATATAAATAATAAATATAAGACTTTAACTCCAATATACATTCAGCCACTATTTCTTGCTGATAAATTCATTGCTGATCCTAGAAAATATGAGATTCTTCCTATTTTCTTTCATTTTTATACTGTGGATATGTACAATTGAGCTAGTTATGGCATAGCTTTATTTGCAATATATGAGGGCTGCTCCAAAAGTCATGCCTCCTATTTTATTATGTTGACCCGCAGTGTCAGAGGAGGATGGTGGTGGTACAGCAATAGAGGTTTAACCTTTCTACCAGTATTCCATTACATTTTATTGACATATAACATAGCAGCAGAGGGGCTTTCTGACGAAATGGTGTCTGTCATGAGAGTGCATACTAAGCAGATGTGTGGAACTGAATTCCTCCATGCAGAAAAAATGGTACCCACTGACAGTGTCAATGAAAAACACTAGACATCCACCAAGCAGTGGATGTGAGAACAGTGAGGGCTGGGGGGTGTGTTTCAGGAGGGGTGACAGTGACATGAAAGACAAGCCACATTCTGGATGGCCATGCAGGTTTGTATGAGTGCAGCATGCAGGCTCTTGTTCATCGCTGATGAAAATGAAGAGCTAATGCTGGTGACTATGTTGAAAAAGAGTGTTTTGTAGCTAAAACTTTGTTCTATCAAATAGTGTTATTGTACTTTTTATATCTGTTGTAGTTTCCATGGAAATAAATAGTAGGCATTACTTTTGGAGTGACCTATGTACATAAAAAGGAAAAGCAGGCATATTTGTATATATGTAAACATCAGCCCAATTAGATCCTGTGTGCCACTGACAACACTCACTAACTGAACATGGAAATCTTTTGTGTCTTCTACCCCCAAGAGACTCATTGTTCTGAGCGCTGGCATTTTGGAACAGGAAAAAAAAAAAAGAAAAAAATAATAATAACAGGAAGCACAAGGTTTTACAAGAGAAGTGTTGTGTGCTCAAGGGCAAGCATGCTATAAGCTGTGCGTAGGGGGAAATTATTTGACTTAAATTCTGCAAAATGAGTACAAAATACTGTAGTTACAGATTTCTGAGTCATAACCTTCAAATGGGGTAGAATCAAGTCTTATAAGGATCAAACTTTCCTGTAGGTCTTTCAGATGAAGATGTAGTCAACAGAGCATTGATACTTGGCTCAGATGTTTTTTAATGGAGTGCCTAAAATTAATGACTGCAGGATACTGGGAGGGCTATCAATCTCTAGGATTAAATATAATATTATTTTGATATGTATGCAAAACATGTCAACACCAATCCATTTGCTTGTACATACATATTTGGCCTAAAGAACTTCTAAATATGTATATATGCATATATATTTGTATACATTACATTAATTTTGGAAGAAAACCTTATATTGATTTCCTCTAAAGAGACCTAAGTTCTAAGAAAGCTAAACTAAGGTTTCTGCTCTGTACGACAGAATTCTGTCTCTCCTTTTCCATGGATTATAAGAGTACCTAGGAAGACCATACCCACACATAACACAGCTGAAGTTCAACACAATGGATGCTCCAAAATGGGCTCCCTATATGCTACCTGGAAGAGCACTTCTAACCTATCACATATTTAAGAAACAACAATCTCTTTGGTTTCTTAGGAGCTGAAGTATTTCCTGTTTCATAAACAATATCTGACAGGTCGATCATGAGAAAGGATTAAATATAAACAAAATGAAAATCAGCTTTAGTTACAATCACTACTTCTGGGAGATCGTTTCTATCCTTCTCTTTCATCTTCTGCTGTAAATGTTTCCAAAGAGTCATAGAATCATGGAATCATTAAGGTTGGAAAAGATAATTCAGTCCAGCCATCTACATGCCACCAATGTTGCCCATTAAACCATGTCCCTCAGCGATACATCTCTATGGTTCTTGAACACCTCCAGGGACTGTGACTCCCTAACTCCCAGGGCAGCCTGTGCCACTGCATTACCACTGTTTAAAAGAAGTTTTTCCTAATACCCAACCTGAACCTCCCCTGGAGGAACTTGAGGCCATTTTTTCTCCTTCAGAGGGGGATTAAATATATAAATAAAATTATCTTATGGCTCTCAAGGGGTAATTAAATGACTGCTTTTAGATTCTAGACAAAAAACGTATTTCAAAGAATGTATCCAACTGAAATCACAACCAAAGCTAATAATTAGTGAAGAGGTCAGTTTGTTAGTTGCTTAACTTCTCATCATGAGAGACATAACATGGAATATTATAATTTTTAGTGCTAGTCTTTTGTATTACGCTGACACAAGTGTGGTGGCACTAGATAATTATCCCCTTTCCCTCTGATTTGTAAGCACCAGAAGAAAAACTCAGGAATCTTCTTTAAGAATAGAACAAAGCATTCTTCAAAACTCGTGAACATGCAACACCGAGAAAACAGTAAAAAATTGCATTTTGTTGCTATCTTAGCATTTATAAGGAAATCACAGAATCACAGAATCACAGAATTGTAGGGGATGGAAGGGACCTCCAGAGATCATCGAGTCCAACCCCCCCTGCCAACGCAGGTTCCCTACACCAAATTAAAGAGAGATCTTGATATTGAACTGAAAGCACTGTTCAAACTTTTAGTAAGTCAGTAACTGAAAATATAGAGCTGTCAAATTTAGAGCTGTAGTTATTGCTTACATGAGATCCTCTTTTCAGAACTGAATATTTCAGAAGAAAAGGTTACGTATTTTATTGCTGCATCTGCTGCCTTTTTTTGCTATTAAATATTTTTAGCTCAGCAATATGACATAGTAAGAGTAAGTGGATGCAATTTTGAGAGCTGCTCGAACTTCCTGGATATATTTTATTAGGAAAACAGAAGTAGTGGAAGCAGAATGCCCTCTGGTCTAATTCTGCAATTTAAATGGCTTTATTTGAGCAGCATCGAACAAATCAATCATTACTTCATTAATAACTCCAAATGATTGAATGCTATATATGCTATTTTTTACCATAAGGTGTGTGGATAAGGTACTGTTTTGTAGTTACATTTTTGCATTTTTGTTTAGTGTTTTTTTTTTTGTTGATTTCTATAATTTTTATTTTTAAGGGAGTGTCATAAAGTAAAAAATAAACATCTATGGGAAAATTCCCTTGAATACTTTTCTTTCCATTGAAATAATCATATAATTCAAGTACAAGCATGTTTTCTTTTTTGTTGATTTTTTTGTTTGTTAGTTTGTTTTTGAAGACTACGATAAAATAGGCCAGGCTGGATGGGGCTTTGAGCAACTTGAGTCTAGTGAGTGGTGCCCCTGCCTACAGCAGAAAGGTTGGAACTAAATGATCTTAAAGGACCCTTCCAACTCAAACCATTCTATGATTCAGAGTAATGCACAACTATATTGTGAAAACCGAGCTTTTTACCACTGCATTAACTGACCAATTTGAGAAAATTCTTACTGTAAAAAATCATGGAAAATATAGAGATGAACATCAAGTTAGCATCAGGACAGATCTACATCTAGGTATAAATGAATAGAAAGTACACAGAGCCCAACTTACTGTTCAGCTTGACTATACCTAGGAGAGGAGGAATGCAAAGCAGTGCAACATGCCATAAGGCACAGTTAAGAGGGCACCTGACATTTGTGGATGGTGAGGTTTTTCAGCTTTCTATTGTACAAATTTGTTTCCTTGTTCAGAATTTCCTTCCTTTAAAGGACAATTGTGATTGCTTTTTCTGTTTTCTCTGAAAATGTTTCAAAACTGCAGAAATCCCTGAGCTTACATCAATTATGTTGGAGAACATAAAACCATCAGGTTCTTCTTCATAGAATTATAGAATCAACATAGAATGGCCTGGGTTGCAAAGGAGCACAGCACTCATCCAGCTCCAACCCCTGCTGTGTGCAGGTCGCCAACCAGCAGCCCAGGCTGCCCAGAGCCACATCCAGCCTGGCCTTGAATGCCTGCAGGGATGGGGCATCCACAGCCTCCTTGGGCAACCTGTGCCAGTGCCTCACCACCCTCTGGGTGAAAAACTTCCTCCTAATATCCAACCTAAACCTCCCCTGTCTCACTTTAAAACCATTCTCCTTTGTCTTATCACCCATCTTAAACATGGAAAATTCCATTTATACTCATAACAACTAGCCTTGCATGCTGAATGTCACGAACAGCTCACCATTTACATATAATTATCAAACCTAGTTTCATCTTCCTTAATTATTTACAACAAGGTTTTAATCCCCAGATTATTATCTGAAAACCAGTGAATAATTCTTGCGTGTTGAAAAGGTTCAGGTTGTATATTAGGAAAAAATTCCTCTCTGAAAGTGTGGACAGGCATTGGAACAGGCTGCCCAGGGAGGTGGTGGGGTCACCAACCCTGGATGTGTTCAAGAACTCTGGAGATGTACTGTGGGATGTGGTTTAGTGAGCAATATGGGTGGTAGGTGGATGGTTGGACTATCTCAGGGGTCTTTTCCAACCTTAATGATTCTATGATTCTAACTTTGACCAAAGGCTTCAGGCACGTGACAGAGTTCTATTCACTGGTCTTAATTTGCTGATGCAGAATTTACAATGATTGGTTCAATACCTTTCTTCCCTATTTTTTTTTTCCCTCTCTAGGAAAATATAATCATGGAAAATAAAAACAGGAAACAACTCCATCACAAAATCTATGTAAGAGGAGTTGTTCAACATTCTCCTGCATTGCTCTGAACACTGAGGAAAATCAACATTTACACACAGGCCATCTAAAATTTCAGAGTAGCTGATGACACAAACAGGAGAAAAAGATTATCATCAGACATGCCATCCTGACCTAATATCTGCTTTTAATAGCAACCACTTAATTTAGGGACACAAAGAAGGTCAACAAGCATCCACAGGTGTCCAGCCAGACCTCGTAAGTTGTATTTAAAACAATTAACTTGTACAAAAATTAAGTCATTCACTATGGAACTGTACAGCTCTTTTTCACATTCTTAAGCTTTTACATAAATATATACTATACACACACATAGATATACATATATATATGTATTTTTTATTTTTTCTTAATCTAAATACTACCATGCTGGAAGGCTAACTGACACTTGGCTGTAAGTTCTATGGACAATCATGTTTTACTCTAATGTTTGCCATTAAGAGGTCCTGAATTTTCACTGGCATGTTATCAGGCAAATAATACAAAAGCACTCCTATCTACACAGGTTTCCTGATGAACCTGCAACTCTCGATGCAAAATTTCACCAAATGAAATAACAGCACAAGGTAAGTGAAGGTGAACGCACAGAAATCTCCAGACTTTTCTGCACTGTTAGCTTATTCTTAGAACTGCTCTTCAGGCAGATATATAAATCCTGAAAAGATGAACGATTACACCCTTGACTCCAGGCCTGGCCTGGGAACACATCCTCAGATCTTTTCTTGGAAACATCACTACTTGAATTCAGGTTGAAGTGATCAGGTGATTAATAGGTTATTTCTGTAGCCTCCAATTACAAAGGAGACAACTATCACTTGTAAATACGATTCTCCTCAGAGAAAACAGCTCCTGTGGCCTCTGTTAATTAATAGATGGCAACAAGCTTCGTGTCAAGGACTGAAATGTTTCTTCCTAATGCAGGGTTTGTTGTTATTATTGTTTCTCCTCCTGGCATTAGAGGGCTAATTATAACGGAAAAGCAACCGAGGTAGAAACACCGTAATTAAAAAGACATTTCATGAAACACAAAGCAGCAAAAGAAATACTCTCCTCTTTTGTGTTGGCAAAATGTGGAACTACTCCATGGCCTGAAGACTCTGGGCAGGCTAGGCTGAAGTGTATGTGTTGGGGCCCAGGTGAACCTCGTGAGGTTCAACAAATCCAAATGCAAGATCTTGCACCTGGGTTGAAGCAATCCTCACTGCCAATACAAGCTGGGGGGTGATGAAGGGGTTGAGCACACAGCCCTGCTGAAAAAGACCTGGGGGTGATAGTGGATGGGAAGCTGGACATGAGCCAGCAATGCGTCCTTGCAGCCCAAAAAACCAGCTATACTCTGGGCTGTACCAAAAGAAGTGTGGTAGCAGGTTGAGGGAGTTGATCCTGTCCCTTTGTTCTGCATTGGTGATGCCTCACATGGAACACTGCATCTAGATGTGGAGCTTTCAGTACAGGAGAGACATGGACATGTTGGAGTGCATCCAGGGGAGGGCCACAAAAATGATCCAAGAGGTGGAATATCTCTCCTGTGAGGACAGGCTGAGAGAGCTGGAGCTGAGCAGCATGGAGAAGGCTCTGAGGTGACCTGATAGTGGTCTTTCTATATCTGAAGGGGGGGGTAACAAGAAAGAAAGGGACAGACTTCAGCAGGGTCTGTGGTGATAGAACAAGGGGAAATGGCTTCAAGCTTAAAGAGGGTAGATTTAGATTAGATATAAAGAAAAAATATTTTACTGTGAGGGTGGTGAGGCACTTCACAGGCTGCTCAGAGATGTGGTTGATCCCCCACCTCTGGAAACTTTGAAGGCAAGACTGGATCAGGCCCTGGGCAACCTGATCTATTTGTGGCATCCTGTGCATTGCAGGGGAGTCGGATTGAATGGCCTTTAAAGGTTCTTTCCAACTCTCAGGATTCTACAATTCTATGTTGTACCAGCTCTGACAGTGACTCAAAAAGATATTTATGCAACAGAGGTTTTGAGGATCTATGGGAGGAAAAAAAAAAAGGGGGAAAGTAGCAGAAGACCTTCGAAGAAATTGATTGTGCCACGCAAAGCTCCTTGATGCATAGGGTACTTTCTGCCCTGCATGTTGGCTTCTGCAGTGAGACCTCTCGAGCAGGTGGGTTGGCATCACCTCTTGTTAGAAGCTTTGTGCTCGTTTGAAGCTGTCAGCATGCTTGGAGGGAAAGGCCCTGTCTTCAACAGGGAGCTGATGCTGGGCTGTCATACTTAAGAGAGCAAGTGGTGGTGGTTGGCAGAGCAAAGGAGTGTGCATGTCAGGGCACTGCTGAATGGGGTTATTGAAGAAGAAGTAAAGGAGTAATTGATTTTCCAGCCTCCTTTTAGTTCTTATAAATAGAACAGATGTTTAAGTTGAGAGGGTTTGGGTTTCTTTCCCTCTTCAAGTAGACCAGTGAATAAAAAAAAAAAAATGGAAGTTTAAAAGATTAGAACAAGTAGAAACCATTTACTGACATCCTATTCATTCTCTGTGTTTTGAAGTAAAGTTCATGACAAATCACGAAAACAGGCTTTTTTTAGGCACAGGAATATGTTGACAGTAAGAGATAGTAAAACGGAAAAACTCACTTTCTGTGAATATCTTGGCTATATTGAACCTGTATCTTTCCATGAACACTTCCATGCTTAAAATATTTTGTTCTAGTCTGCTCTAACTGCACCATTGGTCTGCTTTACTGGTTGACCATGGGCAGATCACTTAACTTTGGACCCTGCAAAAAATCTGAGTGTAAATGTCTAAGATAGATGCCAAATGCTTACACAAACATTAACATACTGTGAATGAAAAAGTATCCTGCTAAATATTTTTGTCATCTATTTTATCTCCTCATATCTCTGCAAAGCTAAAGCAATAAGATGGGGGCCAAACAGTGCAAGATGTTAGAACGTAGAAGTTACATTCTGTATATATAATATATTAGATAGATAGATTTGTTCAATGATGGGACAAGTCAAGCTTTTGAGCTTGGAGAGGTAACATTCACTTGCTAACAGAAATCACGTGGACTAATTTTTAAACCAATAAACAATGGACCATATTATGGAACTTAGCACAGATTATTTATTTTTTTTTTAGCTACAGCAGTGAAAATGCATAAAGAGGAAAGAACTATGCAATGCAAGTGGATAGAACTGGCCGTTGCCAATCTGATGTTGACTCTTGAGTGATCTGTTGATGCATAAATAACAAAAATATTCATGACAGTTGTGTTACAAAAGGAGAAAAGAACTAGCTAAATTGTCAGAGAGTTCACTGTGGCTTTGTTGCTTCTGTTAGAGCAGAATCAACCAACGTGATGATGAAAGGCAACCATAAAAATTGTATTGTTGTCTCTCCTGTGGCTTTAGAGAAAGCATGTCCATCCATAGAAAGCTTTTGCTCACGCTTTGAACCCCACATATGCAACTAGATGAACAAGGTGGTATTTAGGGATGGATATGTCTTGCTCCAAACAGTACTGCAACATGGGAACTTATTTCTAAGTATCTGAAGTATCTGAAGGTGCAACTGAAGGCAGAGAAGCCTTTTGCTGAACCCAGCAGCAAATGACCACAGCATGAGATATGAGATATTTTGTCTATAACCTGAACTGTACCTTTCCCTCCTCACCCCACTTACAGAACGGCCCTCAGACACTGTCTGTGTGTTTTGTTTTTTGTTTCAGGAAAGAAAATTAAGTGCTGGTTTGTATGTTCTATTCAAGCCCTCCAACTCAAAAACAAAAGAACATTATTCCCGCAGCAAATCTGAGAGAGTAATCTTTTTTTTTTTTTCCTTTTTCTTTTTTCCTATTTTTTTTCCTTCCTATTTTTTTTCTTTAGTCCTTAATCTTTTTCTTTTCTTTTCTTTCTCTTCTTTTTCAGGCAAATACTTAAAAATCCATTTAAGTGCCTATAAATGGACGTTTGACACCACTTGACATTCTGATTCTAATTACTTCCAGATGCTGGAAGAAAGCCTGTGAGGTGACAGCAAAAAGCAAGTTGGATGTTAGGAGAAAGTTCTTTTCTGAAAGAGTGGTCAGACACTGGAACGGGCTGCCAAGGGAGGGGGTTGGGTCACTGTCTATGGAGGTGTTCAAGAAACATTTGGATGCTGTGCTAAGAGATATGGTTTAGTGGTGAAATGTTGGGGGTGGTTGGGTGATTAGGCTGGATGATCTTGGAGGTCTCTTCCAATTTTGGTGATTCTGTGATCATTTATGATCTTTGTTGTGGGGTAGAACAGCATCTGAGATCAAACCCAATCAGAAATCACATGAGAGGTTCAACATTTTCTGTGGGGAAAAAAAAAACAACAACAACAGGAAGAAAAATACAACCCACAAACACTGAAGTCTTTTTATTGTGTGGTATTCTTTGAGATCAGTGCTTGCATTTGAAAAATGATGATTCAAACAGACCAAGCGGATGAAACACTAAAACATTGTTAATTCTGCCATAGAATCATAAAATCACAGAATGGCTGAGGTTGGAGGGGACCTTAAAGCCCATCTTTTTCCAACCCCTGCTGTGGGCTGGCTGCCCTCCACTGCTCAGGCTGCCCATGGCCCAGCCATGGCCTTGGGCTCCTTCAGGGATGGGTAACCAGAGCTGTGAGCAGTGCCAGGGCATCACTGCCCTCTGAGATAAGTCTTTCCCCCTTGCACCTCACCTATATCTCCCCTCTTTTAGTTTAAAGCTGTTCTCCCATCAAGATGTTCCAGCTGAATAGATTAAAAATACAGAATAGGGGTCTTTCTCATTAAATAAAGAAACAAATCTCTAAACTTCAGCATAAGCAATTGCTTCAGAATTTATTTTCCTTTTATATTATCTTCTGAAATCTTAGGAGAGTTTGAAACTTCAAGAAGCAGAAGAGCTTCAAATCCCAATGAGCACTCATACAGCCTTTCAAAAAAAAAAAATATATATATATATGTATATCAGTCATAGTCACATTCATCTTTGACTTTGAAACTTCAACTTTTCCTTATTTCTCAGTAATGCAAACTAAGCACAATATCAGTTATCTACTTGTCTGTGTTTGCACGTGCTAAACGAATGCCACTGGTCATAAAATGGACTTTGCTTCCCAAATCCCAAGTACAGTGTATCTGACCTCTGCCTATACAGCTGTTGTGAGGAAATGTCAATAAATCCATCATGCTCATTGGGGATAACCTCAGATTTGGTTCACATCAAGCTCAGGAACTTTTCTTCTTTGCATAAACCACTCTTTGAGAGAATGGAGGGAAGATGTCCCCAGCATGAGGCAGGACACAGCCAGGGGCACTGGGGGAGATCACTTTCAGTCCAGGCAGACTGATGAAACAGCCGTGCTGGGATGCCTCTCAAAACAGCCAGAAACAGCTATTTCTTCTAAAGGAAGGCCTCTGAAAGGGCTGCATACCCACTAGGGACCTCTGAGATGGATGCCAAAGAAATACCAGTGTAAATCAGCTGTCATGCTCCAGGTCTGGGTTAGATACTGCTGTGAGGAAGGCTAAATCTCCCTCCACGCATGAAGGCCAAGTGCTTCTGGGATCATAATTTAAAATAATAATGATCAATAATTTAAAAAGTAAGAAATTGTAATGTATGGTGTTTGGGCCTATTCTTTGTAAAGGTTTTTAAGACTCAGATTTGCTCTTGGGTACCATAGCTTTGCTTATATTGTAGATGTGTGGAAACACACTCAAAATACCAAAGTCTGAAGGGTGAAACCCAAACACTCAGCCTTGCCCCCACTGACTTTTCATTCTGCGCTTTCCACCAAAGGACCAAAGCTCTGTCCTCAGCTCAGATTTACTCAGTTCCAGCACTCCTGTTCTTTCGTAAGTCACGTGGCAGTCCTGGAGATGTCAGTTATCACTTGCAAAATAGTGGGGAAGAAAAAAAAAAATTAAATGAAGAAAAGAAAAAAAAGAAAAGAAAAAAAAAAGGAAGAAAAAATAAAGAAAAGAAAGGAAGAGAAGAGAGGAGAGAATGGGAGGGAAGGGAAGGGAAGGGAAGGGAAGGGAAGGGAAGGGAAGGGAAGGGAAGGGAAGGGAAGGGAAGGGAAGGGAAGGGAAGGGAAGGGAAGGGAAGGGAAGGGAAGGGAAGGGAAGGGAAGGGAAGGGAAGGGTCCCATACCTGTTCATTGCTGGGGATTTGGACCAGACTGCTTTTGATGATCTCTTCCAACACAAATGATTCTGTGATTTGATGATATTAAAATATAACATAAAATGATAATAATAAAAGGATCCGTAGGCGCAGTGCACAAACACGACACCTCGTTCCTATGGAGCAAACTCATATCCTATTCCTGACATCGTGCTTTTGAGATCTACCAACAAGAGCTTCTCACACCAACCTTCCCGTTGCTTTCTGCATCCGTGCTCGTTCAATCGCCATTCGTCTGCAGAGCACTAGATGGAGCTCAGGACCTGCTGATGGAATCGGGTCCGTCTGTCTTTCTGTCCGCAGAGGGCACCCGAGTTCTTCACAGCTCTGAGCATCCGATTCCAGCACGGGACCAAGGAGTTCAGGGGAATTCAGCCCAGTGAAGCAATTGCCGAGGATTTAGAGTGGTTGAATGGGCAGCAAGTTGTGACTCATCTTCTCTGGACAACGATGACCTAGTGAAGACTTTTTAAAATTAAGTTTTGAACTGAGAAATTGAGGTGTTTTCAAAGTAGGCAGAGAAGGGAATAGCCAACAAAGGGCACAGTAATGTGTTTGTGAAAGTAATCTATTTGTGATAAGCTGGCCTCAAGGTGCTGCCTGAAGTCTAAGAATGGGAAAGTTGTGTTAATGCATGATGACTCTTTCAAAAAAGAAATTGTTCCCAATATCCAACCTGACCCTCAGCTGAAAAAACTGCTCTATTCCATTTCTAACTTTCTTGCCTTGTAGTTGAGGGAATTGGTTGGAAGATGGAGCTCTTTCAACAGAAGGACCACAGTGTGGTCAAAACTTCCAGCTACTCTCCTAATAGCAACCTGCATAATGCTTGTAATATACACAATTGCAATGCTAGAGGAAGGTTTAAAGTTTATTCCCATCTCCAAAACAAATTAGATAGAGGTACAATCTTCTTATTAAATGACAAAACACCACTTAACTGCAGATGACTCTGGATAATCAAATACTCTACATGAATAGTTGTGCAGTAGATGAACTATATTAAATGTATATCACTGCATTTACATACAAGTATATACACGATGTACATATGTTCCTTCCATTGAAGATAAATGTTTCTATGTTTGCTGCTTATTCATTCTGGAAACTGCAGTCATTAATTAGAGGGTATGTTTGTGGGAGAGAACTAATTGACTTTGCTGCTCTTTATATTATTTAATATTATTTATTATATAATTATTAATAATTATTTAATATTATTATTAATATAATAATATTATTAATAATAATTATTAATATAAATAATATTATTTATTATAATAATAAAGCTAGGCAAATATGACAGTTGTTGAGGGAGAGGGAAGACCTTCTTTTTCTTTCCTTCTTTCTTCCATTTGCCCTTTGTTGCACTGTGATTTCAATGGACTTTTTAGAGTAATATGTGGGAATCCTCCAATTGTAGTAGTCACAAATACTTTCCACTTATTTCTTTTGCAATGGGTATCTGCCTTAATGAGATCCAATGAGTCTTTCTTTGAAAAGGGCATAGCTGTGAGTAGCTTAGACTCACATGTCCATTATCTGCTTCGTGTCAGATGGTAGCATTAAAAATCTGATATTGTTCCCAGCAAGTCAACAGCAATTATGAACCAAAGTCTGGAAACAGAGGTGATAGTTTTCAGCAGAATGGCAGACACAACTGGAACAAGCAAATGCTTTGAGCACAATCTCTTAAAGTCTGGAACAGCAGTAGTGACAACCCCAGCCTTCAAAAGAGCTCAGGGGTAACTGATCCCTGTTTAACTTAGTTGTCCTCATCAGCCTCAGCAAAAGTAAAAGCAGATTCTGGTAAGAAAGAAAAATCATGATTCTCTGTGTAAGTCTGTAGGTAGTTCTTAGTGTGTTCTTTCTTTTTTCCTACTTGGAAAAGATTATGTCATTAACGTTTTTCTATCAGCCCAACTTTCAGGTCAGTAGTGCTGGTTCTATCAACCGGAGTATTTACCTTTCTATTATGTAAAGTCCTTTGAACAAGGGAACAATAAGTCACAGAAGGAAAGCTGTGTAACAAACCATAGAGTAAGGGAGATTCAGAAAACTACATTTTTGCATACTCCTATGGCTTGTGGAGAATAGGAAAGGTGTTTCTGGGGGGGTGAAGAAACAGCTTGCAGCTCCTGCTCTCCTAGGGCAAAGATAGAGGCGTTTTGGGGTGTAGGAAAACACTGTTTATCTTAAGGATAGAATCATAGAATCATAGAATCACCAAGGTTGGAAAAGACCTCAAAGCTCATCCAGTCCAACCGTTCACCTATCCCCAATAGCTCCCACTAAACCATGTCCCTCAACACAACATCCAGCCTTTCCTTGAACACCCCCAGGGTCAGTGACTCCACCACCTCCCTTGGCAGTCCTCTCCCTTGGCCTTTTCCTCTTTTCCTCTCCCTTTTCCTCTCCCTTGGCAGATGCTTCACCCATGGCTTTCATGTAATAAGGCTGTCCACTGTATGATCTTCCTTGAACAATGGGGGATTTTCTTTCCCTCGGGAGCAGTTCCATCCTTGAACTGACTGAACACAAAACAGCAAAATCCAACTCTGCACAGCAAGCCCTACTGTGAGTTCCTGCTATCAAGATAATTACAAGAACAGTTTAATAAGCTTACATACTGTATGTCTGAGCCCAAAACACAAAGATGCTAGGGACTGTGGGGAGAAGAGTCCATCAAAGGAAGCTGTGCATCAGGGAACACGCTAGAGCTCTAATGGGTGCATTTCTGCCTTAATGCTGTGTGACTGCTTCTCTTCTTTAAGCCCTCGCTCTGTCTGTTCTGAATATCATTAATGCACCTGCTTGCTGCTGAAGTAGGAACATGCTTTCCTGTAGGAGTGTTTTCTTGTATTAAAAATCACTTATGCTCTAATCTAGAATGACCATTGCTGGCAGAGAAGTGGAATTAAGGCTGTAATTAGAAGAGTCCCACGCTGTGGCAAGCACTGATTTTGCTTGCAAGAAAGTCTCTAAGAGACCTGTTAAGTTTTCATTTAGCCTACAGGTGATTAAGGGAAGATTGGCAGGATAAGATAGGGAGAAAAAGATCAGGCTGATGACCTAAACCCATGAACTAACACAGCTGATTAAAACAAGGCCTTGGAGGGCTGACATTTTTTTTCTTTGTTACTGTATTTTTTTAGGACTTGCTACGGAATGTTTAGGAATACACCTGTGCACACTGCTGGCTCATGCTCAGCCAAATGCTGACCAACATTCCCAGGTCCATTTCTTCCACACAGTCTTCCAACCACTCTGTCCCAATCCCATAGCATTGTCTGGGTTTGTTGTGGACAAATTGCAGGACCTGGCCCTATTTGAACTTCATCCCATTCACTTCAGCTCAGAGATCAGCCTGTCCAGATTGCTCTGATTCCTTCAAACCTGGAGAGTCACCATCAAAGAAAGACAGAAAGATGCATCAGATTTGTCATTAAAATAATGCATACACCTCCCACACAGGAAAACTGGGCAGGTGTGGGGGAATGCCTTTTTTATTTTTGGAATGTTTTGATCTGTTTAAATGTTAGTTTTGAGTAACAGTAGACATAGGGAAAAAATAGATATTTTCCATCCAAAGATCAGTAAGGAAAAATGTCATCCATTACCTACTCTCATATGAATGGAATGAAGGAACAATATTGAAAGACATCTTTCAGCTTTTTGTTGTGAAAACAATGACAGTTCTGTAGCAGGTATAATGCCTGGACACAAGTAGTCAAGGTCTTTAGGAAAAAGTAATGCTATTTATTATTACATCTGAGATGAAGATAGATGAGAGCTTGTCCTTTTTTTTTTTTTCCTGTTTTTTCTAGCAGTATCAGCTGAATATAGTGAATATTGGAAGGAATCTTGTCTAATACTTGTGTCCTTTCTCCATTTATTGGAAACAGTCTGCTGTGTGAAATGAACTTTTTGCCTGACCATAGCATTGTCATTTCATATTCTTACCATTCTCCTTGCATTTTTTCATCTGCACAACCAAATTCTGCATATGGATGAATTCAGGCATCCTTGAGTGTGAACACATTTAAGGAACCTGTTAGCCCAGTGTGCTGAACACTTTGGCATGTCTCTATTTTGAAATATAACTGTCAAGATCCTTCTCATTGCTGTGTCAAATCCAAGCACAAGTGTCTGGAGAGGACTGATGCAGAAATGTTGTTCTCTTCAATGTCTGTTAGTTTATATGCATCCACACAAATCTGGTACAGAATTTTCTGCTGTGTTCCCCACTAACTAAGGAGAGTTATATCTACAGATAATAGCTATGTCCTTTTGTTTCATTCTCATTCAGGTAATTCCTACTACTTTGCCTTTAAAGCATTGCACCTGATGACCCAGATTGCCTGTCTTTCTTTCAGCCTTGTTTTCTGCATCACTTGCCTAAAATATCCATTTATGTTAAGGGCATCCATTTATGCTAAAGGCATCCTCTCTTCACCACATGTTCAGGCTTTTCTGAGGGCTGCAGAGATGTTCCAGGATTAGCCATATTTTTATCCCCAGATGAAATCTAGAAGCCCTAGAATAATTCCTTCTAACTATCGAGAGGCTGTAAAAAACGAGGAACAATCAGCAGGGATGCTACTGGCACAAGAAGACTACACTCATTTAGGACTTCACTTATACTCATTATTGGAAGAAAAGTATCAGAGAATCATAGAATCACAGAATGGTTCGTGTTGGAAGGGTCTGTAAAGCCCAATCAGTTCCACCCCCATGCTGTGGGCTGCTTGCCACCCACCAGCTCAGGCTGCCCAGGGCCCCATCCATGGCCAACCATTGACCACCTCCAAGGATGGGATAGCCACAACTTCTTTGGGCAGCAATGCCAGAGCTCACCAGCCTCCCCAGTAAAGAATTTCTTCCTCACATCTAACCTAAATTTCCTTTTTTTTTTTAGTTTGAAACTGCTCCCCCTTGTACTATCACTGTTGATAGGACTAGAGGGAATGGTTGTGCCAGGGGAGATTCAGGCTGGATGTTAGGAAATACTACTTCTATTAAAGACAAATCAGGCACTGGAATGGGCTGCCTAGGGAGGTGGTGGAGTCACTGACCCTGGAAATGTTCAAGGAACATTTGGATTTTGTGTTGAGGGACGTGGTTTAGTGAGTACTATTGCTGATAGGTGGATGGTTGGACTGGATGATCTTGTAGGTCTTTTCCAACCTTGGTGTTTCTGTGATCCTGTGATTCTGTGATCAGAGTGCATAAGAAGTTGTTGTCCCTCCTGTATATCAGATTCCTTTAAGTAGAGGGAGGCTGCAATGTGGTCTTCCCACATGCTTCTCTTCTCCAAGCTGAACAAGCCCAACTCCCTTAGCTGATCTCCATAGGAGAAGTGCTGCAGCCCTCTGAGCATCTTCATGGCCCTCCTCTGGATGGGCTCCAACAACCTATGTCTTTCTTGTGCTGATGTGTTATGTGTGGATAGATCTCAGTTGGGTCATTGGCTGAGTCTATCCCAAAAGAGAAATGCCCAGATGAAACCCACCAGCATGACAAAACCTAATGGCCTATTAATAATCTGTTAACAGCAGCAAGGTAAGAAAGGGATTCTGAACCCCTGGATGCAGGGATGGGTTAGCACAGTCAGCCCATAGCACAGGCTGTTTGGTTGCTGTCAGGGACACATAGGGAAGGAGAAACCACAATCAGCTTATGAGTGCTTTTACAGGCACATGACCTCTGAGACAATATCCTTTGGAAGAGTCACTGAAGACAGACATAAAAGCTTATCAGGACTGGCTGAGATTCTTTTGCAGTATTTCAAAGCAGAACATTTTTTTTCACTAATCCCCAGAGTGCTTTAGAATATAAATGCTGATCTTAAAAAACTATTAGGCCTGAAAGTCTGTGCCTGTCTCCTTGTGAGATGGATAGGAGACATCATGATTTACACCCTACCACTGCAACGTGGGCATTTTCTTTAATTCAGTAGATTGCTTTGAAACAAGCAGACTTAAGCAGATGTCCATTGTGGATGTGTATTCCATTACACGATGAAGTTCAGCCCCCTACATCCATCTTTTGGTATGTAGATCCCAGCTTGTGCCTGCTGTGCACTGCCATTAATCTTTCTCCAACCCTACTATTCTTCTTGCCACCTACTGGCCATCCACTCACAGCTACTAATGGGAATTTCAGCTGCAGGGGGAAAGAGAAAGTGATTTATCAGTCTATTAGGCTTCTCTTAGTGAAGCTCCCTCAGCTAGGGGATCTGCTCTGTTTAGTGAATTGTCTCTAGGCTTTTGGTCACACTGGTTTAAGACACTCAACATATTAGGGAGAAGAGGATCATGCTGAGCTGAGGCATGTAATTATGGCTATCGACATAGAAAACTATTAAAGGAAGAAGAGGAGGAGGACCCATCAGCTACGTATTGTCATTATCATGATTTCTTTAATTTAGTCAATGAAATAGTCTTTGCTGTCCAGGGGATCTTAATAATGTATTAATATCTGCTCTTCTTTTTTTCCTCTCCCATTAACTTGCTTCATTTCCAGCTCTTTAAAATATTTCTTTCCCTTTTACAAGTTGCATTTGCATCTCTGACCCAGAATCTTCCACTTGCAACTGTTCTTTCTGATCTCCAAAGCCTCTAATCTGCCCTAGCTAGCCAAAGGTTGAACTATTTTCCTTTCTTTCAGATTTGGATATGGTTTATAGCTTCTTAGCACAATGAAGACATAGTCATGAATTAATTGTCATATTTCCATCTTCTTGAAGAATAGCATAAAGATATGAATTGATATCTACAGGCACACTTCTACTGCAGTCAAGCTTTTAGAAGTTTGTTTCTTTTGGAGTTATGGGGATATTTTTCCTCTGGAGTATCTATTAGTATGAATACTGTTTATGAAGGAATCCTTATATAACTCAAGAAGTTCCATAAGGACAAAAAGGGCTCTGACCTTGACCAGGAGGAAGTGGAACGAGTCTGTGCCGTCAACTTTGGTATCCCAGTTATTTTATTTTTTTTTTTTGAATGAAAATGACAGCAACTGCAAGACTTAACTGTTGATAATGAAAGTTCTTTCCGATGAAATGTTCTGACCTGTGTCATAGGGCACAGACAAGAAAGAGTGAGCAATGTGTTGTTTTCAGCAAATGATGTTCTGCCAATCTGTAGAAAAAAAGCAAACAAGCCTGTAGCAAGCTTTCCAGAAACTGAGACCAATTAGTAAGAGATATAAAACAGCCATTAAGTTATTGGGAATGATAGGCACATATCCCTGCCCATTGGCTGTTAAATAACTTTTCTTACATTATAATTTGGCCTCTAAACTGGGTCCCCGCTTGATCTTCCAGTCCTGGTGACTCTGCCTCTGAAACCATGAATTTCCATTTGTTTGTTGTTATTTTTGTTATTTTTATTTATTTTCTTTACCTGAATTCTATTCCTCACTTTTTTTTCCTTTCCTGAGATGAGTGCCTGCTTAGGAGAGGATTCACAAGTCTCTTTTTGCTCTCTTCTGATTAGACATCCCTTCCTATTCACTTTAATTAGTGACTTTGAGCTAGCTTGCAATATGCTTAGCTTCTCGTGTCACCTTTAGAAATAGTTTAAGGTTTTCACAGATGTGTGGATTGGAGGACGAAAATAATACTTGTATGTACTTGTAACAGGATGGGCAGTTCCAGTGGAACTGGAATACAAACAGTTGCAGAAAATTAATCTGCAATAGAATTGACAATGCCAAGCATTAATTATTCCATGATAATTCCCCAGCAGACTGCAAATTAAACTTTTATAAGTAGATATAACCGTTGGGCTTATATGGCAAGGTTTTGGGCATTGAGAGTAGCTGGTGAGTGATCTCCCTGTCCTTATTTCAACCCATGTTTTCTTCCTTTTTTCTCCCTTTGTTCTATTTAGGTGTAGTGAGAGAACAGCACAGTTGTGCTTAGCAGCCCATTAGTGGAAAAACAGAACAATTTATATAGGACTTAGGTGCCTAAGTGCTATGGGAGTCAGTGGAGCTAAATGCTAAGTGTGAATGGAAGTATGAGAGATATCTAATGATGACATCGCTACTTGTCTACATGCACAGTTCAGCATATAAATGCTGCTGAAAACCTGGTAACCAGTGACCAGCTTTGAAAACACATCGTTAATGAATAGAAAAGATGGAAAACTAAGAGGTCGTAATGGCAATAGTCTTAGAGCTGTGATGTTCCATGGAGAGAAGCAAGAATATGTCTATAAACAGACCGTTTATTTTTGTGCAGTAATAAAATTTTATTAGACTAGGTAGTATAAAAAGGAAAAAAGAAGCTTTTCAGGACTCCAGTATACTTTTTTCTAGTGGAAAATATTACTTCCATCAAATTATTCTTGCATTAAAGTCATTGTTTCTGCTGTTTGATGTTAATAGCAAGAAAGTTTTAATTATTCTATTCTATTCTATTCTATTCTATTCTATTCTATTCTATTCTATTCTATTCTATTCTATTCTATTCTATTCTATTCTATTCTATTCTATTCTATTCTATTCTGTTCTGTTCTGTTCCGTTCCGTTCCGTTCCGTTCCACCCCATTCCATTCCACCCCATTCCATTCCATTCTAGTATTGAATGTCAAAATATGTAATGCCATGGAAGACTGGAAGAGAACATCTTCAGTATGATTACAGGTGTGGGAGGATTTTACTCACCTACTTAGAACATGGAGACAAGGGTCCAATTTTTCACCACACTGATAGGGTTTCAAGCCTGAAGGCTGCTTGACATTCAAAGAATCATAGAATGTCCTGGGTTGAAAAGGACCACAATGATCAGTTTGTTCCAACTCCCTGCTATGTGCAGAGTCTTAAACCAGCAGTCCAGGCTGCCCAGAGCCACATCCAGCCTGGCCTTGAATGCCTCCAGAGATAGGGCATCCACAACCTCCTTGGGCAACCTGTTCCATGCAAGATCACGTGATCACATTTCACACCTTGATCACATTCATGTGATCAAGAATCTCATGTTGGACATCTTCTGTCCCACTGAATCAAAGTAGGAGGGAGTGTAGGAGTTCTGCAGCAAGGAACATTAGTATGAAATTTGCTACTGGTTTCCAAGTATCACTAATTTCATTATGTTTAGAAATATTCATTGAATTTCTTCTTTCTGGTGATGACATTACAGTGGGATTTAAATCAAGCATAGCAAAGCTGTCAGCAAGCTGAACCTGAAAGGTAAAGTAAGATGAAGTAAAATCATAATCGTATGAAAGAATACGCAGTATTGATCAATTAACATGCAGCCATAAGCATCTGTCAGACAATTACATTCTTCCCTGCTCTTGACTTATATCTAGTCGGCCATCCCTAATTAGTTCTTCATGGCAAACACCAGTAGCCTTCTGCATACATACAGGTTTTTTTGCGTCTGTTGTGAAGAGCATAGGAAAAATCTGAACATCTCTGCAAGGAGCCATTTCGGCCACCGATGATGCAAATTAAAGACAACAGGATTGATTGTGCTCCTAGACATAGCTGTAAAGATCAAAGGGCCTTTCAAATTCTTGCACTTCCTGACTTGAATAAATGTAGAGTTCCATTTCTGGTTGTATTCACAGGGGGAATATTTCACATCCATCTTATGAAAGGAGAGCTTTGGGTGAGATGTATTAACTTTTTATCAGGCCATCTGAGATAGGTGTCCTGCTTTTCTCGGCTTCAAGGGACAGCAAACTTCAAACTAAGAACAATTGCTCTGAGCTGAAATCAAGTTGGCCAGTCAATGAAATGCTTTAGAAGCGAGCAGTTGATATCTGAGGGGCAGAGGAATGTTGCTCTAGGGATGCTCAGAGAAAGAGGAGACAGAGACAGCTCAATGACTGGCATTTCCATAAAAGCACTGCTGTGCACTTCTGTGAAAGGTAAGAAAGGCCAGTTCCACAGAGTGTTCAACCCTGACAGATATTAAGTGGAGTGTTAATTGCTCACGGTAACGCAGGCAATACCTGTCATTAATTTTAGGGATGCAATCTGTGAAGACTACTGATATGTTTTAACCCATTTGCAAAGCTAAGACCCAAGGGACAGCTCCAGAATTGTCCCTGAGTGGCACCTGTTTCTACTTTTAAATGTGCCATCCTAAAGCCGTTTTAACAGTTACCATTTAACCTTAATCTACTTCTAAGTCCCAAAATGCTTCATGGTCCCAAATTGATCCACTGTCTGTTGCTGAGCAGCTCAGTGAAAGAAAACACTATTGAAAGAAAAAGGGAGGAGGTACAGGACAGGTCCTGTTGTAAATCTGATAACTTCCTAAAGGAAATTCATATCAGCTATTTCTTAGGTCATAAGAAATGTGAAATAGTGTCTGCTTCATGAACTCAGATGCCCAGAGTTCAAGAGGAAATCTTGGTCATGGTTCTTCAGGGTTACCTACTGGTTTTCACCTGCCATCTCCTGCTCATCTTGCATCCCTTCTTGAAAGGTCTAACATTGCCTATATGACACAGGGAGTCTCAATAATCTGCAATTACAAATGCAATTGGAATGTCACCATGTTGCAATAACTACTTTTTTTTTTTAATTTTCTCCTCTATTTCCAAGGTACCGCTGTCTGAAAGATCTTTCTTTGAAATTTCCCTTTTTGAAATTTCTTTGAAATTTTCCTGAAATAGACAGAGGAAAAAAGGCTGGATTGGAAGGGATGAATGACAACTGAGAAAGGATTCAGTCCTTCTGTTGCCTGCAGAGACAGCTAGATGAGCAATTAAGGGTTGGATTTCTCACCTTCCATCTGATAAGTAAGCATAGACTTCAATGGGTCTTCAGTCTGATCTGGTGTGTAAACTCTTATCACTGGATAAGGTGTTTTAATAGCAGCTGAGGAGTTTGAATACTTCAGCTGTTGAAAGCATTGCCTTGATTTACCTTCAAAGGCTTCACCTCTAGAAAGCAGTGGCAAGAGACCTTATTGAACTCATGCACTTCTCTGGTAACATTGAACATCCAACCATCACAGGAGGTGATCTCTCACTTTTGAAAGACTTTGTAAAAGGCTCTTTACTTGGCCTTGCATAATACCAGATTTCTTTCCATTCTTTTCCCAGGTGGGAGCATGACAAAACAGTCTCTTTTTTCTTGAGCAGCTATGGAAACCTTACAGCTGCAATGCTCTCCTGGCATTAACTAGTCTCTCTCTCTTTGGTTTCCAACCCAAACCATTCTATAATTCTACAGCTCTCCTATTCCACAATTCCATTGTGCAAAGTTTATAATAGAGGATAGGGATGGATATCCCATCAAGCCAAAATTAACAGGTTATTAGGAGTGAAAATGAGGGAGGAAAACAGTCTTTCCAAATTCTTCCCTCTTTATCAAGGTGAAGGATTTAGGCTCACCCTACTTTCCCTTTGATTTTTTTGTGGTAGCTTTGCATTGACTTATGTCAAAAATAGTTGTGTTTTTCTTGTACAGAAGCAGCTTTTTTTTTTCAGACTGGCAGCCCAGTGCTGTAGTTTTTTTTAATTATTATTTCAATTGGATATAGCTCAAGTCTTGCACTGTGTTGCAGTGCAAATATCCCTTCCATGTTTTTCTCCAGTACTAAGAACTAGAGTGAACTGCTTTGTGGCTTTGCTACTCTCTGAAATTTTCTGCATTAATACTTTCAAGGTGGCTTACTACAAGTTAATATTTCAGCCTCAAAATAACTTGGAGTGCAATCCTGAAACTTGTGCTTTCTCTTCTTGGAGGCTGTTGGAGGCTTGTAGAAGTTAGTAAAGTCCAAGAGACTTTTGTGTGAATGTGTTCTGGTTTTCATTGCAGCTTCAGTACAGGACTTCAAATTTTCACTGTAACCAATGGACTTAAGTTCTTAGGTACAGCTAATACATATACTAGCATTACTACTGGATTTCTTTATTGTCCTCTGCTCTGGAATTTGACAAACATTTGTATTATCACAGAATTGTGGGGGTTGGAAGTGACTTCTGGAGGTCATCCAGTCCAACCCCTGACTAAAGCACTTTCTTACAGCAGGTTGCATTCGAAAGCATCCAAGTGGGTTTCAGCATCTCCAGAGAAGGGGACTCTAGTACCTCTCTGGGCAGCTTGTTCCAGGGCTCTGCCAACCTTTCAGTAAAGAAGGTCTTTCTCATGTTCATATGGAACTTTGTGGCCCCTGCTGGACTCTCTCTAGAAATCCCCTGTCTTTAACTGGGGAGCCCAGAACTGGACCCAACACTCCAGATGTGTTCTCCCCAGGGCAGAACAGGAGAATCACCTTGCATACCCTTCTGGCCACACTGTGCAATACACCCCAGGATCCCATTGGCCTTCCTGGGCATGAAGGCACACTACTGGCTCATGGTCACCCTGCTGGCCACCAGCCCACTGAAATTTATCTCTTTTTGACACTACAAGTTAAAATACTGGCCCTTACATTTGTGAGGTTGATATTGGTATGAATTGAATAAACTTGACAGTACAGCATGTTCAGATATCTGAGTGTCTCTCTTGTTCCTGCAGGTCTGCTGCTGTTAGTATCCCATTCCTTGCTGCTTTCACTGGAGCAACCAGCCTGAGAGTTACTTCACCCCCACTGCTGTCAAATGCTTTTTCTTTTGAACCAACAAGTTAACATAGTTGAATTGGACACATACAGTACATTTGTACTGCTCTCATCCTCTCTTAGGCTTGAGATGTGTTTTATTCTGTTTTCTCTTTCGTGTTTATATTGTCACTGACGTTGGCATTTATTCTGGATGATTTAAAGTTGGCTTGATCTTGGGAGACTGATTTCTCTTCTTATTGAATCACAGAATCACAGAATCACAGAATCACCCGGGTTGGAAGGGACCTCAAGGATCATGTAGTTCCAACCCCCCTGCCTAGCAGGGCCACCAAACATACACATTTAGATCAGGTTGCCCAGGACCCCGTCCAACCTGGCCTTGAACACGTCCAAGGACGGGGCATCCACAACCTCCCTGGGCAGCCCGTTCCAGGGCCCAACCACTCTCCTTGTAAAGAACTTCCCCCTAACATCCAACCTAAATCTTCCCTCCTTCAACTTGGATCCATAGGGTAACATTAGGAAAATATTTTTATAGTTTAAATGGGACATGCTGGAATATCCATACAATCTTCCTGTAATATATCAACATTGTCTCAATTTCTTATCTAATTCTGATTTTTACATGACTCCATTATGAAGAGATCTGTCACAGATCTCTTTTCACAGACTTTTTTTTAAATCTCAACAGCTCTTTTAAGAGACAGGGATACATCATCCTGCCTTTAAAGTTAGCTGAACAAAGGAGATAAAGCCCAGATTTATTAATGTCTTTACTGAAATGTTCAATCTGTTGTGTTTCACTGACTCCACAATTCATACATTTAGGGACAACTGACCAAACAGGAAGCACATTCTTAAAGGTAAACAGTTTTGTTTTAAAGATGTAATAGTGAAATATTCACATGGGATTATTGGAATTGAGGCTCTAAATCATGCTTCAAAAAATAAAATAAAAACCAAAAACACACGAGTGTATGAAGGAACATCTTCATGTTTCTTGAACGCCTCCAGGAATGGTGACTCCATCACCTCACTGGGCAGCCCATTCCAGCACCTGACCACTCTTTCAGAGAAGTTTTTCCTAACGTGCAACCTGAATCTCCCCTGCTGCAATTTGAGGCCATTCCCTCTAGTCCTACTGCTAGTTACACTGTAGAAGAGGCTGACCCCCACATCACCTGAGCCTCCTTTCAGGGAGTTGTGGGGCACAATAACATCTCCCCTTGAGTGTCTTCTTCTTCAGACAGAACAATCCCAGCTCCCTCAGCCTCTACTCATAAGAGTTGTGCTCCAGACCCCTCACCACTTCTTTGCTCTTCTTGGACATGCTTTGAGTCTAGACAACTAGTTTAGCCATTATTTTTCTATTGTAAATCCTGCTCAAAAGAGTAGGGGGAAAAAAAAATGATGGGGAGAAAAAAAATACTGTACACTGAGCACTGACATCCACAGTAACAAAACAGATCATGTTGAGAGTGGTGTAGCTTGTTATAATCTCACCAAAAGTTACTCAAAATGATCATAGTGCCTGATAAGTAAGATTTGGATGCTTTCTCTTGAATAAGCACAGTTTTTACTTAAAAAGTAAAACAGAAAAACGTAATGGCAACTCATTTGAAATGTTCTCCTAATCTGTGTAATCTTCAGTTTTCTTAGAAAAAAAAAATAATAAAGTCTTGGAAGAAAGCCTGCATTACATCTTCTATTTTGGGATGCAGACATGCTTTCTGTGTCATGTCACACCCATGTGCAACTCTGGCTGCTCAGTACCCTGGGATCAAGAGCTACCAGCTGCATCTCATTCTCAGTGAAACAGTAGTTATTAACTATTTAAAACTGCTCATTGTTGATCTGACCATGCTCAGTGTGTGTTCTGCCTACAGCCCTGGTTCAAGTGGTGTCTTTAGGCTGCAGACTGCTGTAGGGAATGTTGTGTGTCTGTAGTACTTTGCACAGTGCAGTATGAGCTGCAGTACCTCCTGCAAATCATCATCGTTGTAGGGTTAGTGCTGCAAGTTTGACTGGATCTCTTATTCCTGATAAGAAGTTTTGCTTATTACGTTATTTTTTTTTTTCAGTCTGCTACAGAAAGTACTTAAATCCAACCTTATAATTTTGAGAAAATTGAGACTACGCAGCTGTGGCAGCTGACAGTCTCTGACAAATACTTTTCCTTTGGGTTCTGTTGATGATCTTGTTACAGAATACACTGAGCCTGGATTCATCCTGTTTTATTTTCTATTCTTGACGTGTCACTAGGAGCTGTCATTTTCAATGATGGATGAAACGGTCACATTCAAGCAGTACTTTCTATAGAAAGTTATCCTGTCTGGAGAAGCATGTTTAATTGCAAGTTGGAACTATTAGGCTTTTTTCATTAAGCAATCCATTAGTTTAATAAATATGCCTCTTAGGCAACATCTGTAACTGCTCAAGTAGTTGCACTAAATAAAGATTTGTGAAGTTGCAATGTTCTTTGTCTACCCTGAAACTTTTAAAATGCTCTTGTTGTGTTTTAGGACTTCCAATGTGGATTCTTGTAACTGATGATATTTTGAGATCAATTGACAGGGCTTGTTGGAACAGGATTTCCTTGATGTCTTTTTCTTCTTGTTCGCTTTGTTTAAATCAAACATCATAGTTTCTGTCTAGCAAAATAAACAAACATGGCCTGAGCACAGGCTGTATTGATGACACACTGTTGAATTGTTATGGCTACTGAGATGGCTTTGGTCACATATTCCAAGCAATTTCCATATTTGTTCAGATTAAGTAGCCAGGCTATCTTTTTTTTTATTTTTATTTTTATTTTTATTTTTATTTTTATTTTTATTTTTATTTTTATTTTTATTTTTATTTTTATTTTTATTTTTATTTTTTATTTTTATTTTTTTTTAGAGCAGTTTGGATGAGGCCATATGTGCTGAAGAGGGAAAGGATTTAGCTGAATAGCTGTGAGCTGTGCTGTGCCAACATTCTTAAAGAGTATAATTCCTGCCCCATTTTAGATAGGGTACTCTTGCAAGTGCTAAGTCTAAAATACAGTAGCTCAATATGATCTCAAGGAAGAATAAATAATTTCAGTACTAAAGTATTTAGGAGGCAGGATTAACTTCTCCTGCCTTCAGACATTCATGGGTATTTCTGTCGAGCCCAGTTGTATTGACTCTATGGTTGATGAAGAGAGATGAGTGCTTGTAGGCTGTGCTGTGCTTGACCTACTTTTGAATTCTATGCTAGGATGAGAGAAATCACACGTGAAAGGGTTTAAAGCTCAGATGAGAGTCAGATGTGGCCCACCAGAGGTGCTGTGTCTCCTTAACTAGGATTTATAGTTGGTTGGAAGCAGGCTAAAAGTTTCATTCTCAAGACCATTTGAGAAGCACTGTCCCTGTTGACTGTCCCTGATATTCCAGTTCCAAACAGAAGGAAGCCACACACTTCTTTAAGATTTCCTTATTGAAGGGAGATTATCTGCTTCATTCAAAAAATTCCTTAGACTGGATTTGGATGGTTGGACTGGAAGACCTTGAAGGTCTTTCCTAACCTTGATGATTCTATGATTTATAAAGAATAAGCACACTTACCTATGTTAAGAGAAGTCTGATGCAGTGCATCAGGTTTAGAGCATGGTTTAAATTTACTTCTGAGTGTCTGATACTATTCTGTTCAAGATATACACAACATTGTGAGCCAAAGCAACAGAGCGAAAGCAATTCATCGACACACTGAGGGAAAGGAAAACATCAATATTTGCAAAATAAAATGTGTTGGGCTTTTTGTCTCACTGTGTTTATAGAGGATCTAGGATACCCTACAACAGCAGCATCCCCAGCATCGCCCTGACCTAATCCACCTGTTTGTACTCCACCTTCCTTGCCCATCAAGTTTGGTATGAGCTCTCAAACTACCTGCTCAGCCCCAGTGGCCCTCATTTTGTCCCCTTCCCCCTTGGTCTAGTGACTGGTGTCCCTGTCTGTTGCAGGGAGGTTGGAACCAGGTGATTTGAAAGGTCCCTTCCAACCCAAACCATTCTGTGATTCTTTGAAAAATTAGTATCTTCTCAGGCATTTGTATTTAATCAAATACTTTTACCTTTTGATTTTTCATCGCTACTAAATAGAACACACCCATGAACATGGGAGATAATATTATTTCAGTTTTCATTGTTGTGTTGGGTCAGTGACCTCTGAATCCAGGGAATTCAACGTTTGTTTGTTTCACTTTGTTCAATGTTATGATTATTAGATTATGGGCTATTCTTGGGGCTGAGATTTTGATAGGAAAAATCAACCTGGCAAGCCAATTATCTTTACAAAAGATGGTTCCATACAAGACTAATGTCTGCAAAAAACATGTACAAAGGGGATGAGGTGGGGGTTGATGGAGCTGTCACTTTTATAAAATGCCCAGCACAGATATTCTGAGCACATATATACACATTATTACTGCTATTACTGTGTTTAGGCACAGTAGGCAAAATGACTACACCAACAAAAACAATTATAGTTGATCCATTCAAAGTTTTACTTCATTCTTGGAAAGGATTAAGATTATGAGCTGTTTGAAACCAGAATTTTATTACTTCATGGTACAAAATATAATGAATGTTTGTGAACGAAAAGGACACTTGTCTGAGCCTACTAGTTTCTACTTTGTTTATGTTTTTTTTTTTAATCTGTTTTACCATCTTACTGTATTCTACCTTTGACCAATTTCAAATACTATTGGAAATCTATAGCTAACACTGTGCTGAAATCTGTTTTGCTGATATTTACTCTGTGGGAAACTTACAGCCAGTTCCTTAGTAAATATAAATCAGCATATCGCCATTTCAAGTTTATCTCTGTTTGCAGATTGACATGATGACTGAATCTGGTCTAGTGTTAACAGCTTCTTTACTACATCAATTACAGTTAAACCAGTGTTTTTAAGCATCATCGAGGCAATCAGGCTTCAGGCATATGTGGGATGTTTGCTTAACAGAAGGTCTTCTTCCATAGTGAGTTATTTTTATGTGCTGCATTTATGTGTGTACTGGATCAATGGAGGCTAGATCTATGCATTTATCTTCTTATGCTCACCTTCAGATTGGAAATTAGGAAAAATTTCTACTCAGGAAGTGTGGTAATGCTTTGGAACTGGATCCCCAAGTAATGTGTGTCACCATCCCTGGAGGTTTTCAAGAAAAGAGTAGATGTGGCACTTGGGGACAAGGCTAGTGGGCATGGTGGGGATGGGTTGATGATTGGGCTAGAACATATTAGTGGAACTTTCCAACCTTAATGATTCTAAGATTCGCAGGCAGCTGATTTAAAATCCTAACCATTCCTTTAACACCTACATTAAAGAGGAAATAAGATGTCATCAGACAGCCCAAGGAGACTCAGCTTTCCCAACCCCAACACAACCAAATGGCTGAGAGACTCAAAGTCACTGCATCTCCAGCAGTAGTGCATCCCATACCTGGAAATCTCAACTGGTGGTAATTTTTCTTTGGAATTGAAGGTTTGCTGTGTGAATATTCAATGCATTTGCCCATTTGGGTAAAAGTGGCTCAAAACACATTAGTGAGGATTTCAGGGCTCTTGGCTCCTTTGGCCACATGCTTTTAGTGTATCAAATGAGGCATTCCCAGTCTGCTGTATAAACAGTTTGGAGAGGAAAATAAATCCACTAGAAATAAGCTACTTCTTGATATCTCCACGCACCCTATGATAAAACAAATTTGGAAATTGCCTGGCTTTAAAGACGATTGCTGGTCAGTGCTGTCAGATGAAAGACAGCATCATTTTCTGAACAATGAAACACCTTCACTCAGGAGATGTGAGAATGAAGCTATGTAACCAATTTAAAGCTTGCAGAGCTCTTACACAATACCGTCCCTTTCACTGCTGGCTTGAGCCTTCTTTATAGACATGTCACCATTGCAAGGACTTGGAGGGATTATATTAATTCTTGGGCCAATGCCAGGCTTCTTGCTGCAGAACTCCCTCTAACCTAGTAAACAGTGAGCTAACAACCAAATTGGCTTTTCCTTTCCTTCAGCAGTTGTACTGGCAGGTTTCGCTGTAGCTAAAGATAAGATCCCTCTCCAACTGTCCCATTCATGATGCTTCTGTTTGGAATGCCTCAATATAGACTAGACTCCAATTTAGAATACAGATTCAGGTCCTCACCACAATGCCTCCTGAAAGTGATGTAGTTCAACATAGTACCAATCCATGAGATGGATTTCTTTCTCGCCACTGTCTCAATTTTTGCCTTCCCAGATCTGTTTTTATTGTTCCCCCTTCTTTCCATACCAACCTGATCCAGAAATCCTCACGCACATAGCCTAGCTTGAAAAAAATTTCTGGGACCAGAAAAGTAGCAGGCACTCTACTTTCTCTTACACATTACATATAATCACTTCAATTTTTCCTGAAGTATTTATTCCTCTTCCCTTTGCCTATGAACTAGGATTGACAGAAAGCAAAAATGCTCACAAACCCAACAGACTGATACTACCAGATCCTGTGATCTATATAAAGCTATTTTAGTCCTTGCCATTTCCATGCTTTTTCCCCTGTGCAATGCTATTTTAAAATAGCTTGTTGGTACTTCAATGTGCAGCATGAATTATTACCACTGGAGTATTATTTTCCTTATTGATGGCCTCAGCAGCCCAGTCTGATTAAAACTGTTTGAATTAAAATTTTAACTCTTGATCCCATGATTTCAGTGTATTGTATAGTAATGCTATAGATTGTCCAGCAAGTTTAATTTGATGTCATGCAGAGCACAGGCTGAGGTGACTAATTCAAAAGAATTCAGGTCCAATGATCTCATCCTTCTGAAGTGCTTAATTTTGCACAAAGATGACCTAATTTCTTTTCCTTTTTTTTTTTTTTTTTTTTTTTTTAATCTGAATGATTAGCAATCAAATTGCAGCTCTAGATTGAATCATAGAATCATTCCAGTTGGAAAGACTGATAAGGTCATCTAGTCCAGTCATCAACCCATAACTGCAACAGCTCTAGACCATGTCACTCAGTGCAACATCCATATTGTCCCACTAGGGACAATGACTGCACCACCTCCCTGGGCAGCCTGTGCCACTGCCTCATTGCTCTTTCAGAGAATAAATTCTTCCTGATATCCAACTTGAACCTCCCTGGTGCAACTTAAGGCCATCACCTCTCGTCCAATTGCTAGTTACACGCAAAAAGGCGCCAACTTCCATCTCGATATGAGAATTACTAGAATATAGTTATTTCCTGAGACACCACTTATTCTACTTTTGGACTTATTTCCAAAGTTGGATTTCAGTTCCTTCTGCTGGAAATCAGTACAGAATCATCAGTCATAGAATCATAGAACTATAGAATGGCCTGGGTTGCAAAGGAGCACAATGCTCATCCAGTTCCAACCCCCTACTATGTTCAGGGTCGCCAACCAGCAGCCCAGGCTGCCCAGAGCCACATCCAGCCTGGCCTTGAATGCCTGTAGGGATGGGGCATCCACAGCCCCCTTGGGCAACCTGTTCCAATGCCTCACCACCCTCTGGGTGAAAAACTTCCTCCTTATATCCAACCTAAACCTCCCCTGTCTCAGTTTAAAACCATTCCCCCTTTTCCTGTCACCATCCACCCTCACAAACAGCCGTTCCCCTCCTGTTTATAAGCTCCCTTCAAATATTGGAAGGCCACAATGAGGTCTCCCCAGAGCCTTCTCTTCTCCAAGCTAAACAAGCCCAGCCTCTTTAACCTTTCTTCATAGGAGAGGTGCCCCAGCTCTCTGATCATCTTAGTCCAATAAGTAGGATCCAGATCTGTATCAGTTCAGGACATGATTACTTTTCCTCTAGGTATTTACACTTACGTCCTCCTTCATTCATTCAATTCAATTTAAACCAGTGCCCATCTATCAGTGTTAAAGCCTGATTTATGGTATTGCCACACAAAATGAGACTGAAAACCTATAAAACTTTTAATTAATCATTTTAACATGCAGTAATCAATGTAACCTACTTTCGTGCCAATTATTCTACTCAGAGAAATATATCATCATGAATTAATTCTATATTTCTTCAAGATAAAAATGACTGCAAGCTATTTATTATGTGCTTGCGGCACTGCAGGGCTCTGCAATATTTCTGCATATTTATATGCTACAATTGCTCTTATTCAGACTTCTTGTACTTTCCCCAATCAACAGCAATTTATTAAAAAATAATGCCATCAACCTGAGTAATTCAAGCAGCGTGTTTCATCTTCTCTTTTCATGCTCAAGGCTCCCACTTTGGGCACCCACTCTCAGACAACAGAGATACCTGATTAAATGAAAATGTGTTGTGAGGACAATAAGCATTTAGGTTCAACAAGAGCAACACAAGAAATGTGTTTGGTCTTTGTTCTTCAGTATTGCCCCATCCCTGGAGGTGTTCAAGGCCAGGTTGGATGGGGCCCTGGGCAGCCTGGTCTGGTATTAAATGTGGAGGTTGGTGGCCCTGCCTGTGGCAGGGGGTTGGAGCTTCATGGTTCTTGAGGTCCCTTCCAACCCAAGCCATTCCTTGTCCTACTTGCGTGGACCGGGGAAAATACCAACAGTTGTTTTCAGGCCATGGTATTTCATAAATGCCATTGGAGATTGTCACTTTTCTAACAATAATCAGAAAATTAAAGGAGTAGCTGGAGAGAAGCAAGAGAAACCAAGGTAGTAAGCCAAAAGAAACTCTGCTTCTCACACTGGAAGTACGAGTGCTGCTCCAAAAGTCACGCCTCCCATTTTATTATGTTGGCCTACAACATCAGAGGTGGATGTTGGTGGTATGGCAGTAGAGACTGAAGCTTCCCACCAATATGCCATTACGCTTTGTTGCCAAGTGACAGATGGCAGCAGAGGGGCAGTCTGACAGAATGGTGTCTGACTTGGAAGTGCATATGGAGCAAAGATAGAATTCCTCCATGCAGACATAATTGTAACCACTGACATTCATCAATGCTTGTGAGCATTTACGGAGATCAAACAGTGGATGTGGGCACAATAAGGGGTGGACGGTGTGCTTCAGCAGTGCTGACAGCAACAGTGGATCACCTCTGCTGGTGCAGAGTTGCGTAAGTGTGGCACACAGGCTCTTGTTCATCACTGGTTAAAATAGATAGTTCATGGTGATGGCTGTGTTGAAAAACTGTATTTTGTAGCTGAGACTTTGTTCAATCAAATAGCGTTACTGTGCTCTTTGTATCTGTTGTAGTTTCCATGGAAATAAATAGGAGACATTACTTTTGGAGCAGCCTACGTACTTACAGCCATCAGACTCCTTGTCTGACTCTCATGCATCCCTTTCTTCCAGGTGTACCTCCCTCTGCCTGAGCCACTCTGATATCTGCAAAGGAGACTGGAAAGCTGCACATTCCTCTCCTTCAAATGCAATGACAATCCATAAAGCACATCTAAAATACATCTTTCAGAATTGAGACTGCCCAAAAATTAATTTCTGCCTGCTTTATCTTAAAGTGCTCTTAGATTAACATATGCGCTTATATCTTAATGGCCAGCAGAAATTATTAAGAATGGGAAATATGAAAGCTTACATCTCTCCTTGATCTGAGGCAGATAGATTTAGGCCTTGATTTGTGCTGCTTCTAAGGTAGAACTTTCCCCACCTGTGGGTCTCAGTTATGCTGTGCCATGGCAGTGGCTAAGGAGTCTTTTCAGTGTGATAGAATCACCTGCTGATAGCTGAAGGATTTGCTGCAAAGTTGGTGGTGGTTTGGTTGTGTTGCAATGCTCACGTGCACAAAGGCAGAGGAATAAGAGCAATTGGAAGAACTCCAATAATTGGACACAGAAACAAGCCTGGCTGCTTCCAGGGATGTTCCAGGAGAAACCTGAATCCATGGACAAGGATTGAGATGAATCAGTGGGAGAGGGTCCATGAATCACCCAACCTACTGAGGGGAATTAATGTTCTGGGTTACCCTTTTCTGATAGAGTTAAGGGTTGCCCATTTGTGCTGAGGGTTAAGGGTTAACCATCTGGGTTAAGGTCAAGATTTAAGGGTTACCCTTTTGGGTTAGGATTCAGTGTTTCCCATTTGGGTTAGAATTAAGGTTTAATCACTAGGGGATGCATGGGAATAGCATCTCGTAAAGGTGAAAAACATTATGAAATGTTTAGAGGAGAGACCACAGGCAGGGAAAGGAAGGGATTGAAGTGACTGCAAGAGGAATAAACATTAAAAAATTGCATGTAAGCTGTAGGTCATTGGTACAGAGGGGAACAAGATGAGGTAATTGGTGCTGAGCTTGTCTGTGCTGTGTTTGCTTTCTCTGTAGATGTTGTGCACTTCTTACATATGTGTACATCGGCAATATGAGCTTAGCCTTGCTCCTGGTTGGACCTGGGGGAGGAAGATGAAGCAGATGCACTGCTATGAGCTACCAGACTTAGCAGCTTGTTGGCAGGTAATTGTTGGTAGTTAGTGGCAATTACACAGCTCCTGGAGTGACCCACTGGAACGTGTTGCATCCAATAGCGAGCAGAAGGCAACTTCAAGCTGGACCAGAATATTAAACTTGGAGACAAGTTTAATCTCAAGATTAAGACACAGAAGTGCAAATGAGGCTTCGATATATTCTTTTACACTTTTATGCCACCTGGTACTTATTTCTTGGGAAAACACCCATAAATTTTGTGCTTCAGTAAGTAATGAAAGGTCATTTCATAATTATTATGAAAACTGTCATTAAAATGCTTCCATCTATACAATCCTGGTGTGATTGCTCCAAAATGAATTTCCTTTTCTCAATTAGTTCTGCCAAAGGCTCAATAGGCTCTCGTAAAGCCAGAATGAAAATTAACATTAGAGGATATTCTTGTATGGATTAAACCCTGTTGTGATCTGCAGCTTTGAAATGATGTGTACCATTTCCATGTATAACACAATTGTAAATGCAAGTTGTTTCAACAAATGTAAGCAACTGGGAGTCCAGGGCAGCACTTCTCAATCATCTTCTCAAATCCACCTCTTTATGATGGATAGTGTTGCTTTGCATTGATTTACACCTTAGCAAGGGAGGAAGAAGGAAATGGCAAACTTCCAGATGAGAATTTTTTTGCACGACACAGCAAATTTCAGATGCTGCAGAAAACAAGAGGCAATAAATCCACGAACCATATGGGAACTAGGGATTGGGAATCTTGATGAGAGCCACGTTGTTATTACATTTTTAGCTGTAAAAGATCACTGGCATTTACAAGTTGATCTAGAGGAAACACTTTCAGGCTTATGCACAGTAAATGTGGTTTATTCCCTGTGTTTCAAAAGTAATTTTCCCACATGCATGCATTCCTTGAAAGTATTTATATTGCCATAAGTCGAATAATGCAGTTATACACTGCTGAACTGAGATGTAGAAACCAAGTCTAATAATAGGCAATCTCCAAAAAGGAATGTTTATCTGACTTAATATAATTCCCTATAATCCAATCCAGCCATTAGGAAATTCTCACATAAATACTCTTTTTCAGTTTTTCAGCTCATCTTTCAGCTCCTAAAGAGGGTGAATGTCAACTACTGGCCTCTGATTAACTCGTTGAGACTGAGAAGGACCTGGAAAAAGGTTGCTTACCTCCACTGATATAAAAGGATTGCTTATCTGTAACAGTGAGAGCTCCATGGATGACTGATGGCTTTCTAGGAGTAAGACTCACAGATCCTACCTAAAATCTTTTTTTTTTCTTTTCTTTTCTTTTCTTCTCTCTTTTTTTTTTTTTTTTTTTTAACAGCTAAAAAAATACATAAAACTTCCTAGTGTTGTAATCTACCTATGCTCTTACACAATCTGTTTGGTCAGGCTGGTCAGGCGTTGGAATGAGCTGCCCAGGGAGATTGTGGAGTCACCGTCCCTGGGGGTGGTCAAGAAATGTGTAGATGATGTACTAAAGACATGGTTTATGGGGAAATATTGTGGACGGTTGGACTGGGTGATCCTTGAGGTCTTTTCAACTTCGGTGATTCTATAATTCTGTGATACTACATACAGAAATGCGACTTTTTGAGGATGATATGCTGAACCTTAGCTTGCCATACCGAAAAAAAGAACTCTGCAGGTTGAGTTTACTTTGCAGTAGCATTCTCTAATCGTTTGCATGATAAATGGAGACATTATGGTCACAAAGGAGCCATTGTCTTCTTTCTGCTGAGCTTGGTGCTGGCTCAGTGACTCGTGAGTTCTTCATCCACTTGCTCCGCTACAACTTTTTTGCCCAGCAAAACAAAATTTTGCAGTCAGGGTAACCAGCTGACAGAAACTCTTCAGGTTCTCTCTTCTCGTATCTGAATGTTAGCATCTTTCAGCAGACATCCAGTGACTGGCCGTGGATGAGCTATGAAGGAATTATAGCGCAAAGCAAACTGGGTTCACTGAAACCACTCGAGATGGCAAAATCAACAAGACTGTTGTTTGAAATACATGAAAACAGTGTACACACACTTGTGGTGCATCTTGAAGCAATTATTTCTACGTGTGGGCTAGCTATGCCCTCCAATACATGTACTTGCTTGACACTGAGTTATTTGGGCACAGGAGACACTAGCTACCTTCTTTGCAATGGTAATGATTTACAGGCTAAATACAAGGCCAGCAGTAACTACTGTCCATGTCGAGTGCTAAGCACTCTTGGATACAAAGTCTCAAGCTAACGAGCTTGAAAACTCAAGCTAACGAGCTTGAAATTTAAAGCTAAAGAAAGTGGGAAAATAAGAGATTTGGATAGGAAGGACCAAGTTTTGGTTTCCCAATACAGATTGTGATGACACTTTTGATCACTAGGGTGTTAAAAACCAAAAATCAAACGCTCAAAGGTATTTGGATGTATCAGGGCTATGTGTCCAAGAACATTCAAAACTTTCAAACATAGCTGCCAAAATCCTTTCCACGAGATGTAACAGACAATAGATTTTTGTATGGAGTCAGAATGTGATGGGACAATTCCATGCAAAGTCTAGTCAACACTGAGTTACTCCCTGTAATTCTAGGTCAGAAGTTGCTGGTGGCTAGAGGAAAACTCTAGGAATGTAGCACTGCATGATCTTCCCAGTTTTGATATTTTGGTCTATATCCAGAACCACTGTAGACTAGATGGTCATCCACTATGGACTGGATGACACTAAGACTAAAAAGTTAGACTATTTTCTTCTTTCTAAGAGATTTTTTTACTATTGTCTATGGTAAAAAAAAATACCTGAAATTCATTACTCAGCTGTGAAAGCAGGTATTGGAGGGGCAGACTAGCAGCTTCTTAAAACAAATTCACAGTGTTTATATAAGCTGTCTGAGACCTTAGTTATTTGTCCAGAATGTACAAACCTATGTCTCCTGTTTCACCACTTCTTGTTCAGACATAAAAACCTGCACAAGATACAGGAGGAGAATGTAGGATGTGTGTTACCAGCACAATAGGGCTCATTCTACAGCACTAATCTTATAAATCCATTCTGACCACTGTGCTGCTCTAAGAGGACTCTCCCAATCTCCTTGAGTAAATCCAATTTGCCAAGGTAAACATATCCATGTTTATTGCATTATGTCCTTCATCCCAGGCCTTCTTGTAAACTCTGGCAGCACTGAGAAGTGATGTGATTTGAGCTTGCATGTTTTTGGGATGCTGTTAAGACTCATCCTTTTGTAATGGTCTGCTGTAGTGCTGATATAGCAGAGTGAAAGTTGAAATAAGCTTCTTGTTTTCTATTGGCCAAAAATGAATATTCCCAAAGGAATCAACACTCCTTAAAAATAAGTCAGAGAGTGAAAGTCCCAGATCTGATAAAAGCCAAATCTGCATGAGAAACCCCTATAAAGAAATGCAAAGATTCATGTGAGGGATTCCATGCGTGCATCAATAGATCATTTAATCAATTAATGGAACAATGGATTAATTAATGGCCAACATAATTGTATAACAGATATACAGTGAAATAATAGATCTCACAATCAAAAGAAGGATCATACTCCTGCAGTACTTGATAACTTTATATCTGATATGGTATACATAATAAATTCTGTGAGACTGGGGACGTACAGGTACAGACAAGTGAAAGGAACTTCCGTATAGGGATTCAGATGAAATTGGGGCACTAAAACACATTTCTGACCATAAAGTCTTTAAAATAATTGAACTTACAGCTCTGTAGAGGCCAATAACTAATCTTTCGTTCATGGCCTTGAGCAAACCACTACCTCCCCTATATAGTAGTGTTTGTCCTCTTCTTACTTGAAACAACCTAAGAGACACTCCAGGAGAAAGCAAGCTTGACTTTCTTTGAGAGCATCAAAGCTAAAAGCAGAAGGTCATAAATGTTGCATTTTCCATACTTTGTTTTATATACTCAAACCCTATTCATCAAACTGAACATTTTGACATTTTTGATTGACAAATTTCTCAGGACCGGGTTTTATTGCTGCTCCTATTTTCCTATTGTATTATCATACAACTACAGCAGAAAAAAATCTCACTTTTAGCTATGGTACAGCAATTCTAAATCATAGCAGCCAAGGCCAGGTGGAGAAGGAGATCCAAGGAGAGGCAGGAATCAATTTGAAGATTATCTGTGTGCAAGCTGCTCATAAATCACCAAGTCATAGGAAGTGCCATATCAGCTTCAGTAACATAGCTTCGTTAGCAGACATGTCCATTCTTCAGTTACAGCCACTGAAAATGTACTGAATGTAAAGAGCAATGATTTTTTGGGAGCTTTTGTAAATAAATCATGGGAATCTTGTGCTTAATACTCCCTTGTTAGCGCTTGAGTTTTTTTGTTACATCTTACACTTACCAAGCCTGCCTCCACAGCAGCAAAAGATGAAAGTCTTAGAGTTTTTCTCCTATCAGAAAGTTACTATTTCTCATCGTTTCATTATTTCAGAAAGTGAAGTTTCTAGGAGAAGAATAATTCTTCAGCCCTGAGGAAACCTTTTGATTTCATCACGAAAGCTTAAGCCTGTTGTACTATGCTCAGCTTCACTGTGGCATTTCATGTGGTTTCTCATTTCCAAGATTGCAAACTTTGCTTTGCAATACCCTCCCCCCCCTCCCCCCCCCCGGAAAAAGAGGAAAAACAGAGATGAAGGGAGAGGCAGGTTTTAGTAATGCAAAGCCTAGCCCAGTGTTTGTGGCAAGGGTTTGCAGTAAGGAAGTGAATTGGGGATGTCTTGAGATCCTTGACTTCAGTAGAGCCTTCACACTACCAGTCAGATGGTTTCCCTACAGCACGATGGTTCCTTCCTGATGTGGTTTCCTATTTCAAGTCTGCATCTCCTTTCCAATCTCAACTTTATCACTAAGCTCCATGCTGAAGCACAGTCTTGTAGAAATTTCATCAAACTGAAAGTCCTTAGCTCTTTGCGTACTGTGCCATTATCAGAGGATATGCCACTAAAAGAATAAGAAATAAAATGATGCAAATATTGCAGCCTATTATGGGAATACTTTCATGAACGCTTCTTTACCGAATCAAGTTCCTGAAACTTCCAAAAAAAGCACCCATAATTTCTCAATAATACATTCAAGGAACTTTATGCTCTTAGCTGCACTATGATCTGATTTTCAGGTCATCCTACGTGGATCCAGGGGTCAGGCTCCATGAACTTTCTGGGTCCCTTTCAACTCAGGATGTTCTATGATTCTATGCTGGTTTAATTTTAGATCAATTTTGAAACAAATCCTTGCCAAGATTTGATTGGAGACAGATCATCAGTGATTCCATGCATAGGCTGAGCAGAAAGCTGGAGATGGGCAATCTTATACGTTAAAGAAACATGGCTGTAGGCATATTTCTCCACAGAGTTCAGAGATAATTTTCCAAGCACGTAGAACTCTTCCTTCATCAGGTATTTATATAGCCTGGAGAAGCAAAACAATTTTGTCAGAACTAGGATGCTATGAAATGTATTTATGTTCATATGCCGTTGCTATATGTCATTGGAAATAGCACAGAGAAACTCTGACAAAGATTTGCATCACCAGATGAAGCTTGATATATACTAATAACAGTATATTTTAGGTACACAGAATGAGGACCTTCAGAAGTGAAGACATAACTGTATGTTGTTTTTATAAATTGATTTAATCCTACTTCATTCAAATGCATAGCTGAAAAAAAGGTGCAGTGAGCTTAAAAATATGAATACAGAATTTTATATGTTCTGAAAAACTGTAGGCTACTATCTTTTCATTTAGTAATATCAATTAATCAACACGGCTGCTAACACCAAGCACCCTTACAGTGGCTGTGTGAAGATATTTCTGTTTCAAATACTACTGAATGCAGTGTGATTTTGATTTTTCAGCTTGCATATTAATGCTAACAGTACTCCTCGAGGCCATGTTAAGACATGTTTTATATGCTGTGGTGTAAGGAACGCTCATCTAATATAGCTTTGATAACCAAACAGTGAAAATGAAATGTAGTATGCTCAAATGATAAGGGAGAACTTATGGCTCGGGGCCCATATGGACAGATCTGTTGGTTCTTTTGCCACTTCTTCACATGGTAATTATTAATGCTTCCCTATGGATGGAATTCATCTTGCCATATGTGGGCAGTACTCCTTCTTGGTGTACAGTAGTGGCACTTCCTATTTGCCTTTCCCTTTGTGGTCAACAGAGATATAGCCATTACAGTCAATGGAGTCTGAAATGAAACTCTCTAAAATAGATGCTTTATACAGATGTTCACAGAACTAATGTCTATCAGAAAGGAAAACTGATTAATTAGGATATTGCCATTGTGCAGTACTCACAGTGAAATCAACTCACTCAAACTGAACTAACGATTTCTGTCCTGTTGTCACAATAGACTCATTTGTAAGAGACCTTACAGTGCTGTCTTTGGTTGGATCTGGTGTGGTTTCCTAAACTTCTGTTCTCCTCACTTGTAATGAGGACGGCCTCTGGCCCTATGTGAACATTTCATCTCATCTACAGTCCATCTCTATCGGTAACCTTAATTACATTCAAAACACTTCAAAATTCTCTTTATATACTTATAAAGACTGTCCTACATGACTATTTCTGTGCCTGCTGGAAAGTTTGTATTAGCTCTTTACATGTACCTGTGTACAAATCTACCACTTCTGCAGCAGGAAATGTCTGGAAGTCAGTGAGTTAGTGTACCCAATATGCTAATCAGCATATTTAAGCATACAACGTTTACTGGGTTGAGCAGGCTGTGCACAGGGTGACTCTGCCAAACTGTTCAAGACTCCCCTATGGGGAGCTCCTTTAACCATCAGTTAAACAGGTGGTGGGAAAGATGGACGGCCTTCAGTTCTTGTTTCAGTTCTAGCCAATGCCTCAATCTAATCCATCATCTTATCTGTATAGATAACTATGGACAGTCCCTGAAACACCCAGAAAATTAATGGCTTAAGTATACTGAGTGAGAATAGCTGCAATTGTGATATCAAGCTACAATACAATTGTAAATAAAGGACTTCCATACCCAGAGATCACTCATAATTGAAGTCCCATAGCTCTTGCCACAGAACCATTGCCTGGGTAGACAAATAGCTTCCAGACAGTACTTCTTTAGCATCACATCTAGGAAATCCAGAATGACTGCTTAGCTTAAGTATCAGCTCATACAAATTTGTGAAGGGTCTTTACCTATCCAGGGTACATTTCTGGTTGAATTCCACACTTAACTTTGGCTTAATTTGCTTGTGTCATTCGCTGCAGAGAAAATAACAAGTTTTTCTATCTCCTTCAGTTGAGAAGAGTGTAACACTGCAGCTTCCTGGGGTAAGAGAAAGAAGAAAAAGGGAAACAAGGTCTGTAATGGTCTCATTTGCAGTTCAGAGGACTGCTACAAGAACTAGAGCTACAAAGGCATTTCAAAGACCTACATATGGAGTAGGTACTAAGAACGAAGACAGAACTTTACCAAAGGTTTGCAGCTTGGCATTTGGACTAGTAAACCCATTGAGTTATCTCCTCAAACTCTCAGTTGTCTTCACAAAGTTCTGTTGTATATGTTCTCAGTTATTAGAAAATAGATTTGACATGATTGATGTTTGATGCCTCTGATTCTGTCCAGGCCTCATTTAACTCCGTCAGGAAGATCAGTGATAACTAATTTTCCACAGTATAGTGGAAGGAGTGCACTTATTTCAGTTCTACTCTCCCTTGTCACTCAGGTATTGCATGACATCCAAGGAAAGGTCCACAATGCTATTGTCTCTTTTTTAATGAGTTTATATTGTTTTCCCATATAGATCCATCAGGAAAACAGAGAAAGTATAGTAGAAAACTAAAGGTCATTCAAAAATTTGCCAGACAATAAATACATAAAAGCACTGATCAAAACCAAGGCCAGTTTTAGTCTTCAGTGATGGCTATGAATCTCAAAGAGAATCTCATTCTCTGTGGGATTAAATTTATTAATTTAGTTTGTGTCAATGGAAGGAATGAGAAGATGTATCATGTCAGCAGTTGCCAATTCAGTTCCCCAAAGCTAAGTCACAATGACAACACATTACTGAAGCTTCTTTGTTTCATCCAGCAGGCACTAGGGAAAAATTTAAGCACTTTATGTACAAGTATTTCACATCCCTTAGATTTTCAATATCCAGTTTTAAGTACAGTGACAAAGCTCAAAACAAACCCCAGCTGAAGATACCAAGATTCGCCTCATCTCTGTTTCAGACTTTAAAATACTCCTGAGGTTCTCAGTGTCCATAAAGAGAGTAATTTGTAATTCCTGTAAGGACATCCTTTTACTACTCCTTTAATTGGCATGAAGACACGTATCAATATATTATGTAATGTCTATATACCACAGCTGACAAATAGGCAGTTATTTGCATTCTGTAAGAAAAGCTACTGATAAAGGAGGGTAACTGGAAACTCTCCAAGATTCCAAAATAGTGATAGTTCCATGGGACCTGAAGTGAACTGCTTGCTACAGTCAGATTTCTTTGACTGGAAGAACGGTCAGAAGTCCTCTAAATTAAAGAGCTTCTCCAAGTGTATCAGAGAAGAATTTGCACGTATTAGCAATATAGCAATGATAATAATAGCAATACAGCTAATAATAATACAATAGGAAAACCAGTAATACTACTACTACTATAGTAATACAGATATAATAAGAGATGAGGGATTTTGGAGCAAGGTAATGAAATTCAAAGTTCAAGTACAGATTATGTAATAAATGGATAGACAGTTATGTTGTGGATGAGTGTGGGCTTTCTTTGCATCACTGCCTCCATGTTGACTGTTTTTGCAGATGCTTTTCACCTGATCTCAAATGTAGGGTTTTTCATGTTGGTGAAGAAAAGTTCCTTTTCATCCAACCCATATTAAAAGTCAGTAGATTCCTGATGCCAAGTAGTTCATGAGTTCTAAATTTATGTCTGAAGAGGTTCTGTGGCAAAATGGGAGTCCAAATTATCATATTATAGGATCATAGAAAGGCTTGAGTTGGAAGGGACCTTAGAGATCATCTTGTCCCTAGAATATCATATTCCAACCCTCAGTATCAATATGATATTTTCAGTATTTTCCTTCACTGTGGTTTGATTTTGATTGTTTTACTTGAGTAATGAAAGAAACACAATAACTAGGGAGACAGTGTTTCCAGACAATCCCTTTACGTAAGACCATGGGAGTGCTTTTAAGTGTGCCTATGTGTCCTCACCTGCTGGTCACAACAGTGTGGTTACTCCATCTCATCTGTACTCCTGGATTTCCCTTCTTGTTTTTAACAAAAATATCACTTCAGTATGAGCCATCTTTGTGTGTTCTTTTTTTCAGAATTCTTCTTGTTTGTTCCATCTCTGAACCGTAGTCATCAAACAAGATTCAGATTAGAAGTAGGAAATGTAGAAGAGGGATTCTGTATATGTAAATTAGGAGAAAAATTTCCAAGCTTTCCAGAAAAAAAAAAGAAAAAGAAAGAAACGATGCCACTTTCCATGGTATTACTTCTGTACTGTATTATAGGTACTTGGAAAAACCTACTTATGTTTCAAGCAGAAGACACAAGGTGAGTTGCCTCTGTGAAGTAAATCTACCACATTTGCTCCCCATAACATTTTGCTCCCCAAAATGACATCCATACACTGTGTCAGCATGTTTTCATTTGTCAGTCCACAGGATGACAAAGCTCACATACTTAGTGTTACGCTCATATTTCCTCTCCCATTCAAGCACACGGGTGATGTAATAAAGACAAATCATATTGTAAGGAAATGAGGTCCTCTTAGCACTAAACATCATTACTTTGGATCATGCCCTTCCCTTCTTTGTGGAAGTTACACTTATGACATTATGGAAAGGAGATATCAAGTAGCTGAGCTTGCTGAAAATGCTTTATTGAAATCAAACCATGGAAAATAGTTGGTTTTCTTTTCAGTGATAAACCATCACTCTAAAAATGGGAATACATGTCCGTTTTCATAACAAAACTTCACAGCTCATTTAAGAAGAAAAAGTCTGAAAAATAAGCTATCCTGTTGCAGTTTTGGTGGTTCTTGGGTAAAAAATACTGGTAGGAGAAATTACTTTTAGTCTGAGTGAGCCTGACCAGATTAAGCTCTGGTCCTGAAGAAATGCAGCCTTGTTAGCAGGGCTTCAGCTGAGATGAAGGTGCTTTGTATTGCTACAGTAAGGCTCCAAGACCTTTGATTTATCATGAGTGAGGCTTCTGCTGCATCCCCAATTTATAAGAAGGAAGACTAGTAGAAAACACAACAAGATTTTTTTCCTGCAACACACTGGAAGAGCTAATTAAATGCTACTTTAGCTCTCAGAAAATATTTGATACTTAATTAATAAATCTATGATTTCTCTCCCAAGTAAATTTCTTGCCAGCTGTTTCCATGACAAAGACAACCAACAGCAGAGTCATTGATGACTGAGAGATATGTTTGGCACACATCAACTTCTGAACAAATTGTCTTTTGGAATACATTTTTTTTAACTGTATGTCAGAACTTTTTGAAAAAAAGACTCGAGTTAATCACAAATTGAACCAAGGAGTCTGCATTACATCCAAGGGAATTTAAAAAAGAGGAGAAAGGAGAAGGCAAGGATATGAGGATCAAGACGTCTCTGAGATTCTGGGCACAAAAAAAGAAATACGGATTCTTTTTGATGAATTTTCTCATTGTGCAAAACACCAACAGATTTATGCCTGATGTGTGCAAAATAGTTATACTATGGCTTTTACACCAAGTTTCTTCCTACTTCTCAACCTTTGATTCTGATATGACAGAACTAGCTTTTACACAGATACATGTTTTCTTTTGGAACACGGCTCAATGGGCAACATTGGTGGTAGGTGAACTGTTGGACTGGATTACCTCAGAGGTCTTTTTAAATCTTAATGTTTCTATCATTTTCCTGCTCACTGATCTTCCTTTCATTATCGCACTGTCATCAAATATTACAATCGCCTTGCATTTATTCAGCATTTATTATTCCTTTCTACAGATGTCCAGAAGTGCTTTCATCTTTCTTTCATCTCTTACTGTAGCATTAAATTTATGTGCTCTATATTTCATTGAAGCAAAAAGCTTTATTATTTTTTTTTTGTTATATAGACATGTTTTCCTGTGTTTATGACTATTCATTTTATTTACTCAGAACTGTGTTTATTTTTTATCACTCTCGAGTATGTGTGCATTTAAACTTCAAAAGAGTAATTACGTTCAAATTTGTGTCAAGACATCGCACAGCTTCATTTTGACAGATGAGTTTTCTCTTTGCAAAATACTTCCTACGTTTACTTTCCTCTTTTCAAAATGCTACACCCATTAACAGTTGACTGTTGCTCATTTTTCTTTCTAACATGTTTTTCATTCCTATCAATAAATCTCTATTCACTTTTATTACATATGGGTCATCCAATCTATCAGTAATGTACTGAATATTTACACAGGTAATTTGTGGGTTAGAAGTTTGATGAATGCTTTAGCAACAAAAAGGCTTTATTCAAAGAGCAGTAATGTCCATGAGGTGTGATACTGGGAACAACTTTCATTTTAGTCTCTACATGAATATAATTTCTGTCCTGCAGCTCTCCAAAATCCGAACCAGACATCATACCTAATGTTTGATGGCATCATAAATTCAAGCAGTTTGCAGTGTTCTGTAACATGGGAACATCTCCTTAAAGAAACTGCTAAGCAATCTGCACAATAGTATCATTTGTAGTATGCTGTACACTTCATATCTTATCATTCTACTTCCCAAAGCCTTTGTAGGCTCAAGTGGCACATGGGAGATTATCTCAAGACCCAGAAAGTTGCAGATATAGAACAAGAAACCACAGTCAAGCAAATGTCAAACATCTCAGAAGTTAAATGAGTGCAAAAACTCATTTTTCCATCATCATTGCAATTCACTTGGAGGAGTAAAGCAATAAATAAATAAATAGCAAACAATTGGGGAAAAAAAAACCAAAACCAACAACACAACAATTATGTGAATGAAATCAATCAGTTTTGATTCCCATTATTGTCAGTAGGCAGTCAATAGTGAAGCATAGGGAGCAATTAATCGGTCCTGAAGCAATGAGTAAAGACATCTTGAAGTGCTCCTGGAAAAGCCTCTTCTCCTTGAATTACAAGGGGACACCTGAGCACGTAGTTCAGATGGGAAGATCTAGCATTAGGTGAGAAAAGTGCCACAACCTGTTAATAATGTAATTATTCCATACACAGCTCTCACCTGCATTCCAATTCTGCCCAGATGGGCTGTCGAGTTCTGTGGCCACAGCTGTTATAAACAAAATTCAACTTCTTAACAGCTACTTTTAACCACTCGTTGCATGTTAATTGCTTCTGGGTGTCAGAGACCCCAGAAGAGAATTGAAAAAAAAAAAGAAAAAAAAGAAAAAGAAAAAAGTAGGTTGTACTTCTATTTGCCTACATTTTACATGTCCTGTAAATTCTTTACCACCCGTCAGCTAAGCCCTAACATATTGGCTTGAAATGATAACAATTTGTTCCCTATACACCAACAATTGTTTCAACTCTTGGCAGAGATGGGGAGCTCTTCTGTTTCAGTTTCATCTCCCTCTTTTTCTCTGAATTCTTTAGTCCACATCCTCTCCACGTGTTGTTTGTGCAGACCCAAGTGTTTTGAGAGGAAAAATACAACTGTTGAGTACTTTATGTGCTGCATTATTACTAGATCTGTTTTGGTTTTTTTTTTTTTCATTTATTGCTTTGGAAAATGATTTTCCAGATTTTCTGTGTAATTCTAAAGGTCAAAATGAAACTGTTTTCTCAATGTTATCTTAAAAGAGAGATCCTTTCATATAAACTAAACAAATTAAATTCCAAAATAAGAAAAGTCTTTCAGCACCTGCCAATACTTTATTTGCAATAAGTAAACACGTCTCTTTGAATTGTTATGGATATCATACAATGTCCAGAAGTCAAGAAGGAAAGATTTTGTAGTTGCAATTGCCTCACTGTAGCAATGACCTCCTCTTCATCTGAGAATGCCACATGGTGTACTGGACAGTAAGATCTAAACAAACACAGGTGGAAGATCTCTGGTTTTGTCATCATTTACTGTGCTTTCCCTCACTGAAAACTTTTCATCTTGAGAATGTGCTTGGTATAACTTCATCAAACAATCTCATGGGAATAACAACAATTGTAAATGTTTTCTTTTTTTTAGTGATTGTTCCCTGTAGTCATACATCAACTGTCAATCCAGGCCCAATCCTGAAGGCTAGCCTAGCTATGAGTATGATCTTGTACTTACAATTCCCTCAATGATATGAAACATCAGCTCACTTACAGGCACAAACACATTAAAAAAAAGCAACTACTGCCATGAATTTTCTGTAATCAGGGTTATTGACTTGATCCTTTGGACTTTCTGCTGTGCCTGAAGTTGCAGGCCAAGCTGGAACAAGCCACAGCAGAGATGTCCATGTTGGGCAGTGGAGTGGGCAGCCCTCCAGGAGCAAGACAGCAGGTAACAGCACGGCTTGTTTGGCCTTGCAAAAGGAAAGCTGAGCAGGAACAGGTTGGGTGAAAGCAGAGGGTAGTGCAATTTGTCAGAAAAGGTAATGAGGGCCAGGATGAAACAAGAGGAAATGGAATATGGACGCATGCCTATAAGGTTTTCAGTTTTCAGTGCAACTGGGTTTTGTAACAGCCTCTCAAAAAAAGGAGGAACAAAGGACAACAACCTTCAAAACAGGGAATGAAACATCTCTGAATGTTGTTATATAATACAGAGATTCTGACAAACAAAAATGGAACTGGATTATTTGGAAGTCTCCTTTTCTTTCCATATCTTCGAAGCAGATTATTCCAGGATGGTTTAATTATAATTAAGACAACAGTGTTTGGGGATATATATGCATTTATGGAACATGACAAGCTTATGCCTTGTTAAAAAATGTAGAAAAATGAAAGAAACAGCATGGAAAGTGTCTTAACTGTTACTGAAATGTCATCTGCTATGCAATCATGTCACACATCAGATCATTGTTTGTACTCCCTTGTGAATATGAGCAAACAGCAGTCACATTATATAAATTGGAAAGGTAGAATTTGTGAGGACAGGCAGTACAGAGGCTCCAGATCTACAAGATTTCTTGAAAATTATCTCAGAAGAAGAGTGACAATGGACACATTTCCCATGTATTTTTGTTACAGAGATAATTTTAAGGACCTTTTATTGTTTTTCAAGGAAAACACTGGGACCTTTAATAGGTATTAAACTCTGAATATATAGAAGTAGAGACGAATTAAAGATGTACAATTTGATACCAAAATAAGAAGGGTCTTAGCTGCAGCATTCAAGAAGCCCCTGAACAGCTGTGTTTTAACAATCTTTTGGCACATTGCATCCTGAATTTTCAAGTGATCTGTGAGCTGACTGCTACATAATAGCGTTTGACACAATGATACTGTGTTTTGATGCAGCCTCTTTCATCTAACAACAGGAGAGTTTTTTTATAGTCAGCTAATTGGGACTCACTACACGTCTTAGAAGTGGGGAAAAAAATATCTGTTCTGTTTTTAAAAGGTGGGATTTCGTGTGTATGTCCTTTGTGTCTGAATACAAGCTGAGTCACAAAAGTGATGAGACAGATTCAACACAGCACTGCTACCGAGTTGAGCTTTACCCCGTGAGCAGTAAAATCTCTTGGATCCTATACCCAGCATGAGTATGTGCCCAGCAGAATATGCCACAGGGTTCCCAATTCATAAATTACAAATGAGCAGCAGGTAAGACGGGGAGTGTTGGCTTCCCGTGCACAAATTACAGTACAAATGTAATGATCAAAAAAGTCCTGCTGTGTCCAGGAAATGGAAATATTTGGGTTTAGAATAGTGTCTGCTAGGGATTGCTTTGCCCCCACTTTTCTTAATAGTGGTGTGCTCCCTCCCCAAACACCCAACTCGTAAAGATCTGTAGTCCTGGAGAAGTTATATTCCAAGGAAAAGAATCACAGAATCATAGAATGGCCTGGCTTGAAAAAGGACCTCAAAGATCATCAAGTTTCAAGCCCCTGCCACAGGCAGGGTCACCAACCACCATACCAAGCTTAGAAGCCAACATGCACTCCTGAAAAGACAAATCATGAGAATTATGGCCTTTGGTGGATAAGGGGTTATTGACATCCTGGAGCTAGACATTCAGAATTTTTTGTTTTTAGCACACTATTTCAATAGAAGATTTTCCTTTTTGATTCTGGATTCTCTTCCAAGCACAGTGGAAAAGACTTAAATGTTATAAATTGTCCAACAATATTTCTTGTTACATATTCATCTTTTCCAACGTGATTTAAGGGTTGTCATGGTAAATGTCGTACATCTGAAAACAGCTCAGAGCAGATCTGGGTCTCTGATTTGGGGAAGGATCTATTCTGTCACCAGGTTTTTGATACTTTTATTAATGATTGTGACTACAATATTGAAAATTGCATGTTTCAAGAAAACGTGGAATATTCAGAAATTGGGAGTAGCCAGATGTAGCAAAATAAGAACAATTTAAATGCTAGGTCAATGGTACAGGTAGAAATGGGATCAAATTCAGATTAATGTAAAATATCCTGCTGTGAATCAAGCCTCGAAAAAGAGCATATATCAAATGGAAAAAAGATACTGGGAAAATGGAGAGTGCTACAGAAATAGAAGGCATCAGAATGAAGTAAACTGTATGGATGACTGAAATAATAAAAAAATAGAACGTAAATGAAATGAACTTCTGTATGAAATGAACGGAGGTGGAAAAGTGTGAAATTTGCTGGCACTAAATTCTGTTTCCGTCAAGGTCAAACCTAACTTGTCAGACCAAGAATAAGCTATACATTTCAGTGGCTATTTATATTATATGCTTAATAAATACAGAGCAATGTCAAAAGAGATTAGATGGGAGATGTGTGAACTACATGGAAGTATAAATTTTAATTAAAGGCAGTAACAATCCCTGCTGTATCAATCACTTCTGCAACAAAATGCTCTGCTGCCAGCGCTGACTTTCAGCTATTCTGGTTGAGACTAAAAATATCACTGCAAAACAATGTTTGTTATTGCTCTGATGTATGTGGCTTGATATTGTCAGACATTTGTTTTTTCTATATTGAACACCTGAAGTTGCTATTAACACTAAACAGAGAGGTTCTTTTTTGCATTGAGGCTGCTGCAGTCTGTTATAACAGCAGATGTACCTGCGCATGCTGTTTTTATGTGTTTGTTTGTCTTTTTAAGGTTGAAGAGAGGAACACCTCGTTTGAAATCTAATCTGCATCATTCTCTATTGCATTGTGTCAGGTCTGGACACTCAAGAAGTCCGGTCTGTTTTGTTAAGACCATCACTCACAACTCTCGCTCACACATTTTTATGGATACACTATAAATAAAAGTCATAATTCAGACAAGTTTACCACATAGTACACAAATGGGTAAAAGAGGATGTAAGAAATTTTTGATTTTATCTTCACAAATAATATCTTGGTGTTCAAAACATAAGTCTACTATGGGTTTCTTTTCCATAATCTGATTAAGAACTTCAGCTGCTCAAAGTATTTCTTCCTCCATTTTGCTTGTGGGTAAAGTGAAGCAGAGCCAGGTTAGGCATTTTAACCCTTCTTTTCAAAAGCAGCCTCTAAAGTTTAGAAAGTGGAAAATGGTTCCTGTCTCCTGGATTTAGGTACATTTCCCAGCCATGTCCTTCCTATAGGTTTGGGTCCTGTGATGTGCAACATCTCTGCCTCCTGTCCCACTCCCATAATAAGCAAAATAGATACAAAGACCAGAAGGAAATGATGGGATGCCAGAATCACAGTCGTGGAAAAGCAAATACAGCTCCTTGAGGTTTTCATTTGTTGTTTCTCATTTTTATTCCTTGCTTTTTATAGTAGGCATTTAGGAACCGACGCACATAAAAACGTTTTGATTCCTACCTGAAACTAAAGGTCTGTGCACGGTTTGTCAGCTTAAGGGCAACAAAGCTGCCCACAAATTGGAATTACTTTAAATCTGCAGAATTTAAGGGGGTCAAGAACTGATAAGAAATCTGGGAAAGGCTTTTCTCTCCTGTGCATAACAAATGAGAGTCTGCCTGCAGCAAAGTCCTGTTCTGCAAGAGATCAGGAAAAGATGCTTAATATGTGAAGCAGAGCTGCTTGGATCAAAAGTTATGGAGTAGAGAAATGACAAGGTGTTTTCTCTCCTTTGTGTGCTTCAGGTCCTATGGAAAGGAAATTTTCCTTTTTTTCTTCTGTTCTTCACCTTTGTACATGCACAGATGCTGACACATTTACAGACACTGATATGGGTGCCAGGGGGTGAATTTCAGATTACTGAGAATAATAGACATGAATGTAGAAAGTACTCTGATATTTCTAGGACTACAATAAGGGTGGCATTTTGTTCATCATTGTTAGGAAGCCCTCAAAAAGTGAGTCTATTCTGGCATTGACTGCTACTTGATTTCAGTGGTACCAGCTATGTCTCAAATAGCCATGTAATTCTGTCCTAGGTTAGATCCTACATGAGAAGTAATCAGACTGGTGTTAATATCAAAAAGATTACTGAGTAACTCTGTAGATACAAAAGGACAAACAAGTCTACACCATCTACATTGTCTTGTGATGGCCAAAACCATGGAAAAGTACACATGCAGTCTGCAAATCAACAGCACCTTCAGATGGCAAGCATCTAGCATCTAGGATTTAGGCCTCAGTTTGAGAGAAGTAAACTTATCTGAGGAGTTCTGTTTTGGGAAAGGTGAGAAAACTTGAATCCAGAGTCAGCACCACTCCTTTCTCCTTTGTCCCCTGCACATTATCTCTGTCTGGTTACATGCAGCGCTGTTCTGAATGATGGGGGAGAAACAAATTCCTCACCGGAGTGTAAATGTTGGCACCATCATTGGAATGGCTGGCGAAATGACTTGAGCTACATCTTTAATTTCCCTGATTTGGATTAAAGGCAAAGCAAGATTTATGTCAAAAAGGCCTGCAAAGATCAGTCAGTCCAACGCCACACACAAAGTACGAATAACCTCCAAGTGTGGATTCTTACAGGGCTCAGGATAAAGGTTTTCTGCAAAAGCTTAGAGAAAAAGGTAATAGCAGAGTACCTGTTGAGAGAAAGGTGCAGTCAAGCCTGAGATGTGAAGAAGGGTTACTTTCACTGTCTGTAATGAACTCATTCATGAACAAGGGGAATGGCATCAACTCCATACACATTCTGCTGTGAACAACATCAGATACAGAATATACAGAATATCCCTGGATGGGACCATCAAAGACAACTAGTTCCAAACCATGTCAGATGAAGGATATGTCCCTCAATCTAGCACAAGCTTCCTAACCCATCTGGCTGCCCAAGTCTTGTCTGGCAGGATACGCCCTTGCACAGTTTCACAGGTTGAGATATCTTTGCCTCTGCTCACTTGCAGCAGAACCTATTCCACAAACAGTTCCTATAGTTTCAGTGGGGTCACTCAGGGAGTAAGTTGTTACTCAGTTTGTAAAGGGTGTCACATTCTGGCTAAGGCTTTACAAAGAAAACATCTGAAAACAAGGAGATCCATTATCTGAGCCTCCGTCCCAGGCTTGTGCAATATCTTTTTCCTTTGTGCAATATTGGTGAGTTATGTACTGCTAGGAACAGTGCCCTGCTTTCCTTTGAATCAAGTGAGAGATGACATAGAAGTTCAAGGTGAAGGTGAAACTCATTTAAGCATGAAGAATAAAACAAAGAGGCGTGTCTCTGTACTCTGACAGCTAAAATGGTTTAAACACAAACACACTGACATAGAATGAAAAGATAGACAAAATACCCTAAAAAACAATAGTTCCTTCTGCTCAATGCACTGAGGAGGATTTAAACTTCTTTGAAGTTTAAGCCAGCTCTAAAAGTTGTCTCAAGCAGCAAAGACAATGGTAGGAGGTGCCAATGTACCAGTGCCTCATGTCCTTTCTTAGATATAAATCCAGAGAATGACAGAACTGAAGGGATTCACAGAATCTCAGAGCTGTAGGACCTCTGGAGATCATCTCATCCAATGCCATTGCTAAAGCAGTTCCCTACAGTAGGATGCAAGCAAAGCATCCAGGTGGGTTTATAATTCATCATGTTGTAATACTCAGGCATCACCTACAGATCACAGTGGATAGGAAAATCCTCATTGCAGCAATGATGAAGTGGGTACTGAAATGAGCAGGAGGTTATGGAGCTGCAGGTTTGCCTCAGCTCCCTTCAGAGCACATGGGAACATCATCTCTCCCTAGGATAGCCTGTGGCTACAGTCTCAAATCTTTCTGATTAGCATTTGGCTCTTTAAGAAAAGAGTTGGGCAGGTGGAGAAAATCAGGCCTTCATTCTCTCCACCTGCTCAGGATTCATTCACTTAGAGTCACAGAATCATAGGATTGTTCAGGTTGTAAAAGACCTTGAAGATCATCAAGTCCAACTGCGACCTAACCATACTACCCTAACTTTTACAACTCCCTGCTAAATCATGTCCCCAAGCACCACATTCAAGTGGTTTTTAAACATATCCAGGGATGGTGACTCAACACTTGAATATTTTCAGCCACTGAAGTAACCAAAAGTTATGCAAAACACTGAGAAGACTTTAAAATATAACAAAGTACCGTGGAATATTATCAAACATCCAATAAGGACAAGTTCTTCTTAATGGATTTGACTTCTTTAGAACTTTTGTAGAGCAGAACGTGACTATTAAAAGATTCAAAAGATTGGGGTACTTTTGACCCCTTTCCACTTAGCTCAGCAGGAGTGAAAGAAACAAAGTTTTCTCAGTATAACTTCCTTTTAGAATCTCAGAAACCGATCAAATTGATGTTACTGTAGACCCACATGTACAACAAACTGTGGATCACAGTGCTATGACTCTCCAGCCCCCAGCATTGCCCTTGCAGACACCTGAAGGAGAGGCAGGCAAATGTCACCCAATGTCCTTGTTCTTCAGGAGCAGAGCCATAGCTGCTGACATAACCACTGGCATTTCTCAGGCTGTCAGTGCAAGAACACACTGATGAATCAAAATGCCAGAAAGAGAGATTCTAAGGTAGAAAGATATCAAGAAGAGAATGGATTTTCTTCTTATTATTTTTTAAAGCACTCTCAGAAAGGTCAGCAGGCAAGGTCTTCTTCATCATTTATGATCTGCAGACCAAATGAAAGTATTGTGTCTCACCCAGTAAATTAGATTTCACTGTGTGAAAGACGAAAGACCATTCACTTTCTTTCCTTTGCTCTCGAAAGCTCACCATATTCTATAGATTCCAGGAAAATGATTAATCCCTGTAAGTGAAGAAAAATTGCATCTCAAGAAAAAAAAAAAGAAAAAAAAAAAAGAAAAAAAACCAACAACAACAAAAACCCCAAACAGCTAAAGTGGTGGGTCTTACTATTTAAGACTTTTTCCTTCTCCATCTCTCCCAAAAAAGCAACAAAGAAAAATCCAAAGCAGCGGAGTATTGAAATCAGCATCCCTGCAGCAGAAGCAATACTTAGAAATGGAACTCTAAGGTGAAATTGAAATTTCACTTTACTTCATCCATCTAGAAATTACATTCTTTGTCCATTTTCAATCACCTGCTCTTCTGTGTAGTCACAGAAGAGAAGGAGACACCTCTTCCAATGCAAAGGGCAACTACTTTCAGGGATGAAACATCCTTCAGAGACATTCATTTTACTTTTTTAGCCATTTTAGCCATCAATAAAAATTTGCTCATTTGGCTTCTCAGAAAATTAGGCTTCATAGGGATTTGAAGGGATATAACAAACGTTCTGAATCTATGACTTTCCACTGAACAATATGTTATGGGGGAGAAAAGAGCAGAGATGACCATAAAAAAAGGCCATAAAGGACACTGTGACTTCTGGTCAGGGACCAGGCAGGTCTTTCTGCAGTCACAGAATTGCATAAATACCAAACGATTAGAAAATCCTTCTTTCCATTTAAAGGTGGTGCTGAGAACCCTGGAAAATATCCACTAAGACAATCTTTCATCAAAGGATAAAATCTGAATTAAATCCAAATATTTTACAGAACCACGCAGACTTGAACTGCAAAGAGAAAATGGCAAAAGTCATCTTTTGGAACCAACTGTTGAGACATTTAGGTTTCATTTTAACTGTTTCATTTTAGTTCCTTTATTTAAAAGTTCTACACTGTATGCATTTTGTATAGATACTATTTTTTTATTATATGAACACACAAAATGTTTAAAACATTGCAATATTTCTGGATCAAAATATTACAGATTTTTTTTTGTCTGTATATAAGATCTTAGTCTCCTTTTTCTTACAAAACATACTCCTCATAGAAATTCCAAAGCAAAGCCATTTGTTTCCACCCGTTTCTTATGTAAAATCTCATCTATGACTTCCAGCATATGATACTTGGAAGCACAGACAAAATGGATTACATGGCAATTTCATTCCATTATTGCTGGAGTAAAACCTTTATTTTTAGCAGCTGTAGAGACATTCCCACATCCCTAACAGGCACTAAAAGCTGCTGTTATACAAGATAGATAGGCTGAAGGCATTTTAACCTGAAAATAAGAAGAGCGGTATCACAGTCTTATCTTTATTTCTCTAAGATACTTGCCTTTTTCTCTTCAAAAATTACGGTTTTTGTAGAGATGAACAAAGTGTAAAATCTTCTGTTATAAAGAAAATCAATCCTAGTTTTGAATCCTGTTTCTGTCTGCTTTTGTTCAGCTGCCTATTTGGCAAAAAAAACCCTCTGTCTCCTTTCAGCTCTGGCAAAAAGAACATCAGGCAGTTAAGTGATGACCCCAGGCAACAACTGACTTGATGGGTAAAGTCATGTCCCAGGGAACAGCTCATGCACTGAGGCTGCCGTGGGTGACAGGACAAAGTCATGGCATGTTGGATAGAGGTCTAAGAACTCATAGAGTACAGCGTTCCAACTGGAGAGATTTGTGCTGACATTTAACTCCCAAAGATACTTTTTTTTTTTTTTTTTTTCAATGCTTTCTATTATGAATTTAAATGGCTTTCCTTAAAACAAAAATAAATATGAAATATTTCTTGTGTAATTGTTTCGACACTTACTTCTCCTGTTCCCTCCCAAACACCTACCACTTTGCAAGTTGAAATTCCTGTTTATTTAATGCAACTTTTGAAATATCCAGAATGCATAAACAGGAAAAAAAACCACCATAAAACATTACCAACATTCTTTAAACAGTTGATGGCAGGCAAGAAAATATTTATAAACACTTATAGATTCTGACTGCATTTGGAGAGACAATTTTCTTGTTTCCATTATTGCATCAAGGGTAAACACATCAGGCCTGCACTACTAGTATAGCTGTTGTACAGTAGTGAATGAGGAGGGAGAACCAGTGGTAAGGCCTATCACTGTAAGAAACTTGAGAGTCCTGGGATGAAACAAGGATACAAGATTGGCTCATTTTTTTTTTTTCTGTTGAGATCAAGGTTTGAAGTGCATCCTCAAGTTTGTTTGAACAGCACTTACAATTCTGTGTGAAATTCTGAGCTTGTGAAGTCATCAGCAAAATTTTGTTTGGCTTTACTAGAAGAGGGTCTCCTCTCAGCATTTATGCTCTTGAGCATTTTCTCAAGGACTCTGGGTGTCAAGAGTCATCAAACTGCCAATATTGTAACCAAATAGTATTGAAATAAACAGTGGTGATTGTGTTCTCTCTCTGCAAAAAAAAAAAAAAAAGACAATAAAGAAACAGAATAGTAAAATATCAGTGGATATTGGCTCCTCTACTTTTCATTAACTGCATGAAAAAATAGTTTTTATAAATACAAATACTTAAGAGGCTTTACAAAAACAAATAGCATCTTACCAGTGCGTGGAATATTATTTGTCCCTTCTCTGAAATGAACAAATCACACAAATAAGCAAAAGCTTGATACTGATACTGAACAATGAATTGTTATGAATTGCATTGATAATGAGATGTATCAGAATTCAAAAGAAAATATTTCTGTACCATAATCATTTTCCAGCATGGGTAGGAAACATTCTGGTCACAAATAAAAAATGCATTTCAAGCAAATATGGAAGGGAACGTCTAGTTAAAGGCCCTGAAAAGCAAGTTTATTTCATGACTTTGCATGTCAGAATATCTATTTCTAATTATCAGTTCAGGGAATAGCATAAATTGGAGCTTTTCGGTGTTTACTGGATGTGAACCCTAGAAAAGCAGAAAAATAGAGGGGATGAGATGCAGGGGAAGTGGATTTGCATGGAAATGCTGAGACAGGTTTAGTGGAGAGCCTTGGGAGGACAGTGGCCTTAGGAGGAGAGAGAGGAAAAATGATAGAGCTACTAGAAGACAGTACGTTATTCCCAGGATCTTGAGGTTATGGAAATGACAACATAAATATGGAAGAGAAAAAAAAATCCTTAGAAAAAAAAGTTTTAAAACCTGGCTAAGGAAAGAAAGGTATGTTGAGGCACAGTTATCTTCATGATTATTTCCACCTGATATGGCAAATTTTGATTACAGATGGAACAAGTGTGTCTGCTTTGGTAGAGTTGGTTAAAACTCCCTGATCCTATGTACTACATGTGGATTTGAGCCATCTCTGGAGAGCTAAACTAATTATAATATCTAACCCATACTTTGATCACTTCCTTTGGTGTGAATCAGCATTCATAAAGTTCAAAGCCTCTTCCAGCCCTGTCTGGAAAAGAATTCCCAGCCGCTTCCCTCTCTATGAAGCTTGTTGTGGTCTCCCAGCAGATGACACAAGCAGATTTACATTATCTCTGCTGGCCTCTCTATCAGTGTACTGTATGCTCATAATGAGAAATACATAGCTAATTGCCAGTGTATGCAAATGGCATTAGGTCATCTTCCAAATTCTTGATTGGTTTTGGTCAACTTAATCACGTTCAACCCTTCACAGTCAAAATGAATCGAGCTGGAAAGGATGTCTTATTGAAAACATTGATAATAATGGCATCAATTTAAATAAAACTAGTTAAAGAGCAAATGCATGAGCAGTGAAAAAGGCAAAAGCTTTTGGTCACAATAGTTGAGTAGCTGCTGGAATTTAGCAGGGGAAAAGAACATGAATGAGATGAAGCATACTGGATTTCTTACTAGATGGTAAGAAGAAATTCTCTATTCTGAGTGTGGTGAGGCCTGAAACTGCTGCCCAGATGAGCTGTGGGTGCCCCATCCCTGGAGGCATTCAAGGATTGGGCCCTGGGCAGCCTTATCTAGTGGGTGGCAACAATATCCATGGCAGGGGGTTGAAACTAAACTATCTTTAAGGTCCCTTCCAACCTAAGCCTTTCTCTGATTCTCCGATTCTCTGATCCTATGATTTCAGTATCACTTAATCCTCTGCTAATCCAAGGATCTACAAAACAGACTTTAAATTGAGTCTAAAAATAATCTTATCTCAAAGGGATCATGTAATAGTGCTCATTCTCATTCCAATGAATCTTTCTGTAGGTGTGTCTAGCCAAAGACACTCTTCAACGCTCGCAAGAACATAAACGAAAATATTATTTTAAAAAAGTACTTATTAAAATTGGTTTGGTTTAGTTTGTTTGTTGTTTTTTCTTTTTTATCAGGTAGAAACCAAATGCAGAAGCTGTTCTTTCCATTCTCGCTGCATTTCTCTACTTACATTACAATGGGAAAATTGTACTGACATGCATAACTTTAAAAATAAAATACCTCAGAAAGCTTTGATCAATATCTAGGAGATGTCTTGAAACTCTTGGATGAAAAGTGTTATAAAAAGTACTATTTTTACTTGTTCTCTGACACTAATATTTACCTTTAAGTTTGGACTTTTGGCAGAGTTTTCCAGCTCTGTTGTTATTTGAAGAAAACAATTACACACAACTTTCTAGCTGGGAAGAAGCAAATCAAATATTGTCCATTTATCATTCTTGTTCTCTATCATTAACATCTTAACCTTTTCAAGACAGCCACAGAGACATAATGCATCAGAATAATATTTGATATGCTGCCATGTCACTAAACTTATTATAAGGGTGGATAAATAAGGGTGGATAAATAATATTTGCGAAAGATAAAAAGTAGGTGCTTAAATAACATACCACTAAATATATTAACAATTGCTTTTTGTCCCTTTCAACCCATTCATGGGGAGAAAGCATTTTGTAGACATACAGCATGTACAAAGTAAAAATAAATACAGGGGTATTTACAACCATCATTCATTCTCGAGTATAAATTGGTATAGTGGCAAGAACAAATAGTTCAACTGGGTTTTCAGATTTTTGCTCTATTACATAACCTCTCTATGCTTCACCTTTCCCAACTGAACTATGGTGAAATCTGTCCGCACCCTTCTGACAGCAGTTTTATGAGTCTGATTTGACATTTACAGTGTGCCCTTCTATGGGAGTCTGTTTAAATGCAAAAAAAACCAATCTTCTCTTGTTCCTGCCTCATTTTGTTAATGCATCAGTGTTTCACCTCTAAATTCTGTGGTTTAACTAGGACGACCTTGCATTAATTTGCAATACAATATGGTCTTAGTTATGGTAGTTCTCAAGCTGCTTGAAGTATGCACAGGGGTTTATCAGGATTCAAAATTCATCTACTAAGAGACAAGCTGAACTCCATTGTGGTTTAGGATAACTGCTGCAGTTAAACATAATCTTGTCTAAGCCCCTGTGGTTTTACCCTCAGCTTTGTCACATGGAAACTACTAAAATCAATGTCTTCTGTTAATCTGTCATTTCACAGTGCTGCTTGCCAAAATCCATTGTTTTTTCCTGTCTCAAAGTTTTCTAAAAGCTAACCATCTCTACAGCCCTGCTGAGGCCAAAGGTGGGTACGTGTTGTTGTCCCTCATCACTGCTGTTTCAAGTTATAATTCTTTCTGATTACATTAACTCCCATTGCATTTTCAGAGGAGTTCACTTCCAGTAGAACATTGCTGTATCATTTCCCACACTCTGGTCTGATGAGACACATGTGGAGATGACACAACTGTGATGGATTTGCACTGTGACAACAAGGGAAAAAAGACTGAGTAACATGAAGCAACACCCATGTGAAATCAATTCCCTCATTCGAGCTTCTTCTGTTCACTTTCTGCTTTGAATTCAAAGCACTTGACTTATACAACCTCACTTTTTCCCAACTTCTTTCTCACAGTTTCTCTCCTTTTGCTCCACAAATCTCTTTGCCCACACCCCTCTCAAGGAATGTTGTCATGTGGGGTTAGAAAAGAACAGAGAAAAGTGGTGAGAATAAGGATTGAACAGTCACACAGCTACAACCAGGATATGAGCGTGCTGCACAATGGGTACTGCTCACGTTCTTTTAAAGCCACCATTGGGGTAATAGATGATTATTTTTCCTAAGTGACTGCCTTCTCTTCATTCAAACTATGATTTGGAGAAAAGAAAAGCAACAACGTCTGTACATGACTCTGTTTATCAGCTAGTCTCTCTGCAGGACTTTTCTCTATCCCCCTAAATACTGTGCAATTTTAAATCATTATTGTCTTCAGTTTCTCTACCCAGAGGGCGAAAGGAAATGAATTTTTACATGCAGCACAGGAAGGCACAGAGGGGCAGCTGGTAAAGCACTCCTAAAAAGAGTGGAATCATGAAAATATTGGAAGGTGCCCTTAAAGGCCATTTGATCCAACTCCCCCACAGTGAGCAGGGAAACCCATAGCTCCATCAGGTGCTCAGAGCCCCATCCACCCTCACAGATTAACAGAAGCTATCTCCAGGGATGGGACATCCAACACATCTCTAGGCAACCTGTGCCAGCGCCTCACCATCCTATTGTACAAAACTTCTCCCTTACATCCAAATGTATCCCAAAGAATTGAAAGAGACTGTATTTCAAAACTGTAAGCAGGTCAACCAAGCTGAATGTAATATTTCTTGCATGGCTACCACCGCAGTTAGAGGCTTTCAGAACTTTTAAGTGCGTGACTGAATGTGACTTTTTTCCCCTTAACTAGCACTTTGCATCCAGGGATGTAGTTGTGAGGGGAGCAGTTGCTGCTCTGGGATGGGAGAATAATGGTGAACAGGGTTTTGAGTATTGAAAGGACCAAATAATTCAGAGGGAGCACCACTTTAGGGAGGGCTTCTGGCAATCATTCTCTTAGGGAGAGCTTTAGAGGAAGAACAGCTTTCATTAGAAACACAAAATCACAAATGCAGAGCTTCATCCTCTCTCCTTTCCAACTACATCCTTATGCCATGTTTATTTTACAGATTACATGAAGTACTCCCTCATGACACTGTTTCCAGACCATGCATGTGAACACTGAGAGAAATTATATATATTTTTGCTGCTGTTTGAGATCTCAGTTACTTGCAGCAAACAAACTGCTCCACATTTCATTGTCCTAAAAATCCTCTTGGTATGCGTGTGTATCATGTCAGGGCCAGGCTTCTTGAATGCATACTTCTTAGAATGATAGAATATCTTCAGTTGGAAGTGTCTCACAAGGATCACTGAGTCCAACCCCTGACTCCACACTGCACCACCCCAAAGTCAAACTCCATGGCTGTATGGCCACAAGGAGCTGTAGCTCTGCCCTCAGTCTCCTCTGCTCTGGGCCCAACAAACCCACAGCCCTCAGCTCTCCTCACACCCCTTGCCCTGCAGACACTTCCCCATCTCCACAGACCTCTTTTGGATGCTCTTTAACAGCTTCATGTCCTTCTGAGATGGCAGCACCCAACCTATACCCAGTACCCAGTGCTGTGCGTGATGCTCCCTGGGGTACATTTGGCCCCTTTAGCTCGAAAGCACATTGCTCGCTGTCAGTGAGAACATCCAAATCCCTTTCTCCCCAACCTCTGACCCTTTTGCATAGCCTGGGTACAAACAAACCAATTCAGAATGTTTGCAAATCCATAAATGATAAGCATCTCACAGCCTGAGTTGAAGTAAATGCATTTAAAGAAAGGGGTACAAATAGCAGAGCTAAAACGTTGTGAGATTTAGTTTGCAACAGCAAGGCACTGATCTTGCAATAACATGACACATGATTCAAATGACAGTTCACAAATGGGTGATGAAAGATCCATGGACTGTACACAAATTAAAGAGGTCAAAGCCCATTCTCTGGCTTTGAGAGCCAGTAATATATCACTGCTCACGTATGTGTCTCTAAACTCAGTTCTTCCCCAAAAATGAATGCAGTCCCACCACCCACCCTGCCTACAGGGAGCAGTTCTAGAGCTCTGCTACCCCTCAGATCCTGGATGGGCATAGCCTGGGGGGTAAAATGTTTTGTATGGAACAGAAGCATCCAGAAAGAGGGGTAAAAAATTAATAGCATTTGCTGTCATGTGGTGATGCTGAATCCTAAGCCTCAAGCCCAACCCTAGTTAGTTGGCTAGTTTTGTAGCAATACAAAATGAACAAATAAATAAAATTTCCATGAGTTTGCCCTTGTTTAAATGTTTCCAATGTGCCATACAGATTTTTTTTCTGCTTTGGCTCCATCATGTTACTTGTAACCAATTTGCTAATGAGTCTCTGACAGTTCACAAGTGCTTTTGTGTTATATTCCTCAGTCATACTTGATTTCACGTGGCAGAGAAGACTAATTCTGCCCAACTCAGTTGGTTTACATAAAATGCTTCATTTCAGGCTCAGCCAGTATTCAGACCGCATGATTACAACAGTCCCTGGTGGGCTCGCAAGAAAAAAGAAGAACCCTTTGAAATGACCTTGCAGAGTTTTTTTCTCATTACTTTTCAGGATCAATTTCCCTTGTAGTAATAAGGGCTATTCATCAATTATATAACTATTTACAAAATAGTTTCAATGAAGAATAACAGTAAAAAAGTCCTTGGGTTAAATGGATACTGGTTTGTTATCATACAGTATGCTTTCTTTTGACATGTTAGGATGTAGAGCAGAATGATTTACAGCATATCATCAGTGGGTACAGTAGATTATCTCAGCTTGGAAGAATAATCATAAAAAATGAATAAATGCATGCAATACTTTGCAGAATAATAAGAACTACTATTTAAATACTTTGATTTAATCAGCACAGGCCATCCTGGTTTCAGATGAACACTCTGCTCTTTCCTGAGGCATGTAAAAAACTAATATAAGAAAATGAAGCTGTAACAGCAAATCTCTCTCCTTAAGAATTTTCAAACTTTCTGGACTAAGTATGGTCAGTTTTCTATTTAGAACTAAGCAGAGATATTGTATATGTGTATGCATATATATACGCATATGTTTGCGTATGCATGTACATATGTGGACATATATGTATACATATGCTCCTCATAAGACTTGTGCTCCAGACCCCTCACCAGCTTCGTTGCCCTACTCTGACCACACTCCAGAGCCTCAATGTCTTTCTTGTAGTGAGGGGCCCAACACTGCACACATTACTTAAGGTGCAGCCTCACCAGAGCTGAGTACAGTGGCACGAACACCTCCTGCTCCTCCTGGCAGCTCTATTTCTGATACAAGCCAAGATGTCATTGGCCTTCTTGGCCACCTGGGCACACTGCTGGCTCATGTTCAGTCAAATGTCAACCTATAACCCCAGGTCCACTTCCTCTACACAGCCTTCCAATCAGTCTGCCCCAAGCCTGGGTTGATGTGGCCAAAGTGTTTGGGCCCAAGCATTTGGTATTGTTGAACTTCATCCTCCATTGGCCTCAGCCCAATGACCAGCCTATCCAGCTCCCTCTGTAGGGCCCTCCTATCCCCAAGACAGATCAACACTTCCTCTCAGCTTGGTGTCATCTACAAACTTACTGATGGTGCACTCAATGCCCTCATCCAGGTCATCAATAAAGATACTGAATAGGACAGGCTCCAGCACTGACCCCTTGGGAACTCTCCTTTAAAAATAAAGAATGACAGGAGCTAAAATTTCAAGGTTTTGCCATTATTAATATGCATCTGTCAGATGAATGTTCACCTGGAGGAAGCAAGACGCTCCTTTTTCCTTTGCACTTTTTAAACAGGACCACAGGGAAAGATAAAGTCTTGCTGGAAGAGCACTGAGGAACTGCAGTGAATATTGTCAGTGGAGTATGTGGAGGTCAAATAAAATTGATTTCAGAGTCAGCTGTAGCACTGCTATGTTATATAAGATGCAAAATGCCTGAAATAGCACTATCACAAGCACTCTGTGAAACTGGTGTATAGAAAAGGCTATATAAAGATATGGCATTATTTATTTACTTGTTTAATTCTGCTTGATTTTGCCTCAATTTCTTTTCAAAATCAGGACAAGAAGGTGAGTGCCAGAAAAAAAAAAAAAAAACAAACAACACCACAATCCAAACAACCTACTCTGAAGTCCTTTTGAAGAAGCTGTTTCTCCCCATTATCAAGACCAGTGATTTATGGTCATTCCTGTTATACAGATGATTTTAATGAGACAGGACCTGTAAGAATACGTTGGTTTTAGGGCACAGGTTTGCCTGAATTTGCCTGGAAAATGATACAGCTTTCATGAAAAAGCAGCAGTTGCTCTTCAGTTAGCAAGATGAATCACAATGAACCACTATTTGGACTCGATGATCTTCGTGGGTCCCTTCCAACTCAAGATTCTATTATTTGGTGATTCTATGAGCCCGGCTATATTAACCATCCATTTTGCTAAATAGTTCTGCTGAGAATATTTATGCTGGCACAGATTGCCAAAAAGCTGGGTGTCCCATCCATGAAGAAATTCAGGGTCAGGGAATAGGGCTCTGAGCACCCAATGGAGCTGTGGGTGTCCCTGTGCACTGCATTGGGGTTCAACTAGATGACCTTTAAAAGTTCCTTCCAACTCAAATGATTTTATGATTCTAAGATTCTGTAATAAGTGAAACTCTTCCCTTCTACTTCCCACGGTGAGAATTAGGCATTTAAATAACTGCATGTCTTTATGATCTCTTGCTGTCTTTTCCTTCCTCTTATTGTATTTTGACCCCTCCCTAGCAGCATTATCACAAAATTTCAGATTTGTGTGTATGTGTAAAGGCTTCCTATCCTTAAGAATTAGGTCAAGGCTATCTAAGCGAAAAGACACGACGATCACAGCAGGATGTTTCATAGGACAGAGAAGGAAAAAGGGAGATGCATTTCCCTTGTCAAATAGTAGCACTGTCATTGGGTTTGAATTGAGATCCCTGCTGCCTCACACTCCCCTCCCGCACCATGTGTGAGAAACCCAGCCAAACCCACAGCGGTGTACTTCAGTTCAAGGACTCCAGAATCTATGCTTTGAGGAAAACTACATTAAATGTTCGTTTTTTTGTACATCTCCTGGAGTGCTCAGTAGAAAATAGAAGCTAATCACCTGTGTGGATAAATTGTGCTTGGTATCTTTCCAGTGCTCCCTGCTGAGGAAAAGTTTACCCAAAGCACAAAAGCAAGGTCGGTGCATGAGACTCACAAGTCTCAATTTTAATCTCAGCAAGGAAAAAGCAGAAGAGAGAATGAAACAAACAAATAAAAACTTAAAGTTCTTATTTTTATTATATATATATTTATATTTATGTATATATATATATTATATATATATATATATATATATATTTTTTTTTAAGCCCTGAATACATACAAAGGACATGTTAAAAAGGAAAGTTTAGATGTGTTTCTGAGATACTTCAGTGTGGGAAATGTCACATTTCCTTGTAGATGGATGAGCTATTTCATTGAGATACATCCAGCTGAGCAGTCTTTTAGGAGTCAGTCAGGAATAGGTGCCATTCCCTGGGCTCTTTTCTTAACTGGCTAATCTTGTACTGCTATTTAAATCTGAATGAAAGCATTGGCTTAGCTGTTCAGAGGTTCTGATTCATATAAATTAAAGGGATTAGTTTTGCTAATGTCGATTTGCATCTGTTAGGAGTAATGTCACTTAAATTTGAATAGCTATGTAAGGAGGCAGATTAGGATTAGTCATTATCTGAGGTAGACACAATAATGATCTGAGATTTCCTCGGATGTTATCCAACACATACTTATATATCTATACAGAAACTGGGCTTAATTTTAATGAACAATTTATTATTACTGTCGTTACTAATTATCATTTTTAGTCATTATGTTGTCTCTGTGTCTTGCCCAAAACAGACTTTGAGAACTGTAGCAGTTCCTTGTAAATCTTGAGCAAAGATCTGTAGCTGAAGCACTCATACCCCTTCATTCATTTATAAGATGTAAAGCTAAAATTGCTTTACAATAATTCTCTACATTCATATAATTCCAGCACAATACTTCAGGATGGGAAATGGCCAGGACCCCATTACCTATCTGTGATGCCAGCTGGTGAAATCTGACTGCTTTCTTAATTTTAAACTTTATTGTCCTCAAGGTGCTTAGCCAAAACCAGACCAAAGCCACACTGGCAAGTAGAACTGATTTATGATCTATGATATCTTCTTGACCATGCCCAAATCATCCTGGAGGATGGTAATTGGCCTGAGCCATTTTTGTGACACGGATCTTGTTTGCAATTTGACAACAGGTTGCCCAGAGAGGTGGTGGATGCCTTGTCCCTGGTAATATCCAAGGTCAGAGGGGCTCTGAGCACTGATGGAACTGTAGGTGTCTCTGTTCATTGCAGGGGAGCTACACCAGATGGTCTTTAAAGGTCCCTTCCAACTCAAATGATTCTGTGATTCCATGAATCTGTGAGCATAGACACTGAGATGTTCAGCCTAAATCCTGGTGCTAGTTGATTTATTAGTTGTAAACATTTTCTTTGTATATATAATGGCCAATACTTTGCTTTCATGTTGTGTAGACAGCATAAATGTAGCCCTGGAAAAGTGAAAAAGACCTCTATGGTGTGAACGGAATGTTTTACACTTGCAATTTAATTAATTACCCTTTAATTCATAACTTAATAATCTTATAGTCTCTGCTATCCAGTTTCAAAATACCGACCCTGCATGATGCAGATGAAGTGAGAAAGAAGTTTCGTGCTGCTCTGGGTCTGGAGTGTCTCTCTGAGGTTGCACAAGTTGGTTAAATTAATCATTCTGCTTTCAACATCAGCTCAGTAAATATGCACACTGATATTGCTGCAGGCAGTGTGTTCTCATGTGAAATTGGGCTGTATGGGTTCCCATGTTCCTAACTGATAAGTTCATATAGTTTTATTAACTTGCTGAGGGTTCTCTCCCTGTGAGCATGTGTGCATATTCCTCCTTTAGAGAACCTGAGATTAATCCAGTGTGAGTCATTTGGAAGAAATAACCTTACGTGCAATAAGATGAACTTTATATTGGCTTGCTTACTGTGATTTTTAATGGCCATTTTGGTTTCATTTAAAATGTTTTTATGAGCAACATATTTCACAATGAGCCCATCTCTCAAGGAGACAAGACCTTTAGGTGTTGATGATGAACTGTCACAGTAGCCCTTAGACCCAGATAATCACATTTCATGTGTGATGAAAAGACACATTAAAACAGCAATTTGAATTTGGACATACTATGAAATTATGACTAACTTTTTGTCCTTTTTTGTCTATGCTTTAAAGTGGCAGGGCAAAAAAAACCCTGAAAGAACAAAAAAAAAAATGGGAGAGAGAACTTTGCTGAAAGATACTGAGAGCAAGAGTTCAAACTGATTGATAGGAATATGTATCACAGTATAAACAATATTGATTTTTTGCCCTCAACATGAGAAGAAGAAAGAGCTCATTGGATGGTTAAGGTTCTTCAAGACAAAATACATAGACTTCAAAACTTGTGAGGGACTTAGGAATAGTTAATTACAATGCAGACACTTAGGTAAAATGTGCATCGTGTAGAAATTGAGCTTGTCTGCTCTGGCTATATTGGCTTTTTTTTTTTTGTTTATTTTATTTGTTTACTCATTTTTAGCTACCAGCTATTTCCCTCTTGATGACATCATTTTGCTGAACTGAAAACTTACTATTTATATTCAACATATTTTGCTGCCGCATCAGTCTGGCAGCTTAGGAATTCATGAAGATGGACAATTACTCTGGCTTTCCTGGGTTAATGGAAAATCAGTCAAATGCATTGATCTGACTGCTTCCCTATTACAGTTTGAGGGAATAAGCCAACAATTGCAAGTGTTTTTAGCAGACTGTACAATATGTTCCAGTGTTAGAGAAGAACTTTACCTACTGTCATTCTTGAGAGCTCATCCCACGAAATGCAATTAGTAATATGTGACCATTTCTCATTTTGACAGAATCCACAAAGATTGTAGTGCATTCTGAATGGTTTAAACCATTAGCTAACCAAGCCCCAGAGCAGCCTTAGGAGGAAGAGTGTTGTAGAAATGTACCTAAGAAAAATCAGGGATGAGAATCACTCTGAGCATTGAGTTCTGCAGTGCAAGGTAAGGACAGAGCACTGTTCTGGTTCAGACCACTTATTCTGCTTACTGGGAATCAAAGATGGTCATCCATAAAATGTCAGAGCATCATCTATCTCAGTACTAGAATTCCTTCTGATTGACAGATACTTTCAAAAAAAGCTGTTAACTGCAAATATAAACCAACTGAAAGTTACTATAAAGCATGCACTGGCATCTTAATGTGCTGTCTTTACCAGTCTGGTTGTATCCAGCCCAGGATGAGATTGAGTTCTCAGCTGCAGAAGTCTTGTCAATAGGAGGTATGGTCCATATAAATTGAGCTGAAGATTTCTGCTTGGTTACTGGTGGACATGGAGAAAAATAGACAGTGGATTCTAGCTGGTATTCAAGCTTGTAAAATGCTAATCCTAAAACTTGATAGAGTGTTATTCAAATTCTTTGGGAAAGACCTTTTTTGTTTAGACGTCCAAGTGGAAGGAAGCACAGGGTCTTGCAATAATCAAATGACCGACAGAGAAATCTTATTCAGCTGTATCAGTCAGAAAAGCATGGAATCTTAGGAGCATAATAGTAAACAAAGTGCTTAACTTGGGAGAGGTCCTTTATCACTGTGATAAAATAGCATAGAATATCATAGAATCGTATCATAGAAATATCATAGAATCATAGAATGGCTTGGGTTGGAATGGACCTCAAGGATCATGAAGCTCCAACCTCGGTGCTGCAGGCAGGCCTGCCAACCTCCTTATCTAACACTAGAGCAGGCTGCCCACTGCCCCATCCAACCTGGCATTGATTGTTGTGATGGGAGAAAACTGCAAAAGCAGAAGCAGAGGCAGAACAACTGGAGGAGGCTGGAGCTGGCAGAAGCAGACATGGGCACCACGGCTCTGCTCCATGCTCTATCACAGATATTCTTTCTCAAGTGAATTCAAGTCATGAGCTTTCCAGGCTACAATTCAACTGAGCTCTGCAGTAATACTCCTCGCCTCTCTGAAGTGCTGTAAGACAAAAAAAACTTGAAAAAGAGCAAAGATACAGAAATATGTATTACTTCTTTGCTGTTGAGAATCAGGGGCTGTGTCAGGCCATCTTTCAAGAAAAAAATAAAAAAGAATAGACTAATGATAAGTGAGTAACATAACAGCAGATCAAAATGGCGAAAGTCCTCCCTGAGCACTATTTGCTTAAGTGAAGGCATACAAACTTCAATAATCAGCAGTACTCTAATAGGATGATGCAGACTTTCAAAAATGAAGAATGGTTTGGCTTGGAAAGAAACTCTGGAGATCATCTAGCTCAAACATCCTGTGGGCAGGGCTATCTCCCACCAAACCAGGTTGCCCAAAGCCCCATCCACTCTGACCTTGAAACTTCCAGGAATGGGGCATCTTCTCTGCCCACTGCCCCAGTTTAAATGAATAAGTATCCACTCATCCACTTTTATTCAAGAATCATTTAGAAGTTGTACAAAGGGACGTGGTTTAGTAGGAAATATTGGTGGTAGGTGTGCATGGTTGGACTGGATGATCTTGGAGGTCTTTTCCAACCTTGGTGATTCTATAATTCTGTAGTTAGGTTAACTGATGTAGCCTTTGCCATAAGTCAGCAGCAACTCAAAATTGGCTCCCATCTGCATTTTTTGTGCAGTCAGGCAGTTTAATCATCAATACTTCAACTACCAGTGAGAATCTGAAAGGCAGAAATATTTTGTTAAAATGTAAAGCAGGCAGCAGATCTCATTGCCACAAGAAACTGAGAAGCAGCAGTTTGTAAGAATCAAAAATGAACTGGAAGCATACATGACTTTCAGAAATGTACATGATTACTGCAGCGAAAAACCCAAACCAAAACAAAACAGTATACACTGAGTAATAATGAAGTATTAATAACAAAAAACAGGTTGAAGTACAGTAATAAACTATATTCTTCAAGACTTAAACTTCTCCATCCTTGGAGGCATTCGAGGCCAGGTTGGATGGGGCTCTGGGCAGCCTAGCCTAATGGGTGGCAACCAGCCCCTTGCAGGGTTTGCAATTAGGTTATTAGATCCCTTCCAACCCCCAAGCCACTCTGTGCTGCTATGATTCTACAAATACCTGATGTAAAGGGTATAATATACCCAAGAACCTTATCAGGGGCTTGCTTTGTACACTGAATGAGCCCCACATTTTTCAGTAGGAGAAAATATTTGAGCAGTGTGAATTCAACTCTTGTGCTTGTGAACAGAAAGTAGACAGCCTGAAGTCAGCTATATTGTAGATATATGAAAATAGGTTGGACAGGCTGGGCAAATCCCACCATATGCACTGCACAGAGCAGGGGGCAGGTAAGTAACTGAGTGAACATATGAAAGATGTTTGCTCAGATACTCATGAAGCCCAATCCCTTTAGATAGCTGAGATGTATATATGCTGTTGTGGTAGGCACTAATAGGGTCTCCAGCACCACCTCTCTTTCCTGCAGCAGTTTAAATAGTCTTCCTCTGTAGCTGTGGTAGTATCTCTTGCACCTCTTTTTGCATGGTTCGTGTCTGTTATTAGCAAATCAATTTTAGCTATCAGCAGGGGAACGTAGATTCAAATATCATTTTCAATGGGGGTAATAAGTGCATCTCCACTGATTTCCTGCTGCTGCTGCTAATGCCACTTTTCCTCAAGAGCTGCTTAATAAAGTAAAATTTGATGTCAGAATATTGTCAAGCATTAATTTAAAAATTAGAATGTCAGATATAATTTGATAAAAGAAAAAAAAAAAAGGAATAAATAATAAACATAAAATTCACTCATGACTTAAAATAGATCTGGTGAGAGAGAGATAGAAAAAAGATTGCATGGCCTGATGTCATTCTCTGCCATCTTCGGCAGCTTGAAATGCATTAATGCCTTCTGGCACTTCAAATAAAAACAGGTGAATGGTGACACAGTGAAGCTGAAATTCCACTACCTAGGTAGCAGGAAGGATGATACACTAGAAGCTCTCTCCCCTTCTTGGAAAATAAACAAACCAACAAATAAAGGCTTGCAAATTATTTCATATTGAAGCCCTTAGTTCGCATCGAAAATGAGACTGTTCAATGCCACGTTTTCAGGATGACTGGGTCTTAGGAAAAGGTGAGTTTCATGTTAAAACTTCTTTAGTTAGAGAGAAGATCATCATAGAGTTTCTGAATCAGACTCCCTGGCTTCAATATGCACAGAACTTCCCACATCCTGGGACTTTAATCAGGAGGTCCCCTAAGGCAGCAGTGTCAGCAAGCATAAAGAAGCCCACTTCCTTCAGGGCTGGTGTAAGGTCACAGGCAGCCTTGTGATGAGGGTTGGGAAGGCAAGATGCCTCACTGTGGAAATTTAAGAAGAACTGGTTGGGCCTAAAACCTCAAAAAGATGGATACCCATCAAAGGGTTGGGGGCATACAGAGCCTCTCTGAAAGGAGGTAGATGTAAACAATTTTGCCCTTTGCCTCCGTTTTCAAGAAGTTAGAGAAATCCTAACTCGTTAAAACAGTATATTAAAATATTAAGGATTGCCCATAGAATTCATCTCAATTCACTGTAAACTTGTTGCCTAAAATATGAATCCAATGGCACTGAATATACCTTTGGTTAAATTCAGCATCCACATAAGGCTAACAAGTAGGGGATGGGACCTAAAAGGCAATTTCAGGTGGTGTAAGATGCCTATGTAAGCCTAATGAGTCCTTCCAGATGTGCATGCAATATAGGAATGCACATGAATTAGCCTATCTATTTGCCTATACAATCAAGGCAATGAACAAAATGGCTTTTTTTTTTTAACAACACAGAATTTTAAGTTGTGCTTCACTTGTAGTATTTTAGATGTCTTCTTTAAGATGTAATGAGCTCAAGCTGCCTCTCTACAGATTGAGGTTGTGCTGAATTTGGTACATGTGCTGAAAAAGATATAAGCATTCTGATGGCATATTTCTTAGCAAAATAAACATAATGGAGCTCTTACCAAGACATTCTGTGGTAGATTTTCTCTGCTTTCCTTTTGCTAGATCATATTAATCTCTGTTCAAACCATAATCCCTTCTAGCAACATCTATCAAATTTCTGAGAAACAGGAGGTAACCTTTTATTTTGGATGAAAGCATGTGTTTGTGTTAATTCTGAGAGTGCTATTTCACAATAGAGCTGAAGTTTTTATTGAAAATACCTTAAATAAATAAGCTTTTCCAACAGCAACAAAAGTGAAGAGATTTTGCTCATTTCACTGGCAAAGTACTTCTTAGGAGTTTTGTTTTTTTTTTGGATACACTTAGGTCAGCTTTTCAGTGCTGGCAGAGAGACCCCAGAGCATTCACATAACTCATTTAGAACAGTGAGAATGGGCACTTGAAGTCCACCACAGTGAATGATTCTTGGCACTTAATTGAACTACAGATGCTACACACAGCCAGTAAATAACGGGTGCGTTCAGGTGAGAAAAGGGACAATTCACAGCTGTTGATGCACACAGCTTTTAAACCCTTTTCCGTGTGCTGGTAGTTTTGTATAGAAAATGGAAGATAGGCTTCTACCTCTATTTCTTCCTGAGAAGATGAATGTGACTTCAGGAACAATATTTTGAAAGTGATTTAGAAGCTACGAGGAGTTGTGCGTTCTGTTCTTTCTGCTTAGCACACTGTTAAGCACACTGTTCTTACCTGCTAAGCACACTGTTTCCCAAATTTCTCCCCAGAACTCTGTGTCACACAGACAGGACTCCTTTACCCACTATCTCGTGAGGAGTAAAGAAAGGGATAAGTTGTTGCTTCTGTCCTTTGTTATGATCTCTGCCTGCATTTCTCAGTTGCTAAATCTACCAGCTTAATCCTGTAGGGGTATTTAGCAGGAGAACGCCCGCTCCTTTTTAGGGTGTCTGGTCAAGGACCTTTTCCACAGCAACAAGGGATAAAAAGAAAGGGAGGTAGTTAGGGAAATAGCTCTGTGATCCTATGAAAGGGTCCTACAGAGTCGTGTACAGAGTACCAGCTGCTGGGGGGCTGGTGTGATGGGAGATTAATGCCTGCTATTGGAGTAGGCTAAGGCTGTAGGGCCCACCAACAACCATCTACTGGAGCAAGTGGGGTCTTCTCCTCCCAGCCACCAGGGTGGGAATAGCGTGTATTTCTGTGTCTGGATCCTGTAGTAAACAAAATGAAAACGACTGACCTAAAGCATAGTCTCCTCTCAAGCTCTCAGTCACCAAAGTAATGCCTTGGTTGTTTGTTTTTTTTTTTTCAGAAGAAGGAATGATACCAGTATTGGATTTGCACATTACCTCCCTTCCTACTTTATCAGCTATTAGTAATATTTATACGGATAGTTGGAAGTTCATAAACTGGCAGGCAGAGGAAAGAATTGAACTTCATCTCCCACCTCCTATGACTAATGAAAGCCAAACCAACATCTCACACACACCAGTGTCATAGCCAAAATATTTTCTTTCTTTTCAGATTGAGTTCTTTAACATTAACATGTTCATTAACAGAACAATTTTCCTTGAATAATTAAATAAAAGAGGAAGATTGTTTTATTACATTTTGTACCAAGTTCCTTGGAAAACACATAATGGATGAATCACTCAAGAGAGACATTTGGAGAAAAGCCCATCCTGCAGATCTGAACAAGTTAATAGGACTGAGAGAAAGGAAGCTGCTGGGGTCTCACCAAGAGTAGGACATTTGCAAATCCACTAAGTAGAAAAGAATGAGCACCTGCAAAGAAAGAACACTGATAAGCTGGGCTCCTCTGGGCCTACTCTCAAGTAGGCTGGTAATAACTTAAGTGAGAAATTTAAGAGTTCTTTATTACCTTGGGAATTCATATCCCACCTGGATCCCACTTCAAAGAATTTACTTACTTTTGCAAATCCAGTCAAAAGCTTTCTTGTTTCTAAGGTCTACCCTTTATCCTCCAAATCCATGCAATTAGTATCATCCTAAACAAGCAAACAAATAAATACATAAATAAGGATTAAATTGGTCAAATGGATAATAGTTTGTATTTTAAGCAAGCTAAATGATCAGTTCTAAGTTTCCTGCAGCCCTAAATATAGCAGTGTAATTTGAGGTTAGTTATTCTGCGTATAATCAACATAATAACCAACAGAATGCAATATGATAAAACATTTATAACAGTATTTCATAGCTAGATATTGAAAAGTAAATGCCTAAAAGTAATTTACAAATTAAAATCATTTAAAATGACCATTTCTTTAGTTTACTAACTTAAAAGAAAAAAGGTCCTCAAACCAACAGTCCCTCTTTCAATAGTGTAAAAACAAGTACCTCTATAGTCAGTCATTTTATTAGAGTAAGCAAATAAAAATAAAATAAACTGTTGAGGATACCAAGATTAAAGGGAAAGTTTGTTCCAGAGTGACTTTCTGAAGTCTAGCCTTTTGAATGATGTTGTCCTTCTGCACAAATTGGAGATAGATTCCAACTGGAAAGAACTAATTTTTGGGAACTAGGCATCTTTGGGCTTACAAATTCATATTTCTTGTCATTAATATTTTAATTTTCCTCTTGCTCCCCATTCCCATGAATCTTAATTGATAAAGAGCTAGTTTAGGAAACAGCAATAGCATATGTTATGCAAAAAAAAAAAAAAAAAAAAAAAAAAGGCTAGGTGACTTCCATAATCTTTTTTATTTGTTTGTCTGAGAAAAGATTATAATTGAAATAGTCAAGCATGTGAGATAGCAGCGATTTAAATAAATGTTCAAGTATTTCCTGAGGCTGGGAAATGAAAGCTTATGATAGCACATGCTATCTGTCACGCTGTCTGGCATGTCAGATGTCTATTCTCATCACGTGATCCATTATGTGTGTGTTTGGGAGCAGAGGATAAAGTCTAATGAGTCAGAGATTCGCAAGCTGCTTCTCTTCTTCTAACACAAACATGGTTATGCAAAGTACAGATGTTGTGAAGGTGGTGGGAAATAGCTGGAGTTATTGCCCACCTCTACTCTGGGTGCCACTAAGAGCAATATTCAGGTGGGGTGAAACAGGGAAAGAGTGAGATGAGACCTGTTCTGCAACCAAGGAAGGAAGGAAGGAAAGAAGGGAGGAAGGGAGGAAGGAAGGAAAGTAATCAGGGAGGGAGGGAAGGGAGAAGGAAAGATGAAAAGAAGGAAGGAAGGAAGGAATGGAGGAATGGAGGAAGAGAGCAAAGGAGCAATGGAAGAGGCATACTTAGAAACCTTGCCTGCTTTAACCATGCCTTCCCTTGAAAGCATCTGAGCACACTGTCACACCCACTGCAGAAAAGATGATCTCCAGACTTTCACAGCATCTACATGTAACACCAAAAAGTTCTGAGAAGTCAGTTGTTACGCATGCTTCCTGCCCAATGTGTTTGAAGAAGAGGCAGACCTGGCCCATACTACACACAATCATCTCTCAGGTTTCTTTTCTTAGAATGTGATAGAGAAACTCTAGGACCCCTTGCCACAGCCCTCTCTAGCTCCTTAGACTTACAGCCATCTTAGGTGCTGATCTAGGTGACTTCAGAATAGACGTTTAATGTCCAAACTGAAACCACTCAGATCTCTTATCCTGGTGTTTCAGTCACTGCTTGCTGAGCATGAGATAATAATAGGACACTTAGTTCTCTGATAAAACTAATACACGTATTAGTAATAGCAGTAAAGGTGGAGGTGCAGCACAGGTCATGCTGTGTTCCCACATAAATGCAATTCTCTTTGTGTAGAGACAAGTCAGTTCTCACCGTGGACCACCGTCTCAATTCAGAAGCAGTTTTAATGTCACTGGGGTAACTTCAAGAAAAATAAAATGATACACATGTTGAGAAAAAATTAAGAGGGAATTGGACCCATAATTGCATGCCTCCCAGTAAATATTCAAAAGATAGCACAACTTTATCTTTCAAGGCTCTACTGTATCTGTTTTGTTCTGGGACAAATGCTTTTAGGACTGGTAATGTTCACCCCATCGAATTCTGTAGCCTCTGTTAGTGGTTAATCCTTCAAATCTGCTCCTCCTTTTAGTGTTCTGCACTGTTTGGTCCTTGACCTTTTTATACAAACCAAGTAAAAGTCATTAATTTTAAATTTATCAGTGTTGCTATGGCTGCTGACAAGTATATGCCAGATAATGTTTTGAATAGCACAGATATATTGTAGAGTTTACAATGTTTGCCAGCATCATGGCAATAAACACACATCACAGTAAATAATCATATAACAATTTGTAGATAGAAATGATTGAAATTAATGATGCTTATAAATTTTTTGGAGAGGTAAGGAGCAGCACTGGATCACTGACACAGGTGTCATTTTCTAGAAATGACCTGAGATGGATCAGGTCAGACATGACCTGAACTGGGTAGAGAGAAACAGTATTATTCTCCTGAATAAAGTGTAGAATAAGGCTAAACCTAGTAATATAAATACTCCTCATATCCTCATTTAATTTTTATATAAAAGGGTTACTTAAATTAATCAAATCTATGGGCTTTGTTCAGCATCCTGTCATAGACATGTCCACATCTCACAGGTAGTGTGTAGGTTCTAATTATTCCCATTCATAGTCCAGATGTTAAGATAATAATAAACTGTTGGAAATACTGACAAGGAAATCTCTATAGATTTTAGCTTGATAATTTCATCATCTTGAAGAGTTCAACAGAGCAACTATTTGTTTTGTTGAATTTTATAGTATCACTTATGACTTATCAAACCTTATAGAGCAAACTGTATGTTATCTTTACAGCAGCTGAGCCATTGTAGTATAAATCTCAATTCTGATGGTAGCTACCTTTTATGCAAAATGTTTCTTGGAACTGGGGAAACTAAAAGATGAGCTAGACATCCAAACATCTTTGACAGAGAATTCTTCATTCGCTAGAGGGAAACTGTGCAGTCTGCTCCAAAGCAGCATTCAGCTGCTCAACCAACAAGCTGAAATAAGTCATGATGTGCAGGGAGACTATTGTCACCTTGCTTCCATCTAAGACAGCGTTGTCCAACAGGTAGCCTATTCTGTTCAGGAACACTCCTGTTTAGAAGCATTTGCTTTCTTCAGAACCCAGGGCTCCAGTTTCCAGTTTATTGCTTCTCTACATAAATACAACACACGAACGTGTAGAGGTGGCACTGAGGGACATCGTTTAGTGGGCATGCGAGTGATGGGCTGACAGTTGGAGCTGATGATCTTAGAGGTCTTTTCCAACCTTAATGATTCTGTGATCCTATGAAGAGATGGAGAAAGGGAAACTCGGTGGAAAAGATTCAAAGACACTCTTCAAAAAATGCCACTTCATGAGTAACAAGTTACACTGCGTTGATTAACAGCCAGGAATTTGCTTGTTCATTCCTCCCACATCTTGCAGAGCTCCTGCACAAATAATCACAAGATGTGGTGTTTAATAGAATTAAAAGCAAAACAATGCCTCAGCGTAGAGCTTCTCATGCTTTGTTGTTCACCTAGAGCATAAATTATCCAAGAAGATCAAGGACAGACATCACAGTGAAACATTGGTCGAGAAATTATCTTCAGAAGGAGATTTATTTTCTGTGCTTAATTATTAAAATGGATTTAGACTTAAATTCAAAAAAGAAGGGGATCTGCTTCCTAAGGGTTAAAGGAGGTATCAACACACCCCAGTGCTGCTCTCGTTCTCAGACATGTTTGCTGCCTAGCTTAAGATAAACTGCAAAAGGTGACATTAATCATAATTGACGTTGTATATCTTTAGCGATGACTTTTACAGCTGAATTAGTGGCACTGAGGTCCCCTCACAGGCTTATCATTAACATGCAATTCAGATGTTATAAACTGACCATCTACCTTATGATGAAATGAACTTTGCACTTCCAGCCCCTTTTTCTCTCTGCTCACAGAAGGAAGTTCCAAGTCATGTAGCAAATGTCTGTGTTGCAGATATAACTGCTTGGTCAGATGAACTTGAACCAGCAGTAGCATTCTGCCCTGTGGACTTTATCTCATCAACTTTTAGATCTCAGCATCAAGGGGAGGAGCAAATAACCTTATGCAGTCATTGAAGTCATTGGAGAGACCGAGATATTTTAAAGTGTGAATCAAACTGTGAATCACCTGCCCTGTACAGATGTCTGCTTTAGGATTGGAGGATTCTCTTCTTGGAGTCTCCTAAATATATCTAGCACAGCTTCAGGAAATAAAATTTAATATTACAATTAGCTCAGGTGCAGTTGAGGTGTTCAGGAGATGTCTCCAATACACAGAAACTCTTTCAAGAGATGATGCAATTCTCCCTTCTCACCTTTTACTTCTAACTCATGCTGAAGCAGAAGAGAAATGAGAGGCATGGGAATGATGGTGCATAAAGGTAGCGTGGTGCTTTTGAAGATACATGCGGATAAAATAAGTGTGTAGAGTAACATATAAACCTCATGACTGAATAGAGATGAATAGATCATTAAAACTTCATTAAATGCAAAGGCTTGTAGCAAAAAGAATGTCAGTGACAGATCTGCTGTAATATAGACCTTATTTCTCCCTCCTGAAGTACATGTGAGTCTAGTAAATCTACACAAGTAGAGATTTGATTTTATTCTTCCATTCATGATCTTTGAGTTGATTATTGCTTCCAGCCAGAACTACTTTATTGCACCTCTTGAACTGGTTGCAATTGAAATCGCTTTTTTTTTTTTTTTTTAAAGGCTGAATGCTGGAAGAAATATAATTTATTCAATGTTATTTACATACCCAAAAGGATACTTAGCCTGGAAAGACAGAAATGCAAAACAACAATGGTAGTAATAGTAGTATAATGCTCTTATATATTAATTTTTCAGGACATTTACAACAAAATGTAGAGGTAAAATACTTGCTCAAGCTTACCCCATAAATTGTCAGACCAACCACAGATAAAAATGAGCATTCCTGGCCAAGAGTTCTTCACCCACTGGACCATTCTGTACTTATGTATTTTTAAGTGACACGTAGCACCTTGAGACAGAATTAAGTTTCCTTGTGTTTTACATATGGAGCTTCTGCAGATCCTTCATTCATGTCACACTTCAGTAGACATTCTGCAGTCTTCAGCCACCCTGCTGTGGAGGTGCTGTGGACTGGATTTCCTAGACCTAGGTTTAATTAGAGGCTTTGCACCAATTGTGCCCTGACAGAGCAGGATCTGAAATACAAGGAATGATTATACCAACTTGAGAGACACAGAACCAGAAAGAGGAGGGATTTTGCATGTAGGATCCCAATGAGGAGTTGTGGGAGTGCAGAACAAACTTGGCCCATAGCTTAAACACCTCCAGCATTCAAATTTCTGCCTTCACCTTGTGGACCATCAAGTCTGGAAACAGATCAGAGCTTGCTGCATGCTTTCTGTGTGGAAGTATAGGTGGCCACCAGGTAAAGACTAACATCAGTGTTACCTGTGGAGCTGGCTTTGTGCTGATAGAAGGACATCATGGTGCCAAAGGGGGAACATAGGTTCCTCAATGTTTCTACTGTGTTTCCTTGACTATTAAAATCACCTGCCCAAGCTTCTGGGAATTTCAATTAGTCTGTATTCAGTTTCCCAGCAGCAAAACATCAAGGTGAAGATAAGAAATGGAAAACTTGAAGCACTCAACCACTCTGTAGAAGATATTGAGCAGTGTTTAGTCTAAGTAAGGAACAAGAATTCTTAATTTCTCAAAAAGCAGCATAAGAATGTAGCTATTTTCAGTTAGACCATCCATCCATCTGGGCATATTCCAGCCTTCCTTTTACAGGCCAGGCTGGAACATAACTCACCCTCAAATGCAACATCTAAAAGAAACAGTCCTTTATTGAGGAACTGTGTTTTTAAATTACATTTGACTGTACCTAAATGCATGTTTAGAATTGGAGATGCCATTCATAATATTCCTATTCACCAAAGCTTATCTGTTTATGCCCTGCTAACCACACAGCCATGCAATGGATAGTTTCATGGACTAGGAGTTGGAGGATAAGGCCATAGTTTGAAGCTTTCTGACTGATTAGGAAAGGCACGGTCTATGTACAAAGACTTCTTTCAAATACTGGGGAGTTTCAGTAAGGCAAGAGAAAAATTCTTAAAAACATTGTAGGGCTAGTTGGTAATTCTTTGCTCAAAAGTACAGGTAGGGATGTATGGCAAAACAAACAAACCAACCAACCAACCAACCAAAAAAACCCCAACATCATGGCAGTGTAGCAGTCAAAAAAAAGGCATTATCTACTTGTAAGAGAATACTGCAATTGAGATGAGCTTGTAAAACTCGTGGGGTTTTTATGTTTTCCTTGTTTTAAGTAACTTTTAAAATATTCTAGACCTTTCTGGAATTCCTTGCACTGTAACCATTGGGTAAGCATGTGTTTAGAAAAGTAAATGACTAATTTTCTAAGAGGTCCATACCAATTAAAACAAGCACTTTTAAGAGCCATATTCCTGTAGCAGAACGTTTAATGATGTATTTAATCATGATTTTACAAGCAGAGAACATTTAGTCCTAAACCTTATTGCCATCACGGGTCTCCAGACACTGAGGAACATCAGCACGAATTCCCACAAAAATTATACCTTGCCATTCCAGTATGGTTATTGAAAACCAGCAGCCAGGGTTTGCACTCATTTCAAAAGAAACTTCTCCCTGGGCAGAAGTGGTATTTATAAGGTTAGATGAGAGCTTTTTTTTTTTGTTTTTAATAAATTATGACAACATTACAGGTCTGTCTTGTTTAGACATTCTTATTCTGATGCTTACGACCTATAAATGCTCGAAATGTTCTCTGTTTTAATATAATCGATCTTGTATTTAAATCAAGGGGCAGAATGACCTTAACAGCAGTTTCTCCAGTGATGAATAGACTGCAGCTTGTAAACAGCCACCTGTCTTTGTCATCACTGTCCCCCTGTTGCCTGCCAGTCCGTTGCTGCATGTGCCTCTTTCCTAATAAACTTCACCAAGAATAAGCAGATAAAAAACGGGTCCTTAACAAATTATCTCTTCTTAATTGGAACAGCTTGAAAAGCGCTGTGCTGAGCAGACCTGCTGACAGATCTGAGAATAATAAAACCTTCAGAAAAAGAGCTTGGAAGATGCCTGACCACACTATTTTGAGTATATAATATTGACTGTTGAGTAGTATTCCTAAGTGCAAGGAGTGCTGCATTTTCTTCCTTTACTACCTTCCAAGTCTTGAGCTAAAATATATATTTTATTATGTTTTCCAATTCCTTGATTCTTTTACCCAGAAATGTCTGCAGAAAACTTTTTCCAAGATTCTGTATTTCAAAGCAGTGGTCGTTGGAGACACTAGTGTTTTGTGTAGCTTGGATTATACTCATTTGTAAGATACCATTCCTCTTCTCCTTGATCATAGTCACTGCAATTGCTGGTATGTGTGTACAGGACACAAACTTTATGTCCAGTGCATTATTTATGCCTTCATGCAGATCTCTAGGAGCAGTGGGTGAGAATTTTTCTACTCAGATTTTCAGTAATTGAGTAAGGGATGGACAGATAGAAGCTGATGTATAATCACTTAGAATGCTTCCACTACATTGTCTTTGTATTAGTCCTGTTCATCGTCCAACGTGTCCTCATTACCCCCATCCAGTTTTAGTTAGTATCCATTAATCTTTTATCCTCCCAGACTTTGGAATCTGGATCTGCATGCCATTTCTGTTAGCGTGGCTTCGATTGTCTAATTTCCAGTCTTTAGCTTCATCCGCTTTTTCTGAAGAGTTACTGGTTGACATAGAGAAGAATGAAAGCTCTTCAATACAAGTCCAGTTTGCAAGCAGGTTTAGCTTCTCATTTTCAGCAAAGCAATGAGATATGTGGCCAATGGAGAAAATGAGCCAACAGTGTGGATAGAACTGGCCCCAGATTGATGAAACATTTTTCAGATCCAATAAAGGATCTCAAAAAGACTTCAGGGCTCTTTGTTATTATTGGGTGTTTTCTCTGTCATGTTGATGGGATACAGACCTTCTATCTTAATTGTGCTATGGTTAGAAATGGGCAAGGCTTATTCTGGCAGATAGTAGGATGACTGAAAAATAAAGCCAGGAGGAGAAGAAGGACGAGACAGGAACATTCCCCATTTGTCTAAAAAAGTGAAGGAAATGTTAAACATTTAGGAAAACCAAATATTTCATTTTGGCATTCTGAGGGGAAAATGATTCCTTTTGATTCTAAAGCTGTTATTGGTTTAGAAATCTGTCTTTAAAAAAAAAAAAAAAAGGCTTAAAGGGTGACATTTTAGTATTCCGTTTTAAGTCGAGTGTTTCATTTTCAATGAACTCCAGCTGATGTTTCGTGGTTTTATTTATATTTTGTTTATTTCTTGGTGAAACATAAAATAAAACTGTTTCTTCTCTGCAGACAAGGCAGTCTAAGCTTGAAAAAGTATTGCAGCAATTGTAAAGAGATTTAGGAGGTAAAGTAGTAACGGAAACAAACTGAGATAGTCCTTACTATATATAACATGTTGTCTGTGAGCGTTTACTGAAATAGTCACTCTTGTTTCCTTGGTAGAGATCAAATCATTACACGTAATGTTGTCTAGAGAGGAGTGAGACTCTTCATCAGGTAGACCGCCAATGTAGGATGATCAGACCATCATCTCCCATTTCTCTCCAGTGACTACAAAGGGCCAAGAGCAGACTACTTCAACTGCAGAAGATTGTATTACAAACATCTTAAGGCGAGATACCTTCCTCAAGGCACAAATGAGCAAGAAACCTAACGGGACATGACTATCTGGATGGAAAATACCAAGCCAGGGTAGTTGACTTTTGTGAAGATACAACTAAATAAAAACAAGACACAAGCTAATAACCACTAATGGTAAGAAGTGCAGCTCACCGCTGGCAGCTCTGAAATGAGTGCTGAGAAGAGATTTGGGTGGTTTTTTTTCTGTTGTTTGGTTCTTTGGTTTTTTTTTTTTTGGTGCTTTGCCATTTGATTCCTCAACTGGATCATTTCTGCCTTACAAAATAATTAGGGGATCTTGTTCTGTGGAGTAGAAATGATTGATTTAGGAAAAATGTCCACATAATTGATGGGAAAAAAATAATGAAATCTATAGGAAATTTTATTCAGTGAAATGTTGTATCAAGTGAAAGATTTTATAAGACATTTAATTATGGTTCACTGTGAGTTTAATGACAGAACTCTGGTCCTCTGTGATATAAATGTATTTTCAGAAATGGAATGCTGATGTTTTCTGGGCTAAATACATTACAGTGACTCACTCTTAAGATATTAGTTTGGGCAGACACTAATTTTTAGAAACATTTAGTATTCCTTAGTCTATTGTGAAACTTGGCCGTGAACTGCCTCAGAAGTGGAAATGGATTCATGTTTAATAATGTATGTCCAAATAATTAAATAGTAATTGCATTCTCTTTCTGAGAAGTGTGTTTTATTGGGTACTATACATATTTATGTTAAAAATTTAAAATTCATTAACTTTCTTTGGCTTTAGACTCATACTTTGGTACAGTAATCTATTCAATATCATAACAAGATGACAAATTAATGTTTCTTTGCTAATATGTTTGTCATATGAGAAATCATTTCAAATAAAAGAAACTCTTGGATGAGATTTCTAAGTTATTTTACCACATTTAGATACATTTCTTCTACCACAGCAAGCATACTGAAGACATCTGGCTCAATCACAAATTCATCTGCCTCTCAAAATCATGTATCGTGCACATGTTTAAGCATATGAAATCTGTGTTTCTATTTACACTTCAGTCTGCCATTTGTTTTCTGATTTCACATTCATCTATTTAGTCAGTTTGTAATTAGTTTTCATCCTTAAACCTATTTTGCAGGTAGTGCTATTCCTCTGAATATTCCTTTGGATGTCCCCTGGACACTGATTAAATTTGAGCTTGCGAATCCTCATTCATACCAGTAACACCAATGGGCCTCTGTTCTGTATGGATCAGCAAGTGTTCATTTTTTTTCAGTTTAAGAAAGTGCCCACATTAATCTGAATATTTTCATAACATGCACTTGACTGCATTTTTCAGACCAATTTCATGTATTCCATGGATTATATGCATTTTGGCAATGGCACTGACAGGCTTTGGGACAGAGCTAAAGTAGAAGTGGTCAAGGTTAATCAGACCAAAATTATCTGTCCACATTGACCAGATGGCTCTCCAGAGGAGAAACATGATTTCAGTTGAACTGCAGCTCTTGCAAGACAGAGGACCAATTTTTCCACGTTCACAGAAGAGACAATTTTGGATGGTATGTGGTTATTCTCAAGTAAAGCAAATTTCTTGAGGTGGTCCTGAATGATTTGCCAGTGTCAGACCCTCAAAATGCTGTTGAACATACATATTATTCCATCCCTTCTTTTTTTTCCCATACTGGCATTATGTTCTTATGAATTCATTTCCTCCCCACTGAGGTCTGTTGTGGCCAGAAACAGGTTTCAGACCCACCTGCCCATATGCTGTGTGCCTATGGCAACCAACTGTAGATGGCTAATGACACTCACTGTCTTCTCTGCCCCCGTAATGTTTATCTGCTCACATGCTGATATTGACAGCAGACAAGTAAAACTCAGACAAGGCACTCTGTAGAAAATCATTATTTTGTCAACCTTTTGTTATCTCTTTACACACAATATGTATCTAGTCAACATATCTAGTGGAACTGAGGATGTTATTAACTGCTTCCTAAACAAAACCTATAAGACAAAGGACCGTTTGCTTTCTGCCAGTGAGAATCACTGCGTTTTCCTTAAAAGCTAAAGGACACATGATTGCCAGAGGGGTTTTTCTCAAAAGCAATTGAAATATTTTATTTATTTATTTATTTATTTTTTTGCTGGAATGTCATTCTTGATATTTTAAACTCATTTTCCTACCTAATTTAGAAAATGAAAAGAGTAATTTCATTAAAACCTGAAGGCAAATGAAGGATGTTTGGTTTAGTGAATGTATGTTTCCTTTGAAATTCTGAGGGAAATGGAAAGAACCAAACAAGAATTTTCCTATGCAGACAGCAGAAGCTGACATCAGTTCCTGCTTCAACTTTCTGAAGTCCTCAGATTTCCTAATGCAGGCTGCCTTTCAGAATTGCTTTGGTATCAGTGCTTACAGTTTTGCAGCAAGCAAGGCCTTGTACATGTCCCACCTCACCATTATGTCTTTTGGATGCAAAGAACAGTTGATGGGTGTCAGTGAAAACTTCTCTCCAGCACACTGAGGAAACACCCCACAAATTTGCCCTAAACAACTGGAACTTGTCTCTCTACCATCATTTTGACAAGAAGAAAACTGACAGAAGTCATTTAGGCGTAGGTGCATGAATTTGATTAGTTCTATCAAATTTGTCTCTGCATTTTGGAACATATGGTATTTTGATCATCGGAGCTCAGCAGTCTGCTGGCAGAAGTTGCTGCAGACACTACAATGAGCCCATCTTAATGACATGCAAGCCCACCCTCAGAGAATTCATCATGTCTCTTGCAATAGCAGGCTCCCAAGATGAGGAAGGCATTTGGTACACCACCTGGATTGCTAAAGATATATTAAATGTGGATCGTAATTGCCACGATTCAAAAAGGGTTTTGAACCTTTAACAGTTACACATCCATTTCTGAAGATGTTTATCCCGTCTTCTTTCTACTCATAGCAAAGAAAAACAGTCTGAAGCTTTTGGTTGCATGTGGTATTTGTAGATATAGAAAACAAAATCTGTGCGACTGGAAGTGCTGTCCTTTTATGAATTAGAATAAGTAAATCATACTAAACAGAAATAGAGCAAAAATGTGTGCCAGCTTGAGATATGTTCTCCAGATATCACTTACCTTTGCAGACACCCATGAGGAATTATTTTCTCAGAACCAAAGATACATCCCCTGGCTCTATGCAAATTCCAAACATTTACTCAGATATACCTTTCTAAATTCCTCGTATAGTCAATAAAATAACTAGTATTTTCATTCAGAAATGCAACCCCTCCCATACATAGACCAGGAAGAATGACCTTCCAGAGGCTCTTCACTCTTCTCTGCATAGATAAGCTAGATATATAATTTATACTAAACACCTGTCTCTTATATGACCTCCCTCTGTTGAGCTAATACATTCATACAAAACTCTTGGCAAATCTTAAACTCATAACAGTTCCTCTGTCCCCATGGGAAATTTGTTTTGCAACATTTTCTAGACTTCCTGACGTATGGCATTGTCAACCTGCTATCCACAGATTATATGTTAACTTCTGAAAATTTTAACTGTTTTAAAATACTGTAAGAATAATTACCAAATAGTCTGGTTTCTATTTTTCTTGGAATCTCCATCTGGAAGAGAAAACCACAAAGATCTGAAGTTGTAAATGAGAGAGGAGTTAGTGAGACTGTTTGGTCACTGAAACAAATCATCAGGAAAGTGGTAGATTTTGTTTTCCTTGGAGACTGATGCCTTCACTCAAAAGTTTACAACTTCAGAAACTGCACTATAGTTGCACTCGTATCAGTTTGCCAAATAGAAGATTTTCCAACATATTTCCACCAAATCAGTATAGGAAAATAGTCTCAAATTGAAGAGTGAGATCTTTACCCAATGCTCATTGTAGAGCATTACTCTACAATGTCAGGGACCACAATTTCCATCCTTCCTTCCTTCCCCACATGCACTAAAATCAGTAGGACTGATTCTCACTCTTGAGCTCCATGTGTTTGCACTGTAGACCTTGAAGTCCTTTTTTTACTATGCTGAGGAGCAGCTTCAGAGCTGATCCATAGCATCTCAGAGACAAAAATAGCTCTTGGGTTGTTTTTGAGCTCTCTGACATGAGCACATCTACCTCCTTGGACAGGAGGTGCAAAGGCAGAATATTTTTTCACATACTTTTTATATTTGCTGTTCTAGTCTAGATATGTGTTATGCTTGCCATGCATCCTTATCGTGACACTCAGAGCTGAAAATGATATAATGACTCCTTAGACCATGTTATTATGACATCTTTGGAACTTGTTCTGAGATGTTTGGTCTCTAAGGCAAGTATTTCTGTAATAGTTCTTGTGTGTGCTAGCATCACTTAGTTAAGACATACTTGCTGCTGCATTAGTATTCGTATTTTCAACTATTTAATCTCCAAAAAGATGCTCCAGATTGCAACATCAGGAGTTAGACAGTAATTAGACAAAATTTCATCTCAACTGCTAATGAATATTTCAACATAAGCAGGACCCAAATAACACGTAGCTCTCTCCTGACAGCTCAAAGTGCATTGTTGGGTAAAAAGAAAGAATTAAAAATAGCTCAGTATTGGTGGCACAGCCTGTTCCTCCCTCACCCTTGCACTTTCCACCCATTCAAGTGCAATACAATGAGTAAGCATTCCTATGAGTTCAGTGATGTGGGTAGGAAAAGGAAATCACACGGCTTGGAGTTGCCATCTGCCCATCAGTGCTTTGACTGGTGCCAACTAGCACAAGTCCCAAACAGTGCCTGGGCTGAGGAGCAAGCGTGCACCAATCCCAGGAGTTTGTTGTGGAGGAGGATGGGCAAACAAATTGGAAGACAACAGATTATAGATTCTTGTGTTAAATTGTTTCAAGGCTGAGAGCAGTACCCAATCCAATGATGCTTGAAGACAACTCCTCTTTCCCTGAGGTGGAGCTTTTAATTTGCTTTGTAGTAAGAGAGGCACAGATGGAGAAAGCAAGGTTCATATTTAGTTTGGCACTGGTTGTCATCAAAATTTTCTTTAAAGAACATCCAATGCAGGGTGAGGCCACTCTCTTATCCAAGGCTGTATGAGCATCTGGTGGGACCCACAACCCATACATTTTGATACTAAAAGAAAAGCAGAAGAGAGAACGCATATTTGTATGACTTTATTCAAGGCAATACTTAGCTTATCTTAGATATCTAGTAATTAATTTCCTTTCATATGCTATTATAAATATGTAGGCTGGGCTTGTATTTGCATTGGGAATATATGTGCTTCCTAAAATGGAATCATTACAGCATGGACAGGTTGTATTTTTGGCTTTTGATAGCAGACAGTTTAAGCGGTCTGCGTGTGATGATGTGGTGAAAATACATTAAATGTTTAATTCTTTTCTATCACACTCATTTGTTTTTAGAGTTCAAATTTTCCTATTTTTAAAACCCTAAGTCTTTTTTTGCTTTGTGTATCCACTAACACCTTTGGGGTTTGTTCTGCTGATAGGTATATCTCTGTTTTTAATTGCATTACTTTTTGCTTGCTTGCTTACTGTGAGCAAAGAAAAAGTTGTTTCTTCACATGGAAAATAGCTGGTGAAAAATGAGAAGAAAATGTCAGCTACAAAACCCAAGATCTCTGACACTCATGCAGTCAGTGCAACCTTTCTATTATTTCTCAAAAGAGAAGAGATAACATACTGGAAAATGGGCAGCATAGGAACTGCTGGCTGGCTTCTTTAGCTACAACCGAGAAAATATTTTTGAAAAGGAAGGGGCAAAAAAGATCTTTTTTTTTTTTTTTTTCCTTTTTTAAATAACACAGTGGTAAACATGGCTTTTATTCAACTTGGAACCCACAGGTCTTAATCCAAACAGTTACACAGGGATTGTCAACATAAGCCTGGCAAGGCAAACAGCATCATAGCAGTGCTGGCTTTTTTTTTTCTTTTTCTTTATTCACAGAAATGACTGTGCAAGTGTGAGTCTGTGCATGTGCGAGAATCTTTCCTCCTGTCTTACAGCTTTATCTTTTCCAGCAGTTAAAACAACTTACTGGAACTGTGCTATTTTTATTTCAACATTTTGCAATGTGTAACAGACTTGGAGATGTTAACTCTTCGCAGAGCCAAAAATATATATATACATACATATTTTTCCATTTCTGCCATCATTTTACCACCAGGGGCTGGTTGCACTGTTTGTGATTCTAACTGCCTAACACTTCCCTTCTTAAGATGAAGTTTTCACAGCTTGCATCTTTGCAAGGCAATGCACTGGTCACTAAAATTGTCCAGTACAGTTTCTGCCTCATGCTCTTGTCTTCTTTTTCTAATTTTAAATATAAAATAATAATAATAATAATAAAAATTAAAAACAGCAACATCACAGCTATGAGAATGGTAAAAGAGGGATAGTTGCTTTGCTCTTGTTAAAAAAGCCATTGCTACACTCACACCTTTCTGCTGCAGTAGTTACTGAAAGCTGGCAGAGGACATATTGAGCAAAATACAAAGCTCTGAAATATCACCATCTGCACACAGACAGAGGAGAGCCTTTGGTAATCTTAGATGCTTTAAATGCTTCAGCAGGGGATCTAAGGACACTAAATTCAGGACAGCTCAATGAAAGTTCAGCAAAACTGATTTACCGTGCAAAATGTTCCAGACATCAATGGAGGAGGCACGTCTTCTTCAGCTTCATCCGTGTCAAATTTTTCTGCTTTTTGCATCCCAGCCCTTAGGTTAGACCTCAGAAAGGTCTACCTCTCAACATGTGAGGTCTTAGACCTCGATATGTGGGATTTAAACACATCCGAGGAGTGGACTGTATGAGTGATATTCATCATCGTTTGAAAAATTTGTAATCAGTCCTTATCAAAAATGGTGCTCCCAGCTCCTCAGTGTGGAAGACTTCTCCCATAGAATTTCACTTCCCGATGGGCACCAAATGTAGTCTTGGAAAAGTCTTGGAAAAGTGATCGAAGCTCATGGGAGAGCCAGGATGAGGTCACACTAGTTGTTTGTTTAAGGCAGAAGCTTCAACTCCCCGCTTTTTTTTCTGGAAATAGTAGATGGTTTTTAGGATTGATTTAAAGCAGATAACTCAGATTCTGTTAGCTGTCTTCTGGAAAGGCCTCTGTTAGCACATCAATGAATGAGACATTGCTATTATCCCAAGGAATTGTTGAATCACAGAGTGCTTTGGATTGGAAGGGACCCCAAGGATCATCAAGTTCCAACCCCCTTCCACAGGCAGGGCCAATGACCTCCAGATCTGGTATCAGGCTGCCAAAGCCCTATGCAACATGGTCCTGAACATCACCAGAGATGGGGCATCCACAGTCTCTCTGGGCAGCCTGTTCCAGCACCTCACCACTCTCTCTGTGAAGAACTTCCCTCTGACATCAAATCTAAACCCTCCCACCTAGAGCTTAAAACCATTTTCTCTTGTTCTATATCTGTCTACCCTCATAAAAAATTGATTCCCCTCCTGTTTATAATCCCCTTTTAAGGAAGGCAATACAAACCTCCTTAAGATCTTCTGCTTCATTTTGCCATCTGTCCAGAGCCCTGAAGTGGCTTCACCTCATTCTGGATCCAGCAGAGAAGCTGATGATATTCTGTGCTCAGTGCAGGACATTTGATTGTTCTACCCCATGGAGACATGCTGGAGGCAATCCTCTTTTGTCTTGTTAGAACTTAAGTCCTTTGAGTAGCTCATTGTCAACATCCTCCTCCATCACACAGCGGGTATTTTCATGACCTCTATCAGTCTCTGACCTGAAGTTTCCTTTATATGTCTTCTCCAAGTAGGAAAGCAGTCGTCTTGGAAGCAGACCTCAATTTTGTACAGGGATCCATTGAACTGTCAATATTAAAACAGATCTGAGATAGCAGAGTTCACAGTTTGCCACTCAAGATTACCATATCACACCCTTTAAGAAGCCTTGATCACACTATTACTATAACGATGTATATGTATGATGAGTTGCATTTTAATACTGTTCAGTATGAAATTCAAAAGAACTCAGTGCAAAAAAAAAAACAGAAGTAGAAGAGGCATAATCTTAAAGATTTAAGCATGCTTTCATTTATTTAAAAAAAAAAATAAATAGAATAGTCCTGTGGTTAATTTGTGACACTGGCTTTAATAATTAAAATAAATTCATGCAACTTTCCAAAGTGACAAAATTCAAACTCGTTTCAGCATCTTCCTCACTCCGTAACACCACAGTTTGAGCAGTGTTTTATTCCCTGTGATATCACAGCTACAGCTGCATATGCAGCTCTAGGTGAGCCAGAATAAGGTTGGGAATAACTTATTTGATCTCTGAGGAAGCCATAGTTTTTCAGCACAGACCAAGGAGTCTTGCCATCTGCCTTGGGCTGCAGGGATAGCTGGGGTGAAAATTTCCATCTGCCACACCACAGGAAGGCTAGAGTATAGCAGAGGAAGAATTAAAAGATCATGAAGTGCTGAGAATGTGACAAATGATAGAATACCAACTGTAAATCCAAACATGCTGGATAGGATTTGCGTGCTCAAATTGGAGCCACTTAGAACATTCATGTTTAATGTAAGTTAGAGGTATCTTAGACAGATCATGCCTCCAAAAGAAGTCAGCTCCCCTATTATAATCACTTCCATTGCAAGGAGGGAATCTTGGCTTTGTCAGCTGAAGAAGAGATCAAAGACCAGGACTCAGGTTTGAACAGTGCTCCAAATTGCCCATGTTGCCAAAGCTGGAATGGTCTGGCACAGATGTGACCCTTGCCTCTCCCCTGCTCTCCCATGCACTACCCACACATAGTATGGGGAACAGCCAGGGTCACTGGGCCATAGGGAAGAGTGGGGCAAATTTGAGGGAAGCTGTGTGGGCGAACTCTACTGCTGCAGCTGCCCACAGGTATGCAGAAAATGCACGTGTTCATTTTATGAGCTTGTATGGAGCAGCTGCTGTGAATATCCCAATAAAACGATACTAAATCCAAGTTTAAACAAGACACAGGATTATTCATTAACCCACATTACAGATTCCTCTCTGTTTTCCTATAGCTATTATGGGTTGACAGCAACATGAGGAAGCAATAAATTACACTAAAAATACGTAATAATTATCAATAATTAATCAAATTAACAAAGCACCGGACAAACATTTAATCATTACTGGCCTAATTTCTCCTCTTAAAGCTGCGAATGGAAGAATTTCTTTCTACAGCATATTTCCTTTTTGATTTAAATACGTGGTAAGGTTTTCAGAGAAAAAACGTACAGTAAATCCAGCAGGACCAGTATCCATTTTATGCTTTTTAGGACAAGCAGTGCACAGAAGCTCTTGTCTTTATTGCTCAACTTAGACTTAAAACAATGGCATCAAATGCCCAAGAGTGGTTTTGGGAAGTACCACTGGAGGCTGCTGACCCAGAAGGGCTGTTGTTCACACTGGGGACGATCCTAGAAATTCAAAATATACTAAAAAACTTACAGTTCCTGGGTATATTCCTTTGCCTGTCTTTAATTCAACAGACAAATTCCCACGAGCTCTTCTTACAGTAAAGTTAGGAGAACTATGTTACTCAATACAAAGGATAAGCATGGCAAACCCCAAGTGTTTTGATTCGCTAACAGGTAATTCCTATAGTTCTTGATGCTTAGCCAGAGAAATCAAGATGAAGAAAATGGCAAATATCTTTCAAGTATGAGAGAGCACTCAAGTATTAAGACATAGCAGCTCAGAACTTTGATGGAAAACAGAATTCTCAGCAGTACCAGAGCATTGCTCAATTTGGTGTTAAACAAAGGCAAAACTGCAAAATCTGTGCTTCCCAGAGTTTGAAAGTATGTGTAGAACATAAACTTAGAGGCAGAAACTGAAAGGAAAGAATAAAATGGAATATTTCTTTATTGCTTGCTGTACTTCACGCAGACTCAGGTTTCTCTTTTAAACAGTAAACTCCACTTCAGCCCTAGAGAGCTAGAGCAGTCTGCTCCAGATCAAAATGGAAGATTGTGACGATCTCTTCTGGTCTTCATATCAACAAATCCTTTAAACAAATGCAGGTTTCCATGCAGAGCTTTTGCAGCTCTCTGTCTCTCTGTATATATTATAGCTGGCTATAAGTCTAGCCATTGAGTGGCTGTTCTGTGCAATAAATCAGCTGTGTTAAAATCATAAAAGGTAAACATACTATGTTATGGCACTTCTTTGCACTTCCAGAGGGAGATTTAACGAGTCGTTGAGTGAAGATGTTGCTGAGCATTTTTTCCCTGCATTCGATCTCTCTTTTCTTCTCCTGTCTACACTTCCTTGGTTATATTGGGTTGAAAATACCTACTTTTGTCCAGTTTTGAAAGGTAAGCCATCTGGGGTGTAACTGTTCCTGCATAAGGGACTACAGAGGAAGGCAAGGGTGGGGTTAATCTCATGTAAACTACATTTATGGTAGTATCATGTTTTCACAATCAAGTCACCTCGTAAAGAGATCCAACACACTTTTCCTGCCTGCCAACTTCCTATCTAGTGACTGACAAGGTCACCTTCGGTGACTACTTAGATTTACATATTCAATTTTCAGATGCCTGATTTAGAGGAAACAAATCCCATCTGCAGTGAACTCTAAACCCAGCTGAGTTTGAGGAGTGCATTTTAGAAGTGCTGAATTGAGAGACAAAGAAGAGAGAGAGAGGAAAGAAAACTGTTCTCCCACTGCCTGTAAATAATACATATTCACAGGATCATAGAATATCCTGAGTAAGAAGGAACATTTGAGCATCATTGGGTTCAGTGAAGATCAGTATATTCTAGAACTGCCAAAGACATTAAACATGTAGATATTACCCAGTGCTTCTTTTTTTCCCTATTGATTTCATTTTCACAAGAATGTAACTCTAGAAGAGATGGAAAGGAAGTGAGAAGAGGTTTAAGAGAAACTCAAGAGTTTGTACAAATCCTTGGTGTAAGGAAACTTGCAAGCAAATATGGACCCAAGACAAACAAGCTATATCAGTTTTCTTGAATTTTGCATGGAGGCTTAAGCAGATTATTTAAACCCGAATGCCCAGAGGGATGTTACAGGCCAACAATGAACCTCTGAGGCAAAACCTAATTTTCTACAATTTATGCAGAATTGGTTCTTGTCAGGATTTTGAATCACTGCAGCGCAGAAACATACAGACAAAAAGATCTTAATTGAATAAAAGAGCCAGATGTGTCAATGCTAAAATATTTAATTGTACATAAATTAGCAAATGGGGGAGAACAAAGGCAGGGATGATATCTCTGCTTGGACTCCATTGTAAACGTGAAATTATGTCCCCCAAAGGGAAAACCTAAGAGGCTCAATTAAGATCTAATTGAGATTTTTAATGAAATTTTAAAGAAACCATCTTTTGTCACTTGCCCACAGAGCACTCTCAGACAACAAACAGCTGATGCTGACATTACAATGTGCTGAGAGACATCTGCTTTCTCTGGGTGGCATCTTTATTGCATTTTACAAGGGCTGTGTATTTCAAATGATAACAAAATGATATTTTAGAAGTTAGCACAGTTATTTTTAACACAGAAGTGACATCTTTATGCATCAACTGGTCTGCAGCCCTACTACCTCGATCTGTCATGGGAAAGAATTCTTATCCTATAGTAACTTCTAATTAAGTTTCTTTTTGGCATGAAACTCTTCAAGCCCTTGCTTGTGCTTAACCATGTCAGATCTGTCAAAATACATAAAGCTTTGATGGGATTTAATCCAAAACAGCTTGCTCAGAAGGATGTGTCACAGTCAGAAATTTATTTCTTCCTCTAATATGGACAGAAATAAGAAAAAAAAGTCATTTTTATGGTGGCACCTTGCCGTCAGAGCTCACTCAAAGCACCCCTATGTCCAGCAATGTTCACAATCTTAAGTTTTTCCTCAAAAAAAAAAAAAAAGTTCTTGCTCTAGCCACCTCATATTTTGCTGTGTTCTGCTTTTATGATGGTATGGAAAATATACTCACAGTAATAAATAAGTAAATAAATTAAAATCATTTAACAGGAAGAAACTGGAGACAGTACAGTGAGGATTCCAGAAGTCACAGGAAAATGCCTCCTTAGATCTGAAAAAGACTCAGTGTATCATCCATTTCATCCCTCTACAAAGCATGGGCAGACTAATGAAATGGTGGAGAAACGAGGCTGTTTAACTTAGCAATTGTTAAAGTAAGACAAGATGAAGGTATTTTATGAAATGGTTAATGGAGTGTCCACTAGGTGGAGAAATCTCACATGGGTCCACAGCTGGCCTTCAACCATTGCAATAATTCAGCTTCAGGTGTCTAATTGAGACTTTCTACAGGTGGGTTTGTGCATGTGAGCCTCGTCCATAATATCCCATTACAAATAGTGGAGATCTGAAACTGTTCAATCAAATCAAAGGCCTGCATTTGGTCTGCCATTAATTCTCTTCATAGACTCTATGGCCTGGGTCTTCACTTTCAGGAGTGGCCACTTGGGTGCTCAGCTAACATAGAGTCTTAGTTGAACCACATTTTCCATATAAGTGGCCGAATCTGGATGTAAGTGACCTTGCTTCACCTTTCCTTTAAATTTCATCTTGTTCTGCCTTACCTGATTCCATTAAAAGCTCCTGATGGTAGGCTTGCCCTTGCTGTTTGTCAGAAGACTTTGTTCAAGGCCAAGTACTCCAGCTCTGGCTGGGCTTTTCAGGTACAACCAGTAAAGAGAAAGTTCAGACTAGTTCTTAAGAAAAATATGTTCTGATTGCTATTCCTCTGCAAGATAAAATTAATGAAAAGTTGGTTTATTTCTCTGAAATTGGACTGAATAAGGAAAATAAATTTTCTTGCAAAGGTCAGTGTCACTGTAGTGAGGAGGAAATCATTGCATAGGTCAAGAATGACATTGCAATCCAGATGACATTAGCAGTTGCTTACAGCAACCATGAAAACAGACATTCCATTAATGTCTTCTGCAGAAATCTTTGGTTGACCTTAACAGCCTGTGTTTATTTTGCAGCTGATGTGAAGGAAGACACCTGTGAGATTATTCTGAGCTATTTATGGGAACAGGCCAAAAATATATCCCAACCAATGCCTAAATTAGAAGCCTAGGAGCAATTATTATTTTTTTCCAACAAAAGCAGCCACCTCTGAGCTAATGTGTATTTTGCCAACACTGAAGCAGTGTGCTATTATTATTTATTAGCTGTCCAACATAAACATCTTGAAACTCCAGACCAAAGTCAATTGTGCTGAGTGCTGTACAGTCGTAATTTAAGAGAGCAAAGAACAAATAGTCTGAAAAATAGATATACTGAGAAAAAAAAAATGATGGTGTTGAAGAGATCACAGGAGAAATAAGCCTTCTAGTCAAGGTGGTCCAACAGATGAGGGATAAAACCATGAAAAGAACTCTCTAACCCTAATCCTAAACTGTATCAAATTCAATATTTATCAGTTAACATTGCCATGGGTCAAATCACTTGAGTCACTCATGGCTTCTTTCTATGGTATTTGCATATGTGTGTATGAGATAAAGTAGATAAGCCATCTGGAAAAGAGTCCCATCAGAGCCACGCCACACAGCTCAGGGGCTACATTAGTCCTCTAAGTTCTTGAGAGGCCTGAAATACCAAATAAATATTCCTAACCTCCCAGAGAGAAAAGGCTATTTGGTTAATTTCAGCCACTTCTACTTGTGACTGCCACATTAATCACGTTAATAAATAATACCAAATTTAAAAAAAAAGAGAAAGCGTGCAATTTATGGGTTACATTCTCACTTTATTTCAGGAGCATAATTGGGAATTTTGAAAAACATAGGAGAAAAACAAATTATTCATATTATTCCATACATAACATCTATAGCCAGAACTGCTTGTATGCGTGTATATACAAGTCATGTATCTTACAAAGCAATATATATCCAAATACATATCAAGACAAAAGATAGAAAAATAAACCTTAAAAGTAGTATTTTCTCTTACTTTCAAAAGTCAGATTTTTTATTTTTTATTTTTATGTTTTTGAAAGAAAAAATGACAGCTTTTAATGACATTTAGACCCTCCTTTCCCCCTTAAAAAGACCAAACAAAGAACAAAGAGAGAAAAGAGGAGCCTTTTCAACCATGGATTTACAGCTGCAATTTTAACCTGAAATGAGTAGCAACAGGCTTTGTTTGGGTTTGGCTGGTGGCACTTTTCATAAGCCCTCTGAATGCTTTCAATCAGATAATGCCATTGCAACGATAACAAGTACTCAAAGAGGCACGAAATGGCCTTTGGGGATTTAAAAATAGCACCAGTGCTCTTGTTTTCCAATTTCTCTATTTTACTATCAAAGCCAGGCAATTCTCAAATGTAAACAATGCTGCAAAAGACTAACAGTCATAAAGTGTTTTACAAGCTGAAATCAAAATGATAGCTCTCATCTGCTGTGAGTCTTATTTAAAACAATCTGGATTTACCCCCGTATTTTCAGAGCTGCATAGAAATTTGTAACAAGGCTGTAACATTTAATCAATCACTATTGGCACAGATGTGAGGACGTACAACCCAGGGGTTTGAATTATGCTGCAGTAGCCCTTGAATTAATTCCATTTTTATTGGTAAACTGGTAAAATCAAGACTTATTCCATCAGGTCAGTGAGTTACAATGGTGTTGAACAATGTAATGAAATTCATAGAGTCAAACACGCAGAATAAAGAGCCTACCTCTGGCTCAACTTACTCCTGTTATATCCAGCACCTTAAAAGCTGGATGACAATTATGTGATGTGGCAAGAAGTATGGGCACTGGGATAGGGAAAATAATGACTCTTCTTAAAAGTTCTCTTCCTGATTGGAAAGAAGGCAATTAAAAGACATTAAGTAACGCAGCCTGAAATGTTTTGCAATGTGATGACGACAATCTTCTGAGCTGTAAAACTGTGATGTTTGCAATGCTTGCCTTTCCCAATAAAAGAAGTAAATCAGAGCGACAGTTTATTGTGGAATCAAACAGAGAAGCAAGCAGAAGCTTAATCAGGCAGGCACAGCAAGAGATCACTGATCTTATTCCTGTTAGCTTACCATCGCATTGCTGAAGTGAGAAACAGCAGAAATGCTACACATGTGACAGAGGGGACTTTGATAAAGCACTGTGACTACATGGGTGAGCAGGAGCCACGTCCCGCTCGCTATTTACGTCAGATCAATATTTAGGGGGAAACAAGTCTGCATCATCACATTTGGCACCCAGGACTGTGTTAGTCAGAGGCTGGATGTAAGGTTAGTCGCTGAGGCACCATGCTTTGTCATGTGGCAACTGAAGCTTCATGGTGGCCTAATCTCATTCTTTTTGTATGTCCGCTAACAAAGATAGAGTGAGATTGGTTACAGAGAATAAGGCTTCATCATATTTCTTCTTATCCTCATTTAAAAAACAAAACAAAAAAAAAAGTTGGAAAAACTGAGTTTACTATGGAAAGGGATTAGGTGTTTTACGTTAAGATTTTTCTCTGAATGTGTATACAGAACACACAATAAAATATAAAACTTAAATAGATATAGAAAATGACACAGGACAAGCAGACACAGTTAGAGAAAGGGCTCTGCTACACAGACCAGAAGAGAAAGTAAAAGAAGAAAATGTCAAAATATAGAGCCTAAAATATTGCCTTATACTTTAGCAATTCTCTGTAACTACCAGGATACTTAAGATGGCATTCACTTGCTCTACCTTCAGAGCCTTAAACATTTCGCGTGTAAGTCTGAGCTCATCATCCCCTGATGCAGTCATCCATCCGAGCTACAGACTGGAGAACAGACATTGCATTTTGATAAATGAAATCCATCCCAAACGTCCAGGTTAATCTCTCAGATCAGAAAAGCTCAGCTGTATTTTGCTGTAATTAGGAAGGACAAAGATAGCTTTGCTGGCCTCAGATCCTAGCCTGCAGGATTGTACCTGGAAACTAGCTTAAAACATTTTCGGTTTTAATCTGTTGTGATTCAATCCAGTTGACAGCACAGAACCACATGGCTATTCATTCACTCCCCAGCATTGGGATGGGGGAGAGAATGGAATATGTCTTAATTCAAAGACAGTTTAATAGGGCAGAAAATTAAAGGAAAATAGAATAATGATAATGATAGAACAGTATATTAAAAAAGTGAAACACAATGCAATTGCTCAACATCCACTAATTCCCAATCAGTCCCCACGCAGAGGCATATTTCCCCAGCCAACTCTCCCCAGTTTTATTGTTTAACATGATGATGCATTGTATGGGATATCCCTTTGTCTAGTTCATGTCAGTTGTCCTGTTTCTGTCCCCACCCACTCCTTCTGCATCCCCAGTCCCTCTCTGGAAGGACAGTTAAGCACAAAAAGCTGAAAGAAGTGCATAAGAGAAGGATGGAGGGAGCCATCACTGACATAACATCCTTGTTGTCTTGGTGGAAGCTGTAAGGAAGGACCCATCTCCTCCCTGCTGTCTTCCTTGTGTTCCTCTGCCATCATAATTGAGTAAGAGGTCCCCCTAGAACATGGCTTACATAATCTGACACCCACACTGGCAGGAGATTTATTGCCTATTGGAGATAATTATCTACTTCCCATTCCTTTGGATTAACTTAGGTCCCTAGGGTGACTAACTCATTTTTAGGCCTCTAATATTTAGACCTCAAGTGATGGTGCAGATTAATTTCACTTGGGGCCTATGCCAGCACTTTGTCATACCGCTTGACACTGATGATGGTCTCAGCAGTAAATGGTAAATTAGATTAGGTCTGTTCTCAAGTTTGTCTTGCAAATGTGGAAGCCCTCCGTGACCTTTTATTTCTTACACCTTCCCATGGATCACATCACAGCACTCTGAAATTACCTCCAGATTTATTCAGTGTTTCTTTGCTTTTCTCACAGCCAACATCTTCACTGCATTTGAAGGGTGACCCCAATGGTTGCTCTCAAATCTGTATTTTGTTTGCTACACATTCTGGCAGTGAGTTGCCATGAGTTTATACACAGCATATCCTTCAATACCCTCAAGGTCCAAATACCAGAACTGCACGTGCAGACAGATGCTGGTTGCAGGCCCATGGGTTGTGTAAAGGTATCCTGTGAGATAGATGCAATGCAGAAAGATTCTCCAAAAGCTTCTTTATCAGACCAGTATGGCAGCATATGTTAGGCTGACATCTAGACTGCAGACTTCCCCCTTGGAGAAGGTTTTAGCCTCTCTGTGTAGTCCATAATGGGTGAGTCACTGAGTTTGGGAGTATGCTTCCCCTCACCCTGAATCAGATCTTTAATATAGATTAAATGAAGCATGGCCCATTCAGCTCAGTCCTTTCTGTCACTGTACTGAGAAAACAGAACAATTTGCTCATGGAAGCTTGTTGCTGTCTATGGTCACATTCAATGAAAGTCCATTTCTTTGATTGTTCTTATTTAACAAATATCTCTGATGGCTACATCAAAGCTGTTTGTGTTGGACTCTACTTAGCTTCTTGGGGAAAATAAAGTTAAAATAATTCTCTGTTCTGCCATTTTTTTTCATATAGAATTAATTTCATGGCTACAGACCACAATGTATTCAGTTATCTACAGCTTAAAAAATGAAAGTAATTGTAAGACTTATATATATACAAAAAAATTGGTATGGGGCCTTTTCTGTCCCCTTTTGCTGTTTCCAAGGTCTGTTGTGCATATCAGTCTGCACCCTTCTGGGATGGTTCAATTAAGAGGAGGCTCAAGGGAGACCTTGTCACTCCTTACAACTGCCTGAGAGGAGGTTGTGTTGAGGTGGGGGTGGCCTCTGCTCCCAGGTAAAAGATAGAATGAGAGGGAATGGCCTTAAGTTGTAACAGGGGAGGGTCAGGTTGGATAATAGGAAAACTTATTAGAAAGAGCAGTGATGCAGTGGCACAGGCTGCTTGGGGAGGTGGTGGAGTCACTGTCCCTGGAGGTGCCCAAGAACCTTGGAGATGTGGCACAGAGAGACTTGGCCAGTGGGCATGGTAGCAGTGGGTTGGACTTGGTGATCTTAGTGTTTTTTTTCCAACCTTAATGATACCATGGTTCTATGATTATAAGAATCTAATTCAAAAGCCACTTCCTTTCCACAGTGTCGTGTTGACTCACTTTGGCCTGTGATTCCAAGCACCTGCTAACAAATACTTTATATATGTGCATATCACTGAAACAGCCAAGGCACATTTATTTCCTTCACTGAGCTTTGAATTAACAACTTGAGTGGTAGGCTGTGACTCTCATCCACCCAGTGTTTAGTCTGGTCTGAATATTCCATCTGCTTTCTTTGATTTTTGGCTGAATACTAATCATTTTAATTGAAAACAAATTTAAGGGCTTTAATTATTTACTCTGGATCCCCAAAGAGGAAGGCAGTTTAATCTTGAAGAGTCCCAGAGAAATTGATAAAGCCTAATCACTGAGAACTGTCCTGCAGATAATTGGGTGGCTTTGCATTTAAAAGTGAACAAATCGTGAATTGCTTTATTTAGCTTTAATTGGGCAGCCAGCACTGAAATAGGAGAACTTGGGTCACTCAACTCAACCTAGGCAAAGGCACAGTTAAAACATTTTTATCCTCTGTTGGGTGTGAAGTTAGTGGAGAGCTCAGTTCTTCACCAGTTGGGAATGACATGATGTGTCCTTGCATTTTCTACTGTAAATCTTATGAATGAAAGAAAGGGAAAGTGAAATCTATCTCCCAAGACAAATGTAGACTATTCTATATTTCTGCTAATTAACTTTCTTTGTTATTACTTACTTTTCTAAAATAGACATTTTCCACGAAGGAAACACTTATCATCATTGATTTCCATGGACTCAGAGGAAATAATTTTCTCACTCTTTTCCTTTAGATCAGAAACTGTTCATGGTGGTGTTTGTGGTTTGTTTGGTTTCTTTTTCAATGAAATTTCCTACAATCATCCTAGCATTTCTAGGAGTATTTCTACATTTCTACCTTCCTACTAAACAGCATATATAGGCCACTCTGGGCATAGATATCTTTTGCATCTACCTTGTAGCAAGATGAGTCCATTGATCAGAAATATAACTGCTGGAGTTTTAAGGTTAGATGACAGGAAATGCCTCAAGCCAGTGCCCACAGGTCAGATAAGTGAGTTAGAATCAGTGCTTTCATAGAATCATAGATTCATAGATTCATAGAATGGCTTGGGTTGGAAGGGATCCCAAGGACCATCAGACTCCAACCCCCTTGCTGCAATCAGGGCCACCATCCTTGATATCTAACACTAGACCAGGCCCCATCCAACCTGGCCTTGAACACCTCCAGGTACTTTCCATAGGAGTGATAGCACACGATGCTCCAATCGAGGTTTCAAAGCAGGCAAAATTCTTCAGTGCTTTTGTTAATCTCAGGGTTTCCCAAAGCAGTCCTTTCTGGAACTGAAATTAGTTCCATGAATTATCTGCCTGAAAAAAAATTCAACTTTAATTGTCTTACGCAAAGTCCCTTCAGACATTCTGGCAGTGAGGATAGGTGTCTAAGAAATACAAGTTTGCCATTATTACGTAAAAAAAAGATCAGAAGACTTTTTTTTTGTACATTTGCTCAAATATAATAGATTTCCTGGATTTAAGCAATCTAGAACTTGTGAGAGTACAGTGCATTGCACTGCTTTTGAGTTAGAGTACTAATGTGGAGGTGAAGACAGGACAATTGCAATATCATTTTTAATTGTTCCACACTGCTATCAGCCTTCTTTGGATTTTGGACAAATAATTGTGACCATGCTTCATTTCACCTGGGTATAAGACCCTGACTGTTGCTACCTGAGATCTTATAAGAGAAAACTATAGCAACCTAAAGAAGACGATTCATCTCATGATCATCGATTCTCTGATGATGATCAGAGAAATGACTCACACTCAGGAATGGGGCAAGAACTAAGATGGCCTTGCTCGTGCTTAATTGAGACCTTGGGAAAGTGGGGAATGGAAAACAAACATATCTGAACATCTTATGTCCTTTACCTATGTGTAGGAACAACCATATCCTGGTACGTGCAGCTGCTACTAAGCCACAACTGATACAGAAATAGGAACCTTCATGAGTTTTATGGCTACCATATTTCAAGATAGTAAATAATTAGAAAGGTGAACTAAGCAACCCCAAAGCAGTGGATTTTGATGCGTGCTCACAGAGAGCATTCATAAGACCACATTTTCCAAGATCTCCACTTCATCTGGCTGCTCCTGTCTCCCTACCTTTTTCATAGGTCTTCTCAGTAAGGATGAACCACTAGAGGCACCTTCTTTTCAGTCAGAGAGTGGTGAGGCACTGGAACAGGTTGCCCAAGGAGGCTGTGGATGCCCCATCCCTGCAGGCATTCAAGGCCAGGCTGGATGTGGCTCTGGGCAGCCTGGGCTGCTGGTTGGTGACCTGCACACAGCAGGGGGCTGTAACTGGATGAGCATTATGCTCCTTTTCAATCCAGTCGATTCTATGATTCTATGATTCTATGATTCTATGATTCTATGATTCTATGATTCAAAGTTAAGTTCTTTCCTATGAGAGTGGTGAGGTGCTGGAACAGCTGCTCAGATAGGTTGTGGATGTTCTATCCCTGGAGGTGTTCAAGGCCAGGTTGGATGGGGCCCTGTGCAGCCTGGTCTAGTATGAAATGTGGAGGTTGGTGGCCCTGCATGTGGCGGGGTGTTGGAGATTCATGATCCTTGAGGTCCCTTCCAACCATGGCCATTCTGTGATTCTGTGATTCTATGGAAACCTCCAGTTATTTGGTATAGCTTTCAACATAATCTAGTATCTTGCTTAGGCAGGTGTAATCTTTCCCTGGAAATGATTCTTTGTATATGAGCAAGAGGAAGCTCGTTAATAAATCAGTACAGAGAAACTGGCAAGGGATACATCTCAGTGCCTGTTCTTTCTGAACTATTGTTATTGAATAATCTACTGTTGTTTATGTTTTGCACACCACCAGTTGCAAGTTATCATTTTTTTGAGAGATGCAATATGTTGAAATGTTATTCCCCATACTGACAGCCTACTAACATTCTTTACTGCTCCAATAAATCCAGTTTCATACAGTTTAGCATTGCTCAGATCAGCACCTGATCTGTCTCCTTACTGTCTGGATGAGGAGCTATGAGATATGGTTTAGTAGCTTGTGATAGTAACGGTAATGGGAAGATGGTTGGACTAGATGATCTTGTAGGTCCTTTCCAACTTTGTGATTCTATGATTCTATGAGTCTATCATTTTTCTAGCCTATTATTTCCATCAAACTTAATTCTTCAATTTTTTTTTTCTTCCAATTAGAACATTGCATTAGTGAGAAGTAAAGCAGAGATGTTGTTGGTACTTACTCTAGAGAACTTTACTCTGTTTTTCTTTTTTCCTTGGGCTCAGCTTGGGATTCTTTAATGTTGTATGCATTTAAAATTAACAAATAGAAAAAGAAGCACTAAGAAAGATGTTCAAACAGCTATTTTCCATGACCAATTCCATACCCTCTGAAGGACCTCAAAACAGCTTTGACATGTTTGAGGTTAATTAAGGAAAGAAACTTGGATTCAAGATTGTATGAACAGTTCCAAACCTGCAACTTCTATTCCTTGTGGCAAATGAAGGCAACAAATGGAAATGGCAATTTGGAAATACACTGCTTTCCTCTCTTCTGTTCATAGTTATTTCTCTTGTTTTCTGTATGGTTCATAAGTGACCTGGATACATCCATACTGGACTTATATAGCACTTCAAGTAACGTGTTGTTGTAATTATAGGATTTTCTTCAGTAGGATAAACCATCCTATTTCTTCAAGTCTAAACCACATGAAAGGGAAATTTGAGAAAAATTTAGCTTGGTTCCTGTACCAGTATTTATCACAGCACGTGCAGGTAGGAGACAAGTTTCCTTCCACTTGTAAGCTCTGGAGACAAGAATTTCCAACCATTAGATCTAATGTTTGTGGTCTCCTCCAGCTGGGATGCTGTGATGGTGCACGCAGGGATAGGAATGCACCCTGAGCAGTGGCTGCTGCTTTCTATGGCGATGTTAACAAGACCAGTGCTGATGTGTGAGCTCAAGAGCCTTCCTAGTTCAGTCTTCTCCTCCTTGTAGCTGCTACCATCTTCTTTTGGAAGAGCTATCACCCTAAGGGGAATATATCGTGTAATTGATGTTTTATGGAAGGCTCATACTGTTTCAAAAATGAGTTTGAAATTACCATAGTCTTGCTGTACTGGGATATGGGGGGTTGCCTGATGAGACAAATTTCCCCCAAAAGAAATACGTACAAACATCTTATTCTTCTCCACAGTCCATTTCGCATTTTAGAGCTGTAAAGAATCAGGGAATTAGTGCAACAATATTTCTTCTCAGGTGCCTCGGGATAAGATCTGATTGAATAGGATTTGTCTGAAGCAAAAGAAAAGACGACACCACTGGATGAGTCATGGATAAAACTGTACATTAGTCTGGATAAGTTCAGCATTAACCTTTTCATTTAGCATTGATGTTTGAGCCTTTCTCTTCCTTAGAAATTCCAAAGGCCTTAACTCCAATGGATCTGGGGCATAAGAAGTTCTCTCTCTTTCATTTTCCATTCATTCCTTTATCTGCCACTTCTCCCCTCAAGCTCTCAAGCTCCAAATCCTTACTTTAACTTAGTTAGGAACCCAACTGAGGTAAAAACAATAAGAGAGAGTCTGTCATCCTCAGTAAGAGCAAACAAAGCAAACCAAACAAAAGCTGTCAGGATCAGGAAACCTTTTTTTTTTTTTTCCTCTATGAGTTCAAGTTCTCTTGAAATGTCTGTTTATAATTGTCTGTGTCAAATTGCAAATAAAAACTCATCGGAACAAATTTTAGAACTGAAAAAATGAAAGATATCCTTTTTGCTCGACACGGCTTTGTGCTTTTAGAGGAGGCAAAATAAATTCTGTTTATTTAGGCTTTGTTTTCAGAGAAAAGTGATAAGGGTGATCATGTCCATTTGGCAGGAGCTTGGACCTCTGGAAGTGCATTCAATCAGAGATATTTTCTAAAGCAGAAGGAGTCAACAAAAAGATTTGTTCTGCTTTGCCATTTCTTCAGTTTCTTGTTCTCATTTCAAACAAAAGTATATGATTTCTGGGCAGTTTTTCTTTATGCTAACTTTTGGGTTTAGGATTTGTCAGTGCCATTGCCTCTGACACCAGAACACCATTTTTGTGTCATGTCTTCTGGTGGTTCTCCTTAGTTATAAAAGCAGCACCAAACATTTATTTTTTCCTCTACATGACTGGAAGATGTTGACAGCAGCTATCTGCTGTGTCTCTCCTGAAATCTAATTGCCTAAAGAAGCATTTTGTACTCCTTCTGCATAACAACTTTAAAAAATTCTGGCCTTTACTGAACTGAGATGCATCCCAGTTCACAATAAAATGAAGAATTACTCCGATTTTATGTATTTCAGAGGCTTGAAATTGTTACGCCCAGCTGTCATTATAAACAGAAGACAAGCAAATTTCAGAAAAATTCCTAAGTGCATAGTAGTAGCATTAATTAATTAATGGCCTTGTCCACTGATGACATAAAACAAACTATTCTGCCTGCAGTGTTGAAATAGGTCAATTGCTTTTTCCACAAGCTAGTTCAGATAAATGACATTTCGATATCTCTAGAACGTTGTCATGTCAGTACAGATAAGGAAACTTTGAAAACCCAATGCATTCTTCATTCTGTGACATTTAATAGGCAGTAGCATGAAGGTGGATCATCAACATTTGCATATTACAATTGTTTTTGCATAGATTTGGGAGGACTGAATTAACAGGGACCTGTTAATTGTATCAGCTTTTTAATTAGCTTATTTCACTACTGTTCTCAAATATCTATGCAAGAGAACTTTAAAGTAGCTGCTGAATAGATGTAAGCCTTAAATTAAAACGTGAACACAGTTTGTCTCTCCTTAGCTTCTCGGATCTCTCAGATTGATTAATTGAATATAGTGCAGCTGTATTTGTTAATATTCATTGAGACAAAGATGAACCAGGGAAACTAATAAAGAAATTAATCTTTGCAGACTGCAGTCCACTAAAAGCAGTCTAGACATCCAAAATCACCCATTTCTCTCTTAAAATGGGAGATTAAGGTGCACAGTTGAGCTATTGAATTAGTTGTGTCCAATGCAAGTCAATGAGGTGAGAAAGGGTGGGATCTATAATGGCCATCTCCTTTGATGTGGAATCACCTTCTGGAAGGATCCGTATCTATCACTGACTGCAGACCTATCAGCAGTTAATCTGTGTTGAACACCAAATACTACGCACTGTCTGAGATGACTCACAGCTTGTGATCATGATTGGTGCTTTAGTGTCTTAATCTCAAACTGTCCTTCTGTTTTCTCTAGAAAATTGCCCTTTAAGGGATGAATCTAATAAACAGTGCTGGTAATATTGTCAGTACTTTCGACTGGAAAACAAAAAATAAATATCCGTCAAGGTCTGGTTTGAACTGGTAGCAGCAGCATGAAACTTATTGTCTTATAAACTGTGGGCTCTATTCCTTAAAAATCAAAGCAAGTACCAGGCTAAAATGTCAAAACAAAGTGATAAACTGCCAAATATTATAAAGAGAGGAATTATCAGAAAAGACTTGAAGAGGATCTGGTATTGTGTGCTACCTGTAGCAATGGAACGACACACAAGGAGATTGTGAGAAACAGATCAGTACTTTCTTATAATTAATGTGTTCTGACTCTGCACTTCTACGAGGAGAAATAAAGACAGACAGCATTAAAGTCCTCCCCTGACCTCACTTTGATCACAAGTACTACTCCCTTGGTGTTTCTCTATTAAGTAATGTAAGTGAAGGATGAACTCTTTATGTGTGGTATCCTCCTGTGTCACAACAGGACAAGGACAACCATCTGTTGGTTTGGGAATAGGTTTACTGATGACTCTGCAGACCCCCGATGTCCATATACAGCCTCCATAGAGACACAGTAGAATGGAAGACAACTGTGTTCCCACAGCCACTGCATTTCATAGTCCAGCACATAAACAGAAACTCAGATTAATTCTAGAGATGTAAACCATCATGGTACCTCCACCTTAGGACAAAGCCATCTACTACAGTCATGGAGCAGACCCTTGGGACCTACATAACCTCGAGCCACATTAGGATGAGCCTCACTATTTTGTAAGGTGAAAATTTAAACCAGAAAACAGTGGCAGTCCATGTGAAATGATAGGCATGTCTCTTGTGATAAGGCACCACTTAGGACACAACAACAGTAAAAACATCTGGTCTGTTTGTTATTTGCATGTATGTATGTTATTTGTATGGTGGAATTTCACTGCTTTGGTTGAGTCTTGTCTAATTATTATTTCTGTTCACAATACAAATAGCTCTCTGCCTGTAATTCTACCTAAATATTCACTGCACTAGCCAGACTCTAAAAGGTACGATTCTTAATTGCCTCCCTGAAACTGTACTTGTTTCCACTAGATCGTTATGCAAGATGAAGGTAATTTAATTTGGCTTCTGTAAGAAACCTTGAAGACTGCCAACAGTTCAGAAAACAGATTACAGCAAATGACAGGGGATTTTAGGTTGTTCATTTCTTTGTTTTCCAGAGTCTCCACCCACTCCAGCTTCCATCTGTTGGGTGCTGTTTTTTTTCCCCCACTGCTTCTGAAGGTCCTTTATTAACGTTTTGTATCCTTCTGTTTCCACAGAAATGTTTATTGTCAGAAAGACAGGCGAGCACAGAGCAGACTGCTTGCAGGAGTGGAGGAAATGACAGCCTCATCCCTGATGAGACATTTTTCCTCTTGGTAAGGGACAACAGTGCATCATTGCAGTGGGGGTGTTGGAGAAAATGCAGGGGATATATATTCAGTGTATCCTTAAGTATTATTCTCACAAAGCTTTATTTTTTCTGGGATGAAAAGCAGCACCTTTTCTGCTGTAAATAAACATGGGTATTCTAAGGGACTGTGCATGCAAACATGGATCTTTGCTCATAGAGGTGAATGGAAATATGGAACAAAACCAGTCAGACTTTGCCAAAACAAAAATCTCTGAACATCTTGAACAATTTCATATTAGATTAGTTTGGTGTCTTGTTAGTGATATTTTAGAGGAGTTCTGTATGTTTGTTCTTAAGTCAGTTGCATAAATAATAAAAAATATAAAGGAGAGAAAACCAGACTTTAATTGGAAAATATATGTATAAATATATATCTTCCCATTATTTATATTCAAAAGCATTTTCAATTAAACATTTTCAACCAGATTGTCATGAAAAAGTCCTGCATTTCTACTATGTGTAAACCAAACCTACTATTAAGAGAGGTGATTGAAACTGTGGGCAGGATGATCATGCTAACTTATATCTAGATAGGACATTAATGAAGTCGACCTGAATTTTTCAAGCATTACCATTGGAAAATTCTACCATAAAGACTCTACCACAAAAATTTTGCAACCTAAGGTGATGGGAAGTCAGATGGTGAGTGTATGATGGTCCCACAGCTTCATGGTGGCACACCTGGAGAAGACAGATGACCTTGAGTTTGTTTCAGGAAGTCACAGCAATGGAATTCATGCCCTCTAACAAGTTAGAATAGGAGCGTTATAGAATCATATAAATGAATAGTGATCTTCAAAATCATCAACTCCAACTATCAACCTATCTTACTGAGTCCCATCAGCAAACCCTGTCCCTTATTGCCACCCTAACTACATAGAAGGTAGCCATAACCAAGCCATCCAACCTTTGTAAAGGGCTACTGGGTGTATGGAGGTGTATCCATAGGATACCTGAATGCAAACCAAATCATGTTAAAAGTGTGCTTTAGGACAGATTGAGTTTTAGTAGGGAAGTGCAGACCTCCCTTCTTTGACTTCAGAAATTTAGTACTTAACTCAGATGCCCCATGCAGTTGTTTAGTGCAGTTTGAGATGCCATAAGTATTCTTCTTGGTTTCTAGCTTCTGCAGAGGTCTTTCACAGATCCTGTGCCATCTGTCCATGCCCTAAGGAATTCATCTCAAGATTAAGGCATCCAAACTCTAAGTGCAAGTTTCTCCATGTGAGATGAGTGTTTTAGCTCCATTTACATTCAGCAGAGATAATCTAGTCGATCTGGTTGCTAATGGTGATCAACCAGCAAGGACAGGATTTAGTTGCCAAACAGAAGCATTCACTGTCATTTGAGGCACTGTGGGGTACTCTCCTGGTTTCCAACTACACCAGCAGAAGGGTGAGAGAAAAATCCTGTTTAATACCTGATGGTTCCATGCAGATGTGTTAGTTCAGATTTTAAGACAACAGAATTTCCTATAGCCACCAGGTTCTCATGTAGATATCTACATGTAGCTGCTCATGTGTGTAGATATTTTAATTTCATTTTGCCTGATCCTCCTTCCTTCGCCTTGCCAGACCCACAGGTATGTCAGCATGGAGAGGATAAAGTTTATATTATTTAATGTCACAGTGATAATGCTCAATTAGAGCGTTTTCATTCACATCTGCAAAGGCGGGTGCCAAGAAAAATCATTTCAATCTGTTTGATGTTCCAGATTGTGAAATGGTCAATTAAGAAAAGGACTGCAAGCACGAATGTTCCTTCAGTAGATGCAATTAGAAATATTGCAATCACTCTCTGCACAAACAGCTCTATCCATTGCCTCTTGCTCCTTTAGCCTAGCAGAAATGTGATAAACTTCATCCTTTATGCTTAGAATAAAAGTGCATTAGAACTTTCACAGCCCTTTTGAAGTCTTATTTTATTTTAATTCAAATTTAACTGAAATGAGAAGGAGTCTTTTACAGTTTTTTGGTTTTTTTTTCATTCTTTTTTTTCTTTCTTGAAATTTATTTGTTCATTCATTCATTTCACTTCACCATTAAGGAATATGAAACCTGGCATATAGGAAGTGCTAGCTTTCCATGCAGGACAAAGGAAAATACCATGATAATCACCGAATGGGAAAATGGGAAGTGAAAAAAAAAATAAAAAAGAAAGTCAAAAAAAGGAGAGAAAAAAAGAGAAAAAGAAAAGGAAATGAGAGAAAATAAAATATGAGAGGAAGAAAATTCTCCATTTCCCTCTTGGTTCACAATCTCTGCTTTTTGAATTTTCATTCAGACAATTTACACAAGAAAGCATTAAAAATCACCTGGAGAAAAACAGAAAGAATGTGAAGGGCTGCATAGGCCTAAAGCTTTTTAAATTTCCACAGCATAAGGAAAAACAAACAAACAAACAAACAAACAACAGCAGAAAGTGGGTTAGGATCCTTTTATTTCATTCCAGTCTTCAAATTAAAATTTTGTGTCCATCCTAGATCTGAACACTGAAGTCAAATCTTCAAAATCATGAAGCCAGATAAGGATATTTTACAAAAGATATATTTTCAATTATTTTCAAGACTCGCAACACATCCCTGTTGTGTTTTTCATTGTGACCAAGAGATCCTGAGGACTTTCTTTAGATAAAACGTAGAACTGAGGCATCAAGGTGAGCTTCTCGCACATTTGTATCAATTTATCTTAAAAAACTATGATTCCTTGCAAGATGAGCTTTATAACTGGAGCATTGAAAGGCTTGAATGTCTTCAAAATTTTGTCATCAATTGACTGATTGAGCAATTTTTCTTTATGTCTCATTCAGGAGTCAAATAACAAGAATAAAAGCCGGCATTGCTCGGAGAGGAGAAAATAAGGAAAATTTTACTAGAAAGTGACTCTTCCATAAGCCTACTCATTTTCATTAACAGTTTGAGATGTGATGAAGATGATTAGAAATTCATCTTATTGTGAGTGACTGCCAGATGATGGGTTGTTCAGTGCAGACCACCAGTGCTCTGAGTTAATCAGGCTCATGCTGAAGTTGATTGAAGTGCAGTGATTGAATTCACCTATCAAGAGAAGTTCATCGGTTCTTGGGAAACAAGGTCAAGATTCCCTCCATGGCAACACCAACATTTGAACCTACTTTACAATAGAAAAAAAAGGTAAATTAATTCTTATTGTTGTTATTATAAGCAGTCTAAATGGTTTGTTCTCATTTTCATTATTTACATCCAGGCCACAGAATTTATGCATAAGCTTTTTGGCAGGAGCTGAAAATAGCAGGAAAAGATTTGCCAAACACTGAAAGGATTTCTTTTGCAATTATCAACCACTGGCAACTTAAGCCAAATTTGTGATATATTGTCTTTAGGGACAGTAGGGACCACTGCCAGCAAATCTCATGGTATCACAAGACAAATCATTGCATTTGGGTAAATAAACTGTTAACTAGTTGTGGCCCTGCATGTGGCAGGGGGGCTGGAGATTCATGATCCTTGAGGTCCCTTCCAGCCCTGGCCATTCTGTGATTCTGTGATTAGCAAATTTCTTCCATGTGGTACAGAGAGGAAGAGAGTCTTATCTATGGCAGGCCTAAATCCAGTTAATTCAAAGGTTAATGAGAATTTTTCTATTAACTGATATAAGAGGAAAACAAAGTAGTAATTGGCACAGATTGCCTGCTGGAATAATGGGATATAATTCTTACCTTAGTGGGAATACAAAGATAAGGATTGGACTGTCCCAGGTGTTAACTATTACAGAAAAATTATCAAGTAGGAAAACATAACAGTAAGAAAGATGAATAAGTGTTATTAATTGTTTTGTAAAAGTGTGTCTGCATAGAGCCCTGGAGGAGTGTTTATTATGGAAATAAAACACTGAGAACAAGCAGGCTTTTGTATTTCTTTAAGGAAATTCAGCATATTCCCTTCCAGCACATGTATATAAATAATGGATTGTTTAAGGTTTATTACTCTTTTTTTTTTTTTTTTTTTTTTTTTTTTTTTCATGATTTGTCCTTCTGTCAGGTTTGTAGTTCTTAAAATGACATTTGCAACCTAACCATTTTCTACAGCACTGCTGGTTCCCTCCTCCTGGCAGCTGGCTTTGCTTATAATAGCATTTATTGCACTGTCTCCTGGGCCTGTTTTCTTATGATCCCTGCAGTCTAATGAATGGTCTGTGACATTATTATGGGCTTGCTAATTTCCAAACAGATATTGTTCCATGGCTCAGTGCTTTCAGTGTGATGATTGAGCAGGCAGTTGCCCGGTGCTGAAAACCTTGAGTTTGATAATATTTTCAAGCAAGTTCAGCATCTTCGGAAGGCTGCTGTGTTACTGAGTCAGCATGATAGGGGAAATATGCAAAACTACCTAAACGGGGCACAGAAAGATTTTAAAAAGTGCAAAGAAGTAAATTGAGAAATCATGATGAATGTTGCGAGAGAAATGAGATGATTCTCATTCTTATTGAAAAATGAGAATGTCTGTGCTGATTACACTGCTATGGTCCCATCTTCATCGCCAGCCACCAGCCAGGCTGTGTAAAAGCAAATGCTTTTCTCTCATCTTTCTTCACGTTGAGGAAGAATTTAACTTCTTGGCAAGGCCTATATATCACAGTTTATCTTCCTCAATACTGCACAGCTCACTGATTGAGTATCTGTGGAGAGACCTGTGAATCTCTTGCAAATTAAATGTAAATGTGAAGCCGAAATAACAAACTTATTCCCAAAGAGTTTTCCAGCAAGACAAAGTGTGAACTTGGCTTCAAGATTTCAGTACATCAGTTTAGTCCCAGTTATAAAATAAAATGAGGCATATAAACCAACATTGTTTTATCCAGGCACACTGATGCTAAATAAGTTCATCTCCCCCACTTCCTCTTTTCTCCTACTAGCACATTAGACTACCATAATGTAGAAAATTGTTCCTGGTTTGTATCTCAAAGTTTAAATGTTCTTTCAATTAGACGTAATTAATTCTGGATCATAAACTGATCCTAGGGAAACAGCATGTCTTTTTTTGGCAGCCTTTCAGTATCTAAAGGGGCTGTAGAAGGAAGGGGGCAGAGTCTGTAGCAGGGTCTGTTCTGACAGGACAAGGGAAAACGGTTTCAATCTAAAAGATTTAGACTGGATATAAGGAAAAAGCTATTTACAATAAGGGTAGTGAGGCACTGGCACAGAGAGGCAGTGGTCCCCCATCCCTGGAGACACCCAAGGTCAGAGGATGGGGCTGTGAGCACCTGATGGAGCTGTGGGTGTCCCTGTGCATTGCAGGGGAACAGATGACCCTCGAAGATCGCTTCCAGCTCAAACGATTCTATGATTTGACTATGCTGATTGAAGCACTGAAGACCAGTAATTAATTTTTCTGGTTTATAAAAGAGGCTGTACTTAAGTGCACTGAGACACCACAGCAGAGTTTTCCTTTGGCACTGGATGCAGGAGGAATTTTGCTGTGGGTGAATGGTACTGAGCTGCTAACTTCAGTGTGCCCCTAGACGTGGCTCCACCAGCCATGAAAGGACTGCTCTCTGGGCTTTTGGGTACAGATCAGAATTCACAGCTTGGTACTAAATGTGTTTCCTGCTGTTGTACTTCAAGGATGCCAGCACATGTACACATAAACATGAAACATTTAGGATACATACAATGTTATCTCAAAAAAGATGAAAGCTGTTGCATAATTCTGCTATTTTGAATGCCTTTGCTTTTAACTCCAAAGGTTGCCACCCTTCCAGCTTGCTGTTGTATATATTGCAGTTTGTTGCTAACACATGGCAATTGTCATCAGTTTCTAGTTCAGCTTGAACGATATCTTCTTGAATGACCATTAGAAGAAAAATAAAAAAGGAAAAAAGCACACACTCAACCGTCCCTGCAAATACTGCAAGAGGTGTGGATTAAGTAATGCCTTTTGTTTATAAATAGGAAATCAATGAAAACATGCATTGCAGTCCTGCCAGAAACTTAAAATAGATGTTGACAATACAAACAGAGCAGAATTCACTATAACTGGCAACACACACATCACCTCTTCAGCAAGATTTCAGCAGCCAGAAAAGATTGATTCAGCTTTCAGGACAGATGGGAATTGCCTTCTGACTTCATACAGTACTTTTCCTAGATGCCTGACTAAACCAGATTAACTCCTTGGGCTCCATGATTGTCCATAGAATCTAATTCTGATGGGCAACAGGTTGGCCATGAGCCAGCAGTGTGCCCTGGTGGCTAAGAAGGCCAATGGGACCTGGGGTGCACCAAAAAGAGCTTGGGCAGCAGGGCAAGGGAGGTGATCTTCTCCCCCTATCTACCTGGGTGAGGCCACATTTAGACTACCGTGTCCAGCTCTGGACTCTGAAAAAGACAGGGACCTCCTAGAAAAAGCCCAGTGGAAGGACACAAAGGTGATACAGGGCCTGGAGCATTTCCCATATGAGGAAAGGCTGAGTGACCTGGGTCTGTTCAGCCTGGGGAAAAGAAGATTCAGAGGTGAGCTTATTAATGTTTATAAATATCTAAAGAGAGGTGGAAGGCAAATGGATGAAGCCAGGCTCTTCTAGGTGGTGTGTAGCGATAGGACAAGGAGCAATGGCCTAAAATTTGAACATAGGATGTTCTATAATAACACGTAGAATAACTTCTTTACAGCAAGGATGACGGAGCACTGGAACAGGTTGCCCAGAGAGGTTGTGGAACCTTATTCTATGGAGCTACTCAAGACCCATCTGGACGCCTTCCTGTGTGAGCTACTGACTTGATGATCTGTTGAGGTCCTTTTCAACCCCTGGAATTCTGTGATTCCATGTTTCTGTAATTAAAGATGGGAATATTACGGTCCCTGCTGTTTGGTTCAGATATCTCCTAGGTGATACTGTATTAAAGCCTTTTCAGAGTCATTACAGTTGGATATACAATCACAGAATCATAGAATGGCTTGGGTTAGAAGGGACCTTGAAGACCACACAGTTCCAACCTCCTGCCATGGGCTCGTTGCCCCCATCAGCCCAGGGCTCCATTCAGCCTGGCCTTGGGAATTTCCATACGACTCATAGGCCATAAAGATAGCTTCCTGATGATTGAAGGTCTTGATATAACAACTGTTGATCAGGCAGAAGTTGAGTGGTCTCTGTAGCACACATGGAGTGAGCTTCCTGAATCTGCTTGTAGTTAAATAGACATCAAGATGTCTATATACCTTCAAGAAAAAAGATCCATAAGCAGAATCCTGATGGTATTCAGAAGTGTTGGAACTGGCAGTACACTTGCTGTATTCCCCTGTTCAGAAGTCTAGGAAGTGGAGCACGCTGCTTCGGTGCTTTCAGAAAGGGAGGAATGATATCAAATAATGATTGGAAAGTGTGATCCGTAGAATCATAGAATCACCAAAGTTGGAAAAGACCCACAAGATCACCCAGTCCAACCATTCACCTATCACCAATAGCTCTCACTAAACCATGTCCCTCAACACAATGTCCAAACGTTCCTTGAACACCTCCAGGGTCGGTGACTCTACCACCTCTCTGGGCAGCCCATTCCACTGCCAGTAAATCCAGATTTACTCTGTGAGAAATCATCCTAAAAACACACAGGCCTGGATAACTAGCCACATGGCAGGTAATTGTCTCCTCTTTTCTTCTGCTGTGCTGAATACTCACTTCCCCACAAAGTAGAGAAAAAGAAATCTCATGTGCTCTTGTTTCCATTCCCTTATGGATTTTCTGCCTTTTATTTTGTCCCCTCTTGATGCATTTTTTTTTATCTCCCAGCCATATTACAAAAAAGCCCCAAACAAATAGACCCCACTCCAATAAAATCCTATTGCTTTGAATTGGCTATTGTACTTGTGTTCCAAGCAATTGCATTTCAGAAACAAATATTTTTATGATTTTAAGCACAGAGCAATCAACAGCACAATTCTCTGTTAAAAAACAGCAGCATTTCACCATAAAGGGAATAGGAAGAAGAAGTCTCAGAAGAAATACTCCCCCAGCAAAATATTTCTGCTCTCTGAAATGTGTCACTTCCATAATTCATTCTGTGCTCTGGGAAATAAATACAACCGTACTGGAAATGAGCATTTAATTAGCGCTCTACTACAAATACCAACCACCTCCTGTGTTAATAACTAACGTTTGAGGCTGTAAATGTTTACCAGGTAAATATCATGTCCTTATAAGGATTTGCTGTGTTCATGCATGGAAAATTAAGGGGATGAATTTGCTGGTTTGGTCATCCAGTGTCTTAGGGAGATCAACTGATGGCATAATATAGCGTGATTAGGAGGTGCTGGAGGTCAAGGAATTGCCATAAACTTGCTGGGGGAATGGGGGAATGAGTTTCAAGCACAGCAGTGACAAGAGCAACAATGATTTTTATGCAGTTAAAGTCACAAAAAAGGTATTCACATAACCACAAAACGATTTTCACTGGAAACGTAATGATGGTTTCTGTGACATAGCCTATGCTCAGTCCAGGAATTTGGAGATGTCCTCCTGGAGGGGTCCAGGAACTGCCTGTTTCAAATTGTGATGTGGTCAGAGAATGGACCCTGTGCAGAGAGAATTGTGAAGATCACAAGCCCAAGGGCACACTGTGCAATGAGGAGGTTGATGCTGTACCAGCAGTAAAGAAGAGAGTAGCACAGGGACCAATACATTTATATGTGTTTTCAAATGGAATTTTAGCACGTACTAAAAAGAAATATCTGGAGCTGAGACTGGAAACTAAATCTCCCCCATCCAAGGGACAGCCCCAACCAGAATTCATTCAACAGAATACTAAAGCAGCCAGAATGCTAAAGCATTGCTAAAGCAGCCATAATGGATTTCTACAGTTCTATATACAACTAGGCAGAATTCATACAAATAAATCAAATGAACAAAAACATGGTATTAAGCCTCAATTTACACAAAGCCATGTGCACTATGGTTTCATTTCACTCCTTTCTGGCAGTGCTCATGTTCACATCTAAGACAGAGGGACTCCAGCAGTGCACATCTTCAGCAATCCCAATATTCCCTCTGGGACTTCCATGCCTTCTGCAGTGTATCTTCCACCTCCACTGCCCATTGGAAGAGACAAACTTAGAAGGATAAAAAAGACAAATATCTCAGATGTTTTCCACTTTTCTAGGTTCTGTACTCTTGGTGCAAAGAGAAGAAGGATGTTTCTCACACAAAATGTTTATTCTGAAATTCTCATGATGATGCACCATGGTGATGACTGGGAGATAACCATGACATATAGCAGATATGTAGTACCTACATCTATGGTTTATGTCAGCGATTCCAATCTGTGAGCAATTCAGTTCATCTGGTGCTGGCAGAGGTGGCAGATAATTTGGAACATCCAGTGCATGCTGAGGATGTTCATGGATATGCAGCTCTAGGTCCAGTGTCAGGCAGCTCCTGCTGCCATATTAGTAGCTGCTCTTTAAGTTCTGCCCTGGGAGGTACCCCCCAGAGTGTGGAAAATGTGGACTTTGACATAAAGCCACTCTGCACATATGAGCTGACAACAGAAATTATTTTTCAAGTTTCTCTACCTGGCAACCTTTTCTGTAATATGGAGAGAATACTCACATTTATGGGATATGTGAGGTGCCCTCTGGCCTTGTGTCTGATAATTATGCCGCACAGGAGAAACTGTTCCTGTAACTGATTAACCAGCTGGCATTAAAGGAATGTTTTGCTTCATTAAAACCAAGTTGGGTGATATTTTTCCCCCTTTGTCACACGTTGTGCTTATGTTATTTCAACGGACTCTCTTTGCAACAGACAGGAAAAAAGAGGAGAGGAGAGGAGAGGAGAGGAGAGGAGAGGAGAGGAGAGGAGAGGAGAGGAGAGGAGAGGAGAGGAGAGGAGAGGAGAGGAGAGGAGAGGAGAGGAGAGGAGAGGAGAGGAGAGGAGAGGAGAGGAGAGGAGAGGAGAGGAGAGGAGAGGAGAGGAGAGGAGAGGAGAGGAGAGGAGAGGAAAATAAAAGAAAATAAGAAAGTAGATTGTTTAATTAAAAATTTCTGCAGACTAGTCATTCCTCAATCTAATATTTGTACTGATATAGGAAGGATCTAACTTGAACTTTGAATTATTCTTTTTTATTGTTTTTGATGAGAAAGGGAAACCCAGGTTTTCACAGCCTTTGACTGAAGACATGACTATCCAGTCTGATTGATCAGTCATTTATGTTAGCAAGAAGTTACCAAAGGTACATATCTTTATGATGTCCCCAGGATTAATTTGTTTTCAGGATCATAAAACTAAGTACATTTGGCAAATTCTTGTGAACTTCAGTCATAGAGGCACAGCTAATAGCTATATTCTCTACACGATCCTTTTCCCCAGTAGACTCATGCAGTCTGAACCAATGCAATCCTTCTGCTTGCTGTTGTCAGATCAGCACTCACTAATCACACCTCTTACTGTGATGCCCAAGAGGTATTCATGCACATGTAGTGGCATAAGTTCAAGACAATAATGAGTGTTTCAACCTGTCTGCTCTCCATGCCTGTCAAAGCTTGTTCTTTGTGTATGGTGAATTTAGAGAAGTAAAAGTTATATCAAAATAAACTATTCAGATGCTCTGCCTATTTGTCATCTCTAATTACTTTAAGCAGATCATGATTACAGTGATGAAATTCAATTCATGCATCGTTTACCACTCATAATTCATATTTGCCCATGATGCAGACACCTTAGCCACACTGGTAGTCAGACAGAGGAAAGGAATGTAAACTTGTAGGGTACAATTCATGTGGTCCATTTTGGATCAATTGTGTTTTGTATTCCATTTATAGGACTGGGAAATTGTAAGGGATCCCCAGACTAACAGCTCAGACATCTTGATCACAAGTGTTTCAACTCAGTGTGAAACATGCCACCCCACACAAACAAACCACCATCAAAGAAACCCAGACACTTCCTTTAAAATAAGCACATGACAGGATTTCATATGTACCCTTTTTCTGGATCTCAAGAGTCAGAACTTACCCTGTTTCTTCAGATAAACATACAGCATTGTTAAATAAAAGGTTTCATTAGAACAGATCTCAGCATTTTTTTAATTTTTTTTTTTAAATGAATCTTCTGTCTATTCCTCTATTGCTGTTCTCAAGGCCAATGGGGTCATGGCAAGGATGCAAGGAACACTGAGAGGTGCGTTTGGTTGTTCATGTTCCTAAGGGCTCTTTCTAAACATAGAGCACCTTTGTCTCAGGAGCCGTGCATGATCAAATCTGCAAAACAATTTGGGCAATTTGAGTTATTGTGTGAATTGTTCAGTGACACATATCCACAATGTTGCATAAACAAGACTGCAAGGTTGAGATCTAGCCCTATGCCATTACTCTGATTACAGCCAACAGCTGGCTGAATTCTCCATAGCATATGGTTGTCCAATAAACTTAGTGGCTTAGTCAGCTTTTCACTGATGAGGAAAGGTGCAGTCACACTTAGAAGTAATTGTGACAGTGTAGAAAAAGGAAAATTACTTTTCCCAGGGATTCCATGTTTTAAAGAAGAGAACAAAAATGAAACTGAGGATACCAGAGGGTTCATGACATCATTCAGAGGGATTTGGGCAGACTGTAGAAAATGGGCTGACAAGAACCTCATGAAGTTCAATAAAAAGAAGTGTGAAGTCCTACAATTGAAGAGAGAAAACCCTGGGCATTAGACATGCTGGAATACAGAAAAGAACCTGGAGGTCCCAGTGGTCACCAAGTTGAACATGAGCCAGCAATGTGCCTTTGGGCAAAGCAAAAAGGCCAGTGGTGTCCTGGGCTGCACTAGGCAATGTGTCACCAGCAGGTTGAATGGAGAGCACTGTCACAGAGACCCAAAGACGCTGTGGGGTCTCCTCTTTGGAGATCTTCAGAAGCTGCCTGTTGGTGGTGCTGGGCATCAGCTTTGAGTGGTCCTGTTGGAGCAGGATGGGACCAGAGGGACCTCGAGGTGTCTCCAGCCTCAACCAGTCTGAGATTCTGTGATTTCCCATTTTGGTGTTTCCCAAACAGCTTAATCTCGTATTTTATGAATCTCATTCACAGACATCTGCTTGTTGTAGATATGCAGTAGATCTTGTTTCATCTTGCTCTTTTAACTGTTTCAAAGGCAGACAGAAATCAAAAGGCACTGTGGCTGTCTTCTACTGGGCCATTTTGTGCTTGAAAAAAAAAATGTGTGACAGTGCTAGAAAATGTGATAGCTTGTGTCATGCTCTCCCCTGTGAGACCGGAAGGGGACAATTTTATGCAATGCAGATGTGGAAAATTTGTTTCTCAGTGCTCCTTTTCCCTTCATCCTTCATTTTGTCTGGTCTGCCTTTCCAACCAAGAGATATGTACAAATCATCAATGAAGGGAGGAAAACAAAACAAAGAGAAAAAAAAAAAAGTTAGAAAGACATAAAAATAAAAGAAGTCAAAGAATTGAACATTTTGTCTGAGATGATTGGCAAAATGCCTTTTTTTCCTGCCCAGCAGGGTTTTGAAGCATAGCATTAGCCTTGAAATTTTACTTTTCTTGTGAGGAATGAGAGATGTATGTTTATTTATTCTCCTTTTTCTCTGAAGACCTCTCCCAGAAGCAAAATAGATTAAAGAAACAAACAAACAAACAAACAAACAAAAACCAAAAAAACTCCACAGGATGGGGTCAGAATTTCTGAGATTTATGGTTACTTCACTCAAGGATTTTTGCCATCATCCCTTTTTAAGTCACTGAAAGTTCATGGAATCATAGAATTATTGAGATTAGCCAGTCCAATCATCCACTTACCATCAGTATGACCCACTGACTGTCTCCCTCAGCATCACATTTCCCCTTTTTTTATCACTTCTAAGGACAGTCCCTGGGTATCCCATTTGATTGCCTGACCATCCTTTCAGATGGGTTTTTCCTGATATCCAACCAGGACTTCCCCTGGCACAACCTGGGGCTATTCCCTCCAGTCCTATTGCTATTACCTTGGAGAACATGTTGACCCCTACCTCACCACCACCTCCTTTCGGAGAGTTGTACAGAGCCATAAGGTGTCCCCTGAGCCTCCTCTTCTCCAGATTGAACAATCCCAGTGCCCCCACCCACTCCCACAAGACTGTACTCCAGACTCCTCACAGCTCCGTTGCCCTTCTCTGAACACACTCCAGGGCCTCAGTAACTTTCTTGCAGTGAGGAGCCCAACACTGAACGCAGCACTCAGTGTGGCCTCACCAGCGCTAAGTACAGAGGGATGATCACCTCCTGCTCCTGCTGCCTGCACTATTTCTGATAAAAGCCAGGATGCTTTTGGCCTTCTTGGCCACCTGGGCACACTGCTGGCTCATGTTCAGCCAACAGTTGACCAACACCCCCAGGTCCATTTCTTCCACAGTCTCCCAGTCTCTTTGCCCCAAGCAGAGAGTGGTGTAGCATGGGGTTGTTGGGGCCAAAGGGCAGGAGCTGGCACTTGGTTTTGTTGTACTTCTAGTTCTTCATCTAGCTAATATTAAAGTCTCTATCACAAGACTAATTCCAATTTTAATATGGTATAGGATGTAAGAAAGAGCAAATGAACTACCTCTGTAGCCAGTAAAGTGATGCCAGTTTCATCAGAACAGATTTTATGACTAAACGAACAGCTTATTTCTCTAAGTCCTGGCTCATACTGTAGGCTTTCAGTCAAAATGAAGAGATGAATCCAACTGCTGGCCAAAACTTGGACTTTTCATGATACTACCAGCTGTATCAGAGCTACTCACAATGAAATTTATGACTTCAAATAAAAATGTTCTGTTTCCTGCTCCCTCCATCCCCCGAGAAAAAAATCCCATGAAAGAACTTTCCTTCTCACAGTGCTTTCAATGGGCTTTTCTATCCTGAGATATCTCTCCCTGTCTACATGCAGTCTATTTGAAAAAAGGCAGGATAAAGACGTTTTTGTGCCATGCTCACCAGTCCCAAATATTTAAGAAATCCACAAAACTAAGATTTGGGCCAAAACTGAATTTGTACCAAAGTGCCCATATATAATAAAGCTAGCTTATGGGTAACCTCCTTGCAAAAAATAACAACAACAACAACAACAAAAAAATAATAACTTTATTGGATAAACTCATACAATTTGAAAGATGAACCCAAACAAAGCTCATGGAAGATTTCTCACAGTGTACTGATTCTGTTTAGTGCAATGATATTCTGTCTACATTCACATAAACAGTAGGATCAAACTTATGATTTACTACTACATCCCAAGCCTCAACCTCCCTTTGTACTGATGCTGGTATATGGCTGAAAACAACAATTTTTTTCTGTGTATCTCTTTTGATAGGTTGATTTTTTAGCAAAGCCACAAACACATTTACTTGCAAAGGCTTTTGTTGACAAGTAAGGGGCCAGGAACTGATTCTAGTTGAAAGAGTTCACATCACAGCTGCTTTAGGGTATGTGTACTCAGTGATGTCACACCAACTTATGGGGACACGTGGCATAGATTTTGAGGTAACATCCTCAAGTACTGCAAATAGCCTAACATTGGAAACATTGACCTCCATGTGGATGTAGTATAATCCCTGTAATCCAAACTATTCATTCTGAACAGACAATAAACAAATGTCTGCAAGAAGTTACTAATTTTTTTATTTTATATTTTGAGAAATCTTCATGGATTTCTTAAAAAAGCTGAGAGGATCATTTCTCTTCCAAGGAGTTTTCCACAATGGTAAGAAATGAAAACAGGGAAAGGGAGATGGAGATGGAGAGGGGGAGGGAAAGGGAAAGGGAAAGGGAAAGGGAAAGGGAAAGGGAAAGGGAAAGGGAAAGGGAAAGGGAAAGGGAAAGGGAAAAGGAAAAGGAAAAGGAAAAGGAAAAGAAGGAAAAGGAAAAGGAAAAGGAAAAGGAAAAGGAAAAGGAAAAGGAAAAGGAAAAGGAAAAGGAAAAGGAAAAGGAAAAGGAAAAGAGGGAGGGAGGGGGAGGGGGAAGGGAAGGGAAGGGAAGGGAAGGGAAGGGAAGGGAAGGGAAGGGAAGGGAAGGGAAGGGAAGGGAAGGGAAGGGAAGGGAAGGGAAGGGAAGGGAAGGGAAGGGAAGGGAAGGGAAGGGAAGGGAAAGCACTATAGCAAAAAAAAAAAACCAAAAACAAAACAACAACAACAACAAAAACCCAAAACTAAATGATTTGCAATTTATTCATCTAATATATCTTGGTATTATTCCGCATATTCTGATACACAAGTTCATGTCATAATTTGAATTTGAAAGGAAAATCCATCATTATATCCATAAATCTCGATGATGAGATTTGTACCTCTGCTCTTTTTCCATTGTATTGCATTGACTCACATGAATTTTTTTAGGCTTAATTGTTTAATTTTTCTTTTGCTGTATCCAATTCAATATTTGCCTAAAATAAATTCTAAGTTTGCTGTGACTCTTCAGAAAACTGACCTTTATAGGCCCCTTGAAGAAAAGATAAAGCCAAAATTCATCATGCTTGGAATGGCTAGTGAGTCACACAACAAACACATTGGTTACACGTTGGTACTTTTTAAACAATAACTTCTAAAGCCACTTTGATTCTCTCAACAAAAATAAATTTTGGGAGCTTGTTCAGTCACTCCACACTGTGTTCGTCTTTTGCTTTTAAGTTCCTTAGTCTTTATAGCATTCATCTCGTCACCCTTTCTTAGTCCAAAACAGATCTGTTTTTCTGACAGGAGGTGTTGGCACCACATGTGTCAGAATAATAAGTAAGCATAAAGGCTGAGAACTTTAGATGAGTTGGCTTTACTGTGAAAATGACAGTGAGTCCACGATGAAGGCAAGTGCTCTGTAGACTGAATTGCTCCAGTGGCAGAAGAAAGTAAGCCTGTTACAGAGGTACTGCACTACCTTGAGAACATTTGAGTGCTCAGACCAGCTTTGTCTTGGCTTGGGACCAGAACTGCTGGATGAATGTCAGATTCAATTTATGTGTCTTCTAACATAAGAGTCATTAAGGAAGATCTCAAAATTTAAAAACACTAGCCTGACATTTGAACTGTCTCAATTTCTCAATTTTCAATTAGAGGCAGATGCTTTGTTTTTTTCCTCTGTCTCTTCTTAAGTCCCTCTCCCAGTTTTTTCAGTATAATAAGCAAATGTGAAATAGAAATGCTACTAAGTCCTCCTTAGTTTCAGTAATTCATTTTGAGGTGAAAACATGTTTAATAGAGATATTTTCATGTGGAATGGATGTTTGAAGTTTTGTTACATTCAGTAAACATCTAGGCAGTGTAGAGACCTATCTTGCTGAAATAAAAATGTGGGAATGGGATTTGATTACCTAAACATAAATATACAGCAGCATCTGAATTCTCTAGGGCACCCAATATGGCACAAGCCTGGCAGACATTACTCAGGACTTACAAGAGCTCCCCTCTTCTGGAACATATGGAGATCAAGTGAAGTAACCCCAAGATATCCAAATGTTACCAACTGTTTATCATCAAGCAACTTAATTAAGCCCCAGGCACCTACTCAGGATGAGCTAACTAGCGCCCTGGGCTCCACTAACTGCACTGCCTATTTTTAAGTAGGCTGTAATGGGAGATAACACATCTGCCCATGCAGAAACGTCTATTGGCTAGATTGAGTATGATAGGGACTTAGACATCTGTCTCACACGCCCACACCAAAATTGCAGAGTCTTAATCTGCAGGCTGAATCATGAACACAAAAAGGATCTCATCTCCCTAAGCATTAGTGGCCATGTCTGTCCAACTGTCATCTTCTGTCGAGTTGTATGTAACATTTGGCAGAAAGGGAACAGCATGCCCATAGCCAATTATTTTATGATAATTTCTTGGTCATAATGTGTAAAATAATAGCTCATATCCATGGCACTGAGCATAATACAACACATAAAGCTATCAATACTCTCCCTTCAAAGGGAATAGTTGAGTTTTTTGGGGCTCAGGAGGGACTGAGATGAAGAAACTGAAGGAATCTCAGCCTTCAGCATTCTTGTGATTCTTGTTCAGACCTTATTTGTAAATTTTGATAAGGATTATAAGAAGCACCATAACTTTCTGTAATCTCTTTCTATTGTTCTCATTGCTTCCCTAAAATCTCCTCTTTCAGCTCCTGTTTGTACTGAGTAGTGCTAAGAGCCAGAATTATTTTGAGAAAGAGCAAAAATAGATGTCTGTCAGATTCAGAAAGAAGCAGGATGCTCCTGGTTGACAACCAGTAGTCCAACAATCATAAAAAATCTTGTGTGTTGATATCCTAAAAGGACCATTGCTGTAACAGGTTACCTATTTGTCTTGTGGCACCTTCAACACTTCAGTGTTCACTTCAGAAAGTCAAAGCTTATGAAAATGAGAGGTTCTAAGCAAGTCAGTTAATATCTGCTTAAAACCTTCGCAGGAAAACAATTTAACAAACAATTTAACAATTAAAGAAACAAACAAGCAAACAACTTTGATCCTTAAAATTTATTTCTTCAATAACACGTGCCAGCTTCTAGCTGGACCTTGCTAGTTGACCTGCCTGTGTGAGATGTTTTTACTTAGCAAAATTAGGGGACTGAATATACCATCTTAAGCTGTACTTAAGTGGTGTTTGCCATTGTCCAAAATAGTGAGTGATTAAATTGTCTGGTTAAAATAGTAGTTATTATTAAAGCACGCTTGATTTGGTCCCAGGATGAGTTGGTAGCATGTGAATAATTGTTTGAAGAACAAAAGAGACCAGCAACCAAAAAAAAATAAATAAGAAAAACACAACAGAAAACAAATCACTCCAAACACAAAAGACCAAACAAAAAAACCCCACCATATTTCCATTGGTTTATACTGATTTTTTGATGTTAGGATTAAAAGGAGCTTTTCTTATTTATTAAAGTTTTCTATTTCAAAAACATTTAATCACAACATGTTTTTTTAATGAACGATCATGCAAAGGGAATATTGGCTTTCCACGAACCAGTTTCTAACAAATCCAGATTCAGTTGAGCACACAGAGAAATCTCAAAATAGTTAAATATTTGGGAAACAGGGACATTGTGTTTGCAAATAAGGGAAGAAGAGGTGTAAAGAAAATACTCTAGCTCCCTGCAGACAGTCTTCAGAGACTGCTGAGAATGATAGCTCTGCAAACATCCAAGTAGTAATGCTTGTCTGAATTCCTACTGTGCCAAGGAAAGCACCTTGAAGATTTCCCAGCTTACTCTTTTTGAAGGAACTTGGTAAGGAAGGGTCATGATACATGTGAGCTCCAATATAAGAAAAAAATTACAGCGTTTTTGGCCTGCTTGCAGTACTTTATACTGTGATAACACTGGGAGACCACAGGTGAAACATTAATTGTATTCCTCTTGATCTTGTACTTAGGATTGTGTGATTGCAAATAGATTTTATTATCCATTATTATTTAGTGGCAAATTAGGATTTATTCATATTTTTACAATAAATCACAAGATTAGGTTATGTGACTCCTAGCAGCACTAACCAGCACTTAATCATCAGCTAATTTAACACAACTATTCAGTCAAATTTGTTACGGTCAAATGCAGCTGCTTAGTTAAAGATTCAAGAATGGCAAGGTTCCCATGAGAGTTACTACAGGATACTGGGGGGAAGTTTCTAAACTTAATTGCACTTTTCAGGACTCATTCTTCCTTTTCATCTGCTCTCAGTAGACAACTGGAACCTGTCTGAAAGAGGGCTCTTGTCAATATCTCTTTGAGTTGAATCTCAAGAAGTCTAACCTGAGAGGCATCCCAGCCCAGGTGGAGATCAAGGACAACAACCCACTGCTGTTCACGAGAGCTCAAGAAGCTCATCCCTTAGAACAATTATTTATAGGATGACAAGTTAATTTACTTCAGTCAGAAAACTTTTCAGCCACAGTCCAGGTGAGGTAATCCTGGTAATTTCTCCCAACCATACACTTCCAGTTCTCCCCATTTTTGTCTTGCTGGTACCTCTCAGATCAGACCACAATGCAAGGAGCAGCAGTTCCTAGCATGGAACAGGAAGTGCTGGGTTGTCCCAACTCATTGCTCTTGTATAAAGGCAAAAGTTCAAATTGGGCTTACTCTGAGATTGCGGAGTGCTCCAAAGGGGTTGCACCACCAAAGACTCAAATAGCTGATGCAAAGAAGGATATATACTTTGTATTGTCAATGTAAAAAAAAGAAAGGATGAAGAAGAGGGAAAGCAAACAACTTGGACAAGATCACTGAGAATTTTTCTCACAGAGGTAAAAATAGGTGGAAGAATTTTTCTGGGTTCAATCTGTTATCTTCTCTAAGGCCCTTAGGTGCTGGTCTTTCAAGCCATTCCTTTCTTCCAAAATTTCAAAACTTTAATCTTCGGTTTTAAAACATTCAAAGAAAGAATGGGGTTTGAATGTGCAATTCTACATGCACATCAATGGCTTGTAATTTTTATTCTTCGCCATTTTCAGTATAAAGCCCCTTAACAGGAAGAAAGATTCCCCTAACCTTAACTAAATATTGCTAAATTGCCTCAATGTAGTGATGACATTTAGTTGTTTTTTTTTAATGTAGAAAATGGCTTTACACTTTTTCTGCAGCAGTAGCTGGGGAGCAGTTGAATCAGTACTTTGCTAATAACACACGCATCGATCTCTTATACCCTTATCAATAGTTGGTAAACTTCAGAGGGCAATTCTCCCTGGCAAATGAGTCCAATCAGAAGATTAGTGTCTAACATTCAAGGAGAACTCTTTGCTTACTCAGTAAATTGAACTATCCATCATGTTGCTGAACTCAAGCCCAATGGGCATTAGACAGACAGTGTGACACTTTGGTGAGACATATCTACATTCCTGATAAACAAATGTAAGTTCAGCGTGCAAATAAATGTTTTGGATGCTTGCCTGTGACTGTCCTGTTTGTTATTCATTTGTTACTGCTTTTTTCAAGGCCTCTGTCACTCACTGCATCTGTGTTCAGCAAAGATGCTTGCAACTATTCCAGTGTCAACCAGGAGCTTCATGTTTTCTGCACCACAGGAAATAATTACGTGAAATGGGGCAATTAAATGATATTCAGTTCAAAGGGCAGGTAGAAGTCAATGTGGGATGCTGATTCTTCCATAGTTCCCAGAGTTTTTCATTTATGTCTGTCTCCAATGAGAAAAGACATGAGATTTGAAAGACTGTGTTGACCCAAAACAACCCATTAAGGTTTTTTTTTTATTATTATTTTGTTTTGTTGTTGTTTGTTTTAAATCATGTAGTTATGTTAAAAATAAGGAATAAGTCCTGAGGAGGGTAGAAATCAGAAAAGCTCATAGATTTTTCTCACCTGCTACACATTCACATCTGTCTGCCAGTAGGAAGAAGTTATGAAAGATAAACCTGATGAAGGATTACCATACCAGAATCCCAACATAGACACAGATCTCTAGTATCTGAAATATATAATCATGTTATCATTGGGGTTAGTGTTCTGACAGCAATTCAGAGGCAATCAAGCCATTCAAAAAGTCAGTGGGTTGCAGTTATTTGCTTTGAAAATCCCCCAGCTGTTTGTCAGATCTGCCTGAGGATTGAAGCTAATCAGGGTTTCCCAGATATCCATGACAGTATTTGATATTATTGGCACACAGAGTGAACAGAGGATTGCTTAGTTGTTGGAACATGAGGTTTACTGATTAAAAATGTATTTTCCCATGTGTTATGCATGACCTTGTGAGTAAAGTCCATCACTCCATGCACACTGACTCACTTTCAAATGAAGTACTTGTTAGCAAAATAGTCAGCAGGTTCAAGGCTAGCTCATTAGCCTCTACAAATTAGTGCTACTTTCCAGATTAAAAAACTGATTATTTTCCCTTCTAGTGACTGAAAGTCTATGAGAAACACAACTTCCTGGTGGAGAACATTGAATCTCTCTGAAACTGTGGCATCACATTCACTGGTGAACACTGTGTGCCATTCTGGTTGATGAGGGAGTGGATTAAAAACTCCCACTGCTGTGACTGGATAACTAAAAATTGATGAAGATATAAGCCAAAAATTACATTAGTCTGGACTCACTATTTGCTTTACAGATAATTGATTCCTATTGCTGAAAGTCAAAACACTTCTTGTTCCAGGAGTCATCTGTCTTGTGAGCACTACAGACGATTCATTTACCTTGATTAATATGTACTAAGTGATGATCCAGTGAAGCAAAGGCAATGTGTATGCAAAATCAAGTGGCTTATTCTATCCCATGCCAACCCCAACAGTTATTTCCACAGAATCAGAGAATCACAGAATTGTAAGGATTGGAAGGGACTTCTAGAGGTCATTAAGCCCAACCCCCTGCTAAGGGAGATCTCTACAGCAGCTCACATGAGTCGGCGTACAGATGGGTCTTAAATATCTCCAGTGAAGGAAACTGGGCAACTTGTTCCAGTGCTCTGTCACCCACTCAGTACTTTCTCATGTTCAGATGGAACTTCCCATGTTGCACTTTGTGCCCATTGCCCCTTGCTCTGTCGCTGGGCACCACCTCAAAAATTTGTAATGGACACATTTAATTCAGTTTGGCTAAACAGTGCTTTAAGATGATTCTAATAGTGTAAGGTTTTGATTAGATTTTGATTTGATACTCCATTCCAATCCATCATGCTATCTGACTGTTGCTTAAATTAAGAGAATGATGAATGGAAGAAGCTGTTCTGAGCTCTGGAAATGACAGAAAACTTGGACTAGAAGCAACCCAAACAATATAAATGCATGGAGTTCCATACACGCTAAGGAAATCATATTTCAGTCTCCCACTGGGTTCTTCACATTATATTTGACAGTGACAGCAAAGGGAAGGAGAAGAGAGGAATATCACTGATACAGCAAACAATTCTTATTTCTAACGGTGTTCAAGTTTCCCTGAAAAGGAAACTTTTTTTCTTTGCTGTTCCATATTATGATTCCAGTTATTTTTAGGGCATACAAAGGTAAAAGTTAAGACTTTCCTTAATGTGTACAGCATGTTTCAAATGAAAACAGCAATAAATACTGTGACTGTGTGACTGCAATAATGTCGTAGTTGAAATAATCCTAAATCTACTTCATTTGTTGCTCATATATTTTCCAGTGCTTTTTGTTTGAGTTACAGAGGTCATAGTAAATACCAATAAGACGTGTTTTTCAACACACTCTCAGATGAAATCAGAATGATTCAGTGGGTAATCTGTTTTGAAATGACTTAGAAGGGGAATTCCTAACTTATTTAGAATTTTGAAACCTATTTAGCAAGGTTCCTAAGGTGCTTCAGAAACAAAGGGCCAATATTTCCCTGGAGAGAAGTGATGATGAACTGCAGTTGAGGACTACACAGAACCAAACAGTGGATCTTCCAAATACCCCCATGAAATAACTGGGAGATAGCTCAAAGAAAGCAGAACAATAAAACCATTTTTTTACAGTGACAAAAATAATTTGTCTCCAAGTAGTAATGTGGAAACGGATTCCCTTAACTGCTTGCTGTTTTACTCATCTAAACAAGCAGCAGCTTGGACACAAAATACAGACACCAAATTATCTTGTCCACCTTAGTCTTCAGAGGTGTCATTTACCCCTGCCTGAATCCCTTTTTTGGGGCTGTCAGGCTGGCAGTTGTCTGGAACAGGCTGACAGTTGCATCTCAGAAGGTGATATTTGCTATCCTTACCTTTCTGAGTCACTGGATGTGCTCTGACTGCTGTCCCCAATATGTCTTCAGACATTAGGAAAGGGAGCAGGTTGGACAAGAAGCATCTCTGTGCACTGACCGTGTAAGCAAGACAGAAATATGAACTAAAAAGATGCTGAGAAAGCAGAATATATATATATATATATATATCTGCATGCACTTGTGCTGTCTTCCATCCAAATCCAAAGAGGCCTTTTTGGGTAGAACACATTGGGTGAAGCACTCAAATGCACCAACAGGCAGCCTCTGACCTGACTGAAAGTACTGTTTGACTCCTGTGGAGATTGCACCAGATTCTGCTTTTCTTTTTTGGGGTGTACCAGTGTGTAGGTAGTCTGGTTCCTTGCTTGCCTGATCAAGCATCATGAATTTATAGAGATCAGCCCTGAATGCAGAAGGCTGGACCTGTGGGGATATAGCAAAGCTGTGCTTTTGTTTGCAAAGTGAAATATTCAAGTTAAGGCACATCCATCTGAGCTGTATTTTTCTTAATTCGCATTGATAACCATTGTAGAATTAGTCTACACATGCAGTGGAGTCTAGACAACAACAACGCCACTTGAGATGCACTGGGCTATTCAAGATAACCAGCCAAACCAAGTGGAATATGTAGGAGACGTTAAAATTTTTCAGCTTCAAGTTCTTATTCATCTGCCTGGAAGATAAAATGCTTTGTGTGTATATTGGCCATTTTTTACCTCTTAAACACCTAATGATCCACTCTCTATAGAGTGTATGAAACAGCTGAAATCACATAGAACAGTGATGGTTTACTCCACATGATGTTCAACACTGGGGATGGTTGCATCCATGAATGATTACTGTGACAACATATATAGTATTCCTTCTCTTTGGCAAATGGAGAGTCTTAACCAAATTTTCATTCTTTTTTTACTCACAGTAAGGGTGAAATATTATCAGACCACCCTCTTAGTTTTGTTTAAATATAGTACAATTTAATGTTATTGAACTACTAGAAGGGGGCAGAATCTTTTCAAAAACTGAAGAGATTTAAATGAACAGAAGACTGAAAATAAGTCATTGACTGGGGCTGTGTAACCTTTCCAGACTTCTTTGAAATCCCACAGAAGGCTATTAGAAACCTTCCATTAGACTGACGTTCCTATAAAGTTATATTTCACTCTGTTTATTGCTTAAAAGAATCAATATGCGAAGGTAGATAACTAAAAAAATCACAGAATCATATCAAGGCCCAGGTTGAAAGGGATCTTAATATCATCTAGATCAAATCTCCTGCTGTGGGCAGAGTTGCTAGCCACTAGATCAGGCACTGGATCAGATCTCCTCTCTTTTAGTTTAAAGCACTCCCTCCTCCAAATAAATATGAAGAAAAAATTCCATTGTAACTTTCTATTTGTAGTTATTCCTGTTCCTAACTTTTCTACATTTTGCTCCTGATTGAGATTCTAGGATCCAGTAAAAACTTTATTTTACTTTCTGTTGCATCCATATTTCCTTCACTTGCCAGTCTCATGTAAGCCTGTGCGAAGTAAACTTCCTTTCCTTTGGCAGCTTTTGTAGAGCACACAAAACAACCCCAAGTCATGTTCATGGTGTCCTTTTGGAGAGTTGACTACAAAAGGAGGTAGATGCTGAAAGCTGAAAATTCTGGCTTAGGAAGAATCTTGGTGACACATTCCCTTTGTTCCAAAGGAAACCAATGCCAGTTTTACCAAACTAAGTGATATTGGCATATTCATGCTGTTCACAATCACTCCATTTTCATAGTGGGATATTTACAGAGCAATCTACATCATAATTCAGGGCTGTAAAAGGCTGCTTGTAGGTGCTCTGTAGCCACACGTTCCTTGTCATCTCAGAGCACACACCTAAAGAAAAAGTGTTCTGTGCACAAAAATGAACTCACTACGTGCCAAAGCCACTCCAGGAGCAGCAGTCCCAGAATTTCTGTAAGGATTTGCAGGTTACAGGCGAAGTAATTATTGCATTTCACTGCAGCCTGCAGCCTAAATTCCTCCAACCTAATTTTCACCGCATCCCTACACAAGGTGGGCTTTTGGCCCATCCTTTTCTGCTTGGAACTCCATGCTTAGTGGTGGTAACCAGTAAGGAAAGGAGAAGTTTGGTCAGAACATGTGATAGGAGAGCTGCAGAGGCATTGCACCACGTCTCCTTTGCTCCATCTGTGCAAGGGAAACCTACTCCATGTTCATCAAGCTTCATGATTCATGAAGCTTTAATGTCAGAAACTTTATTTTTATTTCACAGAATCGCAGAGACACAAGTGTTGGAAAAGACCTACAAATCATCCAGTCCAGCCATCCAACTATCACCAATAGTTCTCACTAAACCATATCCCTCAACATAAAATCCAAACGTTCCGTGAACAACTTGAATTCAAAAGAAGGGAAAATCAGTATTTTCTGAGCTAGTTTCTCAGTTGTGGCCTGCAGGATTTAGCATCCTTCCCATGCAGCCCAGCCCCTTCTAATCCCACCACAGTGCATTCCCCTCATTTGTGCCCAGCTATAGGCAAGAGGTGCTGCTGCAGAATGAGGCTGACCACAACAGTCATTTTCTCATAAAATTGATTTCTACTCTGAGTATTATGCAAGGAGAGCAAGCCTTGAATACTCATGCTCAATCCCAGCTGTAATGATCGTCCGACATTAGTGTTTCTCTGGGATTTATTAGTAATAACCACAGCACATCCCAAGAAAACCTAACAATGGGCATCTGGCTCTAAATGTACCAATGCAGTGGTGAAACTCTTTAAAATGCCCTGTGCTATTCCTGTAGAGGTGATAAAAAAATATGCAGGTTGATAAACACCTTTCAGCACATCCCTGAATGCAGCCAAATGCATGTTGGGTTCCTCAGTAGCTTGAAGGACTCCAACCCTCCAGGCAGGAGCAGGAGCTGCACTGCCTTTAAAGGCATTACCTCTCAGGTAGAGCTGCTTTCCAGCCACTGAAATGAGGCAGCGATACTTGCCTGATTAAAGTCTACTTTGTGTTTGATTAAATCATTACTTCTAGGAGTGTTCCTTATCTTGCTTTTATAAACAACACAGGGTGGTAAATGCAGCTCATTCCCTGGGATTTTGTTCTGATAGTCGTCAGGTACTCTTACTTACTTGTTTTTTTCAGTCTTATTTGTTTGTTCCTGCTATTTGTCTTCTGTTCTGTAAAAATGGCTTTAGCACTCAGAATCTTCTACTTGCAAAGGTAGACACCCAACATTTATCATCAGATATGTGTGTCATGTTGGTGAGACCAAATGATCCATTTGTAATACCTTTCTTTATCCTTTTCCTTTCAGAATGCTCGTCTTGTCCTGTTTCTCTGTAAGGAGGAATGGCATTTAAACAACTGAAAAATCAAAGAGTGAGTTTTCAGCTCCTATGGCTATCTGCTCCCTTTGTTCAAGCCTGTATAATTTCAGAGCTACTGTAAATGAAATTCACTTAAATCAGTGTGTGACTTCTTAAAAAGTCTTTGGTTTTACATTACATAGCATTTAAGTGCTGCTTTCAGTCTTGTGCATGGAGATAAGAAAGGAAGTAGCACTTCAATTCCCAATCCTAGCTCAAAACATATTCAGGAAATTTTTTGCCTGAAGCTGTTGCTAATCCAAACAAGGTAATGTGTGATTGATACAAACAAAAGAGATAAGTGAGAACAATTGCTACATTATTGAAAGTAATTCAAAATCTGCGTGGCATTGCAATAAATCTCGGTGCATACAGCAGATTTAATGATCTATCATAAAAGAAACCTCACTGTTATCACTGAAACTGCCGATATACTGAAAACAATGCATTTGTTTCCATTTTGAAGAATGGAAGATGAGATTGAAGATCACTTCAGAAGCACTTTGAGGTGGTTTCAGGTCAAAGATAGATCATGGAGAGGCCTGAAGCCCTGTCATAGCCAGTGGAGATCTGGGACAGGATTGTTTAAATATAGAAGCAATCAGTTATTCTGGGACAGAATGGGACTTTTTACAAAGGGTCCAGATGTCTATATACAAAGAAAAAGGAGGAAGACAGAATAAAGAGTAGGTCCTTTATGTAGGAGAATATGAAGTCTGCCACTAAGATTTGTACACATCTGTACTCCACGGAGTATAAATAAATGTATTAATCAGGGAGGTCCCTCAGCCACATGGAAGTGCTGCACTCAGATCTGTAACTACGTGAAGTATTCCTTCTCTATACTTTGGCAACCCAAAATCAACTCTATGTATTCACTTGGGTGTATGGGTGAGTTTCCCAAGTGCCTCAGCATTCTAAGTGTCCACAGAAGTCTGGAAGCACTGCTCAAGTCATAATGAAATGTTGCCTCTCCCACTCTGGATTTGAATTAAAACTCTTCCATGCTCCACTCCTACGTCCTTTGAGTGGCTTCAAAGCACAGTTATGAACATTTACAAGCATCTACAGCTGTTCTGTATGCATCTCTGCCCTCTTTGCCCATCCATTTGTGACATGGGAATGGTAACCAAAGCTTGCTGCTCCCTGTATCAGTAGATAGCTGAAAATCTAGAGATTAGTTTTAAAACTGCTGACAAAGGTGCAAAGTCTTTGGGACTTTGGACTGAATTGAATTCAGTGTTCATGCTTTTACTGCACTGACTCTGCTGCAGGCGTTTAGGTATGGAGTTGGTAGCTTCCTAAGATACTCTGAATACAGTTCTGTACAGTTTCACAATTCACAGTACACAGGTGTCTTCCATAGGGATCTGCAGCCACATACCAGCATTAGTTTCTTTCAGATCTCTCAGAAGACCTTCCTGTCCCTGAAGCCTGCAGATTGCTCAGATGTAATTGATCTATTTGTGTGCCTGAACTAAAGCAGTGTGATTAAGTAACATTTTCCAGTCCATTTAGAAAAAGAAAAAATGTATTCCCATCTTCTAACTAACTGGAAACTTACATATGCTCCTGGATAAAATATTTGGTTTGAACTGAAAACGAAATACTTCATTTTTGCAAGTCTTATGTGATTTTACAAAAACACATTAAATTCCAAAATGAAAAGACCATTTTGCATTGAGGAGGGAGTATGACTCTGGTTTGAACAAACATTTCATTATTCTGGTTTCAGAGTTGTTTATTTTCCCTGATGAATGCAGTAAAGATGAAAAGAATATTTTTCAGTAGAATACTTTTCAATACTTCATTGACCATCTGACCGAATTTTTGGATTAAAGAAGAGAGTGGTAAAGTCTAAATGACTCACAACAGTTTCACCAACTTCTGCCTGCAACTACTACTACTGTTCTTGCAGTTATGGAAGTTTACATTGATGTCTTAAAGAGAAGACTCAGTGGGGGAAGGTGAAAAGCTGAAATTGCTATGACTTCACATGTACCAGCACGTAGGTAATGAAGCACTGCAAACATGTGAGGGCCTGGCCAACATGCACATGCTTGGAACAAAATTAGACCTTGCTCCACTGTAGATATTCATGAAGATTGCTAACAGCTTCGAGAAGAAGAATGAATTTGGACCATTTCACGTAATAACTTTTCCTTTTCTCCCAGTGATAAGAATTTCCCTGTTTCCTCTATCAGTCATGCTCTGCATCCCTAGCAGTAAAGCAATTCTCCGATGAAATTCAGACATGAGACAATTCATTTTATCCTTGGGAAAACAATCTGGAAAATAGAGAACTACTTTCACCACTAGCAGTAAAATCTACTCATGTTATTCCTGCTTGTACTACAAAATCCTAAACCTCTGTGTATTTTGTTTGGATCGACTGAAATTACTCCATAATTACTCAGTAGTCTCGAAATAATCTGCAGTAACAATTGCCTGTTCAATGCCTGCCTTGCAGACTCCTTCCTCAGTGATGTGCAATGACATTTACATAGTTGGAAAGTACGAAGCAAGGAATGCATGGGATGCAAATGAAGGGAGTAGGTGAAATTTGTTCATGCAATCCTTGTAGTGGTCTGGAAAACAGACTAGAACAAGTGAGAGATTTACATTGGGAAGGCTTTTGCTATTTAAAGCTTATGTTGTCAAATCAAAAGTAGTAATTATCAATTATCAGTTAGTATCAATTTGTAGTAATTATCAATTGCTCAGCCTTAACAGGAGAAGTAAGTCTTCCCTGCAGCTATGGACTTGTACCTAGTCTCCTACTACAGATCATTTGAGCTAGGTAACTAGTTTAGCAGCAGTAGAGTAACTCTCACGTGGAATCATTCCCACAAACCATTCTCTTGAAAACCAAGGAACAGACTGCTGTTAAATGGCAAGGACTCTGAGAATGGCAATAGAATAAGTTTGCAGATTTATGAGAATCTTTAAGCATTCATTTTCCTGATGCAGAATCCACTGCAGTCAACAGTAATCTCAGAACAGAACAGAACAGAACAGAACAGAAATCTGTTCAGGAAAATTGGTTTTTTTTTCTGTTTTCATGAGACTTTCACTGCAATTGCAGAGAAACAAATTGGATGTTACATAAACTGCATTTTTAATGCCAAATACTTGTGAAGATTTAATCCAGAAAATGCATGATGGAAGAATATTCTAGCAGGTACAGGTGAAATGAATTTCTGATCTTCAGTTTCTTCTGTGTCTTTAGGGTGATCATTACACAGGGCGTAGATCATAGAGTCATAGAGTCAGAGAACAGCCTGGGTTGAAAAGGACCACACTGATCATCTAGTTTCAACCTCCCTGCTATGTGCAGGGTCACCATAGATGTATGAAGCAAGAAGCCTCTATCCAAATGACAACTGAAACAATCCCCTCTCTGCTGCCACTTAAATCTGGAGAGTCCCAAGCTTCAATATTTCAAATCTCTTGAATTCTGTACATTACAACCCTCTGCTTTCCCAATACCATTGCTGTGTTAATGAAATTGTACCAGCTTCCAGTGTCAGCTCAGCCTTGCAACAAAACTCACCCTAAGGTGAGGGTGGACTCATGCATGAAGAGAGGTTCACTCTTTCAGAAAACAAACATCTCTGAAGCAGTCAGCAGAACTTCTGGATGGTGAGCTCAGTCTGGAGCCCCGTTTGTTCAACATGAAGAGCTACCCTCCATTCTTTTTGCCTTTTAAGGTTACATCTTTTGGAAGAGAAAGAGCCCAAGACATGTTGGACCAGGCAGGGTGATCCACAAAGTAGGGTGTTGCTTTCTGGTTAGTGGTCACATCCCAGGAATCACTTCCTTCCTTACATGCATCTTATATACTGTGGGAACAGGTCTAGAAACTGAGTGCCATTTTTATCACTCATGAGCAATTTATCCTCTACATTAATGTCTATAAAATAGGAGAGTGGTACCAATGAGGCCACACTAGCTGTTAAACAAAGCAGACAAATGACCTCTTTCCATTGCTAACTTACTATAGAGAATATCAATTTCTCTTTTAATAAGCTGTGAGGCAAGTATTTCTCCGTTGACTAGAAAGTAACACCAAGGTGATGAACCTGAACCAGAATTCTTTGGCTTTTAAGATAAATCCCATCCCAATAGCTCCAGTGCAGTGATCATTGTACTTCTTCCTGGAAAGGTAAAATGTGAACATATGACATATGAATGGGTAAGGGAGTTAATTTCAGGCCCTTCAAGGACCTGATAAGTTCTGGGCCATCTGTTTTTAATGTCTTCATTTACTGAGAAATTATCATGTTCCAAACATGTTATAGAAAATGCTGAAACCAATTTAGAGCTTTTTTGGCAGGATGCTTTTCCTGTGTTAAAGTTTATTTCATAGATAAAAACTCTGCTGTTGTTGCTGTTGTCCTTATAATATTTTTAAATATTTAAACAAGAACTTGCATAAATATGATTTATTTTCTAGGTTTATCCTCTGCTGTCATTAGAGATGTGTGTTGTACTTTCAGAGAATGAGGAACTATTACTATCACTTCTACAAAGAATATAAACATTGATAGGGGTGTGAGTGGCTAGTATCACTTATTTAGAGATGAAATATGTTCACAAGCCTAGCTATACTCAGTCACAGAAAATTTAAAAGCAGTGATCTTGGAGGATCAAGGTGAAGGTGAAGACCTTGAGTAGGGTAGAAAAGCAAAAATAACAAGGCAACTTATTAACAAGAAAAACTTGGAAGTTAGCACAAGATGTTGTGCTCAAAGGTGAAATCCAGCTAATGGAATACTCCATCTATTTTTGCCACTAGTAAATAGCACGATGATGGAATACTGCTGATATAGTTTGGAGATCTACAGAGATGAGAGACTCATTATAGATGATGGCAATAAGAGACAATCTTCTGCTCGAAAGCATATAGTATAAAGAGTCAGAATAGAAAAGGAAAGAAGGACAAAGAGAAATATCTCTTACAGTCACCTCAAAAATTGTAACAACAAAGAGAATGAGTTCTTCTCTGGCCTTTCAGATTCAAGAGCATCCATTGTCGTCCATTTTGCTAGCTTAGCTCCTAGGTGGGGTATCATTAGAATATGTTTCATTCTGCTGTGTGGCAATCAGATGGCCAAGCTTAGATTTGTAAAGGAAGAGATGCAGTTTCTCTACTAGGGATATTTTCCATGTCTTTGGAGTTAGAATAAAATGCAAGATTAGCCCCTACAGTGTGTTTCCCCAACTCCAATATGTTTTATTAAGAGTTTAGGAACAGAGTCCTTTGGGAAAAAGACTTTCATCTTACTTCAAGCATTCAGATTTCTGTATTTTCCTTCTTTCTTAGGCATTTTAATTCAAATTTATTATACCACCCGCCTCACCTGCATACTCTGAAATTTGTTCAGCCTGTACCCACAATAGGTTTTGCTTTTCAGTGTTTTTTTAGTATCCAAAGTTTAAAAGCATTTCAAATTTTATAACTGTAAGCATTCTGTAATAATAAGAAAAAAATCTTGTCAAAACTGGGATTTTTCTGCTGGAAAATATCAGGCAGGCTAGTTGAAGAATTTCAGAAGTGTGAAACTGATAGAAGGTGGAGATTTTCCATGCTTGACACATTGTTTAGAATAATATCCATTTTGGCAAACCAATGTTTATTTTAAATCAAACAGTCTGCACTGGATATCTTTCACATGGTTATAATTAAAACTGTTCCCAAAGACTCAGTACAACTAATCACTGTTTTCTTGTACCCATGCCAAGGAGAAAGTAGTGTTTGGGGGACACACCGTGTGGATCATCCCAAAATCTTGTGGACAAAACTAATGTCAATCATGTTTTATTGTCTACACATGTGGCAAGATCTACAGATTAATGAGTTCTCCTTCTGAAAATAAGACCATGCCATGTTTGAATTAGACAGCCAGTGCTCAGTCCTGGATAACATAAATGCTTTTGCAAGAAACTTTTTGTGAGCATGTGAGGTACTCAAAAATCCGATGCTGAAGCCGCTGCTTCAGACCTTCAGGGGAGTTTGAGACAAAGCATCTTGATTTCCTGCCTGAGGACAAGTAACTCCAAATTTATGAGTTTCTCCCAAGCCTTAACACATCCAAGAGCTGTATAAGCATCTTCATCTAAAATATATTTAGTGTTATCAAATATAATCTTACTGAAATAACAGGCGGCGAGGCTGTTGTTTATTATTATTTTTATTTTTAATGAAGCAGAACATACATCAACTGGAAATAGCTTAATTCACTGAGGATTTGTTACAGCCTGAGTCTGAAACAAGCTCTGCAGGGCCATTCCTTAGGCTGCTGTTTCTCAGAAGTGGTGAACTATAGACCTCAGGGGATAAGATCACAGGGAGTAAGGGAAAAGAAACAAGCACAATTCCTGGTAGTAGCAAATTAGCCATATGCCTGGTTACAGAGGAAAATCTTCCGTATTCCTTATGCTGCAGGTCAGCTTGCTGTCAAATTTCCCTCCTAGGAGCTTGAAAACAAAATCAGGAAAAAAAAAAAAAACCAAAACCAACAGAGTTTATTGATTGTGAATAGAAATTTTTTTTTTTCTTCAGTGAGGAAAAAAAATGTATTTTAGTCATTTCTTTGCATTCTTGATCACAGTGTGGAATTCTGCGAAATTAGAGGTCATTAGACTAAATAGATGTTCTGTTCCCACCTACTTATCTGTCATACCTGATAGGGAGAAATTACATGGGATGAGGAGACTCATCTACGTCATGGTCTGCTGAACAGCATGATCTCAGACATTTACAGCACAGTGCAAAGATTAGATGTACAAATGCTGAACAAATATTTGTTAGCAATAGGAATACTTTCTGGAGGAAACAATCTCCTTGGTCTTATGTTTGTACTGGTGTGGTCTGACAGGTAACCTTGTCTCAGTGTAAGAAATGAAAGCTATTTTTAAGGTGCATTGAGTTCAGGAGCAACCATTCAGCTCTGGCATGCAAGTGTTACCCTGTAGTATTTTAATTACTCCTATTTACTCAGACTTCTACAAGTTTCATATAACGGCCCAAAGAACCAGTAAATTCCAATTAAGAATTTAAATTGCTCATAATGTTTATTTATACAATCATCATAAACCTCTGGAAGTGACCTGATCCAGCACTCTGCTCAGAGCAAGGTCAATTTAGACTGTGAGCAGCTAGTTTCCAAGTATCTCCAAGAGGGGAGGTTTCCAATTCTCTGACTGGCTTCACAGTGAGAAGTCTTTTACTCAAAAAACAAAGCTTTCCTTTGTCATAACTTCTCTCTGTTGCCTTTCATCTTGTCACTATGGATGTCTCAGGAGATCTGGCCTCTGTCTTCTTCATGTCCCTCATTACTTGCTGGAGTCACTAAAAGAAGATCAGCATAGGGAAGGAGAGTGTGCGTCCTTAAAAGCACAAACCCTTGCTGAGAGTACAGTGCTCTGAAGTTCCTTATCTGAATAGTTTCTTTGTTCAGCTAAGAAAAATGTTTTACCATGTTTTACCAGTTTTAATCCCGCTGACTGATCATCCATTTGGTTTTGCCATCCAAAAGGAAGGGAACAGAGAAGAGAACAAAGAAGAGAACAAAGGGAAGGGAAGGGAAGGGAAGGGAAGGGAAGGGAAGGGAAGGGAAGGGAAGGGAAGGGAAGGGAAGGGAAGGGAAGGGAAGGGAAGGGAAGGGAAGGGAAGGGAAGGGAAGGGAAGGGAAGGGAAGGGAAGGGAAGGGAAGGGAAGGGAAGGGAAATCTTGTAGATACAAATTAGAGGAAACAAACAGACAGCATTTCTACAACACGTAATACAAAGAGTCTTGGAAATCTGTGGTATAGTAAATCATAACTGCCTTTCATTATACATCCTATCAATTTTGGCTTCAGTGATACTCTGTTTTGAATGTTGCTATGTTCGCTTTCCTTCTTAATTTCTTAACATTGTCTTTCTGTGCTAATTACCTTTTTCTCCCTTGTTTCCCAAGGATGAATATTTGCAGCTGTGGTAAATACCCAAAATTCTGTGCCAAAAGGTAAACAAAGCTGTTAATGCATCCAAATTAGCTGACATCAAGCAACAGCAACTGCTCCCTTGCAGAGTCCTTGTGGCAAAGACAACAAACTAAGGAAATGATTAGTATAAATTGAGCTCTAAATAAAATTACAGTTTAATCTATCCCTCTGAAAGAATGAAAAAGAAGGAAATGGAAAGAAAGAGACAAGGAAATTTGGGGGGGAAGGGAGGGGAGGGGAGGGAGGAGGAACGAGTTGTACAAAATCATAACATCATCCCCTAAGTGCAATTTTGTTTTCAGACAGTGTTCATGGGAAAAAGTGACAAAGCAAAGAAGAGAGAAACAACAGAAGATGTGCTGAGAAGATGCTCTCTCTTGTTCTAGGGCATTTAAGATCTTGTTCCTATGGAGGTAGTTTATAGATGTCATTTCTCAACCCTCCACTGGCTCCACAGTAAAACCTGAAAAGGACTTTCTTTATAAGTAAATTATCAGAAAAAAAAGGACAAAAAAGGGCTGTGAGAGTAGTGACAGAGTGATGTGATCAACAAATGCCTCTGCCAGCAAATGAAAAACAGGAAGTGAGGGAAACCTTTCTAAAACCAGACTTCCTGGAAAGACTTGCAGGCACCACCAGAAATCATGAAATAGAAAATCTGGTTTATATTGTGGCTTTTTTTTTTTTTTTTTTTTTTTTTTTTTTTTGAGCAGAAAGGAGAGCTGCAATAAGCAATAAGCAAATAGAATTCTAGACTTTAGCACAGATCATATTTTTGGTCATTGAGGATGTTTCTTGTTGCAGTATACTTACATGTTACTCAACACACAGTTAATCTAGATGAAGATTCATCACATTTAATAAAAGCATATATCCTATTTTAGCAGTGAGACCAGCTCTCTTCTAGCAAATCAAGCATTGTTTTGGTGGCCTGAAAGATCAATAACCTAGACTTAGTGGCATCACTTCTGAAATAACAAATAAGATACAAACATTAGCCATGCTAAAATCTCCCTTCTTGAGTCTACAAAATTGCAGTCTTTCATCTCATCTTTTTTCTTCCATGACATTCCATGGTTTCTTTTATATTTCCCTCAGCTCCTTGTGGTACAGGCATGGTAGAGCTCCATAGATGAAGCTTAAATTAAAAATTAAATAAATTGTTGAATGGGATATGGGCTAAAATCCTGCCTATGTCACATGACAACAAAATCACATATTTTTTCACTCTTCTGATCTTTTCATGTCATTTACCACCTCAATAGCAGCTAGAACCACCATCAGTCTCCCTGGGAAGCCTGTACCTGCAAGGGAGACATAGCATAACCCTATAGATAAGTGACTGCACATGGGCTCAGGAAACTTCAGGTCGACCCCCAAGTGATAGAAGTACCACACAAAAGTGGATTTCTACTCCTCATGCATAGTTCAGTACATCTCTGTCTTTTCTCTTCCTTCTCCTAATTGCCTACTCACTCAGGGTGTGTCTCTCCCTGTCATCTGAGTTTCCTGGACTTTCTGTCATTTATTTATTTTTTTCCCAGAACAAGATCAATATTTTTACCCAGAGGGTGGTGAGGCACTGGCACAGGTTGCCCAAGGAGGCTGTGGATGCCCCATCCCTGCAGGCATTCAAGGCCAGGCTGGATGTGGCTCTGGGCAGCCTGGGCTGCTGGTTGGTGACCCTGCACACAGCAGGGGGTTGGAACTGGATGAGAACTTTGCTCCTTTGTAACCCAGGCTAATCTATGATTCCATGATTCTATGATTCTATGAATATCCTTACTGGGCAATTAGGTACCTAACTGAGAAAAACATGCACTAAACCCGGAGAAGGGTTCTCTGTAGCTATAGTCTGAAGGATTAGTGCATAGATGAACAGCTAGTAGCCAAGAGTAAATTCGTTTTCCGTCTCTGTTAGACCCGTGTCTGATTCCAAAATTTGCATAAACTGCTCTCAGCCCAATCTGATGTGTGCAAGCCATACCTGATACCTCTGAATCCAACATGCCACACATGTTTGTTTGAGCAAGTTGCATGCATACCTGCTCCTGTTTTGTTGAAATGTGAAATTAGAGGTCTGTGTTCATGATATATGTTTTTTAATGTAAAGTTATTTAAAAAACGAAGAACAGGAAGACAGCTTTTTTTGCAAAGCTATGTGGAAGCGCAGAATTTCTGTGCAATATCCCCTGCATAATTCATTCTGATGTAGTTTTTATACTTCACTGGAATCCCAAATAAAATCTCAGTCCATAAGAGTCCCAAGCCTTTAATTATTTCAAGCTTCAAACATCTTCCTATGCAGCATTAAAGTATATTTGTGTTTGAATTGGATTCATTTGTCCCAGTCACGACACATTTTCGCTTCAAAGCAAAATCCATGATCACGTGCCAGCAGTGTAAGCAGTTACCATTTGTCAGCTGAAGCACACTAACAACATAAGCACTTTTCGGGTGTTGACCCATTTGACTTTGACAAACAATTGGAGCATTTCCAGGTGCTGCTCCTCTTCCACCAGAAGCCATCGTCACTGTAGAGCAGTTGGGTAAAAGGAACACGGTCTGTCATGCCAAGAGATTATGAATATGTTTTGTTTTGTTTTTTCCCATGAAATTTTCCCAACTCAGATTTCAGAGGGTTCTCCTTTGGGGATGACAGCTGCTTTCTAGACAGGTGACTCCCCACATCCCATGAGCACGTGCTTAGAAAGCACAGCATCATTGCTAGAGACCTGTTGTAATACATATGCCAATATATGGAAGGATAATACTGTCTCTAGGGTCTAGGTGGCTAAGACTCTTTTTACTAAGGAGTACCATTTCATTATCTTAGAAGGAAAATAGAATCAGAGACGACTCATTTTTTGTAATGACTTAATTTTTGAAAATTGACATTTTCAGTAGAAAAATTACAGATTTGGGGGATGCGAAAATATTATAGCCAATTTAATCCACCTCCTAAAAGCATTTTTTGTCGTCTTTGATTACTTGCTGTAGCTGTAACATCTTTTCTAGCTCTATCTTTTTTTGCCTTCGTGATGAAAAATAAGAAAAAATAAAAAGATATTTCCTGATTAAAATCCCACAAGATAAGGGTATCTGTAATGATGTTTCCAAGGCAGCAATAACACAAATAATTTGCCAAAGTTGTTAGGTCTCAAATTTCATTTTCCCTTATAGCTTAACAAATTTGGCTGATGCTAAGAAGCCAAGCTGAGAATAGTTCAGTCTGACAAAGGACAGATTTCATGTTTAAGTCTATTTTAAATGACGCTCGTTCCTACTCATGCAGCCTGTTTGCATTTTGTTCCACAAATGACTAAATGTTACTGCACCAAATTCATCACACGGTTCTGCTAGCTTCTCTTCATCTGTTCAGCAGCTCCTATACAATTTGTAATTTAACTGTGATTTATGGTGTTGTGTGAGGTAAGGACTAACAATCATAAAACCATAGAATCATAGTTTGGGAAGAGCAATAAGATCATGCAATCCAGCCAGCAACCCATGTCTGTGACCCCGTAGGCCATGTCACTTGATGACACATCTCCATGGTTCTTGAACACCTCCGTGCACACTGACTCCACCAGCCTGTGCCAATGCATCACCACTCTAAGAAGAAATTTTTCCTAATACCCAGCCTTGACCTTGTCTGAGACTTAAGGCCATTACCTCCCATCCCACTGCTATTACTGTGGAGAAGGGGTCAACCCCCCACCTTACCACAACCTCCTTTCAGGGAGCTGGAGAGAGCAGTAAGGTCTCTCTTGAGCCTCCTCTTCTGCAGATGGCACAATTCTGGTTTCCTCAGCTGCTCCCCATATAAGAATTGCTCACCAGATCCTTCACAGTCCCTTTGCCCTTCTTTGGACACAATCCAGGGCCTCAATGTCCTTCTTGCAGTGAGGGTTCAAAACTGAACACAGCACCTGAGGTGTGGGCTCACCAGTGTGATTGAGCAGACTTAGTTCCCATTACCACCTTGTTTTCTTGCAGCTTTGGAAATGGTCCTTGGCCAGATACCCTTAAGAAGCAAGCACTCCCCTCTGCATATTCTTACGTAAGAAAATTCTGATGCCTCTTAAACTACAACTTCTGGGTAAATCTGATGGTGTTATGATGTCAGATAAGTGTCTGCTTTCAACTGTGTTACATGAAGTTGATCAGAGGGCTGGAGGACTTTTGTGAAGAGAGGTTGAGGGAGTTGGGCTTGTTTACCTTGGAAAAGTGGAGGGTCTGGGGAGACCTCATAGAAGCCTTCCAATACTTGAAGGGAGCTTATAAGCAGGAGGGGGAGCAAGTTTTTCAAAATCTGATAGTGATAGGACAAGGGAGAAAGGCTTTAAACTAAAAGAGGGGAGATTTATGTTAGACATAAGGTGGACATTTTTTACTCAAAGCGTGGTGAGGCCATGGCACAGCTGCCCAGATTGCTGTGGCTGCCCCATTTCTGGAGGTGCTCCAGGCCAGGTTGGATGGGGTCCTAGGCAGCCTGAGCTGGTGGATGGCAACCATGGCAGGGAGGTTGGAACTAGGTGATCTTTAGGTTCTCTTCCAACATATGCCATTTTATAATTCTATGACCTCTACACTGTAAAAAAGCAAGAAGTTTGGAAATAGAACAGATTACATATAAGCAAGTTGGCTGGAGCGCAGGAAATTGTGGAGATTATTTGTACCTGAGCTGGAACAGCTACTTCAGTAATTACACTTCACTGGTTTATGTGCCCCCCAAAAACCCGACATCCATTTCTTAATCTTTGTGATTTCTTAAATAAATCATCCTAAATATGCCAGGACTGGTGTGTATAGTAAAATTTAATGTGAAGTTTCATGCCCTTCAGTTGGGAATGGGAGATAATGACTGTGGTACAGAATGACCCTCAGCAAGTTTGTAGATGACACCAAACTCTGCAATCTACACACCCAAGGGACGGGATGCCATTCAGGTCAGGGAATGGGGCTCTGAGCATCTGATGGAGCTGTGAGTGTCCCTGTTCATTGCTGGCGCGTTGGACTTCAAGATGAACCTATTGGTCCTATAGATGACCTTTAAGGGTCCTTCCAACTCAAAATATTCTGTGGCTATGATTTTATGATCATTTTTAAGGATGCATTTTTATGATGCCTGTATTTTTGATGCATCCTCTAGCATAATTAGGAACTAGTTTCAGGTTTACCTGTAAATGTGTAAGCTATTTCTCTGCAGTGAATTCACAGGAAGTATGAGTTGTCAAGTTTTAGGCTACTACTAATTGGTGTTTTTTTTTTCCCTACTTCCTGTAACTGTAATGCTTTATTATTGCCAGTCTCACAAAAGAGATGTCCATGGGATTGACAAAGAAACGTTCACTATGTGTGGATGCAGAGTGGTACACACTTTGTATTCTTTATGCTAGTTATACTAAACTGTACTAATGAAGGGAATGCTCTTTTTCAGGACATTCATGACATGATATCCCACTACCTGCAACTACTGTCCTTTCTGTCTGTGGCCTGCACATGTGTGTGAAGCAAAACTCTGCAAAGTAAAATTGACTGACCGGCCTTGGCTGGCATTTGCTTCACTGCTTATATGGAAATAAAACTAAAAGAGGTAAATGGACATATAATTCATGCTTTTTACTATTGTTACGTGCCAGGAATGTATTTGGCAGTTGTTCCAGTGTTGTTCCCGGTCAGACATTTAGGAGGTTTTTTGTAATTCTCAACTTAGGGTTACAGACCATCAGAGTTCAAAGCCCTCTATAAGGTGATTCCAGCAAGGGAAATTTTATGTGAGGTTACATAGCAACTTACATTTAATCAAGTAGCTGCCAAGACTCAGGTTATTCCACTGGGGAAGAAAGAATAAGGAGTCCTTGTGTGGAATTCAGTTTGAGATTAAGATATCAATATTTAGGCAACTAGATGCAGATATCTACGAATAAATTAGGCCTTTAAACTCCCATGATAGTCATTAAGAACTGAGTCAACATTAATCAGTAAAGTTTACAGCATGATTCAACTGGCAAACAGGTTGATAGTTTCTGAGGAGCTGAATAACCTTCCAAGATCCATTGACTCTATTGACCTTCTCTATTAACCATTTATTAGTCCGTTGACATCAGCGTGGTTTCATATACCCATCTCATATAAAAAAAAGTCAAATTTAAAAAGCATAAATAAAGGAACTCAGCTGAGTTGTCTAAAGTAGAAGGTTTCATTGGCCATTTGAAAATAATGCTATAGGTTATCTGGAATATCCAGACAAGTTGACAGACAACATGCAAAATTTTGGACTGGCGGCTACAATCATGTGGGAAACTCAGAGATGTCTATTATGAGGCTGGATGCCTAAACAAGGCAAATAAATAAAATAAGATCTTAAAATCTTTCTCTGTCCTTCCTCCCCTCTATTCCTTATGCTTATAATAGAGAGGAGTTGAAAACTTACACTTGCTCCAAGGAACAGAGGATTTTGCAGTTGCACTGCAAGAACTTTTTGTTTGTTTTTTAAGAAACACTGAAGTACCACAGTGAAGAAACACTTTCTTTGGTATCGTCTTAGGTTTGCTGTCTGTCAGGGCCCTACATCAGGAGGAGGATACTGGGTCTGATAAGGCTGGAGGATTGCTATCCACAACTGCTCTTTCAAGCTGGGTCACAGGAGGCTGCAATTAGGAGACAAAATATTTTAAAAGACTTTATGTACTTTGGGAAGATGTTGGAGGGATTGGGAGCCCTGGTAGCGTTATCCTGATTCCTCCCACTTGGAGACTGAAACTCAGAACAGAAGGAGAAAAACAAATCAGTTGAATGAATGGCTGCATGTATGGTGTCATACTCATGGTTTCAAGTACTATGATCTTGGATGCACCTTTGAGAAACCAAGCCTGTTGGTGTTGGATGGAATGCAACTGACCAGGAGGTGCAAGATTATACTGGACAGCAACCTGGCTGGGCTTGCCACCAGATCTTTAAAGGAGATTTGATGGGGGAAGGTGTTGTAATGCTGAGTGACTGAGAAGAGCCATGAAACACTGTCATTTTAGGAAGTAATGCAGCAAAAGCTCAGATTTGTCCCAGAGGAATCTGGGAGAGCTTCCCCAAGAAGGTAACACAGATTATAGCCCAACTAAAGTGCCTCTACATCGTCGCATGCAGTCTGGGAAATAAACAGGAGTTGGAAACCATGGCATAATTTGAAAGCGATGACTTAATTGCTATCATAAAAGTCTCTGAGAAACAGCAATAATAATAAACAGGGATAAAATTAGGGACAAGAACTATAAAGGGCATCTGGTGATCAGAGTTTATGATTAGGCTGTCTGATCCTGATGGGGATTTCAGCCACTCAGAGATCGGCTGGGAAAACAACACAGTGACCTGCAAGAAGTCCATGGTACTCTTGGAGTTCATTGAAGATTACTTCCTAGTCCAGATACTGGACAGAGCAGGGGTTGGAGACTGAAAGAAGAACTTATTGACACTGCATCATGGGCTGCATCAACAGAGGGATGGCAGAGGGCAGAGAGGGGATTGTTCTCCTCTGCTCTGCCTCACGAGGCCCCGTTGACAGTATTGCATCCAGACCTGGAACACCCAGCACAGGATGGACGTGGGTCAAAGATGATCAAAGGGCTGAAATGCCTCTCCTATGAAGAGAGTTTGAGGTGTCCAGGCTTGTTCAGCCTGGAAAAGAGAAGGGAGATCTCATTGTGGCCTTCCAGTACCTGAAGGGAGCTAATTAGCAGGGGGGAGACTGACTTCTGTACATGGTCTGGTAGTGATAGGACAAGGGGGAATGGCTTTAAATTAAAAGAGGAGAGATTTAGGTTGGATTTGAAGAAGAAATTCTTTACTCGGAAAATGGTGAGACCCTGGTACTGCTGCCCTGGAAGCAATGGATGCTCCATCCCTAGAGGTTCTCAAGGCCAAAATGGATGAGGTTCTGGGCACCACCTGATCCGGTGGGTGGACACCAGTTCATGACAGGGGAGTTGGAACTGGATGATCTAATTCATTCTATGATTCTGTAATTCTATGATCTTACTCCTACATCTTTCACAGAAAAAGACCTCCAAAAAAAAAGGAAAAAAAGAAATAACAAAAAAGACAAAAAATTAAAAAAGGGTTAAAAAAAAAGAAATGGCTTCTTATTATTCAGAAGATGCTTTGTGCCCAGAATCTGTTTTTAGGGAAGTTTATAAATGCACTTTGCTCTACGGAAATGACCTTTACATGCCAACAGAAAAGAGTCTCTGCAAAACTACATGACATCAAACACATTTCCCATAAGCAAATTTGACCTCATCGCTGAAATGTCAGCAGGCAAATTGTTTGGAAGGAATGCTGATGGGCAAAGTCAAGTTTTGCTGCACCACAGTGCATGAAGTGCTCTAAGAGTTCATGCCATGTATGTTTATTTTTGAAAGGCTCCAACAATTTCTTTCATCTTGCTTGTATTCTTCCAGGAGTCTAAAAGATTGACACTCCCTAATCAGTGACTGATGGAACTTTGGAAATAATAATATCATCTAAATGTTATTTATACATAAAGATTATATTTAAGGCTAAATAAAACGTTTTTTAAATGACTGAATGATTTTTAAATGATTCTAAATGACTGAATACCTTTTTGCTAATCTCATTTGCAATGCAGCTCCTTTTTCCAGCGGTCAGGGACTAAGCCTCTGTCTGCAAATTATGAAATATGTCAAGCATGGTGTAAATTTTAATTTCAAATGAATGTGACTTCTGTGAAAATCAGCTCTTAAAGGTTTTCATTTCTTCACTGCCTTATTATATACGTATATATATATTATATATGTATATATATTAAGAAATTATGGTGTTTCAATAAAATTATACTCTGGATAATCTGGAAAAATACTCTGGAAATGAATAAATTAAGGAATAAGAAGGAGCTTTTCTATAACTTCTCAGTATTGATATCCTGTGTTATTATTCTTTGCACAAATATTTTATTTTTTTCCCATGGACAGTAATTGCTGTGCATTCCTCAAGAAGTTGAAAGGCAGACTCCGTTCCCAGAATCTGTCTGACTCACATTTTCATGTCTCCCTATTCAGGAGTGTTACAACAATTTAAATCAGCTGAAAATGTAATCCAATCAACTTTTCAGTGCGGCAAGACAAAATATATACATCCATTCCTCAGTTTTAATTGCTGTTGTCTCTCATTGCAGTAATGTGGAAGCATCACAGTGAGGAAAGTGAAAGGCACTTGCTTCCTCTGTGTCTTTATTAAGATTTCTATATGTGTTGTTAAGGTAACCACTCTGAATCTGTGCAGTTCATAGCAGAAGTTATTTCCTGTGCGGAGTGACAAACATTCAGATATGAGCTGATAGAACGAAAAAAAAAGCACAGTCTTAGAAAAAAAAAAAAAAATCCCACAGGAAAAAAAAAAAAGGAGTAATGAAGATTAACTCTGCCTTTCATTCTCTTAATGTTAAATTCAGCATAAAAAATGAAAATCTCAAGGCAAAAAATAATGACTTTACTACCTCTCTCGCTCACACACACACAAGTGTACACAGACTTCTTGGTTTTCTTGTTGTTATTGTTGCTGTTGTTTGTTTTTCATGTTGGGGTTGTTGGGTTTTACCTATATTTTGGTGGGAGGATGTATCTCTCACCTTGGAAATAGTCTAGATGTGGAATAATATTCTGCCAAAAATCTGCGTGTGCCCATTTCTCTCAGATGATTTCATATGAAGCAGAAGAAGAGGGGGGGAAAGGAAGGAGGGAGGGAGGGAGGGGAGAAGGGAGGAAAAGAAGGAAGGAAGGAAGGAAGGAAGGAAGGAAGGAAGGAAGGAAGGAAGGAAGGAAGGAAGGAAGGAAGGAAGGAAGGAAGGAAGGAAGGAAGGAAGGAAGGAAGGAAGGAAGGAAGGAAGGAAGGAAGGAAGGAAGGAAGGAAGGAAGGAAGGAAGGAAGGAAGGAAGGAAGGAAGGAAGGAAGGGTCAGGACAATCCTAAGAAAAAAGACAATCTGAAACTGGGATTGGGTCAGAATATTGGGCTAGGAAAGCTAAAATAACAACTGGAGAGAAGGTAGTGAATACCTGAGGTCAGTCATTTAATTTGTTGTAGTCAGTCTAGGCTTAAATATCATTCTGGCTAACCTGCCATGGCAGATTTAGGGCATGACAAGGTAATTGAGGTGTTGCTGCAGATGTATATTATTTATCTGAAAAAATATGGAGAGAAAATACTTGGTCTTCTACTGCAAAGCATGAAGGACACAAGTGAAGAATCTTGATTTATGTTATATCTACACTGCAGTTCAAAGGCATGATGATAACTCCTGTAAACATATCCAACATATCAAATCAGCTTCCTCCAGTGTTACTTCAGTAGTTTTCATTAGAACTTGCAAAGTCCTCCTGAGCATCCTAAGCAATACAGCCCTCCAGATAGCTTATTTTATTTGGTGGTATAATTTCTCTGGAATTATATACAGAAGCTCCCTCAAATTGCATTGTTAACATATCTTCAGCCTTGTTTTTCAAAAGAACAGGGCACTTAATTTAATAATACCTAGAAACCAAACAAGGCAGTGAGACCTCTGTGGCTCCAAGTAGCAGTTATTCTAAGAGAAATGTCTGCTGAATACCAAGGCTTAAGATTGTTCCCATTCACATATACTTCCTATACTTTCCCTCTCCTGATGTGTTCAGAATTCATCTACATGCCATATTCATCATCTCTCATTTCTTTCTGGAAGTCCAAAGGATTTCTGTTCTCAAGCAGCTTTTGAAAATACAATATGTGCTCCTTGGGGGCTTGTATCCCTTTGGAATAAAACATGACAATTAAACTTCTGTCATCGTAATTGCAAAAAGATGAGTAACCACCAGTGTTGATTCATCAAGTGGAAATCATATTAAGAAATTCTAACTTTCTTGTGCACTCTGTGACTAGGGAAGAAAAAAATTGATGAGATATACAGTGGCATCTTCAAAATTCTAACAGTTGCTCATGACAATTTCATACGGCATTCAGGACAATCAGGGCTTAGTCAGTATTATGGACTGGGAACAATGGCACTCCATATAATTCTAAAGGAGTAGTTTTCAAAATTACTATATCAAATACAAAGATATATCATGCATTCATTAGGATACTGTTCTTATTGCTTTATGACCTGAGCAATCCAAAGGAGTAAAAAGATTGTATTTATTAAATGAGTGAATAAAATTCTGGGAGAGACTGCAAGAACACAGTGGAACAGAATGCAGATTCAAAAGATCACAGCGCTTTATATGTATCCATATAAAGAAGGGAAAAACAGAAGCAAAGAGTGTGTAATATATTGCACTTTCTTAGCAATAAATGACTTTGTCTGGACAGGATAGGCATTAGTATGTGAGACAAATAACTTTTCACTGGTTAAAATCAATCAGCAAGGGTCAGTTGTAGTCTAAAGATGGGATAAATTGTTGGTTTATCTGTAATCTGCATTGCAAAAAGATGTTAACAAATATATTCATGGAAACATAATAATATGTTTATATAGCATTAAACTGAATAGTGACCTGCCTTCAGTGGCATCAGGATGACCCAGAGGTGATCAAAAAGGGGAAGATTTTGTTGGTACCCAAGAGATGAGGCTTACTGAGTGGTACTCAGGAACAGACCTGGATGTAGGAAAAATAGCTTGATTTATCATGCTTCCATACCCACCAGCACTAAGAATTTGGCAAAAGAGTGATGCAAAGTAGTGGACTCCATGCTCAGAGAAAAAGGAGCATCCATTCAGAGGGGTCCAAAAGACTCCTGATGATACAAAGGGCAGACTGCTGACCAGCATACAGGAATTAGGGGGGTTGGACTCGATGATCCCTTGAGGTCCCTTCCAACCCCTGCAATTCTGTGGTTCTGTAATTATCCCACCCTGAGCCATAAAATATTTAATGGCTTTTTCAGTTTATGTTTTGATTATTCTACAGCCTGGTTTATTGTAGCTTGGTATTTCTAAATGTGAAAAATAGACATGAGAGGAACAGCTGTCCTCATTAATCTGTTTAGACTCTGTTGAATTACTCATCTTAAAAATGTGGAAAGATGAAAATATGAAAATATTTGTTTTTACACTTTTTTAAAGAAAATCATTCTGTGTCTAAATTTTGAAATTCATTAATCAGCAAAGAAGTAATCCAGACTGTTTTATTCTATGGTTCTGTAGTAGCAATAGGAGCATAAAAGAGTCTAGATTATTTCTGTTGTAAACAAATGCAACTTGTATAGATGCATACTGGGAATATCCTGTGGGAAGATGTGTTCATTTTATACCATCTTTCAAAGCAGTGTTGCCCTTCTAATGCAAATGCCTCTGGATGTAGAAATGTTGATGCACTTTCATATGAATTACCTCTGCATGTTTCTGTTTGTGTGCGTGTTTCACTTTGATAAAGCAAATTAAGCCGAGAGGAAACTTTCCTGAAGGCAGAAATGTGCAACAAAAGAGATAGAGCTTTGCACTGGGAATTTAAATATATCAAGTGGCTTAGAAGCTCGATAAAACACTGTACCTTCTTGAGACATGATGTGCTCTGCTTGTAGCAATGAGTGCTCACATTGTTTTAAGTCTTGTGGTTGACTGACTGGAGTAACCACTGGAAGTCACCCACACTCACCTTCTGCCCTCAGAGATGCCTGTTCTTGGTTTTAATCACTGGTTTCAATGTCAGAAAGACCCCTACCTCGTCACATCAGTCATGTTAACCTCCTGAGCAAGACCACAGCAGATTTTGCCTGGATTTGAGATGGCATAGACAGCATTGCCTGTCACTGAGGCCACGTGTCCAATTAATATATCTAGAAAGCAGATCACACGCCTTTCTGCCCACAGAATGGAAAAAGGACCAGAAAGCAGATATTTTTTCCTGCTCAGTCTTGCAAAGAAAGTCTGTTTACCAGCCAGGATTATTGTACAACATCATAGTGTCAAAACTCAAGCTATGAGTGAGGTGATACCAGCTCTAAATTGGCTTCATGGGCAATTGAAATGGAGGAAGGTATCAGTCTTCCTTCTTGCTAGATCTTATTGTGTGAGATAGGGCCTAAAGCTGGGAAGGACATGTTTTTTGATCTTAGGCAGGAAATGCAGAGAACTACAGAGGTGATGTAGGCACCTCACTATCCACCCCCCCTACCCTCAATAGAGGAACAAAACTGGGATCAGCAAATTGTTCAAGACTGGGGGGTTACATAGAATCATAGAATCCTTAGAGTTGGAAGGGATCTTTGAAGATCATCTAATCCAACTCCCCTGCAATGAACAGGGACACCCACAGTCAGATCAGGTAGCCCAGGGCCTGATCCGGCCTCACCTTGAAGGTCTGCAGGATTCAACACATCATCTACAGATTGACAGTCCCCAGGCTGTGGGCAGAGAATGGTGCCTAGCTCTTTAGATACTGTGCTTCTACCTGTTCAGATTATATTTGACTGTCATTCCAAACGTCTTCCTTGCTCTTAAGTAACATTTACATCATCACTACTAATCAATCCTGGAAAGCATTTTTGGATGGGAAATTCAGAGCAAAAGGAGTTAATACTGATGCAACATTTTCATCTCATGCTAAGAAAAGTGCATGTATGATTATCCATGTGTTTCAAACTTGTCGGACATGTGTAAATAAGTCAAAGCTGATGTGTCTCATTTTTCTATCATCACAGATTTTGCATGTGTGCATATGTGTAAGTATAAAAATTTCCTAATAAGAATCTTTTCTTTGCAGCAAAACTAGTTTCACTCAGAAAATATGGAAGAAAACTAAAACGTAGACTCACCTTCCTGGAATAGCAGTGCCTCATAGATGTGGTTTGTTGGAAACGTGTTTAGCAGGGAGATTGGATGCAATGGTCTCGAGGTCCTTTCCAGCACCTGCAATTCTGTGATGTTGTGATTCTGTGAAATCACAGTGTGAAGTGACTGAGATCCAACAGACCACATGAGATTTTGTCAAGTTCACACCTGCCTTGCTGTCTTAAATAATCAGCAAAACGCCAATAACTTCTATACTAATATTGAATTATGCCTCTAGAAATAGTAACTGTGAAAAGAAAGGTTTGGGAATCTTTTGTGTAAGAAATTATCTTCTGACTGTCTATTTAATGACTTAAAAGAAAATCTCATTTAAGTGGTGGTGATATAACTGCAACTTTCTTTGGAAATTTGTTAATTCCAGCTTGTGCACAGCGTAAGAATTCTCCGGCCTCTCAAGCAAATGTGGAATATAACATTATCACTTCAATATGATTCACATAGCCTGACATAAGAATCTAATTTCTAGATGCAAAAAAATTGGAACTGGTCAGTATAGATTCTCTTTAAAAGAAATGGAGAGAAATTAACATCCCCAGAGGATAATTCATCTCTGTTTAGCACAGTGGTCACCAGAAAAATCATTTTCTGGAGGCAGTATTTTCTCTCTATTTTCTCTGAAGAGAGCTTAGGATGACCAATTTAGGGTTATGCACTTACAATTCGGATGGCTAAGATTGAGTTGCCTGAACCTCACTCTTTTGGTACTGTGAAGCAAGAGACTGTGTACAGGTCATAAATATGTCACAATCATCTAGTAACATACTTCTACTAAATGCAACATCTCAGGTTCCTTATTTAAATGAATTATGCCTTTTTTTTCCCTTTAATATTCATTAAGTAGGAAGTTAGCATGCCATGAAGGAGACAACACGAAACATCTTTTAGAGAGAACCCATTTGAATTATGATCTTAATGTTCCATCATTAGAAGTCATGAACTTCTCCAAGGTACAATTTATAGTGTTTTTTACACCTGTTTAGCTCTCATGATGTGTTCTGCTTTATTTATAGAGGTATTTAACAGACCGCATATTTCTAAACTTCGTCTTACTTTTTTTTCTCATAAATATTATTTCCACCCTAGAGAGCCATGAACCTTTTTATCTTATTCTTATATATCAGGTAATGTGATAGTCATCCTTCTCACATCAGAAACGTAATTCATTTCTCTGCTATCAACTTTATTCTGTAGCAAATTTTTAATGTTTTGAGCAGAAGGGAAGAATGGTTTAAAGAAAAGTTTAAGCCAATGTAAATGTAAGCCATTTCCATCATACTGTGCTTGAAATATCAGCAAAATCTACCTTTAATATGCTTCAGCTTTGATTAGGGAAAGATTGGCTTTTAATTTTTTAAAACCTTACTTTTAAAAAAGAGCATGGGTAATGAGGAGCACAAGATGGAGAAAATATGTACCCTTCTTATACACATCCAGATAGCGACTTTAGGATGGGCAGCCTGATCTGGTGGGGGACAACCAGCCCACAGAAGGGGGTTGGAACTGGATGACCTTTAAGGATCCTTCCAACCCAAGCCATTCTAGGATTCTAGAGTTTCAAAGATTTTGGAGATTTGCTTGTAATTTTCAAGGATTTTAAATGAAAGTAGAACAATTTCTTCTCCTTTTCCTATTGCTCCTGGTTTAGCTAAGAATCCCACTCACAGAAGGCAGTTTTTTGTTTCATTTTATGTTCTCCAGGATAAGTATTAAGAGATCACAAGCAAGTACAGAAGGAAATATTGGCTGCCTCTTCCAATTAAACTGTACATCTAAGCCTTGAAATCTCTTTCTAAAATAGCCCATCAGACAATATCCAGCTTCTTTGGCTTTAATTTAGCTAGAATTTGCATCTGCTCAATTTTACCTTGTGTTCAACATCCCTGAAAATCTTCACATGATCCACTCCAATAGGAAACACTGAGGTCACTGAACTTGGTTCAAATTTAACAAAGCCAGAAGAAATAAGAAGAGTGCTACTAGGATTTATGCACTGTAAATGTGTATGTAAGATTAAGTTAGGAATTCCCTCATTACTTAAAGGAGGTTCAGTGGGGATTGAAATCTTCCCTGAGTATTTTATAATCTGAAAATTAAGAATCATGTTCTGTAGACAAAATGTAGATGTTTGTGATATATACTTCCAGACGCGAACTATTTGCCTTAGGTGAGTGAAAAGAAACAAAGCCTTTCAGAGGGCAATTCCTCCTCACATAGGCATCAAAGTATCTTAGACAAATCCCATCCCGAAGTCATTTTCTTTCCACTGATTACTACAGAGGGCCACACTGTCACTAACTCAGTTGTCAGTGCCTACCTAGCAGTCAGCTAAAGTCCAGTGATAAGACCATCATTCAGTAGAACTGATTTTTTCTCATCCATTCTCTGCTTGGAGAAATAAATGAAAAATCCTCTCATTCACTTGAATAACCCCATATATAGGTGTGATTTGCCTGCCAACTATGGAATTGTAGGAGCTGAACAAGTAGTAATACCTTCCAAACCCACTGACTGAGAAATGTCCAAGTGGTAGCAGGAAAATGTAGTTTGTGCACAATCTTTGGTTTTAAAGCAGGTCTGTAGCACTTCAGATTACTCTTATGCAAATATCAGCAATTACAATCTGGTAGATTCCCAAAGTTCTCACCAAAAGTGCCTTAGGATAAGGTCTGGAAAGCCTTAGGCCATATCTACACTGCTGGATGCATCCATGAAAGGGCTACCCCTGGATGTGTCTAAAAACCATTTGGATGTGGTGCTCAGGGATGCGATTTAGCGGAGAGTTGTTAGAGTCAGGGTAGTACGGTTAGGTTGTGGTTGGATTTGGTGATCTTGAAGGTCTTTTCCAACCTGAACAATTCTACGATTCTATGATTTCTCTGGTCTCAGCCTAAAAAATGCAGCTCTCATCTGTACTGCTTAGAGTTAGCCATCTCTAAAGCATAATGATGTATCCATCTGACATAGCATTTCACCCGTGTCTTCTCCGAGCTCTGAAAAGTGCTTCTGTGGCCAAACGAAATAATTAGTACTCTAAGAAACTGTGTGGGTATTTTTCCAATTGCAAGCATCTGATATCATGTGAAGGCTGTGTTACAGCCCACACAGCCAGTGTTTAATTATATGTGACCAAGAACATGCATGGCACGTCCAGGAGCAAAATAGGCAGTTGTGTGAACTGTGCAGTGCCCACAGTGATGCCAGATTTTTAGCAGAAATAGGCCTTCTCTGTTTGCTAGCTTTTGACTCTGAATTTTTGGCAGTGAAATCACTCAGGTGAAATAGCAATAGCAGAAAGGCTTCCCAAAGTAGAAGTAGCTGAGATCTGTTCCTTAGTTTTTTCATAGACGTCACAAAAAAAGTGTTCAGTGTGGGTAGGAAAGCACCAGCCACATTCAGAAAGAGTGTAATAATTTGTATTCAAAAGAAAAAAAAATATAATAATCATGAAGCAGAACTTCAGGATTTGGGCAGTGGGACTAGCTGTGTAAAAATGTGTTCTGCACAAAAGCTGTCTTTGGCTGGTTGCTTAAACATCACTGCTGTTGGGCCAAGACAGAGTATGTTCAAAAATAAAAGGTGGAAACACCACTGCTTGTCAGTGTTTCACACAACATGGTTTATTTTTGGCTGGCTGCTAGGCTACAAAGTGTTGCCTGCCTTACATGGTTCAGTGATTTCAAACAAACAAGCAGCAGTTCATCTGTAACGGGGACTGGATGTTGAGTAATGTTTGCAAATAGTGAATATTAAAGGGTATAGACATGGTTGAACTTTAGAATTCAGCTTGATGTTTGTCATTCATTTTTCGTTTGTTTTGGAGGAGGTGTTCAACCCAAAGTTAATGGTGGTATTTCAATGTCAGAATGACAACTTAAACTCACAGATGTATTCTTCAGAGATCAAATACTCTGTGTGTAAGCTTTCATAAAATCAACCTTTCAAGGCAATTATTTGTGTTTTCTGTAGGTGCTCACCAATCCCATAACTTTGGCTTAAATTCACTCCCTGGAGTTAAGGCAATGAGAACCATTTTAAAACTGCATTACAACTAATAGAATAGCTTGCATTTCTCTCATTTTTACCTTTGCCTGGTTACCACTGGTGAAATCAGTGACCTTGCAGGAGTCATACAGTAACACCAGCTTTAGCAATAACTTTTGTTCTGAAGATAGGTAAGAGGAAGACAAAGATGGGGTTGATCCCAAAACTTCACTTACTCAAGAGGCTGAAATCAACATGAAGTCAGACATATTGCACGTTCTTAAAACCACTTGTATCCACTGGTGAGTTCTTCATGTTTGCTTGTTCTTGTGGTGATGATGGGCCAATAGATGGACTGGGGGGTCTCAGTCTTTTCTAAGGTCTTTTCTACCTTGACAATTCTTTGATTCTGTGCCCTCTGGAATACAAATCAGTGATGAAAAGCTCATAATTTGGCCATGCACAGCAATGGTCAAAAGGGTTTTGAGTGTTTCAGAATAGAGCAACCCTTTCACATGTCCTATTTGCTCAGCAGTGATTGTTTTCCAGAGAATCTGCTTCTGCCCGTCCATGCCATCCTAGGCTTGGACCATGTCCAGACCCTCCATGTGTGCAATGCTGAGGGTGGCAGCCAGTAGATGTCACTGGTGGAGCACTGGGCTGTGAGACACATGAACAGCATGTGTCTGGAAGAGGAGTTGTAGACTTAAAGGGAAATAAAATGGCTAATTATCCTCTGATTGTACAAGAACCAAATGCAATCATGCAGAATGACAGGGGCAAAAAGATGTTGAGCTTCAGGATTTATCTATTAATTTATCAATTTCTTTATTTTGCACAGTGTTGATCTATGTCAGCAACAGGAACAAACCCAGGAGAGAATTTTTAGAGCAGCATCATCTGTCTGGAAAATGACGCTGCAATTTTCTTCTCTGACACACTTTCATGGCTATTTTGGGGAAGAAGGAAAGTGCAGGAGAGCAGGTACAGCCTTCACTGTTCATTTTGCATCCTGCTCCATTTCCTGCGACAGTGCACGGTTTACTCTGCACAAAATGCAGCTTAATGAAGTGTGTCATGGGTGAATGATGCCCACTGTGGGCTCTACTTTTCATTTCCACCCAAATGCCAAAAGGACACCAGAAAGTTCCTCATGCTGAAAGTTTTGTCTTTCATCACAGTCCCGGATAGAAGACGGTCATAGAACCACACAACTGTAGAATAGCTTGGGTTGGAAGAGACTTCACAGATCATCCAGTTCCTGCTCCCCCACTGAGTTGCCAACCACTAAATCAGGCACTATACTAAGTTGCCCAGTAATATGGGTATCACTAAAGACATGGCCACAGCAACATGGAGCTCAGCACTGACGTCTATGTAACCTTTAGTTATAGCTTTCATTGAGGCATAGCCAAAGTTAATCAGGAGGAGACCTTCCCCTCAATTAACCATCCTTATTCCTAAGAGGCACAACCATCTCCAGGTGATGGACTGACGACTCAGAAGTTTGCTGTGATTATTATTTTGCTACTGAAGTGCTGTGCAAACCCAGAGCAAAAAAGTAGGCTCCCACTTCAGAACTCAAGGAAAAAGAGGATTATGTAATATGTAATAGCAATTAGAATAGTATAGAATAGAAGGAAAAACAGAGAAAATAATAGAAAACCCAAAAGCTTTTCTACATGGGACTGATCTGTCTAAAAATAGTTTGTCTCCAAGGCTGCCCTTTGGATAGAGTAAATCTAATCAGGATATTCAGAGGAGTGCAGGTTCTATAATAGGAATCTAAAATAGAGTGAGTGAACTGAGCCAGGGGCGGTTTGAAGTTTTTTTCAATCCATTTGCTGTAGAAGGAGCATTCCATCTTAGGGACATTTGCACCAGAGGTATCTGAACTTACAGGTATCCCATCAAGAGAAGCAAAAACAAATGGGCGGCCCAGAAAATGCAGAGAGGAAAGGTTCTTTCTGCCAGAATTGAGCCTAAAAGTATCTGCACTCAACTTCTGATGCAGCCTGCATGCAGATCTGTGTCTAAGGTGAGCACAGCCTGTTCCAAAGCATAGTATTAATGCTAACACTTTCATGCAAAGCTGAGATCACAATAATTTCTCCCAGGAAACAGTTTAATTTCTCTTCTTAGTATTCAGATGAGATCTTTTCATTTTGGCATCAGAAACCTAGGTCAGTAGTTGAAGTTTCATTTGCATTGAGTTTGTTTTAACTTCAGTGTGCAAAAAAGGTTTGGAGAGTGAAAGAAAAACGTCCTATCTGGGTCAGAGCATCTCAAATCATGGATTGTTTATCAGTTTGTTTGATAATCTGTGTCACATACAGGGTACCCCCACTTTGATAACTTTCTTATTTCTACTTGTTTAGATTCACCTTCCCAGCCAGTGATCACGATATTTTTTTAATGTAACAAGAAATTCATATATGTCATTTTTTTCCATTAAAACTTTGCAAATTATATCCATAAAACTAGTACAAGTCTGATTCATCAGCACTCTTCCATAGATCAGACTAATTGCTTGGAGGTGGAAAGAAGTAGAAATATACTGACTCATCAAGACAAGGTTTTTTAGTGAACTATGAGCCAGGATTTTCCCCTCATTTGTATCAATAAACTGCCTTTTACAGTGTCTTGCATGCAGCAGGACACAGAAACAATCATGAAATGGATCTGATGTTCCCATCCTTGGGAACACTCGTAAAAAGAAAAGTGCTTCAAAAATAGTAACCAAGGCTCCTGTAGCACATAACCTGTTCCTAAAAACTCCTCCATAATCTATTCCCATGACGTAGGCAGCAAGTGTAATAGCTGTGTGCTTTACAATCCCATAACACAGGAGGGGAAACCCAGCCTTTCCACTTCAAATACTGGAAATGAAATAGTTGTCAGACTTGCTACATGCCTTTAATCTTAATAAATGGAGAAAATTAATTTCAGTTTACTCACTGGACTGAATGTCTGCAAGGAGAGGTGGGCAGCTCCTAAAGGTGATCATAGAATAACATGGGTTGGGATGGGAACCATAGGGATCATTGAGACCAGCTCCAATGATGCAGGTGCTAAAGACTGTACCACGATAGAGGGTGAGCACCTTTCTCTTCTGGTGATTCTTAAGCTGGAGATGTTGTGCCAATACTGCCAGCTTCACATCAGTTACTACTGAAGAGGTTCACAGATTGATGCGTTATAATGTGACTGAAAATTGAACTTGTGTGGGGTCAACAATGGGCCACCTTAAGGCACTGTATTTCTGATTCATCCTAACTCCTCTGGGATTGACAAACTATTGGTAGGACTCAGATCATGAGGGTGTTCTGCATAGGTTAGAGCGTCTTTGAACTCTGAGTGCAGGAAGGGGAAGGGAACAAAATGTAAATTCTGCTTCTGACTCTATGCAAGCTCTGCTTAATGCTTCCAATTAGGACTTTGGATGCCATGAATTTGTAATTTTTTAGTGTTTAAATCACACTCTACAGTTTACTACACCGGCAAATCACATAAATAAAATATACAGTGGAATCATTCGCTTTCTTATTATAGCTACAAACACATAATTAGGCAAATAAATGTATGCAATCAAACAATGTTCTCTTGGCTATTTTGTGGGAGGTAAAAATCATCCGCAAACAAAATCACAATATGTTTTCTGAGCTTAAGCTACACAAGTATCTTGGAAGAATAAACAAGGTAATGAAACGTGGCTAGTACAAAACTCATTTGGATTCAGAAGAGGAAGAACAATGCCTATGGGAGCTCTATAAAATAAATAGCAGCTTTGAGGAGAAATGTGTTAGAATTTCAATGGGTTGAGCAACACAGGATCATTTGAAGAATGATTTCTGTTGTGTGCCTCTGTTTGCCATCTTGAAAATGGGTGTTCTACAAATGGCATAGGTCCTCCTGCCAAGGAAGCTTCAGAAATTCTTGTCTTACACTGTCAGGTTTTTTTTCTGACAAGTCATAACGTGGGTCGTAATATACTATAAAGTGTTCAGTGGCAGTGTGCTATACAACAACACAAGGTAGTTAATATAATGTTATGAACAAAGAATAAAACAAACAACAGAAAAGTGGAAATAAAGGTGTCGTAAAAAAAAAACAGCAAAAAAAAAAAAACCCTACATACTAGAGTTGTACAGATTGCTTAGATATTAGCAATGAATATCTGCCTCATAAAGAGAGCTTAGGTATCACACCTCCTAATCATTTAAATGCTGAGCAGAGTGTTCAGCATTATCTGGGTACAAGTTTTTACAAGATTTGGACAGAATTAGGTCCTTGCAAAGGTGTTCTTAAAAAGGCAATACATCTTTTTTTTTTTTTTTTTTTAATCATTCTTTCATTTCATTCTATCGTTCATTTGTACATATGTTATATCATTAGGTCCTTTCAGTATCTAAAGATGATTTGCAAGAAAGAAGAGGACAGACTCTTTAGCAGCATCTGTGGTCATACGACAAGGAGAAATGATTTCAAACTAAAGTGGGGAGAATTAGACTGGATATAAGGAACAAAGTTTCGACAATAAGGGCAGTGAGACACTGGAAAATGCTGCCCAGAGAGGTGGTGGTGCCCCATCCTTGGAGATATTCAGGATCAGGAGACAGGGCTCTGAGCACCTGATCAAGTTCTAGGTGTTTCTGTTCATTGCAGAGGAGTTGGACCAGATGGCCTTTAAAGGTCTCTTCCAACTCTAAGGATTCTATGATTCCATGATTCTATGAAATCAATTCTCTAGTAGAGCAGGTCAGTGCAATGTCGAGTCTCTTCCGTTCTCTTTTTATTGCTCACCACGGTTGTGAAGTTTGGCATTTTGTTGTAGTATTTCTTGCTTTCCTGCACTCCTTGGGCAGGGAAGCCAAGCTCACAGGAGTTGCAACTAGGTGATATTTAAGGTCCCTTAAAACCTAAGCCATTCTGTGATTCAATGAGATGATAATAACTAGAGTTTTATGGTTTGCATTAGTAAACAGTCTATCATCTTTACTGGGAAACTATATGGGATCTTATAAATATTACTCTTTAACTTTGGAAGTACCCAATAGCTGTGCAAGGAGAAAAAAAGAGACGGGATCAGGACATCTTTCATTTCTGCCTTTAATGTTTGCCCAGCTAATTAAAAAATCCTCTAGGAATCAAGATGCTCAGTAGTACCACATGTAAGCCTGAGCCTTAAAAGGCCAGATATCCCCAGCAGGCACCAGCAGAAATACTTTAGGTTGTTTACTGCTGGAATCATTAGATGCTGGTAGAGTTAGCTGGCAACATAACAGAAATCTAAGGAATATCTGTAATTCCTGAGAAGTGAGCTTGGGATTCAAAATAAAATAAAATAAAATAAAATAAAAACATTCAGAGTCTGACACCTTTACCAATTGGGGATTTGGTGTGAGACAAAGAAAACTTAAAACTTGTTCACTGGTTGATTCAGACCAGTTTCTGCAAGCACATTTTTGGTTCATACTAAAAGAGGCTGTGAGGCAAATTTCTTCGTTTTGAGAAGTAACTTGTGTGCTGCATGGATGAATTAATCAAAGGGAATTAATTTAATTCAGTCAATATGGACCTAAGAGAATTCAGAGATGGAGGAAGTACGTTATCTTGCTGAGCTCCAAACCTCACTCATGCATAAGCTCTTAGCCCTTACAGAAGACTCTAACTCCAAGTCTTCCTGCTAATATGATTCCTTGAAGCTTAAGATAGCAAAAAATACCTTGGAGAACAATTCAACAGGTTCAGCTTAGAGATATGGAGTCAAACTCTGTTCTCAAAGGTGTGAGTCACGGAAGGGAAGGCAGAGCACAGCAAAGTTGTTATTACCTCCAGAGCTCTTTGTGGACCCTCAGTCATATATGGCTTCATCACTTGAAAATCACCAGTTCAACTGCAGAAGTCTGTAATGTCTTGTTGAAAGATAACTAAATTTGGTGATGGTTCTCTTTAGAAGGAAATTTATGCACTACCCGTGGTAAGAAGAGCAAGAAGATCATTCTAATGGGAAAAGTCCTAGCATCAATCAGTGGTCTTCATTGCTCAAGTGCTAATCTGAAAGGAATCCATAGTACCTAACACAGATTTTGGAGTCTAACAGAGAAGAGTTTCACCCAAAAGCTCATTGCAGGCTGTGCTGCAGGGCTGCCTATTCCATCCCTGGTGGTGGTCTGCATTAACTCTTCATTGACTGGAACAGTGAAGCCACTAATGTTATTGCTTAGTGACTATGTGAAAAGTGGTTCTGATTGATTAAAGCCAGTAGATTTCTGTGGCTGGGAGATGCCAAGGGGATTTTGCACAGTACAAAGGCAACGAGATTTAATGCAATGGCTTTAACAGTGCCCTTTTGCCCAATGCACATATTGTATGTGTAATCACATCAAGGAGAATAAACTCAATCAAAGTAAATGCTGCCAAAGATAACTAGCATGGGTCAAAATCATCTATAGATAAAACATTCACGGGCTGTCAAGTCTGATCCATGCATCTTTGTGGTTGAATAAGTAAAGGTCTCAAATCTTGTCATCATCAAGCTAATTTTCATCCAAAACATAAAGGATGGCTCTTCCAGGGAGACATACTGCTAATGAACATTCCCACCTCTTCCTCTCTCATAGAAAACCTATGCCTATGCAAAGGAAAAACAGAACACTCATGCTAAAAGGGTTTGGCTGTTTTTATCTTCTTTTTTTTTTGTTTATTCTTAACCATATTCTCCTTTCTGCTATCAGTATTCTGATTCTTCATGGAGCAGTACAAGGTCAAATCACTTTCCAAACAGGATCGACTGCGCTGAGAAATCAGCCTTGGCCTGATGCTAGGCAGAGGATCCAAATGGAGAAACATAAGATGTAGAACAGTTATGGCCTGTTGATGAGGAGCATTTTTAACATGCAAACCTTGTATTTTTCTTGTCATTTATTTGAAACTACCTTTTAAATTCAGACGGCACAAATCTGCAGTGTGAACAAACAGCTACTAGAGTGAACTTGATCCAACTGCTTCCCTGATGCTAAAGACATATTTTCAGACACAATAAGATATTTCACAGAGGAATACCCAACCATCCTGATAAGAACCAACAGCACAGTGAGAGACATTTTCCTCCTCAAAAGAATTTTCAGTTAGTATTACTTAAAGCTGGGTGTATTTGAATAGTAAATGATTTCAGCTGCTTATTATCTTGAAGAGAAATGCTGTTATTTGATACAGTCTTTTATTCCCACTACTTATCTATAATTTTTCTGTACATTGTATAGTCACAAAGGATCTAGTGTATCAGCTCTAAGTCTGAACCGTAGCTACTTTGCCTTCAGACTTTGGCAGGAAGCAGATAATCTTGCACACAGTAACCTAGCCTGCAGATCATGACTCTTTTTCTTACCATTTTCTTTCACATTTCTAGTTTTTGGGACCTGCTTTCACCTTGTGATTCATTACATCAAAATGGGCATCCAGTTCCAGTTTTTAGCTAAGTAAATCACAGCATGCTGACTTCAAGTTCTGCTGGTAGCTTAATGTTCCAAGCCATTTATGGTCATGATTCTCCTGTATGGATTTAGATGCCCAAAACCAAGACCATTTTCTCCTCTTGCATTTTTCTCCTGGCATCATGGCCAAAATCACCAGGGAAACAAAAGTCAATGGCAAAGCTCAACAATGCTAACTAGCTTCAACTCTGTGAGATAAAGCCTCAGCTACAAAGAGCACCATCCAAATGCTTCACAAATGCTTGGGGAAGAATCCAGCCAGACCTTTTTTTTATTATTTTTTTATTTTTTAACTTTATAGTGTATTCTTTGGATTTTATTCAGAGAACAGGAAATTCAGAGATGACATGATCTACAGTACTTACAAAGTGAAAAAGAAAATATGACGTATTGAGGGCAAATAGAAATGTTTAGATGTAAATCTACATATAGAAAATCAAGCCATGTTCAGACTGGCAGAGCTTTGTGAGCATTCTTCAAAATCATGAGGGGGAAACTGTTGTTTTCTATTTATCACACAGGAAATATGCTAAGGCTTTAGGGACAGTTTCTGCAGGGCACTGATTACTGCTTCGAAGCATACCAGCATGATTAGTGATGCTTTGGAGAGAGCAAGATTAGTTCCAGTATTGCTGCTTGACCTCCAAGTAGACACCGATGGAAGTGGTGGTGCTCGTCTTCTATCTCCTTTTTGCAGGCTGTGTACTTTCAGGATACCTTCCACAGGTTAAGAAGTCTGAAAACCTCCTCTCCTTTGCCTTGGAAGAAATACTTTCACACAGACTAAACCATAACTCATCAAACAGTTCATTTGTATATATCCAGTTTTAGCTGGATGATTTTAAACTAAAAGTGGATGAAGGTTGTTACGTTGTTTTTGCTATTCATTGTCTGGATCCTAGACTGAATGCTCGACAAAAATAACTTCAGCCTTCAGTTTTAATATGCCATACACACTGCAGTATAAAAGGCATGAATGTTATTTTTGATGTACTCAAAATGCTCATCTTACAATAAAATTATTGAGGTGCTATTATGAAACATTTCATTTTAAAAGTTCACAATCCTGATAAACAAAGTTTAGCACGATGACCTAAAGGATGTTTCAGCAAGATAAAACAAGGAAATGCTGTGAGATTTTGCATTACAGCTTCCCACACTTGAACTGTATTCTGTTATGTTGGAATGTTCTGTTACAATGTGCATCCTGCTGCACCATTTCAGTAGGGTTTTACGGAAAAGTGTGAACTACTTTTGGGATTAAGGATTGAGGTCTTCTCCATTTCCTTCGCTTCTCTTTAACTTTACTCTTCTGAGAAATATTCTTCCTGCAGGATGATTATTGAGTAAATGGGTGATTGGATGGACTCCAACAGCACCCAGTCAAGGCTACCATTACCCTCACACTCGTCAACATAATCCTTTTGTTACCACTTCTCTCCTATAATACGTCTAGTGACACTGCACATTTCATGGCCCATTCCAGTCTCTGGACACTTAAACATCCCTGTATTTTTGTGTGCATAGAATTCCAACCCCATTATTCATGCAGCAAAGAGCCCCTTAGCCTCTTGTTTGGAAAGGGATCACTCTTTTGTGCACAGCTCCCACATTTCTCCTTTGTTCTCTATTCTGGGGAACTCCCTCAGCCTTTCATTAGAGTTTTGCACCATTATGATGACTCCACATCTTCTATTGTGTTGTGAGTAAAAGAGCACAAAAATGATCTACTTTGAACATACATACCCATGATTTAATTGTTCAGAACAGAAGGTGAAGTGGGGCAAGACATCAAAATGGCAGAACTCCAAGTTGTGTCTGGTACATTCCCCACTTTATCTAGCCAGCTATTTCAGCAATTTACCCAACTAAATAAAACTGTTTTCTTGGTCACTTTTCCTTTAATCATCAATGGAGACACCACAGGGGACTTACCCATTGCTTGCTGTAAACTTTGCTCTGCTTTTTCCAAAAATGATTGATGTTAGGCTAGTGTAGCACTTTCTGGAGAGTGGGAGGTTGGCTGAAATGATAAACAGTGGCTGTCACTTTCTGCCTACTTTAAAGACCAATTTTAATATATTTATATATAAAAAAGCAACAGCATAGGATTAGTGATCAAGGCTTGACTTCATGCTATGATTTTATATGGACTTGAATATTTGCCACACATTTCCTATCTTGTAGTGTTTTCTCAGTGATGAAAATAGTCTTCCTTTTTTTTTGGATTTTTTTGGATATTTCAGGCTGCTGTTTCCCTATGTCATTTGAAAAGGCATCTTTGTAAAGCTTTCAGTAGAAAGTGAAATTTACAGAAACAAACATTTACATGATTTGGAAAGGATTTCATTCTTACTGCCTCTCAAACCACTGGATACTGAAACAGAATTTTACCCAACTGTGAAACCAGCTTTCTGATGGAATAAGAGGTTTTGTGCTGCATGTTAGTAAACTGGATCTTATGTTTGAGAGATTTTCATTTGCAGTTAATTCACTGAGTCTCAGGTGTATATTGAAAAGAGTTCAGCAAAACTAGCAATGAGAAGGATACAGTTCCTGCAGAAATTGATGAATTTATTTTGTTTGAACTGTTGTAATTGATGTAGCCATTCAGTAACATTCAGAAGGAAATAAATGGAAGATCTGCCTATGAAAGGTAAGGAAAGGAAACACATCTGCTGGTATATTTAGAGCTAGTTAGTCTCTCATGGAAGCAAGCAATATGTGACTCTATGAGCAGCCATGTGCAGTAATTACTAGGAGAACAAGGTGCAAGACACAGAAAGATCAGGAGATAGACCATGATCAAATAAAGAAAGAAGGTGTAAAGGTGAGAAGAGGCCAATGTGAAATTCAGGGATTAGAATATGGACGAATTTGGGATAAAACATATGGACTGATGAGTAGCAGGAGCCAACTGTTAAAGAGATTGGAATCAGGAGAGATGCAATTTGCTGTTGCCAGTTGATAACAACCACTCAAACAGCCTCCTACACCTGGCATGTATGATCAGGCTCACTGGATGCTCCTTCCTTAGTTCACCAAGCACCTCAGGCCTGGTGTCCCCCAAAAAACTACTGCCAGATTATTGGTTACAGAAACTTGTCATCCAGATGAAGATGAGTGGAGGTCAACAATGAGAATCTTGAGTGGAGAATCCTTTGATTGGTTTCCAGGAATTGTCCTCACCGCAATGTTAGCTAGAGCTGTAACTTGCCTGGAAGCCATCTCTTGTCAAGGCATGAGTCTGTGTTTTAAACACGAACTGGCATTCCTCAGAGGCGAGTCTGATTCATGGAATAATCTGGGTGGGAAGGGACATCTGGAGGTAATTTGGGGTGATCCCTCGAGTAAGGTGTCAAGCTACATGAAATGAATGGAGTGGCAGCTCTGACCTCCCAGCCCCGTGAGCGTGTACTGGTTTTATGGCACAATTACTCTCACTCAAGTTAAATCAGAAGTTGTCAGTATGATTATAACAAATTTAGATTAATGCCCCAGTGAACACAAGGGCGTATCTCTGAAGTATATTTGTGCCTCTGTGTTTTCCTTTTCTTCTAACTTCCGCATTTTTCCACTGCTCCTTTTCCATCCTGGCTTCACTGTGTCTGCTTTTATTGCCTTTATTTCAGCTGCATTCAGTCATTTGGATAAACACCATGACAGCAAAGAGATCTGTCATATGCCATACCAACCAACATATCTACTACTGTAATATTCATTCACATGCTGAATGACATGTGCTCAGTGATAAAAGCTTGGGAAAAGGAGAAGGAAAAGAGTATTTATGGTTATGGCATTTATCTTTTCAACCATTGCATGTGCTGGGGTCCAGCTCTCCAGGAAGTGGCTGGACATCTGCATGCTAATGGGAAGTAACAAACGACTTCTCCTTTTGCTTTGCTTATGCACAGAGCTTTTGTTCTCCCCATTAAGCTGTCACTGTCTCAATCCATGAGTCTGTCTTCTCACCTTTCCATCTTCCCATACTGCAGGAGAGGTGGGGTGGGTCTTTGGCTCTTAGCCTGAGTCAACCCACCACAGACTTCTGTAGTGCATGAATAGTTAAACTTGGATTACTCTTGGTTGATTGCGAACCTGTCCTGCAAATTGTCTTGACATAAGGCTTTACACTGAGAGTCTGACTCCTATAAATCTAACTCCAGCCAAGCCTTTTGCTGAAGTGATTAACACAATTAAGGATTATGAGTTATTTACACAGCAGTACATCTGCATCCTTTTAGTCTTTAGCATTATTAATGGAGTCCAACGGGAGCATACACAAATCAAGTTCTCTGAGTACACACATAGAAACAAAATCACAAGAAAACCCTCCTTCATACATCTGAAATGTGATCCTGCAGAGCAGCGTTCTCCCTGGCATCAATTTTGTTTAACCTTGTCAAACAAAATGAGTGGTTCTTCTCTGGTGTTCTTCACCAAAAAATCTTCTCAGGAATCCAGGTGTTTCCCTGCTGTTTCTCTTTTCAGGCTGCCAAACCTAACCTGGCTTTTTACAGCCGCAGTTTAATAACAAATTTCTGATCACCTTTTCAGATGTATTGGGAACACTGCAACAGCAGTATGAAACAAAGGCAAAGTGAGCCTTGTGTGATGGGATGGGGATAATGGGACTTGACATGAAATGTACCCTGAACTAAAAATAAACAAGACTGTACTCGATCCCTACCCTCTTCCTTTGTTTCAAGTTGCTTCTCTCTTTTTTTTTTCTTTTCTTGAGAAAGCAGAAAAAAACAAAGGAAGCAAGGCAGTCAGCTCTACTAACATGTGTCTGGTGACTGTATGGATTTGGTCTTTAGGAATCAACAGGTGAAATTCTCTTGACTTCGTTTCACAGAAGCTTGCAAAAAAAATCTTTGTCATAGAAACAGATGCTGAAAAGTGTATCAACAAATGCTTATAGCTCTGTCCAAAATAGGGAGAGAAGCAACTGAAGTCTAATTGCTTATTGCTTTTAAAAAGAATTACGTCTGTTTTGGGGGGAAGGAGGTGTTTTTTCTGGTTGTTTGGTTGATGGTTGGTTGGTAGGTTGATTGGAATTTTTGTTGTTCCTGTTTGGTTTTTGGTTTTCTCTTTGTTTCTGTGTGCTTTTTGTTTGTTTGTCTGTTTGTTTGTTAGTTAATCTGAATTTCCATGCCTCCTGCTAAATAAGGAACATCACTTTTCTGCAACTATTAATGGCTCTAGAAGTATTTGGAGTCTGTATTCAGAGCAGGGACTGAGTTCAGAATGATTGCTTACTGCTATGCTTAAAATCTTTGTGAAAATCTGCTCTTAAAGTTTTCTCTAATTGAAGATTACAATATTTTATAAGCATCCTCATATTCTTCCTCCTAAGCCTTGTTTGCATCCCAAATACAAAAGCTTCACCTCCATTACCACCATTTATGTCTGCACCTGATGGGTAAAGCAGAGACATAAACCTGAGAGAGGGTTTTCTCATCTATGTAAAGTATAGGGTGTTCAGAGCCTCCTGACTCACACTGCTTCAGCTGTTTGTGAAACACTAAGTTGAAGCAATTTGGGATAATTGCAATTGGAGGGTGAGAGAGAGTTTTTCAAACAACAAACAAAAAAAAAATGACGCACTGTGTGACGCCAAAGAAATTATTTTCCCTTTGACAGCTTTCATGTTGCTACCTATAAAATAGCAATCAGGGCACTCCTCTTAGCAGTAATAACCCAACTGAGTCTCTCAGACTTTGGAAGGTATATCTGTGAAGCAAGGAGAAAAATTGAAATACTGAATGGAACCTGCAGTCGAGGTTACGTGTTCTTGTTTCAAATGGACATCCTTGTGAATACACACTGCAGAGCATGTAGAAGACCTTCACACAGTTAGGAAATGAAAACTCAATCCAGGAACGTATGATCAATCTTTCAGCAGTTTAAGGAGATAGTGTTGAAATGAACAGTAGACCTTCATCTTCACTGTAAAAGCAGATACTACATCAATTTGTTTGCACGAAAACCTGATAAAAATGTGGTTTTTTTTTGTTTTTTTTTTATCTCAGTGGTTGTGCTGCCACACCAAAATAAAATGACAGGGAGTGACATGGGATCAGGTTGGATATCAGAAGAAAAATGTGTCTCAGAAAGAGTGGTAATGCAGTGGAATGGGCTGCCCAGGGACATGGTAAAGTCACTATCCCTGTCTGAAGGTGTCACACTGAGGGACAAGGTTAGTGAGCACATTGGGGTTAGGTTGATGATTGGACTTGGTGGTCTTAGTGGTCTTTCCAATGTTTATGATTGTATGACATAGAATGACATAAAATGACATAAGATTATATAACAACAATAGTAATAATAATAAAATAATTATGCTCTGTTCAATCCCAAAGCACAAAGAAGCATAGGCTGTCAGAGGTTCAAGTCAAAGCTCTCTGTGTTCCTTCCATCCTCTTCAGGAGCGCGTGGACCAAGCAATAGTCCTCACACTCCCCAGTTCAGTGCTACTTTTTAGCATTGGATTTGGGTTTAACTTAGTCAGTATCTTTGTACTTAGTCAGAACCAAAGACATTTTTATAGATATAACATCAAATATATATAGATATCGCATTATATACATGTGTATACAAACATAAAATGCATGTATACATCTATATACACGCATTGTCATACATACACATACAGACATTTACTCCAAAGGTCATAAGGTGAAATACAGTGTATCTTCTGCATGTGAGTTGTAAACTTCCTCTCTCACCTCCTCCCTGATACTCTCATGTTGATGGGGGAAAAATGGGGTGAACTAGGCAGCAGAGAAACAGTTGGCTCAGTCTGCTTGCATCTGGAGAGGTGAAAGGCCATTTCATTGACAGAGATAGTTGAAAATATGGGATATTTGGGAAATATATTCTGGTATATAATTTCCTTTTCTCACACACTCATTCATGTACAGAGATCTTTACCCAGCAGTGCTGCATACCCAGGCTATCCCCACGCTCCACGTGCCCACATTGAGCACACCCATAGAGGAAAGTGATGAATTGCATAAGGACCTCGGAGCACATAATTTTGGATAACCGAGCTTTTTTGGCTGTATGCCATGGAGCTTTAGGTTCAAAGTCTTTCTGTTTACTTGGCTTCCCAACAGCAAACCTTAAAGTATGACTTGTTCTGATCCTGTAACACTGGGCTGTATTTTGTCCTCCTTTATTATGCAGAGAGGTGCTCCTGCTAGAGAGGTGGACAGATCAACTTAGCGTTCATTGAATCAATAAGGAAAAGAAGACATTGAACATTACCAAAAGAAGGGTCAATTACTTTAGGTTAGTAGCTTCAGTCTGAGCCTGACCCATGACCTCAGTCATAATGAATGTCACAGTTGGACTATAAAAGAAGTCAAATGTGCTGTTATTAATGATTAATATCACAGCTGACCTGAGCTCAAAAGGTACATATGTTGCCCGAAGGGACATTTAAATGGTCTGTGTTGGCAGCTGGAAGTTTTATATGTGGCATAATGCATAATCACAGCACTGAGAAAACCTTTAAGGTAATCAGAAATTGGACAAAGTATTCAAATCTCTGCCTTTGTATCTCATGTAAAATGTACAAGAAAACATGAAGTACAGTTTCCATGTTTCGGAGGGGTTGTTAATAGTCGATGCAGTGAAAAGCTTCTTACTTCTGTATAAAAACCAGACAATGTACTGAGTAAAAGAAGTTCCAGAAGAAGGGGTGCCAGAAGAGATGATGGTACAAAATGCTTGCAACATGACATCCCATTTTTATTAACTGTTACTGGCATAAAAAGATGCTGAGTCCTTCTACATGATCCAAATTGCTCTTAAACTGGTAATCCAAACAGGTGCCAATGCTGATATCCAGAAAAAAAAACAACCCTTAATCAGCTGTCATGTAAACCCAGAGATCCACACACACACAGCACTACGCCTTTCCATCCTTTTGGGTTTTATAGCCAACTACAGTGCTGTTCATGCCTTGAGCTGTTCTGATTTGATTAGCATAGAGACACATGCTTGTGCTTGCACACCATGAGTCCCAACACTAGCTGGAGCAGCAGATTGAGACAAACCTGCTATGCTCATTCTGAGCCAGCCACCCAGGTAGACCTCTAGTGGTATATAACAAGTAGATGTATTTGCCTTCCTTCTGACTGCAGTAGGGGTGTTAGACCTGCTTTTTATTGCACAGACTGAGTTAATTTATGCCTAATTCAAGGCAGAGGGAGAGGGAGAGGGAGAGGGAGAGGGAGAGGGAGAGGGAGAGGGAGAGGGAGAGGGAGAGGGAGAGGGAGAGGGAGAGAGGAAGGGTTAGGGTTAGGGTTAGGGTTAGGGTTAGGGTTAGGGTTAGGGTTAGGGTTAGGGTTAGGGTTAGGGTTAGGGTTAGGCTCAGCCTTGAGAAAAGAAGACTGAGAGGGGACCTGATCCAGGTCTATAAATATCTAAGGTGTGGGGGGCAGAATGGCGAGGCCAGACTGTTTTCAGTGGTGAGTGGAGACAGGACAAGGGGAAACGGCCGGAAACTGCAGCATAGGAAGTTCCGCACAAACATGCACAAGAACTTCTGTACAGTGAGGTGACGGAGCACTGGAACAGGCTGCCCAGGGAGGTGGTGGAGTCTCCTGCTCTGGAGATGTTCAAGACCTGCCTGGATGCCTACCTGTGCGACCTGCTGTAGGGAACCTGCTTTGGCAGGGGGGTTGGACTCGATGATCTCTGGAGGTCCCTTCCAACCCCTACAATTCTGTGATTCTGTGATTCTGTGATTCTTAGGTTAGGGTTAGGGTTAGGGTTAGGGTTAGGGTTAGGGTTAGGGTTAGGGTTAGGGTTAGGGTTAGGGTTAGGGTAGGGTTAAGGTTAGTGTTAGGGTTAGGGTTATGGTTAGGGTTATGGTTAGAGTTAGGGTTAGGGTTAGGGTTAGGGTTAGGGTTAGATAAGGGTTAGGGTTAGGGTTAGGGTTAGGGTTAGGGTTAGGGTTAGGGTTAGGGTTAGGGTTAGGGTTAGGGTTAGGGTTAGGGTAGTTACTCCAACAAAAATGTGACATACATGCAAAAAAAAAAAAAAAGATTTTTTTTTTTTTGAGTCTTTCGTGAAATCTTTGCTGGTGATGGGAGAGAGAAAGTGAGAACGGTTCTCCTCGGTAGAATCGCGGCGGCTCTGTCCATGGTGCTGCTTCCCTGTCAAACGACGGCCCGACTCTGCTTGGGGCCTCCAGCTTCTGCTCTGGAAGGATATAGAAAAAAAAGATTTTCAGCAGATTTCTGTAGATTTTAATGAACATCAGTGCAAACAGAGATGAGTATAATGTTCATCTCAAAAGGGTTTTTATACGTTAAAGCCCTTGGCATCCTGTATAGCTGCAAGCATGAGAATCACTGTAGTGAGACCTGGGAGTAAATTTTCTGCTCTAACCTGATTTTTTTGCTGTCATGTTCCCTTGGTTGAGACCAGGAGAGAATTAATTCAGTGGTAAAGAAGATATCAGAATAGGTCAGATACATTGTGAATTTTGAAGGAGCTGATCCTTTTTATAGTCCATAAAACAAACTGTCTTTCATCCTCTCTTCCTGGCCTCTTTTCCCAGGCAGTGAGCAGGACGAGGGGTAATGGCCGCAAGTTGTATCAGAGGAGGTTTAGATTAGGCATGAGGAAGAACTATTTCTCTCAGAGAGTGGTCAGGCACTAAAATAGCTGCACAGGGAGGTGTTGGAGTTGCCGTCCCTGGCAGTGTTCAAGAGACACCTGGACGATGTGCTGCGTGATGTGGTTTAGTGCTTGTGGTGGCAATGCTGATGAGGAGGCGGTTGGACTACATGATCTTATAGGTCGTTTCCAACCTTGTGATTCTATGATTCTATGATCAGTCCAACTTTTTTTCACAGAATTTATCTGTAGAGACATGAAAATAATTCAGTTTCATTAAAAAAAAAATTAAAATAATCCAAATTACAGTGATCTTAGTCATTTAAGAAGCAATTCATCTTCTGCACTGAAACTGAAAGTAAGTTGTCTATTCAGATCTGTATTATTTCAGGCTTCTTATGATGGGCATATCCAGAGAGTAATCCTGAAGTCATTGTCTGATATAGGGAGATGAATAATCCACACTCTTACTCAAAGGATGCAAGTCAATTAATAGAAAAAGCTGCTGCTTCTGTTAGCATAGCTGTCCCACACTTCTGTATGCCTTTTGTAGGTGAAGACATATATGTATGACTTTACCATCAAATACTGTGGCTGTGAAAACTACTCACCTGTTAGGCTTGGCCTTGCTTGTGTTGCCTTTTTAAGCTTTCATTTGATTAACTTCCTGTATCTCTACAGGAATCTCTCTCATTACCCTCTAATGACTCTGAAGTAATTTCCCAGACACTGTGTTGTCAAATACAAATTGCAAAATCATATTACAACCAAGATTTGATTTTTTCCTCCTTCTCTGAATCTCGACGAAAGAGTCATTCACCTCTCTCATCACTTTATTGTCTCTGTAATACGTATCCAACTATGAAGAACTATTGCAAATTCTCTCTAGAAGTATACACATTAATTAAGGGTCTGCTGCACGTTCCTCCACTAAGCCTCAAGGCTGTTAATAAACAGAAGAAAATCCTATTTCAATAACCTCTATTCTAATTAAAATTCTTCTCTTCTTTTCCCTTGGTATCTTAAACATTTAGTGTCACACTGGGACTTCATCGAACAGCGTCTTCCTACAGAAACAGCAGAGTCCACTGCAATATTAGAATTTGGATAATAAGTAGTGTTCAATTTATGTTAACAATTAAACATGAACATAAAGCTTATGTTAAAAAATTACTTTTTCCTTCCCTTTTCTTCCATCTTCTCTCCCCCTTCCCTCCTCCTTTCTCCTCTCCCCTTCCTTTCTCTTCCACTTCAGGTGTATTTATGGTCCATTTATTTGATCTGATAATCTTAGACACTTCTGTTTACCTGCTTCATGATCTCCTGCCTGAGTATATCCCTTGGTTCTACCAGAGAAAAACGTTAGGACCAAATGAACACAAAATAAAGAAAACAAAACAAAAATGGATTATTTTCTTGTCTAACAATTACTATCAGTCTTCGTGTTACACTCTGCATTATCTGAATTGTAAGATTTAGCTTTTTGAAGACTGATTTGGAAACAGAGTTCTTTATGAACTTTTTGGTTACTGGAATAGGATCTCATTCATTTTTTTTATTCCAGATCAGATCTTTGAGGTTCTGCAAGATGATAAAATCTTAGGAATTCATATATCTTGAAAAGTAAATTGGAGGCAATTCAGCTTCCAAATGATTCCAAGTGAACAAATCACTTGTATAAAGGATGAGGATGGTATATGACAGATCTTGGAAAGAATGAAACATACAGCAGAAGTTGGAAATTCCTAAATTAGGACTTAGTGGGATTTTGTGGAGTGTGTTTGTTTGCTTTTTTGTAAGGTTTTTGGGTTGTTCCTGAAAAAAAAAAAAATGCTGTGCTGAGTGGTAGAATTATTATAATTAGAGAGCCACAGCTGTATTTTTTGATTTAATGACTTTGATTTTTTGATATAATTGACAAGTCACACTCCTCTCAATCAAGAAGAAAAGAACAAGAGAAGAAAAAATACAAAATGTAGTAGTATAAAGGAATAGAGAGTTGGGCAATTCTCTTTCTTCCACATGGTTTATGTGAACACCTAATGACTTTGATCAAACCATATCATAGCACTCTGTTTCATTTAGAATTTGTTAAATGTTTTTGCAGTGATTTAACTTTAATCTTGAAAATAAAGACTTCAGAAATTAAATCAGCTGTTTCTTCAGTACCTGTTATACAATCATAAAGATTTTCAAACACTTCTGCTGTTTTATATTCACACTTTTGCTGCTGTCTCAAGCACAATGAAAAGCATGGTCAAAAAGTTCAGCCTGGAACATTGCTTGTGATTGGCAAGGGATTGACTCCAATTATTGGATACATGTCATTTTGTTTAAAGATGACTGATTCTGAAGATTCTTTTCCCCTTGATTTGATCTCTTTGAAAGGGGAACTCATATTTCATAAAAAATCATTGAAGGCTCCTCAGAAATGAATTTACAAGGCTTATGTTTCACAGAACATTGCCATTTAGATCTTGAGAAAATAACAATTACAGGGTTATGTTAGGACCTTTCCATTTGAAAGTAAAAATTAAAATACATTAGTGAAATGACTTCAACTGTCTTTGGAGACAGAATGCTTTCAATAGGTGTCCTGATAACAATATTTGGCTGTGTTGCTTGTTGTATTTATATTGTATTGTATATTGTATTATATTCTTCTGTGATCTCTCCGATTTCATTGCTAAAGGACTTGTCTTCAGCTGGAATCATGTTTCGTCCTGTTTCAAGACTATTCAGCTGCAACTATTTATGCACTGGGTTTAATTACTGAACTAGCATTGTAAGCTCAGTCACAGAGATTGTCTTGCAAATGCTATTTCACATCTTTCTGTTCTCCTCTCATTAATGCTGTGAGTTTTCCAACTGAAAATTACTCTAAAAATATTTGGATGGAGCTGTATTGATTTCTACCCTGTGGGCATTCAATTAATTACATTTACTTGGTCGTAGGTTTATCATACTTTCTGAAAATGGTTTCACATTATTTGTTTGGGTTTTTTTTTTCAACATGAGATGAGCTGAGGCTCATAATAATGACTAGTTTTTCATGTATTTTTTTAGTATACATAAGTGTTTCAAAATCAATAGTAATCTACAGTCATTTTTGCAATGTGGGATTTCCTGGTGAAATCCCAAAGTCCTAAAACAAATCTGCCAGAAATTTTCAATCAAGATAATATGAATTGTTATCTCACCAGGATATTATCACTTTAGCTGGATGTGGAGGGTCATCAGAAATTTAAAAAATCAGCCAGCAGAACTTGAAGAGTCCATGTTAGTAGCACACAGGTGGAAGTACATCCCAACAGCTCCTTGTGCACTTTTGTGCACTTTTTCTTCTCTCTGTTGTCTTGATGAACATCTGTGTTTCTGCCAGTACTCCTCTTCCAAATCCTCAATTTGGAAAAATTTAATTCTTTATGTATATTTTATATATATTTTGCTCATTCTTTCTTAGATTTCAATAGGATTTTCTCATCTTTCTTCTGACGAAGTCTCACGTGTATCCTTTCCATTTAACTTTTTTTGGTATGCATAATCTGAGGAGTTGATAGAGGCATTCCCTGAAGTTGTGGTCTTTGTGAAAGAAAAAACTGCAGATTCTGAATGTCATCAGTGCTTCACTGTTCTGCTCCACTTTAGCAGCAAATGGATTCTGCTTTGACATTTCATGTTTTGACAATGTAACAACACTAACTTGTATATGAATTGCAGTCAATTCCCTTGGTCCTCTTTCTACTTTTTTTCCCCCTAGATCTGCATGCCAATCATACAGGTTATCCTAGCCTTCCCAGTGAAATTGCATTTCAATTTTACATCTCTGGATTAAGAGCAGCCTTACTACTATCATTTTTCTTCTGTATGAAAGCACACTATTGTAATTAGCTTGAAACAAAACTGGAACACTGATTGTTTGAACACCCTACCTTCTTTCTTGCAAAGAAAATTTTCACCAGATGCAATCTCGTGGCCTGAAAAACCTTGAAAATCCTTTTGTCTGCTTATTACACTATTAGACTTATTATTTATTATTAGATTTATTTATTATTTATTATTATTATTAGATTTATGATTTTATTTATTATTTATTATTAGATTTATGACTTTCAGAGTAATTAGCTTGGGCACTGTGGAAATTCAGTAACTCTCAAAATAGGACTGACGTTTTAATCTTGGCCTGGAAGATCACATCAAATCTTCTGTGAATTTAAGATCTGGATAATCTCTTTTAAATTCATTTCCAGTTTAATTTTTCAGATATGGAAAGCTTTCATAAATGCTATGATGGAGCTGGAGGTTGTTCCCACCTCACTCCATTAACACTTTGCTTCAGCCAATGACTAAGGCGCTACACTTTTCCAACAGAAGAGGCATGAGTTCGACCTCTAGGGACAACTAATTAAGTTTGGAACAAGTCTGAGACAAATGATCCTGGCTGTACCAGGACTATTTGTTTATTTCTTTACAAGCTTTTCCATTATACAAATATCTTCCCGGTGATTTACAAGCTTCCTGTCATAGTTGAGCCTGCAGGGTGAGGAAAAGTGTCCAAGTGGAAGTTTTGAAGATATCAGAAGAAGCTACACACTTCTAGAGATGCTGCCTGACGTAGCTTCCCCAAAAGAGCACTGGAAGTTTGCAGTGAAATGAGGAACTGAAGGCAGATCCCTTCTCCCTCTTTTTAACCCTCTATCTGCAGGGCCAGCTGTTTTTATTTGTTTGTTCCATTGGTTTTCTCCAGAATGTAGAAAAAAAGAGATTGTTCTTCCTCAAGTCAGGCTGAAGCGTCTTCAGAGAAAGAAATATTGGATGGGACATGGCTCACAGAAAAACAACAGCTTTTTGGGATGTATTTGCATGCATCTGCAACTCAGTGAAGTGCTTCCAGTCAGTTAAGGTCAAGGGTCTGCCAGAAAACAAGAGACTTTCTGCAGCATCAGCTGGAGGTAGGTGGGAAAGCACTCGGCTTATCCAGCCACATCACATTTCACCATATGTAAGGTTAGGAGAAGTGACACCTAACTTAGATTTAGGCAGCTACTCGGTAGCATCAAAATCTGGGTGTCTTCATTTTCATTTTAACTCTTTTCCCTACCCTCTAAAATCACTACTCCAAATGTTCAGGATTTTCATCTCTGTGGAACCACAGCCTGCTGTGTGTCACGCTGATGTTTGGAAACTAAGTAGGAATCTCCAGAGCTGAAAATATTAGTTGCAATCTCCTTAGTAATGTATCTACTCCCATTTTCCATTGATCAGGAACCAAGTGGACAATTTCAATGCAATACAATTTACCATTTCAGTAGGAATCCAGTTATTATTTCTCACCTCAGCTAATCCATCTTCCTACTTAAACGACAGTGGGTAATGCTTCTGACTTCCTTAGAACATCAAGAGTTTTTTTCTTTTCTCTGCTCTGAAGCTGGCAGATAGGTAGAGCTACTCAAAAGCTCTATTCATCCTGTCTCTCAGCCCTCATTTATTCTATCTCAGACTCAGAACCACAGGCACTAATGATAGAGGTATGAATTTGTTGTTAACATCTTCATTTGTTAACATTTTCATGATAAACCTGGCAGATTAATTGATGGATTTTAAGAATTGGATTATAACATCAAGCCAGGTAGAATTGCTGGCAGAAAGAAATGCTTTTGATATTGGATAAAATTGAACCTGGCACCATTAGGATGAGTATTTCATCTCTTTGTCTTTTGCTGTACCACCTGAGTCACTGAAGTCTCAGTCCCGCAATGTGTCCATTCTGCTTTTCAAGTCCTGATTCCCAGATGAGATTTAATTCATTTAAATTGTGAACTTCAGTATATCTTCCACTTTGCTGTCAGGTGCCAAACAGCTCTGCCAATGCTCATCCATCCTAAAAAAAGCCTTTTTCCCTCTTCTGCATGCATGCTAATGTCTTGATCACTGTTGTCTTTTGATAGGATTAATGAATAAGGGAGCTGAAATCATCATTTCTGAGCAAGACTCAAAACCCCCTCCAAAGTGAGAGCCTTTCCATTACCATGAGCTGAGCCTTAGATCATATTCCCTATGATGCTTTGAAGGCTTTGAAGCCTTTCCTCTGAGTGTAAAGCCCCAGTACCCATCAGATCTCTAGGCTCTCCATCTGTTTCATAAAAAAAAAAGTGGACCTGTAATGAAAAGTACTGAGGCCAAACACGAGGCTTGAAGTAATCAGCATTCCTCCACTGAAAACTTTCAGTCAATTCCATGATGATTTAAGGGTATTAACTGAGCATCAAATCAGCAGTGCATTAAATCAGTGCTACACGGGAGAAAAATACTTTCCCTTACATCATTAACATTGAATAGGTCTATACAAAGCAGTATGTATGATGCTCATTTTGGTAATGCATCCTCAACTCTACTTCACAATAGGATTGGGATTTTTTCCCAGCACGGAGTCATTCAGTAGCCTTTGTGTTAAACAAAAACACTGCTCACATTCCAGCCCCTTGCCAACAAGCCCATGATTTGTGTTTGGCTTGGTGTTTATTGTTGGGGTTTTGTTTATGTGATTTAGTCATATAAACACTGCTGATAGCGTGGTCAGAAATTTAATAACCACATTGTAGACATCTGAGGGTTGCAAGTATTTTTAGCATGCACCAGGATTTGTTGTAGGTTTTCGTTATGTTTTGCTTGTTTTCTTTGGCCTTAGTGTGGTTTTGCAATTAGGATAAAAGTGTTTGGTTTATGAAACGTAAAACACTGAGTTTCGAGAATTCGGTATTAAACTCCATTTTTAACCAGGAACTGAGTAAAAGCTCTGGCAATGTGCCCACGTGCAGTGTCTGTCCTCTGCAACAAAACCATCACCAGTATCTCTACACAGCTGCTCCTGCTGACTTTGGCCTTCCTGCTGAATCTGAGCCATTGGCAGGCAACAGGGAGGTCTCATGTAACAGTCGCAAAGTAAATTGGCTAGGGAAGGAGGATTTCCAGTGAATTCTGCTTGTACTCCATATCACTAATCAGTGCAAGTTGAAATATTAGTTAAAAGGAAGACTTTTCCTTGGCTTCATGTTCTTCCAGTGTGGGAAAAATGAATTAAGGTTATTAAAGAAATGAAAGATATAAGGACAGTTTGAAGGATTTGGTCACAATGTGTCAGCTTTTTAATGAAAACCTATTTTGAAAACCCACTTCCTTCAACCAACAGCAGGTTCCATGTAAGAGTACAAACACTAAATGTTACTGACTCTATTGGCTCTGCTGAACTGCCACTTTAACTGAATTATATTTTAAGAAGGTGTGCAGGAGCAATCTAGAATTTTTTGTACTGAAGGTCTGCTTATTTTGCTTATTTAAATAGTGAATTTTCCTTCCAAGACATTCACCATTCTCCCTCCACCCACACTTTACCCAGTATCTTTCTCTGTGCTTTGGAATGACAAATACATCAGTGGAGTTACATGGGAGAAGCACTGACATGTGGCAATAATATTTATCACTGCAGCAACCTCAATGTCCCAAACAAGCATCTTCCAGCTCCAGAGAAATATTTCCTGCACCTCGTGCACTTCACAGTGAATTGCCACATGCTCCCACGTCCCCTAATACATCCTAATATCAAACACTGAGAAAACTGCGACTTCTGATTAAGAAGCCTTTAGTGAGGTTTGAACTTCCACTCTGTCTGAATGGCTTTGGAGGGTGAAAAGATGATCTCTTACTCCGAAAATGAAGCACTGTGGCTCCACATCTCCATCACAGATGCAGGGTTCTTTGCTGCTGTCTTTAACACTGTTTAACACAAGTTAAACGAGCTTGATGGAAGCTATGGTGACTCTTGCTTACCCTGAGTCCTCAGGTAAATTCAGATAACATTTTGAAGACCAAAAGGTCTTCCTATATGATAGCAGTCTCTAATATGGCTTTTATTACTGAAGAATTATGTTTTAGGATAGTCAAGGTTTCATGCACACACGTATGTTTTTGCAGAAGTAATGCTTCCTGTTTAGTTCCATGGAAACGACAACAGATGCAAAGAGTACAATAACACTGTTTGATAGAGCAAAGTCTCAGATACAAAACTTTGTTTTTCAACACTGTCACCTCTATTCACTATGCATTTATGCCAGCCTGCATGATGCACTTGTAAGAATCTGCGTGGTTGTCCAGAACGTGGCTTGTCATTCACTGTTGAAACACACCACCCACCATCTCCCTGTGCTAACACTCGCTGTTTGGTCTCCATAAGTGTTCAGCAAGCAGCAACAAATATCAGTGGGTGCAATTTTTTCCACATGGAGGAATCCAATTCCAACCCTTTGCTTCATATGCACTTCCACGTCAGACGCCATTCTGTCAGACTGTCCCTCTGTCACAAGACAACAAAATGGAATGGAATATTGGTGGGAAGGTTCAAGTTCTACTTATATCCCACCAATGTCCACTGATGACACTGTGGGCTAACAATAAAATAGGAGGTATTACTTCTGGAGCGGCCCTTGTATCACTTTAACATTATGTAGCAATAAAAAAAAAACAAAAACAAATGAAATGTTAGGAATAACAAGGAAAGAAATAAAGGAAAAGAATAGGCAGCATTGCTATGATGCTAGGGATAACATGCTTTCATTGTGAACATTTTGTGCAGTTCTGGTCATCAGTGAAGGGTTGATCCATCTGACTGAGGACCAGCTGAAGAGGTCAGCAATAGAACGACTGAAGACAGCATGAGGGGCACTTAGAAATGATGAGACCAATGGCAGAGAAGATGAAAAGGTGTTCCTTAAGAACATGGTCAGCAGGCATGCTGGGATGGGTTGATGGTTGGACAAGATAACCTTCCTTAGCTGTCTTTTCCAGCCTGAATGATTCTATGAGTCCTTGGACATCATAGAGTGGCTAGTAATTATTTGGCATCCAATCCAACTAGAAGTAGCAAGCAGAAAGTTAAAAAAACCCACAATAGTCCAAGCCTGTACTCCATGTCGAACTCTCACACTGTGGGACGTTCAGAGAGCATGAATCCATCCCTGGGCAGCTGCTTTGGACGAATTAAAGACAGGATACTGAGAGCTGAATACAGGGATGGCCCCATAAGGATATTTGTACTGTTTTTATCTTCTCAGTGCACCTATTGTTACTGTTTGATTGCTGAGCAGATCAGCACTAGTGTGGGAAGTGAGTACACGAACATGTTTGATAGCTTTAATATTTGATTGAAGTGTGGGGGAACACAGATTATTAATATTCCTTGAATTAGGTTGTGCTATCTGATAGCTCTGGTTTGTGAGAATGTCAGCTAAGAGCTGTGCTGCTCCAAATGAATAATGACAGGGAAAAAATAATACCTGAAAACCCCCCCAGAGGTTCCCTCAAATTGGAAACTGCAATAAAGGATGAATAAATCAGAAGTTCCATATTCACAGGAAACAGAGTGCAACCCACGCCATGAAATGGAGAGTTTTTGGAGGGGGGTGAAACAACCAGGAAAGATATCTGCCTTTCATACCACAGAAGTACCTGTCCTGTCTGCTCCCTCAGGTTACTGATGTTTTTCCTGTCAATTCCCATTGCTTTAATCTCTGTTGATTGCAGCTGAACTGAATTCCCAGTGTGTTGCAGTGCCAAAATAAAAATAACAACAAGACAGAAGTGTTATGAGTCAATTAAAGTTGAGGTTTGAATTGCTTAGAGAAAGAAAAATGGAGAAAAAACCATCTCAGGCCAACCAAACCGTTCATCCAGAGTGACCCTTCTATTTTGAATATGGTTGTTTAGAGAGAAGATTATGCAAAGATCTCACCATCATATTTATTTGCTTATTTTTACACAGCTAGCTGGTCATGAAATCCCTACTTTTATTACGTTTGCTGCTGCCATTGTGAAAGAGGGTTTGTGCAAAAGGAGTTATTTCAGCTCCACTGCAAACAACTTATGCTGGGAGTGTCAGTCCCATGATGAGTTTGTTTGGCACCTATCATCATTGTGTGCTTGCAACCTCTTCTTATTCTAGAATGATAATAACCAACATTTTACATGTATACCTGAATTTTACCTAAAAAATCTAGTTACATTCAGATTATGCACAGGAATGAGATGCGAAATGAGATTCAGATACAACAGCTGCAGAGATATAAATAACCTAAACCATCCCCATCTTCTCTGCTTGCCCCAACAGCTGGTGCCAGGCTCAGAAAGTACAGAAAATGCATTGAAACAAAGGTGGGCTGGACGGAACACCAGCTAAGTATTTTGACCTCCACCATGGGTTGGATTTTAACGTGGGATAAAAACGTACAGCTGAAAGAAGATAGCTGGAATAGGCTGAGATTTCATGGCTCGTTTTCCAAATACACTTATTTTTATCAGATTTGAGCCCTATCCAAAAAACCTGCATCTTGTGCTCCAGACAATAAAAAGCTGGGAAAAATATTCAGCCTTTTAACCTCACCCTGATGATCTTTACACAGAGGATAACCATTAACCAAGGATTTCTCTCTATTTACCACATTTTCTGCCTTCAGAGCACAGTGCCATTTTTTCCATTTTCCAGGATTTGTGTTTATTCCCTTCTTCCAGTTCATTCATTTTCAGGGATACAAACTTTTTTAAACAAGTATAACATGATGGAAAAAGCAGCTGCACAATAACAGCTTTCATGCAGCTTACATTCCATTTTTCCCTCTAATGTTCACCAGGGCTGGTGTCCTCCTCAGATTTCTTTGCAACAAATGCAGACTTCCCATAGCTGGGCATGATAATCCAAAAATATAGCTCTCATTATTAAGCAGCATGTGTGTGTTGCATGCTAACAACCACAGTTATGCAGGTTGGAATAGGTATACCACTTCAATGTGAGCTGGAGAAACTACATATCTTCATCCATAGCATCTATTTGACCCGACAAAGATTCAGTAGCTTCTTAGTAGATGATTTCTTTCACTCTGCTGGTTTCAGGAGGAAAATAACAAAGTCCCTCTTCCTCTAAATTTGGTGCCAACCTTCTGCTGAACTCCATGAATGTCTGTTGTAGATGATGCTCGGCGTTAGACTAAGCCATATGTAAACAGGCTTGTATCTGAAGTCAGAACATTTCAGCATATGCAAAGCCAAAGTAATTAAATATTTATAGCTTTAAGTGTCTTTCCAGCCAAGAAGCTTCGGCTCTCAAAATGAGAGGACCAAGTGCACAAACAAGAGACCTCTGGTTTCACACAGTCAGCATCCTGTGATGCTCCTATTAGACTGTAAGTGGGGCTTCTCTGACTTCCTAAAAAAACGTGAATCTCATCCCATAACACAAGCACGTTCAGCACCTAATTTCAACAGGAATGATCTTTCTGGCAGCCTTGTGGAAGTACTCATCTACACATGCATCTTCAGACTGCATATCAGCTGGTTTTCAAAAGAGCCCCATTCCAATTCCAAGATCTCTCCCAATAAAGACACAGAAGGAGACACATCTCACCTAAGGATATATATCCTCAGTAATGACACTTTCTGCTGGAGGTATCCTGCTTTCCTTTATAGTTCATGGAGAAAAAGCATGGCATTTTGAGGCATAGTCAATCTGTCCAGCTATCTAGATTGCAACTCTACTTTGGAAAGAAACAGATCATGCAATTAACTGCACAGATCATACTCACTCGAACTCCTGTCCACAAAAGGAGTTGAGGATTATTAGCTGATGTATATCTGGATTATTAGCTGATGTGTATCTGTCAGATAAATGCCACTCTCCGTGGCCCCATAGTTACTATTCTCAATACATATCACAAAGACTCTCACGTCTTTACCATTCACCCCTTTCTGGATCTGGTTTGCTTGTTTGGATGAATGCTCTACTAGGGCTACCCTGAGGAGTTAACTTTTGCTGCAGATAGAACAGTTCCTTCCTGTCATCCAAATTTCCTACCTCAGTAACTCCCAAGCATTTTTTCACCCTATCTCCCTTCCATCATCATAATATTACTTCACTTTACACTTTCAGGCTTGCTACTCTACTCAGGTCCGAGGTTTTAGCAAATTTGGATATGGATTACAATCAACCTGCCCACCAGCTATGTGCCTTCAGCTGAGCCCTGAGCTTCCTCATGAAGGGCAGTCCTTCTTATGACTTGCTCCTTAGTTAAAGCTCAAAATACTGTGTCCCTTCAGTTATGTTACTCAGGTTTTTCAGTGGATGTCAAATTTCTATTCACACTGGAGCTAATAAAAAGCTGCCTGATACAGCTTCGTGATATCCTGGTTGGTTGGTTGGTTTTGATACATATTTTTCTCCAAATTGTTATCAAGGGAATGGCTTTCCCATCCAACTGGCTGAGAAAGTGAATTTATTGTTCAGTAGTGACTGCATCTACTCCACGGACCTCTCTTTTTGGATTCATTTTTCACTGTCCTTCTTTCTAAGGGGGAAACTGGCACAGTCTTCAAACAACTCCACTATCTGCATTTCTCCACAAACCAGCCCACATCACTGATATTAATATACATCTGCAAATCATCGTGCTTGGGTTGTCATCATAATTAACTCTTACCTGGATCTTACCTCTTGTGAAGTCCATGGAGGTAGAAGGGCTGCTGTTTGCCCTGTAACAGCATCCTGGAAAGCCACGGGAACCCAACAAGGCTCTATCTATCCTATTCACCACGCACACAGCTTTGCTGTGTAAATACAGCATTGCACCATCTGCCTTCTGAAATGTAAAATGTGGTGGGTGCTGCTGAGAACTTTGCAGGCCATTTGAAGGGATACCTTCCTGTTTTCAGCATGGTGAGTAGACCACTGACAGTTGTTCAAACGCTCTCTCCCATCACCCACTTTGTATCCGAGGCCAACATCAAGAGCCATCCTTCATGCCAGATAAGGTGTGACGTTACTCGAGTGTGACTCATCTGGCACATTTTGGGATTAATTGAACCGCAGCCTCAGGGGGTCCCCTGGGAAAACAAATCAGACGTTGGTGTCTAGAGTGATGTGGAATGAATCTCATTTTTAGGCTGACTGCTCCCGCATTTCATCTTCTCTGTGGCACTGCTATTTCATCGGCCCTTCATTCTTACTATCCTGAGTGTAACAATGCCTGTTTGACTTGGGATACTGAGCCCAGAGGAGTCAGCTTCCAATTGCATCTGGTGGTTTGAGGGCTCCAGTTCCCTGAGGCTTTGTGTTCAAAGCATTTTCCATCACATTTGAACCTTCTTCCCCAAAGCCTCAGTCCTGGGGAGAGGAGAGTTAAAGATTTTGTGGGAGAGCACAGAGCAGAGCACAGCACAGGAAAGAGAGGAGTTTCATCACTGTGAGAGAAGCCGTGGGTTCAGAAATGACTGACCAGCTTCTTACAGCCACTGTCCTGGAAAGGAGCTGAAAGAAGATAATAAATGCAGATACCAATTCTCCACAAATACTTTAGCCACTTTTTTGGTTTTTTTTTTGTTAAATTCAGTCCAGAGTTTCTCAGTGGAGTTGTCAGCATTGGCTGCCAATTAAAAGCATCCAACTGGATGCATTTAATTTACCTTTTTTGTCGTGTTGCAGTGCTAAAGGAGATCTAAGACAGACATCAGAGGGGATTACTCATGTATCCAGAAGCAAATTCATTCCTTAAAAAGGAATAAAAAGTCTCTTTGTGACTATCTATTGGAAAATTCCCAGGAGTTTATTTGGGAGATCATCAAAGACCAGAACACTATCACAAATAGTCAGAATGTGTCTCTTTTAACCAAGTAGGAGTATATGAGGAACAACCCAAAGCAAGCAGCAGTACTTTTGATAAAGAGGCTAAAAGAATCCTTTGTATTTTAACCTCCTTCAGGTTCAACTCACAAATATTTCCACTACGTAGCTTCCCCATTCCCACTAAATCCAAACTGGCCTCCCTGAATGATCAAGCAAATACTGAATTCCCAAGGAATCAGATATCAGTTCTGCACATCGATTTTGTGCGCTCTTGCCACTTGACAAGTGAATCCATGAATGTGAACAAGACCCTAATGAGGTTGTAAGCATCATTTTGGAAACATATTGACTTCACAGGCAGAAGCGGTCACTCCTAATGAATCTTCATGTTTCAATTGTATTTACTTTAGCTTAGCAAATCAATAGTGCATGCTGTGACAGCTGGAGGATTGCTGTGCATGCAGCCAGGCTAAATAAAAAAAGGCAAGGCAAGTGCTCTGGATGCAGAATCATGCACAGAAAGCCTGGAAGGGACCTATCTCCATGTTCACCAAGCCCGTGTCTAAGAAATGCTTCTTTAACCTGTGCATAGAATGCCTTTCCACATTCTAAGGATTCTGAATGTGATCTGTACAGCTCAGTATAACCATACAACCTAACTGGGAATGTAGCAACAGTATCTTTCCCTTTTTTTCCCCAGTAGTGAGGAATAGACCTCACATGTACTGAACATGGGAAGAGTTTCACGTGATGTGCAGACCCCACTGACCCTAATGAACGCTGATGTGAGCTTTGCCTTAATCCATGTTGGAATGCACCACTGATTTATACTCAGTCTGGTATGTAGCTGTAACAAACACGTCCTGTGCAGCAGGGCAGCTGCTCAGCTATAGGCAAGAACATCTCAACATCAGTTAATTGAAACAGTCCTCAGGAATGGATATTATCTCTCATTCCAAATTGAAAAAAGGCAGCTGGGACCACCGATTAAGGCTGGGTACACGGGTTCAAATGTATCAACCTTTACAAACTACCCAGGCTATCTTAGACAAATCCTTAAAAGCTCTAAGCAGACCATCTGTTACCGGTACTCAACATCTTAATTACAAATCCCATGGCCCTTTTGTTCGAGAGAGCAAAACAAATGACTCGAAGTATAGGGTTGCTATTTCCACTTGTCTAAATAGTCAGTGAGAAGCATTAGGCATGGTATCTGAATCAATCTGTACCAGTATGTGTGAGTAGTTTTCTCCTACTCCAAAAGCGTGTGATAACTAAATGCTCATTCACAATGTGATACCCTCAGGTAGTACAACAGAGAAGAATATCTGTTTCACAGATAGGTCTGTTTCTATTATGGATAGTATCAGATATTTTAGAAGAAGCTGCTTGTAAATGCACAGGTCCTGCTGCCTTTTTGTTGGCTTGCACTCTGTTGCTGCTATTAGTTTGCACTCCACATCATGATAGATTTTTTTCTATCTAACACTGCTGCAGATATACTATTACCCACTAACTTTCAGAGGAAGGCAGTCATACATAAATGCCACCCCCAGTTGTGTGCTCTCCCTTTTAAACTTGCATTAAGCTGCTAGTTTTTCTTGTGGTAATTATTTCCTCATGTTATTTATAGTCTCCATAGTTAAACAAGCTTCCTCTTGCTAACTTTAATTTAGTTACCATTCACTTTTATCCATCTCCTTGTTTCGTATCAGTGCGACTGCTTTTTTTTTCTCAGCACACATTTCCTCAGTACTCATTTTGTATTCTTCTATTGCATCTTCTCTCACATCTTCACATTCATCTCCCCGCTCCCTGCCTTTCCCTGTCAACAATCATTGCTGCCCCCAACCTCACTGTCTACTAAATATTTGGGAGATGAGGTGGGCACAAACAGGGGATGAGGATGGCTCCAGTGTACCAGGAGACAAGGAATTTCCCTTGAGTTATTTTCTCAAGATTCTTTTAAAGTCAATCCAGCTAATTCTGTCTTTGGAGTTCAGTTACTAACAGTGAGAAATCGAAGTGAATTCTCCATTTCTTGATACTTTGAGGCACAAGCTGCTCACTTTGCTCAAAGCTATGCTTTAGTCAAAGCCTGAGCCCACTCTATGAAGCCCACAGTCCAGTGATGTACACATCGTGGGCTCAGATTGTAGAAAAGAATTAATCTCTCTGTTCAGGAAATAATCCCTTTCCACAGGCTGCAAAAGTAGTAGAGGGAAAAAAAGCTCACTGTAGAGCAAGTGGTCTATCTGTAACATCACTGTTTAAATAACAGTGAGGTAAATCCCATCCCACATTCTATGTAGGAGATCAGGATAGATGAGTTAATGATCCCATCTGGTCAATAAATACATTAAAATCACTGAACTGCTTACTGATTCAAGGGACTGCTTTCCCACACTGTCAGACAGCATAACCAATTTCTGAAAGACAGAAATTGAGTCAAGATTTTTAAAAATGTGTGCTGAGTCAAATTTACCTTTCATGCCTCAGAGATAAAACAAGTGGGAAAAAGGTGTTAGGAAGAAAGTGCTTGTGTGAGTAAATTATCCCAGAGCTGGCTGTTTCACAGCTCCTCCTATTTGCAACCAAACCAGAGCTGTTGCATTTTATCCCATAAAAATAAGAGTCACTTTTTCCATTTCCCATCTTTGACAAATTTCATTCATCCTTTCCAACTGGAAATATTCTATTCTGTTCTATGCTATTCCTTTCCGTTCTGTTCTGTTCTACGCTGCTCTGCTCTGCTCTATTCTATTCCACTCCACTCCATCCCAGGATGTCATGCTCTTGCAGTGCAACACCATTACTCTGCTCCCACTGTAAGATCCCATACATCAGGCTCCGACATCAGCAGATCAGCCAATTTTCCCTTGCATTTGAGGTCCCAATGGAAGAAAGAGACCATGGTGATTTGCTCCGTTGCAAAGAATTTGAAAGAGAAATTTCATTTCCCAATAGCACTCCACTGTTATGGGGTTTATCATTGCTGTGTCACCTGAGACCACGTTCATCCTGTGTCTACATGGAAGTCTATAGCCATGAACTGTTGACTCCATGATACAGAGCAGCATATGTATAACTTTCATCAGTTTTACAGTAACTTGAAAGGCCTGTCACGTGTTTGTCACTGTCAAAGACAGCCTATGTGATCAGACAGACCATGAATTCATAGCTGCAGTTGAAATGGAACCTTCTTCACAAAGCAGATTTTCATGTTGAATATTTTAACATTCAGCATCAAAGGAGAGCACAGAACACAAAAACTATTAAATAAGCCTGAAATGAATCTGAGGACACTGTCTTACATTTCTCCTTTCCAAATGAGCTTGTAATTAAACATTCTTTTTGCATTTGAGTGATTTCAGTGACTTTCAAGCCTTTGGGCTATGTTGTGAAGTAGAAGATTGATTTTATAGAGGTTTTTGCTGAAAAACTGGCTATTCCATTTCTGCATCATGTCTGAGTGAGATTCATCCCTCTTATGATTCCGATGACTTCACTGGAGATTGATGTGAATTAAATATGACTGGTGGTGCCTCATAAATCTCCAGATACCCATTTGATAAATGGCTCTTCCTAGTTAGGACCTGTTGCTTTGGATGTATCTACAACTAAAGACATCACAGAATGACAGATAATTATTAAAGGGTAATTGTTACTGACATACTATTATGGTGCTGAATTTCCCACTTCAGATGGTCTCCTCATCACTGTGAGATTGCTATTCTAACTGCCTTGAAATGTCAGCAAATCATACCTCAAAACTGAACAGACATCTCCAAAATGCTGGCAGGCAAGCTAGCAGAGGTAGAAGAAGTAAACGAATTACATCATTCTAGTGATGGGCCCAACTTGATCAGCAAATACATTTATTCAATTAGTAACTGTCAGAAGCATCAGCTTTCCTCATGTTTTCATTTCACTCTGAAGATCTGATCTATTCCACTACTTCCCAGAGAAGTGGCTTTGGAGTGCGTGTGCTGTTCTTCCTAGGAATTGTCCACCTTATGTGCATCTCTCAGTTGAAGGAGAACGTGTTGCACTGTGCTCAGATCAAAATGGAATCATCCTCCATGAGCTGACTGTGGGAAAATGCATCAAGCTCAGAGGATGCCTGGCCACATTTGCAAGTTGGATTCTGCTCTGGGTTCGTTCCTTATTGTGCTTGTGTTGGGTTTCCTTCGTACCTCTAAGGTAATCAATTCTTTTTTCTGTTAATCCAGCTTATCAATGCGGTGTACTCATTAATAATTTCCTTAGGGCATAAATAACATGCTGGTCAGAGCCAGCATTTGAATGTTTGGTATGCTTAAAGGACAGCGTAGCATCCAAGTAATGCTTTCCTTAAACCAACATCTGCACAAATAGGGAGGGGTGACAATTTGACTGCAGCACTGCAATCCATCTGGGTGGGATTGCCCAGCCACCAAAGAAGGAGAGAATCCTGACACTCACTGCATCCCCTGCCAGCAGCCAGGCATCCAGCCCTGAGCAGACACACCTTGTGATGACCTGCAAGTCACACAGCATAGTCAAATTATTTTGCCACAAAGAGCCCACTGCAGTGCATGCAAGGTTCATATGCCTCAGAATAAAAGTTTCCATACAATGTCTGTGGCATATCTATGCAAATACCGTCACTGTTGTAAGATAGAAGGGATGGAGGACCATAGATACGTAATCCATCAAGGTTTTATTTCTCACCCTCTATAAATAGTCTTTAGGTTTCTTCCATGAGGTGAACACGAATTCACCCCTGGCTAGGTAAAAATGGGAATTTTTAAAAAATCCTTCTAGTGAAAATTATGGATTTTTTAGCTACCTGTCCTTATTCTTCCTTCTTGCCAACCAACAGAGAAGTGAAAAAGTCTCAATAGGCTTTGGAAACAAATGGGTTATTGAGTGACAACAATACAGCCACAGATTTTGATAGTTTATCATGTGTAATTATGTACCAAAATCAAAACATCAGGCCTCTGGAAGTCAGCTAAGCAAAAAACATGGCCAACAGGAAAGATGGTAAAACTATAAAGACAACTTCAAAAATTGCTTATGCTCAAAAATATTTACACACACTATTTCAAGTAGCATATGGCATTTGCTATAGCTGAAAGAGACTGCAAAGTATAGTGATCTCCCCAGCTTGTTGCATTTCATCTTTTCATTATTTTCATCAGCACATTTAATTTCCCTGTTTCTGTTCAAATCAGTATCATTCCTTGTGTGTATCTTTCACAAACTGCCAGGGAGTTACAAGAGACATTTTCCTCTCCTCTCCTCTCCTCTCCTCTCCTCTCCTCTCCTCTCCTCTCCTCTCCTCTCCTCTCCTCTCCTCTCCTCTCCTCTCCTCTCCTCTCCTCTCCTCTCCTCTCCTCTCCTCTCCTCTCCTCTCCTCTCCTCTCCTCTCCTCTCCTCTCCTCTCCTCTCCTCTCCTCTCCTCTCCTCTCCTCTCCTCTCCTCTCCTCTCCCTCCCAGTAATTGCTACAAGCCCTGGGAGACACACAGACACCTCCAACATGGTGGTTCCAACACAATACCTGCACCTCATCTTCCCACTCAGCAAAGCAGAGATGTATTGCAGATCCTATAGATCCTGTACCATGGCTATGGCTATGATGAACCACATTAATTGACATTGCCTGTGCTTAAACAGGCAAATTCCACTCAGAAAGCCCAACAAAGATGCTGTGTATGGACCTGATGCTGTTTTTAGTATATGACACAGCAGCTCCTGTAAAGGAAGAAGGTTATCTAAAGATGCAAACTGTGGTGCACTGTGATAAAACTTCACTGTTTACAGTCTGGCCCATGACAGGCTGCATACCTGCTTCTGTGGCTGTAGTTAAAGAAAAATACCGACATCTCATACAGAGCCCTCTTGTTGCCCAGGAGCAAACCAGGCTTTGCACTGCATGACAAGCACAGGTGGTGTGGAGCACGCACATCACTGGTTAAAAATCAACCATTTGCTTTGCAGAATGTGTTTTGCAGCCTGTGGCTCACCAGTGAGAAGATGGGAAACAGTTACTATTGCATCTAGTTCCCTATACATGATTTTGGCTCTTGTTATGCTGAAATAATGCCTTATGTATCTAAACTAGGGCACTTTCAACCCAGCTCAGGATAGCTTGAATAAGTCCCCAAAGAGGGAACATTTTGGCATCAAGCACTTAATTTGAACTCCATCAGCTTAAACAGGATTCAAGTGAATGCAGTTTAGAACAAGTCTATGTTTCTTTCCCTAACTGTTGATAATACCTTTAAATGAAGTCTTCACTGACTATCACCTGCAATTAAGAGATTCCTTGTTAGCATTACACTGTTTATAATTGTGATTTCCTCGGTTATAAGCTAATTGGATGACTTGATTTCACCTTGGATTTGATTATGGGCTGATGTTATATAGAATCATAGAATCATAAAATGGCTTGGGCTGGAAGAGACCTTAAAGATGACCTAGTTCCAACTACTTACCTTGGGCTGGTTGACCCCCACCAGCTCAGGCTGCCCTGGGCCCCATCCAACCTGGCCTAGGGCACCTCCAGGGATTGGGCACCACAGTGTCAATGCCTCACCACCTCCTGAGTAAAGAATTTCTTCCTAACATCTGATCTAAATTTTCCTTCTTTTAGTTTAAATCCATTCCTCCTTGTCCTATCACTACCGTACCATGTAAAAAGTCAGTTCACCCCCGCTTATAAGCTCCATTCAAGTACTGGAAGGCCACAATGAGGTCACAGTGAGGGGACAATCCCTTCCCTGCTTGCTGTCACATCCCTGCTGATGCAGCCTGGGGTACTGTTGGCCTTTTGGACTGCAAGTGCATCCTACGTGATCACTGAGAGAATCTTGGCTTGATCTTGTCTTGGGAGAGGACAAATGGTTAAATGAGAACATTTTCATCTCTGCAGATTGTATCTGCACATCTTACATTCTGTCTTGTGGTCTCCATGCATACTGCTGAAAATCTTTAATGGAAAGTGTGCAGACTTGATGCAGAAATCTTCCAGAGCTGCGTGCATCATCAATCAGATATGCCTGGAACACACACACAAACAAATGAAAATTGGTAAGCTGCAGTTAAACAAGATGAGGATGACTCACAGCAGAGTGAGTACAACCCACTCACCTCCCGAGCAGTACGAGATACGGCACAGCTGCCTTTGAATTCACCCTCAGAGAACTAGTGGCATTAAAGAGGGAAAAGATACTGTAAGTTTTCTAGCCCAGCTGTTGTTGTCAGCTGGTCGTTTTATGTGCAAAACACATCCATCAACCCCAGTTTCTCCTGGGAATCTCGCCCGGCATGAATGTCTGGCGATGGCAGGATCTCAATGGGATCAGCAGAGGAATTCACTTAAAAAGTTCTGTCCCCTGTGTTACCTGTGATCAAAAACTCGCGTGCCTGACAACAAAGTTTCCCATGCTCTTATCCACAAATACTCGACTCTATCCTCAGTGTTTGCATTGGGACATTTGTTCCTTTGCCAACGACGTACAGCCCAGTTTTCAGGCTATCTGCAGCCTGAGATGAATCAGTATAGATACCACTCCCACTCTGCATGAAATGGTGCAGCTTGAGTGATTGCTCTTTGCTATTGCCAGCCAGAGTTCTTGTTTGCTGACCTGTGCCTGGCACAGCACACAACACGAGCATGAAAAACAGTTCTGCTCCAATCCAAGAGGTGGACACAGGAAGGAAGACACTGGAAAACATGGGAAACTGAGTGCAGATAGAGAGATAAGACAGTGTTTGGGGAGAAGATTGATGTTATAAATGCCAAGGGTCGTATTTCTTCTTGAAACAAATAAATAAAACCTTGTTGAATGCTGGTGAACTTCACTAGAGCTATGCCAAGGAAGACTGAGCCCTCTGATATATGGGGAGCCAATCCAGGGCATGGCAACATAACATCTCCGAGGCAAAATACAGCAGCAGGATCTTCAGCCCTTGAGAAGTGCTCATCTCCTCTCTGTGAAATCCTTCTCAGAGTCAGCAGGTATGGCAGGAGACGTCAGCACAGAGCCAATGCATCAGGAGAGTTTACTCCATTAAATACCATGATCTTAACTCAGAAGAACTGAAGCACGATGCTTCGCTTTCCTTGATGTGCATGAAGTCATCTCCTTGGGTAATGCTCAGCTCTCTATGGGAAGAGATATGTCTTTATATGCCCGATATTTTTCCAGAAGGCTACAGGAGTAGCCACAGTTTTTAAAAGCTTTCCCTGAAAAGACTGTTGCAAAACCTCCTGGAGATGGTGACAGCACAGAAGTGGCACAATAATGTCATACACCTGCAGTCCTTGCTGTCATTCCTCTCTGGGTGCAGGCAATGAAACCAGAACCTCACAGGGGAAATAATTGCTTCTAGAATACCATCATGTCATTGGCATTTACATTGTCAGAAAAGATGGGAACAGTGGAAAATCCTTTTCTGTCAATCCAGTTAAATCTAACGTGATTTAGCCCGCAAATATCTCCAGATTAAAGGAGGGCTTCCTTGTTTTCTATAGTCAGTCTAAGAGGTTTTGTGCATGAAACCATTTTATGCTTACAAGGAAAGTCTGAAAAAAAAACAATCATCTGGAAAACAGCATTTATATCAGACAAATTCCTCCCAGACAGCATTCATTCAAGAGAATGAACTGTCAGCTCTCATTCCATTCAGAAACTACATTTTGTGTGTGTGTGTGTGTTGGAGGGATTTAGAACGTAACATTTCACTCCATCAATAGATGCAATGTTTTGCTAACATGTAGTAAGGATACTTAATTTGCTTGCACAGATATAACCTGGAGGCAGCAGAAATGTAAGAAATGTGTCAGATGAGGGAATCAAGTAAGCTATGTGAACCCTTAACTGTGATATTCAACAACTACACCAAGAGATCTGAGTTGCAGCAAACAGTATTTCCTTAAGAAGGGATGGAGGAAGAGATCCTAACTGGGACACCAGGTGGAAACCTTCCTCTCTGAGAAAGTGGATAGTGATAGAACAAGAGGGATTGGTTTTAAAGTGAGACAGGGGAGATTTAGGTTGGATATTAGGAGGAAGTTTTTCAGCCAGAGGGTGGTGAGGCACTGGCACAGGTTGCCCAAGGAGGCTGTGGATGCCCCATCCCTGCAGGCATTCAAGGCCAGGCTGGATGTGGCTCTGGGCAGCCTGGGCTGCTGGTTGGTGACCTGCACACAGCAGGGGGTTGGAGCTGGATGAGCATTATGCTCCTTTGCAACCCAGGCCATTCTATGGTTCTGTGATTCTATGAAAGTATATCCAGGGGGCATGAAATAAGCAGCACTGCTCTCAGTTCCCTGCTGCGAGAAATATTTTATGTAGCAGGTTTGAGGCTGAAATAAGGGATATCCCAGATAAACAAATGGAAGAAAAATCAATAGTCTTACAAAAAGTGCTCATCAACTGCCAAAAATCTCAGTTTCGTGTGGAAAGCTCTGTTCTCTTTCCCTTATTCCCATCTGCTGTGTGCAAGCCTCAGGCTCCATTGAGACCCTGCAATCTTCCCATACTGGGGTTTGACTCAAAAAAGAGAAAAATAAACTTAGCTCAGCAGGTGTAAAAGCACAGGATAGTACTCTGCAGTGTGATCAAAACATTCTGAGCTGCCCTCTGCTTGCTTCCTGGGGTCTTGCTACCCATAGATCAGAGCCCACTGCCCCCAGATCTCTCAGGGCTCTGGCACTGGTGGTTCCCAAACCACTTGGATGGACCAAGAAGATCTTCAACTAACAGCATGAAGGCAAATGAGCAGCACTGATATCTGAAACGTCACTTCTGCCTTAAATCTTTGCGAGATGAGCATGGCACTTTAGTCTTTTCAAAACTGTAATTCCAGGCTCTGGCAAACTCAGGCACAGCCATTCATATAGGTTGGAAAAGATTGCTAATGTCATCTGGTCCAACCATCAACCACCAACCCATCATTACCATGTCCACTAAAACATGTCCCATTCCCATGTGTTTTGAAGGTTTTGTTCACAGCTGCGAGAGCTAGAAATAAATGAAAACTGGGATCTTGAAGAACCAGTGGGCAAGTGGAGACAACCACTGGAGAACAGGCAGACAGCTTGGAAGAGTCCTGGTGTAACCCAGTACTCAGTGCACACTGGACTTTCCCAGTAACGTTGCAAGTCCTGGAAAGGGACTTAAACTACAACACAGAAACAAAAATTTCTGGTTTGGGCTGTTAAAATCCTCAGCAATGCATCGGCACAGGCTGCCCAGAGAAGTGATGGTGTCACTGTTCCTGGAAGTGTTGAAGAACCGTGGGGAAGTGACACTGAGGGACGTGCTTAGTGGTCAGGGTGGGGGTGGGCTGATAGTTGGACTGGATGTTCTCAAAGATCTTTTCCAACCTTAATGATTCTATGACTCTAAACACAGTTCATGACGTGATCTGCTATCACTCTCATCACCCAATTGGAAAATTCCTGAGGTGTGACCTATGGGCACCAACAGTAAGAGCCCTCTGTACAATGCAGCTCTGTGATGCATTTGACTGGGCTGTGCGAAATGTTCCATTTCCTGCCTTCCCCACAAAGGCTTCAGCTTGTGTCACATCCTCTGTTGATAAGGTAGAACCTTTATCTCTAATGCTTTCAGTCAAGTGTTCTGCTCACGTAGCATCTGGTGTCAATCAGGAGGTTGGTCTCCTTCCACAAGAGATTTCTCTGTTTTGAGAGCAAAATGCTTCTTTCAGGTGGCTCCAACCTGGGAGAGAAACTCCCAGGACAAACCTATCTTGAGAAATACTCTTGCAGTGATGACAGGTATTTGCTTATCAGTTTCCTGCATGCATAGCATAGCTCTTTCTGCCTCCTCTGTGTTCCGTTGCTCTGCCAAGCTCTGAGGAGAAAAGGAGAGAGCCAGGCACCTTGTTTCCTCTGTGCCTTCAGCACATCATGTACTCTGGAGCAGTTTTACCATGTTCCCAGCGTAAATAGTGCTGTTTTAATAATGCATGGCATACTACCCACCTTAAATCATTCTATTTCTAGCAGACTGCCATCTTCAGTTCAGAGAAAGTTGCTTGTTTAATTGTTTGCATGGCTTTTGTTGTTGTTGTTCTTCTTCTTCCTGAGCCCTGAAGAGTTTCTCTTTTTTTCTGCTTAAAGATAAACAAGATATTTTTTCAATGATCTTTTTTAAACTGTTTTATTGAAATACTTCATGAGTAAATGGTCCCCCATGGGTACGTAGTAGTAATTACAAAGCTTATTTTTCTGCTCCCAGTGGCATTGATTGTATGAAAATAAATGTTGAGTACTATGGAGTAATTAATCCTTAACATCTCTCAGGACTTTGGAAGGTAGTTATTACTATCTTTAGCTCACAAACTGAGGTGAGCAACAGGAGCTGGATAATTCACCCTTGCCCCAGAGACCAAGGGACAAGATCATGATCTGCTGGTATCAAGTAGATCCCTTTAATTGAAATATTGCACTCATGCTCTTCAGATATTTCACTGATATGTGCATCTCTACTGCTTCCATAGATTTATGGGGCTATGTCATTGAACTGGTGGAAGTTTCTAGAAGAACTAAACCACTGGATAGAATTGTAGAATCATAGAACGGCTTGGGTTGGAGTGGACCAACCCAAGGGGTTCAGGGGTCTGGAACACAGGCCATATGAGGAGAGGCTGAAGGAGCTGGGAATGTTCAGCCTGGAGAAGAGGAGGCTCAGGGGAGACCTCACTGCTCTCTATAACTTCCTGAAGGGAGGCTGTAGTGAGCTGGGGGTCGGCCTCTTCTCTCGTGTCATTAGTGATAGGACCAGAGGGAATGGCTTCAAGCTACGGCAGGGGAGATTCAGGCTGGACATGAGGAAGTATTACTTTTCAGAAAGGGTGGTCAGGCACTGGAATGGACTGCCCAGGGAGGTGGTGGAGTCACCGAGCCTGGGGGTGTTCAAGGAAAGGCTGGATGTTGTGTTGAGGGACATGGTTTAGTGGGAGCTATTGGGAATGGGTGAACGGTTGGACTGGATGAGCTTTGAGGTCTTTTCCAACCTTGGTGATTCTATGATTCTATGATTCTATGACCTCCAAGATCATCAAGTTCCAACCCCCCTATTGTGAGCAGGATTGTCACCCACTAAATCAGACACTCTATTAGGTTGCCCAGAGCCCCATCCAACCTGGCCTTGAAAGATTTTGATAGAAAAAGTTAGTGGAGAGCTGGTCAGTCCATTCCATGGACAACAATACAGTTCATCCTGCACTGGTTTGTTGACTCTCTCTTGAGGTTCCATTCACCTCTAAACCAAGCCAATGGAGCAGATCAAATCCTTCAACACCATCCAGTACTCCTTTGCTCTCACAGTTCTTATCTGAACCATTTGCAATACCATAGCAGTGCTCCTGGATGACTGCCTGACAGCCAGGAGGAACACTGCAGCTCCCAGGGCAGTGGTCTTCATGGCTCCTCTAAGGCACCCTTGTGGGTCAGATACTCAGATAGTCAGTGAGAAATGAAAGCAGATGGAAAGTGAAGGAAAGATACTTTACAGAAAAAGCATATAGAATTAGGTTCACAACTAAGAGAACGGAGAGAGCACATTCTTGACCAGATAATAATAATAATAATAGTAATGATAATAATAATAGTAAGCTTTTCCTGATGGTTGGACACTGGTATGGCAAAAAAAAAAAAAAAAAAAACCCTTTGCTAAATTTATGCATAAACTAAATAAATAAAATTAATGCAATGTGTGATTGGGTTCCTCTCTGCTAATCAAAGCTTGCAATTTTCCTCTTATACCTTTATTTAATGATCTTATTTGCTGACATACTGCAGTGACATACTGAAAATTTCAGTAAGCATCCCACCTACTGTACCTTGTCTTTTACTAATGCCATGATCTTCATTTTCTTCGGTGCTAGTACAGCACTTTGTGATCCTGACCCACAGCTGCAGGCACTGAAAACAAACAAGCAAACCAAAACAGATATAGGGAATAATATTAATTACTAATAATCTAATTAGAAAATGTTGCTTGAGTAAAAGGTAAGAATGATCTTTATCCTGAGGACTAGACCTCCTAGTGTAAAATAGTAAAATAAAATAAAATAAAATAAAATAAAATAAAATAAAATAAAATAAAATAAAAGGAAAAGAGATTAAAATTCAATGCATATGATATGAGATGATGATATGACTGATCTACACTAGCAGAAAATCTGCCACTTCTCTTCATTTTTGGTTTGTGCAATTGCACTTGGAGACCATCCAACCAGTTGTGGTTTCCTGTATTCAGTTGCGTCGCTCGTTCACGTAAACAATGGATTCGTGTTCCAGTTGTTGGTTTGATAGCCCTACGTAAGCCATAAAAGGGGCTCACAATATGTTTATGGATTGTTCATAAAGCTGACAGCTGTATAAAAAAAACATTGGACTCAGTTCATTTTAGCACCCTGTTTATCTTTCTTCACTTTTGAAAACTCTTTCACCATAATGTAGTAACTCCCCATACACACATGAAATATTTTCTACTGAAGTGCTATGATCTTGATTCCAAATCTTTCTCGCTGGTTTTGGTACAGAGAAGTCTGGCTTGTGAATGAGGTTGACAAGAAGAATTCCAGTTAGAGTAGATGTTGGAAGTCCCAACCACACTGATGTGGTTGGGACAACACCTATTAACATCTTCCAAAACATTCAACAAAGAGGTTTTAGGGATACAAGGTGGCTTCAGACAGTGAGTAGATGTGTATTCACAAACACTTTCACTTCCTACTTGTCACATGAAATCCCTTGAGAGTTGGTAAAGGTCTAGTCAATGTAGTCCACAGAGCCCAGAGCTCAAGACTTATCGTCCCAACCCATACAGAATAGATCAGCTAAAATGTGCTCAGGTGGCAATATTTCAATTCTAAAAGTCCACAGTTATGTGAACTGAATCCTTCAGCTTTGCTTAGAAGGAACTGATAACACCCACCTTCCTGTCATCCTCAGGTCATCACACTTCCTTCAGCTGCCCTGTTTCAAGGTCATCTTCCCCAAAGGCATCCAGTCATCACGCAGAAACGGAGACCAAGAGCAGAGTTTGCTGCAGTCATTAATCACTTCTGTTGCTTTGGGGTACAGCTGGTAGGTCTCATTCCTCTTTCCAGTTCTGTTGCTTTCAACAAACTTTTATTGATTCAGTCAACCCTTTCTCTCTGCATAGCAATAGAGTGGTGCTGGTTACACCAGCTAAAGGCCTGGTCTGATGCATTGATAACAAATCAGGGAAGACCTACAAATGGAAAGAGCAACAACAAACCCGATTAAAAATACCACTTCAGATCCACCAAACTTTCTTCTATTGATTGACAAATGAGGAGACTCAAAACACAGGAAGCCACCAGTAATTAATGGTTCATTTTGCAAATACTGACATCCTGGAGGTGGATATCGTTGTGTTTGAATAACAACACAGTGATTGTTTTCCTGTTTCTAATCCCAATGCAAATAATACATAGGAATAGACTTCACAGTTAGTTTATGGAATCTGATGCCATTACTTTATTTAAACAAAACTCACGAAGTGGAAGGCAGAACAGATGCACTGCACTGGGTTTGAAAAGAAAGCTAAATAGGGAACATAACCCCAAGGGCACAGAGCAGCAAATCCAGCCTTCAGCAAACTGCTACATGAATCAGCTCTCAAATAATGTTCTTTCAGACATTTTATTAACAGTCTTTGTATTGCTGATTGCCCGGGGCAAAGAGAAAAAGCACAGACAGGAAACCCCCAGGTGCGTTTATTTCTCTCTATCATGGCCTCCAACAAGACCTTGTATCATAGAATCACCAAGGCTGGATAAGACCTCCAAGATCAACTAGTCCATGGTACATTTATATGACATTTTCCCAAAGATACAGAAAAATAGGGCACTTTATGAGAGATGTTCAGCTCGGATGTTAATTTCATGTCAGGAGGAGAGCTAAATAACAGAGATAATCTCCACTAGCTAGTGACCACTGAATCACTGTGTTACTACTGGTGTGAGGAAGAATCAAAACTTTCCTAAGTTGTTCATAACTGAGATGAGAAAAATGTTTTCTAGGCTGCACACAAAATGATAAACAATCACATAATCATAGAACAGTGCGGGTTGGAAGGGACCTCTAAGATCACTTAGTTCCAATCCCCTTGGTTGGAAGGGTTGCTAAGCACTAAACCAGGCACCAGCTCAGGCTGCCCAGAGCCTCATTTAACCCAGCCTTGAACATCTCCAGAGACGAGGCAGCCAGAGCTTCTCAGAGCAACCAATCTTTTTGCAAAGCCCCATTCAACTCCAAGCAGCTCCAGCCTTCCTACCCTCACACCACATCCCTGAAGCCTCGTTTTTTATTTTATGTTTTTTTTTTTTCAGAAATATGTCAAAAAGAAACACGGGAAGCAAGTACCAACCTCCCACCAGCTGCAGCAAAGTGGGAGCTGGACATCAGCATAGTTTAATGGAAAGTGAAGTAAATGGGCAAAATCTCCCACACTATATCTACTCTAGTTTTCACAGAAACGAGCTCAGAACAGAATGATCTTGTGGGGGAATACAGCTCGGTGTTGTTGGTAAAAACATCAGTTTAACACTTAGAAATGCTCCTGTGCCCACTCAGGAGAGAAGATAAAGGTTTAAACCTTGACCATCCCTGTGACAGTGCGTAAAACTACAGTTTTGAATCATCCTGGCTCCCCTTCACATCCCAAATTATGTATGTGGTGATAAGAATGGCTACAGAAGAGGCCAAAGAGGAGGTGTAGCAAAGCTGCAAAGTCAAGGTTTCATAGAATCGTTAAGGCTGGAAAAGACCTCCAAGATCATCACATCCAGCCTCAATCCATCCCCACCATGCTCTTAGTGCCACATCTCCATGGTTTACCTCCAGGGACAGTGACTCCCCCACTTCTCCGGGTGTTGTTCAAATGGGATGCTCAAAATTAGTCAAGACTTTGCCTGTACATTCACTGTCACAAGACACAGAATGTTGGGATTCTCTCTGTCTGAAAAGAAGCTGGAAATGAACAATTTCAAAAGTCTTCCCATGAAGAAACCTGAATCCAATGGGCTCCTTGGACGCATTCAGGCCACGTGAATAACTGAAGGAAGCACGCATGAAATGCTGTCGTAATAAAGCTATTATTAGCTGTGAGAGGCAGTGACCAGCTAATCAGCCGTTCCTCTGCCACTTTACGATTCAAACGAACTTTTAGATAGCTCTGTTGTGTGTTCAAGTCATCGTACAACTAATTGATGCAATTAGCATCCCATCCCTCTTTTTACACTGGTAATCATAAGGTAGTATCAAACCTACAAACTATAGGACTAGGGTTTTTCATATCAAACAAGGAAAAAAAAAATGTCCTGCGAGTATCCATAAAAAGCACAGACCACTCCATAGAGAATAAGAAATGAAACCTTCCACACTGTGTGTGAAAGAGGAGGGATTTCCACATTTACATCCCAAACACAGGCAGATTTGGCATTAGAATCACAGAATCATTCAGGAATGAGATCTAAGATCACCAAACCAACCCCACCCCACCATGCCCACTGAACCACGTCCCTCAGTGCCACATCTCCATATTTCCCAAACACCTCCAATGTATCACTAATCCTTCTGAGAAGAATTTTTTCCTAATTTGAACTGTCCTTTGGCTCTGGGAAGATTGGGGATGATGCTTCTGCACAGTGAAGCACAGCTCTGAAAGCTTCTCCCATCAGGGCTGTAGGAATCCCATGATGACTGCACCAACTGGGGGGTAAAAAGTGAAAATCAAGCTTTGCTGATCTCCTCTTGGTTTCCCTCCATCCCACCCAGTTTAACCACTGAGCAAATGGTTAAAAAAGGGAAAGAGAAAAAGGAAAAGAGAAAAGGGAAAAGAGAAAAGGGAAAAGGGAAAAGGGAAAAGGGAAAAGGGAAAAGGGAAAAGGGAAAAGGGAAAAAGACAGGGGGAAGAAGGGGGGGGGGAAGGTTTTAGAAGTGGAGAAAGTCTGTAAAAGAGAAAAACGGAGGAAAGGGAGGGAGGAGGGAAAAAGGGGAGAAAGGAGGCAAAAAAGATAAGGTGGAAAAGAGAAAAAAAAATATGGGAACTGGGGGAAAATAAAGATATGAGGGGAAAGGGGAGAAAAGGGGAGGGGTGGAAGAAGAAAAAGGGGAGAAGGGAGAAAGAGGGGGGGAAGGGAGAGAAAGGGGGAAGCAGTGAAAGGCGGAAAACGGGGGAAAGGAATGGAATGTGGAAGAAAGGGAGAAGGAGGAAAACGAAGAAAAATGAAAAAGGGAAGGGGGGGGGGTGAAAGAAAGAATGTAAAAACTAAGGGAGGAAAAAAAACGAGGAGGAAGGAAATGGGGAACGGACGGAGAAAGGGAAAAAAACGGGAAGAGAAAAAAGAGATTAAAAAAAAAAAAGAATGGATAAGGGGAGGAGGGGACCCCCTCCCTCCCCCCGTGCAGCTCCGGCACCTGGGGCGGGAGGGAGGCGGAGCGGTCCCGCCCCGTGTAGAAGGCGGCTGGGGGCGGCGGAGCGGTGCGGAGCAGCGCGGGGCCGTTTCCGTCCCTCTGTCTGTCTCTCCGTCTCTCTTGTTCTCTCACCGTGAATGCGCGCAACGGGAGCGCAAGTCCTGGAGCGCAGCGCAGCGCTGAGGCGAGGAACGGAGCGCTCGGAGCTCGGCGGAGCGCGGTGTCCTCGGCAATGCAATCCGCGCGGCTGCGCGTCCTCCTGCCTCTGCTGGGCTGCCTCCTATCCGCGGTGAGTGCTGCCGGTGCGGGATTGCGTGGGGTTGTGCCCCGGTCTGTAGGCGCTCTGTTTTTGTTGGATGGGTTCAGAAGAGGCGTTTCGCCTAAAGCAAAGTTTGGGCAACTTTGGAGACGCGGTCGGTGAAAGGCAGGTGTGCGTTTGCTGGGTTTCCCTTTCTGTGTATAAGCGGGAATCTCTTAGTTATTATTATTTTTTTTTCCTTTTTTCCTCCTTTATTTGTTTATTTATTTTTCTTTCTCTGAGCTCTCCCTCTTCAAGAGTAACGGTATCGCAGGAGCTCGAGGAATTCACTTTGTGTTTTCAGTGCTTTCTCTCGACTCCCGCTGGCATTCAGCTTTGCCGTCTGCCGCTCCCGCTCAGGAGCGCAATGGTTTTCGTGCAGCACCCTGCCAAAACTAGGAATAACGGGATGCGATACCCCAGGACAGAGGCTCCAGATGGTACCATTCCTACCCATGAGAAGTTCAGCAAAGTGCCATTCTCCTGCACTTCAACCTCATCGTTCATCCTTTGGCAGCAAAAGATGTGTTTTCTTCCCGCTCTGTCCCTTCTGCTTGTAATTTCCATGCTAGCCAGTCCCTGACCACGGGCAGCGCTGCTTCTTTCCCACTGCTGACAGTTGGTAGCACGCTGTAGGGGTTAGCAAATGGGATTGATTCTGCTGGTGCATGCAGTAGCTGATTTGCTGTGCAAACAGTGCAGGCGTGGGGTTGGGTACTGAATGTTTTACTGAAGCTCTTGTTTCCTTGCAGTTTGCAATTTCTAGCTCGTTCCACACTTTTTCTTTTTTTTATCTGGTGAGCTGCATGGGGAGCTGGCTGTGGCTGGGTTTCCTTCCCGTAGAGTTGGCTGATGTTGCCCATGGGAACTGGTTGCCCATTGGCACATGGCCACAGGTCTCCCTGTATTATCACAGAGTGGGTTGGGTTGCAAGGAACCTTAAGGACTATCCAGTTCCAGCCACTTTGGCTCTGCTCAGCGAGTGACAGCTTTGAACCACTCCACTCCCCATAGGGCAGAGCCAACCAGGCTGAACTTCAGAGAGTGACAAGTAACCCAGTTTTGAGACTGCATCACTTGTGTCTCCTTACTTCTCCCCTTTTCACAAAGCAGTTTCAGTGTTGCTTTCTTTTCTGCTGTCAGTGTGAGCCACCCAAGCAACTTCATCACCAAAACTTTCTTTGAGGAAGAACAGGTGGGAAAATGGATTGGAATATATGTATATGTGAATAAAAAATGGCCAGGTATTTCATTCCAGGAATCCTACAGATTTTGCCATAGTGAAGATCCAAAACAGCTCATGGCCAGGGCTGGAGTTGAGGGGGGTTAAGAGAGGAGCAGTGCTCCTCAGCTGCTGGAGCTGCTCCAGCCTTTGCTCTCGCTGAAGCTCATGGCAAAAAAAAAAATAATCCCAGTTCATTAAATGCTGTTGGCACGAAGGGGTCCTCTGGGTCAGGATCCTGCAGAGTTGTTTCGCTTGGTCCTGTTGGTGAGTGCACACCCTGAAGCTCTGCAACAGTGGCAACCTGCAGCCTCATTGTGTTCCAAGGGTCAATCCCAGTCCTTTTTCAACCCTTGTAGTGTTTTCTCGTTCCATGCTTTATCTTGCTTCCTTGCCTTGGTTTAATGGAACCATCGGTTGCTTTGCTGTTCTTTTGTTGTGTTGCTTTTCCTGCACCTGGTTTGTGCTGGTGGGTTAGAGAGATTTACAATCTCCTTATCTATGCTGATCTACACAAGGTGACTAATACCAAAGTGTCTCAGTGCCAGAGCAAATCCCTGTTGTTTCTGTTTCGCTGTTTGAGCCCAGGAATCAGGATTTGTTTTTAAAGCAAAAGATAGCTGTGTGGTGGTGACAGTCTGGCTCTGGGACCTGAGATTGCAAAGGTTTTTTTGCAAAGTTTGTTGTGATAACTTTTATTGGTCTGCCATTGGAAAAAAACTTTGAACGAGAGCAATAGGCTGATTGAGAAGTTCAGTGCTATAAAGCTGTTGTGGGCCCGTGGCTTCTAATTGCCCCTGTAAAGTTTCACCTTGCCCTCTCGTGTTCTACTGTGGAAAGAAGAAACTGGGTAAATGTTATTTGCTGTGGTTCAGCAGAGCTGCCTCTAGCAGTGGTCAAGCTTAACACTGATCCAAAGAGTGAAGTTTGGGAGGGAGGCTATGCAATGCAAATCTGCAGTGATCCCTGCTGGGTTCTTTTGGGTTGATTTGCTATTTCGGGGCTGTGATTGAGTTGATCCAGCCCAGATCAACAAATTGCACAGTGCGTGTCCAGCAAATGGGGATGTGATTAATTCAGAGCTCTTGGTGGGCTCTGTGTGCTTTCAGAGCTCATGGATTTGGCCAGACCTTTTCCATTGGTGTAATCTGTGCTTTTCTTCAGAGGTTTGTCCTGCTTCTGCGATGAAGGAAGGGAGTAAAAACACTCAGATCTGATCTTTTAGCACCCTAAATGTAAGTGCTGGAGATGGACGATTCTAAAAAGAAAACAGTTAAATTTAGGCTTGTTGGACAGCCACTTTGGTCATAACTCCATCTCTTTCATCTGACCATCGACTGTGAATCTGAGCATTGAGAAACACACATTTAAACCAAAATAATCCCTTTCATGTTTAAAGGAAGCGTTGTTACAAAACCCAAACCTGTTGCTGGGTTTGTGATTGATAAACATTTATCCATGTGTAAATGCATGGCTGGTTTTATTCATTCATTCATTTTAGGGCCATCTAAAAACACGTTACCTCTCGGTAACTCCAAAGCTCTCATTGGCTCTGTATAAAACTGAAATAAGTTCTTAGAGCATGTATTTTCAGCCATGCATATTTCTAAGAAGCTCTGATTTCGGGCATGACAAGAGAAAAGAGCAAAGTAGGCAAAATTATACTGTGTGGAGTATTGAAGGCAGTTTCCTCCAACGCGTCAGCAAGGGGATTCACATCATAACCCTCCCTCCTTCCTGAGCTGAGAGATCTGCAGGAAAGCTTGGAAGAACCAGGCGGGATTGGGATCATGATGTGTCATAAAAAGGGCTGAATCCTACTCAAGGTTTTTAAAGAGAAGGGATAGTTGCCAAATATTCAGCATCAGAAAGCAGATGTGACCATGGACAGAGAAAGCTGCCTAGCTTGTTAATTTGGGTTTGGATGTACATGATGCTTCCTTTTTTCCCTTTTTACAGTGCTCTAAAAATAATCTGCTTCAAGTTCCTTCACCGTTGTAGTATCAGCAGTGGTGTGACAGCCAGAGGGCTGAGCTAAATACCAATGCCAGTTGAGTTATGCTCTGTCTCAGGTGAAATCTGGCTGGTGTGGACTTATGATGGCGCTGCTACTTTTTGTTCTTGTTCTCATCATGACACAGTAGTGCAGCTTTTCTGGGTGCTCTACTCACCCAAGCGTGGAGGTTGAGGTCCCTGTTGGATGCAAAACCTCTTCTGCAGTTGGACAACTGCTCTGGCTCTGATCATGCAACTGTCTAAACATGGAGGTTGAGTTCACTGTTGGATGCAAAGCCAGTTTTGCAGCTGGACAACTGAGGCGTGAGTTCAAGAAGTGTTTGGACATGGCTCTCAGATGTAGGGTTTGGGTTTTAGGGGCACAGTGTGGAGTATGGTTGGACTCAGTGATCCTTGTGAGTCCCTTCTGACTTGGGATAGTTGATGGTTCCATGATTCCGTGAGCACATTATGGGTCTGGTCACGAAGGCACTGATTGTAAGACCTAAGAAGAAGAAGAGGATGAGAACTGGGGAAAAAAAAAAAAAAGAAAAGGATTGGAAGCAGCCTGAGCCAGGCAGTGTTGCTCTGTGCTGTAGCTGCCTGAAAGCCCTTCGGGTGCTCAGCCCATGACTCAGCCATGTCCTTGCTGTGTCTCTGTGTGGGCTGTACTGTACCTTGTCTTCTTAAGTGATGGTTTGTGCAGTTCTCAGGAGATGAAAGACATAAATAGTGTTTTCTCTTTACTAAATGGTCTCCGGCAGAAGCAACTGGAAAGGCTGGGATCTCATGAAAATCAGTCTTGCCATATCCTATGGTGACTGAGTCTGTAGGACTGGGAAGTCAACAGAATTTGGACTACTTTGTAGACACAGATTCTTGTTGTAGATGGAGAAGTGGGACAGGAGGAATATCTCCCTATTCAGCATCAGTTGCCCCATTGTTAGCCTGAAAAAGACTCCAGACATTATATAGATCAAGGAGATCCAAGACAAAAGTGATTATTTTTTAATTAGATCTGAGTGCACTTGGTGGTTCACACATTCTGTGTGAAATCAGTGGCTCAGATTCAGGAGAGTAGTCTGCTGATCTCTGTGAAGGGAAACTCAGGTTTTGATGAGGAGAAGAACTTGGCTTGGTTTTATGAACGTGGTGGGTCACATCATGCTCTCAGGCCAAGCCAGCGCAGAGGCAGTGTAATTTCTGTGCTGGGAATGGGATCTTTGCAGCATTGTGTTGGTTTATGGAAAGGGGGATGTTCCAGTGCCTGGAAAAGGGGGTGTAGTTATTACAACCCTGTTCTCTGATCTCATCAACTTTATTCTGTGTTAGAAAAACAAGGAAAGTCCTTTGTAAGGACCAGAATCTAAGAAATGCAGCCAGGAAAAAAAAAAAGAAAAAAAGAAAAAAAGAAAAACACATTTATGGTCCAAATATGTAGGCAACCTGAGTAAGAGATGCTGTGATGCCTCAGGGCAGGAGAAGTGGCCAGCAAGGGGTTTGGATGGACAGACAGACGGACAGGAGCTCCAGCTCCTTCCATGAGACTTGCTGGGCCTGCCTGTGCGCTGGCACTGATTACTCTGAGTTTCCCTTGCTGAGTGCTGAGCATTTGATGCTTTACTGCTCACAGATGTTCTCCAGAAGTCACGAGCTACGTTTGGGTGGGAACGAAGCCAACACAGGGATGTCTGGAAATGAGATCCCAGAGGACTGTGGAGGTGGAACGAAGATCAAACCCTACGTTTTTCTCTATGAGAGAGGAAGGGAAGCGATGCTGGCTATCAGATTGGCCTCCATCCAGAGCTAACACGGCTAACAATGTGTCAGGGAGGTTGGACACGAGCAGCCTTCTCATCACAGCTCCCTTTCAGAGCACCCTGCGGCTCTCTTGGCCTCCTGCCTGCCCACCAGGGATCTCTCTGGGATGATTCATCTCTCCAGGCACCAGCTTTACCTTTCACATTGCAAGACCCATAATGCAGGGAGAGCTCATTCATTAGCATTCAGAAAGTGCCCTGGGGAAGGGATGTGATGCAGATGGGCTACCAGAAGCCAGCTGGGTGCTCCTTAAATTCTTATCCTTCAATTCTTTACTTGTTGAACGGGGCAATAGTAGCTTCTTCAGCACTGTGTTTATGAAGTACCTGAAGTCTTCTGGAGAGACAGGTGGAAATGCAAAGCTTCCTTCTGATAAGGATGGTGTTAGCAGTGCCCAGAGTTTGTCCTCAAGCTTCAGTTTGACTGGAAGCATCTGTTGGTTATTAGCTTTGCTACAAATCACTTTAAAACTGCTTAGCCTCACGCACAAACCCTAAGGAGGGAGCAGATACAATAGCAAGAGCAATTATGTTAAATGATTGCCAGTCTGCACAAGTAAATATAACCTGTGTGAGCACAGCCTGACCTGGCTGGTAAGGTTAAGAGGCGGAAGCAGGTGTGACATTTCTTTACTTATGGTCCTTGCCTCCAGCGCTCATCCCGTGCTCGTTGGTTGGCTTGCAAATGTGGTGCCCTGGAGTTGCCATAGCCCTGGTACCGAGTTAGTGTTGGTGACATCAGCAATCAGCCCAGCACATTTGGGCACCTCAGTACAGAAAGGACATGGAGGTGCTGGAGCAGGTCCAAAGAAGGGCAACAAGGCTTGTAAGGGCTTGGAGGCTTATGGCCTATAAGGAGAGACTGAAGGAACTGGGACTATTTGGTCTGGGGAAGAGGAAGCTGAGGAGAGACCTTACTGCTCTCTTCCAACACCTGAAAGGTTATTGCAGCAGAGCAGGGCTGGTCTCTTCTCACTGGTGACAGGTGACAGGAGGAGAGGAAGTGGCCTCAAGTTGCACCAGGGGAGGTTTAGGTTGGATATCAGGAAAAACCTCTTTATAGAAGGGTTGTTAAGCACTGGAATAGGCTCCCCAGGGAGGTGGTTGAGTCACCATCCCTGGATGTGTTGAAAAACCATTTGGATGTGGTGCTCAGGGACATGGTTTAGCAGAGGGCTGTTAGAGTTAGGCAGTATGGTCTGGTTGTGGTTGGACTTGATGGTCTTTAAGGCCTTTTCCAACCTGAGCAATACTATGATTCCGTGATTGTAGGCTGGTTTATAAAGTGAGTTTAGGGATATGTTGTGCACCAGAGTGTGCTTTGTGGATCGCTTATGGTTGGAAAGCACTCATTTTTGCTGTTTTACTGGTGTCTCAGTGTTCCAGGTTTTATCTACAGCCCCAGTTTATATGTGTACATCATACTTCCAGGACTTAAAGACTCTAGCTTCTGAGCTAAAGTCTAAACACGTGAGTGTTGGAGACCCTGATGTGTTTTTCATAAATGAAGTCCCTTTTCCAGTCAACTGAAACAGCAGATGTTAATAGCCCTAAACTCCTCTGTGAGTCACATTAAGTAGGTTCCTTACCCCCAGGGCATTCCATTTAGTGTTTGAACATCCGGGAGAGGGAGATTTACACTTCTGGTGTTCTATTTAAATTCAGGTGCTAGAAATGCGTCGAGATTATTTTCTGACTCAGATCTGAACTGGGATTATTTTCAGATCCATTTCACCCGTGGGCCAAACACAAGGCTCTGTGATGCTGCTTTGGTAATCTCATCAGAACTTCAGAATTCAGCGTTGTTGATTTGCACCAAAAGTCAAGAGAACTGAACACGAAGGCCCCAAACCTTTTTGGGGCCACATATGTTTACTGAGCTAAACCCAAAGGTGTTTGCTGAGCTGCTGTCCTCCTGATCCACCTTTTGCTTGTACAGCAGGCTCAGGGATGATCCTACTGCAGTCTTGATGCTGAGCGTGAGCTCCCTGTTGGTATAGTTTAATCTGCATCCCTGTGAAATTTCACCTCATCAAGAGGGGGGAAAAAAAAATAAAATCTATTTAAATCCGGTTCTTCTCAGGAGGGAAAATAATCAATACCTCATGTCTCCTTTGTAAATCTGAAATCTATAGCGTGTCTTTGAAAAGGATGTTTATTTGTGGCTCCAACCTTGATTTTTGTGTTGAACAGATGTTTCAATTAATACCTGGTGACCCGCAGCATCACAGCACCTGAGCAGCGAGTGTCTCCAGGGCCCTTATCAATGTCACAGTCTCTTGCAGTTAATCAGCCTCTATGGGTGACCTCGGGCTGGAGATCACCTTGCAGAACAGGATGCCCATGCTGCACAGGTGTGACCTGGAGCAGCGGAGATCCCACTGGGTCAGATTCACTTTGGGTCAGCGGAGATGCATGAAAATACCCGCAATCTCCCTTTCCCAACAGCCAAACCCACACATCCTGTGTTATCTGCCAGTCCCATGCACGTGCCATGAGCACAGAGGATAACGGTGCACCTTTTCAGGCCTCATTTTCAGGCAGGCTACAGCAGCAGTTTGCTCCAACTCCTGCAGTTAGAGGTCTGGAGCCGCCAGCTGGATCCCTCCCCAGGTTATCCACGCGTTGTATCCCTGCAGTCTTCTTTATTCACAGCTCAGAAGCAGCTTTTATCCCATATTCCTTAAGTGGCCAGGTGGCTGAAGTTCAAACTTTAAGAAATATCTGCGAGGCAAAAAGGAAAAAGAAATATACTTAATAAAACCCTTAATCACTCTGTGCAGTTGTGAAGCTGCTTCAAACCGGAGTCTGTGCATCCTTATGCTTGGAAGCAGCCAGAATCCAAAACTTGCTGGAGATTCTCCCTCTTCCACCTTTATTTAGCTGCAGCCAAATTCACCTCCTAATTTAAGTGAGTGCAGTGATTTATTATGCAGTCTTTCCCATTACAGGCCCCCTGCTATCTACCAGAGAAGGAGTTTATCCCGTTTGTGGCCATGTGAGATATAAGTCCTGGCTTTTTCTTTAAGTCACCTTTTGAGCCCTCAGGATGTGTTTTCATACTGAGGGAGGGAGTGAATAAAATCCTTCCTGGAAGCATTCAGCTCTAGCTGAGAGGAGAAGTGGTATCACACACACCACAGAGCTGCAGCAGGGCAATCCTATGGCTAAAGCACTTAGTCCTCACCATCAGCAGCAGGGCTCCATCCGGAGCTGTGCCTGATGCTTCTAGTTTCCTGGAATACCTGCACCCATGTGGTTCTCTCCCATTTACACCTTTCCTTTTAACTATAATCAGGCTTCTTCCCTCCACTGCTTTTTCTTTTTTGTTAGTGTATATTAAGTTTTCTTGCTGCTCAGCATGCTCGAAGGAAGACAAATGGGCCCTGAAATGAGGCCAACCAGTGCGTGAAGAATTGCCGACATACTTGAGTGTCAACTGCTCGTTGCTTGCATTTTTTGGGAGACTGACATTAAGCAGCGTAGATCTTGGCTGTGCCATGCACTTAGTTCCTATCCTGTAACAATTCCTCTCAAATCATTCCCCCTCTTCTGTTTTCTCTGCTTATCAGTGTTGTGCAGTTGCATATTTTCTCTCTTTGCCTTCTGTAGGTTTGCAGTTGGGGCATAAGCTGTGTTTTTTGGGTATGGGAATTCTTGCTAGATCATCCCTTTCTTTTGAAGCACTGTTTTCAACAAAACTAATAATTGGAACCAAATAATAATTGGAGTTGAAACTGGATGATCTTTAAAGTCTCTTCCAACCCAAGCCATTCCGTGATCCCGTGGAAATTAACCTGGTTCTTCCTTCCCCACTCTCTTTTCCTTCCCCTGGGAAGTTAAACATGTTTCAACAAACGGTGTGTTAAGGGTTTAACTTCAGGCTGTTCCTATGCAGTGTGGATGAGGCAAGGTTTGTCGAGAGAAGCGAGGGCTTACACTGGAACAACTGAAATAGATTATATTAAAAAATAAAATAAAATCTAAATGTACTTGCATACGTAGCATTGCACCCTGAGTTCTGAAAGAGAACTGAAGCCAAGTGGCCATTGCTCTGGCTTTAGCCTGCAGACTAGCCTTAAAAAGAGCTGGACAATGACCAGCAGTGTTCTCTTGCAGCCCAGAAAGCCAACTGCATTCTGGAGTACATCAAGAGAGGGGTGGCAGTGGGCAGGCTCACGGTGATATGACAAGGTGGAATGGTTTTAAACTAAAAGACAGGAGATTTAGGTTAGATGTTTGATGGAAATTCTTTACTCGGTGGGTGATGAGGACACTGCTGCCCAGAGCTGTGGGTGCCCAATCCATGGAGGTGCTCAAGGCTATGGATGGGGTCCTGGGCAACCTGAGCTGGTGGGGGGCAACCAACCCATGACAGGGGGTTGGAACTAGGTAGATTTTTGAGATCTTTGAGGTCTTTTCCAAGCTCAGCTATTCTGTGATTCTGTTTGTCAGCTGGATAATCTGGAAGAGAAATCAATCCAGGCAATGTGCCTGGAGATAGAGGCACTTTGCAAAGCCTCTGCTGCCGTCCTTCTGCATTACAGAGCTTCAAAAGCCAGGCCCATGCATTGCCATTCATGGTTCTGCTGGACTTTAAAAAACACGGGCTCAATGCACATGTTGGTTTTTATGAGGTTTTGCCATCTCTACATCTCACAGCCTACTGGTTTCTTGCAGTCACAGAGTGATGGGGCTGATGTTCCCAGCAGCTCCTCCCTGTCTGTGTAGTTCATCTGTTCTACAGGTGCCAATTACTTTTCTCTGTAATTAACTAACATGACTAAACTCAGAGCAGTTAATTCAGGCCTACGTATAGCTTGAAGTTTCCTGTGTTTGAGTTTTATTTCTCTTTCTTAGTACAGAATCATAGAATCGCTGAGGTTGGAAAGGACCTCCAAGATCATCCAGTCCAACTGCCCACCTACCCCCGGTATTTCCCCACTAAACCATGGCCCTTAGTATAGAATCGTAGAATCACCAAAGTTGGAAAATCTCTATTAGCCTTAGAAAAAAATCTGATGTTCCACACACTTCATGGCCATTGCAGTACTTAAAACTGTGGTGCAAGAGGTTAATTTAGGGATCTACTTATCACTGTACCTATTTTCTTGGAGTTGGATGTCTACCAGTGGGTGAAGGTGTGCTGGAAGGGTGTGATCTAGTCTGTAATTAAATTGAAGTCATCTGAATATGAGGCTTATGATGCTGGCACATGTATTTACATCTTCCTCTTAATTCTTCTTTGTATCTTACAAGTTTGGGGGGCATAAAGCAGGAAGAATTTTTCAGTCTCCTTGAGATCTCTGCCAACACAGGTCTTCTGTTAGATCCATATGGTTATTTAAGTTACTGAAGTTCCTTTGACTGGGAAGATCTTCCCAGAGACAGACAGCACTGGTGGTTTAACTGCTTTGGTCAAGCTCTGATAGTTTCGTAGAAGGAAAGGAAATGAAAAATCAGAGCTTGCTGCCTTGGGTCTACTTGACCTGAGCCTCAGAAATGTCTTAAGCATCTGGAAATATTTTTAAACCTAGCTATAAAGTTGAAGCTTTGGTTGTTTGTTCAGCTGTTTTACTACTATGCTCTTGTTAAATACAGATGAAACAAAACCAGGATTTATTGAAGGGGCACCTTCTAAAAACACCAAATTCATTTGTGGGAGAACAGCAAAGCAAAGAGCTGATGGGCTGCAGGTTTTTGCTAGAGGAATGGCAGTGACAGAGTGTGACAGAACTGCATTTACTCTTTGGGAAAAACGATGTGGAAGGGAAGGGATGCATCTCTTGTGCACGTTGATCAGATCTCTGATCTCACTTGGGTCGGTGCTGTCTGGGACCATCCAGAGCTGCAGCATTCCTTGGGATAGCCCATGCTGGCATCACTATTCTGCCCTTGTGAGGCCCCATCTGCGGTACCGTGTCCAGGTCTGGGGCTCTCAGTACAAGAAAGACAGAGAGCTGTTAGAGAGGGTCCAGAGGAGCCACAGAGATGCTCAGAGGGCTGCAGCACCTCCCTACAAAGACAGGCTGAGGGAGCTGGGCTTGTTCAGCATGGAGAAGAGAAGCAGCGGGGTGACCTCAGTGCAGCCTGCAGTGCCTGAAGGGAGCCTGCAGACAGGAGGGGAGTCAGCTCTTGGAAAGGGGAGATGGCAGCAGGACAAGGGAAGTGGTTGGAAGTTGAAAGAGGGAAGATTTGGGTTGGATATCAGGGGGAAATTCTTTGCTATAAGAGTGGTGAGGTGCTGGAACAGCTGCCCAGAGAGGCTGTGATGCCCCGTCCATCCCTGGAGGTGTTCAAGGCCAGGTTGGATGGGGGCCCTGGGCAGCCTGGGCTGCTGTGAAATGGGGAGGTTGGTGGCCCTGCATTGGTGGGGGGTTGGAGCTTTGTGATCCTTGAGGTCCCTTCCAACCCAAGCCATTCTGTGATTCTATGGTCACAAAGCAGCCTGGGTGCTCTTGTCTTTCTCACTCTGCCTTTTTCCAGCCTGTTGGGTTGTGTTTTTTCTCTCTATGTATTGCTCTGATGTTTTTCTCCTGTTGTCCCTCTCTCCTGGAGATCTGACAGGTTTTGTTACCCCGCAATTGAATTCATCATCTCAGTAAAATGGCATCTGTGCCTTTGATTTGGACTGGCTTTCTCTCCCACTGTATGACTGCTGAAAAGTCACATCTCCTCTCCAGGAGTGTTACAATGTAGGACAAGTTGATGCTCCTCTACTTTGTAATTATTTCTTCTCTGCCAGTTCACCACTCAAGCTTCCTGGGCTGTCAGCTCTGGAAACAAATATTAATTATATATTGCAGCCCTAGGATGGAAGCCTAAGTGGTCAGAGTACAACACACCTAAAAATAAATGCTTGCTCCCTTTGCAGAGTAGCCTGGAGAGAAGAGCAGCAGCATCTGTTGGGGTGACTCTGAGCTGAAGGAGATGAGCTGATAAATTGGGCTGCTGCTGGCGATGAGCAATGATTCAGGCACAGGGTGAGGTTGAAAATTCCTTAGTTCAGCTCTAGGATCAGTCAATGGACTAAGGGTGTGCCTGAAACCCAACCTGCAAATAAGAAAAATATGCTTTCTTTACATAGTATTTGCTTATTTCTTTATTTTGCCTGCCTAGATCATAAAGACAAAGCACTTTGTATTTGGTTAGGTTAGCCTAGCAAACCATATTGACCGTGGGGATGATGCTATTGTGCTCTACATGTGAACTCATGATAATGTCAGGGAGTGGAAGCATCTCCTGAAGTCTGAGGCTAGTGCTGGCACAGGAGTGTCTGTACATTTGGTGGGATTGAATTTGGCTGGGTACAGGAAATTTTCTAGCCGTGAGAGGAGCATGATGTGAGAGCAGCCTGCCAAGCGCGGCACTGAAAGCCAGGCAGCTAAATTCTTGTGTGGGAGGTGGGTCCGTTTCTGGAAAGGATGTGGGATCTATCCCAGGGTCTGCCTTGCAGCATTCCTCTATGAGGTGCATGTTATTCAGCTGCTGCATAGTGAAAGTAATCAGTGTAATACCATTTGTGATGCAGGGCCAGCCCTCGTGCTCAAGCAAAAGCTCTGCAAAGCAAAGCCAGGAGCAAGACATGGCTGCAGTAGGGACCTACTGCTGAGGAACCTATCATTGCGGGGATGGGAGGATGACTGGGTTTGCAGGTGCATCTGGGTTTGGATTTGGCATAGCTGAGAGCTGGAGATACAGATGTGTATTGGAGATACAGATGTGGTCTTGGAAAACTACTGGTTTGTTGAGAAATGTGCAGGATCTTTCTATAGTCCCTCCCAGTGTTGCAACTTTGCCAGTTCTCCAATGGGAAGCTCGTACTGATAAGGTGTTTCTAGTTGGTTTCTGCTCAGGACACATCCCTGACACAAGAAACTCAAACTGGAAGGCTTTGCTCTGCATGTGACTGGGGTCGTTGCTCTCTGCCCCCTGTTCCCATTTGTTTGGAGGAATCCATCCACTATTGACTCAGACCTTCCTGTGCCAGCCAACAGTGTCATCATTCGGGCTGTCATGGGAGTCATTGCCATGAAGGGAAAAGTGTTTGGTTAGGGAACAGAGGCAGGGAAGATTTATTTCATCGGAACAATGACCCTGGCCATGTGCTTAGCATTCAGCCAGAGGGTGACAGTCCTAGCACTGTCTCACAGTGCAGATGAGGTCTGTTTCTCATAAATCTTCTGTTTCATGGCAGAGGAATCATAGAATGGCCTGGGTTGCAAAGGAGCACAGTGCTCATCCAGCTCCAACCCCCTGCTGTATGCAGGTCACCAACCAGCAGCCCAGGCTGCCCAGAGCCACATCCAGCCTGGCCTCCAATGCCTGCAGGGATGGGGCATCCACAGCCTCCTTGGGCAACCTGTGCCAGTGCCTCACCACCCTCTGGGGGAAAAACTTCCTCCTCATATCCAACCCAAACCTCCCCTGTCTCACTTTAAAACCAATCCCTCTTGTTCTATCACTATCCACTTTCTCAGAGAGGAAGGTTTCCACCTGGTGTCCCAGTTAGGATCTCTTCCTCCATCCATTCTTAAGGAAATGTCTCAGTTTAAAACCATTCCCCCTTGTCTTATCAACATCAATAAATATAAACAATCATTTGCATGGAAGAGGGGAATTATTATTTTTTATTGCTCTTATATGAGCCGTAGGAATTCTTACTCAGATCCTCCACGCCGTACCAAAGTAGCAAATTTAGAAATGGTCCTTTTCTCCAGAAATGATATGATCTGCTGTCTCCATGTGCGTGTGCAGAGGGATGTGAGCTGCTTCTGAGGGGTGGGCAGCTGGGTGAGAGGGAGAGAAGCTTAAAATTCATATTGTGCTCAGATACTGAGGTCTGTCAGTGGGGAAACCACTGTGTTTCTGCACAGCTCACCCAGTCAGTGGCTGCAGCAGACCTGTGAGCGTGGGGTGTGAGACTGTGGGATGAGATTTAATGCTGAGATCTAAAGAAAACTCGACTGATTGCTTCACATTAGACTTTGCTGGGCATTTATCTTCCTAATGTGTTTCTCTTAAAACAAATGAAAAAAAAAAAAAAAAACCTACAAAAAAAACAGAAAACTTTTTCTTAAGGTTTTCAGAAATGTGTATTTTTTTGCTCGTAAAGTTTTTGGGGCGAGGGGGATTTTAACAGCGGGCATTTAAATTTTTAGGTTGTTAAAGAAAAAGAAACGGAGTGTGTTTAACCTTTTTTCTTCTCGTCACATAACTGCAGAACTTCATGATTCCTGAAGTATTTTTCTTGGTGGAAGAGCAAATAAAAAGACACAAATTGCTTTTTATAGATTTTTTTTTTTAACTACGTTTTTCAGGCCAGAAAAGTGACCAGCCCATGCTAAATCCAGTCACGCTTTTACAGATTGTACTGCAATGGGAAGGAGGGAAATGTCACTACTGATTTGCAGGCTGGAGGCCTGACACATGCAGAGAAGGGATAATGACCTGGATTTTAGATTGTAGACCAGTTGCTGTTAGTGGAAGAGTTTCAGCATTGGAAGTCATTCAATTGCAACTCTTATTTGGAAACTATTCATTGTTCATCTGAGGATTTCTACCTCACTTCAACAGAAGTACAATTAATTGGGTAAAAAAAAATGTCCAAACTTCAAAATAGTGGAATAAGTCTTGGTTCTGAAGGTGTTTAAGCACATAACAAAGTCCTGTCCCACAAGAACAGGCTTTTGGTGTTTCCTGTGAAAGTGGAAATGTTAGTGGGTATCCACATTATGTTTTCTGTGCAAAAGGGTAGCATTAAACTGGTGTGACTGGAAGTGGCACATCTAAGGGACAAGAGCAGGAGGACTTAAAGGAGCCAAACTCTGTATTCTGCATTAAATATCATATCATAGAATCATAGAATGGCCTGGGTTGCAAATGCTCATCCAGTTCCAACCCCCTGCTGTGTGCAGGTCACCAACCAGCAGCCCAGGCTGCCCAGAGCCACATCCAGCCTGGCCTTGAATGCCTGCAGGGAGATGTTATATGTATATATGGGAGATGTTTGGAGATCAGTGTGTCCTCAGGTTTGTCTGGGAGAGGGTTATTTCAAGCTCTGGTGGCTGCCATGGTCTGACTGGAACAAAAAAACAAGCCTTCCCCAAATGAAGTAACGCGCAACCTTCTGTCAGTCAGGGAAATGCTGCTGAGTTCCTGACAGTGCTTCACGGATAGAAAATTCCATAGATCGATGTAAACAGAATGGGTTCAAGACCTTATTTTTAACATCCTGCCTCCACATTCCTTTTCCTAGCAGGAGCTTGCACCGAGAACAAAAAGATAGCAGCATGTGGGCACTTGGTCCGTTATTGGGTCAACCCGAGGAGTTTAACTAATGGTTGTGCTTGGGAAAATCCTGCCCTGCAGTTACCATCCTCAGCCAGAACAAATCAGCTTAGCTTTGCTGATGTTAACGTTACTGTGCCATGTTGTCTGAGCATCTGACCAGAAGTTTAATGCTCATGAAAATTGTTAGGAGAGTCTGAAACGTGGATGTCCAAGCATAAAGAATGCAACTGCAGTGCCCTGTTTTCCCCAGAGGCTGTGACACCTGAGATGTTCCTCTAGAGAATGCCCTGGGGTGGGTGGATGGCATCGCTTGTGTGGCACTTCCTTGGCCATATGGTAACCTGTGTATTTTGTTGTCACCACGTAGGGAGACCTCTGGCAAAACAGACTGACTCTGGCTGTGAGCCTGGCTGAAAGTCCTTGAGCGAAAAGGAAAAAAAAAAAAGGGCCTTTAACTAATGGAGTGGGATGCTAGTTGGAGTGGGTCAGATGTACTGCTTCAAACTTTGGCCTGAAGGTGCTTTAGAGTGGGAAACCTTTCCGTTGCCTACAAAGTTGAATAGCAGTGCAGCCAAGGAGTTGAAATGAAATGTTTAGAGATGCTTCCATAGAGCATTCCCAGGACTCAGCAAATGCTGATCTGCTAGGTTCAGACAGAGGCAGGGAACTTTTCTATATATTACTTCTTGTACAGACTCTATCTTCTATATGACTTTTTCTGATCCTTAAATAGGATAAGAAGAGCTCGTTTGGCACGTGTGGCTTAGCAGAGTGAGTTTGCTGCACAGCCTGGCTGGAGCTGGGAAATGGGATGACAGAGGTTCATGTGTTTCCTCTGTAATGTTCTACATTCTCACTCTGATAAGCAAAGTGTGATTTTAATTAAAAAGCCATTCCAGTTGGATTTAATTTGTATGCCATTGAAGAGGCAAATTACTGTGGATAAAAAGAGAAAAAAAATGATTGTCTTCTCACTGCAAAGAGTTTTAATCCACAGTGGCTTCAGAGTAGAAAGGGAGAATCGCTTCCCTTGCCCTGCTAGCCATGCTTCCTTTGATGTGGCCCAGGATACAGTTGGCATTCTGGGCTGCAAGCACACACATCTGGCTCATAAGCATCATCAAGCAACAATCCCAAGTCCTCCTCCTCTGGGCTCTCAATCCACTCATCACCCAGCCTGTATTTGTGCTTGGAGTTGCCTTGATCCAGATGCATCACCTTGCTCTTGGCCTTGTTGATCTGCATGAGGTTCACATGAGCCCACCTCTCAGCCACGTTCATCTGGAAGGCATTGCTTCCCTCCAGCGTGGTGACCACACCACTCAGTTTGGTATCACCCAAAAACCTGCTGAGCACTCAACGTCCATGTCACAACAAAGATGTTAAATAGTGCTGTTCCCAATACTAACCCCTGGGGAACACCACTCTTCCCTGGTATTCACTTGGATGTTGAGCTGTTCACCACAGATGGGAGTCAGCCTCTTCTCCTGCATAACTGGTGATAGAACTAGAGGGAATGGCCTCTAGTTACACCCAGGGAGATTCAGGTTGGATGTTAGGAAACATTTCTTCTCCAAAAGAATTTTTAGGTGCTGGAACAGGCTGCCCAGGAGTGTAGTTGAGTCACTGTTCCTGGAAGTGTTTAAGAAGCATTCAGATGTTGTGATAAGGGATATGGTTTAGTGGGGAGATACTGGTGATAAGTGGAGGGTTGGACTGGATGATCTTGGAGGTCTTTTCCAACCTTGGTGATTCTATGAAATGTGGCCATCCATCCAATTCCTTCCTCATCAAGAGGTCCCTCCATCAGGGAGTCATATTTACTCTTTTCCAGTCTGTGAGGACTTCACTGTACTGCCACAGCTGTGGTTGCATCCCATCAGATCGGGTGGACTTGTACACCTTTAGGTTCTTTGGATGGTCTTGAATGTGGTCTTCTGCACAGGACAGTTCTTCATGTTCCCAGTTCCTCCCTTTGTCTTCTGTGATTGGAGCGGGTTGGCTAGAGCACTTGCTAGCGAATTCTGAGACAAAAAAGTCACTGAGACCTCAGCTTTCTCCATATCCTGGGTAAATACCTCTGCTGTTTCCTACTGGAGAGGGCCCACGTTTTTCCTGGTATTCTTTTCATCACCTTTGTATCTATAGAAGATTTTTTTGTTGCCCTTTAACCATGTTTTATAGAAGATGACTTACGAGAGAACAAAGATGTTATTCTATTCCATTGCACCATTCAGTCTTCCTTGGTTATGCTGTTAAGCTGCTGCATGAGATGCTGCTGTCAAATAACTCTAATAATCAGCTGTCTGATAGCAAATTGTATTATTGAGGATATGAATGACATTTTAATCAAAAGCTGATGTACCTTCATATCTACCAAGGGAAAAAAAGGAGCTGGATCAGAAATGCAGCAACGTATCGGATAGAAGCACAATCCAGAACTCCCCCCAGGGTTCTCTCTGATTTTTGTTTTTTCAGGTTTCTTATTTCATTTAATCATCTGCAACAACCATATTTTCAGTTTGTATAATCACAATTGTAGCCTGAAGTGTCACTGTAAATAAGTGGGGCAGGATTGCTTAGTTTCACTTTCCTAAACTCTTTGCAAGATTCAGTTTTGGATGTTCAGCTGGCTGGGAGCATACAGCAATGGATGGCTCCTTGCCCAGGTTGGGAATCTGTGGAAGAAGAGAGCTCCCTCTTCATGTGCAGTCTTAATGAGTCTTAAAGCACATCAGTTACAAGTGACAGTAAATATGGCTTTGATATTGGAATAAAAGGCTTACAGTTAAAATACATGCCTGGCAATAAGGTACTAACAGTTGATTTTAGGTTTTGTTGTGTTTTCTCATCTTATGTCGCCCCGTCCCACTGCTGTGCCTTCAGTGTGAATCTCTTGATTCTCAGCCTGGCAACGTAGGAATCAAATGGAGACATAAAGTTGCATTTCCACCCTTGAAGAAGCCAGTTCCTCTTAGAAATGTCATAGTTTGGTAAACCTGTGAGGGATGGTGTTGGTTTTGCTGTGATTTAAAAGCACTCTAGCTTTATGCTATGTCAAAATGCCATAAATTATCATCTTCAAAGAGCAGTTCTTTGTAATGTCTGCAGGGCTGAGGTGTTCTGGGCAGGAAAAACCCAGTTAAGAGAAGTTAATGGCGAGAATTGGGTGATGGTTAATACAATTTCTCATTGCTATATGCAGGCAGGGCCGCTGAGCAGAATATCCTTCTTTGTAAATAGCTGGTAAGTGAGTTGGCTGGGATTCTAAAGGTCTTCTGTCCTTCTCAGCCATAGCACATGTTGCCAGCAACCTTTGCTAGGTTGTCTGGAAGTGCTTCCCTCAGTGGATCAACTTCTGCCATGGCTGCAATGACCCTATATCACCAAGATGTGTTTTTGGCTCTGACAGCAGCTAAGCCTTGGGGAAAAAGTTACAGCCTTCACAGGAAGCAAAAAGCAATTGAGTTGTGAAATCCCAGCACTGCTAAGGTCTGTGTTCTCAGATCAGCAGCCAGTTGAGTCTGATAAGCAATGTACGTTGCAGCCGTCCTCTAAACGGACTGGGAATCTGTGATAGCAAGTGGGTTGAAACACTGTCCCATAGCATATCTGCAGTCCCAGCAATTGCAAAATCCATTTGTTTTCATTAGGTGAAGTACATCCAAGTACTTTGTAATTGGCAGATGCAGTCAGAGTTCATTGTGTCGTCAGCCAAGTACTCCAGGCCTGGGCTGCGGGGTTCTGCAAACCCAGAACTGGTGGCATGGAAGTCACTTCACTAATTGGAAGACAAACAGATAGTAAAGAAAAGTAAAAACAGCATCTCTTCTTTCCTATTGGGATGGATTTATTTCTTCTGTAAGCAGGAAAGAGGAAAAGGCTGTTTGAGAAGTAGTGTCAGCAAGACATCCGGTATCCTTCATCCTTTAGTAAGACCTGGATGCACATCTTTAAAAATGTCCTCAAGGTGGGATTATTTTACAGACGTATTTTACATGTCCAGTTCTGTCATAATGCTCACTGGAGCTTGATGTAACTGCTCCTGATAGGGTCTTTAGCCAGTTGAGGAAGCCTGGGACTCCCAGGTACCCGTGTAGAAGGCATAGGTTTCTTACATATGCACTTCTTCTTCTTACTGGCTAGCCCACATGCCTTTGCAGCTGTGCTGTACTGGGCATCAGACTGTCAATATCTTTCCTTTAGATGAGGACATGGTTTAGTGAGGAAATATTGGTGGTAGATGAACTGGACTGGATGACCTTAGATGTCTTTTCCCACCTTGGTGATTCTGTGATTCTCAGTGCTCTCAGGATGTTTAGAAGGCTGCTGCTTATGAGTAGCCTGGAATGCACTGTAGGACAAATATTGCAAGACTTCAAGTGAAACACTGGGGCTTGGCAGCACCCATTGGTTTGGGATGGATATTAGGAAGAATTTCAGTGATTGGGCACAGGCACAGAATGCACATGGAGGTGGTGAAGTCCCCGTCCCTGTAGGCGTTCAAGAACCATGGAGATGTGGCACTGAAGGACATGGTTCAGTGGGCATGATAGGGACAAGATGGGGCTGGACTATGTGAACTTAGAAGTATTTCCAGCTTTAATGACTCTATGACTACAGCAGCATCAGCTTGGCTTTGCTTTGTCTCTTTTTTCCCTTGTTCTGTATATTTAAATCACAGTCTCTTTTCTAACAATTATTCAAAACAGCGTGGCCATAAAGTTGGGGACTTCTGTGCAGTGTTTCCTCTTCTTGAAGTTCAGAACCTCACTGAGATAGAAGTTGCATTATTTGAATACATTTGTTCCCAACCATTCAGCAGCAAGAGGACTCCCATGATTAGAGGCCAGCAGCTATTTGGGGAGATCTAATTGGAATATAATGTCTCAGTGCACAGGCCAAGATCAGACATCAGACGTCCAAGAAGCCTATGTAATTTCAACTGTATTAAGATTAGAGTGATTCCTGATGGAGAGGATAGATTACTTTGGCTAGTTATTAAAAGCAGCCAGTTTTCATAATTTACCATGAGTAAATTGAGTCTAATCACCTGTTTCCGATAAAAGCATAACTCACAATTTGCACTCAGGAGCTGCTCCTGACAAATCATTGCCCCTTGCCCTAGCTATTAGTCTAGACACCCTGGAGAGAGTTGTCAATTTGCAGAAGTTTCCACTTTGCACTTCATTGTGTCTTTTCTCTGCTAGATTTTATCCCCTTGTGGAAAATGCCTTGTAGATGACCTTATAGTGAGAGCATCCACATGTTGCTCCAGAAGGGATTAAAGCTCCTGTAATTGCTTTGGTGGCCCCTTTCTACACCTTTGCCTTGGTCTTCATTTCCCTTTCACAATGCCTGAAGTTGGCATTGCAGTACAGATCTTCCAACAGTGTGTGGAAAAGGAGTGTTATCCTATTCTTCCTTGCTTATACACTGAGCAGTTGTTAGCCTCTTCCTGATTGCACATATCATGAGATCACACTGAATTATTTATGCTTTCTAACTCCCAAATCTTCTGCCACATTACTACTTTAGAATTCAGACTGCCATACAGGATGTCTGTGCTGAATTTGCTTTTTCTTGAGCTCAGCTTTTGCATTTGGCTTTGTTCAAATAGACCTTTGGCTGTATTCAAGAGTCCAAAGTGCTCTTACATGCAAGTTATCCAGGCCCACTGATTTCAAATGTTTATGCCTCGTAGATGTTGTTTAATATCCACCTGTGTTACTAATGGACTGGAAAAAGCTTCTTCATCATAATCAGATACATGCACGTTGCCCTGCTGCTTTCCAAATACAGATCAAAATCACACACTGAACTTTCCTCTACTGGACTGTGCCATCTGTAAGATGTTGTTTGCTGTAATGCATTTAGAAGGAGGGGGAAGCCTGGAAATTATAACATTCTCATTAAATTCTTATTGATACCAGCAGTAGATTTCTCCTGGTGTCTCAAAGTCCTTCTAAGCTTTGTGACACATTGTTTATATTTATTCATCTTTATTTTCCTTCCATTTAGTAAATGTTGATGGATTCGAGCTGTTTGTTAATTACTTATTTTTTCTCTTCTGGTTGTCCTTTTAATCTCAGTTCAACTGTGAGAGAAACTTTGAGTAAAAGTTAATGATTTGGACTGGAAAATTTGCTTGGCTCGGCTCCTTACCTTTCTGGCTGCCCAGTCCATCTCTCCAGAAGAACTGCGACCTGCCTTGCAGCACAGTGTGCCAGTGGGGCAGGCAGCAGGCACGTGGTGAAGGAGGTACCCCATGATCAGGCTGGGGCTTGGCCACCAGGAGGAAAAAGGCTACATGGCAGCTGGGGGACATAGGTCACAAAAGGAGCGGTGGCAGTGATTACAGAAGCATACTCTAGGAGAAGATGGGGGTGTTTTAATGGGATACCGCTACGTGCTCAAGTTGCTTTCTGGTAAAAACAGATCTGCAGTTGGAAGTGGGAAAAAGATAACAGCATCTTAATTGGGATCCTTCTGAAAGTGTGACACAGGTCCCCAGAGGAGGTCCAAGGAACTGTCAGGGAAGAATGTATAAATGCAGTGATCCATTTGCCACGACAACTGTCAACTGTTCACTCAAAACTCAGCTTTGGATAAACGGTGTTGGGGGTCTGATAGATGTTTATAAATATCTAAAGGGAGGTGGGAGGTAAGTGGATGAGACCAGGTTCTTCTCAGTGGTGTGTGGCAATAGGACAAGGAGCAATGGCCTAGAACTTGTGCATAGGAAGTTCAGTACTAACATGCAAAAGAACTTCTTTATGGTAGGGGCGACAGAGCACTGGAACAGGCTGCCCAGAGAGGTGGTGGTGTCTTCTTCAATGGAGATACTCAAGACCCATCTGGATGCCAACCTGTGTGACCTACTGTAGGGTGCTGCTTTAGCAGGGAGTTGGACTCAGTGATCTCTTGAGGTCCCATCCAACCCCTGTAATTCTGTGATTGTAATCTGCACAGTGAAATTTCCCAGAGTTCATAGAAAGGATCAGAGGGAAACTTTATTCATTCCATGAGGAGATAGATTTGACATTGTTATGAACAATTTAAGTGCTGTTTCATTAACAATTTTATGGCTCGTGCAATTAATAACACTAGAGAAGAAAAAGAAGCATGCTGTAATTTAAAATCAGCTTTCAGTAGATAAAAACAACAAAAAAAAACCAAACATACAAACAGGGAACTCCTGCTATGTGTCATTGTTTCTGGAGGTACATCTGTGTTTATAGAGCATATTCCTGTTTCTATGACTTGGATGGCAAGCTTAAAAACTTGGCTGGGTTTTGTGAGTTAATGTTTTCAGAGAATTCTTGGAATACATTTGTTGTGTGCCCATGCTTGAATTGTTTCTGTGGTGAATGCTTTCTGCAGGAAGCCTGTGACTTGCAGAGTTTATATTGTGGCCAAGATGGGACTAGATTTGTTTTCTTTTTTTTTTTTTTACTGCTATACCTTAATTGTTTTAAGATGGCTTGGCTTTTGTGTTTATTTCCCACAAGGTATTTTGTATTTGGAAAATGTTGACGGCAGCTCAAGCTATTGCAGAGGGATTTTTCAACGGGACTCTTTTAAACCTGCTTATACAGTTTCATCTTTGCCTACATCCAGAGCTTCCTGAAGCTGTAAGATTTATGGATACACTTGGCTGGACTTGTTAGAGAAACAGAAACTGGATACGGATGGCTTAGCGGATGACATCTTTACAGCAGCATCTTGAATTAACACCCTAACAAGATATTGGTGTTGGCTGAGGATTGCAAGCATAGGTCTTCCCTTGATTGCTGTGAAATTACTCAGCAAGACGTTGCTAATGTGAAGTTGTCATGGGCAAAAAAGGTGAAGGAATGTCATGGGTCACCAAGGATCTAAAAGGGCCTCGGCGGATGGTTGTGTTTTATCAGGGATGCTGAGCAGGGAGGTATGGCTGCCTCAGGTGGGCTAAGATGCTTGGAGGAGCTGACAGCAATCTGGGAGGAGGAAAAAGGGTTGCTTCTCCACGAGTGTCCGCAGGAGCTATCACCAAACCAATGATCATGTGTGTTTGAACACAGAGTGCAATACCTTGGGGCTGTAGGTGTGCTTTGGCTGCTCCAAGGAGGTCTTGGGCAGCTTTGTGCACGGTTCCCTGGAGACCTGCACCGCTCACTTAGAGATGCTGAAATCGCAGACCAGAGCCAGGATAGAAATGAATGTTTTTGAGATCACTAATGTGCTTAAGTGTCCTCCTTATCCAGATGCTGTTTATCCCAACAGAGAGGTTCAGATGTTGATGGTGATGTAAAGATCTGTAGGCTGTATGCTCCTGGTCATCTTTAAAACCTTGTAAGAAAGGTAAAGTCGCAGCAGATAGAGGTGTGTCTTCTGCAGAATCATTCCCCTCGTTGCCTCAGTTCTTTCAGTGTTAATTTAAACTCGAAGGCAATTCAATCCTTATTTATAAAAAGGAAAATCTTAGGTATGCCATGAAACCTGCCTGCCTGAGTGAGGTTAATGCATGTGAGCTGCTGTGCTTTATAAATTGAGATAAACTAACATGTGATGTTAGCTTTCCAGGTAGGAAGTTGTTTCCACCAACTGTTGCTTTTGTAGAATAAGTCTGTATTTTTACCTTTCTCTTTCAAAATGAACATATCTGTACAGGAAATACTGTAACATGTCATTGAACTTTAGGGAATTGCCCTGTTCTGGTAGCTTTTCTGCTGCACCTCTGTGATGGTGTTATTGCTGGCAAGTTTGTTTTTCCCTTTCAGGTGCAAATGACCCTGTGCAACTTAAAGTTCATTGGCATGTCGCATTTACCTCTCACAATGAAGTTACCAGAATCAAAAACTTTGATAAGGGTTCTGAAGGCGCTGCATTTGGTTCCTGCTCCTAATGAAGCATCTTGTCTTTTTCAGCTTTTCACCTGCAAAATCCAGAATTCTCCATCTTTGTAGCGTGTGTTCCTTTATTTTCAACAGATAACATTCAGAGTGGGAGCTGAACATGTAGGTTGCCCCACTTTTATTGGGCTCCTGATTATATTAGGCTGTAAGTAACATAAATAATAACAAGCTGGAAACAAACTTTTGTTATGGTTAAAAGAAGAGGCAAGTCATCCCTCACAGTCTTTTAACCGAAACAGATGCATCCATTTTTGGGAAAAAGTCCAGGACCACACTGGAGAGAATCCAGACAGGGCCAGAAGAATGATGTAAGGTCAAAAAAACACTTGAGGAGGAAAAAAGTGAAAGAATGAGGAGTGTTTGTTCTGGAAAACAAAAAAAAAAAAAGAGGGGAAAAATCCCAACTTATCTTTACGCATAAGTTCACAAGAGGAAAGTCCTGTTTAATAACTTTATTTCCATTTATGGCAAGGTTACTCAGCTGAGTTGACCAAGGGAAGCCAGTTAATGTAATCTCTTTGGATTTCAACAAAGCTTTTGATACTGTTCCATACAGTATCCTTCCAGTCTGGACAAATTGCTTAGCATACAGATAGACAAATGCATAATATGATGGGTGAGCAATTGGCCAAAGGGTTGGGCACCAAGGCTTACAACAAATGAGGTTACACCACTGGTTGGATTCCCCAGACCTCCATTTTGTCTCATTCTCTTCAATGTCTTTATAAATGATCCAGGAACAAGATACAGATGCACACTAACATACAGATGCATACTTGGTTTGTTCAGCACAGAGAAGAGGCTGAGGGGAAGCCTCATAGCGACCTGCAGTTCCCTCATGGTGGCCTGCAATGAGGCAGGTGCTGATCTCTGATGCACAGAATAAGAAAAATGTAATATCTACTGCCTGTAACCAGTCTAGATAGAACCAGAAATTTGCTCCTTAATTTGCAGCCACCAAGCTGCATGATGTGCAGCTTAAAAAAGCCCAGGAATCAGTCAGGGCAATAACAACTCTGTGAAATCTCTTTCATTGGGGAAGATGGGACAAAAGTTTGTCAGAAACCACTCCTGGGTCTTTCTACATTTCACATGAGGATAGAGTAGTTCATCCAATATGGGCTGTCCTTACGTTGTTTTTTGCCTTAGATCTGTGACTGTGATGGCTAAACTGTTAAAAGAAGAGCCCCAAGAATTGTACTTGTTCTGTTTCCTCTTTGCCAGCTTGGGATCATTTTGTAACCACAGTCTCCAAATTGAAAGTCACAGATATTCGGTTTGGGAGCAGGGATTTGACTAAGAAATGTTCCTTTTGGAGTAAAGCACAGAACTACCTGCATAAAGGTGACAAACCTGAGATAAACATGTGAGAGCTTCCATGTAGATGAACGCAGATAGAGGTTTCCCAAAATCGTCCATCCCGTTCATTTACACTTGAGCACTGACATAACTTGAAGCTAATATTTGAATTAAAGTTTTTCCAGAGCTTGGATCATTCTTATAAAAAATCTCCTCGATGTTTGCAGTGCTATGCCAGCAACCTGGAAACTGGAGGTGAAATTCTGACTGTTTTTAAGCCAGTAGAAATCTCTTCAGCTGAAGTTCGTGTCTTAAAATACACACTCCCAAGGCAGGTTCCTGGTTATTGTTTTTACAGATGACATTTTGCTACGTAAGATTTGGTGGTACAGCTCATCTTTGTGTTCAAGTTGTCCTCGGGGTGGTACCCAAAAGATACCCAAAGAACTTTCACAAAGAGGATGGATTTCTACACTGTGAGGATTGTGCAGCAGTGAAATGGGTCACCTAGAAAGACTGTGATTTTCAATACTTTGCTGGAGAAATTGGTGGCTGACCAAGAGTAGAGTTAGTACTTTTTCTGGCTTCTCTCTCATCTACGTTACTTTCAGTGCTTGATGATGCTGTTGGATAACAACAGATATGTATATACATAGATATATAAATGTATATATATTTTTGCCTTGGTTTCATACATTCTTCCTCAATAGGAAAATGGGTTTTAGTTGCTGTTTTGTTCTCTTTTTTTTCTCCCCCTGCCCCAGCTATCCAGAATGAATGCAACTAATCTGCAGATCTGCAGTTTCTGGGGCACACATCTTGTATCATCACTGTCTTTTGATCCGATGTGACCAAGATCTCAGCATCAAGAGATGCTGGAAAGGAACCAGGAATGATCAGGTTCTGGATAAAAAGTTGCATAGCAGACAGGCATTGCCAGAGCATGGAGGAGAAAAGAAAATCCAGGTTTATTGGCTTTCTAGCTGTGGTTGAATGAATTATTCCTGTCTCTCTCACCATCACTATCTTGAGTGTGTATTACAAGGCTGTCTGTTTATTTTTTTCGTTTATGGTTTCCTTTACTGTGTTCATGCTCAGCCTTGGTTTTTGAACCACATTACTGTAGCTGAGTTGATGGCATTGACTGTGTGGGGAGGAGTTCCCAGTTTGGCCGGGTGTTCACTGGAGCCATCCTTTAAATCATCCTTCCCTGTGCCTTTCTCAGAGTCCTTGCCTCCTCCTCCAGTTGTAGCCAAATCTTCTTTGGCCATTTCCAGGTGTGTGCATGTGTGGAATGTATTATTCTGCACCTCCCTTCTCTCATGGAGGCAACCAAGGAGGATGCTCAGAAAATGCCTTACAGTTGGATTAATCCCTGTATTTATAGTTAAGGCAGTCATTTCCCTTTAGCATGCCATTAGACTATCTACTGAAGTTAGGAAAGATTAGGCCCACCGATTTTCCTGCTTCTGAAAACATCCAGGGATGCTAAAAATCCCTTATCAAAAAAAAGCTATCAGTTACATTGCCTTCATTTACTTTTGATAACCGACGTTGCATTTTATCCAAATCTCTGTTTGCTACCACACTTTCAGTTGCTGTTTCCTTCAAGAAGTGCTCAAACATCTTGTGTACTTTTGTTGATAGGTGTCTGGATCTTTTTTTCATCTCCTACTTACATGTAAAAGAGCATTACCTTAGCTGACATTCATCCAGATGGTACCACTCTTCCAACCCAATCTCAGCATGTTGTTCTGAGGGCTTTCACCTCATGTATAATGCTTTTGTACCCTTATTTGCCTTCACAGTCAGCCCTGTTCTTCAGTTATTCACATTATTTTCCCCACATGCAACCATTCTGCCTTCTATTAGCAAAATGATATTTTTTTACTTCAGAGTCGTTGGAGGAAGCCAGCAAACAGAAGGCCCGGGGGAAGAGGATGAATTGCATGCGACTTCATTTTTGAGCTCTATATTTAGTTTTGTCTTTAATTTTGACTCTTTCCATAGTAATCTCCTTCCCCTTCCCCCCTCATTGTTGTTTTCATACCACTGAAAGACATTTTGTGCTTAACTGAGTTGGTCCTGACAACAGCAACTGAAAGTGTTCAGATGTCTTTTTTCCTTCTTTCCATATTTCTCTAAGCAGAGCTTTCTTTTCAGAGCTATCAGCCCCTCTCCCCAGGTATCCTGATCACACCCCATATCTATCTCAGCCTTTATCTTCCTAATTACCTAATCTGTTATTTTACATGAACCCAACATTCCTAGCATGATATTTGAAGTCTTTCTCTTGGTCATGCAACATGGACTTTTCCCAATGACCCCTTTCCCAATCTTTTATTTTTCTGCCCAAGTTCTCTTTTTCTTTCGCTAGCTCTTTGCTGGCTGACCAGAGTATGTTGAAGAGAACATTCAAGTAGTTCGTACAAAGAGGGACCTCTCCTCAGACTGAGGTGGATATAGCATATATTGGTATATGGCAAACCTGATCTAAATTGAGTCATCTGATACTTAAATCGAGTCATCTTTTGTTTGTTGGTGGATCTTTTTGTTTGTTTTAGCTGTTGATTGCTGGATAGTGCTGGGCTTTCTGCCTCAGTTTCCCCATCTGCCAAAAGAAGCTACTACTTCTGTAAAAACATTTGGAGATCTACAGCTGCTGGCATCTCCTGTGAGAGGTCTGGTGATACTGTCCTGCTAAGATTCAGCTGTGCCATCTGAGCACTTACATCTCTTTCTGTGCCTCATATGCTTTCCCTTTTACATAAACAAAGCAGAAGCATCTTTTGAGCATTTTTCCCCAGCTGTGTTGTTATCTGATAAGGAGTGACAAAAGGAAATGTCCCATGCAGCAAAGTAGAGTTTGTTATCTACCTGAATAGCCAGCTGATAATGATATGGTTGCATGGTGGAAAACAACTTCACATTGATTTTGCATCAGGGACCAATGAGAATCTATAGCTAATGACCATGCTGGTAGAGTGAGTCATGGAAGAAGGAGGCTGAGATCCTCGTTTCCTTTGATAAACCTTCTTATGATCAAGCCTAGCTATTTGCAAATATTGGTGGTAGGTGGACAGTTGGACTGGATGATCTTGGAGGTCTTCTCCAACTTTGTTGATTCTGTGATTCTAAATTGTGACAGACGACACAGTGGTTTGCTTTAGTTTGTGATGCAGATATTTCTAGCACCTGGCACTTTGCTTTGCTCATCGTTTGACACTCGACTGCATCCTCAGCAGACGTGAAATAATTGAGATGCAGACTTGTCATAGCAGCCTTTCACCTTAGGATCTCGAGTCTTTTCTGAGAGTGATTAACTGGAAGGTGGTTGGGCCTGGCAGAGATATTAGGTGTGGCCCTCAGGCACATGGGAAGATATCTGTGCTCTCTTCAAGTGGAAATGTTGAATGCATTCCTCACTTAGACAGCATGTGTGAGTGTATGTCATCTTATATTTGTTAAATTTTCTTGTGTGTCTGAGGCTCTTAGACTCATGTTACAACCTTCTTAACCTGTAGTTTTAAATTCAGGTTTTTTTAGAAGAGCAAAACTGTTTTTTGGTTTTTTTTTTTGGTTTGTTTTTTGTTTTTTTTTTGAGTGAAGGGTATCAAAAATATCTGAATCCAAAGCTCCTAAATGTGAACATAATCATAGCAGCTTTTCTTTAGGACAGCTCTGGGAAACAGACAGCAATTAAGTTAACCTCATCTCAGAGTGTCTGTCTTAGGTACTGTCTTGGGTAAGGATCTCTTCTGTTGCTCTCTGAGTGGTTTTCTCCGTTCTGTTCTTCACTCATCCTACCCTTGCACTCCATCAAGGTGATCTGTGTTATTCTATCCTCAGCTAAAGAATAGAGGAGTGCCTCCTGCTCCAGAAGTGGATCCAAATCACTGGGGTGCTCTTCAGTTCTCTGTTATTAGGAGCAGTGACTCAATGCTTTGTTCTGAAACACACCCTCAACTGGGAACTTGTCCTGCTATGCTCATCTTCTTGGAAGATGTTCTGGGATGCTTTGGGCTGTCTGTTAAGAATCTTTTTATAGAGAGCTCTAATGCTTTATAAAGAATATTTTATGAATCCAGAAGTAACGTCCTCACCCAGTCTTGCTAATTAAATCCTTTTTGCTTGATTTTAAAGGAGGAAAATTCCTTCTATCCTCATCTCTGAATGAGCCAAGTACATTTTTTGCCAAAGTTTCATTATTTTTCTTGTTTCTTTTTGACTCTTGGAGGTAACCAGTCTTTTGAAATGAACTCTTCTATATACTCTCATATATATATATTGTTCCATAGGTACCTGGAGTTCAGTACAAAGTTTTGAGTGATAGCTCAAACAAACCCTCTTAGAGGTGCTTTTTCAGGATGGGAAGTGGTGTAAGAATGGTCAACTCCATTGGCTTTGGTCCCAATGTTGGTTTAATAAAATACATTGAAGATATTGACAAACAAGAAGGGTAAAACCTTATTACCAACCAAATTGTAGAAAGACGCTGATGGCTTCTGGAAGGATGACATATACTGTACGACGGATTATTATACTCATGTCTCATTTCTTATGCATTCTGTGTTTCTTGTTTCATCATTTCCACCTGGCTGCTCTTTGGAAAGTGATACTGACCTTGGCAAACCTGTGCTCAGTCAGAAGAAACAGGCTGTTTCTTATGGTTGCTGGATCACATGTTTGGAAGATCCATGTCCTGACTGCCAAGTGAGCTCAGAAAAATTGTAACAGTACCTAAAATGCTGTATGTCCTGTTTCAGCTGTTCAGCTGGAGATGCTGAGGCTATGTACACCCCAATAAATGCCGTAAAGCCTCTTTCATCCACCCTACTGGATGCCACTGAGCTTTGGAAGTGCCTACTCTGCTTAGCAAAGACCATGCCTGGGATGTTAACAGTCTTTCCACAAGTGGACTTGCACAGGGAAGCTGTACGTGGGAATTATGCCCTCCCCAGACAGTCCTAGATTTCCAGGTGGAGCAACTGCTTATTGTAGTGATGAGGGTTTCTAGCATGAACTGTGGGCATACATACTGTTAATCAAACCATCCTATGCTTTACTGGTGGTGCCGTAGCTCTGGATTAATGCCGTATTTCTAGACATTCTTAAATCTTTCAGTTCTCCTAAAAGTTAAAGGGCATTTCACCATTTCTAACTGAACTGTGGTTCCTCAAACCAGAACATCACAGTATTCCTGCAGACTAGAGAACATCCAGATTTCTTCATCCAGCTCCTTGGTTATAAATAACGTCCCATAGCCAACCTTGCAGGGGTCCTATTTGCCAACAGTTGTACACAAATCCTGGGCAGTGTGAGCAGTCCAGAGACTGATAGAGAGCTGGAAATACAGGGAAGAAATCACAGGAGCTTTACTGTGCTTTTGATCAAGCTCTTTTGTCGCAGTCTTCATAGTGAACTGCCCATGAACTCCCCAAAGTGTTGCTCAAACTACCAGTCTTCATTGCTCTGGATCTGGGAATCCCTACCGCTCTCCACTCCCACCCAAATTCTTGAGATGCTGGGGGGCTATCTAAGCAGATGTGAGTTCAATCCAACTATTCTTTGATATTATGGCAGGTGCCCTTGGTGGGAGGTAACACCTGGGTCACAGCTGGGAAGGAAACAAGATTCTGGTGCCACAGCTGGAGTGAAATGAAACAGCAAAAGATGTGGTGAGGAACAGGCAGGACAGGGTGAGGGGGTCTCTGTGCATGGCCAGGGCAACAATTGGGTCTGGATAGATGGAGCTTTTGTCAGGAGTGAGGAGCTGGCACAGGTTGGAGAACACAGGACCAGGCACGAGCAATTTGACAGTTTTGATGAGGCACACCCTCAGGGTTTTACCCTCAGGGTTTTCCAGTCTCTTCTGAACTTGCAGTTGAGTTGAGGACCGGTTCTACTGTGCGCAGCAGCCAAGAGGTGGCTACTGGGGAGATGACTCAGTGCTGGGTGGGTGGCAATTTGGGAGAGGATTAATAGGTAGTTGCACATTCTTACGAAGACAAGTACCTAGTTCTGAACAACAGCGTTTCAAATTCAGTGTATCTTGAAAATAACACAAGCCACAAACATATTGGAACACTTAACTAATCTTTCACCCAAATTCTCCTGATGGATATCATCTCTCTTCTACTCTTAGACTGCAGTGTGAAAAGATGGAGCTGTCTGGAAGGTAATTATTCAGGTTAGGGGTGAGTCTGTGGGTTTTCTCATTTATCTTTGGGTATTTGGGGTATAGACATCTACAGTTGCCTTCAGCTCCCGGAACAAAGCAGTGTAGGCTAAGTTTCCTCTAAAGTATTTTAGACAGTTCCTTCATTTTGAAGTGACTCATGCTTTAAAACTGCCTTCTTGTGTCTGCAGGCAGGGAAGAATAATCAATCATCTCTTGCTTTTTCTTTTTTTCTTTTCACAACCATGGCAGAGATGTTACAACTCTGCTCTTCGTTGTGCCCAGATGGTAGATCCAAACACCACTGATTTCAGTATTGAAGCTTCTATTTCTGCAACGGCCTGAATTGAAATCCTTCCTTTGAGCTTGCTGGAATGGAAATGCATACTTAGCCACTCCAGATGATAATTTTAAGTAAGGAGCAAAATATTTTTTACCCAGTCACCAGAGCTGTCTCCTACTCAGCAGTGGAAACTTACTCAAGTGCTGCCTCTCATTTAATTGCTGTGTCATAATGATCACTTTTTCCAACTCAGCTCTGCTCTCCAGGAGAGGAACATACAAGCTGAACACTAAAGAGTTAAAAGAGCCACTCAGCTTCTTCCCTTCTGGTTCTCCAGCTCTTTGCATAACAAAGCACACATTTCTTTGATCTTCCAACCCCTCACATAGAGAGGAGACAATAAGACTAAATGAGGTCCCTGTGTCTCCAAGCTGCTGGATTGGTTTGGCCAAGTCGCCTTTGTTCTATGGGGCCTGCTTAGTTCAGCTGGAAGAAAAACCCATCTGCATTCCTTGTCAAATGATAGCGCTGTTACTGGCATTATTGTGTCTGGCAGGAGCATGAAATGAAGTGATTTGAACAGCAAACTGAGAGTGAGGACTCTTGGGTATTTGCCTGGACCTCTTTTGTTTGGAAGGTCTCCTAGGGATGTGTGCCACCACCTTTGCTCTGAGAGTCCCTTGGCTGATTGTAGAGCAGTGCAAGAGCTGAGGACATAGCAAAGTATAGCTTGGCTCTGCTTGCAAACACTGAATTGTTCTTGCAAGTTCCCCTGAAACTACACTTTCCTTATTGACCCGATGAAGGTCACAAAGGACGTCTTGTGTGTTTTGATCTCGTTCTTATCTCCCAGTTGGTCTATATTACTGGTATCTACCACTTATTTCCCCGTGTTGTCACGATGTTTGTGCTTTCCAATTCGTAGACAAAGATCATTTGAAAGAGCAAATAATTATAATGCTCCGTAAATAATTTACAATCTTTTTTTTTCCTTTACAGATAAGCAGATCTTATGAAGCTCTTAGGTTTGATAATGTTCATAACTGTGTTATCCATCCCCACAGATAGAAATTCTCTGTTGGTATTTCTATGCGTCCACTCTTTACCCATTCTTGCACTTGAACCACTCTGTATTTTTGACTCATTCACAGAATCACAGAATCAGAATCACAGAATTGTAGGGGTTGGAAGGGACCTCCAGAGATCATCGAGTCCAATCCCCATCATTCAAAGGCTTGTTATGAATAACAATGCTCTAATTTTAGGAAGATGTTCAAAAGGAAGAAACTGAGAATCTAGTTTTAAAGCAGAGCTGAATGAAGTTAAGGAAGAAACCAAAGCAGAGGCTATCGCATAACAGAAGTCTTCAGTCCTATGTTCTCATAAATAATAAGAATAAATGAAAGCATCTGATGATGCTAATGGTGAGCTCTTCCTTGGGCTTAGCTAGAGCAGCCCCTCCAGGGCTATGCTACTAAGACTACTAAGGAATAAGACCTACCTGCCAAAATCTTTTGTTTCCTTTGCTGCCTACCTAAAAAAAAAAAAAAAAGGTTGAGAATCCCCAGCACTGCCTACAGCAGTGATTTTGTGTTATAGAAACCACAGCAGCTGATGCTCTTGTCTAATATAGTTACTGCCTCCCCATGGCTTTGTTTGGACAACAAAGAGAAATGCGCCCGTCTGTCACTGTTTTATACCCTCTGGGAGCTGCACAGAAATGGACAAGGGACATAGTTTCATTTTCTGTAGATTTCTCAGTTCTACTCCTCCTTTGTTGGACTTGAAATGGTGTTGTCACTGTGGTCGTTCTATTCTCCATCTCTGCTGGGTCCTCCAGAGAGGCAGAGGAACACTCTGGGTTCAGTAGAAAGGGAGGTGCTGATGTTTTTTTCACTTCTTGTGAGCCCGTATTCCTGTTGTGGGGTTTTGTTTGCTGTGAATCCTGCCTGCCTTTGAGAAATATCCCCCTCGTTAATCCGTTTCTGCCAATGACAGCATAGAGGAAACCAAACATTTCTGTATCTCCTCCAGTCTATGACAAACCTTCAACTTGTATTTAATTAAAGAGCGTACACAATGGCTTTCTTAGCACTAGCAGTAATCCTTTAACAATTGCTGGGACCCTGAGAGAAAAACTCTCATTAATAAAGACTTTGGGGGATAACTCCACAGGAGAGTTGCTGCAGAATTCAGAGCTGCAGGAAATCATGCCCAGTAAAAAACTTGTTCGTCACTCTGCTCAGTGTGTGCTGGAAAAATGGCCCCTGACAAATCCACCACAACTTTTACGTGGTAACCCATGCGTTCCAGAAGGGCTTTTAGTGAATGGGTGTTTAATGAGTTTGAGCTAACTGCACATCCATGATGGATATGCCCAGGAAAAAGGGGTTATTGTTTGCTAGCTAGTGTTTGCGTGACCTACCAAGTGTTGTGGTCAGGCTTTCCGTTTACCTGCACTTTTTGGGTGGGAAATGTGGATCACTGTAGTCCTTAGCCCTGTGTCTGTGTGGCCAGTTGCCACTGATGTGAAAGATGTCAAACTCCACAGTCCTTGTGGATGCCCCATCCCTGCAGGCATTCAGGGCCAGGCTGGATGTGGCTCTGGGCAGCCTGGGCTGCTGGTTGGCGACCTGCACACAGCGGGGCGTTGGAACTGGATGAGTGTTGTGCTCCTTTACAACCCAGGCCATTCCATGATTTTATGATTCTATGATCCTTGCCTTTTCCAGAGGGAAGATAAAAAAGCCAAAGTGGGGAAGCAGTGAAGTGAGTTCATACCAAGCTATCTGTAAAGTGTCTTTCGTTTTCTTCTGGGAGGAACCCACCGAGGAAGGATTGTTATTCAGCCTCTGATCCCAAGAAGGGGGTCAGAGGAGTCTTGTTTTGGCAGACAAGACTTACAGCACTGAGGTACATGGTTAGAGGACATGGTGGGGTGACTTGGGGTTGGACTCTAGAAGTTTAGAGGTCTTTTCCCACCTTTATAATTCTGTTTGTTTGGATTGTTTATTTCCTTATTTAGTGAGTGTGGGGATTAAGCCATAAACCAGAAGGCTTCAAGTGTGAGTCTGTTTGACCTTGATGATTCAGTTTAAGATCTTTTAGACTCTAAATTCACACATCGGTGACCTTCCCCACCTAAATATTGGATGTTTCAGTCTGAAGTTCAATCAGCCAAGGGGCATGAAAAAACCTTCAAGACTGATGCTCACAAGCTCTCTGTGGACTAGAAGGAGTGGCAAAAATCAATTGATACTGAATGCACAGCGTTTACCCAACTAAACCGAGGGAAGATAAGTCCCACTGAGAGTAATGATAAAATAGTCTTTAAAAAAAGAGTTATCTCATGCTGTTTTTAGAGAACTTAGTGTATTTATGTAGCCTCCTGTCTTATGATGTTGCCCCATGATGTCAGAGGCTGATGTTGGTAGGATGGCAGTAGGGATCGAACCTTCCCACCAATATTCCATGACTTTTTCTTTCCGTGTGAGTGATGGCAGCAGAGGAGCAATCTGACAGAATGGTGTCTGACATGGAAGTGTGTATAGAGCAAAGGAATGTCACTGAATTCCTCCATGAACTAAAAGTGGCACCTGCTGACGTTCACTGATGAGCACAGTGAGGAGTGGGTGGTGCATTTCAACAGCAGCGTCAGTGGGTCACCTCTGCTGATGCAGATTTGGGCAAGCCCAGAATGAAGGCTTTTGATCATTGCTGGCAAAAAGGCACAGCAAACGGTGTGACTAGATTGAAAAAGAGTTTTGCAGCTGGGAATTTGCTCTAGCCCATAGTGCTATTGCGCTCTTCGTGTTGGTTGTCATTTCCATGAAAATAAAAAGGAGGCATTACTTTTGGAGCGACCTAGGCAATATATGCAATCAACCAATTTAGGCTTGCATTTGTTTGTGAGTAGGAGATATGGTGAAGTACTTGCTAGTGGGCTCAGCAGAACATTTGCAGCCTAAAAGAATCCTAACGATGGGTTCTAGCGCTTTGCCAACCCTGATCAAAGTTAGAGTTGTATGAATTAATTTATAAAGTGAACACTCAAATTGTTTATAAATGTGAGAAGGATCAGGTAATAGGCTCAGTCCAGAGAGTTTTGACTTTCCTTTAATAAAAGGAATGTTTTGAAAGCAGAGCATTTCAATCTTTATTTTTAAAGTAAGCTCCACGTTCTTTTACACGCATACACACACATATATATATATCAGTTAAAATGAATTTCCCTTTTGGAAAAAAAAAATTAATAATAAAAAATAGAAACATTTGAGTACCAGGACAGCAGCAATTCAGTCTCCTTCAATGTGCTGTTGTTTTGGTTTTTCTTTTAATTTGGCTGGAAAGTCACATTGCAGTAATAATTGTCTGTATACTGCTAATCGAAGCCCATTCTCAGCCTAAGGGAAATTATAGTCTGAGCAAGGCATGGACTAGAAGAAGGAAAAGATTAGGTTGATTTAGTAAGAGACTGGATTAAAATTATAACATAATTTAGCATATTAATTTTTATTCTAAGTGTAAATTGCATCAAAGCTTTGTTCCTTTGGAGGGTTTCTGGGTCTTCTGTTTTACTGCATCGGCTGATGAATGAGTAGCAAAGTAGCTCTCATTTTGAAAAGAGACATGAAGAGTTCTTTTTTTTTCTTTCTTTCTCTGCTTTCTTCAGACCAAAATACTTCCACCCCCCCCCCCCCCCCCAAATTCACCAACTGTGAAGGCAGAATCTCAATGAATTTTAATGGAGAAAAGCTGTAAGTCTGCCTCACATCTGTCCCTGAAGCTCACCTCACTCAGGGTTACTCCTGCATTGCATTTCACATTGTCTGAGCAGACTCAAGCCAACACTGCTGCTCTCTCCACATCATTTCCTTCTCACTGTCTCTTTGCAGTTGAGTTTCTGAACAGGTTATCTCCCAACTCAACGTGGTTTGCCATCTCTTTGAAGGAGGTTGGGTTCTCTGTTTGATTTTGTGCAGCGCCTGCCATAATGGGAAACTTATGAAGATACGAGCAACAAAGTCATGCAATCATTAAGGTTGGAAAAGCCTTTTGAGATCCCCAAGTCCAACCCCAGCCCATCCCTACCATGCCCACTGACCACGTCCTCAGTGCCACATCTACCCTCTTCATAAAAACCCCCAGGGGCTGTGACTCCACCACCCCTGTGTGCAGCCTGTGCCTGGTGGGGTGTTCCCTCCATGTGGGAGCAGGTTGGTGACATTAACATGACTGTGCTGGCTGACATTAACATGACCCCATCTGGCTCGTGGTTCCTTTTTTGGATGCCAATTGTTATGGTCCATACTTTGTGACTGAGAATGCATGATGTAAGAGTCCATGATTAATTATCTGCGCGTTTTAGACACTGATGTATTTAAAAAAAGCCAAATATAATTAGGTCTAAGTGGGGAGAAAACACTTAGGGGAGAGAAAAAGCCTTCTTACTGGGAATTTCCTGCTTTTTAGCTCCTTGATCTCCTAATCTGCATCTGAGATTTTGTTCTTATTTGGTTTGGGTTTTGTTTTGCTCTGAATTAGCATGAGCCAGGAGGCAGTCCATGTGGGAAGGGAGGGAATAAACGATGTAAGCACAGATCCCACTGCTCCTGGCATGAATTTTAAAGCTGCCATCTTCCTGCCCTAGATAGCTGTCAGTGTTAGTCTAGTCAGGCAGGGTTCCCAGAGGATAAAGAAGCAGAATTGCTCTTGATCATCAGCAAAAAAAAGTTTGTTTTTATCTTTTTATGATAGGCACAGAGAACAATGGTGTTTTTTGTTGGGTCTTTTTTTTTTTCAGTAGGTACTGGATTATTTTCCCCTCTCTCAATCAAATGTAAAATGAGCCTGGATGCATATCCCCATGGTGCATTGCATTGACCCAGCAGAGCTTGGCTAGCTGTGCATCCCCAGGAATGCATCCTGAGTACACATGGGTTTTGCTCACTCTCTCCTTTCCTCTTGCCCTTCTTGCAGGCATCCAGCACGCGCCCAGAGTGCAGCATCATGCTGGAGATTGAAGAGGAACGCAGCCAGTGCCTGGCAGAGATCACTGAGGATAATCAGACCTCAGGTATGGGAGCAACTTCTTCCATCTCTGACCCTCAGGCTCCCATCCCTCGATTCACATCTGCCTTGTCTGTGCCATTTCTTGTCCCTCTTGCTGCAGCAGAGTGCTGCCTGGGTTTGCTTTGGCTGATGTTGAGCTCTTATGTTAGGAGGGAGAGATGCTGATCCCTCTAAAGCACAGTTCCACCAGTTCCATCCAAGTATTTGAATAGCTTGATGATGACCACCCACAGGGGGGTGAACCTCAGCCATCTCAGGCTGTTTAATCAGAGTCAGTCACGCCTCTTTCTGAACTGGAAGTGTCTTAACCAACTCTGATACCTTTACTCACCTCCCTTCTTCGATGATCAGAAGAAGAGAATCAAGTTGACAGTGCCAGCTTTGCTCTCCATTCTCCCAAGGTTTCCCCATCCCAGCAGCCAAGGATCTGTGCCTCCTTTGAGGAGAAGGCATAACACAACATGAATTGGGCAAGTGGTGTTTCAGAACAGGAGAGATGCTGCAGGACATGACTGTGAGGATGGGGGATATTTCATACATTTTTGCTGTTGAAGTTCCTTGGTAGGCAGCCTGTAGGGAGCTTGGGGTATTTTGGCACAGCCACTCATGCTCAACCCTTAATTGTAGAGATCTGAGTGGCAGAAAAATAAAGGTTTTATTCTGGTCTTGTCCTGTCATATCTCACAGCAGTTAAGTCAAAGCTCCAGGAATTGGATGTTGGGGTGGACTTGTCCCCTCCAAGTGCCTCTCTCAAGGCAGAGTCAGAGTTTGTGTGTAAAGGAGGTGTAGGGAGCAGTGGGAGACTGGTGGGTTCCAAAAAGAGGAGATCACATCGGTTGGGGTAAAGGTAGGAAGATGCATATCCTGCTTTACATTTGCATCCTGAAAGAGGAAAAAGTGAAAGATGTCTTCTCATCCTCTTTCACTTGGCACTGCTCAAAATAGGCTACAGACCAAAGGGCTGTCCTGCATGGTGCTTATTAATGATAGAACAGCATCCTTGGGCCAAGCTGGTCCCTCAGGGAGCTTTACTGAATGCAAGGAAGGCTTTTGGCCCCTGCTTTTATCTATTAAAATGTGTTTTCCTTTGATTTTAAGCATCCCAGTGCATTTAAATAGAGCTGTTTGAAGAAATGTTCCCCTGGAATACAGTAAAGAAAGGAGAAATCAGGGTACTTAAATACATTCTCTGAAAGCCAACTAAATGCTTCATTTCATTTTCATGCACACTTGGAGAAATTCAATTAAATGCAGGACATTCAAAATGAAAGAATAAATATTCAAGTGTTAATCTTTTTTTTCTCCTTTTTCAAAATGTTCTTCCCCATTGAGAAGTTTAGTCCAAAACGTGTTATGTGGTGTTGTTTTGGCTTTTTTTTCCTCTCCACTGAATTAAACAAGCGTATTTTTGCTGATTCTGATGTCAGAGCACGCTCAGCCTTACTGTGTGCCATCCATGCCTAAAGCATAAGCAAGTGTATAAACACCTTCTGGAGTTTGTTTTTCATCAGGGAATGCTGAAATATTGGGTCGTAGGAATTCTGCATTTCTGCCCATTGCTACCGTAGTCGTTACACAAGATATGAGCACTGTAAGATGTTCTCCTCCACGGAGATGGATGTTCTACATTACACATAGTGTAATCTACAACACACATAGTGTTCCACATCAGTAGGTATTTAAGAGTTCAGTATATGAATTCCAGCAAAGAACTCACCTCTGCCCTTGCAATCAGTGGAAAGAAACCTCAACTTCTGATGTGTGATTGCTCTGGCACTGAGGTGGGTGACCAATAGATAAGTGCATCAACTTTTGGAGGTGTCTATTTTGGAAGTGATGTGGACCAACAGCTTCTAAATGTCTAAACAGCATGTGTTTTCCTGTTGGAGTGTCCAATCCATGATGTGTGAGCTCAAGTAGACTGAAAAAGCTGTTTTTTCTGTGCAAGTCAGTAATTATAGCTGAGCACAGCTGCAAAATTCAGCTCTGATCTTTGGAGATGTGGAGGAGGGGGCAGTTTGGTTGGCAGAGATGACATGGAAGTGATGACAGGAGATCGCACGGAGGTGAAGTTTATTTCCAGCAACGTTAAGACTGAACAATTTAAAAATAAATGTTGCATAAAACCTCCTAGCTGAATTCCCTAGAAAAGCATTAACTTTAACGTGGCTCAGTCTCACAAAGGAGGAGAATGGAAAGCAATTGGAGCTCTCTGCCAGTTGTAATGTAGTACCGTGATTTATGGCCAGGTAGGTGTATTGCCTTCTGTGCATTCAACATCCTGTTAGCAAGAAGAAAATCACTTGAGATTTAACAGCCAATTTATTATCCTTTCTAATTGAATGAGTGGGATTAAGGAAACGCGCAGTTCCAATACAGTCTAGAAATAAAGCTTTGTTTAGAAGCCATTATCAGTTGTATCGATTGGAGGGGCTTAATCACAGCTGTAATTTGTTGTGTCAAATAGATTAGTCATTTGTAAAGAACACCTGATGGTAATACTGAGATTAATCACTAGCTCAGGGTAAGCAGGTAGATTTCCACTGATAAACAATAACATCTGTCTTAACACTGTTTTGTGTTTGAACAGCCATTAATTACAGTGGGTATATGTGCGTGAGTTAAATCAATGCTTTCTTTTCAAATTAAATGTCTGTGTTTTCAGTGCACGTGGTGGGGGCCAATTGCTGTTCCTAGAATCAGTCCTGGACCACAGACAGCCACCGCTGGTGAGACTGGAGTCTCTCTTTTCTCTCTTAGGCCCATTTTTGAGGAAACGGTGTCTGATAAGATGGTGTTGTCTTTTTGAGTGCAGAAGGTGCAACTGGGATGCAACAGCAGTGGAGATTGGTTTAAGCTGGCAGCACGTGCAAAGAATAAAATGGCTGTGAGATTGACGTTTGGGCTTTAAGGAAGTTGCTAACCATCAGAGGGCACAGAGCTGCAGGAAGGAATGCTTTATTGGCTCCACAGTGGAGTGTGCCCAGTTTATGAAAGGGTGTGTAAGATGCAGTTGTGCTTTGCAGTATGGAATTGAGTTTCATGAGCTGGACTGCCCTGGCAGCCCTCTGCCCTGTTATCCTTTCACCTCAATGATCAGACAGCATGATCTTGTATCTCTTGTAAAGTGGCAATTGTGATGCAGTACAGAGGTGGATTCTTTATCGTTGAAATGAAGACCAGATAGACTGAGATCTGTTGGCTTCACGTGGGCAAATAGCTACTGATTGGGAATAACTTTTGGTGAGGGATCTCTGATTTTATGTTGCTCTGAGGTATTCTAGCAGAATGTAGGCATCTCTTTTAGGATGCAGTGAATCAGATTGCTGTATTGTGGAGGCTTAGCTCACCTGTGCTGGAAATAACCCCAGCTCCCAGGTGGGTCCCATCCTGTTGTCCACTGGTTTGGAGGGGATTAGGGTAAGTGAAGTGAAGTCTCACTCCCATCATTAGAAGACATGCATCTGTGTGTTCACATACAGAATTGGAATAAAACCTTCACTAGGGCATTTGTTATATGATCTTTCCAGCCTTTTTTATTCCCCAAAGAGTGTTTACAGTATAATTTATAGCACTGCTAAGAAAAAGTCTTCTGTAGATCTTATTACTGTGCAAATGGCAGGTGTCTTGCCTGCCCAGTGCAGGAGGTGATGCACATAGTGCTCATCTCAGTCTTGGTGCAGAGCGTGTTCCTAAGTGACCTAAAAACCAGTAATGTTGCCTGTACTTATCCTACAGTGTGATATAGGGGACCTTTGCTGGGTTTGACATGATGGAAATTGGGCATTGGTTATTCCTTCCTTTATCACAAAGCCCAGAGAAGGTATTGCTGAGCTGCATCGCAGATGTGCCTGGCTGTTGAACTGGGTGGCATTTTGTAGTTTTGTCACGTGGGAATTGGCTGGCTTTTCTTTGCAGGCCACATGCTGATCTCGTGGCAAGCATGGCAGGGTTGCAGTAGTTCAGATACTGAGAATGGCACAAATCATAGCTGCACGTAGATGTCACACGTGTGTGAATCATTTAGAATGAATCACAGCATGGCTTCGATTGGAAGAGACCTCAAAGATCACCTAGTTACAACCGCCCTGCAAAAGGGGGTTGGTTTTCTTTTTACTCCAGATTCTTTAATTTCCCACTCTAAATGTGTTCTGATTCTCTCTCCATGCTGGTGTCATAGTTGTTCTCCCTGCAAACTTTGCCTCATTTGACATCCATAGAGTATTGCAACATCATGGTTTAGTAGGCATGGTGGGGATGGGCTGACAGTTGGGCGAGATAATCTTAGTGGTCTTTTCCAACCATTAGGATGCCCTAACAGCACTATTGTTGAAGTGATGGTGGTTCCTGAGTATTCTTGGCTTCAGTTTTCCTCCTTTAAACTAAAAGTAATGCTATTTTTGTATTTAGAAGGGGTAAGTTAAGGACAAGTACATTGAAATGTGTCCAGTTGCACTTTTTTATGATTTAGACTTCTAACAGAATTGTGCATAGATAGAATATGAAAGGCAGTATTTTGGCAGCACCTACAGTTTAAATTCACAGGAAAATATTATGTATCTGCAGAGAAATAACACTTCCAAAGAGAAATCCCATGGAGTTTAGGTTAGATAAGTCAGGTTTTCTATCTTCTTCCAGTGAATCTGTATGTAGTATCACGCATCACTCTGAATTGGCTGTGGGTGCAGATTTTGTGGGTGATATTTTCCTAGAAGCTGCCAACAGAGGTTCCCCAAGGAACTCAAATTATATCCAGCATACACAAAACCACATTCCCCTGTACACTAGTGCCAAGCAGTGCAAAGTGAAGCAAGCAGAGGCAAGAGCTCAATTCCTGACAGTGCTCTGGCATTCGATATTGGTGGGACATAGAGCCTAGGAGTTCATCAGCCAGTTCCTGGGGGAGTTCTGCCTGGGCAGCTGCAGGATCTGTTCACTGAATCATTAAGGTTGGAAAAGACCTATAAGATCATCTAGACCAGCCATCAAGGCCAAGTCGGACCCAGGATTTGAGTGCCTTCAACAAAGCTTCCCCACTGGATGAGCATGGTGAGAAGTTTTGGGAGTTACTCTGCAAACAGGGGTTGCCACACAGTCAGTAGCTGCTGCAGAAGATGATATGCAGTACATGCTTGGGCTGTTGTCTTTCCATTTCTCTTTGCTTTCCAGCTTATGGGGCTGCTCCTCTGGTAGCATCTCCCAGCCTACAATATAAATCAAGGTGGTAATTCTATAGCCTGGTGTTCTCCAAGGCATTTATTAGTTGGAGTTTATAAGAGTTCCTTCGACCTCTGTTACTTTGAAAATGCATATGAGCATGTTTCAGAAGCAAAGAATGCAATCCCAGCCCCACTGAAAACTAAGCTTTAATCCAGATTCTTTTTCAGCCAAGACATGTGTGTGCAATGCGGTAACTGCTCAGATGATAATACAGATTGCAGCAGTAGGGCAAGGAGGAGAAGGTAGCAAGAAGCAGTTCTGCTTTCCAGGCCCACAAATGGTGGCAAATCTCCCTCCATGTGAAGTGTGTCAGAGCCCTTAAGGCTTGCTGCAGGGCAGGTTTCATCACTGCATGGCTTCTTGCTGACTTCCACTTGTTTTTTGTTTTGTTTTGTTTTGTTTTTTTATCCCTGAGCACCAACAGTTGTTTTTTCATTGTTTGCCTTTGTTTTGTTTTGTTATTTTACGAAAGCTCCCCTTGCAGTGGCTGCGGTTTACAGATAGTTCAGCTTAATCTGAAGCATCCAAATAAAATAAAATAAATCCCATTTTATTTACTCTGGTTTTTTTGGGCCTTGTCAACAAAAGCAATCACGTCTAGGTGAGCTGACTGTGCTCATTATCTCCTTATCTCATTATTGCTAATTGATTCTCTGTGCAATCAGAAATTCTTTCAGAAGTGACAGAGTCAATTAGGGATGACAGTTGAATGAAGTACTGTGTGAGTCATATTTGGATGGGGTGAGCAGCTGTGGAGACCATGCTTCTATGCAGAAAACTGTGTTGTCCCACAGTTAATAGCCTTCATGGAGAGTAGTGGCAATATTAGGCAGATCTCAGGCATGGAAAGTCTAGCTCAGATTTGTAGATTAATAGCGTGCAAGTTTAGGTATGAGAGAAAATGCTTGAGGACACAGAGTTGACGTTTAAACCACAGAAGACTGCAGACTCTGATGATCTAGGTTGATGGGAGGGGATTTTCTGTGTTTGTATGTTCCTTGGCTTGGTAACAGAAATTGCTGAGGCTGGCAAAGACCTCTGGAGATCACCTAGTTCAAACCTCAGCCTAAAGCAGTCAATCAGCACAGGGTGCTTAGGGCTGTGTCCAGTTGGGTTTTGAATGTCTCCATGGATGGAGGAAACCTGTCTAGACAACCTGCTCCAGTGTTTATGCTTGTTAACTGCAAATAACAATAAATAAGTAAAAAGCCAGAACAACTTAGGTTTAAATGGATTTCCTTGTGTTTTAGTTTGGACTCGTTGTCTGTTGGGTATTGGGCACCACTGAGAAAATGCTGGCTCTGTTTCTTCCCCCCCAAATCCCAGCTGCTCCAGGCTCGTCATCATCTTCGTGGCCCTTTTTTGGACACTTTCCAGTACATTCACATCACTGTTGTACTGAGGAGATCCAGAACTGGACACAGCCTTTCAGGTACTGAGCAGAGGGGAAGGATCAAATCCTTCGACCTGCTGCTACTTTGCCCAGTGCAACCCAGGACACCTTTAGCCTCCCAAATGGCAAGGTCACGTTGCTGGCTCACCTTCAGCTTGACACCCACCTGCAAGCTCAGGTCCTTCTGTGCGAAGTCCATAAAGTGCATGGCTTTACTGCTCCCCAGGTACAGGATTTTGCATTCCCCTTGTTGAACTTCACTTTTTAAATGGTTTTTCAGGACTTTTTTCATCCAGAAAGGAAGGCCTTCTGCTCTATTTGGATTCCGACTTCCTGCAGAAGTTAAATGGAAGTGAAACAAGCTCAGCACTTCACAGCTGGCGGCTGTCAGCATCTTACAGATCAACATTTTGTCTGTTTGCTCAGTACTGAGGACATAGCTGAGGTGATTTTCTAAGTGTCACCGAGAATTGCCAGTAGCCATTGAGGAGCTGCTACAGTTGAGCTGCTTCTGATAGCCTGAGTACTTCAGTGCTGCATTTTGTATTTGCAATCTAGATCTGTCTGTCATTCTAGCAGGATTTAAAACCCAAAAGTCAAAAAGTGGAAAATATGAATGAAAATTATCTCAGTCACTCTCCCTGCTCTTTGCTTACTGAGTTGTATACGCCTCAACTTGCTGTGAGCAACAGACTCCTGTAATCTCATCACCAACATTGTCTCGTACAAGTGAATCCAGATGGAGAACAGCCCATGTTGCTTATTCTCCACATAATATCTTTCTCATTCTGCAGTGGAGGTTGGCTTGAAAAGCCAGATCTGGAGCTTGGGGTTCTTTGACAGTCTCCCTTGAAGACGTCAAGGCGTGTTTGACGAGAGAAGAAGCAGTGAACATACGGAAATTAAAAGTCAAGCTGGAAAAACGTTAATGAAGTTTAAATGAGGGGTCTGTTTATTCATCACCATCTGTTTATAATGCAGTAAGATAAAAAATAATTAATAGCTCCTTGCGAGCAAAAGTTCAAGTGAATTCTCACCTTCCCAGTTGCATAAGACCTCCTGGGGCAGATGATAAGTAGGTTGGGTTTGTATGGCAGCCCAGTTGTCAGCAGGTATCCAGGTGCTCCATCACTGGAGGAGATGGGATGGATGGACGCTCACCCAGGGCTGGGAATGTATGATGTTTTCAGGCTGCATCTCTGAGACCTGCCAAATGCTCCTATGGGTGCTCCTTAAACCTTCACTTGAATCAGGGTAGTTGGTTTATTGGCTGCTGTTTTAAAGTCAGTAGTGTAGGGATTATTGAGACAAGCCACTGAGCTGGCAGGTTTGAAGGGCAGCAGTTTTCTAGGGGTGGTTTAAAGCACTCAAAGAAAGCAGCTGAGAAAAACAGCCCCTTGGACAGGGGTTGATTCACGAAAGCATGAGATCGAAGGTCTGACTTCATAGAATCATAGAATGGCCTGGGTTGAAAAGGATCACAGTGCTCATCCAGCTCCAACCCCCTGCTGTGTGCAGGTCGCCAACCAGCAGCCCAGGCTGCCCAGAGCCACATCCAGCCTGGCCTTGAATGCCTGCAGGGATGGGGCATCCACAGCCTCCTTGGGCAACCTGTTCCAGTGCCTCACCACCCTCTGGCTGAATAACTTCCTCCTCATATCCAACCTAAACCTCCCCTGTCAAAGTTTAAAATAATTCCCCTCTGTCCTATTACTATCCATCCATGTAAACAGTTGTTCTAGGTGCTTTCGGACAACCAGTATGGCCACCAGTTACTGTTTCAGAGGCCAGTTGGGCTCTTATAATTGCTGTGTCATATCTACATAGCCCCTCCGACATTCTCATACATCCTAGGGCCTCAGGAATGGCATTAAGAGCCTTTTTATAAGAAGCTAAATCAAGCCCTGAGGATCTAGTTAATACATTCAGTGAATGCTGAAGGGTATACCAGTTCAGTCTAAAACAGTCATAGAATCATTAGTTGGAAGGGACCATTAAAGACCATCTGGTCCAATTCCCCTGCAGTGAACAGGGGCATGTGCAGCTTCATCAGGTGCTCAGACCTTGAATGTCTGTAGGGACACAGTGTCCACTCTGGACAACCTGTGCCAGTGCTTCACTACCCTTATTGTAAAAAACATTTCTCTTCTATCCAGTCTAAATCTCTCCTCTTTTAGTCTGAAGCCATTCCTTCAGGTGTTATCACAACAGACTCTGCTAAAGATTCTGTCTCCTTTCTTATAGCTTCCCTTTAAATACTGAATAATCACTCGAATTGGTTCTTAACGATCTCTTTAATGACAGAAGGACCTACAAGACATCTTTCTCTGTTCTTTCCTTATCTTCCCTTGTCTTCTGAGTTACTATACTCTCTAACTCTGGTCCAGGCAATATAGAGGGTTTCTTGATTTCAGTCTTGCTATGACCAGCAGTATTGATGGTCCGAGCATCCGGGTAGTACAGTGGTCCTCACTGTTCCTGGACAATATTCAGGAACGAATGTGTTCTCCCACTGAAGAGGTTCTCCCTACAAATCTAATCACCCTACCCTGTAGAGGTAAGAGCTGTTTTTTGCCTCAACCTCATCTTTCTGCAGACGCAGCCATGAGATAAGATACAGATAACAGATACCACATCTGTTTTCTCCCTTCATATGCTGAAGGGTGGAGACTTTTGTTTTGCCTGTTGCTGACATGTGCTGGCTCCAAGTTTTCAAACAACAGTGTTTATTTGACTCAGGAACAGCTGTCCTGTAGCTTTTGGGGATTAACAGCCATTTATTGGACATAAGTCTTGTACTGGCAAAGGCATTTTATTTTGGAGAATGTGTCACATTTGGAAATGCCATCAGACTTGTTGGTTATTTTTATTTTTGTACGCTATAAAATAGAAATGCACACAGCATTAGTTTTGCAAAGGTTACAGAGCTAAATGCCATCGCCGTAGACCAAAAATGGATGGAAAGCAAATCCAAAATGTTTTCAAAGCTCTGGGTAATTGCTCATATGAAATCTATTTATGGAGAGCTTTTAATACTTTTTTTTGACAGCACTTTGTAATTGTCTACTTCACATCCCATCAGGTTTCTGGTTAAGAAATCTCTCCTTCCTTATGTTTTTTATTATTTTCTTTCTGATTGTGCTAAAGCATTTTCATGATGGTATCCATCCATCTCATGAGCAACAAGTACATTGGGAAAATGTTGCATATGGCATCAGTTATGTGGAGCTTCTGTTACTGTATATGGCTAAGATCCAACACGTGTTGCAGATACTGGGGATTTTACCTTGCACTGGACTTTCTGTAACCTAGATGTCTTTACTTCTTGGTAGCCAGAATATTTAACATAGCACAGTGAAATCGTGGAGAAAAGGAGAAGCTGAGGTCTGAGGTGCCACACTGGGTGTAAGTAGGGCTTCTATTAGGAAAACCTTTTAAATTACTCACAAACTTTGTTCTTGCCTTCCAACCATCAGTGTTGTGGGCAAGAAGCAGACTTCCAGCATAAAGTCCAGCCCATTCAATAGGAAGGAACCAAATAATGAAGGTTTTGCTCTCCAGCTTTGCGTGCTGACTGCAGTATCTTTCAAATAGTAGATCAGGGAGTCTATGGCTTAGGATTTGTTGAGGAAAGTTCTCCTTTCAGCTTCCTTTTTCTGTGGGGTGTCATATTTAGCAGTATGTAGCTGTATGTGCCATATTTAACAGTATTTACTTCAAGAGCAAGGCTTGGCTGAAAATTTCCTCCATTGCAAAGCACATTCTTTGGTCTTGGAGGAAGAGAATAAATCTATAAAATAACAGAATATGATATTTAAAATTCCGCTTCCACTCATGCTTAATTGTGCTTGCTTCTCTTCAGTGAGGAAGTTAAGCTGAGCTGGTCATTTGGTCATCACTTGAGTGACCAAGTCATAGAATTATCACAGAGTTGTTTGAGTTGGAAGGGACCCTAAAAGTTCATCTATTCCAGCTCCCAGGTTTAATTTCTGTGAGCACAGACAGATTTGGACAAGGAATAAGGGAATGCTGGAATAATCTTTTAAGCATTCTCTATGTCCAAGCACTAAAGAACTATCTCTTACAAGCTGAAGAGGAGTAAAGTTACACTGTAGGCTTTATAAATCCTTGTTTTGTGTCTTGGCATCTTTTGTTTCAGTTCACACGTTTTCCTATTAGACAGAAGGGCTCAGCTTACAAATATCATTAAAGAAAAGAATGATGTGGAGAGATGGAGTCAAGTGTTTGTTTAGTTTGTTGGTTAAAGAAGGGCTGAAAGATTTGATATTTTTTTTCTTGTTTCTTAGTGGATGTTGTTGATGGAAAAACTTGGGATTTTCATGCTTAAAAATAATCCTTCAGAAATGCTCTGTAGTTATTTCTTTCATGCTGCTAAGAATGACTCAGTCTGGGGGCTTAAGGTGAGGTTTCCTTCGCGTGTCTTTGAGTCAAATTTCTGCAAACGTTTAGGAGGAAAGACACCTTTTAACATTTCCTGTTGAGTTCCTGCACAGTTCCTATTGAAAACCACTGCAGAAGTGCAGATCAGTTCTTACAGCATGTAACAGTGTTCTCACTGACTCCAGCTTGTACACCAAGTTCGGAAAAATCAAATTGATCTCTCTATCTTTCCACACGTATGGAATTATAATTCAAGATAAAATTTTTCACTTAACCCTTAGTCTGAGGATCCTTTTTGTCTTCTGCAGTTGACCAAATCAATCTTCTGCCTAACTGGGATTGCAGATCCCTCACTGAGTTAAGGTTGAAGGAGCACGAGTGTGCTGCAGAGAGCAAAGCAGTGGTGAGAAGGAAATGCTACAGTGCTGGGGTTTTTCACGTTCTGTCAGGGCTGTGGTTTTCCTTCAGCTTTGTGGTTTCTCTGTCACATCCTGCCCACATCTCTGGAGTGGCAGTGGGCAGCAGGCAAAAAAATATCCAAATTGAATGCAAAGCCATGGAAAGCTGGGAGGGAAACTCCAAAGGGACAGGTTAACTCCAGAACAGACTGTTAGTGTTGATAAAAATAAAAACACAATGAGGTGGAGGTGGAGGAGGAGAGATGCCCAAAGGATGCTCTAATAATATTTATGTAAGATGCAAGAGGTTGAATTTTGCAGGGAGATGCAAGAGGGATCACAGTGAAACTTAGAAGTCTCTAGTGAGGTTGCACCTTGAGTACCATGTGCAGTGTTGGGCTCCTCACTACAAGACCAATTAAGGCAATTTCTTCTCCAGAAGAGTGCTCAGGCACTGGAATGGGCTGTCCTGTTGTGTCACTGTCTCTGGAGGTGTTGAAGGAACATTTAGATGTTGTACTAAGGGATGTCGTTTAGTGCGAAAATATTGGTGGTGGGTGGATGATTGGATTGGATGGCCTTGGAGGTCCTCTCCAAACTTGGTGATTCTGTGGTTCTAAACAAAAAAGGTGCAAGGGAGACATGATAAGAAACTGCTTCCATGCAAGAAGTAATTAAATAGGCTAGGACACTTCAGCTTGAAAAAGAGATGCTTGAGGAGGAATATAAAAGAGGATTTTATGGTTTTCCTCTCGAGGGAAAGGGAGATTCTGACTAGGTTATAAGTATTTCTGTATTCATAAAAGAACTAGGCAATTCCTTATGAAACCACAATGAGCACATTCAAAGCAAATTTGGAAAAGGATGTTCTTTCAGCAGACACTTCTGCTGTGCAATTCCTTAGCCCAGGAGGTTGTGAACGTGAAAAATTTCCATAGGCTTAAAAGCAAAATCAAATTGCAATTAATTTAAAAGATCTACGGAAGAAAAAGAATCTTTCTAGATTCTTATTATTGTTATGTACCATTTCTAAAATTTAAACTGAAAGTCATCTCTGATTCAGTAAGACTGGGCTCGTTGGAGGCTGGGGCAATAGTAGCAGTAGTCCGAGGCTCGTGATGGGCTTTCCAGTTCTCTTGCATGACTGAATTCATGTTTCCCATCGAGAAGTGACATGTATTTAGCAGATTATTGCAGGGACCATCAATTGGGGTTTGTTTTCTTTAGTCATGCAGAAAGTTAATGCCCATCTGGGACAAGAAAGTCAATGCAAAGGTGATTGGTTATAATGAGACCAAACTGGACAAACCAGGAGAGAACGTGTAGGTGTAACTTCTGCTCAGGCTGTCAGTGGGAGAGTAAATGTCACCTGACAGCTAACTTACAGCCCTAACTTCTGGGAAGATGGAAAGTGCCTGGTGATACCAAAGTGGAGTGAAAAGAGTTTCTATTCAAAGCACACCAGGTTACCACTGTGATGGGACTGGGTGATACCTTGGCTTAGCCTAACCTTTGGCTTGCTGTTATCCGTATGTGGGTAGTGAGAGGAAAAAGAGCTCCCCGAGGTTTATCAGGCAACAAATGGGTATCTTCACATCTGAATGTGGAGTTGGAGAGCAAAACTCTGGAGGACTTTTGGGCAGAAGAGACCACAAATGATTGCATTTGTTAGGAGGTGTTCAGTGTGAATGACAGATGTGCTGAATGCCAGATGTGCTGTGGGCTTTTTCTCTGACTTGTGAGTTCACCCGAGTTAAGGCCATGCCCTGAAAGCAGCCTACTGCCATTAATTTCATTCCTCAGCCAAACCCAGTCATATCTCAAAGCCAAGACAGAGCTCTGGAGGTTCATCTTTATTCACAAGGGGAAGTTATACTCTACTGCTTCCTAGATAAGCTTTGAAGGTATAATTTCTGTAAGTGTAGATATAGCTCAAATAAATGTTCTTTGAGCTCTAATCTGCCAGATCTGCAAACTGCCGTATATCTGTGCCTGATATGAATTGCCATGTTTTGTGATTATTAACCTTTTAAAGGGAGAGGAAATGAGGGCCTGAGCTTTGATCCACATTTATGAGTGACAGTGGGAAAGATTATCACCACCTGTAGCTGTGCTGGGTTGTCCTACACTGCTGCAGCATGGACTCTGTCAGCATCTCTGGCCACAGTTGTGGCAGTCAGGCCTGGCCTGCCAAGAGCAAGAAGAACTGTATGGTGGACACCACCCCAACATCAGCTTCTATTACCCCCGAAAGCTCAGAGGGCTGTGGCTGGTACAGTCAAGACACTTGGCTTGCAAAGAGGGAAGTCTAAAGTGTTGGATGTGAAAATCCAAGCTCCAGCACATTGCTGACAGCCTCCAGCTTGTTCCTTGACCGTACTCCTTCAGCAATGCTTTAGGAGCCTGCTTCAAGGTGGAGAGAGTTGGCTGCTAGTAATTACGCTAATTGCGTGGCTCATAGAGGAGGGTGAGCAGTTAGAGGTGCTTATCTGAAGGAGGCTTAAAAGGCAGCTTCATTAGGGTTGTAAAGGAGCACTCCAGAAAAAGATCCTTGGCTCCAGAGAGCACTTCATGAGATTTTAAAGCACTGATGCCTTTTCCCTCCCATGGATACAGGTGACTGTGACCTTGGAAGAAGAGTGCCATCTTGCATTGAAGCTGGAGTACGATTTTGAAGTATCTGGGCTGAAACCAAATCTCTTTGTCTTTTTTTCTTCTGGAAAAATATTGTGCTTCAAAGACTTCCAGTTTGGACTCAGTCATAGCTCAGGAGAAGCGTGCAATTTGCCAAGGCAACACTAAGTGCTAAGGCACAAATATATGCCTCTTGTCCTGCTAATGTAAAGGCTTCTGCAGAGGTCTCCCACGTAGATATAAACCAAACTGCTGCTTTATTGATGAATTGTGACAAAATCTCTGTCCTGGGTGATAGGACTATGCTCAAAATAGTGTGAAGCAGCTGAGGACCCTGGGTTTGCTGAGCACAGAGCATGGTGGCCCTACGGGTCCTCGTTGCCCTATAGCTCCTCATGGTGGCCCTATAGCTCCTCATGATGGCCTACAGCTCCTAACAGTGGATGGGTCTCATGCACAGGGTGCATCCGTGGGTCATTGCTACAATGGAAGAGGACTGATAAATAAGTTTTCATCCTTCCTGTAGATATCCAGTGCAACTGAGAGAACAATATTTATAATTAATTAATGGAGAAGCATTTAGCAGTCACCAAACATGATTTGGTCCTGCAGAACATACTATCATCTTCCTTCCATCTATTAAAGCCAAGCGATGCCACCGGGAAGACAGGGATTTCCCTTCTCCAAGTCCTACTACAGCTGATTCTACCCAGAAGTAGTTTTCTGAGATATTGATCTGTCAGTGATATGACTAAATCATAGAATCAGTCAGAGATGGAAGGGACCCTTAATGCCCATCAGGTTCATTGCAATGAACAGAGACACCCACAGCTCAATCAGGTGCTCAGAGCCCCATTCCCTGATCTTGACTGTGTCCAGGGATGGGCATCCACCACCTCTCTGGACAACCTGTGTCAGTGCTTACCCTTATTGTAAAAACACTTCTTCCCTATATCCAGTCTTAATCTCCCCCCTTTTACTTTGAAATTGTTTTCCCTTGTCCTATCATAGCAGACCATGCTTAAGAGTGTCCCCTTCTTTCTTACAGCCCCCATTTAGATACTGAATCTTCCCCCCAGTAATTTGCCAGAGTATGATCTATAAGTTTTGGAGAAAGAAGACAACTTTCTCTAACGCTATTTCATTAAGGCTTTGGTGTCCTGGGCAGGCACAGACTTTTCCCTGATGTTGTAAGGGACTGACTGCAGGGCATACAGTAATTGCGTGTGTTACTCAGTGCTAAGCATCTTGCAATTCTCAGATCTTTAGATTGTTACAATTCATTTAAAAGGTGAATGTCTATTCTTTCTGGTGTGCATTTCAAATAAAATCATCATAAATTATTCAAATCACTTAGGCTTTGTTCTGCCTTAGACCTATGATGAGTGAATTGTATCTCACCGATCTTCAGGTGCCTCAAAATGAGATGTTTAAACTCAGGTTGTTCATTCAAGCCCTCTTCATTGGAGAGGACACTTCCAAAGAATGATTTGTTGGCTCTTCAGATAACTATTCTAGGGTGACATCTTTACACAACTAACTACTAGAGGCATAAAAATAGGGATATGAACTCCACCTTTGAAACCTGGACCCTTCCAGGCAGCCACGCTAATAGCATCATGCACTAAGAAGCATTATGCTAAAAGAGCTAATAGGTGGGTAAGAGAGATCATTTCGGAGGCAATAATTATTAAAGGTCCATTCTGTGTGTCTTCACCTTATTTTAATCACAGGGAGCTTTTTTTATGAAAACACCTGTGAGATTTCTTCATGCGTTACAAGTGGCAGTGATGAATGCTATCACAGAAAAAAGACAAGGGTCAGAAAAATTCTCAAAGCGCGTAATTCAGAACATTTAGAAAGCTGTTTGATGCTAACACCTTGCATTTCATTATTATTTTGCATTATAACCTGTCCTGGGGTAATGGGTGCATGTTAATTTATTGATGGTGATGGAGGTGAAGATTGTAGACCATGAACGGTCCTGGCAAGAAATCATTTATTTTCCAAGGGCAGAATATTTACTATCTTAATGTTATTGGAGCTGCTGGCTCTGTTTGGTAGCAGATAACTATGATGATGGAAAAACTGAGCTTTGCAACTGATACTACAAATCAGAAAATTGAATTTTAATGACTGCTACAGAAGAGCGTGCATGTAGAAGATACCGTTGGTTATTCCGTGTTTTAGGCTCTGATAAACTCACCCTAGGACTTTGTCTGAAAAGTTCGGTTTGCTCATGAAAGAATGAAAGAAAAGCTTGTGAAATAACTTTGAAAGAGAGCTGAGAGTTCTTTTTTCAGCTTCAAAGCATTTTTATGTGCTCCCTTTATTGATCTGAGACAGCAAGCTGCCTCGCTCTGAGCAGACTTGATGATGACACCAGCCTTTTTCTCAGCAGAAGGGCTAAAAGATGACTTAAAGGAGGAATTGCAGATCAGGCTATAATTACTAAGAAGTGTAGCTTGGCAGTGGTTTTCATAGTTCCCTTTACTTGCATGTGGAAAGTACTTTCTTCAGGCTTTCTTCTTCATATTCCAGTTTCTCTTGTTAGGCTGTTGACCTTAACAGCAACACTGCAGTCACATTTGGGGGAGTGTTGCAATGTAATGGGATGTGACAAAGAACCATGGAGTAGAGGTGCTAGAAAGAAGTGACTTTTAGGGAGGTATGTTGACAACCCATTTATCCAAGCCAGTAATCAAAGTGTCTGTCTGTGGAAAATTGAGGGGGAAAAAGTTAAAAATAAGGTTTTGAAGATTCTGATATGAACTTTAAAATTCTTAATACATTGAGGCAGAAACTCGTCTGACATTGTTAATTCCTATCTGCAAACGTGTGTTGTCTTCAGCACTAATACTGCATTACTCAATCCTGTGGTACATGTGTGATATCATTAATGTATTTTGAGAAAGCAGAAATGAAAGGACAAAATGAGAACAGTGTATTGCAGCTGTGCAGAAAGAGCATGCCTGGCTGTATTTTTACCCAGAAAGTATTCATTCTATTCAAAAAATCATGTTGAATTGCAATAAAATTATCAGGCTCTTCCCTAAAGTTAGCTCTGTTTGCTACGCCTGCATTCCTAGCTCAGATGGGGCTTCATGTCATCTTCCTCTCCCTACTAAAAGATGCTTCCGCTGAGACTCAGTGCAGCGTTGCTCTCCTATGCTCCTTACAGCAGACACCAGGGAGTCACTCATTCATGCTTGTTCTACCATCAGCTTTTCTCTTTCCCCAGGTTGCAGAAGGCAGTGGGACAACATCACGTGCTGGCCTGAAGCGCAGGTGGGAGCGGTTGTGGTGAAGCCATGCCCAAAGTACTTCAGGTTCCTCACCACTTTTCTTGGTAAGAAAGCTCGTCTTGGTGAAATGTTTTTATGGCTTCGCTGCCTCTAGGATTTCACATTGTTTTGCAGGGTATAATCACATTAAGAATCATAGATCGTTAAGCTTCGAAAAGACCTCTGAGGTCGCCAAGTCCAACCTTGGCCCAGCCCTTCCATGGCCACCAAGCACGTCTCTCAGTGCCACATCTCCATCATTCTGCAACACCTCCAGGGATGGTGACCCCACCACCTCCCTGGGCAGACTGTGCCAAAGCATTACCACTCTTTCAGAGAATAAATTCTTCCTTATATCCAACCTGAACTTCCCCTGGTGCAACTTAAAGCCATTCCCTCTTGACCTATTGCTGTTTATCTGGGGGAAGAGGTAACTTCCTGGGAAGAACAGACTCAGTAGGTCTAAGGATTTACATGAAGTAAATAAGGTTTCCAAGCCGTATATGGATACCCAAACCATTAGATCATCCTCATCTTCTTCCAGCACAGTGCACTGTGTCATAGGGGTGCAAAAGCAGCTCCTGAATCCACTAATTGAGCAATTGTGCAGCAAAAGCTTAATCAACTTCTGTAATAGTATGTTTGTTGTTCAAAATGGACAGCTTAGTGCTGTCATTAATTAGGTCTCTGACATAAAATAAGCAAGCTGAAACTGTATGTAATCAAGTTTTTTTCCACTGAAATGACTAACTTGATCAGTAGCCAAGAAATTAACCTGACAAACAATGGGCAGGAGAGGTTAATGGAGAAATCAGCTTAACGCACAAGTTAGCATATACTGGGAAGCTTTAATTTAAAACTCAGATCTCAGGGGCAGTGCAGCAACAGGACTCTCTGTCTCTTCGTAGTCATTATTTACCATTTTTATTATAGTAGTTCTGCAATCCTCCACAGAGAAAGAAGAATTTTGGCACTGGACAGTATGCACCAAGCTTCCACAGGGTTACAATGCAAACACACGTGATGGGCTATGAATAGGAGTAAGGATACAATAATTTCTCTGTTTAACAGAGCAGGACATGACACTGAACCAGGACACGTAGATTACGTGACTTGCCCAAAGCCACACCAAAATCCTGGGCAGAGTCAGAGGGGAAAACCAAAAGTCCTGGATTCTTATCCTAGTGCTGTGACCTCCCTGAGAAGTTTATCTCATACTTCATTCCACCAGAGCAGATCAATGAGGAAAGCATGATGCATGTATACATGCATACATATATAGATACATGTGTGTATGGCATCCAAATCTTCCAGTCACTGGAGAGTTAACTGGTTTGGTCAGCGATGGCTGAGACATGATTAAACTCATTATAAATCAGCTACTTAAAGAGACCAGATGAACGCTATCATGAAAATATACCTGTTCCTCCTCATTTTGTAAGGTGAAGCATGGAGACTTGCTTCACTGGAGAAAGGAGATTCTGTGTTTTTTATATCTGCTGTTTCTAATGCAGGTTTCTATATGAGATAGGATTCCATTCATATCACAGAATCATAGAATGTCCCAAGCTGGAAGGGACCCATAAGGGTCATTGAGTCCAACCCCTGACACCATATAGGACCTATCAAAAATCCAACTGTACGTCTGCAAGCAGCGTCCCAATGCTCAAGAAGCTCTGACAGCACAAGGCTGTGCCCAGTGCCCTGGGGGGCTGTGCCATGCCCAATATTCTCTGGGGCAGGATCTCTTCCTGACATCTAACCTGAACTTCCTCTGAACAGCACTTTAGTCATTGCCACCAACAGACATGTATTTAGAAGCGTGAACAGCTCTTTGGACTCTAAACTCACAGATAGGCACCTACTTTATAGATGCTGAGGGAAGCCATTCAGTTTCCTAAACTGGCATCCAGTGCCATTTCAGATACCCTTAGGGGATCCAAGAAATCCGTGAGGTTGCTTCAACTGACACTAAGATACTGGTATTTAAGAAGCTTCTTTCTAACATGGAATAGCGTTCATATTGATTTTAGGGTCTTCCATAGTCAACTGAGCATGTTTTACAGTGATGAGGAGTAGGCTCAGTTTAGGTGACCTTTAGACACTAAGATGAATTGAATAACATCTTAAAAAAGCCTCTTTCCATTTGCAATTGAATGACTGTGGAGTGGTAGTGGCAGCACGGATGAATCCTGCCTTTGCAGACAATATATGTAAGCATCTCCCTCTGTGCACAAAGAAACTGATGCTGTTTTGAAAGCAAAAACAGCTTAATAGTGGACAAGGGACAGAGGAACCCTCATACTGTGGGAGGTGGTGGAGTCATCAGCCCTGGAGGGGGTTCAAGTAACATATAGAAATTGTGTTGAGGGATATGGTTTAGTGAGAACTATTGGTGGTAGGTGGACAGTTGGACTGGATGATCTTGGAGGTCTTTTCCAACCTTGGTGAGTCTATGAATCTATGATTTGTTTTTCTTTGAGCTATGCACTTTGTACAATCATATGCAAATGATGGAAAGCAGATATGAGCATAATTAAAGCAAAGGGAAGTTTGCATCTTGTTCTGCAGAATTTCTTGCAAAATAATGTTATTAAATTTTGTGGAGCAATTCTTCCTTTGTAGCAGTGAATATCACTGAATAATTTCCAAGGAAATCAATCATCTAGTAAATGTTTATGTCTTACTTTTTGATCCCTTTGCAGTAGCATGAAAGCTTAGACCAAAGTTGTGAGCAGTTACAGATCTCTGAATTCAGAGCTAGAAAAGAGAGTGAGTTTGGGAAACAACGAGTTAATGTGATTTTCTTGCTCAGTGGAAAATATGCTCTTCAAATGACTAATATATCTCATGGTAAATAGAGGATAAAATATCTGACGGCATTTAGAAACCTTAAAATGCCTATCATACTTCTGATGTCATTTGACATTAAATTTTTATGCTACTCACAAATCCAGAAGATTTTCATTATTTTATGACATTCGTCAGTACCATGTGAAGGAGATGCATGAAAATATTTTTGGCACCTTTCACTATTGAAGTGCACTGTTTGCTGTCTCTTTACCAGCATATTCTAGCTTCTTTTCAATACATAGAAGGTGACATTTGTAAGAGGGATTTGTGCCCTGTGAAAGCAAACTGTCCACGCTGCAGTTAGCAGTAAAAAAACTGGCACTGATGGTCTTTTTTAGGCTTCAGCCATGATATATTATGGGAATAACCAAGACCCACTCAATGAAAGTGAGAACCTCATCTCCTCCAGCACTCGAAAATTCCTTCCACTCTTCTTTCCTTTAATTTTTCCACTGCTCTATGAAGTAGTTGAGAGTTGACACTTAGGATGTCAGCTATAGGTGGGCCAAATCTGCCCATCCGCAGACATTAAGTAAAGTTCTCAGATTGATCTGAATGATTTGTGTGGTTAATATCATTGCAAGATTTATGCCAATATTGACTTATCTTTAAAGAACTGTATGACTGGAATTGTTCAGTCTGCAGAAGAGGAGGCTCAGGGGAGACTTCATCATTGTCTACAACTGCCTGAAAGGAGATTGTAGTAAGGTGGGGGTCAGCCTCTGCTCCTGCATAACAGCAAAAGGACAAGAAGGAATGGCCTCAAGTTGCACCAGAAGAGGTGCAGGTTGGATAGTAGGAATAATTTCTTCACTAAAAGAGTGAATGGGCTGCCCAGGTGGTGGAATGCCTGGAGGTGTTCAAGGAACATGAAGATGTGGCACTAAGGAACATGGTTTAGTGGGCAACATTGGTGTTAAGTGGACAGTTGGACTAGATGATCTTAGAGGTCTTTTCCAACCGTAATGATTCTATAATTCTATGATTCTATTTTATGAAATTCTTAAAATCTTTTAAGCTTTGATTAACTTAAGTTTATAACAGCGTTATAATTCAGAATCTGACCCCAAATCCCTTTTCTGCATAAGTGGAGCCCCAAGACTTGTCTGAAGAATTATGGATCTTATTATGTTACAGTGGATGTAACATCCATCGTGAAGATTAAGTCTTCATTTGGTTTTAGACCTTCACTCTATCATTTTAAATTTACACATTCGTAATCTTCTGTCAGATCATTTTTTCTTCTGAATTTAAAAGACATCATTCTCTCTGTGGCATATTTCAATTCAGCAAATATCAATCAAGAACTTTTGTGTTATCTTTTGTCATTCTGTTTTTTTATATTGTGCCCAAAGTTATTTTAACTGCTGTTTGACCTTAGGTACCTCTTGCATGCATTAAACAAGACATGGTTCATATCATTCCTGGCCTCTGACTGATGTCCCATTAATAAATTCAGTATGATGGGCAGCAGTCTTTTTGATTCACTTGCAGAGAGCTTTGGAAACGGCACCCTTTCTCCATATCTCTGCTTTGAAAGACATTGACTGATCCCTTGTAGCATTATTTCAGTTCATTAGAGCAGAGGCAATGAAGTCAAATCCATTGGATGTCTGTCATTTTCTGTTAAGGTGCAGGTCTTAATGGTGCAGTATCCAACTATCAGAGGACAGTTCTGGCAATCTTATGCAACTGCACAGAGAAAAGAGAAGAGCTGCCCATGAAATAACATGAGAATGAGCCACCTGCAGGTATTGAAGCAAGTGGTTAAACACACTACTGCAGGTGGCTTCATTGATGTCATCTGCAAGCTTGCCCTGAAAGGAGTCCTTCAAAGCACCTGAATCCCTGTTGTCTTAGAGTGAGTCTTGGAGCAGAGTATAGCAATGTCCTGAGATAGTCAGTGGAAATTTGTAGGTAGGACATGAATACACACCAAGGGATTTGTCATAAGTATGGAATTGAGAGTCCTTCCACCTAACAGTAGGCACTTTCTGGTTAAGCATCCAAGCTAAACTCCTTTCTAATTTCTCCCTCAAGCCAATGAGAAAGAGAGGCACTTGCAGGGCATGGGTTGTCCTGTAACATGCCTTAAAAAGGCATGACCTTTGGAGGTGTGATATGGCCTCTTGGGAACCTATAGTGTCTGCTATAGACTAGAGTCCCTATTTTCCATGGCAAAAGCTAAGTGAGATGAACGCCAATCTTTTGCTCATGCAAAGTAACTCTATAATGAGTAGGTGAAAACAAACCAAAATACAGAATTGTGCTCATTTCCCCAGCCTCTAAAAATGATTTTCATTCAGTTGAAAACCGTTTTGATTTCCCTCTCTTGAACCAGCATTCTTTTCCTCAGTTTCTTTCCTCCTTTTCTCTACCTTGCTTTTGAAACAGAACAAAATGGAGGGATGATAGATGAGCGGAAGACATTACCACTGTTATAAAGAACCCAAAAGTCAATCTGAGCCACTACTTATTTACTACAGCTTTCATTTACAGGGAAATGAGCCACTGAGTGTATCTGTTATGCAGGTTTGTTTCACTGAGCCTTTTCAGATACCTAGCATCCTCAGTTCAAATGTGTCTTAGAATCATAGAATCATTAAGGTTGGAAAGATAGCTGATATCATCTAGTCCAACCATCAGCCCATCACCTCCATAACACTAAACCATGTCCCACACTGCTCCATCTCCATGTTTCTTGAGCACCTCCAGAAACACTGACTCTACCACACCCCTGGGCTGCCTGTTTCAGCCTGCCTTCCTATCACAAAGACAAATTGCCAGGAAACCTTCTCATTTACATGGAACTGGGCCAGATATTTGCACAGTCCACCCTGGAAGTCATGAGGCAGGGAACAAGACAGCCAACACTCCTGCTCCTTACATTGATCATAGCAGCTTCCAAGCACTCTTTAACATCCATTTTGCTCATTTGTCAGAAGAACAGAAGTCCCAACTCAGAAATCAATGCTGGATTGCTCAGTTTCCATAGATTAGTGGTGATCTTTTTCTCTGCATTAAAGAATGCACCGCTCTGTGTTAGCAAGCTCCAGCAACGTGCACTGGTGTAATTGACTGAAGAAACAGATGGCTATCTGGATGTATGGCTTATTTTTGGCTTAATCTTGCCCCAGCCCTCTGAGGTTTGTTTGCAGCTGGTGTGTCATGACACATTTGCACTGCTGCTTTGAAGGTCTGGCGCTCAGAAGGTCATGTACACCCAATGATGTTGTGTTGTGAGATCCTCACACTGAAAGCCTGCTGTCAGCTGATGCCTCGTGGGGTTAATGCCACCACTTATGCAAAACTGTGCATTTTATTCTTGTAAATATTACCTGCTATACTAATAGTTGCAATGTATGAAGATCCAATGAGAAATTTGTCCTAGAGATTGACAGCTCTGCTTTCATTTTGAGAAAACAAGGTTTGCAAAAAATGCCTAATAGAGGGGAATATGTGGGGTTAAGAAGGGAGGAATTACCTGTACTTATTAAGGATCAGGATCTTTGTGGTGAGAAATGTGCAGGAAAGGGAAAGGAAGAAAAAGGAAAATGGGAGATCTCCCAGAATCAAGGATGTAGGGCAAAGCAGCGTGGAAGTAAGAACCACAGACCAAACGATGTGAGTAAGAGCAAGAGGAGAGAAAGAGAAGAAAACTGAAGGCAGCAACTGTCATATGATGTGTTGATACCATGCCACAATTTATTTGTATGCTGTGCTGGCAGAAATCGTACTGAAAGAATGATCTGAAAGGTCAGGACTGGGGCAGATAAAGCAAGTTTGGGAAATATCTTAACTGTGCTTTATCACTTCAGCTTCTCCCAGATCCAGCCACATCTCTATCCAATTAAGAACAAGTGTAGCTCTGTCTGGAGGTCTCAGGTGTTTCCCAGTAATGGTAGGGCAGATCAATAATAAAAATGGAACTACATATGTTTGGGGGAGCTCAGCAGCATCTCAAGAATAGTAAATAAGAGCTGCTATTGCTTTAATAGCTCCTGCTTGAAAAAATTGATTTCTGACTATGGAATACAACAACAGAGAAACAGGACAGATTGCTGCATGGAGCAGACCTTCCCCTCTCTTTTAGAAGCTATTACAGCTGTGGGCAAGAGAAACAAGGGGGAGAGCATCCCTTAGCAACGGCTGGCATCAGATATCTTTGTATGGATTTAGGCTTCCATTAAAAGCCAATAAGATGTGCTCTGCCATTAAAGCCAAAGAGGTAAAATCTCACCTATGTCACAAGTTTTCAGATGTATTTCTGAGACTGAAGAGTGTATTTGAAACAGATGGGAGATAAAAATAATTAAGAAAAAAACTTTGTGAGAGTTGGATATGTGCAACAAATTGCTTAGAATACAGTTACCTCTTTGTATTTATTTGGTTCACCTGTTCAGTGTGTAACGCCTATGCAGATCAAACAGCCTTTGTTGGAAGAAAATATTCTGTTTCCATCTCAATTTCACTCACTCCTCCTGCCACAAATATGTTGTGTAGTTCCTCTGCCAGGCCTTTACTGGTGGGTATCGCTCAATCTGAGAAGTTGTTCAGATTCATGTCTCTTCATGTCACTCCCAAATACATTTACACATCAAGAAATTGAATTAAAGTTTTCCTTGCCTGTGTTCTTGTCCAAGAAAGTCTGTCCCAATTAATGAATTGTGTTCAGTGTTTTGCTGTAGAAGATCATCTCTTTTTCATGAGGAATGGCAGTGAAGATGAACATTCACTGCAGAGCTTGGGTTAGACAACCTGTATAGGGCTCTGAGGATCCTGGAGACAAGAGGAGGCCTTGCAGTTGTTCCACTGTTCTACTTTTGTGGGCATCAGAGGGAGCAGCAGAAAGGCCAGAAGATTTCATGGAAGGTGAAGCTGGTGATACAGGGTGGACTTAGATCTGAAGGAGAATTCCATCATTGGAGCATTGCATGATTAAAGGGTGGGTGGAAACCAGCTGGATGTAAGCACTTCAAACTAGAGAAATTTGGGCTCAAAAAGTGTAGGTCAGGATATTGTGGAGAAAGTAGGTGGGGAATGATCATTTCATGGTGTAGAGGAGAAGAGGTTCAAAATGAAAATGTCCATCATCTGGTCTAAATACGGAAATAGAGTATGTTGTCATTCAACATACGAAGAAATGGTAGGGCTTATAGGCCAGGAAGATGCAAGTGAAATCCAAGATTAAGGATTACCTCTTTACATCATATTTGCCTGCTTGAGGATTTGTTTGTTTGTGTATTTATTTTCAGGTTTCTGCACTGTTATTTCGGGCTTGTAGCATAGAATTTTTACAATTAGTTTGCTGTTGGTTCATTAGGTAAATCTCAGAGTAAGAGCTAAGCTTTTTCCAAGCTTTATCCTAGAATCATAGAATCACCAAGGTCAGAAAAGACCTCCAAGATCATCTAGTCCATATTTCCCCACTAAACCATGTCCCTTAGTGCAACATCTGTGCGTTTCTTGAACTCCTCCAGGGATGGTGTCTTCACCACTCCCTGGGCAGGCATTCCAGCGACTGACCACTCTTTCAGAGAAGAAATTATTCCTAATATCCAACATTTATGTTCATCTTCAGTATAGGAAGTGATCATCCTCATTTCACACAGTGATTAGAAATGCTTGCTCTGTCATTTGAGCCAAGATTTTAGTGCGGTAAAATCTTTATCTTCTAACCTTGCATTTCTGCACCTCCCAGGCATCTAGCACAGAATCCGAGAACTACGAACGTTTGTTTTATCAGATTTGTTATGTTCGAATCTTGCATCAAATAGTGACATGAGCAGCAAAGAGTGGTAGAAGACTTATCAGAGAAATTCCCTGAAGTCAGGAAGTTGGTTGATTGATTGGTTAGCTGGTTGGTTTGTTTTTCGTTGCCATGAGGATGTACCATTTAGTTCTACCATCGGTTGAAGCATTAAGACAGCTTTGAAAACTGTTGTGAGCAGTGAGAAGAACAGCGAAAGAGTCGAACAGTTAAGGGGAAGTACGCTTTAGAAGTACAAGAAATATGAGGAAATGAATTAAGCTGAAACTGGCCCTCTTAGCTTGCTGACAATGAGAAGCTAAGATAAAAACCACCATGAAAACCAAAGGCATCCCCAAACAGAAGGAGGGAGTCATGAGCAGGAAATAAGAAGCAGAAAAAGATCAAATAATGGGATCCATTGTAAAGAAGAAGAAATAACAGAAATTACATAACATCTTAGAACATAAACAACAAAAACTGAACAGTCATGTCCTTGATTTGTTTGAACATGATTTCTCGTGATCTTGATGTGAACTCAGGTAAATAAAAAATGAATGTAAACAGTGACCATGCATAAAGCCAGAGGAATAGCAGCCGTCCAAACTGTGCTGCAGGTAGCTGCTTCTGGAGCAGTTCAACTACTTCCTCCTTTTGATAGAAAACAAAGGTAGCAGAGCCTGCATGGTGTGCAGGCTGATTGTAAGGATGAATTACATGGACAAGTTTTAGGGTCAAAACCCACCTGTGAAGTATTCAAGAGCTGAAAGAAATCAGGGGATAGGCTGCTGCTAGTGTCAGTGTGAGAGAGGTCTATAGTAAGGAAGATGTTCAGATGATTCAATAGGCAGAAATTTCTGGAGGTGATGCTTGGATATTTTCATGACTCATGGCCGCAGAACTGATTTTCTCCTGTTTGCAGTAGTTTTATCACTCCCATGTGCAAAGATCCCCATTTCTGGAGATGTCTGCATAGCTTTTGAGTTGCACTGGTGTAATTCTTCATCTAAGAAGTCGTAAGAAAGTTTTGACTGTTTACCATTTGCTTCTTCTGGTTTATTGTACCAGCTTTCCAGTTAGGGATGGCAGGCAGTTTTATGTGACAAATGACACCCAAGGAATGCCGACCAGCCAACAAGTATGATTATGGAAGTTGACTGAACAGTGGTGTGATTCACAAGAGATGGACTAAGAATGGTTTAGTGGTCAGAGAAGGTGCTGGGGAAATGTGAAATTTACTTTTTGATGGATTGATTCTTTATTGAGGAACATCTGCCTTGTGTATGTGTTAAAACAGGCAACACGCTTTGTCACTGGCTCTTTCTTGTAGCCAAATGTTGAAGCATTTCATTGTCAAACAAGAGTATGGTAGATTTCCTGGGAATCACATTTGAATAAAGCTGAGGGCTTGTATTGTGGGCAAGGTCTGGGCTTTGAGGAGTGCGTTCAGTTCCCAGCCTTCCCACTTGGTTGCACAGCAAGGAAGTGAGCACTTAGCTTCTCACAAGCAAAGTGAAAGATTCAAACACTTTGCTGCTCTGGTTAGGTGAAAAAAAAATATTCCAGGAATGGAGACAGTAATGTTCTCAAACAACATCCTTGCATTGCCCACAACGGTGGAACCAAGTTCAAGCTGAGTTATGTTACCACTGTGAGAGTGTTTTGTGGACATCTCAGTTTAAAACCTGCTTATTTTGTGCAGAACGAATTTATGACCCCGTTGGTCCTTCTTGTTTGTGTTGTGTAAGATGAGTACTTTTTAACAGAGGAAAATTACAAGACTTGTTGCACGTGTTACAAGAAATGTGCTCTGGTATTTGAATTAACAAAAGGCAAACGTTTGTTTAAGAGCGTGCCCAGAGAGTCTTGTTTTAATCTTCTGTTTCTTTTTCTTCCAGGAAATGTGAGCAGGAATTGCACAAGTCAGGGCTGGACAGATGTGTACCCTGCACCGTATGCTGTCGCCTGTGGCTACGATTCCAACAGCACACCAGGGGAAGAGGTCTGTAAACCCAGATGGATGGGTGGATGTCATGATTTACCTGGGATAGATAGCAGAGCCACACCACCTTCTGATGCTCTACTTTTTCATTCCTACTTTAATTCCTTGAAAAGGAGGCATCTCCCTGGGAAGTGCCTCGCCAAAGAGCCAATCTTCCCTTTAAATTCCTGCATAGTGGCAGGATCTCAGCACCTGAGAAGATCAGAGCCATGTCTCTATTAGGGGGAAGTGATTTCAAACCAAAAGAGAGGAGATTTCCACTGGATATAAGGAAAATGTTGTTTATGAAAGGGTGGTGAGGCATAGGTTGTCCAGAAAGGCTGTGGTGCCCCATCTCTGGACACACTTGAGGTCAGGGAATGGGGCTCTGAGCACTGATGGAGCTGTGGGTGTCCCTGTGCGTTGCAGTGAGTGGAACCTGATGGCCTTGAAAGATCCCTTCCAACTGGAAGGATTCTATGATTAAACAAGAAAAACTCATGCTAGAAAAAAAAAATCTCGTGCTCTTTTACTGCAGTCATATATTGATGTTAAACCTATGCCTGTGCTGGGGCTTTTTGTTTGGTTTGTTCTTCTGGTTTTGTTTTTGGTTGTTGTTGTTGTTGCTTTTTCTACTGTGTGGCAGAAATCAGTGTGGTGAACTGCATGGTAATAACAAGTAAATGTCTATGATGAGAGGCCTTTGTGTATAATGGGGGTCACCCATTACAAAGGCACACAAATTGTTAACAGAAAATCTGAGCTGAACTTAACCAGCCTGAATAGTAATACGATACAGAGAATACCAAATGGAAGGTTACACACACAACAAAAAAAGAGAGATGTACCAAAGAGAAGAGCCTTCAAGGTCAGCCACCACTACAAATCCCACGTATCCTGTTCCTAACATTGAGTTGAGTGGCACTGATTGCACATTTTAAGAGCCATCATTACAGAGGAAAGCATTACTGCTTGGAAAGGCCCTCCCTCAAGAGCTCTAGTTTATTTTCCATCTGCAAAGGGATTTGGGAATTCCTGGTTTGTGCTTTGGTGACCCAATGGATTGCAGCACTGCCAGAACTCTGTGTTACCACAAGAGCATATATTGTGTTCTTCTAATTCTTTCTTAATTATTTTCTCTTGATTTCCACGGTTTTGTCATGCTGTTTAAAGCTAATTTGTGTGAAAGGTGGCAGAGGGGGGTGAACATGCAGTACAAGTCTGTGAAGAAGAATGGATTGTTGTTGTTGAATTGGCTGTTGGTCTAGGGAGGAGGAAGTAAAAGGAATAGAAAAAGAAAAGAACAGCAGGCTGCATGGGACATGAGGTGCAGAACAGATTGATCATCATCCATGCCTAAAATGCTTCACGAGCTTAAAACCTCTACCACTTATACAAGAAACTGCAAGAAACTATGAGAAACAAATAAAGAGAGCGTGTATTAAAAATTTATTTGTGAACTCTGGCAATCCTTAGGAAGCAGACATAGGCACCAAAATACTGTGCTGATGATCTCTGCAGTGTTAATGCTTCCTTCTCCAGACTGACTCTGAAAAACCGTATATTAGGAAATGGAGAATTGTTTTCCTGTCCCATTATCTGACGTGATACACAGCTTCCCCATCATCTGGTCAGAGAGGAGCCACCCAGACATCCCTGTAGGCTCTATGTGAAGGCAATAAAAACATACTAACCCCACGTTTCTCGCCAAAGAGAGAGAATCTGCATTTATGAGGAAGAACTCAGATGACTTCAGCACATGTGATGCTATCCCAAATCAAGCCTACGTGCAGGGCTACTGGAAGACTTAATATCAGTGTTCTTTTGCACTTATGAAGGTGAATATTTCACATCCTAATTCAGTTTACCAAGAGTCAAACATAGAGGCTACTGTCCAGAAGGGAAGGAAGCTAATTCTCATGTAAGCTTAGTTTAGCATCCCTTCATGCTCTGCAGGTGGGTGAGGCATGGATACAGGTGGCAGACTCCATCACTGTATCAGGTAGATCCAATGACCTAAAGCCCTTACTATGAATTATGACCCAAATTTCTTAGTGATGTAGATTAACTTAACAATCCTATGAAGACGCTCTGCTTTTATCCATCTCTGAGATCCATGGTCCAAGAAGCAAAGCAGATATGGCCAGTCTAACCCCAGCACTCTGAAATTTCTGTGTTAACACCCCTCCAAGCTGGCTTGTGTAAATGCTAGAGGACTACCTTGCATCACAGCTTCACTGGTCCTGAAAAGCACCTAGTGCTTGTCAAGGCTATGAAAATAACCTATAGAAATGTCAGCCCTCACTGTTAGTCAAGAGTGTTTTCCCAGATAAGGTTGGGCTTAGATTATCCATCAGTATGTTTTTTTTTTTGTGACTTTGTTTGTTTTATTTAACAGAAAGTGGTGGCAAGGAAGGTAGAAAAGGGTCAGTCAAGGGCTAGGAAAATTAGATTTTATTTGGGAAAATACTCTTTACTGAGTTAGATTCTTGTTAAAAAATATCAAATTAGTAAAAAAAAGAAAAAGAAAACAAAACACTGATAAAACAAATGTTTGAAAACAAACTTTTCTTTTTCAGCTGAAAATTGAAATATACTCATTTAGAGTGTTGCTGGAAAGCCTTAGGAGAGCTGAAATCTTGTTGCTGTATTTCCTCGTTTTATTTATAACAGGATTCCCTGTTGGATTTAAATCCCATGGTGCTCCATGCTCAGAGAATCCCTCTGTGTGCAGACAAAGAGAAAAGCTATGGACTAACTTGCAAATTAAAATATATTTCTGAATGAACATATCTGTGCATTCAGTGAGAACGTTTTAAGTTGGTTTGTTTTTTTCTTAGTAAAACACAATGTTTTGCTTCCACAAAAGCAAACCCAGACCAGTTCTGTCCCTAAAATTCCCTTCATGTAAGGAAGCTCATCGTACTCAGAGCTGACATGTCAGTGCACTGTTTAAGTGAACATTAGCTGTTCTTGTTTCACAAGGTTATAACCATGTAGCTGTCTCTGCAAGTGTCAAATTCAGACTCCATCCTCTGCAGTTTCCCCTTGTGTAGCTGTGAAATGGTCTTGGTGTGATCCAGGCACATTCTTCTTATTCACACCAGCTGTATTTGAATCATGTTCTGCTCTGGGCTGCCTGTCTGGTGGTTGGTGACCCTGCATATGGCAGGGGGGCTGAAACTAGATGAGCATTGTGGTCCTTTTCAATCCAGACCATTCTATGATTCTATGTTCTCTACCAGATATGATTTTACAGAGAATTTTTTAAGAGAATGGAGTGGGACTCACTTCAGCAAGGAGGTCAGAACAAGCTCAGCAATGGTGTATTTAGGTGGATTTTGGCAGCTCTTTGAAAGTCTGTTTTTATTTCTTTCCTTGCCCTTAGCAAACGGCGTTCTATGGCACAGTCAAGACCGGCTACACCATTGGACATACCTTATCACTCATTGCTCTCACAGCTGCTATGATCATTTTATGTCTCTTCAGGTAAGAGCATGAGCTCCATCACGAGACCCAGGCCTTGATGGAGATGCAGTGCAGCAAATTAAATGGCGTTGGGTGGTTAAGTGTTGGCAAATGAATTCATCCTCAGTCCCTGTTGTTGATCCTGGATTCAGACATCTGTATTTGGGTTCCTCCGTCAAACAAGTCTATGCACGAGGCAACCTCCTGTTATAGTGTTGTTTAAATATATGGCAAAAACAGCAAAATAATGAATAACTGGTAATTTTTAAGTGAAAATATTATCTGCATTGCTACAGAGTGCCTGCAGTATGAGTTAATTTGGGCAGCAGCTGCTAAGAATTTATCTCTCCTCCTGAAGAAGCATTTTGCTTTGAGAAGAATTATTACGGTACAAGCATGCTGTAGAAAATTGACCTTTCTCATGAACACACTTTACTGAATCAAAAAACTCACTTTTCCAATGGAAAGAGGTACAATGGACCTTTTTTCTGTCATTCTGTCTTTTGACCTTTTTTCTCAGAATTGGAAAAGCAGCAGTGCTGCCACAGATATATGCAATGTCACGTCTTTTGTGGCTTTTAAAGGGCTTAAGTGGATTTGCTGTGTTTTACATCAAAACATTGTCTTGATGTTTAATTGTAACTCCGTATCTCAGCAGAAGAAACATGTAAATAGATAAATAACGTTTTAGAGAAGTCACACTATTCAGAAATGTTGTCTCTTCCCAACAGAAAACTGCACTGTACTCGTAATTATATTCATATGCACCTCTTCATGTCCTTTATAATGAGAGCCATCGCAGTCTTCATAAAAGATGTCATCCTGTTTGAAAGTGGAGAACCTGAACATTGCTTTGTGAGCTCAGTAAGTAGCTGTGTATATTGACAAACTTTGTTCTGTTATTATACATATATTATAACTATATTATTTCTATTATACTTTGTTCTGTTGTGCTTCTAAAACAGTGCACCAAAAACTGCTTTGCAAATGGATAGGAAACATTGTCTTGGGAAGACTTTGTTTTTTTGTTCTTATTTGAAGAGAAACAAAAGCCTGATTGATGAAGTTTAATTTAAAGGGCATGAAGTAAGTGAGCAGGGTTTCGGATTAATCTGTTGGATGTCCCAGTCAAAGACGACTTTCAGTCTTCTGCTTAAGGATTTAATAAAGCCTTTCCCCTCAGTGATGGTAAGAGATCCAGACTCAGATAACTCCTCTGCAATATCTGCAGGGCAGTACCTATACATGATCTACGTTTGTTAAATGCAATCATAGTCAGCTGAGATCTAATTAATAGGTTTGCTGGAGCTGTGAGCTGCCCGCCTCACTTTGAAGAAGGCCCCTCTGTGAGCTGGAGGGCTCCTCTGATTGCACTGACCAGGTCCCTGCAGGAGTTTAGGCAGGAAATCTATATAGAGACGTAACTGTCTGTTTTTCATCTGGATCTCTGTTCCATGCTAACTGTGTAACAGTGAGATTTCCCCACTGGGATGATAAAGGAAGGGAATAAAGGAGTTGGTACGTTTTCCCTGCTTTTAAGCTCAGTGTAATCAGCTGGAGTTAATATTGAGGTGGGAGAAGAGCTCTTTATCTAAGAGCTGTTTTGATGCAAGAGAGCACTAGTCATGAATTAATCTCCTAAGTAGGGAGGTGTGATTACAGCATCATAGAATGACTGGGGTTGAAAGGAATCTTTAAAGGTCATCAAGTTCCAGCCCCCAGGTTGATCAAAAGTCATCCAAAAATTAAATTAATTTAAGTACTCCATAATAAATTCATCGTAATAGATGATCTACTTGCTGGTAATAGCAGGTGACTGGGCACAGCAGTCCAGCAGGATCTCTTTTGGACTTATGTTTGCATCATAAAGCAACAGAAAAGACTGTCTTTGCTATCCACCCAGTTTCTTCCTTACCTTTTGACCTCTCTGTATCAGTACTCCTAGTGCCATCCCTGCTGGTATAGTGGCCTTTCTGCATGAGCACTTCCCAATCCATATCAAAGCGTGTCCCACTCCCAGAGTTTCCCTGAGATCCATCCACAGCACAGCACGTTCCCATTGCAGTGACCACATACCACTCTCCATTTTTATTTTCCCTCTGTGATTCACTGGAATCTGTATCCTCCAGCAGTGAGGCTTCATTGTGAAAGCCCTGAATGATTGCGGTGACATAGAAATTGGGATGAACAATTGGCCGGTGTCTGCTGCCACACATAACTGCCAGTGCTAATTGGCAGAGGAGCCAGGAACCCAATGAGCCGTGGAGTTTGACGTAACCTCTCACCCCTGTGGCAGTTTGTAGCGGGTCGTGACCGAGGCATGATTGCAGAAAATGGTGTGAGAAGTGTCTGCTGAAACACTTCTGTGCATAAACACTGGACGTTGTCCTGCGGAATCTGCAGTTCCTGGAAGTCAGGGTGCTTTCAGGCAGATCGTGGCTACCAACACTGTGTGTGTTTCCTCCCAAGCAGAGGATTTTTTGTGGTAAATGCCAGTTCAGGGTTAATGGCTGTGTCTTCCAGAAGGGCTACAAAAGCATGTGGGACAATCTGTCTCCACTACACAGGGCTGAACTTACCCCTTGCAGAATCTGCACACAACTTGACCCAACAATCTGGTAAACATTTTAGGTTGCAGGCAAAACATGCCTACATGAAATGCAGTTGTAGTGCTTCTCCTAGCATTCATTTGCTTGGAGACATAAAATCCATTGTGTTTATGTTGAGTTTGGCCGTGTTTGGTTGGCTTGAGCTAGGTGAAATAATTGTGTTGTTTGTGCTTTGAACTTGCAAGATAACGTTTTGCCTTGGGGGATATGGGTGCTAACTAGTTCATATACCTAGAGTCTGATAAAGGATCTATGGAAGGTTTCCTGTTTCTACTGATAATGCAAGATATTGGCCTTGAGCTCATTCAGTCTGAGGTGAGATTTGAACAAGCAGTTCACTTTGCTGAATGCTGTCACCACTGTACTGTTTTAGAAGAAGGGAGAACCAAAGCAATAACCATCTTTTATTGGAGAAGAAAGTGCTGCGCTTAGTTCCTTTGAGGAAAAAAGGACAAAAGTGCCTACCTTCGTTGGCTTTGTGCGGTAGCATTTCAATTCTACTTCATTTTGTATAGTGTGGGAAATTTCAGTTACAGTGTGAATTCTGAGGCATTTTAAAGTCAAATACTTTGGGATTATACAATCACAGATTCAGAGAATCATGCAGGTAGTTTCCATGGAAATAAATAGGAGGCATTACTTTCTCTGTGACCTGCATGGCATCATTTGAGTTAGAAAAGACCTTCAAGATTGTTATATCCAACCATTACCATTGAGTACAGCATGGATGCCCTGAAAAATTAGGTTTGTCTACGGGCCACAAAGTCTGAGAATGTGGCAGTAAGCATTTCAGGTAATCAGGACCAATGCAATCACTGAGCCATCACAACATGCAACCTGCACTGGATGCTGATTGTTGAGGTGTGTGGTGGTGGCTGGAAGATTGGACTAGAGGTCTTTTCCAACCTTGATGATTCTATGATGTAATGATCCTACAGCTGATCCCATAACCAATGCAAAGTGGCCCTAGTCCTTTGTGGTGCTACAAGGAAAGGCCCAAATCAATTAGGCCCACTCTTAGGCACAAAGGGGATCCTTCCTCTTGTGTGACAGCACATAGACTGACCTTTAGAAGACAGCCTTACTAAAGATGTGTGTTACTGTGGCGTTTTCCAGGGGGAAAGAAAGCACTACTGAGGACCCTGAGTATTTTAGAGGGAGAAACAGTAGAGAAATCTCATGGCCGCATAGATATGCAGTTACTTGCCCAAGGAACCAGCAGTCAGTAGTTTCTCTGTCATCCCCCTAAGTTAGAAGGTATGTCTGTGATTATGTGAACCTGAAACATCACGATGACTTAAATTTCTTACAGATTGACATATGCTCAAGTGTATTAGCGGATACAGGCTTTAAGCATCCAGATGTAGATACCATCAGGTTAGGAGATTCCGTGGTGTCACCCATCCTGACTCCTCCAATAACTGTTCCAATTCTTTCAGAATGCTTTCTGTCTCAGTAGTCAATCATTTCTGATGGAAAAGCTTCACTGCATCCAGTGGTTACTCAGACTGTGTGAAAAATTGCCTCACTTTCCAGTCTGTATTTGCTTGCATTCTTCTGTGTTCTTTTTTTCACTTCCAGACTAAAAAGGCCTCCTAACAAACTCTAGCTTTTCACATTAACTTTCTCTAGACCTGCTGATGTTCCATTTTAGCATCTGTCTTCCTCTTTATTTCTCTCTGGAAAATGCCATATGAAGCTCAGAAGCCAAAGTTGCAAACATGGCAGAAGGATTGACTTGAATACTTTGCTTGTCTGTCCATTTGATCTATGCCTGTGCTTTTATAGCTAAGATTTGGTTTAGTTTCATGATTGTATGAAATGTATGGATTGTAAAACTTGTGTTTGCAGTTTAGCTAAAGACAAAGAAGCCAAACATATAGTTTGATATAAACAAAGATCCAGTTCTGCAGATTGAATTCAGGCTGACTTTTCTTGAGCTCTGCAAATTTGCCTTTGATGAGGATTTAGCCAAAGGAGCAGTCATTTCTCTTTGTCCTTCTGCATACCAGTAAGACAATTAAATCCAAAGAGAAACCATTTGCAAAGGAGGGCAGGACTCTTATCAATAGTGAGCGTTTGTACATGTCTAATACTTTCAGAGTGGAAAATTCATTTTTCAACACAAGTTCCCTCAGGCCAAACTGATGAAAGTATGTCTACTCCCTCTCTCCATCATCGTGGACTGGCATTTGATGAACTTTGGCTGACTGGCTTGGATGGAGAACCTGGCACAATCCTGTCTGTACACAATGAGAATTTTCCCCTTGACTTTAATTGGAGTTGGGTCAGGCCCCAAAATGTGTGAAAGAATCAACTAGCACTGTTTCAGAAGCTCAGCCCATTCCTGCACAACTCTAAAGCATCTATTGATTTCTCAGACCAGCCAAGCACAAGGATGCTGTTTGAGATAAGGAAAGGCCTTAAAGTCTGTCCTGCTGTACAAATAAGGCCAAATGTGAAGCCCACTTTTTTGCTCTATTTTGCTGAACTATTTAGGGTGAAGGAAACTCTCTTGCTTCCCACCTAATAGGTAGCAGTTACAGTTGGGTTTCACTCCAAGGATCAGCACAGGGAGCAAAGGAACAACCACTGCTCACGTGGATTGTTTCTCTCTATGTTCTTCCACTCATATCTGACCTGAACCACCTTAATGGCTTCAGTGGATGGGCACTGAAATGGAATGGCTTCATTTCTTCTTTCTGAGCTTTTTGACAGCATTTGGTTTCTTCTTAAGGTTCTGATGATGTTGCTGCCACAACACAAATCTAACATTCCAATTTCCTTGGTCTACATTTTTACCATTAGGTGAGAGGAAGAGATTTCCATCTACCTGGTAATGAAACATTATCCTTAAAACTATCTTGTATCTCCATATCTGCTGCATAACTGCTGATCACAGGGGAAGAAAAATAACCAGAGAATGCTCCTGTAAATGATATGAAGAATTTAAAAACAAACAAACAAAAACAACCAGAAAGCAGAGAGAAGGAATGGGGTCACTGTGTGTTTGCCAATTCTCCTTCAGATCTCACACCAGCGTTTTAAGGTTCACTTCACCAAAGATATTGAGGCAGTCCTAAAAAGGACCAGAAAATGGAAAGGAGATTGAAGGAGAAGAAGAAACAAAGAGGTTAAAGAGACAGAGGAGAAGAAGAAAGAGGTTAAAGCTACACTCTTTAATTAGCCAGGACCTAATAGTAAATATAGTAGCCAAAAGTAGAATCATAGATTGGTTTGGGTTGGAAGGGACCATTAAGATCACTTAGTTCCAACCCCCTCTGCTATAAGCAGAGACACCTCCCACCAGACCAGGTTGCTCAAAGTAAGTAGAACTAAAAATAAAACATAAGCATTAAAAAACAAAAAACAAAAAACAAAAAACAAGCATAAAAATAAAGCATTCGTGTGCTTTTAGAAAATCAGTGCTAGGGTTGATTTGAGGATTTATTGGCAAATGCAATAAATGAAGAGTTTGTAACGCAATGAGCGGCTATAAAGAAGTTTGGGAAGCTTACTGCCCATGGGGCAATAGTAGCTGTGAGCGTGGGAAGTGGCTATCTATCCACCTAGACTTATTCACATTCTTGTTTAGATTTTGGAGCTAGCCAGAAACACTCCACCCAGGAATGTAGTTTCATCATCTCTTCTAGAACAGCAGAGGTCTGTACCTGTACAAGTCACCAGTGATGGCTATGAAAGGGACGTAAGCCACCTAATCCATGCCAAAGGGAGAGGGCACACACACAGGTAATTACTGTGGAGCTGCTGGCAAACAGTAACATCCTTCTGGATTGGTGAGACAGCAGTTTGTGCCTGGCACTCTTGCAGCTTTCATTGCTGATCCTCTGCCAAAGGATGTGTAAGAATGGAGCATGAGCTTGAGGTCTGAGTTTGGGAAGAAGGAGATGTGAGGCAGTGAAGAATGAAGAAAATCTTGAGTGTCAGAGAAACTGAAGGTCAGGCATCATCATTTTGGGGAGGGAAGACAATGGGTGGCCACAGGGGCTGGAGGTTTGCCAGGCTGGGTAGGTGAGAAATATTCATGGATTTGGGGATCCATTTCTTGAGGTTGAAAGTACCAGACTCTGGGTCATGCCTCTTCTGCTCTTTGGTCTGCTGATACCTTGCAACCCTTGAGAGGTCCAGATCTCAGAGACCAGGCTCTAACATGGTTTTATGTGGTTCTGCTTGGATTATTTATCCCCTGGATTTCTCTTTTCCTCTTGGAAATAACAGAAAATTTAGATTATAGAAGAGCTCTGAAGCAGGAACTGCCTTTGAAAAAGCGACCTTATCAGCTATGCCTCAGTCAATTTCTAGCACCTCACAGCAATGCAGCATTGCCAATAAGGGTATTATTAAAACTTTGATCACCTTCTCCCTTCAGCTGGTAACTTGTGCTCGTCTTTCCTTATCACTGAAGACATGTTCAGAAATGCTGTTATCATTCTCAAGTTGATGAGCATGAAATAGGGACAGTTACCCCATTTACCAAGATAAAGCTATTTTTACATCTGAACTCAACTGTGAGTCATCTGACGCAGAGGTTAGACCATCTAGAGCTAATCACCATCTTACAAGTACTCACAAGATGCCCCCCCTTCTACCAAAAAATCAAACTAATATTTCTTAGAGACAAAATAGAAAGGTCCAGGCCCTCAAAGCCTGTCAGTTACATAACCCCTGTTAAACTCAGCAGAAGATAAATGCTTAAATAGCCTTGAGTATCACAGTCACGGGGCTTAAACTTGCTTCTTAAGTGAGCTAAAGCAGACATGAGAGCTTCCTGCAGATTTCAACCATGTTGTATTTGGGGAGGCCTGGGTGGGAGGTGGGCTAGGCATAAAGTGCAGTCACGTGGACTGCATTTTTGTTGGAGTAAACTGGTATGGTTCCATTTATTTTAATGAAGTCCACAAGGTTTCTGCTAGCTGAGGATCTGACCCTGCCGTGCTTTGCTTTGGGTTGGAAGCACAGAAATCAGAGTTTGCATCATGTAACTTCCGTATTAGCAGAGATGAACTTTTAAATGTCTTACTGCTTTCAGCTGGCTTTCAGCTGGCACTGAGGAAGTGAAAGCACAAAGGGAAACCAATGTTACCTTTGTGGACTTTGGGGGCCATATTGGTTTGGCTACTGCTAGACCAATGGTATTCTACACCCTATACAGGTTGAATAGCGTCCCAGCCTCGATGCATGTGGATATGGTAGCAGAGGAAAGAGACAATGAAATTGAACTAAGTGGTGTCTTTCTGCTCTGCCCATCTTCCCACGTCACACTGGAAGCAGGCAAGATGTAGCTTGATGAAATAGTGTGTGTGTGCATGCGTATAGTTTTGCAGCTCAGCTCATCAGTCTAGAAATAGCATTTCTACTGTATGAAAGGGGTGACAAATCAACAAGCCTGGACACAAATCCTGTTATAATGGCTTAATAAATTGGCTTGCGACAGATGACACGGGGTAAGTAGTCCAGTGTGTGCTGTTAGGCAATGATGGACATATGAAAATGTAATGCATTGTGACCTAGCGGAAAGAAGGTTAAGGTAAATTGAATTAATTTGCTTTTGCTACGGCTTAAGAGCACTCTTACATGTTTCTGGGGCATCACTGATGCAAAGCAGCATGTTAACAGGGAAAATCTGTGTTTGAGGCATCTTATTCCTTGAGGCATCTTATTCTTGTGCCTGAGACAGATGGTGATCATGAGCCCTCTCTGAATTCAGTTGTGTCCATCCACCTGCCATGCATTTTATAGAGTTGATGTAGTATTGAAGCCTCTAGGGCAGCTGGAGCTGAAGGGTCCATCATCAAGATGTAAAATTATTATTCCCCTGAAGGTTTTTAAAGACTCTTTTCATTGTTTTAATTCCTGATTGATGAAGAATTGCTTTGAATTTGACAATTTAGGCCCTTGCAAACTGTTGTATGTTCCAATCAGGATCCACATTGTTTCTATCAAGATGCCTTCTTAAGAATTAGTCTGGTCAAATTTCTTTTGGTGAACATACTGCCAGACAGGACTCAGCATCCAAAATACCCATGCATCTCCCAGGAAAGCTTGCAGAACTAATCACTAGTGTAGCAATTTAGTATTTAAAATGACTTGCTTTTCAGACTCCCTGATAGGGAAGGAGGAGTGGAAGTTACCCAAGCAACCTCTTTGAATCTAAGCCTACAACTGCAATTAAAGAGAAGGAAGAGATAAAGCAGTGGTTTTGCTCCAGCCTGTCTTGTTTGGTTGGTTTTGTTTCCAATTTGTTTTTTATTTTCCCCTCCTTACACAAAACGCTGAGTGTGCCCAGGGTAAGTTAACATTTTGTCTTTCCCTTTGATTTTTTTTGCTGCTCAGCAAATTGGCTTGACCTAAGGGCTCACTTTCAGAGAAACAGAATCACCCAGGAAGAAGCTGTTTTATTTCTTTCAAAGATTCCAATTGATATCATGCAGTTTTTTTGCAAATTGGGTCTCTGGCCTGAAGCTCTGAAATCAGCAAGGGTTTTGCCATTGCCCTCTGTAGGGTCAGACCATCACCCTGCAGAAGGTTAGACACAGTGGCAGAAGGCTGAGATAACAGATGGATATTTGCATTTTCAGTTTGCTAAGTTGATGTCTGGAAATGGCTTCTCTGTTAATGGCATGGCTTGGGTTGAAAGGGATCCCAAAGATTGTCTAGTTTTCCATTCTTCTGTCAAAGGCAACTAAATAGCGAAAATATAAGAGCCTTAAGCATGGGAATGAGACAAGAAGTAATTTGAGGCTATTAACATGTCTTTGCTACCTCCTCCTGAGACATCTAAGCCAGGATCAGGAGTCACTATTGAAAAGCCACCTGTGCTCTCTTTATGAATTCTAAAAGAAGGTTGTTCTAGCCTCTAGTTGGAACAAAAAGACCCATTTGGATGGGAAAAAGAGTTTTTGTTTCCTGTAAACAACATCATCGTGAGCAACATCTTCCTAGGGAAAAGCTCACACCATCTTTACCCTTCCTTTTTTAACAGAGGCAGTACCTAGGCCAATATGGTATATCTACTCTTCCTATCAGGTTATTTTTGTCTCAGGAAGCAAGGAAACGTATGTATTAAAAGTAAAATTAAAAGGAAAAGGAGGTGTTCCATGAAGAACGAAAGCAGGTGTGGAAACTAAGGCTATCCTGACATCTCCATGCAGCACACACACAGTGGCATGCAATATTTAGGTTATAAAATGATTGGTAATTGATTAGCTGTATGAATTCCAGTGTGCAGATAATAGTGAGATGAGGAATTAATCATATAATATAATCACACAAGCAGAATAATTATCTGGTTATTACATCTTCATCACAAATGACATTGTGCCTTGGCTAAGGTGGGCATCTCAATACAAGAAGAACAGGAATGAGATTCAGTCTGATTTAGGCACGTGGGACAGGAATCAGCTCAAAACTCCTGGGTTTAGTTATGATTAAGGCATCAGCATCTAAAATGACACTGTAGATATGGAGATTTAGGATGAGGCTGATCCCTGTGACTGGGGATCACCATCAACAAAGCAGGAGGTGTTGCTCTTTGCTACTCCGTCTTCCTGCCAGGTCTTGGAAACAGGATCCATGAAGAAGCTTTTAAATAAGATCAGGGAAGCCTCCTTGACCAGGCTGGGGAAAAGGACAGCTGTTGGTGTGGGCAAATTCTGCACAAGTCACTCAACGCCCAGCCTTTTGGATAGGTCATTTCCTCTGGGCAACATAAAAGAGAAGTGCTGGATAAATCTATCACTGAGAAAATGAGTTTTCACCTATCTCCTGTCGAAGAGACCTGCAGAGATGTCTGTGTAAATCTGTTCCTCGTTCTTCAGTGGTGGTAGCCCAGGTGAATGGACCCAAGTACTTTAAAGGAGATTCAGAGGCCTCCACATTTCATGATGGATTGAGATGAATCTGAGCCCGTGCTTTTGCCAGAGGCAGCAGGAACTGGGCTGAGGGCAGTGTTCCACCTCCTCAAACCATCTCAGGAGCTTCAGTGTTATCCAGCATTGCACGTGATGACATGAATATATCCTTAAGCTGACTGTATGTCTCGATGCCCTGTCACGAACATCTCAAGTTCTGTTCCACACCGTAGGAGGGTGTAGAGTTGAGGGTGCAAGGAGGGAATTACAGGGACTGCAAAGGGGGTCACATCCTTGCATGAGTGGTCACACGTGGTGATGGACAGATCAGGTAAGCTGATGGAGGGACCCATGCTTGGGGCAATGGGAGTCAGGCAGAATGTTTGCATCAGTACATGTTCCTAAGCCAGCTATACAGTGTGTGAAGTGGGAGAATGCCCCTTTGTACTTCTTTGTCCAGACTTAGATACTTCGTTAGCCCAAATCCTAAACCATAACACCTTATCAGTAAAGACGTGTGCTAGTGCAGTGGTGATCTCTGGTGCACAACAGTGTTTGTGTGAAGCTAACTGACCTCTTGATGTTGAGTTTTGTTGCATTCCCAGTAGGTTGGTGCATGCACACATGTGCATTGTGTGTGTGCTTCCATTAAAACCTCCTTAGACCAACTCCTGTCCAACTAAGCTGCTTATACTGAGCTAGAGAAATTCAGGAGCCGGTTGAGTCTTCCATTCCTTAGCAATTATTAATGAACAGAGATATCTTGCACAGAGTTAATACCACTGACAGGTAGGATATATGTGTATATAATGCAACATGTTCAACTCCTTGTTAATCACTGCCTCCAGCATCTGGACTGCATTACTCCAGGTGACTCAGCTAGTTGCTACATCAGTTTTATGAGGAAAAATGTATTTCTCAGGACCAACACTAAAGTATAAAGTGCAGAGCCTGGTAGCCTGTGATCACTGGTCAGCCTTGTTTTTTCCACCCTCATACTCCTCTGCATCTGTCTGAGAAAGCCTGCTTGTGTCTAGAGTACATTTTTCCTACCAGTTGACAAAGTGGGCTGCGTTTTTTGCAGCTACTGTAGGACATGAGCTCTGTGCTGCATGCTGGCTTTGTGTAGCCCTGTTATTTTTTCCATGATTACAGTAAACTTTCAATTTGACCCTTTGTTGACATCCTAAAATCTCTGCCCAGATTCTCAGCCAAGCGTATTTCTTTGCATCACTCCACCAGTCTAACCACCGTACTCACCCTCTCCTTTTTGGAAGGACTGGCTGCATTCCTAAGTATCAAAGGCTTAATTAAATATTTGCCCTAACACGACTGCAAGGTGTTCTCTTACAAAGCAAATGCGCTCTCTTCTACCTTCTCTATTTCTTTGTTAGCTTTCAGATTATTCTTCTCAGTATCTAAATCAATGTGATCTCACAGCAGATTTGTCTAACAGGGCAATATATGTCCCACGTGACATGAATCCTTGCTTTGAAAGTCACAGGTCTGGTTCCTGTCCAGAAAGCATTCATCCCGATATACATTCTAAATGGGAATGCTAAGTACTCTGTGACCAGAAAGCAGCCTGATACATGTGTTCTGCACACCTGCAATGAACAGTAATAGAAATTGATTTCAAAGATGTGTCTGCATTTGAAAATACGTCCTTCCTTGTGTCCTTCAGGATGATCATGCAGAACAATATGTAAGGTATGTCCATCCAGGCTGGATGTGGCTCTGGGCAGCCTGATCTGGTGGTTGGTGACCCTGCACATAGCAGGGGGTTGAAACTGGATGAGCACTGTGGTCCTTTGCAACCCAGGCAATTCTATGATTCTGTGATATTTTGATTTCTTGCTAGCTCACCACTTTTAAGGATTCTTTGTGATGGGCAAACTTAGAATCATTTGAGCTGGGAGGAACTGTTAAAGGTCACGCGAGTCCAATTTCCCTGCAGTGAACAGGGAAATCCCTGTGAATATCCTCATCATTCATCATTTAGGAAAAAGATAGAGCCTGCAGAAGATTTTACTCCTTGTGGAGCAGTAACTGGAGGCCCAACAAATACCTGACAGTGCCTACAAGATCATGAACAGCCTACTTATAAGCAGATTAATTTTGCACTGTCTCCCTTTTGTATAGTCCTCAGAGGCCTGCATGTGGATGCTTGCAACATAGATGGTTGGCCACAGTAAGGCAAGGGAGGGTTGGCCCATGCAGTAGCCATAAGGTATGCCTTATCTCACCCTCACATAAACTTCTGAAATAATTAAGATGAAATTATCTTACTGATTATGATGGATTTAATGAGAAGCACAGAAGTGCTTGTTTGGGTCAAAAAGGTTTCTGTCCCTCCTTAACTGGAGGAGGAATTGGTTTCTGTAGTTGGTGGCTAGTAGCACAGGAGGAAATGGAGGAGACCTTCATGGAAAAAGCAAACAGGTCGTGGCTAATGTAATCTTGAAGATGAGGAGAGGAGCTTGTTGAGTCAATAAGGCATCAACAAAGGCTGGGTAGACCATCTCACTGCAACATCTCATGTGGACACGAGCAGTGCAAGCCACCTAGAGAAAGATGGGGTTGCAAATGAGGCAGAGGATGGGAGAAAATCAAGCAAGCAGTGTTGTAATGCTTCTTTTCATGCTGAAAATGTCTTGCTGATCTCTCCATGTTCCCTCTGTAGTTGGTGGGGAAAGAGGTATTTTTACAATACATCTGCTGTCCTTTATCTGTGGATGAGGCAGATCACACCTTGGATGTTCTTGACAGTATTGTCTGGATCTGCATGGCTGAAAAAAATTAAAAAGATGATTTTGTAGATATCAGCTGTCGGAGTCCCACCTATAGAGTCAGCTTGTGATTATATAGCTTTACTATTGTGTACTACTGTGGTTATATAGCTTTGTGTTGAGGGATATGGTTCAGTGAGTACTATTGGTGACAGGTGGATGGTTGGACTGGATGATCTTGAAGGTCTTTTCCAACGTTGGTAATTCTGTGACTATAGGCTCCCCGATGATCCACTTCCAACTCAGCATATTCTATGATAGTGTTGGCTTGGTCCATGCCAGGCACCCAAATCTGTTCCAGTGCAGGACATCCTCGTGTCACATAGGACCTCAGACTGCAATACATTATCAGCCTGTGCTCACTCTGATGCATAAATATACCTTTTTTTTTGTGCTAAGTGAAAAATGCCTGCGATAGTAGCAACTGTTCAAATTGCCATATATCTCCCAGCACAGCGTGAAGAATTGCTCACAGACCCCTTAAGAAAGGAGTTTTGTGAGCTGTCATTCCTGGTCTTGTACTCTGCCTCTATGCCTTGTGACTGAATGGGGCCCTGGGCAGCCTGGTCTAGTATTAAATATGGAAGTTGGTGGCCCTGCCTGTGGCAGAGGTGTTGGAGCTTAATATCCTTGAGGTCCCTTCTGATCCAGGCCATTCTGTGATTCTGTGATTCTGTGACATGTTCCAGCCTCATGCCTCTGCCATTCCTTCATCATACCCATCCAGAAAGGATTCCCCAAAATTCATTACCCAAAGCAAATCCACGTTTGAGGAGCATGTAGTTGAAATGCATCAAATTTTGCTCCCCTAAATCTCACATCTCACCTGGGAGCTCCTAAATGCTGCTGAGTGCACTCCCACCAGTAAATCCCCACTGGCTGCAGATGGCCCAGGCTTTGGATGAAAGGAACGAGAGTCACTCATATCCACACAGAGGCAGGGAAAAAACAAAGAGCAGAGGAATGACCTGGGGAGGAGGATGACACATCCCAGGCCCTTGTCAGCTCAGCTCAGTGTTACCTTCCCTGCCAGGGCGTGAAGTGCCTGCTCTGCCACCACTTTCCCCCATTGCCACCCTGCAGCAAGTCTCTTCTTGTGCCATCTGCCTTGCAGCAGGCACCTGCTGTGCATACAGATTGGCAAGCAGGAGCCCACGAGGACCCCACTGCAAAATACCAATGGGTGATAGGGGAGGGGTGAGCTAATTCTGAGCAATCAGTGGGGACAAGTCTCTCACCAAACATATGGCATCAAGAAAACACTTTTTATGCCTTCTTTTTTTATTATTATTTTTTTATTTTTTTATACCATCATGTTTCATAGCAACTGTTTTCAGCAGGAGAGAGGAGCAGGGGGGATGTGTGAGTGAGCTTGTCACTCGTGCAAATCAATTATTGCTCTAAATTCACCATGGTGCAAATGCAGAGCACCGAGGAAGAGTTGCTAATCAGATCTTCACGCCCTGGCCCAAAAAGAGCAGGGTATAACCTAAGCAGACCCACTGAAACCAATGTATCTATTTCTGAACATCTCAGGGATGCTTAAGCAATATGGATATAGGTATATAATAAGTAATATAAGTGACGATGCAATTGATGCACTCTTCTAAATGAGTCTGGACAACGGTGCTGGGGCAATGGCAGGTGCTAACAGAGCTTTTTGGGCAGCTGATTTCAACCCTCAGATGTTTTGCAGTTGTTTGGGCCATTGAGTGCTGGAGAGAAATTTCCTACTCATTTCTTTTTCCTCATTTTTCTTTTCTTAGGTGACTGTTCCCATTACCTGTAAGCGTTAGTTCTGAGCTGCAGTGAGGACTTCACAGCAAGTTGCTGTGCTTAATTATTTATTTTCCAAGGAAGAGCAGCCCTCCTTCTCACTTCAGCTCTCTCCTTGCATTGCAATCTAATCTGTCCATGTCATTAGCATTTACCCTCTTTTCCCTTCTTATCCTCTTCTTTTTACTTTTCTTAACTGAGCCTTTCTTCTTTTCTTAACTGAGCATTCGCAATTCTTTGTAGACTTGACTTTCTTCAGTCCTTTGTCAGACCCCTTCAGTTTTTGCAATAGCTGCCAGGCCATGGGGTGATTATAATTGGATTTTGTTTACAAGAGCTACTTTTTTATCGTTATTGTTGTTTTTATTTAACCTGGGTAATCAGTTTATTCACCAGAGACTTCATTTCTGTGGGTTGGGGGAGGCAGCCCCATGTGAATGATGGGGGGACCATGATGCTCAAGTCGCTCAAGATGATGTCCATCAAGGTAATGACTTTGGTGGCAAAAGTAGCATAAAAAAACCAATCACTTCTTGTTGTTCCTTCTCCAGATCACCTCCATCATGCTGAATCAGGGGTTTGTGGGTTGCACCATAAATGAGCCACTGGGTTGGTCTCAGTTCAGAATCACATTCTCATGAGTTGGTTAATGCCTGCCAAGCAGCCAGAGCATGTCTCTGTGCAGGCTTTGAAGGCCTTTTGGCTCTTCACATGGGACTTCACAGAATCACAGAATCACAGAATTGCAGGGGTTGGAAGGGACCTCCAGAGATCATCGAGTCCAACCCCCCTGCTAAAGCAGGTTCCCTACACCAGGACTTATCCCATAAGGACTTCAAGGGCTGCAAAAAAGCAATCTCAGAGTTACACACAGAGCAAGGTTTACTGGGAATTTTGCGTGTTCACAATGGAAATGTGCTACAGATCACCACTGTTTCTTCCTTTCTTCTCTTCCAGGTAGGCTGCAAAGCCATGATGGTTTTCTTCCAGTACTGCGTCATGGCCAACTTCTTCTGGCTGCTGGTGGAAGGGCTGTATCTTCACACCCTGTTGGTCATCTCCTTCTTTTCAGAGAGGAAGTACTTCTGGTGGTACATCTTAATTGGCTGGGGTATGCATCTTCTCAGGCCTGAATGCCAGGTGGTAACCCTGGCAGGCATTTTTAACAGCAATTTAACCCCCAGTGCTCAGAGGAGCTTAACACCATTAACCTTTAAAACTATTTAAGAGCTTAGTTTGTGCTCGATTCGTTGATAGTTGAGTACCTCAGTGTCTTAAAGGTCTTTTGGCTGTAGCCCCTATTTGATCCTGACTGGGATCCCAAGGTTGTATTGTGCACTGACTTTAAAATGTAAGGATGAACTAAGCAGGACTGCTGGATTCAACCAGACTCTGCAATCCTTTGCTCTTCTTGCCTTGCTGAGATCAGGCTAGATTGCTGTCCTGACAAGGGGAAGAGGAAGGGGAAGAAGACAAAATGAAGCTTCACAAGGTTGCCCAGAGCTGAAATACTAACATACGAAATTAATCCTACTAGATAGACTTCTCTTCTTTCTCCAAAGACATCGTAAGTCATTTAGCTGGAGAAGTATGTGTAAGCAAGCTAAAAAGGCTTTCTGTTCTGTGCTCTCAGTAGCTGAAACTGGGAAATAATTAGAGCAGGCAATAATCTTGAAAAGGAAGGGGAAAAAGCATTTGTGTCATTTGGAAGGTTATGCCTGGACTCAGGGTTTGACCAGTTAGCTGTACAGTAACTTCCACTGAAAGTGACAGGAGTTACGCTTGGGTTCACTCTGCAAAAGAGAGGCAATTCTCCATGCTGTAAGTGTGGGGAGAGATGATGTTAGCAGGCCTGGCTTCAGATGCATCAGGTCAGACCTTCTTTAAACCTGGCTTGTGCAGAGATCCTTTCAGCACAGTGCCTCTGAAAGATCTTAAAGAGAAACGTGTGATTTAAAATCAAAGGAAATATTTTGCATTGGTAATGTGTTCTCAGGTTCTTTGGGTGAGGAAAGGCAGTGGAAGGATTTTTGGCCTTTCAGTCATCCATCATTTGCAAGAGTGTGGATCTGAAATGGATTATGCAAGAATTAATAACTTGGACATACTTGTTCTGTTTGCACTACCGTTGCGTTTGGAAATCACTGTTAATGAACAATACTGTGATTAACCCAGAACAAAGAGACCTTTCCTACCTGGGATGTTTCCAATTTAAATCTAATCAAAGACAACAAACAGAGAAAGAGGAAAAAAGGGACCACAGAGATGGAGCAGGACCGCTCTCCTCAGGCAGACCATCCTGGAGTGAGGAGCAATAGTGAAAGCATGCCTGATGGTCTGTGACAGTAACACCATCTCTCCTCTCACCAGGTGCCCCCTCCGTGTTCATCACTGCTTGGACGGTCGTCAGGATTTACCTTTTCAATGTTGGGTAAGCCTATGGACTCACTTTTCTTTCCTGCTGTGAACATATGTGCAGATTTGTAAGCAGACCCCCCACTGTCCCCTTTTGTTCCCCTGAGCCCCGTGCTCAGATCAGAGCTCCTACAGAACTGACCCTGCATACTCTAGAACACCAGAAACCTCATAAACACATCCATTAGCTCCCTCAGAAAAGCTCCAGGCAGATCTTTGGATCTATTCTCCATCCTCTTTAACATAACAGCTGCCTTTGACACTTTATGTAAGAAATAGATAGAATACAGGTAAGCAAATGAGGCACATATTTGAGCTACCCAAGGATACATGCAAGTAAACAGGATCTGATCCGTCATGCTTTGACTCAGTAGTCAAACTGGGGTAGTTTGAAATGCTTTTATGAGAAAACACTGCAGAGCATCACAGATTCAGGTGCTCATTATGCACTCACTGTGCATGCCCTTGCATCATGCATTTACAGCACATGGTTAATTCCATTTTCTCCCTTGCAGTCTCTCTCCAAACGTGTCCTGATTTGTCCTTATTTCAGTAAAGGAAGCAGCTCAGATTTTTCCTTGTGTTTTTGATGTATAGTCGTGCTAACACATTTCCTTTGGACTGCTGACTTCTTCTATGGTCTCACTCTATCTGCATAAAACTGACCTTATTTACTGTGTTAATAAATAGCTCTAAAAATGAGATAGAGACCAAAGGATTTAACCATTCTGACTACCAATTCTTCTTCCTATACATATTCCCACTCTGCTCCAGTAATTCTTAATAAAAATGCAGACTGCTTTGCAGCAGAGGCTTTAAAGCTCAACATTTTTATGCCAAGTAAAACAGTGTGAATATACAGAATATGTTAATACCTAACGTAGATTATTTCTTTTTGCATATTAAAATTGCCAACAAAGTTGCAAGGAATTAACCCAGGTTAAATAAAACCTAATTAGGTAAGATTTATTAAACAGCATTAAGCTTGTATTTAGAAATTTAAACTCCAAATTAAAGTGACCTTCGTTCAGAATTCTTAAAAATGAAGTGCTCCAGATATAACGAGGGCCACTTTAACTGAATGAAAGGGCTGCTTGGATGCATCTAGCTGGATTTACTGCGGCTAACCCCACCACACCTTCTGTTATCTCTTTCAGAAGGGGATGTTTGTTTTTCCAGCAGTGCCAATTACTCTGTGCCCAAATAAATCCCTAGCCAGGATGATGGTCAGCATTAGAGGCCTCAGTAATCCATGATTCTGATAGCACTCCCCTGGAGTGAGACCTCAATGTAGGGGAAATGAAGCAAATCTCCATCCTTCCCCATATTCACTCTGATACATTCATAGATCCATTTGAGTTGGAAGAGACCTTTAAAGGTCATCTGTTCCAACTCTCCTGCAACGAACAGGGACATTTTCCAGCCCATTTCAATACCAAGGAGAAAAGCACCCCCAGCCTTATATTTGGAGCAAATGTTACCTACCAATGCTCAAAGCCACTGCAACAAAAGTCATCAGCTCTTCCCAGTGCGCACAACTTTATCATTTTAACACAGACTATTAGGGATGGGACAGCAGGTAATGGCTTTAAACTGAAAGAGGAGAGATTATGTCAGATGTTAGGAAGAAATTCTTTACTCAGAGGGTGGTGAGGCCCTGGCATTGCTGTCCAGAGGGAGTGTGAGTGTCCCATCCCTGGGGATGTTCAAGGCCAGGTTGGATGGGCCCTGGGCAGCCTGGTCTGGTGGGGGGCAACCCTGCTTATGGCAGAGGATCGGAACTATATCTATAAAGTCTCTTCCAATCTAAGCAATTCTGATTCCGTGATTTAAGCAAAGTACCTGGAAGGTAACAGAGCTGGTTGCTTTTTTTTAATTGATGTTTTAAGTCTGATTTATCTATCTATCTATCTATCTATCTATCTATCTATTTATTTATTTATTTACTTTTTAGATGCTGGGAGGAAATAATAGAATCCCCAATCTGGTGGATCATTAAAACTCCTATTTTGGTGTCCATTTTGGTAAAGTATCAACATATTCTTAAAGCCATCTTTAATACAAAATGGGGGGGGGGGGGGGGGGAGAGAGGGGAAGGATAAAGGAGCCTTGATAAGTATTCTGTAAAAATCCACGTAAAATGCACTGACAGATAACACTGCATTATGTACTGAATGCCTTTCTTGGGATAAGAAGCTCAGCCTCTGGATAAGCATCTTTATCTTTAAACACTGACTTAAATGTTGTGGGAAGAGCTTGAGTGATGGGGCACTCAAGATGGAGCTCATGTAAGCCAGACCAGCTCCATCTCATCCTTTTTCTCTGGTACAGTAGCCGTGGGAGCACATAGCCAGAAGAGATCAAGGAACATACTCGGAGACCCAAGAAAAAGTCATTTTATCTAATGAATCAATGTATAAGTTAGAATTTTGCCACCAGTTTTTGTTTCTCTGAGGTCAGAGCCCAGGGTGACTTGTTCCATTGTAGATGTGGACAATGTGAAGAAATGTGGGATGAGGCCTACCTTAAACTTCTACCTAGCTAGATGAATTCCCACAATTGTTTGCCTCTTGTTGTAGCATCTAGCACAAAGCTGGATTCCAGCTATGTATTTTTGCATTAAGTTCTTGAGAAGCTTGGCTAATTTCCATATAAATTGGCAAAGGTGCTTAACTCATTGCTTCTCCAGATCAGTTCTTACCTCAGCAATCATGACACTTCTGAGGAACTGAGTACTTCCATCCCTGGTGAATATTATGCGTTTCCTCTGTCAAGCGTAGAGCCAAAACTTGAAAAATGAATTTGAGTTAAACTTAGCTTTGAGTTTTCTCAAATCAAGAAACATGCGTGGGAAGGGAAGGAAAAGAATACAGCAGAAATCAAAGCCAAAGTGATTTTTTTTTTAAACTGAAGCCTTTTCTTAGACATACATTCTTCTTATTCCGCATACATTACGCCCTTTACAAGGAGACCTTTTCTGTAGCATTTGTCATACAGGAATTCCAAAGTGAAACAGTTGGAATAATTACTTTTTATTCTTTCGCTGCACTGCAAAGAAATAAAATACTTAGATGACACATCTCAAACTATTTATGTCATCATCAAAAGACAAACTGTATTCTCCCTTTCCCAAGATAACCTTTTAGTGCAGAAATATATCGTACTCTCCTGGGATCAGTGATGCCATGTTTTCTTTTGGTCAGTAAATCAATTCCTCATTACCAAACAAAATCTACCTGGCAATTATCTGATTTTACTTTTGCAAGTATCATATAAATCTGTCACAAAGGAAGGCCATGATAACAGCCATATGATGAATAACAGATTTCTGCAGGGAGGAATGCTACAAATTCTGCATGTCCACTTGAATAAAGCATAGCCTCAACTGAAGGAAGATATATATACATATATAAAGTTAAACGTTAGAAAAATCTTTCTAACCTGAAGAATTAAGCAATGAGAATTGATCAAATGCCTTTAATTCTATTCCAAGTTGAAAAATAATCTGAACCCTTTAGTTGTTTGATAGCTGTATCTTCTACCGTGCAATGCTAAAGCCATACTAAGCCTTTAAGTCACATTCCACCTGTTTCTGTGCCCATGTCTGCTCTTAACCATGATGAGCCAACACAGTATTTAACTTATGGCAGGAGGCTGGGAAGCAGCTCTGATCCTACCTGCAGTGGTGCAGACTGTGTGCTATCAATGCTCATTAGAGTAATAGATCTAGCTAATTCTGTTTTGGATTGATAAATTTTACTTGCCATCAAGTTGGATGCTAAATATTTTATAAGCAAATAAATATGAACAGAAGCTATAATAAATGTCATGGGGTAGATAAAGAATGTTTAGGCAATGCATCATAACCAAGAAATATAATTAATTTCCAGTCACTCTTAGCCTTGGAAAAAGAGCTGTTGTCTAAATGAGAAATAGGCTTTAGTCTGCTGCATTCACCTGTTGTTGATATAAACCTGAGAGTTGCTGGAGGAAATGTTAGAATTTGTTTTTGCAGGAAATCAGATTGGTTGGTTGACACAATCCTTCCTGCCTTTACATATATTACATTTTCAAGCTACAGCAGGGGAGATTCAGGCTGGACATGAGGAAGTATTACTTTTCAGAAAGGGTGGTCAGGCACTGGAATGGATGCCCAGGGAGGTGGTGGAGTCACCGAGCCTGGGGGTGTTCAAGGAAAGGCTGGATGTTGTGTTGAGGGACATGGTTTAGTGGGAGCTATTGGGAATGGGTGAACGGTTGGACTGGATGAGCTTTGAGGTCTTTTCCAACCTTGGTGATTCTATGATTCTATGATTCTATATCTTAAAAATCAGAGTCCTTTGTGCATTCACTAAACACGAATGGATAAAGAAACTAAACTAGGCTATAAGGAAAATAAACTAGACTATAAAGAAGCTAAACTAGACGAAGGCCACACTTCACTTTTCTGTTGGATGTGTTGCGTGAATAACAGCAAGGTTCAATGGATAGGATTTTAGAAGCCAGTAATTTTTGTTCAACTCATGCCATCTACTTTGTACAAAACTGCCATTCCTAGCTCTACACATTTGCTATAAAATAAGGCTAGCTTTGCTTGAGTACGTTAATGAAGCAGTTCTAGCTGAGTCTTCTGATCTAACCTTGTAGGAGAGGCAACTGTCCACTATGCTGGTGAGGTGTAACTCTTGCTATGCGTTGTCTCCAACTTCTCTCCAGAGAAGAATGCCCATCAGCACTGATCGGAGACCTGCTTAAGTGAATACAGCTTTGTGTGTTGTGTTGGTTCCTTTGGCTCACTGCCTCGGTCTTTGACACGCTCAGCAGCTGCTCCCATGTCACCGTCTCCCAAGGGCTTTTGACGTCCGTCGCTCCGCTAACTCCCAAGGCTCCTTTCCCACCCTGTCGTCGGCAGGACGTCGTGCATAGCTGTGCTCTATGGGTTTGACATCATCATACTTGGGATGTATGACACAAAGTCCCAAGCAGGCTGATGTCAGGCCCAAGATGGCTGCCATCCTGTGTCGGTTTACTGTGTGCTCCTAGAGTGGGGTTCTCTGCTCATGGCTTTTTAACAACGGCTTGCTCCGTGGCAAAAATATTGCAGTGAAAGGCACCTCTCCCTCCCCCCCTTTAACAATTCCTTCTTTTCACTGCAGAACAATGCTGCAGGGGCATGATTTTTATCTTCTTTTTTCCTGTTTCTCTCCATCCCAACAGGTGAACTTCATTCTCTTCATTTGTATCATCCGTATCTTAGTCCAGAAGTTGCATTCCCCAGATGTTGGACACAATGAAACCAGCCAGTATTCGTAAGTCCTGGGCTTTTTTTACAGCATTGTCTGGTTTTGCAAAACCTGTTTGGCATTTAGTCAAAATACTGCATCTGTCCACATTTTTCCTCATCACAATTGTGAATTTGTTCATTTGCTAAAGATGATCAGAAACCAAGAAACGGGCCTTTCGCTGGTGGGCATGAGAGTAAGAGTAGTGTTCATGAAACAAAAAGGCCTTTAATCAATATTTATTGGATCCTGAAGGCCGGAGGACCCTGGTGGAGAACAAAGTGTATCCATCTACAGTATAGGGGCATTTTTATCTGAAGCAGTTGCCCCCAACTCATTTCTTCAGAATAGAAACTGAGAAAATCCATGCATTCAGTAGAATCTATGGCAGTTTTTCCATACCCTAACGATGACTCCTGAACGGGATTGCATTAATCCATCCCTAACGTACTCATTTCACTTTGCTCTTGAGAAACAAATTTGTCTGAGAAGTTTTGCTTATCATCTAGCTTTTGTCCCGAGGATATAATGTTGACCTTACTGGGGCTCTTTATAATGAACAACAGTGCAAGTGAAATGAGAATTTGTCTCAGTGTGTAAGACTGGTCTTTGGTGCAGCATTTCAAAATTACAAGAAATCCATTTTCCTGTATGGATTTCTTATATCTTCAATGCAAATAAAATAAAAGTTCAGACATCGTCTCATTTTTACCTCCTGCTTCTGTCCTGGCTTAGCATTTCAAATATCCAGGATGCTATCAAAGGATTTCTAGAAAATAACTAAAAAGGAAGAAGAGCAGTGTCTACCTGCTCGCTGTTCATAAAATCTTCTTTACTTTTTGAGGGAGCTGTGTACTTTGAAGAATGTGAACTCAGTTCATCCTTCAGCAAGGTGGAAGACTTAAAATGAGTATAGACCTTAAATATTGACCAACCACAACTCTGTGCCTTTTTCTCTAGTGATGGTAAATCACCTATTTCATCTCCTTCCAGAGATTCTCAAATTTATAAAGGAAAATTCCAGTATTTCACCTTAACTTCTCCCTGCAGCACACAAAACCAATGATTTCTTTTTTCATCATAACACACCAACATTACCAGACCTGTGTTTTCTATCACATCTCTATGTATTTCAAGTTGGGCAATATATATTCCCAAAACCAAGACTGCAACAGCTTTAGCAGGTAGGTAGATTAAATCATCATATTGAAATATGTTCTAGTACTTACTATGCAGCAGCCTGGGGCAGTTGGCTCCTGTTCATCTCCCTAGAAGTGCTGCCAGCCACTCATCAGAAGGGTTATGCCCAGATTACCTAGCAGGTCATGCTGAGCTTTGAGCTCACAGCTTTTTTTCTACTTATTTTCCAGTGAAGTGTGAATTGCCAGTAAATCTTCTTTGCCTGGTAAACAAGCCTTGCATGACAGGGCAGTAAGTAACAAAGGCTTCCCCACGTTGGCCTGTCAAATAGGAACCAATTGCAGAAGGATGAATGATCTTCACATCTTCAATTCTTCACCTTCCTCATCCATCTGGAAAAGCATCTCAGCTCCATTCAGGCACAAATCAGTCACATATGGGTGTCCAAGCCATATCAGATGCCTTAGGATGTTTGATACGCTTGTCTGGATCTGGCATATATGACACTGCACCTGTGGGAGACTAGTGTGTAACTTGTGTATATGTACAACCAGACTCCATGGTCTGTCTGAAAGTCTCTACTGACTGTTGACTGCAATGAGACATGAGGCACCATAGTCTCCTGTAGAAAATAATGTTAAGAGTCTCAACTTAAGGTTTGGATCCCAGCAAGGGTCCTCAATGTTTAGTGTTTAGATGGCTAGCTGTAGAGAACCTGGAGTCATCCATTGGTAGGAGGATGGTTGGACTAGATGATCTTAGAGGTCTTTTCCAACCTTGGTGATTCTGTGATTCTGTGATTAAGCATGTAATCTGCAGTCTGGATCCTTTTATAAGTCATACCCCTGTTACCTGAAATGCTGATGCTAGCTTCAGGGCTTTGTCCTGCAGGACCCAGAAAGCTTACCAAAACCTGTTGGTAATGATATGCATTGGTTCCCCCTGCCACATCTGGGATAAGCAGGCTTTAAAATGACAACACTGTGAATCTCTTGTTTCCATTTTTTCCTCCTCGTCTTGTTTATTTTATATTGTTTATATTTAAAAAATAATGTGTTGATATGTTGATAGTATTGTTCAGCTCCAAATGGTTTCAGTTTATCTGCAGGGTAGAAATTCAGGTACACTGCTGATTCACTCACTCATTAATGCTACAGGTACTGAGCTGGGCTTTAATATGTCAGAAATTGTGAAAACAAGTCTTCTAACACAGTTTTCTGCAAATGACAGAGATTTGTGCAAGAGCAGGACAGCAATATTTGGGGCAAATAGAAGAAGAAAACACCTTATTTTCTGCAGAAGAAATGTTGAGCAAAATTCATCTCATTCCATTCTGTGCATGTTCGTGATTCAATATTATCATCAAAGTTTTCCGGGCAACTTTCCATTATGTGTTCAGGAGCAAAGTGTTGTTTAACTCTTTCCTCTCCAAAGGAGAGGAACAGGTGCAGTGCTGGGTAGTGGAGATGTGTTTTTCCTAAATCATCTGTCACCACATCAGAGAGGATAGGTATAAGAAGTTCACTCTGTGACAGGAGGAGAAGGTAATTAATTTTTTGAGAAACATGGCTTCCTTCAGGTAACATTAACCAGCCTCAGACAGCCTCCCATGCATTTATGTCTACTGCACAGCCAGTCTTTAGCTTCCTGGGAGTAACACACCACGACATATGGAAGACAGTTTTCCTTGTTGCAATTTGTAGGGGGATTTTTCCAATATTGCAGAGCCAGACCAAACTTGCCTTGAAGATGACATAAAATCCAAAACATCACTCGGTAATCTGGGAAGCTTAGTGCTGGAAGTGAGATACTGGTCTCAGGTGCTGTGCAAACTGGAGGATGGAACTCCTAGGGGTTAGTCTATGGACCCTGCTCATAGGCTGGTTCATGACAGTGACAGTCCTTGCTTCCTACAGGCATTCCATTTGCCTGGAATGAGTTGAAGCCAGCAGGTATTCCATGGGGAACCACAGCTTCCAAGCAGAATTTTAATATCAAACTGTCATTGGGCCTGGCCCAGGGAAAGCTGGAAAGGTCTACTGGGAGATAAGTAATAAGCTGATAAGCATCATCTGCATATGCTGGCACATGAGCCTTTACTGCAGGTCTATACAGATGGAAAATAAATGAAGATTTCTGGGGAGACTGAGCCAGATGGAACCAGAAGGGTTTGTAGATGGAAGAACAAGTATTCCAACACCTTTGCCTAAGCTTCAGTTTCTCCAGAAGCCTCTGGGAGAGGGGGATGCAGAAGGATGTGGGTGACCAAGAGAGCCAAAACCCCCTTAAGCATTCTGAAGTTCTTGATTTCCTTTTTATTTTATTTTTTATTTTTTTTTGTCAGCTAGATTCTAATAATGATTAGATTTAATAAATTATCATCTCTTCCTAATTAGACCACTCATTACCCAGCTTGATGCCATTAAGCACTAATACTGTGCATCCCCCTCCTTTGGAGACATTCATTGTGCAACAGCCTATCATTATTCTGAGCTAAACATACCATTTCTCTCCCAGAAGCTGTAATTTCCAGAAATCCTAAGCAAACAAAGAAGACACTAGATAATGGTTTCGCTTGTAGAGATGAAAAAAGATCTCCAGCAGGAGGGGAGAAAGAAATACCTCCATTGAAGTTACGGGGAATAAAGATAGCACATTTTATGTTGTCACCACATCTGAATTCACCAGCCATCTGCAGTCTGCAGGGGAAACAAACTGGGGCTGATGGCTCTCCCTCAGCTGAAGACGTGTATTTCTTTGAGAACTGTTCATGAGGTGGAAAGGGAGCATGTAGAAGTGCTCCCAGCACAGTCCTTTGTTCCATGAACTGCTGTAGCTAGCAACTGACTGTGCCCAGCAGAAGGTCTGCTTCTATGTTCCATCACATCCCAGCCCGGGTTGTTAGAAGGATCCTGGGGAGAGTAAGCAATGGGGAACTGATCTTAGCTCCCTCCTTTTTGGTATAGCCCAGACATTTCTGCTTAGTAGGTGAGGGCAGCCTGCTGACATTGCCTTGTTTGAGGATGCTATTGAAAGCCTGGATGTTCCCAGGACCTCAGGGTAGGTGGCCCACATCACATATCCCAACGAAAAGAAACATTTTAGTGTGCATGGCTGCCCTACCACAGTCCTAATAATCAGCAAATAGGTGCTGCATGCAGCAAGTTGAAGTTTCAGGGGTGCATAAAGTTCAGCTGCAGGATTTCTCATCAGTTTACCCTTTAGCTCCTCTTCCCTCTTCCCTCATGACTCATGTTTGTCTTTGCAACAGGAGACTGGCCAAGTCCACCTTGCTGCTGATCCCTCTCTTTGGCATTCACTACATCATGTTTGCTTTCTTCCCTGACAATTTCAAAGCAGAAGTTAAGCTGGTGTTTGAGCTCGTGGTTGGGTCATTCCAGGTAAGTCACCAAGTGGACCACGAGATTTATATATACTTTACCAGGAGTTTCTCTCTCCTTGTTTTAGGCACCTGGAAAGAAAACACACTTCTATATGCTAGTCCCCTGGGGCTTTTTTGTACTTACAAGAGAAAATCAAGCATGTTCATCCAGTTTAGATATCATTAACACAGTAAGATGTGATGAGTAGACTTCAGGAAGAGTCTTTCTGGCCATTAATGGCATCCTAGTCTATGACCAGTTGGCTTTCATGAACTATATTTTCTGCTAAAAGAGTTCTGCCTCTAAATGCTGCCCAAGTAGGATTGCACTTTATTGGAGGAGGAGTCAGGTTCCCCACGAGGACGCATTAATCCTGAGGAAACCTTTGATGGAGTTTGCTTTGTATACCTTCATACCTACCCACAAGCCTTACCTCATTCACACCCAGCGTTGGGCTGTTTACCTTGGCCTTGCTGTTGCATGAACAGAAGCACTTGTTTGTGCAATTGCATCCATCCGTCAAGCAGTTGTAGCCACTTTGTGTTCTCAGTCTCTGCACAGTTCAGGTTTCCCAAGGAAAGTTGCCTCTACTATCCCACCAAATTGCCTTCAGTGCTTAAGGTTGAATGGCCAGGTGTCCTGCTTAGAGCTGAAGTGATGCCTGATGGATTTAAGCACCGATTTGGAGCAAGCCTTGAAGTCAAAGCCTTGCATCTGCTCCAAGGTGCCCTAAGCAACTTTCCTCTTCTCCTTTTATAGGGAAAATGTGGTCGGTTGGTTTGTAAGAGGCACCTTAGCAGTTCTCTGACATTATGTCCTTTCTCCAGGACTGCAATGGGCTTGGGTTGTGATCTAGGAGAATACAAGCTAGGCGTTGCTAAAAGCCTGCTTTCTCCTTTCCCCTAGGGTTTTGTGGTGGCTGTCCTCTACTGTTTTCTCAATGGAGAGGTAAGATCAACAATGTTGTCTGGTTAATATTTGCTGCTATGGCAAATTGAATGCTTGTGGAGAGCAGATTAAGGAGTGTCCCATTCCTGATGTTATCACACTGGGGAAACCTTCCAAGTCAAGTCACTCACCCCATGTAAACAACTCAACCATTAGCCAGAAAGTTTCCAGCACAATTAATAAACATATTAGGACTCTAACTTATTAAATTGCTGCTGAGTCCTTCCTTTACTCATCGGTATCAGCAAAACCTTGTCTAAATCCTGAATTAAAGGGAACACCTTCAGCAAGGAAGGACGCGCCCATCTTTCAAGCTCTACTCAGGTTTAGAATCTCCTGAAACCTCAACCTCGGAATCAGACCCACTGACAAAATGGAGGCTTGTTAGTGCAGTGATATTTTTGTACCACGCTCCATCTGCCAGAAAGAGACTCAGCAGAGACTGATTAAACCCAAATGGTGGAGTCTATTGGGAAGGTGTGAGCAGCTGGGAACTTGGAGCTGCTGTCAGATGGAGCCTGTTCAGCTCGATAAACTGTCAGGAAGGAAACAGCTGTGCTCTGGGCTTGTGTTCCAGCTTCTGAGGAGAGGAAGAGTGTTCAGAATCAATTTGCTCTCTTAGAGCTCTGATCCTTCTTCCAGCCATGCTGATGCCACGTGGTCAACACACAGAGCCCATCTCCAGCAGGGACCTTAGCTAGTGAGCCTGTTTGGATCAGAGCAGTGCCACACAGACTTCCTGATGGTCCAAAACCCAAACAGGACTGATGTATCTTATTATGCCCAGACCCGTGCTAGGTGAACGTATTTCCAGATTACAGGTGTTGATCTTGACTTTCCCACATTTCCAGCCCTGGAGTTTGCATTTGTGGTGTCCTGTTCTTGTGCTTGTTGAGCCCAGAGACCCTCAGAGCTGTTTTATCTAATTCATGCCACGATCCAAATCTTTGCACTCAAAGCCTGCATGAGGGGATGGGGACTGTGGCCAGATTTGTGCAGGGTTTGAACGTGAATGGTGTAAACCAAATGATGTGTGTAAACGCCCTGAATAGAAACAAGAAACCTCCATCAAAAAGCACAGCTGTATTGATTGCTTTACAAACAAGCTGCAGTTAAATCGTTTTTACTGGGACAATAAACAATTAGATGTTGTACTGGGGAGGCATGGTTTAGTGGGCAAATATTGGTGGTAGGTAGATGGTTGGACTGAGGGATCTTGGGGCCTTTTCCAGCTTGGATGATTCTACATCTATGAAAAGCAGGGCAGTAGGAAGAATCCCAGTTATACTCACACGCTGTAGCAGTTGAGTAGTCTGACATCTTCACTTTGTCAGATAAGCAACTCCCCATGCTCACCTTTCTGATTAAGCTCAAGGATTTCTGCCGAGGGAATCTACTTGCTGCAGCATTATCTCTCCCCTGTGTGATTAGCAGTTATTCCCAGGTTCAGTGACCTCTATAAACACTTATTACCCCTACATACGCTCTCCTCTGCTGACTTGCTTATCTTTCCACCATGTAGGTCCAAGCTGAGCTCAAGAGAAAGTGGCGGAGGTGGCACCTGGAGCGGTTCCTGGGCTCAGACATGAAGTACCACCACCCTTCTTTGGGCAGCAACGGCACCAACTTCAGCACCCAGATCTCCATGCTGACCAAGTGCTCACCAAAGACACGCCGGTGCTCCAGCTTCCAGGCAGAATTCTCTCTGGTTTGATGGAGAGAGGCTCTCTGAGCACTGAGCATCCAAGAGAGAGAAGGATCCCCAGGAATCAGTTACCTATGGACAAATCCTTGTGAAATGACATGCTCCACTTGAGCCAACAGAGGACAGAAAACTGGAAAAGCCATTGGCATCCAGAACGAGATCAGACAAGCTAAGAGGCAGAGAAATACTTTTCCTCTCCCTCTTTTCAGACCTTTCTCCCTAAGTTGGTGCCCGTGGGGCTGATAATGCTGAGTAAAGGTCCCAGTCACTTGAGGAGAGCCTGGGAGATCCTAATGTGCTATAAATACTGAATTTTGGGGGTAAGGGAGGGAAGAGCCTGAGTTACTGGTGGCTTTCCCGGAACCGGCATCTCTGAAACAGATAAATTGCACTTTTTTGTTGTTGTTGTTTTAAATGAGCCAGTAAAGGACAGAGAGAGGGAGAAAGAAATGGGGGGAAAAAAATGCCAAACTTATGAATGTGCCAAAAGCCCAGTCGCTAAGAAGTGGTGATGTGGTGCTGGAAGCAGCAAGGAGAAGGGACAGGAAGAACACAGGCAGGAAAGGCAGAGGCCAACCTGCACAGTGCAAAGAAGCTGCAGCACCAGGCAAGGCCCCGGAAGGATGCTCTGATGTTGGAGTGTGTTCTGCTAATTGCTCACCATCCTCGTTAGCCGAAGCTTTCCATGTGCCATTGGGTAGCCTCTGGAAGAGCAGCTTGCTGAGAAGGACCAGCACAAAATGCCCTTCTCTGTGCTGCGTTCAGGACATCAACATGCTTTGTTTGGTTGTTTTCGTTGAACGGTTTGCATGTATAAAAACCAGGTACAGATGCCAACTGTGGAGTATGGCTGTGTTTTTCATACTTGTTCACTGAACCTGTAGATCTTGGTGCATTACTGCACCCAGCATTATTAGGGATCGGGGGAGAGCAATTGGTCTGCAATCCATTTGCACTTGCTTAGTGCACACTGCCAGGGGAGGGAAGATGTAGAACCCTGTAATCCTTAATTGAATCAGGCCTGACATAAGGAGCCAGTCTCCAGATGAAAAAATTAGCTTCCCAGCAGCAAGCAAAATTGCTTTCATCAAAACAAGGTTGGCTCAGCACGTAACTGGCACTCCAGGAATCGGAAAGGAGTGAGGGAGCTTTTAAATTGATTTCTTCTTCAGCTTGTGCAGGGAGCTTTCATCCTATGATAAAGGCACTGTTAGATCTTTAAGAGACACATGTGCATTTTATGTCGTTTTTGAAGACCTATTAGTTTTCACATTGGGGCAGTCCCTGTTTGAAGGATGTACATAGAGCTTGCTGAAACCAAGGGAACTGTTATTTTTTTTTCTTCTCTTTCCTCGATGGAGGGGAAAAGGAGTGAAACCAAATCCTGCTCTGGCACACCAGGCTGGTGGTTCACAGCTCACATCACGTGAGCTCATTCCCAAGCCATGCATCCCAACCTTAGAAAATAGCCTAAGGATGCAGATGCTCATGGCTGTTTCCTACCCAACTGCATTGTATGAGGTCACATCAGTTTTACACTGAGGGTGGAAAATCTCTGACAAGCAAAGGTGTAAACTGAATAATTGGGCTGCCATTGTTCTACTCCAGCATGTTACATCAGTGTCCTTGGGAAGGAGTCTGAGTCACCAAATTAACACGTGTACATGGAAAGCAAGTATGAATGTTTTCACAGATCAGAGATCTCAACTTTTCCACTAACAGCAACTGGACTCTTCTTTCTCTCAAATTAAATTGTAGTTCCTTGAAGGGAAACATCTTTAATTTAGAGTCTTCGGGGTTTGGGGTTTTTTTTTCACTTGTTTGCTTGCTTGCTTTAAGCATCTCAAATTCACTGCCGACAAACCACACTGAGCCCAGGAGGAGAATTGCAGATCAGGACATCCCATTCCTTTCTGAGTTCTGAGGGGAGGTTTTTCCTTTGCATACCTCTCCCCAGAGCTGTACTGTTGCCATCTGAGCTGGATGCTGCCAAAATACTTCCCCACATTGAGGACTGAGGACAGCACAGACAACTGACATCAGTTGATGTGAGATACTCTGATAAAACTGCTGTGAAGGGTAGGTATGTACCCACGGGTTTCCAGCCTGTCATGGAGTAATCATGGCTACCCAGCTTGGAAAACCTAGAGCAGATAGATATTTGTGAAGATAGCTGTGCTGATCCCCATGGTCCTGGTATTAAACTGCTGGTAAAACTCCAGGCTAGCCAGTCTCGGGTCATCTCGGGTCATCATCATTCTCATTAGAATCAGAAAATCAATCATAGAATGGTTTGTGTTGGAAGAGACCTCTTAAGGATCATCTGTTTCCAACCCCCCTGCCATAGATAGGGACACCTCCCACCAGACCAGGTTGCCCAAAGCCCCATCCAGCCTGGCCTTGAGCAGTTCCAGGGATGGGGAATCCACAGCTTTTCTGAGCAATCTCAGTGCCTCACCAGCTTAAGAATAAAGAATGTCTTCCTAAGAGCTAACCTAAATTTCCCCTCTTTTAGTTAAAATTGTTTCCCCTTGTCCTACTACCATGTAAAATGCTGATCTCTAAGTGGCTATGCTACAGTGAAACTATTTCATTAGCAGTCAGAATCCAAGTGCCATGAAATATTCAAAGTCCTCTCTTAGCAGCCACTCAATTCCCAAAATGCAGAGAAACATTCTCACAGGGCTCTCAGAGGCAGGGACTTGGGGCTTGGTGTTGGTTCTGCTGCTCTGAGTGCTTCCAGAGCTGGGTTAGGACTCATGCAGAAGGTGCTGGAGGACTCCCATAAGCAGTGCCAAGTCTCCCATACCAGCAACAGAGGAACTGAAGCCCAAAGCTGTTGAGAATTAAGTGGAGTACTGCTGCTGGCAGCAGGAGATGGTCAGTGCCTGTGAGCCTGAGACACCTTGTGCGTTTTTGTTCTGTGTTTCTTTTTTTTTTACCTTCCTTTTCTTCTCCCTGTGCTTGTGATTCCATCTGCAGGAGGAACTTCTGCCTTTCATTTACAGCTCCTCTTTATTTACAGCCCTGGGCCAGCACTATGGCCAAAGCCAGCAGGAATGGTTTTGCTCAATGGAGACATGACAGGGAAAAGTTTGGCTGCTTATTTACCCATGCAACAAGACCTTCTGCAGCCCCTGAGCTGAACTGATTTGCACCTTCAGAACTCCATTACAATTGGTTCATCCCCACGCATCCAAGTGCATCAGCATTAAGCTGTCAAGGGTCAATGAAGAGACCAAGTGAACATGCTGTGATGGGCATGGCAGAGCTGCCAGCCCATCTGTGTTGGATTCAAATTCTGGGAGAAGAGAGGAGTCAGTGATGAAATCAAAGCTTTTCTCTCTGGGGATCTGAGCAATCAAGTGAATGAAAGAGTTTCTCTGCCCATTCTGGCTTTTGGATCAGGCCCTTGTTTAGGTGCTTAGTGCAGGAATTTGGCCGGGTAGCTTGGCCTCCTCTACTCTGAATGTGATTTTCATCCAACTCATCAATAAAATGGAGTTCAAGGACCTCACTGCAGCCCCAAATGACTGCCCAAACCATATTGCCCAAAGCAATGCTGAGTAAAATGTCCCAGTGCTCAGAGCTGTTGCTGCTTGTCACCAAGCACGAGCCTGACCAGTGGGACAGGAGCAACTTCAATGAATGCAAGTGAATTATCTTAGTGAAAAAGATGATTAAGAGTCATTCCTGGATACTCTGTGCTTTTCAGATGTGTCTGAAGATAATGAGTTTGGATCCCAAAATGCTTTACAGAAATGACACCAAATTCTCACCCCTCTTGCATCCCTCAGTTCGCAACCGTGACTCCTGATTTACACAAGCTGGAAGCTGGAATTTGACTTCAGAAGAATTCCTTTACTTTCAGCCTGGAACTGTTTACTCCCTTTTTGTATCAGTGAGAGATCAAATCCAATCCTGTTAATTAGTCACTCAAGGTTTCAGTGAATAAACTCTTAAACAATTATTATTAACCATGGAGCAATTAGAATATAAAAATTAAAAGACTTTCTCAAGGTCTAGAGGTGCAAGGTGCAATGCTAACATTAGGCTGTAGATATTTCTATCCAGCTGAGACCTGTATGGCTCTGTGTCCCTCTGATAAGCAGTGTGAAATATAACCATGTTTAGGGCTTGAAAAAGAGCAGTAAAGGAATTCTAGGCTGTGACTGAATTCTAGGGCATTAATTTGAAATTATTTTTTAAAAACAGGGCTATATGCAGCAGCATCGTTGCTGCAGTTTTGGAATGAAAAAGGGATTCCAAACAAGCTCAGAAGATGAAACATCTGATGTTTATTTTTTTTGTTGGGTTGGATTGTGGTGGGGTTTATTTTTGGCTGATCAATGGGCAGTTGCCAGTTGGTTTATAGAAAGGAAAATGAAGTTACAAAGAAAGCAGAGGAGTGGACACTGCTTGGCTCCATTGCAGAGATTGAAGGGTTTCTTTTTGATCACCATCTCCATTCCTTCTTCCATCAGCATGGTGTTTAAATAAGGCAAAAAACCCTATAGGATTTTTGAAGGAATCATATACTTTTGGGGTTTCTGAGACCTGGGAGTGCCAATGTGTGTCACTATGAAGTGCGTTTCATTCTGTCTACACAGGTTCGTGGTAGCACTTGGTTTGGTTAAAGGTCATTGGGAACACATGTGGTAGAAAAGCACAGAGCCTGACAGCAGCCCATCTTCCCTGCAAGGTGAAGGGTCTGAGCTCTCTGACTGTGTAAAACACCTTCCTCTGCTGTGCCATCCTCTCTGCCTTCAAGTAGCTCATTGGGCTGAAGAAGGTGTTGGACTGGGCACAGCTGTCTCTGCACCAATGGTGAAAGTGCCGAATTCTTGGTGATAAAGACCACAGTCCAGGGCTCCATGACTCTCCAGGCAGCTTTGCACTTTTCACACACCAGTATTTATGCTGGATGGGACTGTAATGCTTCTCAATTGTAGATGACCCTAGAGGAGCAGGAGACCAAGCCCTTGGCCTCGTGTGCATTCATATCAATCTGGAGTGACTCTGGTGGGATTGTAACTAGCTGGTGTTACAGGGAGTAGAACTAAATCCCAATCTGGTACTTGGAGTCAGACATCTCAAAATCCAGAGCTGCATAGAATTCAATGTTTTTTTTCAGTCAACGAGCTTTTACCCTGTTCCCAAAGCCAGTATTTATACGCTGGTGTGATGAAATACAGTTACAACTGATCTTTTCATTTCCCCTAGATATCTATAAAGTTACAAACCATGGCTTTCCTGGGCCAACAGACCACATCTTCCACCTCCTTTTCTCTGGAAGTCCTCAGACTTTGCTCCCTTGCACGGTGTTGCATTGTGTTGAGAAGCACTGGGTTCAAAACCCTACTTCTTTCTAGCACACTGCTGCAGAATCACAGGGATAAGATATTCACTGGGACTGGAAACTGTGTAGCAGGTCTGTATGGGAAATTAATGCCCATAGTGTTCTGAAGGCCAGGCCTTTAGGACACAAAAATTGACATCAGTAGAGCGCTTGGCAGTTTATACCCCAGTTTTGTGGATGCTGTAAACTTGTACATAGAGGAAATCTGAAGAGCACATTCAAAAAGCAAAAAGTCACACATTTTTTTATACTCTGTGGATAATAAATCAAGCTTAAAAACAAAAACAAAAACTTTTGAATTCAAGAGTGCATTTTTCATACTCTGTTTCAAACACAGCACAGGCTGTCCTTGTTCAGTAGCTGGTGCCAACCAACTCTTTGGTGACTCTGAAAACTCATTCAGACTGTAAGCCCCCCTATTCTGCCCTCCTGTAAATATGCTTTGACAGCAAAGAGTGATGAAAACTGGCTATGAACAGGGAATCATTGTTAAGCCACATTTCTGTGGATTTTTATGTACCTAGGTGCTCATGATGTATTTGGAACAGGCCTGCTTGCTTGGCACAGGTGAAATCTCCACCTTGTTTCATGGCCTTTTGCCTGATGTTATTTATTTTGTTCTGACTCTGTACAAATGCAATGAAATGGCTATTTTTTTCCCTTTGTACTTGGTTCATCTCCTTGCTTCAGAGGAGGTTCTTCTCTGTGGTTGACACTGCTGAAAACAAGCAATAAAACCATTGTGAAGAAGTCATGTCTAAGATATTCCAACTGGTGTTTGAATTCATTTTTCTCAGTTCTGAAGAAGACACAAAGGTGGTGGAGAAAAAAAGCCATTCTATGAAGAAGAAGCCATCCTATGATTCTCTGATTCTGTGGTCCAGATTGTTTGAATCTAAGAGGTAACGAGCCTAGAGTTATGCATAACAATCTTCAATCATAGGATCAGAAAGGCTGGAAAAGACCTCTACAGTCATCTAGTCCAACCATCCAACCATCAATCCATCCCAATCACATCCTGTAAACCATTTCCCTCAGTGCCACATCCTCATATTTCTCAGCATCGCCAGGGACAGTGACTCCACCACCTCCCTGGGCAGCCTGTGCCAATGCCTACTTTTCCTAATATCCAATCTGAACCTCTTCTGGCACAACTTAATGGAAAGAAGTCTGATCCCCACCCTGCTACAACCTGCTTTCAGACAGTTGGAGAGAGCAGTAAGGTCTCCCCTGAGCCTCCTCTTTTCTCCAGACTGAACAATCTCAGGAATGGGGTGACCCAAGAGGTTGGTTGCAGTAATTTCTCTAACTCACTCTCCTCCATCCCTCTGCTCACCTAACTCAACCCCAACCCTTTTGTCCAGGCTTGCCCCCATCTCTCTCATGCTCCATTCTCACCTCTTTGTACTCCAGTGCCTTTATTTCCCAGCTCCTCAAGGGACCAAGCAGTTGGGGAAGACCAGGCTACACAGTCATGCTCTGCTCACACGTCCATTGATCCTCCTTTGAGAACATCTGTGCCAGAAGAAGACGCAGTACCAACCAGATCACAGAGTACCACATGTGATCCCAAAAACCACCACAAAGAAAGCCACAACACAGCACGATCTAGATGGCTGAATGTCTTTTGGGGGTGAGAGTCACACATGATGGTGATAGCCACACTATTACAAAATGATGGCACTTTTGCCATATGGTGTTAAATCATTTCTGTATTGTAGGTGTGCATACCTTTGCACGCGTGTAATTGTTGCAACTGTAGAGTTGGACACTGGAATATCCTTCTGAAACATATTTAATGACATGGGGCATCATCCATTGCAGTGCAGTTTCCAGATCAGCAGATCCAGACTTCAACTTTGCATCCTCCTCTCCTGCTTTCCCATGAGTGTCACATCTGCCTCTGCATGATGTGTTTCATTCTTGCTGTGTGCCCAGTTAAGTAGTGCTATCTTTTCAGGTCTTTATTACTCAGAACAAAGCTTCAGACTTCCTCTGCTTTGGAGAAATGCCTAGCAGGCAAATGCAAGCTAACACTAATTATTCTTACAAAAGGCACATTATTTAATGCACTTGAATATTAGACAGTGGAAAATATATTGCAGTGAGAAATCAATGAGCTTTTCCTTGTCCATAGGTTCAGTTTCACAGCTCACCTCCTCCTTAAGCTGGTTTACACCCATTGTTGACATGGTTGATAAAGCCCAAGCTTGGGATGGCAAGTCTTCTTTTCTGTGTGGCTTAACCATTTTCTTTTGAAAGCAAAAGGTTTAATGCTCTGGAGCATCTTGAGAAGCAAAGACATTGCATACGGACTATTTACTGTATCCCTCTGTGGATTAAAACAGAAATCAGAAATCAGAAAAAGCATCATACCAAGGCCAAGCTCAATCAACTGCATTTGTTGTGTCGATAGAAGCAATGGTGACCACATACTGACAAAAATATCTTCCATGTGAGTAGCTCAAATCACTACCCAGAAATAATTAATGTAAGCAGCTTTGATGAAAGTCATCTAAGAAGTCCAGGGCAAAACTCATCACTAAACCCCATCCTTAAATTGCTGCGTGCCCTCTGTGCAAGGGTCGCCCCTCCTGGTTTATAATGAGGGTAGCATTGCTTTCCTCAGACACTCGCTGTATTTAGAATTTGATAGAATATGTGACCACCAATATCTGGGATTCTTGAGCTTGGCTTTGAGAGCTTCCTCGTGTAAGTTCAGCAGTGAAGTGGCTCTTCATGGCTGCAAAAACATCATTCTCAATTAAAAAAAAAAAAGAGAGACATGATTAAAAATGGGCAATGACATATTTTTCCCTTGATCCCCTGTGGTTTCCATGGCAAAATACTACAATGACGACATCTGTGATCTCCACAACAATACAGCAATTTCCTCTGTGGTGAATCAATTTTAGCTGTTAGATTACCTTCCCTCCACATTCAACCAGTTGCTTCTACTCTCTCCGTGCAATCCATAGAGTCCAGTTGTTTTCAGACAAGCTTAGAAAGGTTTTGGATTGTCTGAGAATCACAGGGGAGCGTAGCACAGGGTGCCCAGGCATTGTGTCACTGCTATTATACTGTCCACACTCAAAGTCTTAACACCTCCTCCTCCAACACCTCTCACAGAGGATTCATTCCCACCAGTATAACTCCCTGTGCAATTAACTTCTTGCTGGATCAGATGAACCAAACTAGGCAAGTTGAAATGTCATCTAGAATAAGCATTTCCCACATAGTAGTATCTTAAGAACCAAGTTGGCCTCATAGCCAAAGACCAGAGTAGGAAAGAGTTTTGTGTGTGTGGCATTAGAGCTCCCCATCAACGTGCTTAGTGATGAACCCTTCTCCCACAGCCCATCTCTGCATACTATTAATTGAACTTCTCCTCTCAAGGATATCTCTACTCTGCCTACTTGAGATCAAGGACTTGGACCATTATCACACACAGCCTAAGAGTACAGGAACTGACATCTGTTCTGCTCTGGACTTTCAGAACAACTCTACAAGACACACACTTATTGCATATTGACCAGGACAGAAGGAGGGAAATGAAGAAAAACAGACCCTAACTTGTAAGTCTGAGAGTTACAAAGCTTGTTGGACAAACAAGCTTAAATTATATTGTACAGCACTTACTTATCCAAGAACTAACAGAACAATTCAGCTTACGACAGCAGTACCTTGATGGTTTAACGTCCTGGGTGACAAGTGTATTTTCTCCTACTTTTTTCAGCTAAAAACGTTGGTAAAAGGAGATTCTAAACTGGTTTTCTAGCCAAGAAGCTGCATAAGTGAAAACAGCAATAGAGCATTTTGCACTTTTCCAGCGGATGACATAAAAGGCCTCAGAAACAGAGAGGTGTGGGCAGGACCTGGGCAATGCTTTAGAACAGTGCCATATCAACACCCACGTCTGTATATCCTTCCCTGCCTTCTGATAAGTGGTGGCACCCAATTATTACCTTTTGCCTGTATCCACATGAGAATTTCATGTTACAAAGGAAGGAAAGTACTGGCAGCAGGAGACTGCCAAGAATCTGCCTAGTCCAACACTTGCAGGTTTACGTTGCTGGGATGCCTAATCAGTAGCTGTTCCTTATCAGCTACCTAACTCTAAGCTCTCTAGCATGAAATAGCTAGAAGCCATAGCATGTCTTTACATTTTGCTTGCTCCCATCTAATTATTATGAGCATCTGATAGAAATGCAGCTTCTGTCTGCTGTGTTGGAGGAAGTTCTTACAGAAGACTGCATGCAATGTGATTTCTGGTTCGGATTACATGCAGCTTTTCATTTCATCCCATCATATACGACCCACTAAGTCAGTACTTGCGTGATCTCATCCTCTGCTAAACTCCACTCTGTATGTATCTCACTCGATTTACAGATAAGAATCTAAACAGATGACTGCTTTGGAGTTATTCCAGCAGGACTCTTAGATTTTGGATGAAATGCCATTTGTTTCGGCCTATGATGGGAGAAGGTCCACATAAATCTCACAGCTCTCAGAGATGTCCCTCAGACAGCAGTAATCACGAGTGCACATTACTCAGCCTGGTCTTCCCACTGCCAAATCACGTCTGGCTTTGTCCCCTTGGCTGAGTCTGAACTCACCCCTTCCTTGCTTCGTGCTCATCACATTTCCAAGGATCTGTTTGTAAATGAAAAGATTATTTGTGGTCACAGTCTTCTCTGTTCTGGGAAAGGATACTGACCAATTTTCTCCTTTCCCGTTTACACGACTGGCCAGGGACAAGCAGTTCTGGAGTGGGTTACTGCCACTGTGGCCAGGGATGGACAACAAAGCTTGGAATCAAAATGGTGGAGACTCCTGAATGCTGGGTTCTCACCAACTTCCCCATGTCAGAGGAAATCTTTCATCATTTGTGATGGTTAATAGGACTTGTGAGAATAACTGACTGCACTTGTTTGGCTGCTGAGGACCGAAGGGAAGAGGAAAAAAACGCAGCATGGTTTATTTGTAGAAAGCATTAAAATATACATGCAGTGGCTTCTTTTTTCATTCTCCCTGGAAAAGAGAAACCTCAAAATGCCATTTGAATAAAAAACAAAAACATTTGTGATGTGAAGGAGAACATTTTCACTTCTGCCTTTTGTAATTACAAAAAAGAAAAAGGAAAAAAAAATAAAAATCAAGATAAACTCAAATACACTTGCAGAAAGAATAAAAGGCAGCACTGCCTCCCTTCTGCTAACTCAGCTCATTGCCAAAGCAACCAGGTAGGGTGAGCACACCATCCTGGAACTGCAAGATCAAGTCCTTCTACACTGTGCATGGTTGAATAAGGCTACTTTATATTCTTGAATATTAAAAAAAGAAGAAAAAAATAGGAATTTGAAAGCCTTCAGTTCCTTTCAGTTGCACTGACATGACTTTCTGTAATGGGAAGAAGTCAGGGCTTGTGTTCTCATGCACCCCATCTCTTTTCCAGCATGCTCATTTCTAACAAGCCTGGGGAGTAACGCTCCATTTCAGCAGGCCGTGGCAGTAGCATGTCTTTTCTTTATATACAGTCCTCTTTCCTCATGTAGGACATTACTTGTTTGTTGAAATTATTTATTCGAGCTGGGCAAGACTGAAAGTGTTGAACTAAGAGTAGCAGTGTACAGAACAGCATAATCCAAAGACCCGGAGCTTGGGCTGCCATCTCAGAGTTTTACATGGGTGAGGTTAGTAACTCTGTCTAAGGTGGCAACTTGTAAAGCAAATTAAACTTTTTCAAAGGCTTAGCAAATATAATTTATCACAGTAATATTTCTAACATGGATAATGTTTTCAAAATGATGATCAAAATTAATTCTTGCTGCTGCAATATCCTACTACATCGTCTCGTTAATTCTACACACACAGTGATTAATAGGTGTGCAATTCATAACACACAATCCTTGTGACAAATTAGAAGCATAAGGGTCACATCTATGGAAGTAAGCAGTGATAACAGTCAGTGGGTACCTTTTATAATGTCAAAAATAGATACACATAATTTAGCAGCTCTCATTATTCAAATGTCAGTCTAATTATACTGCAGAATGTAAATTAATGCAATATTGTTCGGAGAGCTGCCCAGATCCATAGTAATATCCCAGTTCTGGAATTGCCCAACCCTTAAACAAAGGTGAACAATATCAATATCATCTGAAGTGCTATGGCCTCTTCACCATAAAACAAAATAAATTTTAAAAGGCTTTTTAGGTATCACATAGTCAAAGAGCAAGATAATAATTAGTCCAGCGAAGGGGAGATTGCTAGGGAGCATTTCAAGCAGGTGCCAAGTGGATCATATATACTCAACTAGAGCATCTCTCTTGAAGCCCAAAAAGGACTCAAAAGGCAAAGGAGCTGAGAAGTGCTGAGAAGTGCAGCACAGTGTGACACACAGGTAAGAAGCACTTCAGCAGTGAAGATAAATGGCAGTCCTTATTATTGTAGAAAGAAACTGGGTGCAGAAACTCATTACCAAAGTTCTTCCCGTTCTTGGAAAGCAAATAAAAGTTGGTACAATGCTACCCAGTGGGAGAACAATACAGATTTCAACCATTCTGAATTACAATTTATTCCACTTAAATCTATTCTGACCTTCTCAAGCACAAATAGTTCACTTGCATAGATTTGGTTTCTTCGTATAACCTTAACAGGACAGGTAAAAAATCCTATCATCAGCCTAGGGGATGTATTGACAGATCCTATTCAACCTCAGGTTGAGTTTCACCTTCCACCCAACCGTGCTGCAAAGCCATTGTCTCTGTGGGGACAAGAAGTTGAAAAACTACATTGCATTGCACATAGAGGATCAAAGTGGGTCAGAGTGTGAAAAACTACTGTCAGCTTTGTAAATAGAAAGCAAAAAGCCATTGTTAATGTAGTATTGACTTTCTGGGTGGAACTTCTTTCGCCCAGTACCTATTATACAGTTGTTAGTGTCAAAGCCACTCAACTGAACTCCTTTCCAGGGACCTCTTGTCAATCCAGTGAATTCTCTTTAGGGGGATATTCATCTATCCAGGTGTAGCAGATGAATTGAGGCAGCTGAGAGATGCAATACACTCAAATAACCCCAGCTTATCTGAATTAGGACTCCAGAACTAAATACAGAGCAGACACTGAAATGACCGATTCTCCTGTTTGAAAGGAGAAGGTCCATCATACAAAGATCTCTTTTCCCAGTCTGCACTTCATGTAAATTCTCAGATTTCGAGATGCACAGTGAGTGTGAACTGCTCTGCAAAGGTCCGAGGCGATGGCTACAAAGGCATTGCCAAGGGAAACCTGGACATTCAATGAATGGCACCCAAAGCTCCCCTTGACAATACAACTTCCCTGCTTCAGAGAACACAAAAAATCAGTAACAAGCTCTCATGAACAAGAATGTGCATTCTAAGAGGAAATTCAATCAAGATGATGATGAAGATGCTATGAAAATCATTTCAATTCAAAAACAGAGGAAAGAGGCAACAATTATGGCTTTACTTGAAATACAAACCTGCAATTTTTGCAGGACATACAATGTTCTTTCTTTTAATTTATACATTATTTTTCATTTCTTATTTTCTCTGTTAATGTTTAGTACAAATTGTTACAATAAGAACCTTTTCATAACTACTGAACATGGGAACCTTGAATATTATATAAAAAAATACACTTCAGTCCAGAAAGAACCTTACTCTTGTTAAGAACATAATTACCCTTACTATGTCAGCACTTACTTTGTAATTAGAATATTTATTGAGTTTTTCAGAAAAAGCAGAGAACATATTTTCCACCTCCAGTAGTATATTTCATACTTCTAACTTTGGTTCATTGCCAGTACTCTTTAAAACCATCTTTTAGGCAACTTTTGTTCATCAGGGAGTGAATCTGACCATGGCTTCAGGAAAGAGATGTTAGCTGGGATGAAAAGCTCACCAGATGATCATTAAAGTGGTCATCTTCCTTGTAAGCCATACCAAATTCTTTCTCTCCACAAAGAGAATGAGAACAAAAAACACACTTACATGTATATTCAGCTTCCTTACTAACAGAGTTTTAATTTTTGTCTTCTGCAGGGTTGTTAGGGAGGCTTTAGTTCAATGTGTTGAAATTGCAGCTGTTTATATTTAAATTATTTATGCATCCAGCCATGTACATTGTGAATAAATGTCTTATTTGGTTGCAATACAAGTTTCATTTCATTTGCTGGTTGATTTAGCATGAAGAAACCTTCCCTGCAGGGCTGCTTCACAATAAATTGCTATTGGCAGATAGAAATGTCAGGCTTACCCTCCAGATAGGAGCAACAACAAATCAGACCTTTGCTTGCTCCAGTTTTCCTCCTGCATGAGAGATGTGTGTCCTTCTGCTTCCTTCTATCTGGACTCAAATGTAGAGTCATACTGGGGCACTTCTTCACGTTTGAATTTCATGACCACTGATAACTGAAGCAATGCAACCCAGGGTTTGTGAAACTAGCCAAGAACGGACCAAATTTCAACTATACTCTGAATCTACTGGAGCTGAAGCCACGGCGTTTTGATTTTCTGGACTTATAACTAAAGATCTATTAAAGTCACCAGAGATTTGATTAATAGTTAATTGATTAATAATTTGATTAAGCAATGCAGCAAATCTGCAATCATTTCATCTCAAGCGGGCGGCTAAAATTCATCAGATTAATTACATATCTGATGGCAGGCTTACACTGTGCCCAATGCCACATGAGAGACCGAAGGTGTTACGGACATCTACACGAGAACAAAAGATGTAACACAGGATTTACAGCACATACCCATCATATTGTAAAAGCAACATTAGTCCTGGAAGGGAAACCCACAGCAACTACAGCAGCTCTAAGACTCTATGTTTAGGCAGCTAGACCTCACCTGAAGTTCCTACTCCTCATCTTGAAGCTTATTGGGACTATCTCAGCTCGAGGTATCAACAGTGCAGGTGTCTAAAGCTACACCAGGCCAATTCATCCTCTGTTTCATATCTTGATTTACTGTGACATCAAACTGTGTGCACTGAAGAGACTTTTAGGTGCAGAATTTATCAGTCCATATTTTAATTTACTGACAGGCACAACTCAGGGCAGCCTACGGGTAATGCTAGGGCTTCAAAGCTTCCAAAGGGAAAAAAGACTTAATGGTGTCATTTACATCACATTTATATCACACAGAGGTTCAAAGAGCATTGCTGTTAAGGTCTCAATTGGGTGGTAACAGCCAGTGGACAAATAATGGTTGCTAATAGGGCTAAGATAGAAATCTAATGGAAAACATAAAGAGAGCAAGTTCACAACCTGAAGTATAAAAAGTCAGCCATGCCTCACTGCTTTCTGCCCCTCTGTTTTCACCTCTTTTCCCCATGCTCTGGGCCCATGCATTCTTTACCCCAAGGTACCTTCTAACAGCATCATCTGGGAACATGAGATATTCACCTGCTGAGCCAAGAGGCAGAAGAACAGGGGCTGTAAGCAGCCTGTCGTGCTGTTTACCTCTGAGATAAGCAAGGTGGCTCTATGTTTGCAGCAGAAGTCTATTTTTGTTTGTCCTGCGTCAGTCAGAAATGTAAAGGAGCAGTTCTGCTGGCTGGCCAAACCAGCCTTCCTTTCTGTGCAAACAGCTGGACAAAGGAAATGGCATTTGTTGAAGTCACGGCAGCTCGTTAAACTGTGACCTGATGTGAAAACACGAGGGATTATCAGATAGCTTTTTATGGGTTGGTTTGTCAGTATGTTTTTAATTTCCCTGGGTCCCATGCAGTACTGAGAAACATCACACTCTTCTTTCTGGGCAGTTGCAAAGGTGCATTTGAAGGCCTCATTATTAATTCATTTTACATCCATTAGTGACAAAGCCTTCTTATTCCTGGCCATGGGAATCACCTGTGTCCATACAGACATGCAAAGCCATCATTTTTTTAGTGAGAATCAGGAGTGAGCGTAATGATTAATGCTAGTTGAGTGCTTTGTACTTACATCCATGAACATCTAAATGGGGTTGGAATGGATCTTTAAAGCCTATCTAGTCCAGCTCCCCTGCAATGAACAGGGACATCCACAGCTAGATCAGGTTGCCCAGGACCTGATCCACCCTGGCCTTGCAAGTCACTGTGACAGACTTTTTCCTTATAGCCAAAGAATTTTTCCTTATATCCAAGACTTATTCCTTACATCCTGTAGCTGGGCTGCAGGACAGTGGACCAATGCTATTGTGGTCTTTGCACTGTATATCTATCTTGACAAATGGAGGCACCAGAAAAAAAAAGAGGTTGGAAAAATAAAGATTACAGTAACAGGACATGCTTTGGAGAAGACTCAGTGTCATAGAATCATAGAATCACTTGTGTTGGAAGAGACCTTAAGGTTATCTAGTCCAACTCTCCAAGCCAATGATCTCAGTTTATTCTGTGCTTCGTTTACAATGCTAAGAGACTCGTCAGTATGAATAGTGATGCAGTGCAGAGCTTCCAAGCCAGCAGCTTCAAAATAAGTGCTCCTTTCTTTATGTATAGGGAAACTGAGGCTTGTGCAGTGACGTGGCATAGACTATATAAACATAAAAGTGAAAAAGCAAAGTATGAGCCACCACAGCTCATCCAAGCAGCATCTGACCTGTTCATCACATTATCCTGCACTGTGGCTCAGCAAGGGACCAGGTAAAATCTCTCTCCATAAAGAGGGTAACTCCTGCAGTAATCAAAGAATCCCACACTCATAGAATGGCTTGGGTTGGAAGGAACCCCAAAGAACATCAAGTTCTAATCCTCCTGCCACAGGCAGGGCCACCAATCTCCATATCTAACAATAGGACCAGATTGCCCAGAGCTCCATCCTACCTGGCCTTGAACACCTCCAGGGATGGGGCATCCACAGCCTCTCTAGACAGCCTGTTCCAGCACCTCAACATTCTCATAGTAAAAAGCTTCCCCTCACATCCAATTTAAACCTTCCCTCCTTGAGCTTCAAATGAACAGATGCTTGCTAGTTAACAAAGCACAGGGGAAGAAAAAAGTTCTCCTTCATTCTGGGATGCTATGGAAATAGGGATGCAGAAAAAGGACAATGAGATAAATACGCTTTGATCTCTTTTTTCTAGTACTGTCAGCTCTCAAATGCCTATAACAGCTGCCCATCCCTCCTCCTCGTGTAGGCTGCCAAGGCTCTGCACATCTTCAGCAAGGAGAGAGCAGCATCCTCTGCATAATAATGCCTTACAGCTTCCAGAGGAGTTGGCTGTGGTGAGGAGATGTGTCTAGCAATGTGCTTTTCGTTTCTGCTACGCACAGAGGGAGACTTACCTTGCACCTGCTGGGACATCACCTCATTGAATCCCTCCGAGTGCAGATGCTTGAGTTCAGCCTTATCACTGCATCATGCTCTGAAGCTGGTGACTTTATCTGCTGCATCTATTTGGTAAAAATTTCTTCCAGTGTTAAATTTGAAAATGCAGCTGAAGATGTATAGAGACGTGGATCTGTCAGAGAACGTCCAGGGGAGGGCCACAGAAATGATCCAAGGGATGGAACATCTCCCTGTGAGGACAGAATGAGAGCGCTGGAGAGGAGGAGGCTCTGAGGTGATCTGAGTGCAGCCTTTCAATATCTAAAGGGGATCTGCAGGAAGGAAGGGGACAGACTCTTCTATCTGTGGTGATAGAACAAGGAGAAATGGCTTCAAGCTCAAAGAGGGGAGATTTAGGTTGGATATAAGGAAAAAAGTTGTACACTCCTGGAGGAAGGCATGGGCAAACTGGTGAGCAACTTGCCTCATGCTGAGCAAGACTGAGCCACACCGAACCAAGGAGCAGAATACCTTTAGTGCCAGATCCTTCCTTTAGGGTAGAACACATCCCTCCAACCCTGCTGCACACATGGGAGGATTACAGAGTAACACCAGCATCCCAAAATCCCAGCTCCCCCAGTTTTGACATACCTTGCATTGCACAAGGACCCCCACAAGCTCACATTGGTCCATTCATTTCTTCCCACCATTACTGGGCACATTATAAAAGCTATTGCTGCCTTCTTTCTGCACCACTGATAAAATTTCAGGGCAGCTGCAGCTTCGCCCATCACTTGCAGGCAAACCTGGAGCTGAGGCAATTGTGCTTTCATTGCTGAGCATGGAAATCCTCTTTGCTTCCATTTAAGCAGTGGAAATGGTTATTGCTCCTTCAGCCTGTCTGCTGTCTGCATCCCTCACGAGGCCAGGGGAGCTCCGAAGGGTCAGTTGTGAAGGAGCAGGGCAAGGATGCAAATGAGATTATCCACAGGGCAGCTTTCACAAACAAGGGGATATCAACTGTGCTCTTTCCCAAGGGAGGGCAGGTGGTTTTTGGAGCACTGATTCAGTGCAGAGCCAAGGCCTCGCAAAGCACTTCGGTGCTTCAGTCAAATGCTTTGACATCAGTAAGTGTTAAAACTATTTCCTCATCTGTGCTGGTAAATTCGTGCAATGCCACCAGATGCTTACAAGCATTGAGAGAGGTGGCATCCTGCTCAGAGCCTCAGCTCTGCGTCCTCAGCTTCTCACTGGTGGGCTTCCACCCACCAAATGGTGCAGCCATGTCCCAAATCTCTTCCAGCAGACTCAGTGCAGAGGAAAGCTTGCTTTGCTGCTGCAGTGACCCACTTTCCTGCTGTATTTTGCTGGCTAACTCTCAACTCACGGCACCCTCAGGGACAAGCAATGAACAAGTGAGAAGTCCAGCTCCAGAGGCTGAGTTGCTTAAAAGTGGGATTCATTTCCTCCACCTGTGGTGCTCTAAAAGTCTACAAACTTTTTAGGCCATCTCTGGACCAGACAGAGCTGCCCACCTGCCAACTTGCCATGAGCTCTACCAGACCTCAGCTAGGGCAGCTGAGTGATACACCAGAACCATCTGACTCCCTCCGCTGGCTCTAGCAAGAGCTTAGAGCCCTAAAAATTTACTTTGGGCTGGACAGTAAGGTATCTGACAGGTATAGATGTCTGAAACCTATCCAAAATAATCAGTCTGTTACCTTTTTCCACCCAGTCCTGGAATGCACTCTCTGATCTGCATCCCAGACAGAAGGCTCAGCCCTGTGGGTCACAGCTCAGGAAAGCAAAGATTCGTTTATGAGTTGTTTTCCAAGCTGAGTTGTTTTCTGAGCTGTGCAGCAAGACTTCAAAATGCAAAGTGCAGTTGCCTGAGAAGGCTCTTCAATTGACCTGTAATTTTTTATTTATTTATTTATTTTTGCTTGTTACTGCTATCTATCTAAAACTCTGGTTAAGAATGGAAGATAAATTAGCCATAGACACTAGCATAGGCAGCTAGAGCAATTGCCCTCACAAATAAACCAAGTAAAGCTGCAGTCAGGTCAAGAAAAGTTCAGACAAGCATGAGAAGCATCCCTCCCCAGACTCTGAAAAATCACTGGGAAGCTCACGGTCTTTTAGTAGCAATGGCAGTACTGTATCACAGAGTTACGTGGTTACGTACTGTGCCTTTTTCAAAATTTTTTTTCCTCTAATTTCCCTATTTTATGCCTTCCAGACCACTTGTCTTTGATGATTTTTAATCAAAAGAGACAGTTCATGGATGTCAGCTGCACGCACGGCACTAATTGGAGCACTGGCTGAACTTTGCAGTGATGTCACAGGCACCTCAAAGGAGTGCTTTGGCCAAGTGGAAGCTTAAAAGCTCTCAGTAGACACCTCATGCGTTTTTTTGATCCATCCACGGTCGCTACAGGGAACTTTGTTGAAGAATAATAACCACAGATCTATCTGAATAGATAGATCACAGCAGACAGATAGATGCATCTGGTGTAACTCACCTGAAGAGACATAGAGCCCTCGGCCCAAGGTCCTCCTCTTGAAACACTCTCCACTAACACACTGAGTTAATGAAGAACTACTCTGGCCAACAATGTGATTCAACATATCTTAGCCAATCTATGTGGTCCTCTGTGTTCTCTGTGAGCTTCCTGGCTTGGACTCACCACTGGTTCTAATATCTCTTCATGAACTCCTTCTCATAGAGTTGTATCCTGCTATGCCCTGAATCCTTCTCACCTTCTTGAATGGATAACAAAGAATATCCTCAGATAGCAAGATCGATTAGCAAAAGTCACATTTCAGAAGACAGTGCAGGTACCAAAATTAGCACTGACATTTCCCTCTCTATTTATGACTCCAACCATTGAAGCAATGGCAATCACTTTTTGCTGGTTTGGTTAGTCAGTTCTTGGCAAGATACAGCACTTAAAAGTGCTTACTCAAACAAAAAACAAAAAAATCTACCTTGATATTTTTTACACCTGGCTTTGGGTTGTCTCAACATCTAACCATACCCACCAGGTGTTAAGCATTGTCTGACCATTAGTCTTGATGATCTTCAATTAAGGATAAGTAAATCAACCTGACCTGTTGGGAATCCACCCCAAATCATTTCCCAAGGAGCTCACTAAGACGTCCTTCTTTTCACAGAGTCATAAACAAGCAACCAGACTGCTTTAAGCTTATCTACTGGTTAAAGATAGCAATAATTATTCTACCTTCTGCACCCTAGTTCAAACACAGCAGCCACAGGGCAATAACCCTTATCTCCACTCCAGCTGTAAGGCAGAAATAGTCTTGGAGGAATGCCTGGCAAGAAGTCTCTCCACTGGCCTCATTAGAACTTGGACCAAATAGAGGCTAATCTTCAGATATTCCCCTACAGAGTTACACTCTTAAATGATTCATATAAATGAGGTACATACATTAAATTTATAATGCCACAGGAATCAACACACAAGCGTAAGGGAAAGCTCTTTATTGAAGCAACCTGGGCAAAATCCTTATTCTCCTATGGGGAAAAAAAGTCCTAAGGGATTTGGGATAAAAATGATTCTTCAAAGTGCACATTCAAAGAAAGGTAGAAGAATCATTTTGAATGTATCTGTGACATCTATTATTCCATAGAAAATTTATCATATTTGGTGCATTTGTAAATATATTCAAGGCAATGATTAAGCATTTTCATGACTATTTTACAGCCTGAGCTGCTCCGGAATTAAGCTGAATTCTGCAAAGTGACTTTCTTGTCAGAGGAAAAAAGGTATAGAAGTACTCAGTATTGTTTAAAAGTCAATTGTTTTGACAGCCCAACCTTCCACCAAAAGTTGGAGAGCCTTGATATATCTTAACTTGTATATGAACCTCACCTGTTGGCTACGTACTTATGGCCATGACCACAGCTCTCCTGAAAGAGCTCTGTTCAGCTTTCCACCCTGAAGTGTCCAGCACCAGGTGAGATGCTTCAGGGTGCCTCAGGCTCCAAGTATAGCTCCAGAAGCACACAAGTCTCTTGTTGCATCCTCGTGGATGTTTCAGACACCTTCAGAAACCTGCTTGGGAGGACTAGCAGGGGGAAAAGAAAAAAATAAGACAAAATTCAGAGTTTTCAAGAGGAGGAATTACAAATGGTGTGATGTGTCGAATCGAATGTTGACTCTTCCAGCCGCTGCCTAGGCACAGCCAGAAGTCCCCATGGGACACAGGGGCCACACAAATGGCTGCTCCACTCAGGGGCACACTGCAGCCATCTGGAGAGCAATAAGCTCAGCTGCATGAGCGATACAGAATCACAGAGTCACTCAGGTTGGAAAAGACCTTAAAGATCATTGAGTCCAACCATGACCTAACCATACTACCCTAACTCTAACCCTCTGTTAAATCATGTCCGTGAGCACCCGTTTCTCAATGTTTTTACTATAAGCACAGCCAAAAATGTCAGCAAAATTATGTTTCAAGGTCTAATGTCATCAGTGGGAAAAAAGCAGGTTTATGTTGGTATCTCCAGAACAAAAGTTTCTAGCACTTGGAGCAAAATGTATCACCTTTCCATATAAACAGCAGAAATCAAAAAGGGGAAGTTAGATTTCGTAACTATATAGAATAATACAGAATTCTACTTATATAGCAGCTCTCTGTCAACATCAACCCACATCCTCTCAGGGTTTAGAGAAAAGAAAGCATGTGCAAACCATACAGCATCAAGAACTGCAGAACAGCTTTTCCGAATGAACAAGATGTTTGCTCCAGAGTTGCAAATGGAGCATGGCTATACTTCAGTGCAACACTAAAATCTTGACGTTCCCACTGTGTTTGCAGTGTTGTCTCTACCTAGCATGGAGAAGTTCAAAACTGGAGTAGATGTAACAGCATCCAATCCACGTCTCTAGAGTCAATCCAAGACTCCAGTGGTGCTTAGGATGATTACCTGAACAGAACTCAGCCAAATGGCCATTGTCCTTATGAGAGCCTTCCAGAAATCCTGGACAAATCCTGGATAACTGGTCACATAGTACTATGCTATGTCTGTGCTGTATGCAATGGTAATCCAGCATATCCTGGGCATGCTGGATTTGTTACCATGCAGCACTTGGTCTGTCAGATCTGGATCCTCCAGGGCATGCTGCAAATCATTCCTGCAGCCCATGGGAGCTGCTATGCAATCCGTTACCCCTCCTGTTTGCAGAGCTGCTCACACAGCAGGTGTGCAAAAGTCATCTCACAGTGCATCCCCTGGATTCATCATCACACACCCTTGCTCACGTGGGTTTAAATACAAAGCACACGAACTGGGCTCCATATTCTCTAGGGTACCAAAGTGGCTCTGCGTGGCATTGCCACTGAAATTACAGGAACTTCTGCATGTTGGCTCTTTCCAAAATTGTTTTCTCAAGCCAAATTTTAAAAGTAATTCCCTAGTGCACTACTGCACAAATCAGCTGCATGCTGAAGACTTCTACCACTGCTATTCTTCTGGTTCAGAAAAAGTTAAATAGCTCTCTTCACTGGCAGTAAGAGCAGCTTAGATTATTATGCTATGGATTGATTGTTTCTTTAATTATATGCTGTCAATCCAAACTTTACAGATTTTCCAGATATATTTGTTTCTTTTTATAAGCACGTGCGTGGTTACGTAAATGTATGGGAGGTACATAAATAGGCTATTTTTTTTTCTCATTTCAGCATTAAACTGCAGGAATGACCTGCAGTCACACTTGAAATGGAAACTACTGCAAGCTCCTGAACTACTTTCTTCAACACATCCCCCTCTTCCCACCTCCTCTTCATCTCCCTCCAAAATCAGTTACAAAGGAAATAGTAATTAGCTTCCAGCATCAGACATTTCTGTATTATATGCTGCTCTCAACTGACAGATACCATACAGTAATTGGGTCAAATGCACAGATGCTCAGAATAACCAAAGCACTGTGGTTTTGCCTGCAGCTCAGTTGGAGAACGAATGGAGGATTTCACATTAAAAGAGAACCCAACACAGTTGCTTGCAGCTCAGCTTCTTTAAGGATGCCTGACTTGAGCTCTTTACTAGCATGAAAGATTTATGAGAATTTCTTGCAAAAGCTACCAATATCTGACTAGTAGAAAAATCATTTCACCTTTACAGAAAAAAACAGTGGGATAAAGAATCACAGGGATATTATTAACCATATCCAACCTGAAGCTCCCCTGGTGCAACTTGTGTCCATTCCCTCTGGTCACATTGATAGCTATGCAGGAGAAGAGGCCAACCCTCACTTTAAGGCTCAAGCCTCCTTTAAGGGAGTTGTAGAGAGCTGTGACATCTTCCCTGAGCCTCTTCTTCTTCAGGCTAACAAATCCCAGTTCCCTCAGATGCTCCCCATAAGACTTGTGCTCCAGACCCCTCACCAGTTTTGTTGATCTTCTCTGGACCTCAGTGTCTTGAACTGAGGGACCTAAAACTGAAGACAGTACTCCAAGAGCGGCCTCACCAGAGCCTCAGTCCAGTCCCATCTGTGGAAAAAGAGTTTAAAAGGGGCTCTAAAGGACAGGACAACTTTTTCAAAGGAGATTCTGAGAAGCAGATGGAATCTACTCCTGGTCATAGCTTTGCAGAGCCTTAAAATGTTTCAGTAGGGATGTTTGGACATCCATCTGGTCCTAGGGAGGCAACAGAGCATGCTGTACAAAAAGATACCAGTCAGTCTCCCCTTTTTGCTCTGCAAAGATCAGACATGTTTGATGTACACAGTGGTTTGTCCCTCTTCAAAGTCTTAGACTTGTCCAAGTTGCTCAGCAGAATTGCAGTCCTCATAATTTCCAGTCTAAGAGGGATACGGCTTCCTGCCTGGCATACAAATTAACAGATGCAGAAGAGCTCTTGATCCCAAAGTAAGGATCCTCAGAGCTATTAAGTCTTGACATGCTGGGCATGCAGATTCCAGCTTCAAAGAGCAACTCATCATTATTTGCACTGCAGTCAGAGCTAACAGCTTTTGAAGATGCCCACTAAAGACATTCCAGCTCTAGTCCATGCCCACCACCCTCTGGGGCAGAGCCTTTTCCTCACCCCTCAGATCCCTGTGAGGAGCTGTAAGGTCATGAGGGGCTGTATGGCCATGAGCCTTCCCCTCATCCTCCTCTGCTCTGCCAACAAACCCAGAGCCCTCATCTCTCCTCACAGCCCTCGCCCTGCAGACCCTTCCCCATCTCTGCAGCCCTCCTTTGGATGCTCAATAACAGCTCTGTGTCCTTTGGACACGGCAGCACCCAACCTGCATCCAGTGCTTGCCACAACACAGAGCAGAGGGGACAGTCCCTTCGCTCGCCCTTGTTCAGGTGGGTTATTTCCTTAATGTCAGAGCAGCAGGATTATCAGACAGAACCTAGTTTCTCAGCAGTGAATAGCACAGAAAGACTCCAGAGTCCTCACCATGCTTCCGCCCTGATACATGAAGATCTCTAAACCACACTTTACTGGGCTTTCAAACATTCTATATAGGAAGTTTGGGGGCTACCTTCCCAAGCCCCTCCATACCTTCCAGCACCTCTGGGAGCAGATGCAGCTCTGGCTTGCAGCTCAGGGACCAGACAAAAGGCCACCACTGCACAACACAAACTGACTGTATGGACACCGCTCATATTCAGCACATGGAAGCTGACAAACCTGCAAGCACTGGCATGAATCAGTGATGAGTGCTGCAGAGCCCTGTTAGAGAGCTCAGCTAGCTGGAGCAGAAGTGACCGGAAAGCTTTGGCTTGCAAGAGAAGAGAGAGGCAGCTTAGGATTAGGAGGAAGTTTTTCACACAGAGAATGAAGCATTGGAACAGGTTGCCCAAGGAGGCTGTGGATGCCCCATCCCTGCAGGCATTCAAGGCCAGGCTGGATGTGGCTCTGGGCAGCCTGGGCTGCTGGTTGGTGACCTGCACACAGCAGGGGTTTGGAGCTGGATGAGCTTTGTGGTCCTTTTCAATCCAGCCCATTCTATGAGTTTATGATTCTATGATTCTGCTGTCGGTCTGCAGAGATATCCAAGTGGCAGTTCCTGGGGCTGCTAATTTCCCAGGACAACGAGATGAACCTTTTCCTTTCATATTGCTGTTGGCTGGCAGGCAGTGTGTGTACCTGAGAACACCCTCAGCAGCATGAGAACACCTCATGTTCCCATACACACCGCATGCCTGGAGCTACACACCGCACTCGTGTGAGCTCTGTCACTTTTTGGAGAGCACGGCTCCAGAGAAAGAAGCATAAGCTGCTGCTCTCTGAATACTAATACAATACACGAGCACATAACATGCATGCTAATTGGTTGTATTGGGCATGCAGCTGTCTCTAAGAAACTGAATAACTCTGAATGTAGAGTTGGGATTTCTTACACTCTGCACCATTTATTACCTAACGCCACAAAGGCAGCAGCCCCACTTCTGCAAGGAGCCAAGACAAGGCAATCTGAGTCTATGCTTGCTTTCATTAAATGTTTCCCCATTCTACCAATTTCTTACTCAATTCGAGGTAAGGAAGTATGCCATTAAATATTCATAGCATTAAAGGTCACGTGTGGTACAATGGCACATGCAGATACACTGGGGGGAGAAAGAGATCTTTGAGTTTTCTTTTTCCTTTTTTATTACTTCCTTCCCTCTCTCCTTTATTTTCTCCTTTTTTCTTTTGTTTCTTTTTCTTATTTTTTTTTTTTTTTCTTTGGGTCATTTTCCCTGGAGGTGCTCAACAACCATTTAGATGTTGTACTGAGGGACATGGCTTATTGGGAAATACTGGTGGTAGTTGGATGGTTGGATTGGATGATTTTGCAAGACTTTTCCAACCATGGTGATTCTATGATTCTGTAAATGCCTGAAAGAAGGCTGTGGTGAGGTGGGGGTCAGGAAATGTGAAGATGTGGCACTTAAGGATGTGGTTCATTGCTCAGTATTGGTGGTAGGTGGATGGTTGGACTAGATGATCTTAGAGCTGTTTTCCAACCTTAATGATTCTATGATTCTTTTTTTTTTTCCTCTTTCTTTTACACTGGGGGGGAGTGGTTACATATGGCTGTTCTGTCTGGGTCACGATAACTATCAGAGAAAAGGAAAAAAAAACTTTTTTTCTTATAATGCAATGATCACAATTATATCTCCTGACAAAACTCCTTTGGAAATCTACAGCATTTGTTTTTGCAACGAGGAGGGCTTTTCCAAGCCTGATGAAGGGAAAATAATGAAAATGCTTTGAGTGCCACTAGCCTGGGATTAATCCAAAAGAGGAACATCAATAAAACATAATTTGTCCTTCTTCAGCTGATATTTATGATTAAGTCATGAGACGTGGAGTCCAATGCTCCTCTCCTCTCCTCTCCTCTCCTCTCCTCTCCTCTCCTCTCCTCTCCTCTCCTCTCCTCTCCTCTCCTCTCCTCTCCTCTCCTCTCCTCTCCTCTCCTCTCCTCTCCTCTCCTCTCCTCATTGCACCCTGCCACTGCAGCAGGCATTAAGCACCCAGTGCTGAGCATCACCTGGGTGACCAGGTATCTGCTGAGCAGAGGGTGTGAACTAAATCACACCTCCAGGCCTTTCCCATCTGCACTGCCTGGCTGCTGCACAAGCCCAGGTGTTGCTGCTCTCCTCACTTGTGTGTACTGCCAGCTTGTACAGGCAGAGTACAAATACTGTTAGTATAGTTACTAGTAGAGCATGGATCCAGATAGCAAACAACAGTGGATTAGGAGAGCATGAATAAACATGGGAGACAATAAACTTTCCCCTTGTCTTTAATTGTGGCGGTAGAAAATCGTCTTCCAGGGACAAATGGTTCAGGAACAAAAGCCAAGCCAGGGACTTTCTTTGCTGGTAGGTCAGAAAGCAGACTCAATTCAATGATTAACAGTTTAACTTACACAAAGTAAGATAGCTTGGTGCTATAAAGAGTTATATGAATGTACTTCACGGAGGTGAAGGTTGATAAGGGTCAATAACATCCAATTGTCTTCAGCAGATGGAGAAGATTTGATCTTTGTGATAATAAAAAGGGACTCTGAGGTTTTGTTGCTGTGGCACAGCAATTGTGTCTGTGCATACATTCCTACCTTCAAAGGCCCCGCTCTTTGGAAACTTAGTTTTTGAACGTGGGTACGCTCAGGAAGATTTCTTCATTTTTGATTTTAAGTAATCTTCAAAGAAAAAATGTGAATCCACGGCTCTGTTTTGAACTTAGAGCTTCATTTCCTTTGGCATCTGTTTTACTTTTATTTTTCTCTTCTATCACACAGAAATTCACAAGTGGCGTAGCACTGCCACGTAGGAATTCTCCGTGCCTTATTTGAATTGCACTTTATTTACTAATTAGGTTATGTTCAACATCTTGAGCAAATTTTCCTTCCCTTCCTATTTATCCGAGGGATTGTTTTGCTGGGGGTGTTCCTTGAACTTTGTGTGTTGATGTATCAAAGCTAGGACAGGGGTATGTCAAGATCCAGAAGCCTTAAAAATCCACCATATCTACTGCTTCCCTGGCGTTCTCAGCAGCAATGGAGCTGAGAATGGTTGGACTTGAGCTGTAGCATTGCTGTCTCTTCAAACACATTATAGTGCAGCCTGCAATCAGCTTATCAAAGCAATGGAGAGCAGTCAAGCCACAACCTTAGACTATCTTGTATTGGACTCTAGAGATCTGTAATTATTGTGGTCAACTGTGATAGCCATGGGCAATCATGGTGCTCCAAAATGCTGGAAACAGAATGAAGAAATCAATGCCATGCAAACTGGGTGTATGTACAGTGCCCCAGAAGAGGAAGGTGATTCCTCAGCTCTGCTGCCCTTCTTCGTCTCAGCTGACTGGTGACTGCTCTCTGGCGCAGCAAAGAGGTGGACTGAACACCAAATTACCTATCTGATGCCACCTGATACAGTCATCTTTCAGCCACTTTTACTCTTCAGTGGCTCCTGGAATCACAGATGAAATGGGACAGAGCTTTTTGTTTTGAACGATTCCTGGCTGTTTGGGTGGAAGGGGAAGGTTCCCTGGTTACTGACCTCGAGATCATGGTGGCTGGGTATGGGAAAATACAAGCAAAGCCAAAGACATGAGATCAGAAGCATACTCTGTCTGTGCTGGGAAATCCCTCTGGGCCTGTCCTTAACAGCAGTGAGAAAGACAGAAAGCCAATGTACTCATCCATCATCATGACAGTATCTATACAGGCAGCACTTTTCATCCGAGGAAACTGCGCACTTATCATATAACTGTCTGTAGAGTTTGCAGTACATTTCTCAGCCTGCTATCTACCCTCAACCCTTCCTGTGAGAAGCAGATCATGGGGTCACACAGTAACCCAAGGGGAAGAGACCCACAGGCATCATCAAGTCCACGGTTCCACATATAAGTGCACTGCTCAAAGGAAACCGAAGCAGTAGACAGTGTGGGTGGTAGAAAACTATTTAAACAGAAAATCAGCCTTGAAATTAAAATGCATGCAAATGTATTAGTCCAAGAAGGTGTAAATCAGCTGCCTCCATCACTCCAGGTGCTACACACACGAGCAGGAAGGAGAAAGGTGTTCTACTAATGGATCTCACTGCTCCTTTCTCCATGACAGGATGTTCTTCAGGGGCTTTTGTGCCCTTCCCAACCACATCCATCCCAAAGTATTCCGCATGCACCCCTCCCTGTGTTCATGACCAGGTGCTCACCTGATCCACAACAATTCTTAAAGGCAACTGGATGAGTTTGAATCCCAGCAACATGAAATTGTGAATCCAGCACCACAGGATCCTACAGTATCCTCTCATGGGCTGAATGGGGTCCTTCCCATCCAGGACTCTATCTCCTCTTCCATCAGCAGGTGGGATATATTGGACAACTCCTGCTGTTTCTGAGGTAACATGTCATCTCCATTTGCTTGAGTGAAGGATGGCACCTACCTGTCAAGCCAAGTAAGGCTATGGGAGGAGAGAAGAAGGCGTTTGAGTTCTCTCTTTCACCCTGAGCAAACTGAGAAGCAGAATTCAGCCCTGCCTGGTTGCCCAAGGATAAGCTGAAAGGAAGAAGACAGCCACTACCTGTCGAAGTATTGCCAAACAAATCCTAGGATTTGATCAGGTTGTGGTTTCAAATCAGGCTTTAAGCACTGCTCTCTGGTCACAAAGGAGAGCAAAGGACAGAAAACTATTCCCACTGGATGCTGTGGAGTTGCCATTCAGGATCAATGCCAGCAGTGAAGCTCCAAAATTTTGAGCAGCTTTTTAAAAAATCCCGTGTAGCTCTAAGCCCTGCTATCATTATTTCCTTTCTCAGTTACACCCACATTCAGCAAACAGGGGATGATTTCTCTCCCTCTATCACATCTGTTCTCCCCAGTGTCCCTGTCTCTCCCCAGATTTCTTATTACACAAAGAGGGGCCAAACCCTGCTGGTCCTCTACTTCTTCATCTTCAAATAGCCAGTTTTTCAGTATCTCCCTATCACTGGATGTGTTTAGGAACTGACTGCCTTGGTATCAGTCAGATACTTCTTTGGTGAAGATTTGGTGGGCGCTCTTCCTCTATTTGCCAGCAAGCACATCTCTGTCTCCTACTTGCTCGCAGTCTTCTACAGAAGCTTGTCGTTTTCTCTTGGTGATGCTCAGACAGCAGCCAGAAGCAGAAGGAAGGCTCATTTTCTCAGTGTAACTTCAGCTCTGAGAACTTCAGGTCTGAACAACGTGTCGGAGTTGTGATGGCTGCCATCCCATCTGCTCTGCATTCACCTGAGTTTCCTGCCATCGTGGCTTGATGCAATCAAGGAAATAGCACCAGATGTTTTTCTGCCTCCTGGGTACCACTGTCAAAAAGTCTCTGATCACTGTTAATAACACCGGTTTCAGTGAGGCCCAAATTCTTCTAATGCGATTAACAGGGGGGTAACAGAATTGGTTTTATTGCACCTCTACTGGGGCCTCATGGCCTATTGACGCCACATATAACTCCATGGGCCTACACACCCTTCCTTCACATACACCCACATTTGAAACCATCAGAAGTTTAATCACATTTTTCTTCCCAAATTGCAGCTCCAAGGCGACTGGGTGACCTACAGCTGAAAATGGAGGCTGTAGATTTGTTTTGATTAAGATGGATAAGCCCGTTTCATATTCGCAGCAGAGAAGGGCAGTCTAGGATTGGTATACATCACTGCTGGATCTGCCTCCAGCAATAAAGTCACAATTTCCACCATGAAGCTGAATGCAATTTGAACAGAGCCAAGCAGCTGGCCGGGAGAGGGCTGGGCCGTGGCAATTTAAACCTGGCTCTGATGGCAGGTCTCAGGAGGGAATTAGCTGCTGTTTATGCAGCATTCCAGATGTTCTGTTTCCTCTCTTCCAGAATTCTCATTTTCCTTTTCCAGTTTTGCTAATATGAAGATAAGGGAAAAAGGAAGAACAGGCAGAAGGTGTATGAATCCAGAACCTCCACCCCAGAGGGACAGGTTGTGCTGGCAATGCTCTTCATCGCATTCATTAGGATTTAATTGCTTGATTTCTATGTTTTGTGGATGTTGAATGTGTATACACACAGAGTGGAAAGAAAGTGGGTGAGCAAGACTAGGCTCTTTTTCAAGTGAACCACTTACCAGCGTTTGCAGAACGCTGTAACTTGCTTTTATCAACATGAAGAGGAAAGTTCAAAATGCTGCCCTCCTCCTGTGGCCTGATAACCATCCAGCCTGAGCAGAGTGCCACATTGGAGTAGACATGATAACGGTGAGATCTTTCTTTGTCCAAAATTGTGTTGCAAAATGCCTCGTATATATCAATAAAACTTTTGCAGTCTTGCAAGTGTCAACTAGTGCAATGTATTGATCATGCAGTGAATGTGTACTGAGGAACTTAATGTGTCCAGAGCACAGAGGGACCATCTCCAGCTTCTGCCAACTCTCCACATGCCAACCCAATTTACAGTCATTTTGCACTTGTCCACAGATGTCCAGTTTGGCATATTACTGCAAGAGGCAGATTAGGAGTTAAGTCAGTGTTCAGCACCTTTTTATTAGTATATCTCTCTGCTGTGAGAAGCTGCCATGATTTATCTAGAAACACATGAGCATACAGCTCCCAAAGGATTAAAGATACAGTGAATGCGTTGGATTCACTGGTGAGGCTACAGGCCAGAAACTCTGCAGCTATTGCCCACCTGAGGAGCCAAGATAAGTGCAGCCTGGATAGAGGTGAAAAAGATGAGAATGGGAGCACCAGTTCAGGCCACATGTGTTTCAGTTGCATCCTTATCTCACAGAACATATGATGAAATCCAGCGCTCCCGAAGGGAGCTGGCTTGTTTTGTCACCTGCCTTTCTCTCTGCCATCCCTTGGGGACAGGTTGATGAGATACCTCAACTGCACCAGAAGATGCTCCTGGCTGAATCACACCCCGTGGACAGAGTGCTGTTCTGCACTGCATGATTCCAATGGCAGCATGCCTGGGTTCCTCTCAGCTCACCGGAACGCTTTCAGCCTGAGCCGGACTCATTATGGAGTCAGAGCAACTCCTGCGCTCCGCATTCATTTACGCTCAGAGGCATTCACAAAAAGTTCATCTCTTTTCTCAGTACCAGGAAATCATTTCACTTGTCAGCAAGACAGAGCCTTTTTGATCAGCCTCAGACAGGATGTCTCAGGGTAAATGCTTTGCTGCCTGCAGCAAGGTGCAATCTGTGCTCCTTTCCAGGCATGATTTCCTTTGTTTTTCACCCTCAGGTTTTCCTTCATATAACCAGCTCTGCAGACTGGGACAATTTGCACACTGTTGGAGCCCATTAGATAAGTATTCAGCCTTTTCTTTTCAGTCTATATATTTTACTTCTTTTTAATTCAGAAAGGAATGAGGGCCCAACAGAATAACCTTTGCTGGACAACTTTTTGTTTGAGCTTGTCCCTGTATGTGGTGTAAGGGTAAAGTTCTTTATGATAAGGGCAGTGAGGCACAGGTTGCTCAGAGAGGCGGTGGTGCCCCATCCCTACAGACACCCAAGGTCAGGGGATGGGGCTGTGAGCACTGACGGAGCTGTGGGTGTCCCTGGGCATCGCAGGGACTTCAGAGGTCCCTTCCAAATCTAAGGATGCTATGATTTCTCTATGCAGGCTGGTGGAAAATTCAGCAGATCTTGGCTTCAGACCCACATGTGGGACACAGACCTGTCCATGTCAGCACACAAACCATGCTGGGAAACGGGGCAACAAACAGGAGGAGAACGGGTGATACCAACCTCTGACACATCCGTGCTGCCATGTTGTTCTTCCAAATGAGCAATTCTAAAACAAAAGGAGAAGGAGCATTCTTTAGAAGTTCAGGTGTTTTGATGACATTTTTGAAAGAAACTATTTCCACCCACGCAAGCTTTTCACTCTTCAAATTTTCCTTAATTGCTCCATTGTTACCTCAGCGCTCAAACTTTGATCAGAGCACTTTGATTCAATTGAAATGTTTTATTCTTAGTTGCCAGCAGCTCAAAACATCGCTTAATCTAATTGTTCTAATTACAGGGGGAGGGCAACTTGCCTGCTCAGAGCACAAGGTAGCAAACAGCTCTTTTGCCATAGCTATAGGTGCCATAGCTGAGGCACATGGTTCACCACAATGTTCCAACCAGGGCAGAAGGAGTGTGCATTTTCAGTTTATAAGTTCATCATGTCAGAGAGGAAGGGACATGAAAGGAGGTTGTGGATGCCCCATCCCTGCAGGCCAGGCTGGATGTGGCTCTGGGCAGCCTGGGCTGCTGGTTGGCGACCTGCACACAGCAGTGGTTGGACCTGGATGAGCACTGTGCTCTTTTGCAACCCGGGCCATTCTAGGATTCTATGATTCTGTGATCAAAGTCAGGGTTCAATTCCATTCCCTTCCCCCAGGCTTTCTGTAGCATCCATCTCAGTAGGCACAGCTGCCTCTCTCTGAGCTCCTTGTTCCATGTGAAGTCACTCAAGTGGGCAATTCACCTCCTCCTATGTATATGTCAAACATCTTCACTCTTTAAAAGCACCAGCTTCTCCCCTAAGCCCTTAATCAGAGCCTAGAGGCGTAATTTATCTGCCTGAAAGCAGATTTCTAGACTCGTTTGAGACTCATGGGGCTCTCCCACTTCACATCCAGCTGCCATTTGAGGACACCTGAGTCCCTTGTAGGTGCTGCCAGCCCTACACAGACGTCTCAGATACCCCAGATCCCATGAAAAGGCACTAAACACATACATTCTGTCAACTGAATAGAGCTGATCACAAACTTTAAAAGAAGAAAACAGTGCTCTCCTAGGAGCCTGCTCCAGTAAGTGAACCACCCTCCCCATTAATACATCTCTCCTTGCTGCGTTGTGTTCTTGTCGAGATTAAAGAGCCCATTACCATCCAACATTTTCCTCTCAGTGATGTACTTCTAAAGACTGCAATCAATCCCCCTATTGACTGCAGAGGGGTAGATGGTGTTTGTGAGGTCTCGCTGTAAGATCTATTTCCCAGCTCTGAAATCATTTCCAGGGGCAGCAGCAATAGGCGGCGTAGGGCAAAAAATAATCTTTGAATGGAAAATGGCTCTTTAAAAGAATTAATTCTCAGTCAATGCACATCATTCACAGGGCTCAGAACTGCATACGTACAATAAAGACTTTTTAAAGACCAATTTCTGCTCCTTCACAGCAGCACTGCCAGCACAGAATGCCATTCACATGCTCAGGAATGAATCCTGCTCTGTACAATGCAAGTCTCCTCTCACCCCACACCTGCTCTTAGCTCTCATGGGGTAAACAGCCAAGGTGAGTTTTCTATGGGAATTTCTCTTGTCTCTTACACTGAGAGAAATAGGTAGCATGTGAACTCCTGCATCCGCTGATGCCAAGGGCACGGGAGCAGGGAGCTCTGCCAAACAGCCAAATAGTTGAAGGGAAAGTCATTTGTTTAGTCACCCGTGCTGTTGGCTTTTATTACCGTGCTATCAACCTCTACTGCTTCCAACAGGAGGAACTGAGACATTTATTACAGTCGTCAGCTAATGCGGGGAAGTAATTATGCTAATGAACAAGACAAACAGAGATTTGTGAGGCAAAGTCGGAGGAATGAGCTCATGCCATACATCAGAGCACATTTTAGCAGGGTATGGGTGACACACATCCTCACGACTGGTGAAGGAAGGAACCAAACCAGCAATTTCGGGAACAGAGGGGCAAGGCAGTTATTGCTGCTCTGGAAAGCAGTGATCTAAATGATAAGGCATGGAGGGCACCTGGCCAGGGACCTGTGAGACATGCGCAGCCCGTGAGTCCAACCTCTAAATCTTATCTGAAGGACATAAACCATACAGCTGTACGCCACCAGCTGCCACAGATACATCATAAGAGAATGAACCACTCTCTCAACTCCCCAGTTAATCAATGCATTCTTGGGTTCTGCCAATGCACGTTGTCTTATTGTCTTTCCTTGCTTGACGTTTGCTTCCCACTGAAAACCCTCCTGTGACCTTTGCTCAGCTGATAGCTGGCAACTTGTCCCTGGGTTCGGGTTAGGATAACTTGTCCCTGCACAAAGGTTGTGATGTTTCAAATCACTGCAGTTGTGGTATTTAACACCCTTAGGGGCAGTTTGGCCATCGCAACACAGGTGTGAGCATGTCCAAACAGCTCATTCCTATAAGCACGGTAGCATCACTGAGATGAATCATTTCAAACCCATCAGCCTTAACCTGAATGTCACTCCACACTTACATCTTAGAGGGTCAACCAACACGTGGTGCCACGTGACAACCCATGGCACCAAACCACAGCTCTGGTTACAGAAGCATACTTGTCTTAGTTCCTGGGGCTGGGACCTGTTTCAGTAGAGGAAGTGGAACAAACTGCACTGCTATAAAGTTCTGTCTCAACTGTCCTAGGCTGACCTGGGTGCTCCTAGCAGCTGGGAGGGCTTGTATGGCACTGAGCTTGGGTGAGGCAGACCATAAACCCTCCTTGTTTGGCAGGATGGGTGGGAGCTCTGATTCTCTGGACTAATATTATCAGGGAAAACTCAATTACACTGAAGTTTTTCAAACTTATCAAGGAAATGCTTTAGGAGACACATTGTTTAGGAGTTTGCACAGGCAGTCAGTTGAGGAAGAAAGGAAAATGGGCAGCAGATCTCTCTTACGATAGATTTCCAATGTGTATTCAGATCTGTTCCTGGAGGCATTCAAGGCCAGGCTGGATGTGGCTCTGGGCAGCCTGGTCTGGTGGTTGGCGACCCTGCACACAGCAGGGGTTTGAAACTAGATGAGCATTGTGGTCCTCTGCAACCCAGGCCATTCTATGATTCTATGATTCTATGATTCTACTAACTGAATCGAGGAACATATCAGCATTCACTCTCCAGAGAATAATGGAAAGGGTCGAATAACTACGGAGAGCTTTGGATGCATCTTTGTCTTTCAGGTTAATTAAGGCATCAAGATAAATTGAAAGAATTAAAATGATGTGCTTCTTGGGTTATTCCTTAGGGCAAGAAGCTGACTGTGTGAATTTCCAGCATTTGTGTGCAATGAATCCTTCAGCAAGGCAAATAGAGGCATTGCCACATCCAGACCATAAAGTCTGTGAGCCCTGCAGGACATTTCTTCAGAGCCCGGAACTCATCTTGCCTCTCAGTACAGACTGATGGTGACCTGGCACTCAGGAGGATGCCCAGGGAAACCCTCAGAGCATTTTGTGGCTGCTCAGGTACCTCTGATTCTGAACCTCAAGCACTCTGCTGTGACTTGGAAGCCAGATTTTTGCATGTTGGAAAACAGACTGCATCCAGAAAGGTGGTGAAGTCTTCTCATATCCAGCTCCTAACCCCGGAAACAAAACATTTCTACAGAAGATGAAATTAAAGTCATAAGGAAAGATTTTCACTGTCACAAACACATAAAATAGATGCTAAAGACCAGAAACATCATCACTTCATGGATGCAGAGAACAGTTTCAAGTACCATTATCCCTGCTTGACTTGCTCTTGACAACACAACTTCCTCCCAGTGCTTGTTAATGCCAGCATAAAGAGAAGCCAACCACTGACAGATACCATCAATGCTAATAAGCAGCATGGTTGCTTGGCACACAAAGATCCTTCTGAGAGCTCCTAATAACTGAAAAGCAGCTGCTAATACAGCTACATCCCCTATGAATGTAAGTGAAAGCATCGCTAAATGGAGAAAGTGAACTGCAAGGGAATCGTACAATCTCCGTTGATTTCATGGCAGTAATAACATTTCAGTTTCAAATCCACCATTATTTCAAATGAGAACCTCTCAGAGATAGACCACAACCTCTCCCTTTCCCTTTGCCATGTTATCTCTTACCTCATGGCAACGCAGAGGTGGTCCCAACGCTGAGGACTGTGACAGCTCATAGGTCAAGGTGCACTAATCCTTATGGTAGCACAGCAAGGAAGGGAAACGTCCACATTCCAGATGATTTTATGTCTACAGGTCCTCGTGTACAGGATGAACACCGTGTCCTAGGAGAGCCTGCTAGGTCCTGTTCTCTATCTCTGGGGTCAGTACATCACATCCCAAGGGCACTGTGGCCATCCCTTCTGTTAGCCATCTTTGCCCACGCAGCCTTGTGAGTGCCTGGCTACGGGATGAAGGTCAGAGAAAGACCCAAAGTGGCTTTGATGAGAAATACCTACAGTTAGTTACACAGCCCCGGGCTGCATTCTTGACAGATCTAAGACCTCATTAGCGCAGTATTGCATTTACTTATGGAATTTGTAATGCACCTTGGGATAAAGCATGCTGTGTAAGTGGAACATAGCCAGCAGTTATCAACAATTCAAACAATGCAAAAATCAGGACTCTCAGTACTCATCCTCTTCATCCCTCTTGCAGTTCTTCGCATTGCTGGATGTACAGAGGAGGGAAAGAGGTCCGAAGGGCACCAAGGGGAGTAATTGCTTCCATTTGGTTTGTGGAAATTGTTAACAAGAAAAAGGTGAAAATCTTTTCTCTTTCAAGTGGGACTAAAAAGCAAAGATTTGATTGGAACTGTAAGGATTGGACAGCACAGGATTTGCACCAGTGACGGCTGCAGGTACAGAGAAGTGACTTCTGAGACAACATGCTGGGTCAGGGGTGAGCTCAATACAACTGGAGCAGGAACAAAGTGAAATGCAGCAACTGCTCTACAGAGTCCAAATGTCACAATGCACCAGACCTGTTTTGGTTGGGATGCACTGGGATCAAAGTCCTCTGAAACACTGAAAACCCTTTCACAGTCGCTGTGTTACAAACACATTTCTGTGTTTACATGAGGAATAACCCGGTGAGCTGCTCTGCCATCCATTTATATCCTTCACTGAGTCTTCAGCATTCTCCGCATAGTCCCCCTGCAACAGGAGGCTTCTGTCTGTCCAAATATTTATCTGGGTGTCATCACTTGAGCATCTGAGCACTTATTCTTCTTTAAACAGCCTACCCTTAGGAGAAGAAGTTTCGTTCCTGATCGTGAAGAACATCTCCATTAGGATGCCAATTGGGCCAGAGCAGCATTGCCAATGCTATAACAACATCAGATCATCTTTTTAACAATTCCAGGTAGCCTGCATTCCTATTTCATTCCTTCCAAGAGAAACCAGGTCAATCATGTCTTATGTCACGCTGCAGAGATTGCCTACCAACAGAAAAAAGAAGAAGCCTGGCAGCAATTACACCGAGTGCCCCATGTCCTCGTGTACTTTCTCCAGGGGGAAGCAACAGAAAGCAGTCCTGGCATTCCCAATGCAAACAAATCACGGAGTCATAGAATCATAGAATGGCTTGGGTTGGAAGGGACCTTTAAGATCACCCTTAAGATCCAACCCCCCTGCTGTAGGCAGGGACACCTCCCACCAGGTTGTTCAAAGCCCAACACAGCTTAGACTTGATCCCAAGCAACCCAGTGGCACCCATTAAACTTGCAGTGTCTGGGCTTCCTCCTGCCACCCATCTCTGCAGAGCAGCCCAGGTGCAGTGTTTTACAGCCCTAAGAATGACCCAGAGGTCAAAGAAAAAACATCCATGCCTCTGGAAAACCAGGTTTGATACAAGAGGGCTGCAATTTGTCTGAGCAGACAAAGCTGAAGGAAACAATATGGTCATTTCATGGTTTGCACTAGCCAAAAGCAGCAACTTCTCCTGTTCTGGAACCTGGAATGAGGAAAGAAAGGAAAGAACACGGCTTGCCAGCACTGAGGGCACCACAAACACGTCATAGGAAGCCTTGGGGTTAAGCTAACAGCCAGCTCCAGATGGGCAGGATGGTTCCTTCCTGAAATCTCTTCTAGAGCACCAGAAGCTTTGAACACTTCACAGAATCACAGAATCATAGCATTGCCTGGATTGGAAGGGACCTCAAGGATCACGAAGCTCCAACCCCCCACCAATGCAGGGCCATCAAGCTCCACATTTCATAGCAGCCCAGGCTGCCCAGGGCCCCATCCAACCTGGCCTCCAACACCTCCAGGGATGGACGGGGCATCACAGCCTCTCTGGGCAGCTGTTCCAGCACCTCACTGCTCTCACAGCACAGAACTTCCCCTGACATCCAACCTCAATCTGCCCTCTTTCAACTTCAAACCATTTCCCCTTGTCCTGCTATTATCTACCCTTTCAGCAAGTTGACTCCCCTCTTTTTGACTTTAATTCCATTTCTAGTTGCTAAAGGCTCAGGCAAAGCCATAGGATGTGCGACAGCAAGCCTGGCTGCAGAGGTTCCTTACCCTGACTTGGTCCCACCACTGCAGTGACAGCATCCACCACCAGCTTGGCTCCAAAGCTGCTACCTGACAGTGGGGTTTTGCAGGAGCAAAGCTCCTAATCCTTGCAAGTTTCTGCAAACCACCCCCACAGATTTCTTTTAGCAAGACAGTGAAATGTAACCCAGATAGACAGAGCAGAAATACAAAAACAATAATGAAAAGTAACACAGATATTAGTCAATGCACTGAAGTTAGTGGCAAAAAGGGTGCTCAGGCATCTCCATCCCCTATTAGCTTTCAGTCCAGGAGTTTAAGGATTTTTTTTTCTCACTGGAAATGTTGTGTTCGTCTCATTTCCTCCAACACCACCTAATGGCATGCAAGGAAACAGCAGCTGTATCCAGATAATTTGTGTGCAACTGGTGCTTCCAGGGGACATGGTGCACAGCTCTGTCATCACAGGTTTGCTTCAGTGCTGCTCCAGGGCTGCTGGCCATGGCCAGGCTCTTCCAGATGGATGTGTAGGTTTAATGGCACCAGGCAGGGACCTGCTGGCTCCATCTTACAACCACAACTAAGCCACCTGCCATACAGACCTCTTCTCAAGCAGGTCTTCAGCTTACATCTCTGGGGATGATCAGGTGTAGATGAGGATCACACAGGATGGGATGATCATGTGTAAATGAGGATCTCCCCTCACTGACCTCACAGCAAGACTTCTAATCTTGAGCTGCTGGGTCTTTTTGTCTCCCCAGATATTCCTCCCTTTTGTACTCCTTCCAGCCCCAATTGAAATGTTTAGCATAAGAAACATTCAGTGCAGTTCTCCTGATGCATTCCTGTGGATAGGTGTGATGCTGTCTCAACATGCACTGTATCAATACATTCTATTTTCAGCAGGAAGTTTTGGTGCCAGGATGTGTTTAGTGCTCCAAGTCTGCTTTTTAATGGAACACATAAGTGAATGTGAACGTGCCTAGATTAGCAATGAAATTCACATCAAGAAGTGACACTGTGGGTTTTACCAACAGAGGGGATGGATGCCATGGAGAAATACAAAGCCTTGCCTCTTTCTGCTCCCCAGAAAAGCCAAAGAATGTGTCTTTTTAGCAATGAAACTTGAGGCAAAGGCAGGTGTGACCCAACTCCCTCCATGCATCTTTCCAGATGCTCTGCCCCAAACCTGTAGAAATGCACAGGTTGTGGTGGTATTGAACCCAAAACAATTGGCCCCATCCATCTGGCCTGTCCTTCTTGCCAAGCAGAAGCTGTCCTCTGGCAGCACGAGGAGAGCTGTGCCTGGCTGACGGGCAGCTCAGCTTCGCTCTTTCAAGAGGTTACGAAGCACTCATCTTCCTCCTCACCCTGCGCAGCCTTTAATTAGAGCATCTGCCCTCTGGAGATCACCCAGGCTCAAGCATTCCTCTGGATTAGGAATAAAAGTGTCGTTTGGCACTGACAGGCACAATAATAAGAGACCTCGACAGGTCTGCCAGAGCTGAAAGCTGCTGGCAACGTACAGAAAAAAAGCCAGTGTCTGTGGCGTGTCAAGGATGTCTTGTCTCTTGAAGGGCAAAGCAAAGAGAGAGCTTGCTTTGCTTCAGCTATGCCACAGCACCAGCAGGAGCCTGAGCTCTCTGCAGACACCGCCATAGCATGGGCCACCAGAAAGACCATAGCATGGGGACACAGGAGAGCAGCACCAGCACCTGGCTTTGTCCCACGCCTCCCAAGTGACTTTGGTGGCTGTTTGACTGAACACGCTCCTCAATTTCCCAGATTTCCCAGCGAGACTCCCTGCCTGGTCCTAAATTCAGGTCAGATGTTAGGAGAAACTTCTCCAAAAGAGTGATGATGCATTGGAAGCGCGCAGGGAAGTGCTGGGGTCACTGTCCATGGAGGTGTGGAGATGTGGCACTTGGGGACATTACCTGTGGGCACGGTGGGGGTGAGGATGGACTTGAGGATCTCAGAGGGCTTTTCCAACTGCAATGGTTCTATGATTGCATGATTCTGTAAAAGGGGACTAAAGGCAGCCTGGGGAAATTTGGGCTGCAGTGTAGCTCACGGGGCTGCCCAACAAAGGTGCTGACTCTCTTTTTACCTTCCCCTCCACCACACAAACCTCCAAGCATGCATCTTGTCTGTGCCTCAGTTTCCCCTGTTTGAAATACACGGCGTTGGTCATGGCTGCAGAAGACTCCTGATGGAAGTGACACAGGGCAACACATTCCCTTAGTATGTGGGGGCCAACCCCCTCCATCACCACACTGCTTTTGGCAGGGTCCCTTGGCTGAGCATGAAGATGCTTTGGGAGAAAGACAACAGCAGTGTCTGCAGGCATTTGGATCCATTCAACACTCCTCAAGGAAAGGCACGTGCTTGTTAAGTCTATCTTCAGCAGCAGCAATCTTCTCTTGTTTGTTCATTACAGACATGCACGCTGCTTTGCTTTGCTTGGTGAATGCAGAGGGGTCTGTTCCACCTCCCACATATAGGGCTAAATTTGCTTTCTTCTAACATCCTATTTCTCAGCTCCATTGCCTTTTCACGCAGACTTTGAATTACAAGTGGCTGCACTCTGCAGGCAGAGCAGGAGCAGACTTCCCCTGTTCGGTTATGCCTGACATGGGCGTTTGCTCCTTGCTTGCCAGAATGCAGAAGGAAAACAAGCAGCACTTTTATCTTGGTCACATAAAAATCAGCCTGGCCCTACAGAGCAATGAGAAGGAAAAGCACCAGCACCCTGCTGCCTTCTATGCTCACACCATGTAGGTGTAACCAGCAGGGAAACCCTAAGGCACTCCACATGCACCTCCTGAACCTGTTCAGGCTATCTTTTCCTAAACACAACATCCGTGGGCATGCAGAAGGTGCTTCTCTCAAGTCTCCTTGCTGCTCGTTCTTATTCAGTCCTGAGGGGCAAAGGCACTGCTTTTATTGCTGGGATAACTATTTATGGCAATCGCTGCTAACAGCCAGAGAGAACGCACTTGCTAGAACACAACTTGAACACAAGCTCTCAGTTCCCAAGTAATAAAACTCAGTAATAGATTTCCCATGCAGAAGTTCAGTTCCCATCCAGCAGCATTTTCATTTTCCCTGTTTTTACTGCTATCGTCTTCATAAACAACCCTCCTAATGTCCACAATTGGACCCAGAGGTCACCTTTAGCCTCGGCTAGGTCACGATCTGCCACGTTCTTTTTCCTTCCCTTTGGGACAAAGACCTGGAGGCAGCTTTGGGACATCCATCTCCAACAGCTCTGGCAGCAAACTCTTAGCAGTGGAATCTGCCTCGAGCTCGCATGCAGACACATCCCCGTGCACATCCAAACCAAGCTTTCTCAGCTGGGTCCTGAGAAGAGCCACGAGGATGCTCAGAGGGCTGCAGCACCTCTCCTACAAAGATGGCATGAGCTGGGTTTATTTCACTTGGAGAAGAGAAGGCTCTGGGAAGACCTCATTGTGGCCTTCCAATATGTAGAGGAAGCTTAGAAGCAGGAGAGGAAACAACTGTTTAGATGGGTATATAGTGATAAAACAGCGGGGAATGGTTTTAAACTACAAAGAGGAGATTCAGATTCAATGTCAGGGAGAAGTTTTTCACTGAGAGGGAGATGAGGTGCCAGCACAGACTGCCCAGAGATGTTGTGAAATCTTCATCCCCAGAGGTGCTCAGGGCCAGGCTGGATGGGCAGTGCTGGTGTCTGCTGCTGGGGACTTCATCCCAACTGGAAGATATACTGGATAATTTTAATTATGGGAGGTTCTGTCAGAGCCCTGCCCCAAATTTCCAGCACAAAGCAAAGAGGAAAACTCAACTCCAGGCACCAAGCATCAGCAGATTACAGCATCCTGCTGTCTGCTGAGCTCTTCTGCTCTGAGCAAAGGGCTGAGACGTGGATGGTGATGTCTGACTTGAGCAGCTTCCTCCTTGAAGAGACACGGAGCCTCGAGCCAACAGGGAACTCCCAGCAGAAGGCCACTCAGGGAGCCGGAGGGAGGTGGTGCTGGCTCTGCCGCTGCTTTAATCAGCCTTTCCTACTGGCTTGCTTTCCCTAGAGTTGTTTGGAGCAGTCTTTGATGTTAGAGGGAAGGACGGGTGCAGGACTCAGTGGTGCACAGCCACAGATGTACTCATTGCCCTGAGCACTGCAGAAATGACGGAAAACATGATGGGAAAGGACATCAGGAAGACACTTGTCTCCCTTCTGCTTCAAGGCTTCATTAGTTTTACCTAAACTGCCCTGATGATGTGTTTCCAACCTTCTTTCTGCAGGAATATATGTTCTTCCCCAACATCCCTTCATGTTTTGCTCTACCCTTACCTCTAAAAACCTTTTCCTAGCATTTAACTAAAACTCCCCCGTTGTAGCATAAACCTACAATTCGTATCCTTTTCCCTTCAGATATGGAAAACAGTTTATTCCCTTCAGTTGCTATGTATCATTTTTCTGAAAACTATTAACATCTCCTCTGCTCTTTTCCCCAACGCTGAATGCATTTATCCCATATGGCAATAGGTTATAAGCTGTTCTGACATTTGTTTTCCAACAGATCTCAAAAACTGTCCTTCACCCAGTTTGGCCTCCTTCTGAGTATCTTTCCTTGTCTCCCCAGCCCTTAAATATCTGCTCTAATAACGTGAGTCATAGAATCAAAGGTTATCCCACATTAGAAGGAACCCACAAGGATCATCGATTCCACCTCCTGGCTCCTCCTCTGGATGCACAGCACCCTTCTCCATGGTGAAGCCATGGAACAAAAAGAGAGACCTCTGCCATAGGTTTCAAACACCAACTGCTTTTTTTTCTCAGCCACCACCAGCAGTATCCCTGAAAGAGCTATTTCACAATGGAGCAGAACATTGGATTCAGCTGTGCTTATAGTATAGATCTACCCAGTTCAGGGATCAGAACGGAGTGATTTACTGCCAGGTTTGCCATTTTTCACATGATGAGAGGTAACCCTCAAAGCCAATTTGTGAGACTGCTTTTCATCACCTCTGAGGGACTTCTAGAGCTACACCATGCGAGTAAAACAGCAATGGGAAGAGTGTTTGAGCACTGAAACTTGTCCGTGCCATTAACGAGTAGGAGTAGCACTGCAGGATCGACTCACTGGTGGGAAACAGCCTCTGCAGGAGCTGAGACACCATCCCTGGAGGTGCTCAAGGAATGTTCAGATGTTGCACTGATGGACACAGTGGGGAAATATTGGTGGTAGGTGGATGGTTGGACTGGATGACCGTGGCGGTCTTCTCCAACCTCGGTGATCCTATGGTTCTGTGATTCCCAAAATCACACCTGCAGTCTTGGCAAGGTACAGCAGCAGGTGTCAAAAACATCACACAAGCGAGCAAGAAGTTCAGAAGAAAGGACTGAACCCCTGAACTCAACCCCTGGCCCTTTCATTCCGCGTCATGGAATGTGCCATTAAATTTACCACAATGGAAAGTTTGTTTCTTATCAGCTCATCTCACCATTCCTTCTTCTCCCTCCTGTGTTTCCACACGTGCAGGCACACAGGTATTTGCACAAGGCTATCCCACGCAGCTGTCCCATAGAGCTTCCATAGGCAGCAAGCAAACGCACCCGAGCAAACATATGCCCAAGCACCCAACACAACCAGAATCTCCAGGACCATCTCTTTTGTTAGCTTCCCAGTTTGATCAGACTGCCGTTGTTCAGCTTTCTACACCATGTTCTCATTCATGAACTCATTTATTTGCACCACTTTTGAGTCGATGCGACTTCATTGACTTCTAAGGGCTCGCTCTGGATTCATGCTGGTTGAGCAGAACGGAACTACTCAGCGATTCCATTAAGTGTTCTCCCCTCAAAGTAATACATCCTAGATGAGAAGAATACCTCTGAGTGAACACAAATTCTGTAGAGCATAACATATTTCATTACAACACAAGTGTCTGCTTCGGTTCCTACAGCGAAGTTGCAGTCCCTGGAAAAGATAATAGATACAACTTAAACCAAAACAAGCAAGCAAATGTCCTGTGTGAAAGATGATGTAAGAAGGCCCTTGGCAAAACTCTCTTCAGAAACCTAGATTATTTTATCACCATTTTTAAAGGATTTGCCCAAAATGTATAGGCAAAAGGTGCAGTCCTGAGGGAAACACCACTTGATTAAAGAGAACGTGGACAAAGACGCCCTGCTTCAGGTGGTCCTGCTGGAGTGAGGTTGGACCAGATGCACCCAGAAGTTCTGCCAACCAGGCTGTGATGTTGCAACACCTCCCTATATTAATCCAGAGATGAAAAGGTGCGCCACATCGTGAAATGCATCTTCACATCACTGCCAGTTCATAAATACCTGTTGGCCTTGTCATAAAACCGTGTGGATGTTGTTGTAGTTTTACAGCTTCAGAACTTGAAGTCTCATGAGAATGCAAGTCAATGCAAACCCAGCAGGCTGCAGCCATCCAAGCTTCACCTCCTGCTGTGATTTCTGTCTGGGACAACTGATGGCATCAGGAGGGGTCCCTGTGCTGCACAGCTCTACCATTCTGAACAGGCTGCCACTGCTTCAAGTGTCCTGTCTTACAGAGTGGTAACCTGACCTAGGATCAGAGGGAATGGCCTCAAGTTGCACTGGGGAAGTCCAGGTTGGCTATCAGTCCCTGGAGGTGCTTAAGAACCACGGAGATGTGGCACTGAGGGACTTGGTCAGTGGGCACGGTGGGAGTGGGTTGATGTTTGGACTCAATGATCTTAGAGATGTTTTCCAGCTTTAACGATTCTATGATCAGTGTAACAACGTCCAACAGCAGCAACAGGAGACAGCAGAAGAACAGCTTCATTTATACAGGGCAAGCTGTGAGCAAGATGCATTCTTGCATCCAGCAATCTGAGAAATGAGTGAATCACCGGCTGATCTCCTGATGCCCACGTCCTCAGCATCCCACAGGGCACAGAAACTGCCAGCCCCAACACCATCCATAGCCGATGTATCTGCACGAGCCAGAGAGTGATTTCTTTTAATTTATTTTCTTTTAACAATAGCTGTTTGAGGTCCTTTATCTGTTGACTGTTGAGCTCTCTCATTAGTCATGTCCTCTCAGCATTAACTAATTGCTTTTCTAAGTTTCTCAGCAAAAACCTCATAGTGCCAGAGTCATGCAGACAAACAATATATGAGGATGAGCCAACAAAAGGCCATGAACTACGTGGTTTTTCCACACCATTACAGCCACAGTGAAGATGGAGCAGCGAAGGCACTCACACTCAGGAACAAACAGAATGGGGAACCACTTCTAAGATAACTCTACAAAACTGGGGGGAACCAAAGACCTGCAAGACACTCACTGTCATTTCCCTGTGAAGGACAGGGGCACTTCTACTGGCACATAGCAGCCCTACCTGGTTAATAACATCGCTATCATCACAACCAGACAATACAGCATAGTTTTGGCTTGGCACAGCAGTTTGTCCTTCCCTAAGCACCCTGACCTGAGCACTGGCTGTGAGAAAAGAAAGCATCTTCATACACAGCAGCCTTTCACAGTTGGCCTTGCATCAGCTCAGCTTGGCACGGGGACAGAGAGCTTGGCTTTGGTTTGAGGAAATGTTCCAGGAGATGATGGCACTAAAAGCAGGAGTTATTCTGGGAAATCCACGCAGGTTTTGGCTGTGGTCCTAAAGGAAGGAGGAAACGCGGGCAGTAGAGTCAATATAGCAAAGTTTTGTGACAGAGAGGTGAGCTTCAGCAGAGCCACAGGTGGGAGTCCCTGCCTGAAGCTGCTTTATCCCAGCTGAGAACACAGCCTTCCCACTTGAACTTAGATGCTTGCCCCAGAGAACAGCAGCTGTAGGCAAGGGCAAAGCAAACAGGGACTGCAAGACTTCAGCTTGGCTCTCGCTCCCACTGGTGGGCTTGTGACAGAGGGATACACACAAGTTCCTCTTCCTCACGGCTACACAAATGCACTCCCCACAGACATTTGCACACCTACACGTGTGTGCACGTGTGGCTTTGTGTCACCCCGTGCCCCACGGCAGTCTGCTCTGGGGAAACACAAGGGCTCCTCAAAAGGCATCAGACGCCGATATTCAGACAACCGAATCCCAGTCTGCCTGAGTTAGGGGAACAAAAAGACTCAAAGACACTAATTTGCATGTCTTATTAGCAGAACTCCATTAATATTCAGATGTTTATCGCACCACTTATACCACTAATCATTTCTTTTTAAGAGCTGCTTGTACACGCTCTGTACAAACCTACTTGCGGAAGAAAACCAGCAATTATGCTAAGCTCTCTCCAAGTAATTCCAGCCTCTGTCAGCCCAGCATCAGCGCCTGCTCATCTGGTGTGTGCTCCACCAGAGCCAAATCAGCCTAACCTGCTATCTCCATACTGAATTTTGGGATAGAACGCAATGCACCCACATTGCCTAAAAGCACCCGAGGTGCAAGGGGATGGGAAGACCACCGAGCAGCATTTCAGTGTGAAAAAAGAACAGCCTCCTGTAGGCTTTAGAGATACACCATCCAGCTCCTTCCCTTCTTGTGTTAACCAGCGCCACAGAGGAGGAGATCAAACCTTTCATTACACCAACCGTCCTATCCGAAAACAAAGAGGATTTTCTGAATGCACTGCCCTTTCCTTGGACTGAAATCAAACCAGAAGGATAGAAACGAAACACAGGGTAAGGTGAAAGGCTCCATGTAGGATTACATTTAACGTTCACACAAGCAGTGCATAGTTAGCACCTACGGGCCTCACGGCTATGGCTACACAAGACTCAAAACGATGGGATGGCAAGGGAGAGAGCAGGGATAGAATTATTTATTTACTTATTTATTGCCTGCCACTGCTGGGGCAATGAGATGCAGTATGGGGGGAAATGTAATTTACCATAAAATCAATGTCTCTATTGATTTTTCACGTCAAGTAGATTTATATATTTGGTTTGATGGGCCCAAGTTTCAAACAGATTTTATGAGTCTTCATTGGTGATGGAGATTGAGTGATTGGAGATGAAAAATATCCTCCTGCAGGCACTGCGGTGCTCCTGCTTGTACTCACTTGCCTGGCTGCTTTTATTCATGCACGCAGGGCATCTGGGGTAGCTGGCACCCTGGATGAAGTACACCCCATTCTGGTGCAGGGCTTGGTGGATTTGGGCAGTTCTTGGTGTATTTCTGACAGTGCTTGTTGATAAGCACAGGTGAGTTTTGCCTTTGGTTCCTCATCTCTGTTGGGCTCCAGAGCCTTCACTGAAGTCTGTAAGCTGAGCCAGCATGGAGGGGGACATCTGGGGACATCTTTCAGGATGATCTTTCAATTAAATCCTTTTTTTAGGATGCACCTATTCAGGCAGGCCATTTGGAAGGTGAGAGCTCTTTCCCAAGACAGCAGCTGAGTGGAGCTCCTTTGGCCAACTAGAGAAGTGCTCCCCTCGGTGCTCTCTGCGCAATGAATCCTAGAATGATACACTGGTGTGGGTTGGATGGGCCCATCCATCAAGGCCCATCCAGTGCCAACCCCCAGCAGCTCAGCCCCGTCCTGCCTGCCCTCAACACCTCCAGGGATGGGGCACCTCCCCAGGCAGCCCCTGTGGGTCATGTAGTCTCAGCACTACTTCACAGTGCTCCAGTGGGTTTGGGCTTCTGTACGTGGTGATTTGGAGCTGATTGTTTACCACGGATTGTGGTATCCAGAAAGAGGATTTTGGAAGGGAGCAGGATGGCAGGGAGGATGAAAACCAGTCAGTGACAACTCAGCGCTAACGAGAGCGACAGAGAGTAACCAAGAGATAGGAACAAGGGGTTTTGTTACCGTTATTATTTGTTATATCCCACACATAAAAAAATAAAGCTAGGGTATTTCTTGGGCCCCTTATAGTGCAGTGTAAGGAAAATTCAGCAAACCCACGGGTATGCTGATGCTAAGAAGCATCTCACGCTGCCATCCTGACTGCTTTTCAAGTCCCTAAATCAGCTGAACAGGAGGATAATGAATGCTGGAGAGGGAAAGCAACTGCACACTGAGCAGTTCTTTCATTTACTTTCTCCAGCGTATGCATCCAACTCTCCAGTGGCACTTTGCCCAGTTCATTTAACTTTAGCAGCTGCTAAATGAATATGTGATCAGAAAGCATTTCCAATAAATGTGATTACTCCACTGCTGGGGAGGCTTGCGGCGAACGCAGCCCAGCAACATTTTATACGCAACAATAAAAAGAAAGGGAAGAAATCAAACAAGGAGGCTTTTCTCAAGAAACCCCAGCTTAACTCGGCTCTCAGGAGCCAAAGGAAACCGGTGTTCAGATTCTAACCAGGTGGAAATCACTTTAAACTGTGAGCAGCATGTCTTCCTTTGGATCTCTACGCTCCACAGCCACCCTGATGGCTTTTAGGGGAAAAAAACCCTCTGGTGGAAATAAGAGTGATTTAACGCAGCAGCAGCTGCAAGCTCAGCTGGGAGAGGGGTCCGGCTGTGTGCACACATCTGCTGGCACCACGGCTTGGATTTTGCCCTCAAGCATTCAGGCACTGAAACTATGCCCAGCTCCTCTCTCAGCCGTGCCTCCCAGATCGCAGACGGCAGCCATAAAGTGCGGCCTCCCTCTGAGCAAATAAGACGGATGCAATAAAAACGTTCCCGACCGACGTTCATGCAGGTCAAAGGCACTCGTGAAAATGCAGTGCTTAACTAAAGGAGAAACAAAGAGAAGAGAACAGCTGCGTGGAGCCCCGTTATTTCTTTCTCTTTAAGCATGCCTCCAAAAGCCACTGCAACAGACGCAGAAAAAGCTAGGGCTTTTTAAATTTTGTTCTTGTTGTTTGGTGAAGAGGCTCCTTTTTAGGCTCCTTCACATGCTCCCACAGCAATAGAACTGAAGGTTGGAGCAAGATGCTTGCTTCTTTTTTCTTCAAGCGCTAAACTGGAAGAGGAGGGAATTGTTTCAAAGTTTCAGAATGCTCTGTGGGGTATTTTCATGAGAAATCTCATCACAACAGGTGATTTCCACGGAACTGTTCTTCAATAGCCTTAAAAAAAAACCTCTGCAGCTGCTTGATGCAAGAGGAAACCAAGAACAGAGAGAGCAAGAGGTCTTATGTACTGCAAAAGACTCTTGCATTGACAGCAGATCTTCTGATCTCAAGGGGACCTGAGCTTGGAGAACAGATGCTCTCATCACTTTCTTGAGCTTAGACACTCTGCTAACCATGATGGCTGATTTCTATGCCCACCTGACCCAGCCTGAGCCCTGGGTGGCCTGCCCCACATCATGCAGGATCTGTAGGGAGGAAGAATTGTGCACAGGTTCTTCACAACTGTGTCAAAGCCCATCCATCTCCTTGGCCTACAGGACTCTCTGTTGAGACGTACGCTGGTCAGTCCAAAGTGGGAACCCTTAAAAGTTAGAAAAACATTTACTCCAATTGAAATGCAAATGTTGTCAGCTGCTTTCACTAAGATGAGCCTCACAAATCTGGCCCCAAACTCAACTTGTACCTAAAGCAAGGGACTGGTTTGTCAAAGGTAGTCTGAAATGAGTCCTGCTGCTCAGGTACTTGAATATGCATCTCACGATCTGGCACAAGGTTTTCTTTTTAGGTTTTGTCTTTACTTTCATCTTCACTACACTTAAACCCTCAGGTCTCTCGGAATCACCAAGGTTGGAAATGACCACTAAGATCACCAAGTCCAAGCCCAGCCCATCCCCACATCCCGCTGACCGTGTCCCTCAGCACCACATCTCCTCGTGGTGCAGCAGCCATACGAGGCCAGGACCCATTTTGTCACCTCTCCACGCTCACATAAAGCAATGCTTACTGAACCTCGGTGCAAATATTTTGCAGGCCAAAGTTAACGTTGCTTCTAAAGCCAGACTCATTCAACCATTGCCCACTATTCCTTTGAGACTCCACCACACTGTGTACCAGGACCATTTGCACTCCTGACTACTCTCATTGGTACGGGAATGAATGATTTTCTCCCCAGGCAGAGCTGGGTGCGTGGATACGACCTGGGAAGAAGTGCTGCTTTTGAAGCTGGATCTGAAAAACTCTCAAAGTGCTTTTATTCCTTTGATCGCATACCCAGGAATGTCCAAATCAACACCAGGTCCCACAGTTAACCACCTGAAGCCCGTAATCACTCAGTACATCAGTGGATTTGGGCACTGTACAGCTGACCAGCCAGTATCGAATTAATTCAAGCTTAACCATTCTTTTACTAAGCATTTAGACCCTAAAAGGTAGCAGGGTCTGAACAAGGCTCAACAGTGAATTTTACCTACTTGAGACTGTCAGAACAGCTGCAGAGACCAGTATGTCCCCATCTTTAAAACCCTTATGCGATTAAACTTTTCAATCACAGCCTTCCGTGCCTCCTGAGGAAAAAAAAACCGTCCCACATCGAACGAACTGCTTCATCTTCAGGATGTTGTGTTCAAAGCCATGCACGGGGCCCTGGGCACCCAGCCCACAGCCCACATAGAGCTCCATGATTTTTAAGACCTTTTCTAACACAAGCCGTTCTGTGATATCTTAATGACTGGAAAAAATGATGTAAGGATGTAATAATACCCAAGGAAAATAAAAAAGGGTGTGTTCTAGAAAACAACAGAGACAACTTTAAATAGCAACTACGTGTAATGATGCTTCTTCATTACCACCAGTCCCTAAGGTCAGCTTTCCAAGCAGGAATTGGGATCATTCAAGCAAAAGCAATCCCCCCAGATTGCATCGTCAGCCATAAATCTGCTGTGCTGAACGTCACTGCTGTCCCCAGCCAAGGTTAATTTGCTGTAGGATGGCTGTTTGCACGTGTAAAAAGACAGACATCTCCCTGCCAGGAGAGCCATACGATGTGCACACTGAGTGATAACAGTGAGGGGCTTCAGATCGCTCTCTGGAGCCTTCATGCTGTTTCCAAATAACATTAAAAGCTGTTTTAGAGTGAGACAGTCCTTGGGATGATCGATTTGATTTGGGTTGCTGTTTGGGATATTTTTTATGTTATGCTGAAGTATCTAAGCAGCACGCAGAATCCTAAACCAGTCTGCCCTAGAGCATCACAGAGGCACTCACTGGAAGGGACACGCAGTCCAACTTTCTGCTCAACACAGGACCACCACCAGCACTGGTTCACTTTGGTCATGGCTTTGCCCAGCCAGGATGTCACAGCCTCTAGGGAAAGAGAACCTCCAACTGATGTGACCAATTCCAGAACTTTCCTTCCAATGGGATTCTATCTGCATCCAAGCTGCAGAGCTGCTCCATCCTCGTAGACCGCATGCCTTTGCCCACGGCCATCATGATTTATGGTCTGATTTTAGGGAGGTGCTGCATGGAGCGAGGGTTTGGACTCTGTGATTTTTACGGCTGCCTTCAAACTCAGGATATTCTATGATTCTGTGTTCTTTCAGAGGATTCCCTCCAGTTTCTCCACTTTCATTTTGGATTGGAGAGCCCCATGTGGACTCAGCCACGGAGGTGCAATCTCACCAGCACCACGCAGAGGTGCGGAGCAGGAGCCGAACACACACTGCTCGAGAGATGACCACGTCCTGTCAGTCCACTTGCAGGGAGCACTGCACAAATCTCTACTGTGAAACAAAAGGATTATCACAGCTAAATAATGCAGCGAGGTCAGTGAGGAAGAGCTTAAAAATCCAACCCTCCATCCGACTCACTCCTCCTGAGAAGCATCCCTCTCTGAATCGCCTTCAGGAGCAGGCAGCACAGACAACCTTCATTTCAGATTATAACTTTCCTCCGGAGCTCAGTTGTCGTCCACACATCAGCTGGCAATTCCAGGTTGGATTGCTTCTGCTTAAACCTGGTGAGCAGACAGCTGGGAGCTGTCACAACAGAGAATGTTCCCATCAGGTCACTGACCAGGAGTTCATTTCTAGGCTCACATCTGAGCTACTGCAGTGGACGCTGGGTCATGAGCTGGCTTTCTTGGCTCACAGAGGGAGCCGTTCCCAAAGGGAATCATTCCCATGGGAAACTCAGATGCCTTCATCATTCTTTAGCCAGGCAGGAGCAATGACTCTGCAGCAATGACCCAGCAATCCCTGATTATGGCCACGAGACCCTGTGAGCAACAAGAGAGTGGTTTCAGAGCAAGGCATTGGTGGATGAGTGTATATGATCTACACAGTGCATGAATGCACTTGGGGGCCCAGGATTTGTCTAGCAAGCCTAGAAACTTCAGCTGACCCCTTTGCACTGGGGTGGTAGTGAGTTGCAGCTTCCACCAAGGCTTTCCTCCCCAGCCAGGCAGCTCCACTGCAGCAGATTTACCGCCAGCAAAATCCATCCTGCTTTCCCAGCCCAGCCCTGGCAGTGAGCAGTGCCATCTCGTTTTGCAAGCACACATGTTTCTCCAGGAAGAAGTGTCCAATGTCAGCTCTGCCTCCATGAACCCCCAGGGAGCTTGGGCATCTTGGATGTGGGATGGTGATGGAGCAGATAGAACCAGGTTTTGCGTGTCCCAATTCCTGTCCTTCCCTGCCTCTTTGTTGTCTGTTTATCCTTTATGGCCCCATGCTGCTTTCTCACACCCATCCGAGCTCCCCTGCGATCACAAGGGGGGGAACATTGTGATCAGCACTGCTGCCAGCAAAAAGACAAGAGGAAGAAGAGCTCATAGCATCACCATTTCCCACTTATTAGCAAAGCTTCAGAAAGGAGGCTTGGCCTCAAATGCCTTTCTTTCCAATTTAACTTTCTGAGCAGGTGGATTAAGCACCAGCATGCATGCATGCCTCCAGACTTGTCGCTAATTAAGCCACTGGATTCTCCTCTCCTAAAGCCTCCGGTTCCTTCCAAAACCCTTCAGTCTGAGAACAAAGCCCCGAAGCTCAGAACAGCAGAGCCAGTGCTCAGCACAAAGCATCACGCTTTGCACCTTAAGGATGAGCGAGGCAAAAAAAGAAAACAAGATGACTTCGCTTTTGACAAATTGGTTCCAGCCTCGCTAGCTAAGTGGATTTGCATCCCCTGCTGTCTCCAGGGTGTTTTATCTCTGTTTTGCAAAAGCTACCGGGAGAACCGTAGCGTTCATACGAGCAGGTAGAAAATTGAGCAGGTTCCCTGGCCTCAATCCCAGCCTGGGCGCACAGTCTTAGCCTGTGTTCTGCTGCCTCCCAGTGCCTGCGAGAGAGAGCAGCAGAGAGCTCGAGGAGTCGCACTGAAGTCGTTTCGTTTTATTTTATTTTATTTTATTTTATTTTATTTTATTTTATTTTATTTTATTTTATTTTATTTTATTTTATTTTATTTTATTTTTATTTTTTCAGTTCCAATTTCTTCTCGCTGCATTCCAGCTTGTGTATGGAGGGGAGGGAGGATCAGGAGATCCTGTGTGAGCATGAGGAACATAGCCAGGGCCTGGAACAGAGCCTGCACAGCTTCTCTCTACTCGGTTCAGCTATCAACTACCAGAGCACAGAGCTGCTCTCTCCAACCCCAGCATCTGCAAACCAGTCTCAGCAAGAAGCTTCAAGGCAAGGGGAGAAAAACGATACTGTGACTTGAGAGCATATGGGCTGGATGCAGAGCAGCGGTGCAGGACACACTGGGGGAGCCTTGGCAGTTTGACCATGCTGCCAAGATGTCTCAAGCTCCAGGGGTTTCTGTTCCGTGAGCTGGGAGTTTCTCATGTGTATTAAACATGTGAAAGTAGAAAGTGTTACCTTGGGAGGAGTCCCACATTTGGGAAGGATGCTCCAGTTCCAGGCTATGCCTGAGGCAGATGCCCATCCTTGTTCAACTCACACATGCCTCGTGTTGTACCTAAGTTCAAATCACACCTGAGACAGCAAAAACCAACACGAGGCAGAGCCACTGCAACCCCTGCCCTCAGAACCATGCTCTCCAGGCTAAGGTTGCCATCCAAAAGGCAAATACAGGTAGTTTGGAGCTCATTGCACCAGATCTGAGCCCTCAGTGCTCAGCCAAAGCGTGCAGAAGGAGGCAGCACCTCCTGGAAGGCCTCTGTTGTGTTTTGCATACCAATGAGCACTAATGTATTTCAGAGCTGAACTTTCCACACAATTGCTTTTTAGTGTTTCCCTAAAAGAGCCCAGGAAATGAGGGAATTTCTAAATTCATGTCTTTTCTTGCATAATGAAAGAGTAAACCTCCATGGCTGTACCTCATGCTGTACCAACCAGTGCTTTACCTTTTAATGGTCGTTATTTCAGGCCTTATCGTTCTGATATGAACGAGACTTACTCCACCAAAGGGAATTCAATGTGCTTCTGTGCTTGGCTAATCTCATAGCTTACATAGGAATGGAAAGAAAAGACTTTTAAGAGCTCATTTTCTGTTACCGTTTAACAACCTTAAAAGTGGTTCTGTAGTAGTAAAAATTAGTATTTCTAGCTAGAAAAAGGAGCTAGAAATCACTCAAGGGAAAGACCTGCAGCTTTGGGGATGGGGAATCACCCCTCCTATTAGACTGATCATTTGGTTTCAGCTAATTGTTAAAGACACAGAAGTGCAAATTCATGCTGGCGTTCACCAAGAATTCAAAGAAAAGCTGCTGCCTTACTGGTGTACTGACCCTTCTCTGGGTCAGGCCAAGAGAAGGGACATGACCTTTTTTCTGCCTGCCCGCAGAGCAGCAGCCATCAGGTCTCCCCATAGTGGCTGATGGATACAAGTGAATGATGCTACATTCACAGCATGGCAAACGTCGGCAGAAATCATTCATTCTCATTCTAATTCTCATTTATTGGCAGACAACCCAGAGGTACCCAATTCCTACCCCAGGAGGTGCCTCAGGCCAGGCTGGATGGGCTCTGGGCAGCCTGGCCAGGTGGGAACAACCAGCCCAGGACAGGGGTTGGGTCTGGATGACCTCTGATGTCCCTTCCAACCCAACCACTGCTGGATTCTGGGGTGCACCTTCACACAGAGGCAGCACGTGTGAGGACAGAGCCGATCTTTTTCTCTGATTCTTTTTCTTGATCTTCCCTCCCTCCTCAAAGTTTTGGGATGCAATTGGGTCACATTTGTAAGCTGGCATACGGCAGAAGTTGAGTTCCTCTGTTTAAAACAAAAAACATGCATTTCCATCACCTCAAGAGCTGCTCCTTTTTGGCACGAGGACCCTCTGATCCGCCCGCCTCCTTTTATCAGCATCTTCAAAGAAAAAGGGAGTTATAATTGCTTTCTCCCTTCACCTTAGAAAGAAAAAAAAAATAAAGGGTAAAGCTGCTATTCTTCTCCCCTGGCATCTGGAGAAGAAAGATGCTTTGAGCAACTGCTTGTTTACAGAACAGAAATAACACCTCCCAGCCCTCAAAGGGCAGAGCAGTTGAGAATAAGGCTCCTTCTGCCCTCCCGCACCTTCAGCATTTGCTTTTTACCACCTACTGTCTGCACAACCCACTGTGCTGCCCTCTTCCCTCATCACAGGGGCACACGCAGGCTGTTCCACCTCTTTTCAGTGCTGCAGCACCTCAGATGTACTGCTGACATGTCAACGCCTCGAGCCAGCATCCAAGCATGCTCTGAGGGGAACAGTCAAGTCAATGCAAAGAGGGGGATGTACCTTTGTAGCAGAGGAGGAACAAAAATGAACCTGAAGTTCTGCTTTTCTTACAGCTGCCTTCTTGACCGCCATCTCGGCACGGAGCCTGCGAAGGAACAGGGAGACATCAGCACAAGGGTGCAAGCCTGGCTTCTTCCAGCTTTGTGATTTTTGTGAGATCCTTTGGCTCCTGATGGCCCAAAAGGGATTCCCACTGAGTCGTGCCATTCAAAAGCACCACTCTCTCCCAAAGCTAACTCACTGATACCCGAGCCTGCAGAGGGTGGGAATGCTGACCTTCCTGTCACACTCAGTCATCAACAAAAAGCCTGATGAGGTTGTTTTCGGAGCCTCTATCAAAGGTGGCTGAAATAAAAACCCGCATTTTCTTTTGTTATTTTGTATTTTACATATCCACAAACTCTTAGCTGACAGGTAGGACGAGCTCACGGACGTGGTTCAATTCACAGAGCAGGCTAAAACCGAGCAGCTATCTGCAGAACCCCCATTTCTCTGCCAAGCAGCTGGAAATGGACTGACAGGACTTTGCTACGTCAGACTTCAAATAATTCACTATTTCAGAACGCAGGGGTGGTAGGAAAAGCCTCTGCGATGTGGTTCTCTGCAAAGAAAGAGCAAGACTGTTAATGGCAGATGATATCACAGCCTGCTGCTTGAAAAAGCAAGCTCCTGTATGTGTTTTTTATACAGTTCAACTCATGAATCTCCAGTGTGTGGATAACTGCATCTAACAGCTACCCAAACCAACACAAGAGCTGCTTTTTGCTCAGAGACTGCACACGATGCAGCAGGCCTTGTGAGAGCATTCAAAACCACCCATTTCTGTTTGTGAAAGAGAATGACTGCACTGAGCTTAGCTCTGAGACGTTTTGGGTATGTCCACACTCCTGCATCCCAAAAGAGCCCGTCTACCTTGCTTCCAGCATGGCCAGCTACTTCAGAACTATAAAGGAAGGCAGCCATTACAAAACCAAACAAAAGCCATTTATTAGATATGTACATTTATACATACACATGCAAAATGATTTTATACACATTTACACAGGTTCAATTATTAATAGAGTGCAAAAACGTCTAAAAAGGTACCAGCCCACCTTCTATAAACTTAACAGGTATTTAGGAGAAAAAAAAGAACAGAAAATGGGGTTCATAAAGTGACCACGCTCTGCAAACCCTTAAGTTAATGAAGTTTCCTCTGTGCCAACTTCCTCACGCTGTGCTGCTGGGTGAGGAGAAGAACCTCCCAGGGACTCACAAACTGAATTAAGGAGATACAAGTCAACCTGCGTTCAACAGCTTGAACAAAAAGGGATGGATCCCTGTTTGGGGATTTAACACAGCCATAATCCCACGCTATGAGTCAGATTTCATGTACTCAAACTGCAAGTCATTCTTTTTTATTAAATCTTAAAGCACTGAAATCAATGTAAGCTATGCTATTCCTCCTGCTGTTTGGCTGGAGGAAAAGGTTTAACTGTGTCAATGCCATATGGATACAGCAGCCATTCTAAATAACAACACAAAACAAAAATTGGGTCAAATGCTTGCTCTTCCTTGTACCCAAATCAAAACCCACACCTGCAAAGTGCACAGATACGGTGCTCATGTGAATGCACACAGATTCTTTAATAAGGAAAAATTAAAAGGTTGTGAAGAGATTAAGCCTCACAGCAAATCAAAGCTTTGTCTGCTCAGAAAAAACCCAGTCATATCCTCTATCCATTCCCTAAAGCATTTCCACAAAGGCAGAATTGCACCAACTGATTTTATTTGACAAAGCATTCTCAGGAAGAAAAGAAAACACGAAGGGGAAGGCTGAATTTAATCTCTATCAACTCTAATTAGGTTAATTACAAGAGCTGTCTTAACACCTTGTTCTACCTTCCTCACCGAAGTGAGCTATTGCTCACATCACCTGGCACAGGGATGCATTTGTTTTATGATAAAGCAAACAGATGCTCAGGAGCCATCAGGAATATTACAGCTTCTTCCCATCAGCTAAACAGGGGGACGTGGAACACAAAGAAGATAATGGTTCCCTGGCCCCATGCCCTGGCTGTGATCTGCATGCCTTATGTGATAGCAAACCAGCTTTACTGAAGCCCTAAGGAGAACCAGTGCAGTTCTTTTGGATTCTCAAGCCTGACTGGAGGTGAAATAAAGGAGGAATGGGGAGTTTGAGGATGGCAGAGGGCCCTTTCACCAAGTTTTTGTAGTAGGAAATGCTTTATTCTTTCCCCACGGTTAGCCAGTAGGCTGATAGCCAGTCCATGCCCTAGGCAACCAAAAACGTGTCAGATCCACTATCTTCCTTAGACTCACAGCACAGCTGGGGTTAGAAGCAACTTTAAAGGCCATCCAGTTCCAATGCCCTCCCATGGGTGCAGCTGCCCCCAGCAGACTGGGTTAGCAAAGCATTCATTCCTAGGGAGAGATTTTTTTTTTACATGCCTTTAAACTTTCTGGGGACAATGTGGAGAAAGGGAGGTCAGGAGTTGGGCTGGTTGGTTTTTTGTTGGTTTGCTTTATAATTACTTGAGTTAGTTGTAATCCAGCTGCATTTCTTAGTTCCCCGCAGCCTCCAATCACACTGAAAAAGCACCTCACCAACCTCACCAAGTAAAACTGGGACTGACCATGGAAACCTAAAGCTTGGTAGCTCTAAAACCTGCACATCCGTGGGGACCCCCAGGTGCCAAAAGCACAGTGGCTCAATGCTGGCTTCATCTTCCATTCAGCTCCAGTTTTCTGCCAGAGCATACAACAGAAAACCAATGTTAACCCACCCCTTACAGCACACGGCCTTAGCAGTGCTCCTAACTGGCTGGCTGAAATCTTCCTCCATCATTTCTACTACATACTTCCAAGCACTTTAAAGCACTCACTATTTATTGTGACAGTAATTGGTTAGCATGGAATGGAAAAGAAATGCTTCTGTGCTACCATGCTGTCTCAGAAACCATTCAGGTTATAATGGGCTGCAGGTTGAAGTCAGAAGCATCAAAGAAGTGCTTCCAAGGTGCTACACAATTCTGGTCTAGCAATCCACTGACACCAGCAACGCTGGCATGATGAGATTCCAGGGAAATTCACAGATGTGCAAGAAACTTATTCTTTCTTGTGTTCCTGCAAACTCAGGAAGACATCTCTGCATGGTGTTAATCTCCCTGCAACCACCAGAGGTAGAGACTGTGAGAGAAAAAAAAGGTATCTTTGGTGGAAATGGAAATGGGGTCACCAGGAAATAGGCTTGTAAGGAAAAACAACAATAATAAAAAAGAAAAGCAATGCCCATAGTTGGACAATAACACGCTTACAGTTCCCTGTATCTTTCCAGTTTGAGTCTTCAATCCTTCAGGGACAGCAGCATCAAAATGCTATGCTTTGTTCGTGTATGTTATGCTTTGTTATGTTCATTTATGTGCCAAACTGCATCACATTCTGTGATCCTGATCACATACAGGAACACCCAGTGCAGCAGAGGTGAAGAAACTCAGCTCCTAAGTAGTAGAGCTAAGTAGCATCCAAACTTCCATGCTCATAAATTCATCTTAGTGTAAGAACTCAACACCAAAAACTAAAGGTGTTTCAGATTAAAAAAAGAGAACCTGCTCTTGCTCTCCATTACTGGAGATGGCTTTCAATTCAACAGCTGTACTTTGCTCTAAAGGTGAAGGTCTGTCATAAGGAGGCTTGGAAGGTTTGTTATCTGTACAGACCAAGCAAACATGGGATTGCCCTTACAGTGACAGTGACCTTAACCAAGGAAATAAAGGCCACCTGAGCTGAAAGGTCACTTGTGTTCGCTTGGTTCACTTTATGCTGCCCTAAGCATATTTGGGATTAAACAATAAGTACACAGTTAATGACAGTGTGCTGCTCAGCCAGGAGATATTTATAGCCTCTAGAGTTTTCGAAGAAGCCAGTCTTGTCCTCTCCTTCAAAACCCAGGAAAAACATACCCTGAATCTCATCCTAACGCTTTCTCCCATTGATAACTCACCTAACTATGGCAAACCACTCCTTTCCTTACATTTACCAAGAATCTTAACGCTTAGTAAATTCTACAGACAAAAATATTACCCACCACTTTACCTTCACTTCACTACAATGCTTTTAATATTTTTAGAAGCATTGGCAGGCCAAGACATTGGGCTGCCAAACTGTCACAAAGCCAGCAAGACAGATGGCAAAATGCTGTCTGGATGGTGGTAGTCAAGGAGTAAGAGCCTGTTTATGGTAAGGAGAACCTCGACCCATTGATGACACCTGACAAAATCTACCATGCACCATTAGCACACATTATGTGGAACACAGCTGAATTCTTCACTGTGTGAATGAACTACAGGAGTATCCTGTCATAATTCCACGTTGCTTTGGAACATCCTCCTTGCAGTAACCATTGTCACAAGTATTTAAAAATACTTCAAACTATTTTTGGCCATTTTAATTCCAAAAAAAAAAATAATTTTAAAAAGAGCGTTGCGAACCCAAAGTCTTTTTCATACTCCACAGTCAGGCTGTTTCTCCATAAGTTGCCTTGTCAGTATCTGGTAGGAGGAAAGAGATGCCACTCCTATGTGAAAGGCTATTTGCCAGAGATTCCGTAATCCATACAAGTAAATATTGCATGAACAAACAGAGCAGAAGAGTACAAATGTCTTCACCTTCCTCATGGAGCTGTAGAACAGGTACAAATAACACTGCAACAGAAACACAGGAAGAGTGTTAGCATTCAAGGACGTACATAGAGACAAGAGGCATAGCTGGAGGCACCCACTATTGCACTGATCACTAAGCAGCTCAGGGCTTCCTTTCAGCTCCCATGCTGGAAGTTCCTCCCACAAAAGCAGGGCAGCAGCCCCAGCCCACAGCTCTGGCTGAGCCTGTCAGCACAATCCCTCCTACCTACCTCAACTTGGAACTAAAGGAGTCTGAAGTTAGAGCCAGCTTGCAAAACCCACCGAGGATTTTTGGAAGCCAAAGGCTTAGAAGCAGGAAATGAGCAAAACTTGATCTGTTGCTGCTGTATTTGCTCTTGGGATAAGTGAAGGGCTTCATCCTCTAAGCTGACTTGGTAGCAAGACCATCATTTCTGTCAACGTGCGGCTCAAAAAGCGTTCAGGGCTTTTTTTTTTTCCTTTTTTAATTCAAAAATCAGGTAGAACCCACTTGCTAATTATGGACAAAGAGCAACAAGCCTTACAGGAGAAAACTAAAAATCTCACCCACTGCTGGCAGACAAATTAGTGACTTTAAACTCAGACAGCAACAGATCAGGCTTTCACACTTGTGGTCACAGCTTCCAACTGTGCCAAGGACACAAGTAAAGATCATGAAGTAGAAAGCACTTCACATTTCAGCTCCATTTATGCACGAGTATTTTGTGAAGATGACCTCTGCAGACAGGGAGAGAGTGAACTTGTTTATTTTTAAGCTTCTTTAGCTTCAGATTTAACAGGAGAAATGGAGGACAGAGCATCCCTTTGTAAAGACTGATCTGCATCTACTTTCAGATCCAGAATATTACCTCCATTTTGAAGCTCTGCCATAAACAGAGGTGTAAGAAGGCTGAAAGACACTCAACTGCCTATCTATTATGATCCAACAAATAGCAATTAAAAATAACTTTTAGTGTAAATGACATTTTCAGTGTGCTTGGCCTTTCGAGGCGGTTAGGTTACAAAAGTCTTTCAGCCCTGTCTGCCACTGTCAGAAAGGCATCATGAAATCCCTTTGGGAAACAAGCCACCTTTGGGTGTGCACTTGTCACACTCAGCTCAGTTACAGCACAGAAACACTGCAAAAGCTTGCAACTGCAATTTCCAAGGCTCATACATAAGGCACTCTTAATTGTAGCTGTGCCACTTCACTGGAATACCTTTGTGGAATCAACTAGATGAGATGCTAGAAACCAAGCTGTGCCTCTGCTTAGCTGGAAACCATTTTGCATTGTAAACTGTAATGTCAAAAATGAGAAAGCAGCTTGTTTAACATACCTGAAAAACACAGGCTAGAAAAGGTAGAAAAAATGCTACCACATTTCCAATTCCTTCATAGTCCTCCTGTTTGGATAAAGAAGCAACAAACAAGGAATCACATCAGCTACAGTTGTTAGCAAGCACTACTTCATATTTTAGAATATTATCGTTCATGAAGCAGCTCTCAGCCTAGTTTAACTTGATTGACTGCAGCAGTACCAAACAGCAACAAGATCAATAGGGTTGAACAAGGCACTAAAAGCTGAGGCTTATGTGATAACACCTGCTAAGTTAAACTCTGCATCTCTACCTTCAGGACACTTCTTTTGGTCTTTTTTTAAAGCTGTTTGCAGTTTCACATTTGTGTAATAAAAATTGCAAAGAAGTATCTAGAACAAAACAAAGAAGGAAAACAATCATCACAAACCCAGTTCTGAAAGACTAAAATACTCCTCCAAATTTCAGTCTCAGCAGAAAGGAATAAAGCACAGCATGCTGGACAGACAACAACATACTTGAGTTCCAGCAGGAGAGGAGAAACAAAACACTTCCTATGGAGAGATGTATGTTCTGCTACAAAGCAGAACAGCCGCCCTTAACCTGGTTACCCCAGTAACTCTCCTTCTTCATCTCATCGACAGCTTTCAAGTCAGTTTTACCTGAAAGGAATGCTCTGCTAGGTGAACTCCTCGGATGAGATTCAGAGCTGCACACATGATGTTCAGAACAAGTGACAGAATGCCCAGGGGGGTCACACGCTCCATTCTGTAGGCAGGAGCTAAAAAAAAAAATAAAAAAAGAGCACATCAAAAGAGAATGAAATGAGAGACAGTGAAAGTCAGCAGCACTGCTTTGAATCTGTTAACAGAAAGCAGCTCAAATGAGCTTTCATGGATGTTTAAAACCTTCCATGCTTGCTCCAGAGAAGACCAATAATGAACAGGAACAACTTCTCTGTCGCACTGCCCTGCTCAGTTTTGGACACCTAGAAATCAGTGTCAGCTCTGGAATTCTTCTAGAACGAATTGAGCAACAGAATTTGCTCCTGAGCCATTTGGCACTGATTTCTTTTGTGCTACATATATGTATTTTTGAACTGTTTATTACAGCACATTAACATACTGACTGCTCTTCTCTGGACAGTAGTTAAGTTAGAGAGATTTCTGATGTCTATAATAGCAGGAGAGCATTTCATCCCCTCCCCAACCAGCATTCACATTCTTCTTCCCACTGACAGCACGATGCTTCAGTCCAGTATCCTGATGGATCCAGTTTCTCTATGGAATCATACAATGCCTTGTATGGAAGGGACCTCAAGGATCACAAAGCTCCAACCCCCCACCAATGCAGGGCCACCAACCTCCCCATTTCACAGCAGCCCAGGCTGCCCAGGGCCCCATCCAACCTGGCCTCCAACACCTCCAGGCATGGACGGGGCATCACAGCCTCTCTGGGCAGCTGTTCCAGCCCCTCACCGCTCTCACAGCACAAAACTTCCCCCTGACATCCAACCTCCAGCTGCCCTCCCTCAGCTCCAAACCATTTCCCCTTGTCCTGCTGCCATCTCCCCTTTCCAAGAGCTGACTCCCCTCCTGTCTGTAGGCTCCCTTTAGGTACTGCAGGCTGCCATGAGGTCACCCCACAGCCTTCTCTTCTCCAAGCTAGGCAAGCCCAGCTCCCTCAGCCTCTCCTCACAGGGGAGGTGCTCCAGCACTCTGATCATCTTCGTGGCCTCCCCTGGACCCTCTCCAACAGCTCCCTGTCTTTCTTGCACTGGGGGCCCAGACCTGGATGCAATATGGAATTTGGTGCCCTAATCGAGCACCTGCCTGAAAGTAACATGCAACTGCTGAAGCCCAGGACTCAGATGCTCTGCTGCTACAACAGTTCCTGTGGCAGTTCTCCAGACAATACTGCCTCTGCTCCTGGCAGTGCCAGTCCACAGGGCAGGCTGACAGAACACAGCCAAAAAGGGGTTAGGAACCAGACTGGATGCAGCAGATTTTGGCTTCTGCTGCTTATTTTACACTGCACTGCATTTCCTTTCTTTCCCTCTCTCCCAACTGGCCTACATTCCAGAAGCAGCCATCTAGCTCTCTCTCCCTTCTCACCTCCTCCTCTACTATTATGTTCTCTAACACCCATGCACCCAATACTATTTATTCAGGATGACCTAATTGCTTCATACCTAATTTAGGTCAAAGCAATTACTATTGATTTGCACTTAACTGTGGAACGTGGCACTTCTAATTAAGGGCTGTGTTAGACCAAAAACTCACCTATTTCCCAACCTAGCTATCCTTGCCAGTCCAACATTAGCTTACACCCACGTCTTGCTATGTTCTGTCTCTGCATCACCACAACAACACTTTAAGCATAACAAGGGCAATCTGCACCTCAAGTATCAAATCCAGACGCTCTCCTGCACCAACATCCACGAGATAAAGGACAGAATGAAGGAGCCTTCAAGAAGCCTCCCCTGTCTCAGGATCTTCTGCCTTCTATCCAGAAGCAGGCAGCTCCTGACTACTGTAGATAAACTACATCACAAAGCAGAGATCGATTCCGGCTCTGCTTCAGTGGCAGATGAAATACTTCAACTGCTGAAGCACTGCCCTGCTGCAAGGCTTACAGAAAACACTTCTGTCTTCTCCTTTAAGGGAGATTTTGATTGATGGATTGTAAAAATCTCAGTGCCAAATTAACACAAGGATACAAATGATCTCTTATAAATGCCTACAAAATTAATTTGTGCGACACACATTCATACCTCCATAATTTTATCCCCAAAACTGCTACAGAAGAAAATGTATTAATCTGGCTTGCAATATGTCACATTATTTAGTATTACTGTGTATTACAGTCACACACATTTTCATCTAAATAAATGATGCAAGAAATCCAATCATTTAAAGGCAATTTTGCTGTTTTGCTATGCAGTGAAATGTGAAGTCCAAGCAAAACAGAAGCTGTACCAGCATGTTTTGTTCTTACACTGACTGCAGCACTGTTTCCTCTCACTTTCCACACATTAGATAATGTTGCAGCTATGAATTTATCTCGTGGAAATCTCCAGATAAAAGACTACTGTATCTCTTCCCTGAGCTGCTAAGATTTGCTTTAGAGGCAGATTGCATCTTCCATCAAGCACAAGTGCCATTCTTTGTACAGGATCTTGCAGATACACATGTCAAGAGTTCTCAGACCTCAGAGAAGAGCAGTGCAACGTATTGCTTCTACAGGCTGCAGACAAGAAGATGCAACACGATACACAAGTTACATTTTTGCTCAGCAGGATAGAAAGAAGTGCCATCACAGATTAGAGATGCCAGTCTGTGCAAACTGATCTTTAAATTGCTGTGGGGCTTTAAGCCCTTCTGAGGTTTAATCCACAAACGTAAACTGCACAAAATGAGTGAAATGGGTTCTGCCAGGGCAAGGTTCCTACAATTCAGGATGCAGATTTTATCATGTTTTCACCAAAAAACTTACATTTCACATTGCTTTTATAGCCACACCCCCTGTCTGCAAAGTGGGATGAGTTACACTTACACAGAGACACAGGTTAGACTGCTGCAACAAAAGCTGAGGCCCTGCAGATATTTGTTGACCAACGATACAAGGTTAAATCTTTCCAGAAGGAAGCAGGCTGGGTTTAATTAACAAAGGAATGAACAAAACAAAGGGAAAATGACAAAAAAAAAACGCCCTTTGTATTCTGTCTATACAGTGACAAAGACAAAACTGCCCTGACTCTTCAGACTCCTTTCAGGCTAAGATGAAGAAAAGCCAGAGGATGTGATCGTACAGCTGAAAGGCAGGCAGGAGCTACAGCCAATGTTCTCATCAGTCTGGGATTCATCTTCAGTATAGAATGTTTAATACTGCTCTCCTTTACAACCAGGACACTTTGGTGTAGGCTCAATAAGTCCCTTGTCTAGCAGAACCTGAATATAAATAACACTAATAAGGAAATAGACACCATGCACACAGCTAAACTTAGAGCTGCTAAGTGGGATTCAGCACTGAGAGGAGAGAAAGAAATAAACCAGGAAAGCTGACTGCAGCTGATGGAAACAGATGATCACCAACACGAGCCTTAAAATAAGGATAGAACAATTTGAGCATTCGGGTTAGGCCACAGAGAAAAAGCCAGCAAGACAGGGCAGATGGAAAACAAAAGAAAACAATTAATATGGAGGAACTGAGAACAAATTTCTGCTCTGTGGACACAGATCAGCCAGCATGTGTTTACTGGCACTGACGCTGTTCACAGTGGTGCAAATAATTTCTAAGCCCTGCCACATCATGAATTTATTTCACCTCCAAGCACGGTTTGGAGGCACACCCACAAGTCTGACTCCTAAAGCAAATGTTTTAATTTGTTTTTAATTCCTCCTGGTCACAGATCCATGACAAATGCCTGCATCAAATCAGATTCCAGTTCATCCATCGGAAACATGAAGACTGGGCAATTGTAATTTAATGTTATTAGCATTTTATAAGCCAAGAATAACAACAAAAAAGAGGAAATAAAAGCTCATGGTACCCTAGCTGTATTCAACCATAACACTAATGGGATTAGGATCATTTTATTTTGCAGAGGAAATAAGCAGGACTTTGATCACAGAACTGAACCACAAACAAGACGACGCTAACTTCATAATCACGAGACAGAGGGCAGCACTTTCAAAAGCAGGAAAAATGTCAGCATCTTTTACAGAAAATTCCCTGCTTCATGTAGACGTGCAGCTCACCTTTCACAACTTCAGTCAGATGCACTAGATTTTAAAGAGTAAAAGCATTGGAGAACAAGATGGACAGTCTGAGAATGAGCATTTCACCCTCAGCTCAAACACATTCTCCTAAATCTTCTCCTTCATAGAATCACAGAGTGGCCTAGGTTGAAAAGGACCACAGTGCTCATCTAGTTTTAACCCCCCTGCTATGTGCAGGGTCACCAACCGCCAGACCAGGCTGCCCAGAGCTTGGGCTTCCTTGGGGCTGAAGTCACCTAATGAGATGGTAATTACTATCTTCTAACTGAATTTGCACTGACCAATGGAAGAGAGGAGCTTCTTTAACCAAATACAATTCAGCAATTAACTGCTTTAAAAGCAGGATGCTTGAACACACAAAATGCCCGACTCAATTATAAGCACTCGCCCACAAGGAAAAGTTTATTGAAGGCTGGGAAAAAAATAAAAGCACTACCCCGAGCACATACCTGCCCCAAAGGCCATGAGCTCTTCCCCATGATACAAAAGCAGGCTTTTCTCCCACGTTTCATACACATTATATCTATTTCCCAGTGCAAATGAGCAACTGCTGCTGCATGCTTTCATGCACGCTTTGCTGCCACTTGCAGGGTGAGGTTCAGCAAGTCTACTGTCACCTGTGCACAGCAGTAACTTACCAACCTCCACATGCACTCCTGTGTGCCCACCATTAGCCATCCCATTCATCAGCTCTGCATCCTCCAGCTTCAGCTGAACAGGGGGCTGCAACCTCAGCTCCTCCTCCACCTTCTCCCAGCTGACCTTCGTTGCAGAGCCACTCATGTAATTAAAGCGGTGTTTTACTTTCTGAATGGCATCATCTGAAACATAAAAACACGCGTGGATTTAGCTCTGCGCAACTGGAGTCAGTTCTTCATCGTGGCCTGGGTTGCAAAGGAGCACAGTGCTCATCCAGTTCCAACCCCCTGCTGTGTGCAGGTCACCAACCAGCAGCCCAGGCTGCCCAGAGCCACATCCAGCCTGGCCTTGAATGCCTGCAGGGATGGGGCATCCACAGCCTCCTTGGGCAACCTGTGCCAGTGCCTCACCACCGTCTGGGGGAAAAACTTCCCCCTCATATCCAACTTAAACCTCCCTGTCTCAGCTTACAACCATTCCCCCTTGTCCTATCACTACCCAGCCTCACAAAGAGTTATCATCAAATCATGACATTCTGTCCTTTGAGGATTTGTTTTTCATTCTGTACTCCTACAAGTCCTGAATGAAGCAACTGGACATCACAACTTAAAGAGGCAACACAGACAAAACATATGATGGCTGTATAATGTGCTCTCATTACGGATTTCTCAATTTTTCTAAGCACAGTGATACCACGGAAATCCAGGTAGAACTGTGTGAACCCACTGCACTGCTGTATCCTCTCCCAGAATAGTTTATTGCTGCAAAGGAATGTGTTTTAAAAAGGCATGAGGTTCAGTAGAACATCTGTTACTTAGCAAGAAAACCATTTATATCAGGGTAAAAAAGAAACACTAGGCATGATTATAATAGAATCACAGAATGACCTGGGTTGGAAGGGACCTCAAGGATCACGAAGCTCCAACCCCACACCAATGCAGGGCCACCAACCTCCCCATTTCACAGCAGCCCAGGCTGCCCAGGGCCCCATCCAACCTGGCCTCCAACACCTCCAGGCATGGACGGGGCATCACAGCCTCTCTGGGCAGCTGTTCCAGCCCCTCACCGCTCTCACAGCACACAACTTCCCCCTGACATCCAACCTCCATCTGCCCTCCCTCAACTTCAACCCATTTCCCCTTGTCCTGCTGTCATCTCCCTTTTCCAAGAGTTGATTCCCCTCCTGTTTGTAGGCTCTTCAGGTACTGCAGGCTGCCATGAGGTCACCCCACAGCTTCTCTTCTCCAGGCTGCACAAGCCCATTACAAAGCACTACATGAATCTAAGTCATGCCAGAAGTGAATGTGTCCCTAACAATCTATTTTGTCTTCCTCTTTCCTTGTACCCATCTGTCTTCACCCATCAGATTCCTTGTGACTACATTATGAAGTGTGTGAGATGTGGATTTCTTGTTCTTCTGTGCTTACTTATTAAGCAGCACCACATTCTGCTCATCTATTACCAGGGAAGAACAATCATCTAATAGTTCAGCACACTTATAAAGTCTCCCCCTCCTCCTACACATGCATGCCAAGGCACACACACACACACACAGACTCATTCTTATGACCAAGCTTTGGCCAGGAGACATTATTTAACATTATTAAAGTATCAGACAATAAATTCTTAGTAGAGAACAAAGCTACAAACCAAATTCAAGAAAAGCATACGGTCTGGAAGCTAAACTGATGCTTGTTGTGTCATAGGAAGCAGCAAATTCCCATTGAAGCTCTTCCAGGAAGCAAAATGCCATGATGGTCGAATAACTGCTGGAACAGATGGCCATGCAGGCAATCTCCCCAGAAGACAGGAAACTGAAATATTAAAATAAAAAGGATTATCAACATAGAAAGGCAGAAGGGTCATTCAGAACGTGAGAAGTCAGCTGTGCTTTCTATCAAAACAAAATGTACAGACTGCAGTGAGTGAGGGAGCAGAGTGTGAGGGATGCATTGGTTTGGACAGTGCTGGGACAGTCCAGAAAACACCATGGGGAAGAAGATTTAGAAAGAAAGCACAGTAGCTTTCCACAAACAGAAACAAGGAAGCTTGCTCACCAGGGGCAAGCAGGTGGATTCCTCTTGCCCCCTGAATGCAGTGACTTCATATTAAGAGGTATTCGGTTCACTTGCATAAAACCAAGAATGCTATTAATGCTAAGTGATCTATAACAAAGCAAGATGATCTCCTGTAAGAAAAATAAAAATCCTCATCCAGAATTGACCAGAATACAAACAGGAGGGAAATCAACTCTTGGAAAGGGTTGATAACTGCAGGACAAGGGGAAATGGCTTGAAACTGAGGAAGACTGAGGTTGGATGTCAGGGGAAGTTGTGTGCTGTGAGAGCAGTGAGGTGCTGGAACAGCTGCCCAGAGAGGCTGTGATGCCCCGTCCATCCCTGGAGGTGTTGGAGGCCAGGTTGGATGGGGCCCTGGGCAGCCTGGGCTGCTGTGAAATGGGGAGGTTGGTGGCCCTGCATGCAGCAGGGGGTTGGAGTTTCATGATCCTTGAGGCCCCTTCCCAAGGCATTCTGTGATATTGTGAATAGAAGTTTATGTATCCAAGTTTCCACTTACAGATGCCCCTGAACCTACTAGGACACTGAACTGGCATTTCATGTGAGCAAGGCACAGCTGTGTAATTAAGGACATGTAATTAATTACTCCCATCTAGACTTTATAAAACGTGGGAGTCAGGGTACCTTGTTCAGGTGTCAGCACTCAGGGCAGCCAGCTAAACTTCCACAATCCCCAAAATAATCATAGAATGGCCTGGGTTGCAAAGAAGCACAATATGCTCATCCAGTTCCAACCCCCTGCTGTGTGCAGGTCACCAACCAGCAGCCCAGGCTGCCCAGAGCCACATCCAGCCTGGCCTTGAATGCCTGCAGGGATGGGGCATCCACAGCCTCCTTGGGCAACCTGTGCCAGTGCCTCACCACCCTCTGGGGGAAAAACTTCCTCCTCATATCCAACTTAAACCTCCCCTGTCTCACTTTAAAACCATTCCCCCTTGTCCTATCACTATCCACCCATATACACAGTCATTTCCCCTCCTGTTTCATCACAGTCTTGTATATCAGCAGAACACATTACTACTGAAGAGCATCAACACAACCTGAAGGAAAAGGAATTAAAAAGAATCTCTGATTTCCTAATTCACTCGGCTCAAGCTCATGTATCTGGTTTCCCCAGTAACTCCCTCTGAAAGAGACACAGTTCTAGCTGAGGATCACTGTAAGTTTTCCTGCAATCACAAACTAAAACTCATTTTTAAAACTAAACTGAATAGGAAACAAAATTTCTCTGAATAGAACCTTGATTTCTTGAAATAAAGACTAGCAGATCCTTCTCTGACAGAAGCAGGCTGAGATTTCTCATTTCTCCATACAGCTCCAGGCCATTGTAGGCAGATCTGTGCAAGTCAGGATAAGAACTGGAGGAACCCATGGATTTCCAGGTCAAGCAGATCACATCGTAGCAGATCATCTACTGAAAAGGCATCAGGAAGATCTGACTGTCTGCAAAGAATGGGGTTTGGGCTCAGTTTCAGACAAAGCTAGTTAATTCCTAGGCACCAAGACTCAGAAGTCCAATCCACTGCAGTTGCCAATAGTGACAAGTATCACCCATCAAGCAGAATGGGTTTGCTACAAAAAATGACAACCAAACTAAGCAACTCTTAACATATGCTTACAAAACTGAGTAGGAGCTGCACGGCTCTGGCACTGTGAAATTCAGTTTCCAAATACAGCCAGGAGGTTACAACCCAGACACACACCATAGGGTTTCAGAGAACACACCTCATCCTTAAAGTTCAACTAATCTCCAGCACAACCATCTTAAACTGAAGTCACAAAACAAGGCAGCTGAGGTAGGGACTCACTGGATGCTCAGCTCACGTCCTTTCGCTGTGCCTCGACTTGGATAGCGTGCCAGAACTGAGGATAATGCCTTCAATTTCTTTCTGCATTCCAAAAAGTCCTGGTTGAAATGAAAGTCCGTGGAGGCTGAGAGGGGAAGACCGTCTCTCACCCGCACCACACAGGCAAAGAAGATCATGGACATTCTCCACTGGAGCACTCATGAGGACAACCTGAAAACAAATCATGATTTAGGTTAAAGATACAGCAGCGGATGCCTCCTCAGATCTTTACAGACACATCTCAAAGAGCTATTTACCATTGCTCCCAACAAATCCTCTTTCAACAGCTCTGCTGCTGAAAGGCAATCAAAGTATTCCCAAAGGTCAGAGCTGCGGCCATCTGTTGCCTCTCAAACAGGAGAGGTGGGGATTAAATAGTGAAAATGTTCATGTTCTCCCTCCTACTTCACCTAAAGCATCAGAAATGCTGAGTTCTTTGTATTCACACAAACCAGCTCACTCCTAAGGACACTGCAGCTTCATTAGTCGTGTTAGTGCTGCAGCAAGGCCTGACTTTCCAGTGCAACACATTTGTAAAAATGGCTACAGCCTCTTTTTAGAGAAGCAATTACAGCTAAATATGGAACAAACGTTGCCCTCTCTTGGCTTCTTTTTCAGGTCACGATCTCCCACCGTAAGCTATTACTGGAAATTACCTGGTACATTCAGATCACACAGGAGATCTGTCCTTTACACACGCCATGAGCACTCAGCACAAGATGCTGGAAGACCAACAGGGCAGCTCCCATCGCCTCTGAAAGACAATCACAGGCAGAATTTAAGATAACCCACTAATCAGCCCTCATATATGCAAAACCTGCTGTGCAGTGGGTGAACACATCCTCGAAAGCAGTTTGCCTTAAGGAAAACAAAGCTCATTTTCTTCACCAACACATCCTAGATGCATTCAGAGACACCCCCTACCATGAAACGACAAGCAAAGTACTTTCGATACCACAACCACTGATTTCAAGTTACCCCAGCTTGCTGCAAAGCACCTCTAAATCTGCAGACATCAAGAGATTACCACAAACAACATGAGAAATAAAGAAAGGCCTTCGCTCTGCTTCAGGCAAACTAAATAAATAAAGCATTAGATGGAAAAAAAAAAACAAAACAAAACAGAAATATCACTGCAAAGTCAAATTTTTGTTAGGGGGAATGACAGCTTTAAGCAGCCTGTATCAAAAAATCCTTTCCAATGCTCCAAGTGTCTTTACAAGGCACCTCTCCAGTGGTTTTGCTGTCTCAGGAGGTAAGAGAGCAAAGCATGTTCCCTACAGCCATTCATAACCCCTTGCCTGCAGTGCTCCTATCATCTCCTAAGAGCTGAGCTCTCTTTTCCACCACTCATCTTAGTTGTAAAATCAAACTAAGCTTGCCAACTTCACTTCAGTGTGCAGCGGAATGAATTTCAACAGTAATCAGAATGATTGCACGTCGACTCGAGACCTCACATCCTCACATCCAGCGTGTGGCAGTAGCATGGATGGAGCACTGCAGAAAACTGCTTCAGCTTTAGCACAGAACACAAAAGGAAATTGCCAACTTGGAAGTATTAATGTTAACAGTCACTTTTAAGTACGGTCACACAGACCAGAGCTGCTTTACAATTTCTACAATCACAGAATCCATAGAGTTGGACTGAATGGCCTTTAAAGGTCCCTTCCAACCCCCCTGCAATGCACAGGGACACCACAAATAGACCAGGTTGCCCAAGGGCTGGTCCAACCTTGCCTTGAAAGTCTCCAGGGATGAGGGATCAACCCATCTCTGGGCAACCTGTGCCAGTGCCTCAGCACTCTCACTGTAAAAGACTTTTTCCTTACATCCAATCTAAATCTGCCCCTCCTGAGCTTGAAGCCATTGATTAATGGTTGGCAATGTACAGCTCAGCAATGTCCCATCTGGCAAACACCATGTGGGGACTGCACTGAACATTCTCATTTATCTTTCAGATACAGCCAGGAGATGACCAACAAAACAGAAAGACAACACATTTATTAAACAGGTATCTTTCAACTCACCGTACCATCAGCAGCCAGAGTTTAAGCTTAAAAATATACCTATATGTCCACCACTACAGATAACATCACCTGTAGTTAACTGCACAGCTCCCCAGGGTGCACAAGGCCTCATGCAGCAGGGTGCAAGGTGCTCAGGAAGCTGGCAATCAGGGATTCCATGATCTGCTGTGAGATCTATCAGTTCTCCATCAGGCACTCCTCCAAAATAAATGCCAGACTGCTGCAGAGAAAGAAGCCAAGGCTCCCCCAGAGGACAGAGCAGCTGCTGTAACTTACTATCATCACTGTATTCTTCCAGCAGGTTGGATTATTATTATTATTATTTTTAATCTACTTGCCTGCAAATGTTTTAGCTTTGCTGCCTAAGGAAATGAAGTACATGCAGTGATTCTATATCTACCAACCCCAGCACAGATACGGAGGCTCGAACCTTAAAACATCTGAGAGCAAAATGGCTGGAGATGCCTCCTCTGATTCCACACCTCCCATTCATAGAATCATAGAGTCACAAGGTTGGAAACGACCTGTAAGATCACCCAGTCCAACCATCTCATCACCATTGCCACCACAAGCACCAAACCACATCACGCAGCACGTCGTCCACACACCTTTGAACACTGCCAGGGACGGCGACTCCACCACCTCCCTGGGCAGCCATTCCACAGCCTGAAGGCATGTTTGCTCAGCTAATACCCTGCTCCACACCAAAGTTGTGTGCCACTCTCAGGTATCACTTCTAGAGATTTCTGGGAGGCTTACTAATAAACAGAACACACAGGATTTTCAGTGATTCAGGGGTTTACTTGCAACGGAGGCATAGCTGAAAAAGCAGAGCCAGAACAACCACAGTGCTCATCCAGCTCCAACCCCCTGCTGTGTGCAGGTCGCCAACCAGCAGCCCAGGCTGCCCAGAGCCACATCCAGCCTGGCCTTGAATGCCTGCAGGGATGGGGCATCCACAGCCTCCTTGGGCAACCTGTGCCAGTGCCTCACCACCCTCTGGCTGAAAAACTTCCTCCTAACATCCAACCTCAACTTCCCCTGTCTCACTTTAAACCATTCCCCTTGTCCTATCACCATCCACCCTCACAAACAGTCATTCCCCCTCCTGTTTATCTGCTCCCTTCAAGTATTGGAAGGCCACTATGAGGTCTCCCCCCAGCCTTCTCTTCTCCAAGCTCAACAAGCCCAGTTCCCTCAACCTTTCCTCAGAGGAGAGCTGCTCCCAGTCCTCTGATCACCTACGTTTGAAGAGGCTTTCAGAATCACCAGGTCCAACCACCAATCCAACCCACCAAGTCCTGTCACTGCACCACGTCCATCACTCACTGCCACGTCCACACCTCCCCTCAATCCCTCCAGGGATGGGGATTCTATCACATCTCTGGGCAGCCCATTCCAGAGCCTCACCACTCTCCCCGTGAAGAAAACACCTTCATAACGTACCATCCTGATCAAGGTGTACCCAGAACCGAGTCAATCTGTGATCCTGTCATTCCAGTCTGACTTAACTTCCTCCTCTGGCCCCTCTCTGTTTGCGTACGATTAGCTGCCCAAAGTATCTGCACTGGACTTTACGTGGCAGGCCTTTGAACTCAGCTCCTGAACTCTGACAACGTCTTTGTGCCTTTTGATTAAGCACGTATCAAATCTTCCGGAATATGAATCACTAACAACCAGTGGAGCCCAGCAATTTTACTGGCACAAAGCTAGTAAAGAACAAGCTGTAATTTGTAACTTCAGTAAGCACTGCTTGTTATTTTCTCGATGTGAAGCACCTGCACATCCTACACTTCAGCAGGAAACTGTTCAGTACTCCCCCAAGCAGTATTATTTAGAGCCCTCCAGCAAACAGGACTCCTCAGGCCGTTCCCACAGCAGGCACCTAACTGAACTTCTCCAGAAGGCAGCTCCTCCATCCCTCACTCCCTAAGCAGCAGCTCACTCTCCCCAGTGACTACCTAGGGATTATTAAGGCAGCTCAAATCAGATCTCTTACTGTTATGCAAGCTTCTCCGTAGAAGATTAGATTCAATTCACTAGCATCACATTTCTAAAGAAACTCCTGCCTTAATTTCCATACTTGGAATCCACGTGAAAGGCTCTGAAAGCAAACACACGCCAGTAAGTAGCTGATGGAGTGGGGGATTATTTTTAAAATAATATTCTTTAAGAAGTTATTTTAATTAACCATCACGAGCAGAAGTTTCCTTTTAAGAATGGCACAGCATGAACGGGTCACATCTTGCCACCAGTACCTCTCTTTAGCACTCATTTTCTCTCCCTGTTTAGAATCACATTTCCTTTTCTCTAAGCAAAGGCCAGTTGAGATGTGCAACCATTCTGTCAATTTCTGATCTTCCTACTGCAGCTGTGGTAAACACCACCATAGCCCAGGAGACCCCTGAAGCAGTCAGATTTAGCTTACATCTCTCCAGATTTAGCACTGAATAAAAAACCCCACCTGAAAGCAATGGATGCCAACCTTTAAAACAAGGTTTGCAAATATCCAGAGCCTATAGGCCTCAATGAAGCCTATAGGCTTTGTACTCATAATCAAGGGGAAGCTGATATAAAACCTTCCATCACAAATTATGTCCAGACATACTCCTATCAACTATCACACATAATGCACATTACGTGGAACTCAAACCCCAACATTCAGCTCCTTCTGAAATCTCCTGCCCCATGTTGACTAAACCACACCTTAACATCTCTCTAAGGGTCTGAAGCTCTTTCCCTTAATTAATCTCTCAAAAATATACACCACCTGAAGTGCAAGCAAACACACAGTCACAAAAGGATGAGTTGAGGCTGGAAAGGACCTCTGTGTCCATCTGCTCAAACCCTTGCTCCAGCAGAGACACCCAGCACCACATTCAGGCGGCTTCTTAAGATCCCCAAGGAAGACACCCACAATCTCAGGGTCCCCGTAGCAACGCTCCAGCACACAAGTGCTTCCTGATGGTCAGATGGAGCCTCCTGTGCCTCAGTTTATGCCTTCTGTCCTGGTACAGGGCACCACTGACAGCAGCCAGGCTCCACGCTCTCTGCACCTCCTATCAGGGATTCACGGACATGAACAGGATCTGAATCTCTGTGTTAAGCAGCCACAGCTCTCAGCCTCTCCTCCCGGCACAGCAGCCCCAGCGCCTGCAGCATCACAGCAGCACTTGCTGGCATCTCCCAGCTCTTTGTGATACTGGAGGCCCAGGACTGGGCACAGCACCGCAGCAGAGGCAGGATCACCTTCTCCTGCTGCTGCCGCGTCCACCAGGTTCAAACACACACACACCACCCCATGTCCCAGCGCCTCCCACCCCACCTTCCTCACCTCCTCCCCTCGCGGATCCTCACACCGTCCCTCCTCGCACCCTCAAACTTTCCTTCCAGCCCTCCCACCCCATTCACACACCCCACCCCTCCACCACAGGGTCTCTCCACCCCCCCCCTCGGGACGCAATATCCCCTCACGACCCTCCCTCCCCCTTCAGACACTTCTCCAGTCCCCAACGCGGGACGGAGGACGACGAAGCAAGACAGCGCCCCGCGGGCCGCAGCTCACCTTCCCCCGCCCCAGGCCTGCTGCGCCGCCACGGAGCGGCCCGCCCCGCCCATAGAGGCGGCGGCAGAGCGGGTAGAGCGGCCGCGCGCAGAGCATGCCGGGATGGGGGGGGGAGGAATGGAAATGGAGCTGGAGGTGGGATGGAGCTGTTGCGGGATGGAGCTGGAGCTGTTGGGGATTGGAGCTGTTGGGGGATTGGAGCTGTTGGGGATTGGAGCTGGGAATGGAGCTGTAGGGGATTGAAACTGGAGCTGTTGGGGGATGGAGCTGTTTGGGGAATGGAGCTGGAGATGGGGCTGTTGGGGGAATGGGGCTATTGAGGGAATGGAGCTGTTGAGGGATGGAAATGTCTGGGGATGAAGCAGCTGGGGGATGGAGCAGGATGTTGTCCCGGTGGTGTTGTTGCTATTTGACAGTGGCATCAAATGTTGTTTCTGCATTAGAATTGGATAATATTTTGTTATTTCATGGTCTCCGCTGTCACAGTTCTTTTTGGGAGTCTTTCTACTCTACTTGGGGGGGGGTCTCTGATAGTTTGCATTACCTATCCTCTAAATGAACCTTCTCCAGGAATTCATGCTCAGTATATATGCGTGTATTTTATCATATACATTGCAAGAATATCCTGCACGGGATATTGGTGTCATGGCATGCCCAAGGAAGCGCCTGAAGAGACAGCAATTAACAAATAGAAACTTTGATTGTGAAGCTGGAGTACCCAGCCAATGGGCAAACAGGGGAGGGGGTCAGGCAAAGGGGGAAATAAGGTACAAAAAGCTCTCACTGTGTCCTAGCATGGTTCGAGACAGGGTATGGCAGTATGGCAGGGGTTTGGAATCATAGAGTCAAAGGATTGATCAGGTTGGAAAAGGCCTTAAAGACCATCATGTCCAACAACAACCAGACCATACTGCCTAACTCTAACAGCCCTCTGCTAAACCATGTCCCTGAGCACCACATCCAAATGGTTTTTCAACACATCCAAGGTTGGTGACTCAACCACCTCCCTGGGGAGCCTATTCCAGTGCTTAACAACCTTTTCTGCATAGAAGTTTTTCTTGCTATCCAACCTAAACCTCCCCCGGTGCAACTTGAGGCCATTTCCTCTCCACCTGTCACCTGTCACCAGTGAGAAGAGACCAGCCCCGCTCTGCTGCAATCACCTTTCAGGTGTTGGAAGAGAGCAGTAAGGTCTCCCCTCAGCCCTGTTGCCCTTCTCTGGACCTGCTCCAGCACCTCCGTGTCCTTTCTGTACTGAGGTGCCAAAAATGAACACAGCACTTGAGGTGAGGCCTCACCAGTGCCAAGCACAGGGCAGGATGACTTCCCTGGTCCTGCTCACCACTCCATTCCTGATCCAAGCCAGGATGCCATTGGCCTTCTTGGCCACCTGAGCACACTGCTGGCTCATATTCAGCCAAATGCCCATCAGCACACCGAAGTCCCTTTCCCTTGGGCAGCTTTCAGCCACTCCTCCCCATCTTTAAGTTCTCCTCCAATCTAAGCCATTCTTTGATTCCATGAGTTACTTTCATCCACGCAGGGAACTGCTTGCCTCCTTCCTGTAGTGCAGTTTTGACCTCCATTTTATTCACACTAAGAGGAGTGACACACCTCTCTGTTAAACAGCACCACCAAAACAAACAGTTGTATCGCTTGATATTTGTTTTCCCAAGTTTCTAGGCCTCTGTTAAGCCAATCTGTGATACTCTGATTTCATGATTCTATCTTAGGAAGCTGATGACCTCCACCCATGCATGTCCACAATGTAACAGGCAGCTCCAGTGCTGCATCTGCGCTCCCAGGCATGTTAAGGGAGCGGTGCTGAGTCTGAAGCCATCGTTCTTCTCTCTATGATGGGCAGAACTGCACGTACCATTGCTGTTACACACCATCAGTAGCAGCTGCACTTTATTATAAGGCAGGGGGAAGCCAGTTTAGGATCTTAGGGTGTTGCAATCTGTGTGCTTCTCAAGTCCTTTAGAGGAGCTGGCTGAAGTCGGGCTCAGTGGGATTTGCTATCCCAAGACAGGCATCCTTTGAAAGCAGTAGAGACTACAGCCTTCACTTCTCTCTCTTACCCTTCCAGCTATTCAGTATTCAACATGTTCTGTGGCCAGAGGTCTGCGCACGGCTGTTACTCAAGCTGTGACTGAATTGTTACTGGCCCAGGAGGGATAAGCAGACAGAAGCTGTGTCAGATGGTTAGCACTGCTCAGCAGAGATTATGATTGATCACACTCATCTTGACTTAGAGACGAAAAGCTTCCTGCTACCCATTTCTCATAATGCAGTACAAAATGCTGGCTTCCTGTCCTTTGTGGAGACTGGAGGGTTGATCTGTGAATAATAATTGTACGTTAAGGAGTGAACTCCTTATGTTACCATTGCTTCGCAGCATCCCGATGAATGACAGCCAGCTCTCTGTGGGGCTCCACCTTCCTGACCACACAAAGCTGCAGCACAGAAGTGGCTGTGAAGATTGGTAAACATGGGTCCCTTCTGGCAACCCTCTGCAATTTCTGGTAGGCAGAGCTGCAGCTGTTCTTTCCCATTTCTACTCTCAGAAAAAATGAGATGGCCAACCAGCAAAAACACTGTTGTGCCATGCTCAGTCGGTAAAGCTGCTCAGGCCACCATACGCTCCATACCTTTCCTGTTGCTTGACCAGTCTGCTTCCACTATCCAACATCATTGCTCTTTTCAGTGGATTTGAGTCAAGAAGTCTGAAGGCTGACTCCAAACAATTGTGAAGAAAAAATGTTTCCAACTGCATCAGCAGTAATTTACCCTCTGGTGCTGAAGAGAAAAGAAACAAAAAGCTGATTTTTTCTTTTGCCACAGCTCCAACTATAAGAAATGAGAACAATGAAACACAGAACAAAGATGTTGAACTTCCGAAGAAAACAGTGTTATGTGCAGACGGGCTTGAACCAGATAAGCTGAGATGATCTGTATCTGAGAAGCTTTGCCCGGCAATGGAAGCCAATCTTTGCTTCTATTTTGAAGCAGCACATTCTCTGTCAGAGACAAAAGTGTAGACTGAGTATTTAGGAAAACAAAAAAGAAAACCATCCATCAGTGAGTACTTTGGTGTTTGAAGAATCATTTGACATTAGACACCACGAAAACTTCAGCTGCAGAAGAGCTTTTTATGTATCTGCTGAGAGATAGTGATAGAAACGGTTAGCAAAGACAAACCAGACAGAAAAATACTGACTCCTACTCAGACTATTCCATTTTTCCACTTTTTGTTTTTTTGAAAGGAAGAAAGAAAGAAGAAAAATACAAACAACCTCACAAAAGTGCATAGCCTGAACCCAGAGCAGCTCCTGTGTAGCCAGGACACTTTCCTGACACTGAATTTGAGCTGATGGAAAACTGCACATTGTCACATTGATAACAGGTGACAAAGCTGCCACATGGAATGCATTTGAAGGTTTTCTTCCAGTAGGGGATCTGGGCTGGGGTTAGCATGTATTGCACCACGATACCTTCAGGGTCAGGCAGGAAGGGTGGTCATGCAAAATCAGGTGGTAGGCCTGTAGTCCCCAGGAACCTGTGGAAGTGCCAGCCCTCAGGAGAAGGGCCTTGTTGTGGAAATAACCTGCTGGTAATTCAGTGAAGGAGTTTTTTACACTTTCATCTCATGCACTAAATGCAAATTTGCTTCTTATTGCTGTGACATGGTGGTTAAAAGGAGACAGGATACTCCTCCACTTGTTTCTTCACTGCATTCAGAGAAGAGTGGTTTTCTTTGCCTGACCTTCTGTTTGAATTATCACATCAGCCACAAAACAAAGAACTGCTTTATTAGATTGCTTGTCTACCAGATTTTCATAGGGTTTAATGATCCTAGCTACGACTGGGGAGGAAAGATCAGAGCAGTTTTCAAAGTGCATGACAAATACTAAAACTTTGACTAAGAGATCTGACATGCAAAGCCCTTGACGTATTTCTGCATAAAACAAGTTGGCATCTGGCAGTGATGTTAAAAACAAAATAGACATGATAGCTTGTCAGAGTTCAAATGTCTTCACCCATACTTCCTAACAGAGCAAGAGCACTGGACAAAAATCTTGTTTTTAGACAGCCACCGTGCTGGTCCCAAGATAAACAAGTGAGTTACCCAGCTGATAGCATGCAGTTCTTACAAGGAAGTTCCTTACAAGGAAGGGTATACCCTAATCTGAAAGAGAAGGCTATAGCAGTTTTGGTGCACCTCACAGCCGCTCATTTGTGCTACATGGATATATCTTGTGCATGTGTACAGTGGAGCTAAAAGCTATTGTATATTTAGCTACTGAAATAATGAGTCTGAACTATTTGCGAAATGGGAAAAATTTGTAGGATTAAAACCTAAACACGCTCAATTTTATACATACCCAGTCATTATAGCTTCACTGAAAATGTGATTTATGAGATTTGTCGCTTTACCCGAGATCTTGGCTCACGGTGCTCCTCTGATAACATCTAACAAACCAAGGTAGCACAAGACCTGGTCTCCAGCCAGTGTTTCTTCTGTATATTCTGTATATTCTGCCATATTTCTCTCCCACGCTATCAGCAGGGTGACAGGCTGTCAAGAGAAATATCGTTAAACATTTTGCGTCACAGCCGTGTTAGTGTAACACACTGGCTGAGCACTACATCCAGACTAGTGTAAACACTGGAAGGCCAGTCCCTGCACTGGGTTGTAACGCTCACAGGATCACAGGCTGCTGGAGGCCATCAGGTCCCACTTTGCTCCAGGAGGGCCACCCAGTGCTCAGCACCACGTCCTGGCGGCTTCTGTAGATCCCTAGGGTGGATCACAGCCTCTCTCATCCCAATGCCAGCACTCTGGCACCTGCCCAACATGGAAGTGCTTCCTGCTGGTCAGATGGGGCCTCCTGTGCTCCAATTTGTGCCCACTGCCTCTCGTCCTGGCTCCGTCCTCTCTGTACCTCCCATCAGGGGTTTGCAGACATGGATGGGATCCCTCTGAGCAGCAGCAGCTCTCTTGGCCTCCCCTTCCTTCCAGGTCTCTCTTGTACTGGAAGCCCAAAATGGGACTCTGTGCTCAGATGTGGTCTCAGCAGTGATGAGAAGAGGGGCAGGATCACCTCCTCAGCCTAATACAGCCCAGGACACCATCAGCCTTCTTCCCAAATCGGAACATCACTTGTTCATTTCATTAGTTCCCAAAATATCCACACTGGAGGAACATAAGGCTGGATGTGGGTCTGGGCAGCCTGGTCTGGTGGCTGGCGACCTTGTCCATGGCAGGGGGTTTGAAACAAAATGATCTTCGAGGTCCTTTTCAATTCAGGCCATTCTATGATTACATGACTATGATAAGAAGCAAAGTCTCACATTTTCATTTTCTAGTGATTTTGAAAGGGGACTTGTAACTTCTAACATTGTTATCCATTATTGTAACAAGAGGTGAAGCCACCTTAGCTCCACTGGACTGTGGAAGACCACAATATAATTTGCAATGCAAATCCTCAATTCTGTAAGTATTTGATAAATGAGAGTGATTTATTTGTTTTGCTATGCTCACTGAACTGAATGCATCTCATCACATGTATTTTACAAACGAAATGATGGTTTGTATAAACATTCTCAGGAAATGGGGTTTGTTTTAAACATAATATGAAGAATCACTGAGTTATTATTGAATCCTGTCATACTAACAGTTTAATGCCAATAAATAATTAGGTCATAATGACAAATGACAGCGGTGCTAATTCAGACCAAACACCCATTATTTCAGGACCCTTTTCCAGCAGTGCCCATAAGCAGATGACAAAGCGATGCTTCCCCCACCTTCCAGTTGCCCACTGATTTCATCCCAAGGAATTTCCTGAACCAGATGCACTTTGCAGCCTGGAAGGCCAGCTGTGTTCTGGGCTGCATTAAAAAGGGGTGGCCAGCAGGGACAGGGAGGTGATCGTCCCCCTCTGCTCGGCTCTGGTGAGGCCCCATCTGCAGCTCTGCGTCCAGGCCTGGGGCCCCCAGCACAGGAAGGACGTGGAGCTCTTGGAGCGGGGCCAGAGGAGGCACTGAGATGAGCAGAGGGCTGGAGCAGCTCTGCTGTGAGGAAAGGTTGAAGGAACTGGGCTTGTTCAGCTTGGAGAAGAGAAGGCTGGGGGCAGACCTCATTGTGGCCTTCCAGTGCTTGAAGGGAGCAGATAAACAGGAGGGGAACGGCTGTTTGTGAGGGTGGATGGTGATAGGACAAGGGGAATGGTTTTAAAGTGAGACAGGGGAGGTTTAGGTTGGATCTGAGGAGGAAGTTTTTCAGCCAGAGGGTGGTGAGGCACTGGAACAGGTTGCCCAAGGAGGCTGTGGATGCCCCATCCCTGCAGGCATTGGAGGCCAGGCTGGATGTGGCTCTGGGCAGCCTGGGCTGCTGGTTGGTGACCTGCACACAGCAGGGGGTTGGAGCTGGATGAGCACTGTGCTCCTTTACAACCCAGGCCATTCTATGATTGATTGTATGATTGTAGATTCTGTGATTCTATGTGATCTGTCTACTTGGTGATCCTCAGCAGGTCGCTCCTCCCCAGGTCCTGCCTAATTTCCCTTGTTACTCAGCAGGACTTTCTGCATCCACAGACTGTCACAGAGTTCTGCAGCTCAGATATCCTCAGTGTGAAGAGCCACCATTTCTTTCTCTGTATTTACACAGAAACAAGTAAACACATGCTGACTTCCTCGCATATGTTTTTTTAAACATGATGGGATTACCCTGAGTTTCTCATGCATGTCTCTGATGTTCTCATGACTTGCATACAGATGATTTCCATTGTTTCTACATAGCCTACAACAGCTCCTTCCCAATATAACAAATCATTTTTATTCGTGGAAGAATAATTACCACTGGATAAGTTCATCCTGCAGCTCCAGCCTCAGCTCGTTTCTACATTGCTAGCAGCAAAGTGTTCACAGCACATAGAGTCAGCTTTGAAAGACATTAATTAAGTAATCATGCAGTCAGTGCATTTTATACTGGTGGTTTAAGATTGAATGGCTCATGGAAAATAGTGATTGGGTGTGACAGAACTTGGAGTCTTACCACAAAAATGCATTTCTGTATTTCGTTTTGTGTTAACTGATTTTGTTACTCAGAAACCTGTCATCACACAGTCAGCTCCGTCCATCCATGGGAATGCCTAGACCCCATCAGCAGTGGGAGACAAGTCTGCATTCTCTGTGCTTCCTCTTGCTCTCCGTTCAATGTCCAGCTCATCCTTCAATGACAGAGGCAGCAGCTCACTTCTCAAGGCAGCTCAGTGCTGCTTTTAACTTTCTGCCCAGCTTCTACATGACATAGAAGTGACACAAGTGGCTGGAGGTATACCAGCACCCTAACGTTCATTCCTGGCACAGGATGGGTTTGGTGGGCACAGCTGTGAGGAGGATCAGAGAACACAGCAAGAAAAAAGAGATAGTGCACCAAAAGCTGCTCTTTAAAAGCTCTGTCTGTTCCCTGATCAGAGCGGAGCCCCAAGGGCACACTGGTGCAACCAAAGGAGAGGTGCAGGAGGACAGTGAGAATACTTTGAGCCTGTATCCTGAAGGCTTTGAGGAGGTTTCGCATTGCATTCACCCTTGAGTCAAGCTGCAACTTGGAATATTTTTATCAGCAGGGAGCCCTACGTCCTCTGACTTTTAAGAACCTGAACAGCATAAGCAATGTGCCAGCTGTGCTTTCTGCTAAATGCTGCCCCATCAACACACTTTCATTCTGTACTTCATTCGCAGTCCGCATGAAGCAGAGATATAGCATCTCTGTAAAGTGAATTAATAATCAATTATGCATTTATCTGTACTGGCAAAGAATCACATCACTTTAATTCTAACTTAAATGAGCAGTCTGGGAATACACCTTAACTTGTATTGTATCTCCCTGCCCTCCATCTGCCCTGTTGCCTCTGCAGGAAGCAGCAGTGAGGCAGAGCAGAACGCAGCCCTATCTGCAACACAGAACTGCCAAGGACCAAGGGCAAGAGCTGGTGATGAAACAGCTCTCATGCCAAGCATTGGATGGTTCACGGGTGAAGGCAATGGGCAGGACTTGTCACATGTCAGAGCTGATCCTGGGCACAGGTACGTAAAGCCCTAGGAGAGGCAGGGAGGTGGCAGAGCCTGTTGGTGCACTCAGGTCTGTGGCAGTGGCAGCCACCTCCCTTCCCATTGCAGTTCATCCCCACGCCTTAAATAGGTTTGGGGTTGGAGAGGCATGGATTGTGAAACACACAGGTCTTAGCTGAGTGTGCATCCCATCCCCAGCATGCCAGATTCACCTTGAAGGGGCCAAAGGCAACCAATTTAGGGTGCACCACTGTGAGATGCTCCCAACAGACTGTATTTCCAAACAGATTATGGGCAGTATGGAGGAGTGTTTCTGTCCCCTTCGAGGTCACTGGCAGTCACTGCACTTACCTCGTGCTCCTCCCACCAAAAGCAGTGACAGTCATCAGGGGGGCAAACTCAGAGGCAACAAAATTACAGGATGCTTGATCCAAGGCTACAGCTGCACAATTGTGTGGTACAGGTGGCTAAAATCCCTTTTGGAGAGGAAAGGGCGAGGTTGCAGAGCTTAGTGGTGCACGCAACATGCTGCTGAAAGCCTCCTCTGGTCCTTCACATCCTCTTGTCATGCCTGTTAACATTTAGGACTGGATACTTTGGCCAGGACCCTCTCAAACTGGCTGATACTTAGTGCAGCTGTGAGGGAGCCAGTACAGCTTCGTATCCCTCAACACAGAGCCTTGCATTTTCTGTTCCCTCTTCATTGTAAGTCACAGTAGCTTCAGACTTTCCAGAAGGTGACATCTGCTTAATGTTGAGATTTGCTATTTCTTGGGAACCAGCAGGACAATCAGCCTAGTACAAACATTATGACAGCTCTTCCTGCAAAGATCCATTCCCCCTCCTTCTCAAGTGATGCTGTGGCATCTAAAAAGCTTTTAACAGGAGCCACTTTAAAAACCTGGGCAATTTTTTGGCCTACAGAGAAGCTAACTGGCTACAGCTATACCTGTAAATAAAGGTCAGGCTTCTCCTCTGACCTGAGGCACACAGCACGTCACTGCTCCTATTTATATCGCTGAACTCTGCTCCCAGTCCTTCCCCCCAGGACGAGGTGGCTTCCTTCCTCCCCCTGGCCAGGAGTAGCTGCTGGCCCCTGACCTTCTCCAGTGTGATCAGCAAAAGCCAAAGCCAACCAAAAGCATTGCTAACTGAACGGGACAGACACCCACAGGCCAGTGTCCACACCGGGGTCTGGCTCTGTGTAATTTACTGGTTTGTACATATCCTTCTATATGCTGGGCTAAGTGCACGTGTGATCATTTGCAGGATCTGGCCCTAAAACCTGCTTGATTTTCTTCTCTGATTCTCCACTTAAAAAAGAGGAGATTTATTTTAGCTGTTATCTATAGACTGCTGCATTTCTTTGTTTCCCTTTAAGTGACACTGGGGAAAAACCCAATCACAAATGATGTCAGACTGAATAATTTCCTCATCCTTTTGGCTCTGAATGTCTGAGAATTTGGGTGCCAGCACTTCTGCCTTTTTCCATGCTGCCTTGCCTGCCTCGTGTAACTCGGTCTGGCTGTGCAGGAGGATGAGCTTTTCCTTTTGTGCCAACATGTAGCAGTGCTTTGTTAAGAGGGAGGCAGTGACCTTGGTTTGCAGGCGTCTCGCTGTCCCCTGTGGCACTGTGAGATACCAGATAAAGAGACTCTGTGCTTGATGAGCACATTTGCCTTCCATCTTTGAGCCAGAAAGTAAATTTCAATTTCATAGCCTCTGTTTATTTGTTAACCCTTCAACACCTGCTTCCAGGGTACTTTTCTTTCTCCCAGCCTTCAAGAAGATTCAAACTGGAGCTTATTTTCTCCTCTCTAGCAGTAGGCAAAATGCAGTTTGAGGAACCATTTCCCCCCAGGATCTCCAGGATCTTCCCCACATGAACGCATCCCAGTGGTAGCACAGGCATGCTGAACACACAGGAATGAAGCACCACAACTTAAGAACAAGTATCAAATGTGGCCAGTTGTAATTACAGGGAGAATTTCAGCCAGCAATTAGAGGCTGCATTGGACGAACAACACAGCTTTCATTAAGTCTGGGAGCAGAGTGATGTTGCCTCGAGTACAGACCACATTAACCTCGGGTTACTCTGGGTGTATTGCATTGAAAGGCTGTACCACCGACCCACCTTTAGTGCCATATCCTGCCCTGCTAGACCAATGTGTCCCAGCACAGCTCAGTGTTGATGGCAGTATTTATGGGGTGAAGAGACTGCCTTCCCTCCAGCTGCATCTCCTTCCAGCCAAGCCCTCACTCCAGCCCATGTGGCATCCAAAGTCATATCCATTTCAGCCCATAAAACCTAAATCCCAATGTTTTCCTCATCAGGGAGATCCTTTTTGACAGTCATTTGATTTCTCCTCTCCGGTTACATGCCCTACCCTTGGAGGTGTTCAGGGCCAGGTTGGATGGGGCCCTGGGCAGCCTGGTCTGGCATTAAATGTGGAGGTTGGCAGCCTTGCCTGCAGCAGGGGGTTGGAGCTTCATGATCCTTGAGGTCCCTTCCAATCCAAGTCATTCTATGATTCTATGATTTTAGGATTCTATGATTCTATGACATGAGAGGCAGTTTGAAAATTGGACAGCCTATGCCTGGTAAGTAGAGAGAAGAAAAGAGCTCACATAGCTTCTTTTGGGCACTATGATTGTCAATTTTAGCAAGGTTGTAATGTTTTTAAGATCATTCTGCACAAATGAAATACTGGAGATATCACAGCTTTCTTTTACAAAGAAATTTGTAAAAATTTCCCCGTTATGAGATAGGGAAAGAACAGGAGAGCAGAGCAAAAATAGGCATCCTTGTAAGTCTAAGAGAACACCAGCCTCCTCTGCTTTAAAAGTCTCATTGATTTTAATTCAGTTCTGGGATTATTTGGAGCAGGACTCAGGGATGAGCATCTGGAGATGATGGTATCGCAGCTGTGCACTGGGAGCGGTGCAGCGGGAGGAGCTGAGTCACCTGCCAGCCGCGTAACGCCTGCGCTGAAGGGAAAAGGAGCAGCCCTGCAGCAGGTTTACACAGTAAGACGTGGAAGGAATGCACCTGAGAACTACGCACTGAACAAGATGGGTTAAACCATGCAGAGATGTATCTTCTTGGAACAAAAATCACTTGCATACAGCAATCGTGCTGGTTTCTTGTTTTCATACACATAGCCTGATGCTTTGCATTGATGATTTACTGTATCTCTGCCAAAAATGGATTGTGCAACCTGAAATCTGAGTATGAACAGAGTGAAACTTCCAAATCTTGCTTCCCCATCACTTAGGAGCTCTATGCAGCCTGAACAAGGGGGCTGCTGCCTGAGCAATGCCCACACATCGTGTGTGTGCTGCAGCAGAAAAATGCTGGCCAACCAGGAGGATACTTTGTGAGTACTGAGCATGGAAGGATGCAGAAAATGGCTGCGTACCCACATTTACACAAATCCCATAGCCCAGGAGCTGTTGTGTTTTCCATGCAATTCAGTGCTGTTGGAGAAGGGCTGGAAGCTGCACAACAGTTGGATGAGTGACTCAAAAGTGGTTTCAATTTTGTGTTCTCAATCTTCCTCCCATTGCATTGCCCTCAGCAACTGATGTCTGTGCTCACAGATATTGTTTGTCCTAGAAACCAGCCTTCTGCAGCACACTTATCCACCCGAGACGCTACAATACCACAACAGTGCAATGCTCTCGTTGTGGCTAATCCAGCTCCACTCCGTTTTAGCACCTCTGGTATCAACAGAGCCCGTAACAGTCTGTGAAACTGCAAATGAGAGGTGAAATTCTCGGGAAAATTGTTTGGAAAGTCTGATCAAATGGGGAGAAAGAGAAGAAAAAAAACAAAGCGAAAATAATCCTGAGCCTCAGGAATAGAAAGCAGGCTGTGCCGCCTGAACACAGTGTTTGCTGTGAAGAACAGGGCGCGGGCTCGCTGACTTTTGCAAACACTGCAATTACTGTCTGGCTGCCCTAAATCTTTGCGTTCTCTCTGGAGATTTCCTCTGCTGTGTGTGATTTTTCACTGCTCTTCCTACGAGCTTTCTGTTCCCCAGCAGTGTTGCTTGCATTATTTTTATGTTTTCCCCTTCATTTCCCTATAATGAGGACAACAGAAAAGCAGTGTGTAGGGGCAGAGTGTAGCGATGGGTCAGCAGCAGCTCAGTGCAGCCACACATCAGGAGGCACCTCCTGGCACCGAGTTCATCATCCACTGCTGGAGCCATGTCTGCAGCAGAGAGCATCTTCAGTGAAGGATGACTGATGCACTGCTCTGGCAGGGGGGAGAGTAAGAAGCAAAGGATGAGAGCGATGGTCCAAGAGAGAGGCAGCAACACATGTTTTGCCTGAAGAAATGAATTATTTTTACCCGAGAATGAGGGGACACAGTTTGCTCCTATTTAGCCTGTCAGCAGAATTCGACTCATCTGCAGCATGCGTGTCAGTGCCAGCAGGGCACAAGCAGGAAATGTGACCGTGCAGCAGAGCTGCAACTAAATCCTCTCTAATGAAGTTCACCAATGATTTTCCTTGGCTCGTATATTTAACCAGATCTGTGCGTTTCCAATTCCTGGGTCAGAAATTACATCCAAAGTCTGTTCCTGCTGTGTTGGCAGCTCTGGTTTGGGCAGCTCTGCAGATCTGGCAGCGACACTGAAGCTCAATTTTACAGAATGTAGAAGAAACATTTTCTAATGTAGCCACGACCAGAAGCCAAGGCATACAGGTTTCTAGAGCTTATAACAGCTAGATGTAGAAATTCGTCATGGCTACTATAAATAGAACATTAATTAGATAATTTCAAGATAGACTGTTTCTGGTCTAGTATGAAATGGGGAGCTTGGTGGCCCTGCATGTGGCAGGGGGGTTGGAGATTCAGGATTCTTGAGGTTCCTTCCAACCCTGGCCATTCTGTGATTCTGTGGTCATGAGGCCTTTTTTTCCCTACCCCAGTTCTATGTTGCTGTTCCTAGGACATACATACAACACATAGGATGTGTTGTAAAGAATTCAGTGCAACTGCTGGCACAGGAAAGCATAACACATTTTTAGGAAATACAAGATGCTAAGGGCAATAGGGAGGTGATGAGGAAATGAAGCTTCATAGCCTTAAAGCCACTGAATCTACGCTGACTGACTTAGCTGCTGACAGCAATCGTGGCATGGCTGGATTTTCTCAAATTCAGTTCCTTAATTTACCATTAATGCTTCCTTTATTACTGTGACTATAACACGCTTAGTTTTTCATTATTAGTCTCACAAAGCCAGGCGGGAGCTCCAGATAAATGTTGGACACATTTGAGCACCAGGACTAAAACTAATCGGGTGTAGCAGAACGACACGACACATTTCCCATTTGATCCATAATCCTCCATCAGAACAGCCACGTTTATCTCTGTGTGACTGACAGATCGCACAAATCCATCGGGGGACCTTCACCACGCTGTAGGTACAGAAAACCTCAGCTCTGCAGTTCAGGTTCCTCCTGCTTAAGCTCAGGCACTTCCCCGATGCTCCTACAGGGGTGCTTCCCTCTCCCCTGGTGGATACTTCAGATGAATCAGGCCAGCAGTGGGGATTCACATAAACCTTAAGCTGAGTGACAAAGGTTAGTGCTGGAGATTTCTGCCTGTGCTTGTGCTGCAGCTGGAGCTGTGCAGGGAGGTGGAGTTGGCAGCATCCCCCCTATTCCCACCGTGTGAAATGGTGTCAAGGTTAACAGTTTTTTCCTCTCTCTCCTCCCAGTGAATGCCCTCCAGTTATAACGAGTTTTATGTACAGAAGCTTGAAGGCTCCATTTTGGAAATCTCTGCGTGGTTTCAGATGCAGCCTCGTTGCTTTTGCACTGCGGGAAGTTTGGATGTGCCTTGCAAGGGGAGCAGCACACAAGGCTTTGTGGAAGGACCTGAAGCATTTTATTTCTCTTGGTCTTCCTTGGAAAACTGCCCTCGTGTCCATATTATAAACTGATCAAAATGAAGGATGCTACAATTACCATCTTGATATCATGAAATGTCAGTGTTAAAAGTGCAATTGCAATATATTTTAAATTGCAAGCAATTACTGTTTGCTAATAGCACCAACTGCAATCCATTAAATGAGTGTGCCAGCACCACTGACAGTATGTCTGCAATTGCAAGCAGGCTGCTACGCTAGAGCAAACCTATGGAAATCTAGCCTGCATCTCAAGTAGGAGCTTGAATAAATACCAGACCATTTTATTTATATTCTAAGAGCTAGAATTTAAAGCTTAAAGGTAATACCAACCCATTTTATTTATATGTTTACATTCAGGTTTTACTTTAAGTTCCTGTCTTCTCATAAGACAAACTCTTCCTATGCAGAGGCATAAACAAGAATCTCAGTAGATCACACTGGCAGTTTTATATCGCCCTGTCAACCATGATCTTTTAGTATCAAATTAAGTGAGGCCAAACGTTCCGAACTCCACATTCTGCAGCTGTTGCAGAAAGGAGAAATTGTCGCTCCCAAACAGATCAATGCAGGATCCTGTCTCTGGCAGTGGTCAGTGCTGAATCTTTCAGAAGATAAACCCTATGCAGACAATGCACTTAATTGTTCAATCCAGGAAAAGAATATCTTCCTGACCTCAGCTGATGGTAATTGCACATAGCTTTATTTATATCAACGTTAGCACTAATCTTGATGGCTATTACTAACTCTGTTGCCAGGAGGGACTGCATATTTTATTAAAGCTGTACTGTAAGCTCACTATGCCAATTGAGGACTCCTGGCAATCCTTCATTCCTTAGCACTTCCTCCTATAGAAACCTCCCACCCCTTGCAGGGGATCCCTGCATGAATCCATCCCCCCTCATCCCAGCAGCTCTGCCCTTGCCCACATGCCAGAATTTGTGTCCTCTTTTATTCCAGGATTCTCCCTTCCTCCCCACTGCCAGGAGCAGGTAGTTGTTTCCTTTTCCCCTGCTCAGAGCTGCTGGGAATTACATGCCTTGCTCCAGCCACGGCTCTGCTAACCTCTCCTTACTGGCACTGTTCTTGATATTAATGATATTGTGCTTAGGAGCCTCAGCTGCACATCCACGGATTTAACACCAGAACAAAGTGCTCGATCATCTGTTTGACCTCTTAGATTGTGGGGGCCATTACATTTCCCCAGTTACCTTTGTGTTGTGACTTGAATTCTTTATTGTAAAACACTGCCAGCTCTCAGGATTTAGATGTACCTGAGACGTCTTTGCGCAGAGTCAGCTCAGCTTCAATATGATTTACTGGACCAGGATCAGCAACGCATACAAATGGAGCTCGAGCTGGGGCCAAGCTGGGTCTAAGAGCATCACAGCTGCTGATCCCTGCCCAGAACCAGCTGAAGCACTTCTGTGCCACAAGTCACACACTGGGAGCAGCAGCGCCGGGAGGGCAGCGACAAGGCGTCCCAGCAGCAATACATGAGGCACGTCTGGCTCAGCACAGCAGATGAATCATTGCTCTTGGCAGACTGGTCTGTGGAGCTGCTTTGATGCCTCTGCTCCACCATCCTCAACGCAGGCACAGCCCTGAACCTGGTAGTTCAGTGCTGGCTGCATATGCTTGCCTGGCATCACAGGTGAATTATTAAACTCTCCTACAGTCCTCAGTGCTGGCAATCGGGGTGCACAAACATCCAAGCTGCCTGAGCTGTAACTAATGAGCACTGAAGTACCAGAGCTAACTCCATTTCAAGCATTTTCTCTATTGTGCTGCTCAGCAGTGTTTGCAGATGGTGCCCATTGAGAACAGTGAGATGGAGTTTATACACCTCTAACACAAAGGTAAAAAGGCAAAGAAAATGTTAGAGAAAGAAACAAGAAAAGAAAAACAACTAGAGGAAGGAATTGCTGTCCCATTTTCTCCTCAAAAAGGTGTTATTAGTTTGAATCAGAGTGATACTGGAGATGGCACATTTCATGCCAAGCTCCTCGCAGGGTCAGCTGGCCTTCTGCAGTGTGTATCATCCTTCCTTTTTCTTGTTTGCTCAGTTCTGGTTTTTATTTCTGATTTCTCCTTCAGTCTCACTTCTGAATAAGGATAGGCTTTTAGTCTAAATTGCCTCACTTCTTTTACTGACTTAAGACTGATACAGGTTGTCAGCGTACCTGCCAAAAGACTTCTGTTGTCATCCATTCCAAAAGCTCAAAATTACAAAAGATAACGGGCTCAGAGAAACAGATGGGAGACAGCAAGAACGCAGTAACACAAACAGCCTCATTTTACCATGAGGGTAAAAACTCACTGGTGTGGCTGCCGTGCAGCGTGGCCCTCTCACTTGGTTCTGTGCAATACCCCAATGCAAAAGCAGACACTGGTGGCTAACCTGTGCTCCAGGTTAACTGTGTGCTGTGTGAAATGCTCCCTTTTTTTTCTTTTGACCTAATTGAAATATTATTGAATGAGTAAATCAAGTCTGATACGAAACAGGATTCATCTTTCAAATAAAGAATGGATTTGATGACTAGTAAGACTTAATTTTTTTTCAATAGCCCTGAGCTGTAACCCACTGAAATAAATAGAAAAAAAAAGTGCACTGAGGTTTGGATCAGGCCGAATGCAATCTCTGACCTGCGCAATTCACCATCCCACGTGTCAGACATCTGGTGTTATGGATTAAGAAAACAGTGTCACCAGCCTGTGCAAAGCACTGAAAGAAGAGTGAAATAGAGATATTTTTGTAGAATTACTATGAGAGAATTCATATACTGACAACAGAGAGCAAATGAGCAGCTAGGCAGATTGTAGAGGTAGGAACTGGTATGGAACAGCAGGGAGGATTCTATAGGAGACCCTGTTAAATATGGCCCCGAGCTGCTGGAGTACAAGAAGCATTTGGGTAACACTCTCAGACACAGGTTTGATTTTGGGGTGGTCCCTGTATGGATCCAGGGCTTGGATTCAGTGCTCCCTGTGGGCCCCTTCCAAATCGGGATATTCTGTAATCCTATGATGTTGATGCAGTGCTTCAGCTTCTGGATCCCATCATATTTAGCCTCTTTGTCAGCATCTGCTCATGAACGTTCTCTGGATAAGATGTTGGCACTGCTGAGATTTATGCTGTATGCTGTGTCAGCCAGAGAGGCTGAAGCTATTTATTCTTTCATGGAGAGAACAGGCAGCCAGAGAAGACCCCTTTCTCCATAATCTTCAAGCCTCCCAAACCTGACTTGCCCGTCAGCATTTGGCTGCTTTATTTCTTGTCTCAGCAAGGTGTTGTAATGACCTGCAGAGAACATACCCATCTACGTCCTACATCGCAGTTTACATGAAATACAGGCGTCAGGGATGAGAGAATAAATACAAACACTTGAATTTAGGTGGTAATGCTGGTTAGCAAGTTTATTACTATATTAGATTTTGTAATTTTTATATTTTAATATATTTATTAGTATATAAGAAAGACAGTGGGGCACTGGAGCATGTCCAGACAAGGGCAACAAAGCTGGTGAAGGATCTGGAATTCAAGTCTAATGAGAAGCAGCTGAGGGAGCTGCGATTGCTCAGTCTGGAGAAGAGGAGGCCCAGGGGAGACCTCATCGCTTTCTACAACTGCCTGAAAGGAGGTTGGCCTCTTTTTGCAGACTAGTAGTGATAGGATGAGAGGGAATGGCCTTAAATTGCTCCAGGGAAGGTTCAGGTCGGATATCTGGAAAAATTTCTTCTCAGAAGGAGAGGTGAAATATTGGAACAGGCTGCCCAGGGAGGTGGTGGATTCAACATCCTGGAAGGTTGTCAAGAAAAGTGTAGAGGTCACCCTGAGTCACCCTGACCTGTAGAGGTCTGGAGCGGTCACAGACCTGGGTTGATGGTTGGACTAGACTGCTCTTCCCAACCTTGATGATTCTGAGATTCTAGAGAAGCTGTACACACAGGGACATACCCTGCCTCGTTACAGAATTTAGCACATAACAGATTAATGATTTGCTTATATTTCTATCACACTGTGACAGTCATTAACAAATTCTGCTTACTGCCTGGATAGCAGATGGCTCCACCTACTCATGCCAGGGATGGAAACGTTCCGAAAGCTTCAAGGCAGGATGGGGAATGAGCTCAATATTCCTTTAGGAATATTGTTAACAGTTCAGGTATTGAGTGATTTATAGCTCACAGGAAATCCCTACGGAAAGGGAAGCATAAATAAACAGAACCCCAGGGAGCATTTGGATGCTTGAGGTTACAAACATCCCCGTAGGAGTCTGAGGATATGTGAGTCAAATCAACGCTGCTTTTCCCAAAAGCAAGTCCTAGGACAAAGGTTTGGCTTGAGACACAGATTTCAGCTATGGGACAGCTGCATAAGTGTCCAAGGAGTTGGTCAGGGACTGAAGAGCTCTATTGGAGCTGACTCGGAGCTATATGGGTGGCTGGAATTTGGTTTTGTTTTCTTTCCATGCCCCCATCACTGTGAAGCTATTAATGACAGTGCTACTGGGCTGATAACAATAAATGTGCCCTTTATTTTTACCTAATGCCCATGATCTGTGGAAGAGTGATTTCAAAAGATCTGCTCTCCGTTTCTATAGGCACAGCAGTCTCTACAGCAAGCTTCCAGGGTCAATCCTGCACTGGAGTAACCAAAAAGGGTACAAGATTGCAAATAGCCTTTGTGGGCTTGCTGAGTAGCTGTTAACAGGTGGTGCCAAATGCCACAGCCATCACCAAAGGCAGACATTAGTAGTAGTCTACCCTTTGAGACCCCAACATCTGATGCATTTCCATCTCCCCTCCCCTCCCCTCCTCTCCCCTCCCCTCCCCTCCCCTCCCCTCCCCTCCCCTCCCCTCCTCTCCTCTCCTCTCCTCTCCTCTCCTCTCCTCTCCTCTCCTCTCCTCTCCTCTCCTCTCCTCTCCTCTCCTCTCCTCTCCTCTCCTCTCCTCTCCCCTCCTCTCCTCTCCCCTCTCCCGTCCCCTCCTCTCCTCTCCCCTCTCCCCTCCCCTCCCCTCCCCTCCCCTCTCCTCTCCTCTCCTCTCCTCTCCTCTCCTCTCCTCTCCTCTCCTCTCCTCTCCTCTCCTCTCCTCTCCTCTCCTCTCCTCTCCTCTCCTCTCCTCTCCTCTCCTCTCCTCTCCTCTCCAGTTCCCAGTTTACTCTGTCCTGGCTGAACAGGAGCACTAACTGCCTCTCCTCCGGGTCCCCATAAGTGCCCAGCATTATAATGTTTTCTGTGAGGAGGACAGGAGCTTCTTGCCAGCCATACACAGACCACTGACATCTTGGCATGCGGTGTGCAGACAAATGTCAGGTATCACAGACGTGGTGTGGATTTTGATCGGCAGCCTAAAGCTGACAGATTTTGTAGTTTATCACTTATCCCCAAGCCATTGACTTCCCTTCAGCACTCCACACTCCTCACTCAAATGCTGGCATGTGTGTTTTTTAATTAAGCACTTTTTCAATGTTTAAGTTTGCTTAATGGATAACTGCCTGTTGGCTTCTCACTTTCAACTCCTTGTTTGCTCAGCAGCGAGGCATTTCATAATTAAAGCAAGTTTTCAGTTGTTTCAGTATGCAGTACTTATACTTCAGAAAAAAATACCAAAGAAATGACTGAATGACTGAAGGAAACACTTACAGTGCTCATCTGTTCTTCTACAGCAACTCAAGCTTTTAAATTTAGCCGTAGAAATTTCTGGCTCCTTTATCCAGCATCTTTTGTCTGTTCACAATTTGTGACCCCTGTGAACGGCTCTGAGTCAGTTCTCTCAACACTTCACATCCATTCACACCAGATGAGAATCTGTGCAGAGCAGCTATGGAGTGAGACAGAGAATAGGTGGTCGTGAATTTATCTCACAGAAGTATTTTGAGCACCACCGCCTCGACAGAAATGCCCCACATAATGAAAAACCATGTTGAAAATTTCCTCTAAACATTAGCTGGTTAGGTAGAGCTTCCTTGGCCAATTTGAACTAATATCAGGACAGTCAAAGACATTCTGGAAAACGTTGTGGATGCCCCAGCCCTGCAGGCATTCAAGGCCAGGCTGGATGTGGCTCTGGGCAGCCTGGGCTGCTGGTTGGTGACCTGCACACAGCAGGGGGTTGGAGCTGGATGAGCACTGTGCTCCTTTGCAACCCAGGCCATTCTAGGATTCTATGATGATGATGAAGACTGTGTCCAAATTTAAACAGTTTTACTGATTTGCACAGAGCTTGCAGAACAGCTCAGCAATGGCTCCTGCACCCTCCTACTTTTCAAGCTCCTGTGGACAAGCATGCTCTGTCCCAGACAGGAGTGCAGCTTCCAGCCAAGATTTGTCAATGTGAATTCTTGGGCACAACATAACTGGGAGCCTCTGAAGTTGATTTGGGGTAGAATAAAGTTGGGTCTGCCTACATGAGTGCATGCACTTTTTTCTATAGGATTGGAACATAACCAGGAAAATTTAAGGCTATAAAAGTGGATGTTTCACAAAATCATGGCTGATCAAAAACCAGTGTCATGCAGAAGCAATTCTTAACCCATAGCTACGTACACTGCCTTGCAGCACAGGCCGTAATCCCCCTCAAACAGCCTACATCCACAGTCACTGAAATCAATGGGGACTTTGCCATGGGTTTCAGCTGGCAGAGGATGTTTCCAAAACAGCCCCAGAAAGATCTTCATTTGTAACTCAGTGTCTCACATTTCAAAAGATTGGCCTCAAACTGTGCTTTAAGAACTTCGTTCTTTTTTTGTACGTCTTTCTTCCACCAGGCTGCATATTTACCAGCTTTAGTCCTAGAGATGATCTTAAGAGCTTCTCCCAAGAGGACCAGAAACTTCCTTCTAATTTGCTTCCTTATTAAAATAACCAGGGCTTGAAATTTCCATGTCCTTTATGAGTCTTTTGCTTATTTCTTTGTCCATCTGCCTTTAGTAAGCAGCTCATATTCCAAAAACAGATGAGCAAGTGACTGTGGGTAAATGGAAACTAATTAACACTTTATTTAAGCTCAGGAGGAAAAAAAAACCAAAACCATAAAAATACGAACTTAATTTAATTGTTCAGCAATATTAAGGAAGCCGAGAAGACTTGCTTTCAAATGTTTGGAAAGGAATTCCTATGGACCTGCTATAATTTCTCAGTAGCTTTGCTTCTCGGTGTCCAGTTTTCAGGGGAGGTAAATAATACCTTTCTACATTACAAAGGCACAGACAAATAATTCAGGGCTATGCTACATTTTTTTGGATAGTTTACAATGCAAGTATCCCCAAAGGACCTACACAGCTCCAAAGACAAGTTTCCTTAGGGAGCACAACTATGCATGAGAGACAATAAATGACAGCATCTGACGGCTAACACTTCATGAGATATTCAAACGCTACGGGGACAGAAGCAGTAAAAGCTATAGAGCAATTACATCTAAGACAATTCCACTTTGTTACATTTTTATCCTCTAAAATACCCCTTGATTTCACTACTGCCTTTGCTTATTCTCAGATTTCTTATTGAAGACGTCTGAATTTTTGCACAGAGAAGGATGTAACCGCAGACGCTGCTGCTAAATAAAATTACTGCAATGATTTCTGGATTGTACTTCTGAGAAGCACTGAGGAATGCATTACATCTCGGGTGGTGAAGGCTTATAATAAGTGTCCTCACTGCTGGGAAAGCTACAGAAGTAATATGAGGCAAGTTTAGCACCAAGCAGTGGTCTTGATGGAGTACATGCAAGCTGGAACGTAGGGTGTGCGAGGTGCGTGCTGGGATGGGGCTGCCTTCCTCTGTCTTCCAGAAAAGCCATTTCCATAAGGATGTGAGCAAACGCCACAGATGTGATGGATCCGAAGGGCTACATGAGAAGCAGAGGTAAACTGCTGGCTGTGCTCGGTGTGAAGCAGCTCGGCCTGATTGATGCAGGCTCAAACTGAGCAGGAGGATTCATGGACTTAATAAGAGAGCAGGCACCTCCCACCTGAACAATTTAACAATTCAGTTTTTAATAAGCATGTACTGTGTTCACTCTGAGATGGCCTGATACCCCAAATTCAGAGAAATAAACTACGACTTGCTATGATTTTCCCCCAGACGGTGGTGAGGCACTGGCACAGGTTGCCCAGGGAGGCTGTGGATGCCCCATCCCTGCAGGCATTCAAGGCCAGGCTGGATGTGGCTCTGGGCAGCCTGGGCTGCTGGTTGGTGACCTGCACACAGCAGGGGGTTGGAGCTGGATGAGCACTGTGCTCCTCTGCAACCCAGGCCATTCTATGATTCTATGATTCTAATATATTCATGTGTATACATGTTTGTTACTGCCATCATATACCATTTGGACAACGGCACTTTCTCAAGCAGATTTGCTCTCTGCAGGTAAAAATATTCAGGTTTAAAATACCCAATGTTATTAAAAATATCTCTTTATTCGTCAGGGGAATTCCAGCCCCGGTAAGAACACAGTATTTGTGCCATGACAGAACATTACAATTCCTTAAAATTCACCACAATCCCAAGATACCAGGAGAGCAATGAAAACTCCGATTTAAAAAGCTAAAACCAATATTCACACCTCAGCTTTTCTTACACTATTTAGACCCAAAAAGGAAACTCAAAGCAGTAGTGCAGCCTCCAAAAGCAGTCTTTATTTGGTGATGAAAGCATTTAACAAGAGGCTTCCCCATGCAAAGTTTTCTGGGTTTTCACAGAATCACAGAATCATAGAATGGGCTGGATTAAAAAGGAGCACGATGCTCATCCAGCTCCAACCCCTGCTGTGTGCAGGTCACCAACCAGCAGCCCAGGCTGCCCAGAGCCACATCCAGCCTGGCCTCCAATGCCTGCAGGGATGGGGCATCCACAGCCTCCTTGGGCAACCTGTGCCAGTGCCTCACCACCCTTTGGCTGAAAAACCTCCTCATATCCAACCTAAACCTCCCCTGGCTCATTTTAAAACCATTCCCCCTTGTCCTATCACCATCCACCCTCACAAACAGCCGTTCCCCCTCTTGTTTATCCGCTCCCTTCAAGCACTGGAAGGCCACAACGAGATCTCCTCACAGCCTTCTCTACTCCAAGCTAAAAATCCCGTGCCGTCAACCTTTCCCGTTAACTCTCACCTTTCTCAACCTTTCCCCATAGGAGAGCTACTCCAGCCCTGCGATCATGGTTCTGTGCTCACGCACAGAATATGTATTTTCTTAAAGAAGAGGAGACATTTCTGCACGGGGCACTCGAGGGAGAGCAGCCGTTGATTCTCCTCACAGAGGAGCGGCGGAAGACCGCCGCCACGAGGCAGCGTCCACAGACAGAGCGGCGCGACCGTTGGAAAGGCGGGAAAGAGCGGGTCTGTGGGGAGAGCGGGCAGGCGGAGCGGGGGGGCGGGGCGCGCACGCGCGGGGGGGCGGAGCCTGGAGGGGCGGGGCGGGGCGGGCCACTCAGCGGCCGGGTAATGGCGCTCGGGGCCGGCGGCGCCTCCTCACGGGGGGTGGGAGAGCGAGAGGGCGGGGGGCGCGGCGTGGAGCGGGGACAAAGCGCGCGGGCTGCCAGGTAAGGCCGTGCGGCTGCCTCGGGGCTGGGTGAGGGGCGGGCGGGAAGCTGGGAGGGTTCCGTTCCCCTCCCCCACGCGGTGTTCTTCTCAGTGTGGGGGTCTTGGACTCTTTTATCCCTTCCGAGCGGTTCGGCCTCGTTGCGTCCCTTGTGAGAGCAAAGCGGGGTGGGGATGGGAGGGGTGAGAAAGAGGAGGGGGAGAGAGAGGGAGGAGGAGGGGGGCGGAGGGGGGGGGGAAGGAATGGGGTGGGGCGGGGGGGGGAGGGGGGGGGGGTGGTTGTCCTACTTTTGAGTGGAAAGAAAAGGGAAAAACCTATATGTGTATAAAAAACAAATAGGTTCTAAAAGCAGTGCCCCCTCCCGGTGCGCCGAGGGGCTGAGCGCTGCTCCGTGTCTGCGGGCAGGTGCTGAGCCGGGCGCCGCGGGGCCGCGCTGCCATGGGCGTGCAGGACCGACCGCAGTGCTTCTTCGACATCGAGATCAACCGCGAGCCAGGTAACGGCGTCACCGCACTGCGAAACGGGAGCCCGGCGTCTCCCAGCTCGCGTTATCCCTACGGAAAGCGGAGGGGCTGCCAGTGCGTTGTGATCCCGCGCTTGACCCCCCCCCTCCCCCTTTCCGCTGCTGCCTTCACTTTCTGCTTTTTTACCTACGGCTGACCTGCCCGTTTTTGGAGGCAGGCCGTGTTAGTTGTGGGATGTTTACTCGCTGCTTGCTTTCACGGGGAGAACTGATAGCTTTGATGCGCTTTCACTTTCATTCTCTACTTCGGTGTCTCTTTGAAAGGCTTTGAAATAAGAGTTTCTCTCCAAGTTGCAGCTGTATTCAAATACAGCCGTAAGCCCTTCGACTTCCATTTTCACTTCATCTGAAATTGAAAAGGGTTTCAGTGCTAACTCCAGTGGCTGATAAGGTATATCTGTAAATCTTTTGTTGGTCCATCTGCCATTTGAGATGCTCTACCATCTCAGAATACATTTTTGAACAGAGAAATATTAATATAAAAGGGATTTTAGGGTGTTCCCTTGGTTTGATTTCAGATTTACTGTGGAATCAGACAATTAAAAATGCTGTAGGGTGGGTGAGTTCCTGGCTTAGGAGAGGTAGTTTGATGAGATTTGTTGTATGAAGAGAATTCATGCTTTATCTCATTTGCCTTTAATCTTTGGAAAGGATTTTAGGTTTGACTTCTGTGAAGAACTTCTCTGTGCTGTTTCCCACTGCTCTGCCTTTGCACACACACTTCTGCTTCCATTTCTCAATACCTTACCCCTTCCTCCACCTTGTACATCATAAGTGGAAGAGACTTACCTTGTTTTCTCTCGTACCTTTTTGGATTTGATATCTGATAATGCTGCCAGAGAGGTGTTCACATTCCTGGTGGTGCACAGATTAGGTTACCTGGAGTAGGTGCAGGGCTCTGGTTGTTGCTGCTGGTATCTGTTTTCTCTTTAAAGCGTTAAGAATCTCATGGCTGTACCTCGGGTTCAGAGCCCTGCTGTTTTTATTGCACTGATTGGTGACATATTTTTGCAGGAAAACATGCCAATGTATGAAATATTAGTGCAGGGCTTGAGGGTAGTGTGCTTATACCACTGTGTGCTAATGTCTGTTTATCAGCTTACTGTGCAGTCATGCCTTAGGTTTTAGAGTTATGTTAAAAAGCTTAAATACAGCCCTTTTGGTTGTAAGATGACCTTCAGAAGCTGCATCAAGTGTGAATGATGAAGCAGTGCTTCCAGACTACATGAAGCACTGACTGAGAGATGTATCTCAGTAGTATCAGCAGGAGAGTACTCATTTTAACTTTTCAACTGCCACCAATCTCCACATCAGCATTTTCCTTATCTGACTTGACTTAGAAGTAGCCTATCTGCTTGTTTATTAAATGTGGGGGGAAAGACCTGGACAACAGAACAGTGCTGCGTTTTTTTGGCTAGCCAGCAGGTAAAGCATTGCCCCCTGCTCTGTCTGCTCTAAGAAAACTGAACTGGTATCTACAGAAAAGGCAGAGAACAAGAGGATGTGCCTCTCACGCAACAGGAGACGTCTCCTCACCTGCAGGACTCAAAACTGTGTCATGTTAAACTCATTTTAAAGTGTTGATTGCTTGGAGTCCAAGAATGTGCCTGCACACAGCTGCCAGCTCAGAGCTTCCCCAGCAGAGATTCACTTACCCAGGGGTTGTGTGGATACCTGTAGCAATTAAAAGCAGGAGTGCAGCTGGTAGATGAGATGAAAAGCAGCAGCAAAAGGTGATGTGTGTGTATGTGTGAGAAAAGGACTGCGGAGTGTAAATGAGTTTCACTGGTAAATTATATCTGTTACAAAGTACAGGGATGAATACTGCAGCACTGGTTGTGCTTTCAGGAAACTGCATCACAGCTTTTGTGCTTCTCAGCTGGTTAATTTTAGCTACAGAATGTTGGAATAAAACTTGCATGGCTTGTTTGCAGCACAGCAAGAGGCACAAACTGCTTTCTATCAGCATTTTTCAGTGTAATTTGATATTTAGACTACTTGTAACAAGTTGCCACTGAAGTGTTTTTTTATGAGTGCGCATTGTGATTTATTTTTTTTCCTAAAGTAAATGAAGATTAAATCAAGAGTGAGCATTTATTTTGACACAGGCAGCAGCTCTCCCTTGTTTTGTGTCCCTGCACCGATGGATTTGGGCAGGGATGGTATGCAGAATTAAACTGCATGCAGTAAGCCAAGAATCTGGGGATGGCAGCAGATGTCTCTTGTAAATAATTCTGGCTTTACTCTGATGAAAAAAAATTTGCTTGGATCTGTTCTAATGGTCATAACACCTGAACATCACACGTGACACTGCTGCTGCTTCATGTGGCCCTGCAACGTTTTCTCATTTCTCCCCACCCCTGCTCCTGATTTTGTCCATTAGAAGATACATTACGCTCAGTTTTGCTTTGTTTCATTCCTGCTCACAGCAGAACTTCCCTTATTCGCATCTCTTTTCTTGTGTTTTCTGTTGTTGCTTACCCCCTTGTTCATTTTTCCTTCCACTTTAGTTTTTCTTCTTCAGGTGTGTTCCTCCCTCTATCAGTCTGTTTATAGAATCACAGAATGGCCTGGGTTGCAAAGGAGCACAGTGCTCATCCAGCTCCAACCCCCTGCTGTGTGCAGGTCACCAACCAGCAGCCCAGGCTGCCCAGAGCCACATCCAGCCTGGCCTTGAATGCCTGCAGGGATGGGGCATCCACAGCCTCCTTGGGCAACCTGTGCAGTGCCTCACCACCCTCTGGGGGAAAAACTTCCTCCTCATATCCATATGAGGATATCCTCCCATAAACAGGGGAGGTTTAGGTTATCCTCATAACCTAAACCTCCCCTGTCTCACTTTAAAACCATTCCCCTTGTCCTATCACCATCCACCCTCACGCACAGCCGTTCCCCCTCCTGTTTATCTGCTCCCTTCAAATATTGGAAGGCCACCATGAGGTCTCCCCACAGCTTTCTCTTCTCCAAGCTCAACAAGCCCAGTTTCCTCAGCCTTTCTTCATAGGAGAGGTTCCTTCAGCACAGCTCTCTCTCTGATCTGAACTTGTGTTAAAGTCTCTGCTGTACAGGTCACCATAATACTTTGTCTGCATTAGTAGAACCAGGGAGGCCTTTGAGTCTTTAGGCCTTTGAAGGCAAAAACTTGCAGGTAGGCAACAGAAAGCAGATTGGTGTTTTGATTGCAAACCTATTGGCAGTCCAGTTGGGTGTGATGTGTGAATCAAGAGGATGTCGTGTATGGGGAGCTCTTACTGGGGAGTGTAAAGGCTGTAGAGCATCAGCAGCTTCTGGGGGAAACTGGTACTCAGAATGAAAATCCTCTCATTATACAGAAATGGGCCGGATGAAACAATACCCAGTATTTATCTTGAGGTCAAGAAGAAACTAAATTATTGAATATGGAACACCGAATGGATGGATCTTTGCTGTCAGGAGGAATCATAGTGTTGTTTCTCACTTGCATTTCTTTGTGGCACTGAAAGCAGTACGTTTGTGTTGTGAGCAATGCTCAGTGTTTGCTTTTGTGACTATGATGGAACACCACAACAGGGGGTGGTTCCAGGAGTGAACCAGCAGAGCTGGCAAGGGGAGCCTTTGCTTGAGTGCAAGACAGGGTGTGGAAGCTCTATCCAAGCATTTATGTATCAGGGTTTCTATAGGTTCAGCTCAAAGGAAACTTCCGTTCTTGTAAATGATGTTTTAAATTCAGTCTTTTTCTACAGGAAGCTTTTGCATTTCCAAAGTCTGTAGCCATGCTTCTACTTTAAAGCAATGCTTTAAAATATTTAAGACTTAGGATTCACAAATCTACATATGGACATAAAAAATGTAAGATAAAAATGCTTTCATTTCAGTGAGTTGTATCTATATTGCAGTTGCAGATTAATCTGAGATCTTTGCTCTCTGGAAAATGTGTTATGTGTTTGTCTCCAGAGTTTGTTGCTAAAACAGGTTAAGCATCTAAACTGGGGGAAATTGCTGGGTAAGTATTTGAAATAAGAGATACTTGAAGGGATCATACAAACAGGAGAGGAATGGCTGTTTACAAGAGTGGTAGGACAAGGGGAATGGTTTTAAAGTGAGCCAGGGGAGGTTTAGGTTGGATATGAGGAGGAAGTTTTTCCCCCAGAGGGTGGTGAGGCACTGGCACAGGTTGCCCAAGGAGGCTGTGGATGCCCCATCCCTGCAGGCATTGGAGGCCAGGCTGGATGTGGCTCTGGGCAGCCTGGGCTGCTGGTTGGTGACCTGCACACAGCAGGGGTTGGAGCTGGATGAGCACTGTGCTCCTTTACAACCCAGGCCATTCTGTGATTCTGTGATGATTCGGTAATTTTAATAAACTTTGCTAACAGGAGTCTGTGTGAAATTGCAGCATGGATGTTCCTACCATGAATCTTTGTCACTTCAATTGAATCTAGAACTTCTGCTTCTGTAGATGATGAAGTAAGGATTCAAAACCAAAACAGAAGTAGTTTTCATCGTGTACTCAGAAAATAGAGCTTTGAAACTGGCTTAGTTTTGTTCATTATGCTGTCTGGTTTCTGTAATTGATGTAGCCTCGTTAGCTATACATAACAATTCATGAAATAAAACTTCAAATCATCCTAGAATTTATATATGCATTATTTACTGTATTTAATTAATGGAACAGAAATACTTTTTATCATTTATTCCAATTTCTAGCAAAAAATATCTAAGTACTTTATCAAAGTGTTGATTTCTGATTAGCAAGAAATGTGAAATCAGGATAGACAAAACCTCTGTGGTGGAGAAATGGGAGTCCTGTGAACGCTGCAGTGTGGTATGGATGAATGCATCTCCAAAGCTGTGAATGGAAGAGAACAGTCTGAGCACAGAACTAAAAGTGTAGAAACGATCTGTCTGCTGATCCATTAGAATAAACTACCAGTAACAAGTGTAACTGCTTGTGCTGCTGGAGGATTTGCACGCTGTGTCAGGTGAGTTTTGTCATTAGGAAGAGCCAACAGCTCGGTGTCTGTGGTTTAGTCCAGATGCAGCACAGCCTTCTGCAGGCCCACCGTTGGCCGACGTCAGCTGAGGCCTCAGCAGGGCTGTGTGTGCAGGCCTTGCTCACTCAAACAACTCTTGTGAGCTACTGGTTTTGTTTTAAGATACGATTTGAGCCTTACAGCAAACCTGTTCCTCATTTGGGTAACTTAAGCTTTATACCAGGGAAACAAATCTGGAGAAATTACTGGCAGCTTTCTGTATGTGATGACAGTGGAGGAAATTCAAGGAGGTCCGTAACACCTCGGGTGCCTTTTACACTTTTGTTACACCAGCTCATTCTTCATTCCAGGTTTAAAATGAGGCACTTTTGTGTTTTCAAGGCACAGCTGAGGTTTGTAGATTTTAAGCAGACTTTTAACACGCTAAAAATATATTTGTTCAGTGAACAGCAGTAACTTTGTGTATCTGATCAGGGTGTCAGTGTGTTTGATCTTTGGCTTGTACGCTCAGCTGTTTGGCAGCAGCAGATGTCACCTCTCAGTGACAGCTTCAGGTAAAACACAGGTAGTAGCCCAGCAGATGGATGCACAGTGTGTGGTTGGTGTATTTATAAACACACTGCAGCACTTTATGTAACGGGATGTAAGAAGGTGAGCAGCACTTTGCGTGATGGGGAGGTTGGCTTATTTTTAAAATGGAATCTGTAGTCTTTTGATGCCAGGTGTGTGCTTTGCAGTCTGAAGGAGTTGAAAGGCGTGATGCATTCACGGATCTCACTGACAAAACACTGAAAGTCGTGGTTCCCTGGAGGTGTTCAAGGCCAGGTTCATCCTCCAGGAGTCACAGCTGATGTGTGCTGCTTGCAGTGCTGCCTGCAGTGCTGTGTATGGAGGACAGGAGCCCACCGTGGGATGGCTGCTGTGCATTGGTGCCTAGGTGCAAAAGGCCCCTCTGGAGCCCTGAGGTGGGAATGCCTCCTGCTGATCCACAGCTGTCAGCTTGGTCCACCAGCAGCTCTGCTCATAGTACAGTGAGGATAGTGATGGTTTTCCTTCCCCTGAAAGGCATCGTGTGTTATTTCATGAAGGGAATGCAGGAGGAAAGGTGGAGGAAAGTTGTGCCTGGCTCTCTGAGCGCTTTGTCCCCCTCAGTTCAGTGCTTTTGCAAGCAGAGCGGTGGGATTTCTGCTGTTCTGAATCACCGTGCTTATAATGCAAACTGACAACTTCTTTGCCATTTCTTCATTCTTTGAAGGCTGTCTCTACCCGTGTCCTTTAAGGTTTTTCTGCCTGCTGTAGCACGAATCCTCTGAGAGTATTCACACTGAAGTTAAGAAACTCATCGTTTAAACAGCTGAAGGCACCTTGGATTTTTTTAGCTGAGATATAAAATACAGGTGGTCCCTGTGTTGTTTTTCCTTGATCCCCATCTTTGTGATCCAAAAAACCTGATAATTGTGCTTATTGGGACAAGGCCTTCAAATTGAATATCATTTCTTAGGAGCCTCTCTGAATAATTCACAGTGCCAAAATAATAAACAAAATGTGTTTGAATTTCTTTTTCCTTTAAAGGAAGGGAAAGAAGTTTAATTCCTGACCAGTTCAATAATTACACTGAAGTCTTACCAGTTGTGTACCACTAGAGGGTGGTGCACATTAATAGTTTCTGGCCTTCCTGCAATGCTGGCTGGCCATGTGGCATTTAACCCTTAATTTATGCCTCACTTCGCAATACAGAGATGAGAACTGCATAATTCACAAAGTTATCATTAAGGATTTCATGCATCCAACTGTATTTCTGTTTTGACTGTAGAAACAGAAGTCCCGAAAATGCAAATCTCAGAAAATGAAATAGGAAATGTGAAACAGTTCTAAAGTTCTTTTCTTAGCTCTTCAGCACTGTAATCTGTTTCTAAGGCACGCAGTGTGAGCACTGCCAGTGGTGTGGGAGTAGCTGTGCTGAGTGGGGATTGCTCTGCTCAAACTGTACAGAGGCAGCAGTGTTTGATTCATAGTATTTGGCAACTGAAGCATTAGTCCTGAAATTGCTAATGCTGTCCCACCTGTCTTTCATTTTCCTTAATTGAGTCATCTATTACACTTTCTGTTGAAGCCAAAGGATTTTAGGCCAAGGGTTCTGCTGCATTTACAGTCCTTAACTCAGCATGGAACTAAGATGCAGTTATGCAGATTTATTCATATGCTATTTTTCTTCTGTCATCATAAAGAATTGTAAAACTTTCTTTTTTTTTTTTTTTTTTTTTTTTAATCTTTCAGTTGGTCGAATTATGTTTCAGCTCTTCTCAGATATATGTCCAAAGACATGCAAAAACTTCCTTTGCTTGTGCTCGGGTAAGTAGCATGCTTTTATTTAACAACTTCAATGTTTCTTACAACTTTCTTTAAGTGGGCATAAATTGTAGGTTTTGTTTGCTTGTTTGTTTTCCTGGTGAGGACAAAGCTGAGACTTGGTAGTGCTCAGGAGGATTTAGCAGCACTGGAAGTAACCTGGAGTCCTGTAATGGTTACTGGGTCAGAGCAGTGGAACAGCTACAGGATTCCAGAGTGCAAGGCTGTCACTTGGTGGGGCAAAACGTGATCATCTGTTCCTCATTTGGGCTTCATTAAAGGAAATTGACACAGCTAAAACAATGGAGAAATTATTGAGCACCTAAGTGACACACAGGGGAAAGATGAGCAGGACTTCATCAGGAGAGCCATCAGGTGTTAATGTCACTGCACGGTGCAGTGGTGACACTTCACTTGGCTCCATGTGAAATGTTAATTACTCTTATGCAATAAAAGTATGTTTGGGGTGCATAGCAGTACAACGTGGATCAAAGGAAGTCTGTTACACCTTAGGAGAAAACTGGTTTACATTCAGCAAAGCAAAGGATGGAGAGGGAACATTGTTCCCTAGGAGTCCTGGGGATGTGTGGTGGGAGAAAGGAAGGCGAGGATCTCTAAAATGAAAGACAGCAGTAGCAAAAGAATTTCTGGGTAGAATCCAGCACCCTTTGCCCCATTTCTTTTCTTTTAAGCAGGAATTCACTTTTTCACAAGATTTCTAATGACTGCAATAGTAAGGGTGGTGAGAACTCAGTGGTTTTTTGATGTGTGTGGGGCTCCTTGGTGGTTTTGCAACTGCAAGTTAGGAATCAGTTTTGATCACATTATTGCAGGAATCGCTGTTACTTACGCAGAGAACTCATTCTGTGTGTCTTAGTGGTCTTGTCCTGTGTACCTTGAATTCTCCAAAAATATACCTTAAATTAACTGCACCAATTAAGGCTCTTTTAAAGTTAGCCAGTAGGATGGCTGGTGTAGTGTCTGAGCCTCGTGTTCTGTAGCTCTTTTAATTCCTTTCAGTGGCTTTGCTAGGTTAAAGCTAGCTGGAGACCACGAGGTGTGAACCAAACATGTACTTAGCAGGAGAAAGAACAGTTACAAAGATCTGACAGCTTTCTTGTGCATACCTGTTTAAACTCTGCTGTACAGCTGACTGTTCATGTTTCATTGAAGTCCAGCTAGAATCTGTCTTTAGTTGGGAGAACAGTGAGAGAGAGCCTAGAGTCCTGAGTTCTGTTTAATTTGAGATCAAACTCGCAGACATAAAAGCTACCACAAACCCTGGTTTCATTCCTGCAATTTGCTACTGTGTACTCACAGGACAGCCATGATTTGATAGATATGTTTTAAAGATTGCTGGTATGTGATGTGCATTTTTCCCTCTCTTAACTTAATTATCATTTTTGCACATTTCTTATTGTGGTGTAAGCAATGATTAAGAGAATTAAATTGTCCTTTTTTTTTTTTTTTTTTTCATCTTGCCCCTGGAAGCCATCTCTGCCACTGCAACTCTCCAGATTGAATTTGGGATTGCTGAGATTAGAGACTCAGGTTGCCTGACTAACATGTTCTTGTTTGTATCAAGTGCATCTGTGCTGCTGTTTAGTTTGCTCGAGTTGCTTCCTAGGAACTCTGCCTTTCTGTTTTCTTTTCTACCTCCATGACAGGTTCTTTCAGTGCATTTCTTACTGCCAGTTTATCTGCACCACGCAGATTTTCCCTGCTCTATTGCACAGCATCATACAAGCATCTATGAAGAAAATTTACTCTATCCCAGCCAAAACCTCGACTGTAACCACCCCTTATTCCATGCCACTTAATTCATGCGCAGGTCATGTGCTCTGTAATGCATCTTCATTAATCACCTCCCTTTCATTAATACACAGATATTATTCCACCAGTGTATGGGCTACACGTGTGAAACGTTTCAGTCTCAGTCCATGACCCACTGTCTGTCTGTTGTGGTTGCTTGGGGCAGAAGTGACCTGGAGTTACTGGATGCCAGAGGCACTTCAGGTTGAGTCTATGCTACACTTGCACTGCTCCCTGTGAGGCTCATCTTTTGTCTCCAGCAATTCCTTCAATAGAAGAACTTGCTGTGAAATGCAAATCAAGTCATGGATTGCAACAGTTTAAAGATGCATCCATTAGTCTCCACCTTTTTGCCTTTTGGACCAGGCCACAGGGCTTTAGATGGCAGTGAACTCCCCTCACTCCAGCTCCAGCCTGGGCTTTTCCATTGGCCATGGTCCCTCCAGACACCTGCTGGGTCTGCTTTATCCATGGTCACAGATGCCTTGAGGTATTCTGGCATGCTCTTGTCTGTGATCACAGATGCTGCAAAGTGTGCTTGCTCCTGTATGGACTCATCCTCAGGTCACAGTCCCTCTGACTTGAGTTCCCTCTGGCACTCCAGCTGTTGCCATTCATACAGTGCACAGGAATGGCAGTGAGGTGCTGTTTGCCAGCCCAAGCTGTTCCCAGGCATAGCCAAGCACGATCATAACGAGGAGAGCAAACAGCAAAACAAAAAGCAGCTGCTAAGAGCACTGGACTGTAAAGCAAGCAGGCCTTGTGACAAGCATGGCAGCGTAGCAATTAGCAACTAAACATCTGTAGCATCTATAAATTTGGTTTAGCACTCCAGTTCCTGATGATGACAGATTTGATTGTTTGTGCCTTGTGTTGGATGCCAAAAGACCTGTGGCTTAACTTTGCAGGCAACTCAGCATCGCACAGATGTTCACTCACTGCTCCCAGGTGGTATGGGGGAAAGAACTGGAAATGTAGGAGTGTGGGAAGTCATTGGTTGGTATCAGGATTGATCTCCTCTGATCATCTTAGTGCCCTCCTCTGGACCCGCTCCAAGAGAATCACAGAAACACCAAGGTTGGAAAAGACCTACAAGATCATCCAGTCCAACCATCAACCTGTAGCCAATAGTTCTCACTAAAGAGCTCTACATCCTCCTTGTGCTGAAGGGTATTGGGAAGCTAGACAAATGCCATCACTCCCAATGCCTCCCCATCATACCAGTCTTTACAGAGAAAAAAAATCTCTCAACTGAAACCATGACATTACATATATTGCTTCAGCATCTCAACTGTGAGCTTTCTGTCCAAGGGTGCTGCCTGCTGCATGGGGCCACAGATGAGAACTATGGCCAGGAACAGCAGCATCCAGCACTGCTCTGGTACCTGCTGTTTCCCTGCCCTCAGGGTAGGTGTAGCACTCCAGTGGTGCAGTTGCATTTGTCTTGATTATCCTAGAGGACCTGCTGAGCAGCAGTTTGGTGGGAGATGAAGGTGATCTGATGAGATTGCATGGACTTCTGGCAACCAGAACTGACTTGTGAAGGGCTGCATTGCATTTTTAGAGTTTGAAGCTGCTAATGCCATTTCAGCAGCCAAATAAGTCGCTTGCTTCCAGGAGTCACTTCCACTTTCCACAGTGAAATTTACTGATGGAAGTTTGTGTTCTTGTCAGGCATGCTTCTGTCCTTATCTTTGGTCTTGACAAGAAATCTTTGAACCGTTGGAGACTTACAGCATCGTTTCCTGGTGCTGACATCCTGTTCTAGTTGTATGCAAGGACTGTGTTTATTTAAGAATGTACATAACTTGTTTCAGGTCGAGGTGTTGTGCCCTAAGACCAGATCCCAGTGTTTCAAAAGCTGTGCCTCTGGCTGTGCCCCTGCTGCTCTCTCTGTAATCTCTGTGAGACAAGGCAGGATGTCTTTGTCAGAAACAGGTGGAAGAGAGCAGGGTAATTCTGGCTGCAGTCCTGCAGTCTGTCACTGTTGTCAGACACAGACCTGGCTACTATGAAAGAATGCTGTCTGCCTTGACAGCAGAATTTTCCTTGCATTTAAATAAAAGCATCTGGACTTGCAGACTGGCATTTGCAGGTCTTTCAGTCAGTCCATCTGCCAGGTAAACATAAGGCCATTTGCTTTTTGGAGCTTTGTCAGGAGCTCGCCTTCCTATAATCTCAACAGGAGACTGCTGTTGGGTACCTTGTGCAAAATATCTGAGGTTAGGTTGGCAGAACGTTAACAGGGCCTGGGACTGAACTTTACCTGCCTGACTGCTGTTTGTGAGAGGCCAGGAGGCACCAAGCAGGAATGTATTTGCTTTTATAGTTAAAGGGTTCTAGCACTGAAGGGGTAAGATCCTTCATTTTGTTTCAGTGACAATCTGCTGACTGTTCTGTGTTTAAACTTCTTGCAGGTGAAAAGGGAATTGGCAAAACAACTGGGAAGAAGTTGTGTTACAAAGGCACTACGTTCCATCGCGTGGTTAAAAACTTCATGATTCAGGGTGGGGACTTCAGTGAAGGTAAAATGTGTTCTGTGGAGCAAACGTTATCATCCCTGTGGTTGTAATGTCACTTTAGAATACAGCATGTAAATATTAAAATGCCTTGAAAGTATGATCATTGGTTTTCTGTTTCTCTGTTAATTGCTGAAATTCTAACATGTTTCAGCTGTCGTTGATGCTTTAGAAAGAATTCTTAAAGAAGAAAGCAGCCTTGCTGGAGTTGATAACAGTAGAGCAGAATTCCAATCCAAACTCTGATGTTGCTGCTTTTCATGTCAAAAGATCTTCCTTCTTGTACCCTGTATCTTGAGGTCTTATAAACTGATCTAACGTGTGTAAACTATAACTGATAAAGTGTGTGTGGTGGATGACTACCTTGTGCTGATGGTCAAGTGGAAGTAAAGGTAACGTACTGCTTGCTCATCTCATTGTGGTGGTCTCTCTGAGCAGGACAGGATTGGTGGTGATGCCTACTGTTGGCTTTTTTGCTTGCTGTTGCATTTTCTGTTGCTGCTGCTTCAGCAAACAGCAGGGAGAATTCGCCTTTGGAGCCTCGCTTCAGGCTTTCTTGTGTTCAGAGGCACAAAAGCAGTCTTCATTTTCAATATTCGGAGTGTCAACAAGATAATGAACTGCATAACGAACGGTCCTGCCTTTTAATTAAGGGCCTTATGCTTAGCTGTTAGTAACTGGCTGGAGTCTCCTGGTGTGTTATAAATTGGCACGCGTTATGCACAGCGCTTGTTATAAACAGAACAAAAGGTTCAATTTGTGCTTTTTAATGCACAGGTAATGGAAAAGGAGGTGAATCTATTTATGGTGGCTATTTTAAAGGTAAGAGCAAGTACATCTTTACAGATTCTCAATTCCGTTCTGAGAAGTCTTGATTCCCAAGATACTTAATGAAAAGAGGTCTACTTATAGATCACCTTTTGCATGAAACTAATATTGCATGAGAATTATTTTTATATGCATGACTTTCAGATAGTTTTATTTTGTAATATTTAACTTTAACTGACAATTAATTAAGGCTAACATTATTGGTTAAACATGACTTTCAGCATGGAGGTTAGGCAACTTTATTCATGAATAAACTCCTATCTTCCTGCCTAAAACTGTCAACATATTCTTTTGTTTATAGAGAATGTGGTCTTTTGCAAAATGAAAAGGTAAGAGACAAAAGCTCAGTAACACAAATTCAAACTCTGTTCCCTTGTACCTTCCCTAGTAAATACATAGACAACTGATACATCCGTTTGTAGATGGATATCTGTGTTGCTTGGAGAAATGAGGAGTTCTGTGTCTAACCTTTCTGAGGGTTAATGACTTATTCTGAGAGAACACTGGCATAATTTTCAGTTCTAAACAATTTTTTCTTCTTTTGTTAACGTCCCTTTTCTCCCCTTCCCTACTGAAGGTTTGTATTTTTGGTGTTCCTTTTGAAGTGTTTGTTTATATGCTACACAAGTTGCTTTCCTTGCAAAGAGTTTTTAAATGTATATTTACCTCTTTTTAAAAACAGTTGTTGGAAGGAAAATGGTGAGTTTATGAAGTATTTATTTAAGGACATAACATTCTTTCTTGCTACAACAACAAAAAACCAGATAGTTACTGTGGTATTGGAGTGTTAATAAGATGTTCCTAGGGTTTCTTTCTAAAGAGTGCACTAAAGGTGGTAAGTTCTAAACATGCAGTGTTGTGCTTTGATATATAACCTTAAAAATAACAGCCTCTGATGCCCAAGCTGTAATTTTTACCTTTGAAAAGGAGCTTCAGAACAATATCTGGTTTTGTACTATGCCGTGCAGCTAGAAGTGCTCTTTAATTCCCTGGAATATAAGATGCACGTTAAATTCAGTCTTAATTGCTTTTACGTTGAGGTTGAAGAAAGGATGTATTCCTTAGTTCCTCTTTCTGGTAGTCAGGTTTTGTTTATTCTCGTGTGTTCTGAGGCACCCAGCTTGGAATGGCTGGGTTGCTCTCTTACAGTTCCGTGCCAGGGCAATGGCCCTTTCACTGGGTGCCCATACATAACAGTGTGGTGTACATGAGGGCTCGTTTTGGGATCACCTCACATCCATTTTCATTAGAGACGTCCACGGCATTGCTGTAACTTGCTGTATAAAAGAATGTTTTCTGTCTCATGAGTGTTTCTGCTGTAACTTTCGAGAGGCTCAATTAGATTTCTGTTCTGTTTCCAACCTGTTCAAGTTTCTTTAGCAGCGGAAGAATTTCTCCTTGTAGTAGCCATTAGTTACTAAGAAAATCTGACTGGCGTTCCTTGTCAGGGAAAATCTGACAAACATATTTTTTCTTCAAACAGATGAAAACTTTATTCTCAAACATGACAGAGCGTTCCTTTTGTCAATGGCAAACCGAGGGAAACATACCAATGGTTCCCAATTTTTCATGTGAGTAGATGTGATCTGACAGTTGAGCTTTTGTTAAACAGAGGAGCGCTGTTCATGAGAAAGATGGTATTGCTAAATTATCTCTAACAATGTTATCCACCTTACTGTGAATAGGGTTGAGTGGATACCTGCAGAGCTCTAATAGGAAACAAGTTACCACGGGTCGCATGGGGCGTTCCTTTGGGTTAGAAGTGGGTCCTATGGGATTGCTCCTTGTTTTTCACCCTGAAATTATGGCTTTGCTATTGTGCTCAGTATCCAAAAACAGATTCTTTGGTTTTGTGTTGTACCAACCGAATCTTCACAGAGTGCTTGTGGATTACAATGCTGAGCATTGTACGTAGGAAGCAGCAAGGTCTGTGATAGAGGTGGCCTGTATGTTTTTGCATATGCTATTTTAAATGATTTCCTTTGAGAGACGAGGGGTTTTTTATTAATTATTTCATTCTGGGAAGGGGGACCTCATTTAGTTTTGTTGTTTCTCTTCTGGAGTTTCTGTTCCTGGCATAATTTTTTTTGCTATACTGTTGAATAATCCTGTTCACATGTGTACACTAATTGTCACGGTCCCAGTGCTGTAGAAAATAATGTGCTGAAAATCAGGTTTTCCCACATAACCTTAAACAGACAAAAATGAATCCATTGCAGCATATAGCCACATCCTGTTCAATTGCAGAACACACGTTTCTGTCATGGATGAATGCTCAGGTGTGATGGCAGTCAGGCTCTTTTGATTGAAGATTCTGGGTCCAGTATTTAACAGTTTGTATTTGGGAAGATGTGGTTCATAACTTTGGGCTGGCTGAGAACTTTCATTAAGAAACAGTGCTGGTGTTTTCAAAATTAAATTCTGCTGTAGTTGCTTAGCTGTAAAAAGCTCTTTTTCTTTGCCATCTTTCTTGGGGGATGAGTGAATGGCGCTTCACTGTCTTCAGTAAAGGAGAAAATTCTCCTGAAGAGTATTCCTTTTCTTTTTGTTGCCTGAAAAAGAGCTTCAGTATGACACAATGAAGTTCAGATAAGAGGCATTCTTAGGTCTCTTCCTAAAGAATGCCCTAAAAATGGAAAACTAATAAGAAACCTAAGAGTCTTTCACAGTTCCTACTGTTCTGACTTTCCAAAGAGAGAAAATCACGTCGAGAGCTTCTTTTCTGTTAGCCTCAAAGCAACATTTAGGTGATATGCCTCCTTACAGCAAATCTGAATGAAGATATATATATGTGTATATGTATATATACACACACTGATATGAGGAACAACCTCTGTATGAAAAAGAACCCATGGTTTCAAAAGCACTCTGCAGAGCACTGCGTTGCTGTTTATCACTTGATGGTGCATCTTTTGATTTGTGTGTCGCAGTTTTCCATTTTTAAGCTTATCTGAACAAAATACATGAAAACTTTATGGTGCTACATCTATCAAGAAGCTATCATTTGAGGGCTCTAAAGTTTCTTTTTGCTCCTGCATTTAATTCAGATGTCTTCCTCTTTCACTTCTAGCAGTAGGCTCAGCTTACTTGCTCAATTAAATTTAATGTACTTAATGGACATCCTGTCTCTCACCATGCAAAGGAACATCCTAAGCTTGTGTTTGATGCTAAATTATAATTGACATAGGACAGGAAAATGTGAACAGTGCTTGAGAGTGCTTTCATTAAAGTGAAATGATTTTGAAAGGTACTTGTATCCTTTGAAAATTCTTTCTCTTGGCTGTCCTGTAGCACATTCAAATGTCACCAGTTTACCTTAGGGTTACACAAATGAATCGTATGCAAGAGTAAATTCCCAGATCAGTGAGATTTAGGGGCTGCTGTGCAAGTCTTTAATGCACTTGTAGTGCTGTAGACTTGTGTGAACCTTTTGACCAGGGCTTTTTAATGCATGCAGTGAATGTTTGAGATATCCTTGTGTACTTCAGGGCATGTAGGTGCAGTGGACCATCCACAGGCCACCCAGCACTCCTGGAGCAGCAGCTGGAAGCCAGCAGGGGATAGCACAGGGCTCAGGATGGCAATTGAGCATTGTCCCTAGCTGAGGTGGCTTCACACTGATGGGCAGCAAAAGTCCACCACACCGTGCTGTTACTGCCCTTCCCCAACTGAACAGGGAGAGAAAACATGAAGAAAAGCTTGTGGGTTGAGATAAAGACCTGTCAATTAACCATCAGAGGCAAAACAGATTCTGCATGAGGGAGATGAACATAGTTTATTGACTACTGTCAGTAGACTAGAGCAATGACAACTAAAAGAACCCCTTCCTCCTACTCACCCCCTTCCTGCTCGTGGCACAGAGGAGCAGGGTCAGTCCATAATACCTGGCCTCTGCCACTCCTTCATGTTTGCTCTCTGCCCCTGCTGCACATGGAGACGTGCTCTGTGTGGTGCCCATGGGCTGCACAGAATCACAGAATGGCCAGGGTTGGAAGGGACCTCAAGGATCATGAATCTCCAACCCCCCTGCCACATGCAGGGCCACCAACCTCCACGTTAAATGCTAAACCAGGCTGCCCAGGGCCCCATCCAACCTGACCTTGAACACCTCCAAGGACAGAGCATCCACAACCTCTCTGGGCAGCCTGTTCCAGTACCTCACCACTCTCTGGGTAAAGAATTTCCCCCTGATGTCCAACCTAAGTCTCCCCTCCCTCAACTTAAAACCATTTCCCCTCATCCTACAGGTATCAACCCTTTCAAAGAGTTGATTCCCCTCCCCTCTGTAGGCTCCCTTTAGGTATTGAAAGGGACAGGGATATTGAAAGCACAGGGATAGCCTGCTCTGCCACGGGCCTTTCCTGGGCTGCAGGGAGCTGGAGCACCTCCCAGGGCTGCTTCTCTCTTATTTCTCACTCCTCTCTCCCATCTGCAGTTGCACAGCCTTTTTTATTTCTTAAACCTGCTCCCCCAGAGCACAACCCAGTATTGCTTATGGCTTAGCTCTGCCCAGCAGCAGGTTGCTTTTGGAGCAGCTGGAGCTGGCTCTGATCTGGCATGGAGCAGCTGCTGGGCTCTGCTCGCAGAGAGCAGCTCCCCACCACCAAAACCTTGCCTAACACATTTGCAGATGCCTTTTTTAATGTAATCAAATTTGTGCATTTAAGCTGAATGCCAGCATTGGCCTCCGATGCAGCAGCTTATGTGGGAGTGATTACAGCACCCATAGGAGAGTGCCCACGATGGCAGATGTGCATACATACAGTCAGTGGGGAGGTCAGGTTCATTTTCAATAACTTGATCTGTGAAAAATAGGGATGGATGGTGAAATGTAGACCAGCAGTCTGTATTGGTACATACTTTTTTTTTTTTTTTAATGGTAGAGCTTGGTTTCTGCTTCATAGCATATAGTGTTTGAATTTCAAGATTCAGAGTAGGAGACAGCTGTTAAAGATATCTAGTCAGATCTAGATTCTGACTTAAGACTTGAAAAAGTAATCTATTGAAGCAGTTATTCTTGCTTGCTGACATTTGTGTGGTTACTGTAGGGAATGTACTGCGTGTTCCTACAGATTTTCTTTAATAACATAACTTACTTCCTTTAGTGGTGTACTTTAAACAGAAATTCAAATGTTATACTCAAAGGAATGCCCAATTCTTCAGCAGTTTATCATTTAGGAAAAAAATCTTCAAATGTGTATGTGCCAAATGTAGCAAATAGGGAATGCAAGTAAGTTAATTTATGTCTTTGTTCAGCTGAGACTGAAATAATACAGGGAATATTGAATATATGTTTTTACTTGCTTATTGAATGCACTTTCCCTGCTTACTGCACCAAATGTCGTCAGGAATAACTATCTTTGTAGGAACTAATCAGGCAGTGAATCTCCTTGACAGACTGCATTAGCAAACTGGTCACCACGGGACTGAAAGTCGTTAAAACGTGATCTGTGCTGGTCAGTTCTGCAAGTGATGCAAGGGAAGTTAGGAAGTGTGAGTGAAGAGCTGGGAGAATGAATGCGAGGCATCGCTAGGCAAGGTGCAGAACTAGAGCAAAGGGAGCACATATATCATAGAATGGGCTGGACTAAAAAGGAGCACAGTGCTCATCCAGCTCCAACCCCTGCTGTGTGCAGGTCACCAACCAGCAGCCCAGGCTGCCCAGAGCCACATCCAGCCTGGCCTCCAATGCCTGCAGGGATGGGGCATCCACAGCCTCCTTGGGCAACCTGTGCCAGTGCCTCACCACCCTCTGGCTGAAAAACTTCCTCCTCATATCCAACCTAAACCTCCCCTGGCTCACTTTAAAACCATTCCCCCTTGTCCTATCACCATCCACCCTCACACACAGCTGTTCCCCCTCCTTTATCCGCTCCCTTCAAGCACTGAAGGCCACAATGAGGTCTCTCCAGAGCCTTCTCTTTTCCATGCTAAACAAGCCCATATCAGAAGTGCTATGTTTGATGCTCATTGACTATTCCTACGTAGAGCAGGTGGGTTGAAAGGCAAGGGCTTAGCTACAGCAGGATTGCTTTTCGTGGATACATGCTTCAGATATGCCAGGTCTGTTCATTCGTGTCTATAGAAGCACTCCCTGCTCTGACAGAATGCATCATGCTGAAATGATGAGGGATGCACAGGCTGTGTCCTTTTGTGCTGTTAGAGTTGGAGTTTCAATTCTCTGTAACCAAAGGCATCTTTTCTAGTGTTTATTGCATGATTGTGTTGAAAACAGTTTTAAGGCAGTTGTTTATAAACAAGCTTTTATTATTTTCAGATAGCAGCACTGCTTATTTTTCTGTGAATTAAGTTTTTTCAGAACCATCAGTTACCTAAAAAGTGTTCTGAAAACCATAGTATGTTTATCCTTTCTTTTTTTTAACTACCCCATTGCCATGTTGATGTACAGATAAGGAGTTTCTTGGATGAGGGTAGTTTGATAAGAGCCATCCTAGAATCACTTCCTTTTTCCCTGTAGTCCAGTACCCGTTTTGGACTGTTGCTGAAAGTTTTATTATTATTTATTACTGTTATTAATGGGAGTGAGGGGGTACCTGTGGAGCTTCATACAAATGCAGCTTATGTCTTCATGTCACTTAGTTAGAGCTGGAGGGATGATAAGCCTGTTCTGGGGTGGTCAGCACAGAGCTGGGTTGCTGTTGGGTGATGTTTTTGCAAGCTCCTCGTTGAGCTGATCTGATGAAGGTAGCTTGGCTCTTTTGAGCACCTCTTGTGCCTGTGGTGCTGCCCAACGTTATAGAAAGACTGTAATACAAAATAATTGCACCTCTCGTGAAAGTGATTATAGAAAGTACTATAAAATTTGAGAGTCTGTTGGCTTTCTGAGTGCTCATACTCACCTTTGCTTCTCTGAAGTGATGCAGAATCAACTGAGCTGCGTTTACTACAGGAGCAGAAATGTGAACGTGCAGAGTGAATAAAGAAGTATAGAAGCATAAAGAAAGCAGTGGGAGTCAAATAAGTAGCCAACTTCTTAGTTGTCATTTGGAAGCTTTTGATAGTAATTAAATTACTGCCCTGTTGTTTAGTTGTGTGTTAGCTTCAGTAATTGAGGGATATGTTCCTTCTGCATCACAGAGAGGAGTCCCAGGTTTTGTTCCTTACCAGCTCAAGCAGTGTTGAGTTCTTGCCTTTGTGTTCAAAAGACCTTTATTTAAAACTTGAGGCTGTTTTGATAGGTGCAATTCCCACCTCGATATTGAGATCATTGTCAGTGTGATTGTCTCCCAAGCTCCTTCTCCTTGCTCAAAACTAAATAACCAAACATTCTTCAAACGTGTGGTGTGCCTTGTTACCGAATAGAAACCAACTAACCTCTTTGAAATGCTAAATGATAGATGAAATCAACGATGAGGATTTTACAACTGATTTCTGAATGTCACTGACTTCTCGTAAGTGCCTCGTATCTAAAGGTTTCCAGTGTGCCACACCGGGCATTTTTCTGAGCAGCCGTCCCTTTTTTCTTTCTTGCAGATGAAATAGCTTTCAGCTGATTGCTGTACACTTTACAGAGATACAAAAGTGAACAAAATCAATGGCAGGTGCTGATTTTGCAGTGTTTTTGAGCAACAGTGCTGTTTGTGCACTTGGCACGCGGGCAGGTCCCAGGGGTTGGATTGAGGCTGACGTGGAAGTGCAGCCCATGCAGAGGCATTCACTGGATGCTTGTATTTGTACTATGTTACAAAGGGATCATTTCCATTTCTCCCTGCTTAGATGTGTGGATAATTGCTGATGTGTTTTTAAATCATTGCTGCCCTTCAGAATTGCACCAGCATCAGTTGGTGTGTTTTTTCCCCTTAGTGTCTGCAGTGTTCTTGTTTCTCTACACTTCTAAGCAACTTCTAAGCACAAGCTTCCAGTAACCATTCATGTATTTGAGAGAAAGCAGCTTTTCTCTTTTTATACACAACTTTCATAGTACAAGGAAGATGTAAGCTAACTATGGATTGTATAAAGCTGTGGGCTTACCAACACCTTTCATTTGTCGATCAAAACAGTTAAGGGCCTCCATCCTATGAAGCACACGCATAGAATCGTGGCCTGGGTTGCAAAGGAGCACAGTGCTCATCCAGCTCCAACCCCTGCTGTGTGCAGGTCACCAACCAGCAGCCCAGGCTGCCCAGAGCCACATCCAGCCTGGCCTCCAATGCCTGCAGGGATGGGGCATCCACAGCCTCCTTGGGCAACCTGTGCCAGTGCCTCACCACCCTCTGGGGGAAAAACTTCCTCCTCATATCCAACCTAAACCTTCCCTGTCTCACTTTAAAACCATTAGGGCTTGGTTCCATGGAGCATTTGAACACAGATGTAACCACCAGCAGACCCACTGAAATCAGTTATTTTGCTTAAAGTTGTGCATGTGTTCTAACACTTGTGCTGGATTGAGCCTTTCGGAGGGGATTGGGAGGATTCTAACAGTTTGTCTTTCTCATAGTTCATGCAAGGAAGTTATTTCTGCAGTTTTGTGTTGTTCAAGAGAACTGACTGTAGTTTTCAAAGTGCCTTGTATTCTAAAGAAAATTTAGAGCCCTCTTTTTAGGCATCCTTGTTCTGCATACAACTTGATTAATATTAATTTTAAACTTGTATTTAATAAAACATAGACTCAGTTTTGTCTGAAAATGTGTTACAATTTATTTCTGCCATTTTTGTGTAAAATTTACAGAAACAGTGTTACACCGTGCGCTCCAAAGGTAATGTCTCATTCCTCTAAGGCTGTGTCCTTTCTCTCTTTCTGTTTTTAATCTTTCTTGTTTTGCTGATCATATTGTTATGTGCATTGAGTCCTTTGTCAGGCCTCAGGTTCTTGGGGGGGGTGGGCAATAACACGCTTTTACCAAAAAGATGCTCTTCTCTTCAGCAGTACCTTAAACCAATTTGCATTACTTTGGATGAATAGAGATGTTTGTCCTTCTGCAGATAACGTGGAAAATAGTAGCTGTTTGTCAGTGTTTCAAATTATGAAGCTTCTGTAGAGAAATGTTTTAATGAAATACTATTTCTTGGGAGGAAATGATCATAGCTCTAAGCTTCTGTAGTGCCAAAGCAGCAAGTGGGTTTTGTCCCGATGAAGTTTTATGGTCAAGGTATAAATGTTCAAGAAGTGAAAGGTGCAACATAGGCAAAAAGCTTTGACATGCTCTAATAAAGTGCAAATGTTTGCAGGCTGATTGCAGTGCTACGACCCTGGCCTTGAGATGAGAGAACATTCAATAGAACAGTGAGGAGTTTGGATTCTGCTTCCCTTTGGAAGTGATCTAAGTTGCCAAACTCCTTCTTTTGCATCTAGAAAGTTTCTTCTTGGGTAATGCTTTTCTGTGTGCTTTCCCATCCTGAGCAGGCAAATGAGAAGAATTCTGTCCACTTTTTCTGTCAGCACAATGAAAAGCTAAGTGGCTTTACCAGTGACCAAGTTTCCTTGTCTATCAAGGATGAAGTTGAGTTAGGATGAGTTCAATAGTTTGCTCAATTGGTCTCCAAGTGCTGCTGCAGCATGGCAGGAGCGCATTGCTCCAGCATTCACATCAGGGGTGTCTCAACTTGTTGCTTTCTGTAGCTGATTCCAGATGCTGAGTCTCATTTACTGTTGCTTTCACTGAAGTAACCCACTTCTATCACTGCTTTGAACTCCGCTTTATAATTATGCCTGCTTACAGTGTTCACTTAACAGCAGGTCATTAATGCAGTTAACTTTGCTGATAGAATTTCCAAAGCTGGGAGAATGTTTCATTTTGCAGCAAGATGCTGAATTAGTGAGGGGAAAAACAAGGAATGCCCCTACTGCTGAGAAATGAAATGTCTTATAGCATCTCTTTGCTTGCATATGAGCTAAAGAGGTTCTCTGTAATATTAGGGTTATGGAAGCAGGTCTGGTTGGTGTTTGGAGCCTAAAGAAATCAGAGTGTAAGCACTTCTGATGGGCACTTCCACCTTTTGCATGCATGCCAGCACTGCAGCATCTTGTCAGCTAATAGTTGAAAGCAGAGTGCAGCCACATGCTTGAACCCTGTTTTATTATAGCAGTGAAAGCCTGACTTCATTGTACCAGGTCTGTGTTACTGTAAATGTAGAAGCATATATGCCCTGTGATATTTTTATGCTGGGGAGAGTAATACAGTGGAAGGAAGCCAGAAAGACAAGGCACTGCCTGGGGAAGAGAGGAGGAGAACACTTTCCAATAAGAATTTGAGATATAAATGATTCTGATGAAGTAATTTGTTTTCCTTTTTAGAGAATAGTACAGAGAGGTACCAAGTCGCAGTGTTACTATCAAAAAGTTGAATCTTAAGATATCTTCACAGATGCACAGCCTTGAATATTCCAATTAAAATCCAGCCTGGAAGTTTAGCAGAGCTGCCTCCGATGCCTATTAGCAGAGTGCACAAAATGTAATGCAGTGCCATTTCCACTTCAGGCTAGAAACAGCTAAATGTGGGAACTGATAAGTAGGGAGCAAGTCTGAATTTATCACAGAAGTAAGCTGCAGGGTACCACGTAATGTCTGCTTGCACTGTGCTGCTATTGCTTTTGGGAAGCCTGTGAGCTCATCAGCTGAAGTACTTTAGTCCCGACACTTAAAGCTAGAGCTGCTTTGTATCCTGAGTCTTGAGGCCAATCAAGTAGGTGGAAAGTAATAGGAAAAAAAAAAATCAAAAGCAAAGAATCTATCACATATGAGAACTCTTTCCCATTTCTTTTTTAAATAAAACTGACTCCAAAGTGACCGTGTAGCGTAATAACAATGAGAGAAACATGTAAATTTCATTAGTTGCCCAATATTTATTTGCAAGTTGTCTTTTTTGTGATTAAAGATGTTAGTGATATTTAAATGTGTATTTAAAGAGGCTTTAATATTTTTCGTTGCATGCATAAAATGGTATTTGGTACAACTTTCGAGTTAAACTTCAAGCAAATTTTGATTAAAAGATTAAAGAAGGGCCTGTGTCTATAAGCTGTAAGATGTTTTTAATTCCATATATGTAACTGAATTTTTTCACTATTTTGTCTTACCTTCACCTTTTTTTTTTTCCCCGTGCCATTCTTCTCTTACTCCATCTGAATCCTTGATTTTTATTTTACCATCTTACCATCTTGCTGTTTGTCAAACAGAACAACAAAACCTGCTCCTCATCTTGATGGGTAAGAATATTTCCATTTCTTCAATGATGAATGGAGTTGGGATTACTGATGAGTCTTCATGCGTTGTTTTGGAAGTAGAAGCATAGAATCATTGAATGGCAAGGGTTAGAAGGGACCTCAAGGATCACGAAGCTCCAACCCCCCACCAATGCAGGGCCACCAACCTCCCCATTTCACAGCAGCCCAGGCTGCCCAGGGCCCCATCCAACCTGGCCTTGAACACCTCCAGGGATGGACGGGGCATCACAGCCTCTCTGGGCAGCTGTTCCAGCACCTCACCACTCACATAGCACAGAACTTCCCCCTGACATCCAACCTCCATCTGCCCTCCCTCAACTCCAAACCATTTCCCTCGTCCTGCTGCCATCTCCCCTTTCCAAGAGCTGACTCCCCTCCTGTCTGCAGGCTCCCTTCAGGCACTGCAGGCTGCACTGAGGTCAGCCCGCAGCTTCTCTTCTCCATGCTGAACAAGCCCAGCTCCCTCAGCCTCTCCTCACAGGGGAGGTGCTCCAGCACTCTGATCATCTTCATGGCCTCCTCTGGACCCTCTCCAACAGCTCCCTGTCTTTCTTGCACTGGGGGCCCAGTCCTGGACACAGTACTGCACATGGGGCCTCAAGAGGACAGAGTAAAGAGGGACAATCACCTCCCTGTCCCTGCTGGCCACCCCTCTTTTGATGGAGCCCAGGATATCATTTGCTTTCTGAGCTGCAAGTAGACATCAATAGGAAAACAAATTCTTAGTTCTGTGAAAGATGATGTAGCGAAAAAAGATGGAAAATTTTAGTTTGAGTTCTATAAAAATTCCAAATGACAACTTGTTTCCTAAAGCTTGAAAGCTTGGAAGGCCCAAAACCTTCCATACTCATTTATTTAAACTTGGTTGCTGCCCTTAACCTACAATTCAAGATACAGGTAATTGCAAGGAGGAAAAAGACATGTGGTATGGTAGAACAGAGTTAGAGATTCATGAATTGTAACTGTGCCTTCAGAGTTAGTGGGAATGTGCGTGCTGAGTTTGCATAGACCTATAAATGCTTCATCTCTGGGGAAAGTGACAATTTGTGACCATCTTTGTTTCATCTGCCTGATGCTCAGCATCTCAAAAATAGAAGGCTTGGTTAGAATTGATGACCTGTTCATGGTGCCCATTAGAAGAGAGTAAGATGGTGTCAAGTTGAAGCAAAAAACACCTCCTGATCACGTTGCATGAAATCTTAGCCTTGCTGTCAATGTAAAAGTAATTTGAAAAAGCCTTGTTTTTAAATGTAATATTTTTAAGAGCCAGATGAGCCCAGTGAAGCTGAATGTTTCTGGTTGAGAATGACTTTTAAATCTGAAATTCATTGGAAGAAGATTACGGCGATATATAAATGCTTGTACTTCCCAACTGTTTTGTTTCTGCAGCGTGCACGTTGTCTTTGGACTGGTTATTTCTGGTTTTGAAGTAATAGAACAAATAGAAAATCTGAAAACTGATACTGCCAGCAGACCCTATGCAGATGTACGAGTCATTGACTGTGGGGTGCTTGTTACAAAACCAGCAAAAGATGGTAAGTATACATAAGCTGAAGTTAATTGAATGTTGACATTGTTTTCAGAGTCTAAAAACTATGCCAGCATCTAGAAATCACTGTGGTGAATCTATCAAGTCTTAATTTGGCTCTGATGAGTCTTCAAAATTTAGAGGTTGATGGAGGCAAGCAAGGCACGGGAAAGGAGGTTCTTTGACCTCAGTCTTTGTGGCTCAGAACTTGCATGTCTGCTTCCTCTTCTCCTTCATTAATCTTTGTGGTTAATGTTACATACTCGAAAAGTAATTACCAGTTATTTTTCAGAGCTTGAAAGATAGTTGTCCAATCAGATGCTTTTCTTGATGGGGGATCTTGCGCTGTTTCTGAAGGCTTATTTTAATGTTGGAAGTGTCCTTTAAAGGTCATCTTGTCCAACTCCCCAGCATCTGAGTGTTAACTTCACTTACTGACCTCCAATGCACACCTTTAAGGTGCTTTGGCTTTTCAGTGGTGCATCTCGCATGGCAGAAGTTGTGCATAGCAAGTCTTACAGTTCACTTGATAGCAAACAAAGGGATTTTTTTTTACCACCATCCTTATTGGAAAATTGATATTTTATTGATAGTGCTTTATGCTGGATGCAATCAAATTCATGCAATTGTCCTTTAGCAGACCTCGCTGTGAAAGGTTTACAGGCTGAGCTCCTGGAGAAGTATGTGCCTTTACATGTATAAAGTTGTGTACCTTTATGTATGCACACTACATGTACACACTGTACGTTTAAAATGTCTGTTTCTAAGCTTTGGAGAAGAAGAAGAAAGTGTGTTCTGACTCAGAAGCTTCAGACTCAACCTCCAGTGGATCAGAGCCCTCAGAAACATCATCTGAAAGTGAAGCTGAAGATGAAAGAAGCAGAAGAAGGAAGCGTAAAAGAAGAGCTAAAACCAAACAGTCAAGAAAACGGAGGAAGGAAGAGAGGAAGAAGGAGGATCTGAGGAGCAAGCGAACCTCAAACCAAAGATGGTGACTAGTTTCTTACATTTAAGGATTTCAGAGAAATTTGAGAAACTTTCCTTTTTCATGAACTACTCATGCAATTAATATGAAGGTGCTTTTATTCTGGAAGTTTGGGCGCCATCCTTCCGCGTAAAATGAGTTAATGACAGCATTTTGTTTTCATAGTCATCTGTAGCTCGTTTCATCACGTGGGCTTATTTTGGGAATTCACCCTGGAAAATGGTGCTTGTCAGTTGATTCTGAATTATAACCTTTTTTCCTCTTAGCAGCCTTTCTGACAAGAGCGACGTAACAGAAAAAACAGTGGATGTCAGCACAAAGAGGGATAAGCCTGTGGTACGTCCTGAAGAAATTCCCCCAGTGCCTGAAAATAGATTCTTGCTGAGAAGAGATGTGCCTGTTGTCAGTGCAGAGCCTGAAACGTAAGGAGTTATCTAATTATGTTGACTTTATTGCTGGGAATTATGCATAGAACTTTGCCACTAACGATGCATTTCCAGAACTTGTAGCAAATAATGGGTGTAGCATCAGGATTTCCAAGTGAGGTACTTTAAGCATCCTACTTTGAGTATTTCGTTGGTAGTTTCCTTTCGGAATGGCTTGTTTTTGTGTTTGGTTTTTTTTTTTTTTCAGTGAAACCTTATGAATTCATTTCACTGAACCATAAGGATCGTGCGTATCATGGCCTTAAACTCAATTACAAACACTGCATACATTGTTCACTAATTCAAGAGGAAATTTTGCAACAAAAACCACAGCAAATATGTCATTGCAAGGCAAGCTTGAATGGGAGAAGTGATTTCTCAGCTTCTTAGACTAACCTGGTGTAGGGAACCTGCTTTGGCAGGGGGGTTGGACTCAATGATCTTCTGATCCCTTCCAACCCCTACAATTCTGTGATTCTGTAAAGGGAGAAAATTTAGTGCAAAATCAGTGAAACAGTCTTGGAAGCAGTCTCTAATTTAGAGAAGAGGAGACTGTTTCTGTGAAAACGACTTACTTTCTGTTTGGTGTGCCTGATAAATTGCAATTTTTTTCTCCCAAATTTCTTCACTTTTGAATTCATGTGGGCACAGTCCTGGACATATCTAAAAACTGTAATCAATTTTTTATTTTTTCTTTAAATTTGGTTAACTATATAATCTTTTGTGAGCTTTTTCTTGAAGTGCTACACGTGTTTTCAAAGCCTTATCTGCTTCTTTCAAGGATGTTGTACAACCTCTGTAAAAAGGAGTGCTGAATTACCTCTTGTTGCTGAGGAAGGAAACAAAGCTTTAGAACTTGTGGGTTGTCTGAGCTGCCATTCCCTGTGCTGAGGCATTGTTGTGTAACAGCCAAGATCCTGAAGCTATTCTTTCTGTGTCCTCTTAACAATTTGTTCACCAAACACAAGCTGGCCTACTGAGAAAATCCACTTCAACAGAGTACTGTGCAAGTTTGTCATTCGCATTTATTTATCAGGAGAAGAAATCAGATCTGCTGAGCAGGCTGGAAACCAGCGTACGTGTTGGTTTGCCTTTCTCTGCAGATCTGTGCATGGCTGACTTCTTGGAATGCCATTCACTAAATTCTTAGTTCTACCCTATCAAAGTAGACTATTAAGATGTTTTGCATGATTAATATCAGTTTTAGGTTGAAATTAAAATGGTTACGTGTGGGTTTATTTGTGTAAGCTCATATTTTATTAATTTATGTAGGAAGCTTCTTGATGCTACTCCAGTTCTAACTGACCAGAAACCATCAGTGTCTAAATCTGGACGAAAAATTAAAGGAAGAGGCACAATAGTATGTGATTTCCTTTTTTCTTTCCTCTCATCCAGAGTATTTTCTCTGACCTTGAACTTTGAATTTCCTTTAAGGCTCTGTGTGATGTTGCTGCTGTTGTTGACTGCTGTAGATTCAAGCTTAGACGTTTGAAATATTGTTTGTTAAGTACTTCATTTTAGAATACTTTTTCCCCATCCTTCTTATTAATGTCCTTTTTTGCGTAAACACTGTTTGGGAAAACAAATGCATACTCACTCACGAGTGGTTTCCAACATAAGGAAGCTTCAAACAAAAGAAAATTATTTATTTCCAAAGACTGACATTAATTCAGCAAAGATTCATCCTAGTTGAGCCACAAGATCTGAAGCAATGAGACGTGACGTGAGCTTGCGCTCTCATCCCCTTGCATTTCCTCACTGTGTCTGTGAAACACTGGGGCTGGAGTAGAACCAAAGAAAAGACTCTTCTACAGTGTCTGATGCATAAACAGCCCTTCCTGATGCACGTCCTGATGGTTGTGCACACAGTGCTGGGAAGCAGCAGTACTGCTAGCAAGTTTGGCAGGACCACTTCAACTGTTAGTTCTACTTGTTGACATTTGAAGTGTATCTTTTGTTTCTTTTCTTTTTTTTTAAGCTACTTAATGTAGCTTGTCAGATTTCATCTGCTCAGCTACTTGAGATGAAATCCATGTAGTTTCACAGGTAACACTGATGGGCAAGAAGTGAGTTTTTTGCGTTGCTAGTAGAGAAGTAGGCTTTTTTTACAACTATACAGACTTGGTCCATTTTTTTTCTACCTTCCTCTGTGAAGACTGTCACTGTTAATTATTTGACTTTTTTTCTGCTTCAGTGCTCTGGTAACCTCAAGGCTTTTGCATTAGTGCTGCTGTTCTTAAGAAAAGTTTTCTTGTCTCTTCTTTAATAACCTAAATCACAGGCCCAAAACACTGTTGTTTTTCAGTCAGCAGAAAAGGGAGAGAAAATAAAAACATCTTTCCTAAATGTGCAGTTGGTCCTTCAGTGGGTGACCTTACATATAGATATATAATGATTAATCTACCTAGCTGAAGACACTTTTCACAAGGATGGTCGTAGCCAAGACTTCCCTGAACATGATTTTTGTTCTGTCACAGCCACTGCATTTGAAGAATGTCTTTTTAGCTTTGCATCCTTGTGAAGCAAGGATTTTAAACCTCAGAATTATTGGCTGATGGCTGTAAGGTGAAACAAGGTACTGGAGTGTTTGGGCCGCAGCTGAGTGCCTCTTCTTCCCTTATTTGCCAGCCTTGACATTAAATCTGATAGCTGTTGTCCTTGATACATCTGACAACTTTCATTTGTATTTGACTCTTGTGATATCCATTAAAGGAAACCTTTGAAATACAGTGTTTTGAAATATTTATGTAAGCAGAGGTTTCTGGAAAACTAACATAGCACTGAGTAGAATTGGCTTTTGCCAATTAGGTGCCTGTGTCTTGTTTTTCCTAATTTTGGCATCCTCTCAGGAAAAGTAAGAGTGAAAATAATAACTAATATCAGAAATAATTTAAGCCTAGCAGTAGAGGAACGTGTTTTCTACAGCCTCTAGTAGTTCATTTAGCTTTCTCTCTACAGCCAACTACTCAAGGTGCTCATTTGTAGTTTTGAATTCTCTTAGGTTCTGAAGGGGGAACAACACCTTTTTTATTTTCAAGCAGTCATTGCTTCAGAAGAAAGGGTAGGGAATCTCCAGGTCTCCATGACAGATGCTCCTTGTTTTCTTACATGAAGAGAAAAAGGCTTGAGAGTTCTGCCTGAAGTTATCCGAATTCTATGTAAATCAATACATGTCTTTCTCTTTTTATATTGGCAGACAAACTGTTGTTTGGTTTTTTTCCACGTGCTGTTTTACCAGTGGTTCAAAATAATTGAGTAAAACCCAGAAGTTTTTCTTCTTTGTTAATTGAGTTGAGGAGCATCTAATTTCCTCATATGAGTTACTTAAGTGTGCATCCTACTGGGTAATGGAAAATAATGAGTTAGCAATGTTATGAGTGCTTTGCTGCTGCTGCAGGAGAAGCTCTTGTTGCTCATTTGAGTGTTGTGACTAAGCATCATTTTTGAGCATGAAACTTCGTTACACTTTTTAAAAGGATTTTTGGCTTGTAAGATATTAACCTGACTGCCCATTCCTGAAGGGCTGAACAGCAGTGACTTTTGAAATAGAGCTCATCTTAATGCTTCGAAGAAATTTAGTGTCTCCTAACTGAAGTGAAACCTCTGTTCTTTAGCATCACGGGGGAAAACAGTAGTTTGGTTATCTGCAGTAATTATGATGCTCCAAAAGGTGCTCCATAAAGGGAATTTGACTTCTTCCTAAATTCTTCCTTTCATGTTTAAAACAAACCAGCACCTGCTCAAGCTTTGAGAACTGCCTTCAGAGAATGAAAATACAGTTAGCTACGTAATCTGGTCTCACATGTAGGATGTGTGGGTGCCCAAAGTGGATATTTTTGTCAGGGCTTCGTAATTTGTGTTCTTTGTGACAGTTTGAGAATAGCATTGTCTGGTTGGTGTTACGAAGATGCATGCAAAATCTGTATGAGGCACCATACACTTATGCATTGTTCATTCTTCTTTAAAGGAAGCTATATTCTTGAGTGACTCTTCTTTGCCTTTGCAGCGATATCACACCCCACCTCGATCACGGTCGTGCTCTGAATCTGATGATGATGAGAGCAGTGAGACTCCTCCTCACTGGAAGGAGGAAATGCAGAGATTACGAACATACAGACCACCTAGTGGAGAAAAGTGGAGCAAAGGCGATAAGTAAGAGCCTTAATACAAATACACAGTGTCTTTTTCTTTTTCTAACACCAATTGATTATGTAGATGTTCCGTGTTGTTCTTTTTCGGCTAAATAGAATCTGTAAAAATATCTCTGTATTTGGCATCTCTCCATGTCTAACGTTCTGCGTTTAAATGGAATCTTTCTTAAAGCCTTTCTGGTTCAGAGATGTAACACCAGATGAATGCATGCTGAAAAGGCTTCATGTCATAGAATAACTTTTTTCTGTTGGTGCAATTGGAACAATTCAAAATGCAGTTTTCTGCTAGCAAATGCAGGCATTTTTACAGTTCATTCATTAATTGCCTTGGGGCAGAGGTGGAGGGGAAAGGCAAAGTTTTTAAAAGAATTTTCACTTAATGTGGTGCTTGCCTGTTTTTTCAAGGTTAAGTGACCCATGTACAAGCAGGTGGGATGAAAGAAGTGCATCACGGAGATCAAGATCTTGGTCACATAACGGCTACTCCGATCTGAGTACTGTGAGGTACTCCAGTCACCACAAAAAGCACAGAAAAAAGAAAGTGAAACATAAAAAGAAGTCTAAAAAGCAGAAGCATTTCAAGAAGCACAAGCAAGCTAAAAAAAAGAAAGCATCAGCTTCATCAGAGGTGGAATCCTCACGTTCGTTCAGGAAGAAGAAATCGTCCTGTGATCGTGAGAGGAAATCTCGTTCCTCCTCGTTGTCTTCTAGACATTCTTCCAGAAGAGACTGGTCTAAATCTGATAAGGAAGACCAGAGTTCATCAACTTTCTCAAGCAGAGAGAGTCGGTCGTACTACAGGTCCAGGTCCAGATCCAGATCTAGGTCTAAGTCAAGGTCTTATTCCCAAAGAAGTTCCAGATCAAGGTCAGCCTCTAAATCATCGCGTTCTCGAAGTAGGTCAAGATCAAGTTCTAATCCTAGGCATCAAAAGACTGTTTCCAATTCTCCACGAAATATTTCAGCACGGTTAAATGAAAGTAAGTTGAACAAGCCTTCTGACCCTGTAAGAGCAGTTATACTACCAAGTGACAAGGTCGTCATCCCACCAGTTGTCCCAGAGACCCTCCCTGTAATACCCTTAAGTGATAGTCCTCCACCTTCAAGGTGGAAGCCCGGACAAAAGCCATGGAAGCCATCTTATGAGCGAATTCAAGAAATGAAAGCTAAAGCAACCCATTTAATACCCCCCCAAACTAATTATAATTTAGTAGTTGTTAAAGAGGCTAACACATCTTCGTATCAAAAGCAACAGGGCAGTTCTGACAGCGATCGAAGCGGCTATTCCAAATACCGCAGTGACAAAAGCTCAGATAGTTGGCAGAGATCGAGAAGCAGGTCCTCTCGAAGCAGGTCGTACTCAAGGTCTTACACAAGATCTAGAAGTCTGTCTAGCTCAAGGACGAAATCTCGTTCTTCTGGCAGATCACCATCACTGAAATACCGCAGTGACAGGTCAGGATACAGTGAGTCAACGTCTTATTTTTCCCTCAGTGATGATGATAGACACAGAAGCAAAAGAAAATCTGCATCGGGTGATCAGAACGCGCGTTCTCTTAAAGGGAGGCAAGAAACAAGCTCTGAAAGTACCCTTCCTTACAAGGATACGAAGGACTACGATGAGTCTTCTCGAGGAGTGAAAGAGAGTGACAGTTTATCATCTTCAGACTTCTCTACTGACAGCGAGCGTTCTGGGAAAGTGAAGGGAGCCCAAGAAAAGGAAGGCCATTGTCAGTTAGAAGGAGATGCTCAGCAACAGGATAAAAATACCTTCCGTTCTGTGAGAGGGGAGGAGAAATCCAAGTGTGAATGGGATGGTGACCGTTCTAAAAAGAAAGCAGTCAAAGAGCAATCTTCTGAGCAACCTAGAGGTGGTGCAAAAAGTAAACAAAAATCCTACTCATGTAGTAAATGGGACTCTGAGTCAAACTCGGAACGGGGAGATGCTCATCGTGGTAGGGGAGATTCCAGACCCTCGTCCGATAAAGAGGAAGGAGAGGCCACATCAGGATCTGATACAGAACTCAGTGGTATCAAAAGGAGAAAAACGAAATCCAATTCCTCAGAAGGCGTTCTGGATTCTGATAGTGCGTGGAAAATAAGCAAACAGTTGCCATCTTCAGAATCTGAGAGTTCTCGTTCTAACTCAACGCATACCAGAGGAAAGGCAAAAAAACACAAACACGAATCGAAAAAAGCTCTTAAAAAATTACATTCCAAAAAAGTGAAAGAAAAATCAAAAGGGAAAAAGGAGAAAAAACACAAAGTTCAGAAAAGAAAAGAAGTGTTTCACTGGCAGCCCCCACTGGAGTTTGGTGAAGAAGATGAAGAAGATATAAATGAAAAGCCAGTTATCAAGGATGACAAAGAAAAGCAGCTTAGCAAGGGTGTGAAGGATAAAAAAGAAGAAGCTTGTGAAAAGGATGAAATGGTCAAAGACAAAACAGGAAATGGTGAAAAACCCTGTGCAGATGAAAACCTGCTAGTTAAAAATACTACTCCTAATGCCTCACCAAATCAAAATAAACTTAATAACGATAGCATCAATCCTAACACTTCAACCAGTATATTAAACTCAGGAATAAATGTGACTACTTGCAATAACGAGACTGAGCATGCTGAAGAAAGCAACCAGAATGGATTGGATGTAATTCAGACAGATGACAACATGGAGATTTGCACTCCAGACCGTAACTCACCAGGGAAGGTGGTTGTGGACGCTTTGTCTCCTGTCATTCTCACGGATAAACCTCAGAGTTTAGGTGCTAGTATAAACAAAGATTTACAGACCTCCGAACAAGATGCTGTCAAACCAGGAAACAGCATTGCAGACTTCATTAATATTAAAGAAGAAGTAGGAAGGCAAGAGAATAACTCCGTTCCTGCATCTAATGCTAAAGACTGTAGTTTGAAAAGTGAAATTGCTGAAAATGCACAAAGCAATTCAATTGATAATAAATGGAAGCCCTTGCAAGGTGTTGGTAATCTGCAACCAGCTGCAATTAGTACTGCCATGGAAGTGAAAAACATGGCTGCAGCACCAGAGGCTAAGCCAGCAGGTTTGAGAATTGAAATAAAAGCTAAAAATAAAGTAAGGCCTGGATCTCTGTTTGACGAAGTTAGGAAGACAGCACGACTAAATCGAAGGCCAAGGAACCAAGAAAGCTCCAGCGAGGAGGAGTCTCCAAGTAGAGATGACAACAGTCCATCCAGGAGCCTCAGCAGGTCTCGAAGTAAATCTGAATCTAAATCCAGACACCGAACGCGGTCTGAATCGTACAGTCACTCGAGAAGCCGATCCCGAAGCTCTACGTATTCTTACAGGTGAAATGTTTGTGTGTTCACAGCCTACCGTGATAACTTGAAAGTTTCCAGCATTCTGAGGCATGTTTTTCTTCCTCAGCTTAAGTTTTTTCTTTTAAAAAGTGCTTATAATTTAGAGAGTGTGGAATATATATTTAGTTTTAAAGGTAAACTTCTAAACGCTTTTGCTTTTCGTTGCCTTCTGCTTTTCACTTGTTATGTTCCACTTTGTGATCGTCTCAAGTTGTGTCCACTGTTTGCAGGTCGAGAAGCTATACAAGAAGCAGAAGTAGAGGCTGGTACAGCAGAGATCGGTCAAGAAGCCGAAGTAGTTCTTACCACAGTTACAAGAGTCGTAGGTAAGCTTCTCTAATGGAGACTGAGAATCATAGAATCATAGAATCACCAAGGTTGGAAAAGACCTCAAAGCTCATCCAGTCCAACCGTTCACCCATTCCCAATAGCTCCCACTAAACCATGTCCCTCAACACAACATCCAGCCTTTCCTTGAACACCCCCAGGCTCGGTGACTCCACCACCTCCCTGGGCATCCATTCCAGTGCCTGACCACCCTTTCTGACAAGTAATACTTCCTCATGTCCAGCCTGAATCTCCCCTGCCGTAGCTTGAAGCCATTCCCTCTGGTCCTATCACTGATGACACGAGAGCAGAGGCCGACCCCCAGCTCACTACAGCCTCCCTTCAGGAAGTTATAGAGAGCAGTGAGGTCTCCCCTGAGCCTCCTCTTCTCCAGGCTGAACATTCCCAGCTCCTTCAGCCTCTCCTCATCAGCCCTGTGTTCCAGACCCCTCACCAGCTTTGTTGCCCTCCTTTGAACACGTTCCAGGGCCTCAATATCTTTCTTGCAGTGAGGGGCCCAAAACTGGACACAGTACTTGAGGTGCGGCCTCACCAGTGCTGAATACAGGGGAATATTCATATATGATTATGATATGATATTCATATATGATATGATTCAGTGAGGTATATTAACAAAGCAGTGAATTATGCCCACAATTCTCGATGCTTCCAACTCTGAGCAAGTTGAAAGTGGGCTCGGCCATATGTGATGCAATCTGATGCATCCTCTTAAAAGTGCAAGTTAGAGTAGTCGTATTTTGAAATTTCCTGTCATTGAGAAGCAGTTTGCTTTAATGTCCAGCAGTATGGGTGAGGAGTTCTGGAAAATGGTATTCCCCTCTGCCTTTGTTGGGCCCTGTTCTGCACTCGTTCCTGATTACCTTCGTGTGTTTTTTGTTTGCTTGTTTCTAGTCGAACCTACAGTAGAAGCCGATCCAGAAGTAGTTCTTATGGTCACCACAGCCGGTCCAGGTATGGATAGCAGTTCTGTGACAACTTTGAAATAAATGTACTTACTATAAAAATATCTTAGTGTAAGAATACCCCTTTGTCTGTGGTACTTAGGATTCAACTTCTCGTGATAGCAGCCTCCCAAGCAGAATCAGCGTAAATGAGGCACTTTGAACATAACCAAATCATGTCATAAATAATGGTGAAAAATGAAATTTGAAATATAAATTGGGATAATTCTGTTACTTGTTTGTTAATACTTCTGAAAACAAGTTGTCTTCCTTCACGGACTGTAGATTCAAAAATTTGAGATTATATTTCTTCTTCTGAAGGTATTTAATTCTGACATCAAACTTCTATGAAAACTTAGTATTATCTTGTGTTCTTGTTGAAATTATCAAGAATAATTTCTATACAGCAATTCATTTCTTTGTACATAAAAGTCTTTAGAACGTGTTTAACACAAATGGCATTGTAGACCTGTGACTATAAACCAACAGTGGCTTTCTTTTCCCTTTAAAGTAGGTCATACACCTATGATAGTTACTATAGCAGAAGTCGAAGTAGAAGTAAAAGGAGCGACAGCTATCGAAGATCTAGAAGTTATGACAGGAGATCCAGGTATGTTATTTGCTTGCATGGCTTTAACCCTGTATTTATGCAAAAAAAAATCACAAGGTATGTAGTTCAGTTAATGAAAGCTAATGTTTTTTTCCAGAATATAAAATATATTGCAAAAATGGCCGTGTATGGTCAAAATAAGCACTTTCTTTTTTAATTTTATTTTTATAATCCTTCCCTTAGGTGTTTTATTTCAATCCTGCAGTGAATTAGCTTTCAGGATTTAAACTGGGTGCCCTGTCATGGATTAAAAGCTACCTAGTATGCAGAGAATTCCATTGGATGATGAATGCTTTTTGGCTAGACTGTGAAAGTGGATTTAAAAACAAAAAGTGTGCAAAGGAAGTGGAAGAATTACTGCTATCCAGAATTAATCTTCAGCTTCCTAGAATGTGTTTCAAAAGAGTATTTCACCAGTAAACCCAGCTTGCTTTTTGTGTCAGCGTTTAGGATAAATGATCCTACTCACACCAGGGCAATTACCATAGGTGTAAGTGAGCACATTGCACCACGATCAAGAGTGGAAAGTGAGCTTTATATAGTGAATAGAGTGCAGCAGTGATTAATCCCATACCTTTTAGTAATTCCCTTACTAGTCAGCAGTAAGTCAGGCAGATCTCTGGCTACTATAAATTTTCATTTTTCTGTTCTCATATTTGTTTTTTTCATACGTGTTTTTTTTCTCTTACATGTTTTTTTCTATGACTTTGTATTAACTTGTAATGGACTTTGCTGCCACCCAGGCTTCCATCATGTGTTTGAAGGAAAATGAATGAGATTAATGAGTGTGAAAGTAGTCTTTCAAAATTATTGTTTTAGGATGTCTGGAAACTTCAGAGAAATGCTGCTTGTGCCTGCCCTGCCCTAGCAAGGCTTTCCTTGCAGGCATGAGGCTAGAAAATTTGTGAGAAAAGTTTATTCTGTTTAATTTGAACACTGTATAAATGGAACACGTCCTGTGGCTTATCTGAAACAATCTGAGTGCTTGGCCAGGTGCTGAAGTTGGAACTCTTGGTTTGGATAAGCTAGAACATTTTAATCTATTTCTCTCCTGCAGTCGCTCCTGGTGTTACTGTGGGGCCTGATTTTTCAGGCTCACCTCCATACTTCAAATTGCAATACATAAAGCAAAGGGACAGAAGATCATCTCGGTTGAGAAATAAAACTATATTTGTTAGAATGTGCTGCTTAGTCAGCTATTAATGTTAACAAAAACCAAATTGTTTGGGGGCGGCAGCTTCCTTCATCTGTACTGAAGAAAGGAAGAAATGTTACGGTTACAAACAGAGGTTGACTTGACTTTTGCTGGTTCTCATCATGTGAAGTTAATGACTATTTTAATGGAGTGTCCCATAGTGTGTATTCCAGTTGTGACATAAGATATAATGTATGTTCTCTTGTCTCGTGCATCTCTTGCCAATCTTCTTAATGCGGCGCAATTTTGAGTTGGAAATTCAGAATGCGATTTTGAGGCATTTCAATCTTTTCTTTGTAGATCTTATGGCTCTGATAGCGAAAGTGATCGCAGTTACTCCAACAACCGAAGTCCCAGTGAGAGCAGCAGATACAGCTGAAAACGTTTCTTGGGCAATGGAAACCATATTAAATCAGTTTATCAGTGTTGCATTTAGAAAGAAAAACAAGAACTGTTTTGATGGTGTTGCAAGTGAAGTTTTGAAGGGTGTTTGCTGAGCTAACCGAAACTTTACCGTTTAGCAGTGAACTCACTTGACTGATTGTATCCGCAAGGAGAGATGTGCCGAAGCCCAGCTGATTGGTTTTATGTCAAACACTCACAATACAGAAAAAAGTTTGATTTCCTTGAATCGGATTTTCCAAGCCATGAGAGACACGTGAGTGAGTTTGCTGACACTGCTTTCTCGGTGCAGCAGTTGCTACTGAGGTATGTTTATAAACAGGGCTCTCTGCCTGTTACTATTAAATATATGCTAGCAACTCAAAAACTGTGACGGACTTCTTACCAAGGCTGCCATTTCTAGTTTGTTAACATGCTTTTTTTAATGCTGGAAGATGGGTTCCACGCTGTCTTGTTTGACTGTTGCAATATATGAGAGGGTATACATACAACAGGTAGGTGATGAAAAGAAAGACTGCCACTCTGTCTTAATCCTTTCTGTACTGTGATACTGCAGAAATCCGCTCAGAAGGGTGAGATTACACACAAGAGTATTGTGAGCAAGAGTGTGATGAGTGAGTTTTGATCCTACCATCCAACCTGGCCACACTTTTGCATTTAAAAGCGAATTCGGTGATAAACAGAGGTGTTCTTCAGAGGCTAAAGAAGTGTTTGGAAGCAGTCCCATTTCAATTCATCTTGCAGTGCTAGGCATACTTCAACACGTTCTGAAGCCCAGTGTTATGAACAGTTAGTTGAGGATATCACGAATTTGATCAGGACACTTCTTAAAGTCTTAACTGACGATGATTTTCAAGGAGCCATAAGGGTTCCTTTATAAGCTGTCTGTAGATGTGTCCCCTTTGCCATAGGAATATCGGTGTGCGGGCACTGAATTACCTCTTGTCAAAGTGGTATGATTTCAGAAATGCTCGTATGCCTGAAGAAAGCATGAAAAGTACTTTCAAAATAACCTCCAATACCAAAAATGACTTCATGTTGCAGTTAAATGGTTCACAAGAAAAAAAGATTTAAAGCTGAAGAGCGGAAATTTTTGCAATATTCTGATTGAGCTGATATAAAACCATTTGTAATGATTTTCAGTGTCTAGAAAGTTATATACTAAGAAGCAGGTTTTTTTAATAGAAAATACACCCTGAAAAATGGGGTCTGTAGTGAAGAAACAGACTAATGTAGCTTTAGCAGAGCTAACGAGTACAGTTGTATTATAATAACTTTCATTACTGACTTTCTGTAATCCCTTGAGATGCTTTAGTTTTCTTCAATGTTCTCAAAGATTGAAAATGATTTTTTTTTTTTAAATCAAAACTCAACGTCTTTGAAAATCAAAAGCAATCATTTCATATGGGATTTTTGGTTGAGAACCCCAAGTTTTAGCCTTTGGTACGTGAAAGCAGAAGGGAAGTCTGAGGATTGATGGATGTGCTGCATGTGAACAGCTGAGGAATATCTGTACACAGGTTCCTGAGCCTGGTTGTGTCTCTCCTCTTTCCCACCTTTCCAGGAGGACCCAAAGCTCTGTGCTCAGACACTTCCTGCTCTTGTAACTCCACGAAAGACTGTGCACGTAATCCTCCCAAACCAGTAGTTTGTAAGGTTCTCATAAATGTATTTAATGTTAAATTGCGTTTCTCGGATAATTATGTCAGCAGATTTCTTTCTAACGGAGCAGCAGCCATTTCAGAGTCAGAAACAAATAATCCCTTGCTCACTCGAGATGATGTTTGTTGCAGTTCCATAGTTTGACATCCTTTGTTACTTCCCTTCCACAGAAAATAGCACTACTGGTCTGACGTTGTAACGAAAGATTCAAATATAAGCGTTGCCACTCAACATTTCTTCCAAGAAAATTGCCCTAAAATCTGATTCTGTCACGTTTCAATTCTGAATTCATTGATCATTAAAGCCGAGGAAGGGCAGGGAAATAGGAATGTGGTCAGTCCAAAGTTACTGCAGTGTTACCAATATCTGTTTCGTATCTTGAATTCAAGCTTTATAAAGAAATTCCATCTGGTAGATGGTTGGGGGAGGGATGTGAGGGAATTGGAGGGCAGTATTTTTACTTAGTGAATTCCATTCACTTGTGCTCCAAATAGAAAATGCACCACTGAGCTGGTTTTCTAATGTTGGTCTGTTTTTGCAATTTTGTTATTCAAAAGTAGTTGCTGTTTATAAAAATAAACTTTTGTACATATCTGAAAATGCTGTTTTCTCTACATCTGGAAAAATCCATTGCTGCTTAAGGGAAACAGGGAAAATGATAACAGTGCTTCGGTTTTGGTATCCGCTTGTCTGCTGCAAGGCTACAAGTTGCCTTTCCTTCTCCTGACCTACATAGGAACGATTCCTCCACGAGGCTCTGCTCGACGTTTACTGAACAGTCAGAGGAGGAACAAATATTTTGATATTTCCAGGTGATGTGAGGTCTCAGCATTGCCTCAAGATACATAAAAGGTTCCTCTCCGTTGTGAAGAGCTCCACTTAGCAGATCTGTGCGGGAATCTGTGTGCTGAGTTTTACCACTTTGCTAAATATTCTCTCCCAGCACGCGTTCCCCCATCGTTTCCGTAGCACACTGGAGATGTGACACTGCTTGCAGTCAGCAGATGCGATGGCTCAGCACACAAACCTGTCAGTCTTTCAGACCTTCTGTTCCAGAAGGATTTCGTTGGATGTGCTGGCGTTGCCCTGACAGAAGGGCTGATTCTTGGTCTTTACAAACTGGATTTCCCTATGGTGAGGATGAGGGGAAGTTGTTTGCTTCCATCCTTGATGTGACCCGAGGACCCTGGCATAAGCACAGGCTTATGAGCATCGCTTTTGAGAAGACACAGGCATGGGATTCCTGGCTGTTTTTGAGGGGTGCTCCAGAACCTCGCTTGCTCTCACTCCCAAAGCGCTGCTTGCTGCACGTGTGGGGCTGAGCTGAGGTCAGGCCATCCCCTCCTGCTGCCTGCACTGGTAAAAATAGAGGAGCTGACAGCCTGCTGTGCTTCCTCCTGGGGAGGCTTTTGTATTAAAAAGCCCTCAGACTTGCAGTGTATTCAAGGTAGCCATTACTGGACTACAAGAAGAGATCGGGGTGGGGAAACAGAAAGCAGGGAAGGAAGCTTCTCCAGAGCAAGAAGAGTTGAGCTGCCCGGCTATGAGGTGTCTATCAGATGAACAAATAGTTCTCACAAAGCGTGCATTTACAGCGCAGCTCTCCTGCCCTATCTGCACGCAGAGAGATTGCATTCCTGCTGCTTTATCGCTTTTAAACAAGGGTTATTTGTGTCCTTGCTCTCGAGGGTAAGGAGCGTTTCAAGTGCTCTTTCTGAAGATCCCCGGGTATCCGGCGGTGTATTAAATGTCTGTGGCTGGCTTGGTGTGTTTTGCACTGGCTCTTAGCGGCGGGAGCCCGGCGTGGTATTTAGATGACCTTGAGCTGCACTCTGCAATCCATCTGGTGCAATTGCCAAAGCCAACGCTGCCTGGGATTTAAATCACGACAAGATAAAGCTCTGCGTGCTCCGCCCCTCCCTCACATCCATATAAATAAGTTTTGTATATACGGCTGTGGAGCTAATGGCTTTGCACCCGGCTGTAGCTGTGTGCCTGTCAGAAATCGTGTCAGCAATTAAAGGGACCCGGCTGTGAACTGGTGAACATCCACGTGGCCCTCGAAGCGGATGGGGCTGCACGCACAGCATCGGCCTGTGAGCTGTAGGGATACAGATCTCTGTCTACACGTACCGATGCGTTTATAGGAGAGAAACATTTCACAATCGCAGCAGAGGCCCAAAGCATGCACCCTTAAGGCTGCCACATCCCTTCCTTTTATTTCCTACTGCTGCCAGGAAGGGGCTGGCTGTTCCCTGGCCTTTCTTCCCAACCCAAGTCATGGTGTGTGCTCTTAGGGACGAGGATGAGCTCTTCCCCTGTTCTCATCTCAGCTGGGGGCTGAGTGGTGAAAGCCACGAGAACGACTTTGGAAGGTCCTGGGGAAAGGGAGAGGGCACCGTCGGAGCCCGGCCCCGTCTGCCTGACTCCATCCTACACTCTGAAGTGCCCTCCTGACTCCCTGTTGGCACTGGCACTGCTGCCCCATCCCTAGAGGTGCTCAAGGCCAGGTTGAATGGGGCCCTAGATGGGATGGGTTGGAGCTGCATAGGCTTGAAGGTCTCCTCTAACCTAAGCCATTCTATGACCGACCTTGGGCCTTACTTTTGCCTTCTCTGTAGCTAAAATCTCTGCCTTGTGACAAACAACTGCTCAATTTCAAGAGTCAGAAACCCCTTGGGGATGGGCTTCGTGGGGAGGGATGATGTGGGGAGCAGAGCGGTGCTTGCCTCTCTTCCACCCAAACCTGGTGTTGCCTGCTCATTCCCAGAGGCTTGGTGGGATTTGAACCGGTGCTACGGCTGTAAATCTCATTGTTTTCACCCAACCTGTCTGTAAACATCTCCAGTGCTGAGGTTCAGCTGTAGTGCCCAATCCCAAATTGTCTTCATTCATCCCTACTGCGAAGAAGGCAGTTTTCTGACATCTACGCTAAAGTTTGTTGCTGCTCCTGCAGCCTATCACTTCTTCCCGTAGTCAGAGAAGGAAGAGAACAACCTTTTCCATTTAACCACCTGAAAATATTTGTGAAAACCTCTGCCATCTCTTCTCCAGACCAAATACCTTCAATCCCTTTGGTGGTTTTCTTTTATTTTTGATCTTATGTTTCAGCAATTTCTTAGACCCTGAGCCACCCCACGTGCGGCCAAGGCCGTGCTCCCAAGCAGACCCAGACATTGCTCCATGTCCCTGCAGACCCCATTCCCCCTGCTTCATCCCTGCCTGCAGTTTGCCCTTTTTGCAGCAGCATGATGAGGGCTGTTTGCATTTGTGCTCTGCAGCTCCAGCCTTCTCACACAAGCAGAAAGTTTCTCCTTTGTTTCCAATGAATCGCAGCCTATTTGTTTATTTTTTTTCCAAGCCATTTCTCTAATGCATCAAGTTTGTTTTGAAGTTTCAGCCCATGCTCCAAAGTGCTCAAAGTCCCTCCCAGCTTGGTGTCATTTGCAGCTGCAATAAGCAGATTTTCTATTCATGCAAGTAATTATTAACAAAATATTTTGAGCAGTACCAGGCCTGGGACAGCTCTCCAGGGACTCCCAGGCTGTGAATCTCCTTGGTTCCATGGTGAAGCATAAATAACTCCTCCAGGCGTTGTCCCCTCCTGCAGCCCTGCTTGCCTCCAGCTCCGTGTCGCTGTCTCTTGTCATTCCCCAAGTCTGGATTTAAATGGTCTGGATTAAAATGCTCACCAATGACAAATCTGGACATGGTTTTTGGTAAGCCGTTCTGGGGTTTTCATCCCATTCTGTCCTTTATCACCATCACCATCATAGAATCGTAGAGTCACAGAATGGCTTGAGGTGGAAGGGACCTCAGAGATCACGTAGTTCCAGTCCCCTATGTTGGCATCACCCATTGAAACTCAACTCCTCCTTCAGCTCAGCAGTTCTCAGTACTTTTATTTAACGTTAATATAAATCAGATTCCTATTCCTCACTCCAGAAGTGTTTTATTTTATTTACTTATTTATTGCAGGGCTACCTCCCCCACAGCCATCGCTTTCAGCAAGGAAGGAAAGTTTCACTGCTTTTCCTGGTATTTGAGTATTTTCTATATCTGAGTGTTTACTGAACAAAAGGTTTTCTTGCTGCTAATCTCATTTTTTCCATTACTGATGTATAGCCCTAACGGGATGGAAGATTTCCTCATGGATTCCAAGGACCTAAAAGCCAGAGAGGAGAGAAAGCGCTTTAAAATTAATGTACTTCACACCTACCTGCTTTTCCACTCCACCAAGTGTCAGCATTCCCTTTGCAGTCTTAAAAATTACTCTCAAAATCATAGCATCAGAATTGGAATCTTAGAATCATGGAATAGTTTGGGTTGGAAGGGACCTTAAAGCCCATCCAGTTCCAGCTCCCTGCTACAGGGCTCCTTCTAAGGGAAATGTAAGAATCTGGCTTGTTCTAAGAAAATAAATGAGCGTGCTTGGGGACTGACCCAGGAAAAGCAGTCCATATTCACCATTATTTTGGTCTCTGCTGAGCTCCCAGAGTCAGCCAGCACAGAGGGCAGATGGAGGTCTGAACTGTGGGACTTGGTGCTGACATACAGCATCCTACAGCCTTTGCTTCCTGCATCAAAGCTTCTGCCTCGGTGAAGCTTTCCCTGTTCCCTGGAGATGCTCTCGACTGTAAATGCAGCTCTGGGTATTTCCTGTAGTTCTTAATCTTGATAATTATTTCAATCAAGCTATCGATTTATAACTTCCTGACTAACGAAATGCTGCCTCTTACCACGTTCTCTTTTGGTACGCAAAGATGCCTCTGAATGGCAAGCCCCATGCTGGGAAGACCAAGCAACTTTCACACGTGGCTCATCACCAAGCGGATGCGATGCCATGCAGTGAGTGTGACTTCTCCTTGCCAGGTTTCGGGGTGACACTGAAGGAGGCACCCATAGGTGCAGAAATTCAGCCTTCGCATGCGTGAGTGGGTAAGGATTGAAGCTTGTTGCTAGGTCCTGATGAGGTCAAGCTGAGATAAGGAGCAATCCAAGTGCATCTAGCTGGATTTGTGTGGATGGTTAGGCATCATCTGGAAGGTCTTTTTCAGCCCATGTGGTTCTATGGCCTGGGAGAGCCTGGTCCAGTTAACTGCTCCATGCAGATCTGCCTTCCCTGCGTCTTTTTATTCATTTGAAATTGATTTGCTACTCATTTTAGTAATAGGCTTGTATCCACGATATGCATGGTCCCTGTGATTTGGGGCACCTTGTTCACCAGCTCTCCTCAGCCTTCCCCTCTCCAGGCTGAACGATCCTGGCCTTCCCACCTCTCCTCAGGAGGTCATTTGGCACAGGGGACGCGGCTCAGTGGTGGAACTCAGTAGGTCAGGCTGACGGTTGGACTTGGTGATCTTGGAGGTCTTTTCCAACCTAGATGATTCCACGATAGTATGAGTTTTGTTGTTCTCTCTGCTTCTCCAAAACCATCATGCTTCTCTTGGGGATCACAATTACACACTGCATTGGACATGCTTGAGAAAAGCACCAAGGCAAGACACCTTGGCTTGGTTTTTTTTGGCTGCTACCTTGAACACCATTTGCTGAGGTCTTGGTGGAATTGCTTGGTGGCATTGGGTGACGCTGGGAGAGCTATGCAACTGGATGGGCTCCTCGCCCACCGGGGCACTGCTGATGCTGACCCAGTGCCAGGCTCTGGAGAGCCACACTCTTTCCATCCCCAAAAGAGACCATTAAGCGCTCCCTACCTTTTGCTCCCTGCCTTTTAACCACCAAAAAGGGCTGCAGGAAGGCCCAGTGGGAGAATCCAAATGTTTCTTTCCCCTCAATGTCAAGACTGTCAAGCCCAGTTGTTAGTAGAGATAGCTCTTCCAATGCAAAGCGGTGAGAACAGCTTGGCTTATCTTGGCTCGCTTGATGCATCCAACACAGAGACCTCGATCTTCAATCCTGCAGTTAATCCATGCTCTAAATGAGCTTTTTTTCCCCCAAATATAGTGCTATCTCCAGACCTTCAGACTGAGAATGAAGAAATAAGGCAATGAGAAACCCTCAGCTTTCAGCAGGGCACTCATAGAATCGTTAAGATAGGAAAAGACCACTATGATCATCTGGTCTAACCATCAACCCATCCCCTCCATGCCCTCCAATCCGCATTGAATTTGCACAAAGCAGTCAGTGATTCCATAATTTCTTTTCTGGGATAAAACAAGCTAAATATTCTTCAGCATATCTATAAGTATGTGGAAGGGACTCTGCCCCTTCCTCCTACAAGCAATTTTTGCCTTAGTATTTAGCTCTTCTCATCGTTCAAGGACTTTAATTAAACTTCCTCACGTTGGCATCACTGCATATAAAAAGCAAACCTAATTATTGCAGAATTCGAGGGAAACAGAATCTGGAATCCACTAAAAGCTCCTCTGAGAGGTGAATCTTGGATTCAACAGCTCCTTGCTGGGGGAGAAATTATGGGGTATGGGAGGAACGTGGGAAATAGGAACTTGCAAGGACAGACAACGGCTTCTGGCAGGTTGAGACAGCTCCAAGGCAGCGTGCTGGAGCAGCCTGTGTTCCCTTCACTCCCCACAAAGAGCAAAAGCTGTTTTTGGTGGGATTTTGTCCTCTGGGGAGGAAAGGACACAGGAGGCCAAGCAATGGCGGTGCTTGGGGCTGTGTGCTGACCATCCTCTATGCCACCGCAACCTGCCCGTGTCTCTCATCCGTGAACCTCATCCAACACCCGAAACTGCTCCAATAACCCTTCATAAAAAAACAATTCTTCCTTCCCTCGATTAGAGGCAAGGAAAAAAAAAAAACAAAAAAACAAAAAAGAGAGAAGAATTGGGGTCAAGGCGAAGCAGCGGCCGTATTTCTGCCGTCCTTTGGGAGCCGGTCTGCACTCACTCTGTGGGTGTTCTCATTGCACACGCTGAACACAAGACGCTTTCCCTTAGTAGGACAGGCTCTGTGCCGCGGCCCTTCTCGCCCGGCCATAAAAGGGCAGCGATTTCGGTGCGACCCCAAGCCCTCCCGGCCTGGTCGGCTGCATCCCTGCGCTGCTGCTTCCAACCTCCTCGCCTTTGGCTCGCTCTTCTTTCACGCCTTTTGTTTTGTCTCTCTCCTCCTCTCTGGAGGCTGCAGGGATTGAGGCCAGAGAGCCTCCAGGAATGTTTCTTGCTTTCCCTCTTTTTTTTTTTTCTCTCTCTCAGTCTCTTGGCCTGATGTGATCCCTGCTTTTCCATACTCCCTGTGCCTGCCCAGAAAATCAACTGCGGGGTGAAAACCGGTTGCTGGACCAGCAGTACATCCCCAGAGGGTTGGCTGTGCCCCTCCATCCTGTGCCCCTCATCCTGCAGGTGAAGCCCTGTCTGTCTGCAGGGCTCTTCCACCTCCTGCTCCGCTCCATTCTGCGGAATGGTTGGGTGCTGCCATCCCAGAAGGATGCAGAGCTGTTATGGAGCGTCCAAAGGAAGGCTGAGGCAGGGAAAGGTCTGCAGGGCAAGGGGTGTGAGGAGAGCTGAGCGCCCTGGGTTTGTTGGGCCCAGAGCAGAGGAGGATGAGGGGAGGTTTGCAGCCCCTCATGGCCCTGCAGCCCCTCATGGCCATGCAGCCCCTCATGGCCCTGCAGCCCCTCATGGTCCTACAGAGACCCTCATAGCCTTGCAGACTCTCATGGCCATACAGCCCCCATAGCCCTACAGCCCCTCATGGCCCTACAGAGACCCTCATGGCCTTGCAGACTCTCATGGCCCTGTAGCCCCTCATGGCCTTGCAGACACTCATGGCCCTGCAGCCCCTCATGGCCTTGCAGCCCCTCATGGCTCTACAGCTCCACACAGGGGAGCAGAGGGCCAGGTGATTCCCTAGAGGACTAAAGCCATGGGAAGACAATGTGAAACATCAGGGATTGGTTAAATCAGGGCAATGCGAAGCTCTCCTGGTTCCCATGAATAATTGCTGGCTCCCATATTGCTGTGACATGGCCAAGTCCTTCAGTTAAGACCTGCTGTGACCATTTGCTTGGTTGCCGTCTCACAGCCCAAGGATTAAAAAGAAGAGTGAGATCTGCAGGAGATGGCCCTTTTATGATACTCACCCCCCTCCTGTATCACCAGGGCCTTCCTGCTTTTGCTCCTCACCTACCCTTATCTCTAGGGCTTCTCTGCCCATCCATGGAATCATAGAATCATTAAGACTGGAAAAGATCTCTGAGATCCCCAAGTCCACCCCAACTCACCCCACCAGGCCCGCTGCCCGCATCCCTCAGTGCCACATCTCTATGGCTCTGGAACACCTCCAGGGACGGTGACCCCAGCACCTCCATGGGCATTGCCACTCATTCATTCCTAATACCCAACTTGAACCTCCTCATGTGCAACCTGACGCCATTACCCCTCATCCTGTCACTGTCATGTGGGTGAAGAGGCCGACCTCCACCTCTCTACCACCTCCTTTCTAGTTGTGGCCTCCTCTTCTCCAAACTGAACCATCCCAGTTCCTTCAGTCACTCCCTACAGACTTGTGCTCCAGACCCTTCCCAGCTCCATTGCCCTTCTCTGGACATGTTGCAGGACCGAGATGAAATTCCCCAATGGCAACAGTGGCAAATGAACTGAACATAGCGTTGCTTTGCTGAGGTCCTTCTGTGGGGAGCTGTAACCCACTACCATTTTGATGATCTATGCAAGATGTGACAGGGCCAAGTCCCAGGCAACACCACCTGAGAAGCTTGCAGACCTTCCAGATCTTCACAGGAAGCACCAAGAGCATAGAGCTATCCTCTTCCAGAAACCCCAGTAGATGAAGAGGAGGAAAAACAGTCCCAGAAGGGAGATCTGTTGTCTACGTGCTGGTGCAGGGATCCCTGGTATCTCAACCCGCACAGAGGTGTCCCATGTCTCACCCTGCTGGAATCATGGAACCACAGAATCATTTGAGTTGGAAGGTTAGAGGCCATTTGGTCCAACTCTCCAGCAGTGAACACAGATACCTACAGCTCCATCAGCTGCTCAGAACCTGACCATGAATGGTCCAAGGATGGGTCTTCCACTACATCAACCACATCCACTACAGGAGCAGGAGCAGACCTGGCTTAAATAGGTTGGAAGGATGGACATGGAAACGTCCTTCCCATCAAGCTCTCCCTTGACGCTCTGCATTACAACAGCCACAGACCTGACCACGTCATCTCTCCCACTCAGCAAAGTCACCGGACGGGGTTGGGTGGGATCCCACCAAACTGGGTTGGGTGAGGTTTGCTGGGAGATACAGGAAGTCGGTTCAGCCAATTCCACGTGAGCCCGTGAGTAGTGTTGGCCAATGAAACTGTGTGTGCTTCATCTTTTAGGAATGTTGCTGCAGTCACCGTTGTCAAATGAAGTTTTTCACCAAAATGTGTTGTCAGCTGTGTCTGGAGCTCCTTCTGGGACATTTCTCCTCGTGTTGATGGCAATGATCTTTGGGGGAACAGCTTCTCCTACATTGGGGAGGAAGAAGCATGGATGGCAAAGACCAGGCCTCCACGTGAGGGGTGGGCTCTGCATCCCAAAAAGCCCAGGGACCTCCTGGGAGTTCACCCAACCCTAACCCTAACCCTAACCCTAACCCTAACCCTAACCCTAACCCTAACCCTAACCCTATAGGCTTTGCCCATACCCAGCACCCCTCTTCCTTCAGACCCGTGAGCTCCAAATCTCAGAGGGCTTCAGGCTGCTCCCACCCCTGTCCTGTCTGCGGGATTTGGGCCCCGGAACAGAGCTCAACCCCTACTCCCATCTCAGCCTTCATCTCACCCTCACCCCATCGGTGTCCGCATGTCCGCTGGGTGTCCTCCAGCATCTCGTGGAGCTCTTGGAAATGCTTCCAGGCGTGGAGACACGTAAAGCAGGCCAAGCAGTCATCCTGGGAAGAGCTCTCTGATACGGGAAAAGAGCCGGTCACCTCGGCCAGGATTTTTTTTTCCTATAGAGCAGGGTTGAAAGCAAGACAGGATTAAAACCAAAAATTAAATAAACCCAGGAAACGGAGCGCAGGCAGGACGTGGCTGCAGCGACATTATGCAAAGGGCCGTACACATCTGGAAGAAGTTACAGCGCACGGCAACCGAGTCTAAACAAGTGCAAGACGTTACTGCATTTCTGTCTGCAAAAGGGAGTGGTTGGCAAGAGGGAAATGGCCGGGAAGGTGGGATGGAGATGCAGCAGATGGGGTTTTGGGGACCCATCGGAGCCGCTGTGGTTTTTGGTTGCAGGGCAGCAGATGGGGATTTGATTTTGGTGCGTGGGGAGATGTGTGATTTGAAACGGGGAGGTGGGGAGGTCTTGGTGAGACCCACGCTGTGCTGGCAGCTAAATCACACAACCTCACCCATGAGACCCCAAAATTGCCTTAGAATAGAATCACAGAATGGTCTGGGTTGGAAGGGGCCTTTAAGATCATCCGGTTCCAAACCCTTTGCTACAAGCAGGGACACCTCCACATTCCCACCATGGCAGGAGAGCTGCTCCACAAACCCCTTTCTGAACCAAACTGAGCTCATTATCACCCCATCACTCCCCAAACCGAGCTTTCCCAACCCAAAAAGCCAAATGGGGGGGGGGTTCGCTCTCAGGAAATGATCCCTCCCCTGCCTCAGTTTCCCCAGTGGGCACTTAAGGACGCTCATGGAGGACGAGGGCCGTCGGTGCTGCTTCCACACGGGAGTGGGGGGGAAGGCGATGCCTGGGGGGGGGATCACGCGTGGAGGGGGGCGGTCGCGCGTGGCGACGCGGCGGAGGGGCTCTGTCCCTTTAAGGGGGGCAGCCGCGGCCCCATCTGATGCGGAGGCTCCAATCAGCGGCCCTCGGGCTCTTGGCAGCCCCAGCCGCCGCCGCTCCGCATTCCTCCGTCTTCCTAAAAGGGGCGAACATGGCGATGGGCAGGATGAGGTGAAGGAGCGAGGGAGGAGGGGAAGGAGAAGGAAGGAGGGGAGGAAGGAGAAGAAAAGGGGGGCGGGGGGAAAGAAAAAGGAAAAAAAAAAAAAAAAAAAAGAAAAAGAAAAAGGAAGAAAAAAGAGGGACGGGGGGATGCAAGCGGAGCTGGCAGCGCAGTAATTTCCTTCCCACCCCCCCCAACCCCCGAGAAGCAAAAAAAAAAAAAAAAAAGGAAAAAAAAAAAAAAGAAAAAACCGCAAAGAAAAGGGAAAAAAAAAAAAAAAAAAAGCAAAAAAGCGAAAAAAAAAGAAAAAAAAGAAAAAAAAAAATAAAGGAACAAATCGAACGAGCGAGAGAGCAGCCCTCCCTCCCGGGCAGCAGCAGCCACACAAGCCGGCAGCTCGGCTGTTTTACATGGAGAGCACAAACCCCCGGCAAGCGGAGGAGCAGCGGGACTCCGCGCGGAGATCTTTGCATCAAAATGGTAGAGCCTGCGCCCCCCCTCCTCCCCCCCCTTCCCTTTTCTCCTTTATTATTTTTGTTTCTTTCCTTTCCCCCCCTTTCCTCCCCCCCCCCCCCCCCCCCCGGGGCTCGGGGCTTTGCTGACTTTGCAGAGGCCCTCCTGAAACTTACCCCGGAATCCCTGCGGAGAGGGGGGGTGCATCCTTATGGGGCGGGGGTTGCAGGGGTGGGGGGGTGCAGAGGGGCTGGGCTGCGCTTATGGGGTTTGAAGGTGGGGGGGGGGGGGGTTGGGGACACGGTGCACGAGGCCCTCATTTGCGTGCGTTTACAGTAATAATAATAATTATCATTATTTCCTTGTCGTGTCCCCCCCCCCCCCCCTCCCCAACCCCCCCTCCCTCCAGCATGATGCACAGGCCCCGTTCTGCACGGGGTGCCCTTCCTGGGTGCCCTCCCACCTCCCCCAGGCTCCTTGTCCTCTGTCCTATGGGGGACTGTGCTCAGTGCTGGGGGGGGATGGCATTGAGAACATGATGGGGGGGCGACAGGGAAAGTTTGGGTGCCCGCTGCTCACCCAGGGCCGGAGGATCCTTTGGCATTGTGCAGCCTTTCTTGTTTCCCGGATGACTCCTTCATTTTGCTTAATTCCTCCCGGCGGTGACCCCCCCCCTCCCCCTTCCTCCCACATCATCCCGGTGGGGCTGGGGGCACCCAGCAGCTCCCTATGGTGGGGAGATGGGGGGGGGGGGGGGGAGAGGGGGAGGTTGTGGCACCCACTGCAGAACAAACATCTCGGTGCATGCTGCTAGAAAATAAGAATATGCCGAGGAGGCACATTGCACGGGTGACCTATTTTAGCCAGCAGTTATGTATTTTGTATATTTGGGGTGGGGGAAGGATTTGACCTGCACCAAACAACCTTGAACCTGGAGGAGGGGAGGAAACGTTCCTCGGGATGCTTCAGGCAACCCTATCCCTGAAAGTGTGCGGCTGTGGGATGGACCAACCCGTGGTTCTGTGCCTGTGATAGCAGCCCTGGGGTCACCCAGGATGAACGTAGCGATGGGGATGGAGGCCCTGCTGTGGGGATGTGGTTGGGATGCTGCTGTGGTGCCCCCGGTGTTGTAACCCACAGCTGGGATGGGTGTGTGGTGTTTCTGCTGGTACCCATTCAGCTTCCGAGATCTCCGTGTGGAACCACAGCCTGAGCTGTGTTTCTTTCCATTATTTTGTCTTTCTTTTATTGCTGTAGAATTAGGTTTGCACCCATCCGTGAAGCAGAGCATCCCTCCGTTGCTGCACTGTTTGCATCCTACTCGTCCCCCACCAAGGGATGGCATGAGCCCGGGGCATGGCTACTGACCCCATTGCCCAGTGCATCTTCCCCTTTTTTCTCCTAACGGCAGCACGTGGTGATGGGCCACCCCACTGGGTGCACCACCGTTCCTCGTGTCTCTCACTGTGGCCACCTGGGATCTTGTCCCCATGCCCCTCATCAGGCGGTGTGACCTGGTGTTGGGTCACCCCCTCTGGGGCTGTAGGGCCATCCCCATCTCTCTCATTGAGGCCATCTGGGGGCTCAGTGAAGTTCCTTACTGTGAGAGTGGTGAGGTGCTGGAACAGCTGCCCAGAGAGGCTGTGGATGCCCCATCCCTGGAGGTGCTCAAGGCCAGGTTGGATGGAGCCCTGGGCAGCCTGGTCTTGTTCCCACCTCCTAGCTCAATGTGTCTCCCCCTCTTCAGCACAGTGTGATGGATCGTCCCATTGGAGCTGTAGGGTCAGCCCTGCTGTCTCTTAAGACCATTGGGAACATTTGAGGTCTTGTCTCCATGCCCTTCATCAGTTGGTGTGACCTGGTGTAACCTACAGCCTCACTGGAGCAGTAGGGCCATCCCCGCTGTCTCTTGTCGGGGACACTTTGGGGCCAACCTGGGATGATTTGGGGTACGGGGCCAGGATGGAGGTGTCAGCACATCTGGGATGGACTGGAGGCTTAATTGCAGCACAAGAACCTCCATGGGAGGACAGAGGGACTGCAGGAACGCTGGTAGGAGGACTGTGGCTGGGACTGGGACCTTTCAGGCAGCTGTGGGGCCTGGGCCAGGTGTGAGCAGCATTGGGTTTTTGGGTGCTGGAGAGTGGATCTCAGTGACTGCTGGCTCAGGCCCTGGGTCAGTGCTGGAGGTGGCAGAGGAGCAGCAGTGCCCACGAGGTTGGGTTGGCTCTAGGGGAAGGGTGAGGGATGAGAAGCTTTGGTGACACTGGGAAGGGTGACGTTGCCATCCCCCTGCCCAAATCCATCATGCTTGGAAGCATCCATTCGAGTGGGATTTGTGGAGATTTCTGCATAGGGCTGGGAACATCAGCAGGATCCCGTGGTAGGGATGCTCATGCACTTCCCATCTGCACATCTCCATAGCATGGTGACGTGGGGACACGTGTGCTGTGTCCCTGACCCCCTTGTGCCAGCATCTTGCACCGAGCTGGACAGCAGCTGGATCCAGCACCTGGTGCAGCCACTTGGCCTGCAGCCCAGCCGGAGAGGTTAGCACTGGGGTTTGTCCTCATTTCCTCCCTTCATCCTCCTTCCTCTTGTTTTTCTCAGGCAGAGCAGCAGGGCAGAGGCGGTGGCTTTATGTCTGTGCATCCCCAGCGCCCATCTCTCCCTCTTTGGGGTCTCCCATGGGCCACACACTTGGTGGCACAGAGCGTTACCCCGAGGGATGCATCCTATTTGCAAGCAGTGTGCTCCAAAAGAGCATCTCTGGTGTGCCTCGTGGGGGACAGGTGTGGGTGCTGCCATAGCCGGGGCATCGCTGTAGCTTTGCATCTCTATACTCGAAAGGAGAAGCAGAAAAAAAGCTTTTTAAAAAGAAGTATAAAAATCAAGAAGCCCAAACACAAACAGCCCTTAAGCAGCGGCTCCGGCTCCCCTGTGCGGAGGCCCCACAACCCAGCCTCTGTGCGGGGCCCAGGGTTGGGGAAGGAGCCGTCCCCGATCCCTTCTCCGGGGCTGGTCCTGCTGCTGGCTTTCCAGATGGTTCTCTGGCAATGTGGGTGCTGGCTTCTAGGAAATAAAGCATCCCGCAAAAAAAGTAAACCATAGAAGGGGAAAATGAGCCTGGAAAGTTTTTGGCTGCCCTCAAAATCCCAAACTCGGTTGTCTTTGGGGCGGCGCAGAGCTCTTCTTTGGGTGCCCGATGCCCTGTGGTGGGATGGGCGCTGGGAGCATGGCCCACATGGATATGTCCACTGCCAGCATGGAGCTCCGTCCTTCAGAGAGAAAACTCTGATTGGAGGCAGGGGAAGCGCTGGTGGCCCGAAGGAATGGGGCCAAACCCTTTGGGCCTTTCCCACCTCGTGCCCCAGAGCATCCCCACGGATGGGGTGCCACAGTTGGGCTCTCCACTGCTTTCTCTTGCTGCTTGTTTTTCTGAACGGACCTTGAAATCCCAAACCGGCCCTGCAATGGGAGGGATGCAGCAGGGATGCTCTGGCAGCCTTCTGCTCTTGGGTTTTTCCAGAAAGTTGTGTGAATGCAATGCATGGCAGCTGTACCAGAGTGCTGGTGAAGGGAGGAGATAGAGAAGGGCACGGTGGGGAGAGCCTTCCTCCAACACAGGGCTTCTGTGCACAGCCACGATCCAAAACCCAGCGGTTTCTTGGGTTCCCGATGATGGGTTTTTTTTTGGTGACAGTTCTGGAGTTTGGGTGGTTTTATGGCTTTTGAGGATGTGTCCTGAGTTTTTTGGTGGCGTTTCTTGTGTTTTTTTTTTTAGCTGCTCAGCAGTGCTGCAGGTCATGGGGTGGCTTCATTCCCATGAGCTTTGCACTGTTTTTAGCATTATCTGCTCTCAAAGCCAGAGAAGGGAGGATGCCAATCTCATCCACGGGCACAGGGCAAGTGATAGGAATAGGAACCTGAGGGCAGATTGTAGGGATAAAACCCCACAGTGCCAGCGCAGGGGTTAGCATCATCTCAGTGATGCAGTTTTGTGTCATGCAGATTCTACAACAATAGGTTTTAATGCCGTTCCTTTCTTTAGCAGAAGTGTGGCATCAAACAGGGTTTCAGCAAAGCACTTTCTCCTCTAAACACAGCATTGTCCAAATCGCAGGTAGGTTTTAATTATTTTTGACAAGCAAGATAGAGGCAACATCCTGAGCTACTTATCAGAGCTCTTTTCCTTAGTGCAGTTTAATATTGAAGGTCAACATTCAGTGCTTCAGCAGCTGCAAAATGCTACCAAAAAGTAGATTCATAGAATCATGGAATGGCTGGGTTGCAAAGGACCACAGTGCTCATCAGGTTTCAACCCCCTGCTATGTGCAGGGTCACCAACCAGCAGCCCAGGCTGCCCAGAGCCACATCCAGCCTGGCCTTGAATGCCTGCGGGGATGATTGCACAGGAGAACTGAGTTTTGGGGGATTTTGGGGGGGCGTGAAAAATTGGAAGGGAATTCCCAAAGCAGAGCTCCGTTCAAGGCAGGGTGTGTTTACATAGCAATGCTGCTTCCCTGGCCCGGTTGCGGCTCCCTGCGGTCCAGCGAGCATCACCCGCGCTTCCCGCATGGCCCTTATCTCTGCCCACATCCTGCTGCTGTGCTCTGGCTGAGGGTAGCAGTGAGGTTGCTTTGAAGGGAAAGGAAGGAAACAGGGGCTTGCGCACGAAAAAAATAGGAGTAATAAAAAAAACGTGTGAGCACTGCGGGCCCCGCATGCCCCCAGCATCCTCCCCATGGGCTGTTTCGGGACGGGGCTTTGGCAGCGCTGGTTGGAAATGCTCTTAAAATAGAGCTGGAGGGAAGCGTCGGCGCGGGGGGGGGGCTGGCTGCAGGCGCCGGCTGGCCCAGCAGGGTGGGGAGAGCACGGCCCCGCCGCTTTCGAATAATCCCTATGGGGCTCTGCTCGGTGCTGGGGAAGGCAGAGGTTCGGTGATGGCTTTGGTTGGTTGGGAGAGTTTTGGGAAAAGGAGAAGGTGTGAGTGTCCAGTGGAATGGGGGCACCCAGTGGGATCCCCAGTTTGGGATGGGGATGGGGTTGGGGTCAGTGATGGAGATTGGAGATAGGGATTGGAGATAGGGATGGGGTTTTTGGAGATGGGGACAGGGATGGAGACAGGGTTGGGGTCGGAGTTGGAGGTGGGGACAAGGATTGGAGATGGGGACGGGATGGAGATTGGAGACGGGGACAGGGGTGGAGATGGGGCTGGAAATTGGAGTTGGAGATTGGAGATGGGGTCAGGATTGGGGTTGGAAATGGGATTGGGTTTGAGATTGAGATTGGGGATTGGATTGGGGTTAAGGTTGTAGATGGAGGTGGGGTTGGGAATGAAGGTGGGGGTGGAGATGGAGATGGGGACGCAAAATGAGACTTGTTCCCACCAGGCTGGGCCTCTTGCAAAACTAAACCAAAGCGACGTGAGCTGCCAGCAAGCCAAAGCCGTGATGGCAGAAAAGAGCAAAAATATGATTTGTTTTTTCAGTTAAACTACGTGTATATATGCATGATTAGCACATTGAAGGGGTTGTGGGATCGATCCCCTGTGCTGATGCAGCCCTGGGGGGGGGTTGTTTGGGGGTGAGGCGGCGATGTGACCCCCATGGGTGCCTCTCCGATGCGACTCAGGGCTTGGCTGGGACGCCAGTTCCGGGCAAGAGCACGAAAGCATCTGATAGCAATAAAAAGCAAACCCTCCTGCTGACAAGTCCGGGCTGAAGTCACTGGCGGGACGCGGCCAAGACACGCATTGTCCTCGCCGCTGCTGGGACTGATTAGAGCTGCCTGGCAGGACCCGGTGCTGGGTGAGGGGTCAGCCCCTTTTTGCCAAAAATGCCTCAATCTGGAGCAAAAAGCCAACGTTTGTTTTTCAGACTGGGCTGCAGCGGAGGCGATGCTGCTCAGAGGACCCCATTTCCCCGGTGTTGCACCCATTTTTCCACTGCACACCTTGTGGACTCATGGCATCCTGTATCAGGAGCAAAGCGAGGTGCACCCGGTGTTGCAAATGCTAAAGGCAAAACCCAAATGTAGGGCTTTTTTTGGAGTGAAATCAAGGCGGGAGAGTCCCTGGCAAGCAGCAGACTGCTCGGTTGAAAGCTTGCTGTTTCTTCAACGTTCACAGTGATTTTCATTATATCATCATTTTTTCAATTCGCTTGGAGGAGCCGAGCCATCCAAATTCCTTCCGTCGACGTGTCCTTGGCAGTCACAAGGGTTAGAGAGCAGAGGGGACAGATGGATGGACGGGTGGGTTGGCAGGTGGATGGAGGGGTGATGGGTGGATGGAGGGGTGGGAGCACGGATGGGGGGATGAATGGGTGGGTGGGTGGATGGGGGGGTGGGTGGAGGGATGAGTGGATGGATGGGTGGGGGCATGGGGGCATGGATGGAGGGATGGGGGCATGGGGGCATGAATGGAGGGATGAGTGGATGGATGGATGGGGGCATGGATGGAGGGATGAGTGGATGGGTGGGTGGGGGCATGGGAGCATGGATGGGAGGATGAGTGGATGGATGGATAGGTGCATGGGGGCATGGATGGAGGGATGAGTGGATGGATGGATGGGGACATGGATGGGAGGATGAATGTGCGGGTGGGTAGATGAACAGATGGGTGGCTGGCTGGATTGTTGGTTGGTTGGTGGATGGATGGGTGTTTCATTGGTTGGTAGATGGATGGATAGATGCACCAGCTGGGATGCAGCATTTTATAACAAAAATATCCATCATATATACCTTCCCCACTTCCTTGCCCTGCTGCAGAGCTGGGAGCAGAGCTGCATTTTTCTCCTTTTCTCAAGGACATAAGTGTTTGCTGGGACTGCCCTGTGCCAGGGTTGCTGAGTTGCCGAGATGGATGGCTGCAGAGCAGAAATTCAGAGGAAAATGAAAAATTTTAGCAGGGTGGAGGAGGGGTTTTGTTTGTTTGTTGAGAAAACAAAGAAGAAAACACCCTTTTTTGTTATTTAAGCATTTTTCTGGTATGTTTTTGCCTTTGGCTTACAAAAAAAAAAAAAAAAGAAAACAAGACAGAATGTGTCCTGCTGGAATCATTCAGTTGATCAAGAACTGTTGTTTGTCCCAGAAAAAGTATAAGCTGGGAAAGTCTTCTGGTGCAGAGGGTGCAGGATGAAGCACTGCCCCCCTATCACTGCACTGCGCCCCAGCCCCTCTCACAGCCCATAGTAGGACAGAGAGCATTCACAGGACCGTATCCATCCGTGCCTCTTGTCTTGGGTGCTCAGCATGGAAAACAAGGGGAAAGAAAGTTTGGGTCTCCATAGGACGGTGGGTGAGGGTCCTGGGGTCTGTGCCTTGCAAAAGCACGTGCAGGTCGAGTTAAATCACTGGGCAGCAGCCCCAGCGCTCACAGCATTTCCAGGCTTGGATTGTTCTGGGTGCTGCCTTTCCCGAGGCAACTAGAAGATGAAAGTTTAATTTAAAAAAAGAAAAAAGAAAAAAAAAGAGGGGAAGGGGGGGGCATAAATCGTCCTGGTGAATAATGGCAACGTGAGTCAGCGCACGTGGAGCAGTTCGGTGATTGCTTTTAAGGGCCGTGTGCTTAATGTACTCCTGTGCTCAGCTGGGGATTTGCTCGGCGTAGGGTGATGGGAAGTGCCCATGGATTCACCTGTGGGTCCTTGGCCTCGTGGGAAGAAGAGAAGTAGGAGATACGGCCCAGGGGCTGCTGTCTGTGAGCGTAACCCAAGTGTCGTGGGATTTTATGTAATTGTGTTGTAGGAACGGGGAAGTTTAAAATCCTAATTGCTTCCTTGCTAGGTGGAAGGCATCTCATCCATTGCCTAGAACTGGTGAATATCCCCACCATAGCTCCCACCCCATCTGATTCAGGAGGCTGAGGATGTATTAAAGTGCCCCTGTCCTGCATGACGTCTTCTGTCCGTGAGTGTTGAGGCTTTGGCCTCCACCAGGCTATGGGGCAGCCACGGTGCTTCCCACCTGCACTGAGGGGCTGTTGTCAAGTGCTTGTGGCTCTTCAGCCTGTTCTCACAGCAAATTTTCTCCTCCTTGATTGAGTCTTTTGGTTGGCATCTCCAAGCTGTGCATTGTAGTGAAGCTCTTTGGTTGGTGTCCCCAAGCTTAATTTGATGGTGGAGCATTTTGGTTGGCATCCCCAAGCTGGGCCTGGTGGTAGAGCCTCTTCTGTTGGTGTCCCCAAGCATAGTCTGGTGGCAGAGGATTTTGGTTGACGTTTCCAGGCTGGGTCTGGTGGTAGAGCCTCTTGGCTGGTATCCCCCAGATGAAGCTTCTTGGTTGGCGTTCCCAAGCTTAGTCTGGAGGTGGAGCCTCTTGGTTGTCATCTCTGACCCGGGACAGATGGACAGGGATGGGTGACATGGCTGGGTGGGTTTTTTTCCTGGGGAAAGAGCCTTTTTGAACAGTTTTATTTCCTTCCTGCCCACAGCTGATAGTCGAAAAGACAACTGACTACCCTTCAGCCGAGTACTCCCTGGTGGAGGATGTAGCCCTCCACTTCACGTGTTTGATGGACAGACTGAACGAGCAGCGCCTCTTTCAGCCGGACCTGTGCGACGTGGACATCGTGCTGGTGCAGCACAAGAGCATCTTCCCGGCGCACAAGGGGGTCCTGGCAGCCTACAGCCAGTTCTTCCACTCCCTCTTCACCCAAAACAAGCAGCTGCAACGCGTGGAGCTCTCCCTGGAGGCCCTCACCTCTCAGGGCCTCCAGCAGATCCTCAACTTCATCTACACCTCCAAGCTCCTCGTCAACTCCTGCAATGTGCAGGACGTGCTGAACGCGGCCGCCGTGCTGCAGATGAACAACATCGCGTCCTCCTGCCAGGACCTGCTGGACACGCGCTCGCTCAGCCTGGCTACAGACATGGCCCTGCCCGCCGAGGGCTGTGCTGGCCCTCCTCCGTATTACTGTGAGATCAAGCAGGAGGTGGACACCCCTCACCCCAAAATCTACGCCCGGGAGGGCACTGATCCCTACTCGGTGCGGGTGGAGGATGGGGCGGGTGGTGGGCCGCTGCCGCCAGGACAGGCCAAGCAGTACTACAAGGAGGAGAAGGACGGAGGTCCGGGCGCTGTCTGCAAGGTGGAGGGCGAGGAATCCGAGGAGGACTTGGACAGCCAGAGCTCCTACAACCGGGAGCAGATCATCGTGGAGGTGAACCTCAACAACCAGACGCTCAATGTCTCGAAGGGCATGGAGGGGAAGGCGGCCGCCAGCGAGGCGGCTGTGATGGGGCGGCCCGATGGAGATGGACGTGACACAGAGGAGGATGGGGAGGAGGAGAACGAGGAAGGGGATGAGGAGGAGGAGGAAGAGGAGGATGCGGAGGTGGGTGAGGAGGAAGAGGAGGAGCACAGTGAGGAGGAAGACCTGGAGGAGACAACAGAAGAGGAGGAGGAGGAGGAGGAGGATGAAGACGCATCAGAGGTGAAAAGGGAAAAGAGTGGGCAGACCCGCAGAGGAAGCCGAGCGTCCAAAGCCACCAAATCTGCCATGGCCACCCGGTCCCAGGAGATGGCCAAGACAGAAGAGGAGGAAGAGGAAGAAGAGGAAGGGCAACGAGGGCGGAAGAGGAAGAAAGAGCAAGACGGGCTGGGCCAGAAGGTAAAACTGGAGGAGAAGCAGCACTACCCATGCAAGAAGTGTCCCCGGGTCTTCAACAACCGCTGGTACCTGGAGAAGCACATGAACGTCACGCACAGCCGCATGCAGATCTGTGACAAGTGTGGCAAACGCTTCCTGCTGGAGAGTGAGCTGCTGCTGCACCATCAGACCGACTGCGAGAAGAACATCCAGGTGAGCCCAACAGCCCAGCGACACCCCCCAAGGGAAGGGGCGTCCCACCATGACGGGGCATCCTGCTGGGGACGGGATCCCACCAAGGGGGGGGACATCTCACTGTGATTGGACAGCCTGCTGGGGAGGGAGATCCTGCTGTGATGGGGCTGAGGTGGTTCGTCCCACCAAGGAGGAGGATGTCCCACCATGACAAGACATCCCAACGGGGAGGGCATCCCATCCAGTCAAACCATAGCATGGTCTTGTGTGCTGATAACACTTTTGATGTTGTGGGTGGACGTGGTGGACTGGAGGGAACCTTGCTTCTCCTGTGACTTGTCTTTGAGCTTAGAGGTTTCCCACGGTGGCATGGGACCAGAGGATTAGTGCTGACAAACAGTGTCTTCCCTTTGGCCAGCCAGGTAGAAATGCAGAGTGGTTTGAGGGGAGTAGTTTTTCTTTGCGTTTGTTCTGTTAATCTGGATAAAACACTGCAAGCCTCTAGTGGAGACGCACTCCAGCCGGTTCCACCCAGGCTTAACCCAATTTAGCTTGATTTGAAGAATTGCTGACATAAGTAAGTGGTTTTAATCTGCCTTTTGTGCTCTTTAGCTCACGTATTTAGCGAATTTCCAAACTCACTTGACATCCATGCAAGGCTCAGGGACTGTTTGTCCTTCGCCTGGCACTGATGGGATCCTTGTCTGCACGTGCAAATCTCCTCCGTTAGATCGGTGCACTTTTGGGGTGATAGGCAGGCATCCCTGCTGAGCACAAAACTGCACATTCCTGCAAACTTCTAATTCCCTCTGAACAGTTCTGCTGCTGTTAAGAAAAGAACAAAATCTGCTAGAGAGCTTCACACCAAATGATCCTTCCATCACACGGTGGGATTCTAAGGGATTTTGCACCCCTCCTTGGTGAAAGGAACGCAACCGGGGTGCCACTGCAGCCCTGCAGTGCTTGCATCTCGAATAAAATAGGTGCCAAAGCCCTTTGGAGTGTTTTTCCTTCTGAAAAACACACAGTTCTGATGCCTGCTTTTTTGGGATGCCTTTGCATGCACTGAACCAGGACGGCTGAATCCATGCCCAGCGCCTCTCGCACGCTGGTGCCTGGTTCAGAGCTCATCATAAAGCAACTGAAAGATTTTCCCAGGGCGTTTCTTCACGCCTTTCTGCTGCTTTCCTGGTGGACGTGGGGCTATCAGCGAGCGCTGTCACCTCTTTGCTTTTTTTCCCTCCTCCCTTTTTAATCCCTTTTCTGGGTCATTTTGGAACAGGGTGAGCCACAGCTGCCCCTGTGGTGACCTCCCTCTGCGGAAGGCTTGGCTCATTACCTCTCACTTACTCAGGCTTTTTGCATTTTATAAATAGCAGCCAAATTCACTCTATTTAGCCTGACAATATTGAGTAACTTTATCAGTGTAGCATGGAATTATGCCTGGTTGGAAAAGGAGATTTTTTTTGGTCTCTGTGTTGGACAGTTTTTAAACACATCCATGGAAGGACCGTTCCTTTTACCCTATTTGTGCCACCTAAAATCTATTACTGATTTGTCCCCGGATCTCACCCTGAGGGCTCTCAATCCCTCTCTGCAGCTTTGCTGCCTGTGAACGTTTCCCATTGACACCCGTGACCCCATCACCGCTTTCCTGCCCTGCTGCCTCAATAAGGATTCACCCTTTGCTTTATCACGTTGTTCTCAGAATCTCTCTTGACCCTCTCCAGTGTGGTTTTCCTCTTCACCTGCCAGAATTTATCTGATGACCTGCCTTGTCCTTTGCCTGAGGGCACAGGGCTCTGCCCTTGGGGCTGCGTGGTCCCAGATGAGGACTTTCCTACATCTCCTTCCTCCGTCTTTAATTTTAATATTCCCCTGCAGCCTTTTTCCTTTTAAGTGGAGAATACGGAAGTTGGTCCCGAAACATCTCTTAAAGCAGAGATAAAACTGCTCTGATCTATAGAAATATTTACTTAGAACCAGTAAAACTGCTCGTGCTGAAGTTCAAGCCTGCCAGGATGAAGAAATCGAGTGCTGGGAGTGCCTCTGTGACCCTCATTTTGCCTTCCAGGCACCTAACTATAACTGACAACATGACATAATAGTATATTTTCTGTGGTACTGCAGCCTCGTTCAGTGCAGAATTGGAAGGAGCATCTCCTCCCCTGGATGGGTGGAGAAGGTTGAGGCAAATCTGTCTGCACCCCCTGTGAAATCCCCCATGGGTTTGCTGATACTGCTTGGCTGTGCTGTTGCCAGACGCTTCCTAGGCATCACTTATTACTCACAAGGAGAAGAGATGTTCTGAGCCCCGTTGGACAAGAGGAGTTGGACAAGAGTACATGGGGAGATGAAGGCTGCTCCAGCAGAGCAAGGGCTGTGCAATGCTTTTTGTTTCCCCAAGCTCCAGGCTGATCTCATGCACCACTGTTTTGGGTTCACCTCTCTCTGTTGGAATTCAGAAAGGGTTTTGAGCCTGTGCAGAAGCTGGGCATGTGATAAAAGTGGGCATGTGATAAAAAGCCAACGGCATCCCATGCCAGAGGTGAAAAGCCATCCATGGAGGCACAGGTTGCAGCTTCTCCTGGCAGCTTTCTTGACAAGCATTGAGCTTGATGGAGCAGCAGCAAACCTGTATTGTGATTCCCAGGAGGAGACTTTGCTAGTGATTAACGTTGTCACATCCTGTCATTCTGCTGTGCAAATGAGCCCGTTTGGGGTCTGCTTTGCTCCGTTAATGGCCGTTTTCTGAATTAATGGATGTTCATAGATTTCGGGAGATTCATGGGTGTTTTCAAAATCCGTGGATACTAGTAGAGTTTTGGGGATGAATACCAAATTTCAGAGAGCTCATTTAGTGCCGGGATACCTGCTGAAGACAAAAGTCATGCTACCTTAGCTTGGTGCCTCTCCTTTTTCCCTGTATCCCTTGCAGCTTTCTGATGCTAATACAGCGGGGTTGGATTTTTTGGATGTAATGTCTTTATTGTGTGCAAGCACGAAATCCCCAGCTGGGAATGAGACCCTGGTGCACGAGCCATAGGTTTTGCAAGTCTCATAGATCCACTGCCAGAGGGATGTGTCCTTCCTTGGAAGGAAGGATCCACATCAGCCCAGCCAACGAGCAGAAAATGGGGTTTTGGAGCTTTTGAAGCCGCAAGGTCTGCGGCAACCTTGCTTGTCGTTCTGTCAGCTTCAGGTTTTGTGATGATGTTGTCTTTCAACAGCCAAAGCAAAACCCAAATACCGGCAATGCCTCGGTACGTTCCCCTGCCTCCCTGCCCAGCCCCTCTCTCGTTGCAGTGTGTGACGTGTGGGAAGGGCTTCAAGAAGCTCTGGTCGCTCCATGAGCACAACAAGATCGTCCACGGCTACGCTGAGAAGAAGTTCTCCTGCGAGATCTGCGAGAAGAAGTTCTACACCATGGCCCACGTGCGCAAACACATGGTTGGTGAGTGCGGGGGGCGCCGGCTCTCACTGGGGGGGATCTTCATTAGGGGGTGCTGATGTGGGCTTTTTGATGATGAAAGGCATTTTTCTATTGCTGCTATGTTGGGAGTTTAGGGCTGGGCTAGCTCTTTAATGGCAGAGCAAAAGCATAGAAATTTGGCTTTTTTTTGTCCTGCTGTGCTGAGTGCTGAACGCTGAGCGTAGTTCTGCTCTGTATTGCTGCTTTTGGAGCAGTTCTCTGCTGCAGAGCAGGTGTGGCACCAGGAAATCTCATTTATTTTATGTAACCAGAAAAAATAAAAAGACATCAGAAGTGATCAAAGGAAGGTTTGAAGTGTAACCATCCTTCCCATGTAAAAAGAGGATGAGCCTGTGCCGGCACTGTGCTTTGAAAAGCAAATCACAGATGGCGACAGCAGCCACATCTCTGTGCTCAGAGGCACTAAAAAAGAGCAAAAAAGGGTGTTTTTTTTGGCAGATAGCATCTTGTGCTGGCTTGCATAAAGGAGGGAAGGTCAGTGGTGAGCCCCAGGTTCATTGGTGGCACGGTGCTACCACACGTCTTCTTGGGATGATGTCTTTGGGTTGGCCAAGTTTGAGTGTCAGTTTTGGGACCACCAGAGGCCAGTGCATGGGGAGGGTGTGTGACACTGCTCATCTGTGCTGCAGCTCACACCAAGGACATGCCCTTCACCTGCGAGACCTGCGGGAAGTCCTTCAAGCGCAGCATGTCCCTCAAGGTCCATTCGCTGCAGCACTCCGGGGAGAAGCCTTTCAAGTGTGAGGTGAGGTCTCTCCTGCTCCCCACATTCCCCATGCCCCGTTTTCTCACAGATGGGGGCAAAAGAGCTGGGGAAGTGTAGTCCAGTTCACAGTCCTTTGTGCTGTTTGGGTGTTCCCTCCCTTTCCCATGCTCTGTGTTCCCTCCTGAAGGCCTCACCTACCCTAGAGTTAGACTGAGGCTCTCAGTCTGTCTTGGATTGGAGGGGACTTTAATGATCATCCAGTTCCAACCACCTTCTATGGGCTGGGTGCCCCCCACCAGCTTAAGCGGCTCGGGGCCTCATCCAACCTGGCCTTGGGCACCTCCAGGGATGGGACATCCGCAGTCTCTCTCCGCAACCCCAGAAGTCACTTATTTGCATTATTTCAAGGAAAAAGCAATTTTGTCCTTTTCCCACATGAGGTGAGGGTGGGCTGGGATGTTGGGGTGTTTCTTGTGCTTAACGACCACTCATCCACCCCACTGCAGAACTGCAACGAGCGCTTCCAGTACAAGTACCAGCTGCGCTCCCACATGAGCATCCACATCGGCCACAAGCAGTTCATGTGCCAGTGGTGTGGCAAGGACTTCAACATGAAGCAGTACTTCGATGAGCACATGAAGACGCACACGGGTGAGAGCTCCTGGCTTGCTGGTGATGGGATGGGAGTTAGCAGTTGGGGATTGGGATCGTTGTCAAGAAGCGTGGAGATGTCAAGAAGTGTGGAGATGTGGCACTGAGGGACATGGTTAGTGGGCATGGTGGGGCTGGGTTGGGATTGGACTTGATGATCTTAGAGGTCTTTTCTAGCCCTTAAGGATTCAAAGATTCTGTGGGGATGAGGGAAGGATCCAGTGCTGCTTCTCACCTTCTCCCCACCAAAAACCCAGGTGAGAAGCCCTACATCTGCGAGATCTGCGGGAAGAGCTTCACCAGCCGCCCCAACATGAAGCGGCACCGCCGGACCCACACGGGCGAGAAGCCCTACCCCTGCGACGTCTGCGGCCAACGCTTCCGCTTCTCCAACATGCTGAAAGCCCACAAGGAGAAATGCTTCCGTGTCAGCAACCCCTTGGCATCGGACACAGCGGTCCCTCAGCCTGCTGCCAGCCCGGCCCCGCTGCCCCCCGGCGTCTCCCCGCTGCCGCTGCTTCCTCCCCTGCCACAGACCCTCCCTCCTCCTCCTCATCTACCACCCCCGCCTCCCCTGTTTCCTGCGGGGAGGATAAATTCAAACAACAACTAGGTGCCCTCCCCCTGCACAGACTGCTCTGCCCTTTGGAAACACCCGGGGAGACGTGGCTTCGCTTCCTCTCTGCCCCATTCCTCCTCCTCCTCCTCGTTCTGGGGTTGTTTTGGTGTTTATTTTTCTCTCTTTTTTCTTTTCTTTTTTTTTTTTTTTGTTTTCCCACACAAAGCCTTTCTCTGTGGGGAGTGGGAGCAGGAAGAAGTCCCCAAGGAGCTTAGATGTGGAGGGGGGGACTGTATGTAAGGGTGCAGATAAAAGACATCGCTCTCTATTTCATCTTGGCCATGGAGCCCCCTGGCAGCCCTCCACCAGCACTCCCCATCATAGGGAAAACTGGGAAGAAAAGCATCTCTCAAGGCATTTTTCCCACTGGGAGACAGTGATTTGACCCAGCAAGGTGATGCAGGCACCACTGGCTCCATCCCCAGCTGAGTTGCTTATTCCAGCCCTTCCTGGTTGCCCTGTCACTATGCATTGCATTCATCTCCACGTCAAGAGGTCGGTGGGGCTCAGAGGGACGCCACGCTGTGCCGTCGGGCTGCCAGCACTACAGTGTTTATAAGCAGAAATCTAGCTAGTGGTGCTTGAATCCCTGTACTGTAAAGCTGGTCTTTCAATCAAGCTCTTTCCCCAAGAGTTGAGGTGTGCTAGCTTCCCGGTGGCATGCAGCAAAGCAGGTGTCCCCATTGACAGCCATCATCTGGCCTTGCTAGCAGCCCTCTCCTTGTCTTCCTCCCCCAGCGCAGGTTTTTCTCTCAACAGACAAAAGCACAACACTGGTGCTGTGTTTTGGGGGCATGGGCAGCCTGCTGCCCTTTTGTCTTTGGGATGCCCTTCTCATCCCATTGAGAGATGGGTTTCTGGAGAAACTCTGGTGTTTGCAGAGTGGCTTTGGGAGAGCTGGGATGGCCTCAGGACCAGTGGGATGACACCAGGATGTAGCAGTGGGATGCAACCGGTCCTTGGCAGAATCAGCCCAGAATAGTGCCTTAACAATCCAAATAAACCCGACCTGTGGGTGAGCTCCATGTGTTGGCTGGGAGCTGCTGTGTCTCATCCCAGGCATTAGAGTGGAGGCAAGGCCTTTTTCTTGCCATGTCAGGAAAGCCCACTTTGCTCTACCAAGCTTCGCCTCCCCATAGGGTCGGCAGTCCCCTCACAGGGATCAGAAGGGACTGATGTGCCAGAGAGGGCTGTGGTTGGCTTGGTGGTGCCCCATGGTGTGGGTTAATACGTCTTTGGCCACGCTGTGTTTGTGTGTTTCTCTCCCAGCGATCTGTATGATGCTGAAGTGAGGCCGGCCTTTCATTTCGCTTACTCATGCCAGCAGAGAAGAATTGTGGTCTTGAGTAAGGGAGGAGCTGACATTCTATTAAGGCTTTGCTGTTGTCTTCTTGGTGAATGCTGGGGTCCAATCTGGGTCTCCTGCTGCTGCACTTTGCCTTGGGATGTCACATGTTGCTCTGACCATGACTCTGTGGTCTCTGGTGCAGTGTCACTGTTGTGGGTTCGTTTGGGGAGCACTGCAGGAGCTGCAGAGCCTCCAGCATGGGCAGAGAGGTGCCAGCCCGGGTGTAGGGGATTCCTTGCTGCTCAGGGCAGCTCTGCAGATGTATGTGGATATCAGTCAGGTTGCAGAGGAGGCAGTGAGGAGGTTTCTTGGTGGTCAGGAGTGAGAGAGGACATTGGGTGGGCTGCAGGAGCCCTTTCTTGTGTGCTCCTGTCTGGGAGGTATCAGGGTGCTAGGGAAGGTGAATCACACCTGGCCCTGCAAAAGGAGTCTTGGTGCTTCGTCTCCTGGACCAAATGAGCAAAGCCCTTGTGCACATCTCCTGAACTGGGCTTAGGAATGTGTCTGTGCAGAGCCAGGAGAGCTCATCATCATGCTCAGGGGCGTTGCTGGACAGGGATGTGCATTGAGACAGGTCTGAGGAATGCTGGCTGCTCTGAAAGAATAATGTTTGAGCTAACAGCTTGGGTGACCAGTGTCCCCTGCTGGATGACTGAGTGGTGTCCCCATGCCTGACATCCCTGGAGAGCTTGCTGTTCTCATGGGTTGTTAGCACTTTGTAGCAACAATTTGCATGTCACTGTACAGGCTGGGGTCCAGTGTACCAGGATCAGTAGCAGGGCTTCACCCTCACTCCCCTCTGCCTTTGAGCAGAGGGAGGATGCGATGGCTTAGCTGCCTCAACGTATTTAACCTTCTCAGATGGGTATGAGGAGCTTGGCCACTTTCCGTCCTTCATGACCCTGGCATGGTGCAAAGCTTTCTCAAACACCCACCTGTGAGGGACAAGTGCTCAGTTCTTGGGGCCCTTGACTTTTTGAAGGGACCATGACCCAGCCTGGGAGGTGGCTGCTTTGGAGGAGCTATCAGTAATACCCCCGGAGGTACTGGAGGGCCTCGGTAGAGCAATCTGTGCTGTCTCTTGCTCCACTGCCTCGCAGACCTTATCCCTTTGGGCTCCCTCGCGTTTCTTTCCCCTTGCACTCGGCCTTGAGATGGGATGGGAGCCTGCACCACGAGGAGACTTCACCTTGCCTTTGTGGTCTCTTGTGATGAACCCCATTGGCCTGCCTTCCTGGTAGACTTCTCCCCAGATAAATCCCCCCTCCAACACGCCCGTGCTCCTTTATCCGCTCACGTGGAGGTGGCTTTCCCCATCCCTGTCCTCATCCTCTCCCAGCAAGGACCTGTCCCACTTGGATGCTGACATGGGATGAGAGCTCTTTGTTGGAACTAACAAAGCCAAGTTTGGTCCGGGTGAGATGAGCAGGTGCAGAGCGCTTGCCATCCCTCATCCTACAGCAGCCAGGCCTCGCCACATCCATGGGAAGCCTCGCGACTGAGCTCGACCACCTCCAGTCCCCTTCAAGAGACGCCCGGAGAGCCACTTGGAGACATTGAGATGTGACCATGCACACAGCACTTTGGAGAACCAGATCCCTGCTGTTCCCTCCCCGCTTCAAGGCCTGGGCAGCTCCTAGGAGTCCAGCGTGGCCTCCGAGCCCTTTTGTCTGCACCCTTGTTTGGCCCTGATGTGTCCTGTCATGTCTGGTGTTCGTTAACGTTCTCAAATGAGTCGCTCTCACAGAGTCTTGTCCCGCTTTCATCCCGGTTGGACCATGTTGGCACCCTTTAGGTTAGATGGGGGATGAGACAGGAGAGTCGGGCCCGTTGTGTTCAAGCTTTTTATATTTTATTTTATTTTTTTATTTTTAACTCTTGCACCTTAACCTCTCACATCCCTTCTTCGACAGACTGCAAGGGTGGAGAGGGGCTTGATTCCCATTATGCAGCTCACAAATACACCCCAATGCGACGTTCGGCCGACGGCTCTGCCCGCACCCCAGACCTGTCGGCGTTTGGTTTTGATTTTCCCTTTGGTTGAACTCTGGGGAGGGATGGAGCTGGGCAGGGAGGGTTGTTTTTGTTTTATATATCCCAGGAGCCTGGTAGCACAGACCAGTTAGCCTCATAAAGTCCATGAGGTGCGGCTGGCCCTTCGGACCACAGCCATAACCCAAGCGCGATGGGAAGGTGATGGACTGACAGACGGTGGGAACGGCTGTGACAGTGCAATAGAGACGAGCATCCGCTGCTAGACAACTCCACTGATTCAACTCTTGGTTTGCCTGAAGTCAAGAGGGAAGGACAGATGGACAGATGCCCTTGGTTCACACGGACAGAGAGAGCTTCCCCAAACGCAGCCCTGCCTGATGAGACACAACCGCAACGGAGTTGGGTTGAACTTACAAAGAAAGAACTTTTTCAAAGAACAGGAAAAAAAAAACAGAAATAAGAACAACCTCAGTCGCATGGAACTTGAAGGAAACGAATGAAACCCCAAGCACTTGCCTCAGAACTAGTTTCTCATGCCTGGTGTTTGGCTCTGTATTATTTTATGACATTCAGTATCAGTTGCCCAAACATGCCAACTTAAGAGTGTATCGGTGGCTCTGCTAGTGTGAACAAACTAAACGAAGCACTTTATTCTGTATAGATAAGGGAAGACAGGGAGGGGAGGGGAAGCTTGGATGCGTTTCAGAAGCGTCTTAAGTAACGTTCTAGGAAATGTATTATTATTATTATTATTATTATTATTATTACTTTTTTTTTATGACCATGTGTAATCAATATATGTTTATCTCTAACGCCAAGTACAGCAGTTACTCTCTTTGGGATGGTGTGATGAGGGGGAGGCCAACCCTGCTGGTTCAGCCCGCCATTGTGAGGCCACCAGGGGCGAGTTTTGCCTTGTTGTTGGCTCCATTGGCTGATGCCCGGGAAGTCCCAAGAGGTGCATCAACGCTGCCTTCCAAGCACAGCTCACAGCCAGCCTTGGCACCACGACCCCAGCATGCATCGCCATCCTAAGCTGTCATCTGCCCACAGGTGCTGGAGCTGCTCTCTGGGCTGCCCGCGAGCACGACGAGCCGTGGTGGGCTGTTCTGGGGTGTCCATAGAGGCCAGGTCCTTGGCCGTGCTTTGAAACCTGCTTTTGGCCTCTCACCAAGGCACGTTCAGGGCTTCCTGAAAGCGGTGAGAGGACAGAACTGGGCCTTTCCACTGCGTTCTCCCGGTCTAGAAGTGTTACGACTGTTACCAAAGAGGTTGCAAGTGGAAGGACTGAATCAATAAACAATTTGTCTTTTATAAAAGAAAACGTGGAGCTCTACCCCTTTCTTTGTTATTGTGGCATGCTCTCACAGCTGCTCTTGCATCGCATATGTGGACTTTGTGTTGGGTTTGGTGGGAGGTGTGTGTCTGTGTGAGACAGCCAGGCTGTTGTGGGACCAATAGAAAAATACCTTCTCAGGGATGGGTGATGAGGGGGTAGAGGAAAGGCTGGATGCTTATGGCCCTGAGGTGCTAGAGGAGGTGAGGACTGAGCTCTAGGGTCACATTGAGGGCACAAAATTTGAGTCAACTATGAGACAAGGCTCCCCAAGCACCTCTGAAGGGAAATGAGAAACCAAAGAGCCCATCCAAAAGCACCCAGCATCTTTATTGAAATGGAGTTATGGGAACCTGGCCGGCACCGATACTGGGAAGCCAATGGAAGAAGAGCTGATTCTGCTGCACCTTTGGGATGTAACCTTTCAGCTAGCATTTCTGGAGGAGATTTCCATAGGGGACGTGTCCTGATGGAGTTGTGTGCATCTCAGCAAGGAAGATGCTGGGCAACAGCAAGGAGTGGTGCCTCCCTGAAGGTTGGATGATTCGTCTACTGAAGGTTGTCTTTGGGCTGTAACAGCCCTTGGTGGGAGGTGCTGGACAGTCTCTGGGCCAGACTTTTGCTTGGCCATGTGCTGGCTTCCTTGGACGAGCTCTGGCTGGCGTTGGCCCTTTTTGCCAACACCAAAGGGAGATTTCAAACTGCTGCTTTATCTTCTCTTGCTCTGTGCTGAAGGTGGTACCTCCTAAAGTTTGTGATGGATGTGAACAACATGGGAGTTCTCAGCTCCTATTAACCAAACTCCCAGCAGACAGGTGCAAGGTGAGGACCAGGATGCTGACTGGGCTTAATCACTGCTTCTCAAGCCATTATCAAGGGACCACACTTCACTAATTACACAGCGCAGCAGTGCTCCCATTGACTTCAAAGGGCCACGCCATTGGCTTCAAAGGGCCCACATTTCCCCCAGGAGCAGCTGAGCTGTGAGGAGAAACCTCCACGGGGAGGAACCCTCCCTCGGGACCAAGCAACAACAGGTTTCCATTCCGCAACCAGCAAGAACTGCTGAGCTACTGGTTTCCAGCCCCAGGCGGGAGGTGTTGTCCCACCCCTGCAACACATGACTTCGTTTTTGAATTCCAGGCTCTTTCCACTTCTGACATAAGCCATTACAATGGCCTGGGAGCCTTCCATGGGAATTTCTCCAGAACTGGAGGGAGGGTGGCCGTTTATTTATTCATTTATTGGTTTGTTAGGCCACAGATTTTTTCTTTGTGTTTGGTTGTTTCGAACATTTTGGTTGCTTTTTTTTTTTATTTTTTTTATTTTTTTTTTCCTTTTTAATGCTATCAGCTGCCAGCCAGTCCCTTCAGATTTATTTTTCTCATGAAAACGTTTCATTGCTCTTCTGACATAATCGTCTTCTAAGGAGATTATCCTGTAATTCTTAGAAAATCCTTACGGTGAAGGCAGGACAAGTCTCTGGCTCCTTTACTCATGGAAAAATGTCTTTACTTCCAAACTCGTTTCAGTTTCTCAAGGCTGCGTTTTGAGCTCGACAAATCAGCCGAGCTTCTGATAGCATAAAGTTTGTGCTGCTTTGAGGGCATTCATTTACAAGATCCGTATTTGTTCTTTTTCGTTACGATCGCCCCTGTTTGTTGCACCACGTGATGCTGTAGGCATCCAGCTGGTATTTCTCTTCCTAGATAAGTTTCTAGTTCTTATGTCTACTGAGAAAAGCTTTGAGGACACGAGCACTAAAGCTTCTGCTCTGAAATGGGGGAAAATCTGGGGCTCCCCGTGGGGCTGGATTTCTCCAGGCTTCTCATCACAGCTTTTTCTCAGTCCTTGCATTTGGTTGCTGTGGACATCCATTTACAGCTCCATCAACATTCAGAGAAAGGAAATTTTGGGGGGAAATATTGTCAAGATTTATTCTGAAATGAACTGCAAGTCACTCAGCATGGACATCGTTAGATTTTTGGTCTAACACATCTCTGTCCTGCTGCTGGTACAGCCGTGTTTCTAAGAAAACATCATCATGATCACTTAAAAAACAAAACAAAACAGAACACAATGCATTTTGTCTCAGCAGGAAGCTCTATTTGAGCCAAACACTGCTGGGATCTCCAAGAATTCTGCAAATTAGAATAGTGCTTTAAAAAAAAAAAAGTTTGTAACGATAAAAACGAAAGCATAAATATAAAACCTTTCCCTAAAGAAAAGCACTTGTCCCTCCATACATGAGGACATTGTAGTCTGTGATTGACTACAAGGAGCCCTAAGGGATGGAGATGAGTGTCATACCTGTAGCCCCTCTTGCAGCCCTTACCTCCTTGCATCTCTTCAATGCAAAGTCAGGATGGAGGTGAAGAACTATTTTTTTTTTCCTGTTCATTGTAATGTTGAAGGAATTTCTGCTGCCAGTGCTCACGAGCCTTTTTTCTTACAACTTTCTCATCTTTATGACCTTCACCACGTGGGAACTCCTCAGAGTCCCCCAGATCTGACCTGCACTACCTGCCTTTCCCCTCTGAAGTGCTTTGTAGCACAAAACCTGCGGTTGCCTTAGGTGAGGAAACGTATCAGAGACCCTTTTGTCTGGAGAAACTTAATGCCTTCAGAACCCCCTTCTAGCTCCACTGATGGCTGGAGAAGATTGGAAAAAACATGGAGAAAAAACATGGAACAAGAGAGGAATCTCTTTGTTCTGCCAATTGAGGCTGGATTAGCGCATTGCTCCATGTTGTCTGTCTTCCCCAGCTCCTTGCATGCTCCAAAATCCTTTTTTAGTTACCTTCTGAGCATCAGCAAGTTGCCATAATGCTTCAAGTCAATTTCCCCCCTCTCCCATTTGACTCAGTGATATGGTACCAATCACAGACACAATGTCCTGCACAGTATCTAGAGAAACTACATCTCCTACCACTCCCCATCCCTCCCTGCCCACTGAAGCAAGGAAATGATGCTACATCTTCGTTAGCCGCAAAACATTGAGGCGCACGGGAAGGAAAGTGGCACCAGAGGCATACTGGATTTCACGGAGGACCCCTTCCCACTTCTTCTGCTCTTCGTCGTACCTGAGGAGAGACAGACAGACAGCTGTGGTGAGGAAAGCATCCCCTCTCTCCATCTTTTGAGCCCCCCACCTTCACAGCACCGTGCTACGACATGCCAATAGCAGCTGCTGGAACCCTGGCGGGTGGGTTGGTATCACCAAGATGGAACATCCGTGGTGAAGGCCAGGAAATGCCTGCTGAGGGTGCTCTACAGCCACAGACCCGAGGGATGGGAGCTAGCCCTGCAGGAGCAGCTGTCAGAAAGTGCTTTCTGTCTCTGCTCCCATGTAAGACAATCTGGTTTCCAGCCCAAGCACTGGCTTTTCTCAAGGAGAGCGTTCGTTGCACAAACACTGCTTTGAGCCAAAGGGGGGGTCTGGAACCATCTCCAAACAAAATGGCAATTTGGGAGAAAGGAGATTTTCCCTACTATTTCCCTATATAGGAGGCTGGGAGAAACCACTGAATCACCTAACGTGCCTTCCAGCACAGTACAGGGCACACATCTCTCCCAGAAACTTCATGCAGCCTCGTGTTGGGGTAGCAGCATTTCTCTCAGACTGAAGGCATAAAGACCAAAACTATCTGTTTCCCTGGTGTCTGCTACTGAGTATATCATCCCCCATCTCCCATGGAGAGCCCCGGGGAAGGTCATCACCTCCAGACGTCGTTCAGCTCTGTTGGCACCAGCTCCCCGGACTCCGTCTCCACCGTGGCAAATCCTCCAAGCAGGTAGAGCACCCCAGACAGGCTCACCAGGCTGACGGAGCTGCGCTCCTGAGGGAACTCGGGGAAGGTCTCCCACCTGCCATGTGGAGAGAGGGACATGTTAGGGCACCCTGCCCACCCTTGGGTCTCAGCAGCGCCCTGGGAATCAGCGGCTGAATCAATTCACGGCAGGCTAACTCGTGTAGCCTGGGATGTTGTTTGGGATGGGATCATTCATTTCATGGTGCTAGAAATAGCTGTTTTCATCATCATAGCTCTGCTTCATCTTCTGTGAGTAAATGAGCTGCAATGTACACCTAGCATGGACCAGCAGGTCCCATTGCTGGACTGGATCCCAGAGCTCAAACTCAGGGAACACGTTTCTTGCACTAGGTGAAGATGATAAGATGAAACAACAGCCTCACAAAGCACCCAACAGCTCAATTCATTGATGACCCACTTTTAATCGGAGCCTGGAATGATCCTGAGATGGTTGGACTGGATGATCTTAAGGGTCTTTTCCAGCCATGGTGATTCTGCGATCCTCAATAAAATGGTACTAATGACAGAAGCAACGTGCTACATAATGTCCTACTCAGTGAGGCCTCATTGATGCCCAAGGGAGGAACTGATGTGAGGAGCTGCAAGAATGGTTGGAAGCTCTTAATGTATACCTACAGCTGGTGCTGGTGTAACTACAGCCCAGAGGTGCTCAGTACGTACTTGTTGGTGGCAATGTCGTACACTTCCACTGAGTTGGTCAAACCAGAGTCGGTCACGCCAGCTGCCACGTAGATTTTGTCTTTGTGCACAGTGGCTCCAAACAAGGAACGAGCAGTTTTCATGGGAGCCAGCTCCTTCCACTCGAACTTATTGGGGTTGTAGACGCACATCTTCTTCAGGCACTTCCTAAAGAGAGAGGAGAGAGAAGGGGAGCGTAAATTGTCAGCTTTGCTCTGCAGGAGTTTGGGGATGCCAGTTGTGAAGAACATGGCTCTTTAGAAGGGATTTCAGTTCCCTCTGTGTTGGCCTTGGGGCATTTGCTTGGATAGGCAAGCTTGACACGTTTGCCCATGCCCAGGGACGCCATTTCTATGTGCAACACATCTGTTTCTGATGTGACTACTTTGGATAATCTGAAAAGCTCAGTGCTGTGTGTGCACACCTGGATAAAGAGTCCATAACTGCCCCGCAGGACCTTGTGTGCAGCCTTCAGATGCTGTTTCAGTACTGTTGGCTCAACCTAACACTGCAAAACACCCTCACAAAAGTTGCCCAACACAGCAGTGTGAGGTAAGTGAATGCATGTCATACTCCTTCCAGACCAGGACTTCTTTGCTGGGTTACAGCAAGTTTTGCTCACTCTATTGGGATGATTTCCAGGTTTCTCTTGATTTTTGACCTACTTGTCACTTCCTTTGCCTCCAATGACATAGACAAGGTCCTTGTGTGATACCACTGCGTGGCCGTAGACTGCATAGGGAAGGGAATCAGCTTCACCCCACTTGAAGGACCTGGATCAAGGAAAGATGGGAAGAAAAAGGATTTGTAGCTTGCTGGGTGAGGCCCACAGTACACAGTGCAGATCCTAACAAACAGAAAACACAGTATCTTAAAAGCATGAAGTTTCCAATGGGATAATGCTCAACAAGTGAAATGCTCATCTTAAAAAGAAAACAAAGGGGAAAAAAGTTTTATTATGTAAAAAATGAAATCCAATGAGACTTAGAGGATACTCACAGCTTTTCCATGACAGAGGCTCTTGCTTTGTCCTCAAGTGGGGCTTTAGCACACCTCATGCCTTTATTTTTACTTCTTTCTGGTTTGTGCTGGGTGGCCAAAAATGGAGCCAGCTAAAATTTGGATGTATTTGTGGTGCCTAGACCCAAAGGAAGGCTAAACACCTATGCTCAGTGGGCAGGTACATAGGCCCAAATAGGGCTGGAGTTTCTCAGGATGTGTTTTGATGTCCACGTAGCTCAGGTTCATTGAGAATCATAGAATCAGAACTGTTTGAGCTGGGAGGGAACCCTAAAGGCCATCAGGTCCCACTCCCCGCAATGCACAGATTCCCACAGTTCCATCAGGTGCTCACAGCCCCATCCCCTGACCTTGAGTGTCTCCAGGCACGGGGCACCACTGCCTCTCTGGACAGTCCATTCTAGTGCCTCACCATATAGGATCAGCCTCCAAAGACCTGCACTTCATAGAATCATAGAATCATAGAATCATAGAATTATAGAATCACCAAGGTTGGAAAAGACCTAAGAGATCATCCAGTCCAACCGTTCACCTATTCCCAATAGCTCCCACTAAACCATGTCCCTCAACACAACATCCAGTCTTTCCTTGAACACCCCCAGGCTCGGTGACTCCACCACCTCCCTGGGCATCCATTCCAGTGCCTGACCACCCTTTCTGACAAGTAATACTTCCTCATGTCCAGCCTGAATTTCCCCTGCCGTAGCTTGAAACCATTCCCTCTGCTCCTATCACTGATGACACGAGAGAAGAGGCCGACCCCCAGCTCACTACAACCTCCCTCCAGGAAGTTATAGAGAGCAGTGAGGTCTCCCCTGAGCCTCCTCTTCTCCAGGCTGAACACTCCCAGCTCCTTCAGCCTCTCCTCATATGGCCTGTGTTCCAGACCCCTCACCTCACTTCATTCTACCTAAGAATGGAAATGCCTCCTAATTGCCTGACCACTCCAGTTGCTTCCATAGACCAGCGCTCTGTCCCCTCCAGGTTTGCAATAGTTGAACTCTTTACCTAAATTACACCAGAAATAGGAGTGGTGTTGCTCATATCTCTGCCAACTTACAGCCAACACTCAAGCCACCCCTGCACAAATGGCAGGAGAACTCACAGTGCTTCCCAGATAATACCCTGTGTTCCGGGGCAATGAAATTGGTTTCAAATCGCAGCCTCTAAAACAGTCTTTGAAGCAGATGTATCTAAAAATAAATGGAGCAGAGGCTTGTTAACACCTACCACTCTGCCTCTTTAGGGCAGAGAGGAGCAGCCTTTGGATATTTCTGCCTCCCACGAGCAGAACAGGACGGTGCCTCTAAATACAGCTCATGACATAACCTGGTTCAGAGCCCATTGTGCAAAAAATAATTGGATATTATGCCCGATATCCATCAGGGTGGGCCATTCAGTGCCACATCTGAATACTTTCAAAACAAACTTTCCTGTCCAAAGGCACGCCCCGTGAGACCTCAAACCAAGGGCAGCAGCAGAAGGAAAAGCTTTTTCTCCCCTTTCTCCTCTGGATGGGTCCCACGTGAGCATCTGCCAAGATCACTGCTTTGTAATTTAGTATCTCCATTTCTACTTCCACCTTGGGAGCTTCGATTACAACAAGCGATGCTGCTGCAGAGAGCAGCTCAGAGCCCCACAGCACAGCCTGAGTCCCAGGGTCTGGCTGCAGAGTTCGAGCCTTGTCACTGCACTCCGTTGGTTGCTGGGGAGCCGGATTCACTTTGTGCAGCAGCTGCCCCACTTTCCCCTGCTGACCTCCTACTGCCCCACACCTGCACCCCGGCACTTACAGGCGGTCGTAGCACAGCACTGAATCCAAGGTCTGCTCTCCCTCTTTCAGCTCTTTCCCTCCGACCACAAAAATGGAGTTTTCTGCCTCTCCCAGGCCAAAGAGGCAGCGAGGGGAGGGCAAGGGGGGCATCCCCAGCCAGTCCGAGTCCAGATGGTCATACTGAAAGGAAACACAAGGTCATTAGTGTGTGTCTTCCTGCAGAATCCAGAGGCTCAGAGCAGCACCCATTCCCACTCGCAGCTTGTCACAGGGACATGTTCCACTCTGTGCAAAGCCTTGACTTGGAACAAGCTTGGCCATCTTTGGGTGGAAGATTTCCATGTTAGATTTAAGTCTTAGAGATTTTGCCAGAACCTCTCTGCAAGCAGCATTTGTCTAGGTGCTTCATTGTGATATTTTCCATCTCCTCGAGGTCATGGTGTATTGCCTACAATTTGGGCTAAATAGCTCACTCACCTCAGACAGTGAAGAGCAAAATGCTTTCTCCTCCCACCAGTTCTCCTTCTTGCTGGCAAAGATCAACCAATGGCTTATTCCTCTGCTTTTCAGGATGCTGGTGTCCCCTACCACCTCACTGTGTGAATGAAATGCATGTGCTTCTATCTGAACAAAAGCCCTTTACACAACACCTGTCTACCCAAAATCTACAGTGTACAACGAAGCTGAGATCACAGAATAGAATCATTCAGGTTGGAAAAGACCTCCAAGCTAACCAAGACCAACCCCAACCCACCCCACCATCCCCACTGACCACATCCCTCAGTGCCACACCTCTATGGTTCTGGGACACCTCCATGGATGGTGACCCCCACCACCTCCCTTGGAAACCTGTGCCAATGCATTACCACTCTTCAGAGAATATTTTTCTCCTGACATCCAACCTTAAGAGACGAGACTGCAAAGACCAGAGCTCTTCAATGCTGACCAAAGTGAGTGATAAGACATGGAGACTGAGACATGCAATGCAGGTAGATCAGATGACCAAATCTTGGATGTCTGTGGATCAAGGCATTCCTCCACCAGAGAACAAAAAGTCATGAAATGTTATGAGACAGAATGGGGGCTGGGGGGCACTTTGGACACCAAGGTGTTCAGTGGGAGCTGTAAAATGGGTCAACGCTTTTAGAACAGCTTGGCAAGGAGCATCACAGGTCGAGTCCAGAGTGACCTCTAGCAGCCGTTTGGTGGAACCCTGCAGGAGGAAGCTGTGATGGAGCACAGCCTGAAGCACTGTTTTCTATGGGCTCGGGCCAAGAAGTTGCCTCCAAAGCCTTGGCCTCAGCTGAGTGCCTGTGATTGTTGTCCCTTTGTGAGCTGTGGTCCTCGTTTGTGTTATTTATGGTGCAGGAATGAGCAGCACCGTCACCAGGAGAGTTCCTGCTCCTCGATGGGTTCAGTATTGTTTTCAAAGCATAAATCTTAGAAGTGACAAATAGAGGATACCGTTTTCCATCTGGAATGTCAACGGAATCATTCTGTTCCTGCCAAAATCTGCAAGGCCTCTGGGATTTATCAGCACTTATTTATATTGATGCTTGCCCTTAAGTGTAAACTAATCCTGACTGCAGGAGGAACAAGAAACTGGGGAGAACAGAAACAGAGTCAGGAGGTGTAAGAGGCTGCTGCACTGTACAGGGGTTCATTGTACAGGGACCGGCCTCCATCCTTGCGAAGCTCCAGCTGAAAAAGGCTGAGAACACCTTATTCAGACAGCAACACACACTGAGGGCAATGATGAAAGCAGGCTGAAGGGGCATCCAGATATCTCCCATCCAACTCTGCTGCTCAAAGTCACCAGGGCTTTCTACAGTTCGATATGAAATGTCCCCCAGGATGAAGGTTTTGTGACCTCTCTGGACTGCCGCTCCAGTGCTGCACCACCTCCATTGTGAATCTAACTGATATTTCCCTTAGTGTCTCTTGAGGCTATTGCCTCTTGTCCTTTCTATGTGCAGCCTTCCAGCCCTCACCATCCTGGTGATCTCTTCTGGCCTCACACCAGCACCTCTGTGTCTTTCATGTGCTGAGAAGCCCCATATTGGACTCGACGTCCACATCCACACCCACACCCATCTCACAGATGTGGTCTCCCATACATCCAGATGCAGTCTCACAAGTGCTCAATCAAAAGGAATAAATCACTTCCCTCAACATGTTTGCTGCAGCCCAGGACATGGTAGACCTTCCCAGCTGCCCAGGGAATTAACTTGCCTGGTCAGCAGCAAAACAGGTGGAGGACTGATCTTTAGACATAGGTTTAGGCTGAATGTGAGCACAGCTAGGGATGGAGTTGCCCGTATCTGCTGTGGTCAAAGCTCCTTTTCAGTGCGAAAGGTTGTGTGCCTAGCACTAATTCCCCAGGCATTCCCCACTGCCTTCCCTCTCCATTCTGCTTTCTCAGGCTGCTGTCTCTTCCCATTAACTCCTCACTTCATGTGGGCTGCATAGGCTCCTAAGTCTGGCACTTCAGGTGAGGACAAATACATTCCCTGCACACATGGCACAGGTGCACAGCCCTGCTCATGCAACATGGCAAGCATCAAACTTCTGTGTCTCAGCATGGGAGCTGGTGTTGCTTTATCCTTCCAATACTCCGTCTCTTCCTTCCAAAACAGATGTGAGCCATGGGAACTTGTTTACCCAGGAGATTTCTGGGTAGAGGGGGAAGGACATAGGATTTACTGGATTCCTACAGGGTCGGCAGGAAAGGCAGTGCCCTGTTAGGTCCCCATAAGGAAGGTGCTCTTGGGTTACAACCCAGCCTGGGGCTCAGATTGCCTGCTCACAGCCCAGCCTGCTCACAGCTTTGGTTATTGCTGAGTTAGAATAGCCACTTTTCCTGTTAGATATCCCCCAGAAATGCCACAGCAGAGATTCCCTTGCACACGATGGAACTAGAACACAATCAGGGACAGGAACAGCATTGGAAAAGAGGATGATATTGATAGGAAGGGACATGTTCCATGTTCCTGCAATGTTTACTCTGTGGCTATAGCTGCTGCTGTTCCCTGTGTTGCCAACTGGCAGAATCACCTCTGTGTTTTGCTGGGGGTTCATGCCCAAAGAACATAAAGGATGCAAAGGCCTGGTGCCTCCAACCTAGTTTGTGTGCCCTTTGGCAGGCAGGGCTGGAGCAAATGCATTCGCCAAAATGATGTCAGGTTCAGGATTTGGACCATTAAAGCCTTCTTCATCAATGACCAAAAACCCCTTTTAGTGGTGTGTGCTTTAAGAATGTAGCAAGAAAGTCTCTAATAAAGCAACTTAAATGTTTCAACTTCATTTACCTCTTTCATTTTAGCATCACTTGACAATGGATATTGCTAACATCAATTCAGACTGACCGTGCTCCTGGTCAAAGAAAATAAAGAAGCAAAGACTGTACAATACCTGTAGGAAGTAGGAACTCATGGGATCCTCTTTGCTGTCCTCATTGTAGTACAGTCCTCCGACAATGAAGATCTGATTCTCTTTGGTCACCAGACTGACGTGGTTCTTTGGGATTTGAGCAGACAGGGAGGCAAAATAGCACTCGTTGGCAGTGGGATCATAGGCCACTGCTCCACTGTCGCTCACCATGAAAATGAGGTCCTGGAGGAACATCCCAAAGCGCATCGTGTCATTTAAGATCCCTGGAAGCACATCCTCCTCTGTCTCTTCCTCCTTCTCTATTGCTCCATTGACAACATTGCCTTTTGCTTGCTTTTCATCGCTTTTCTTCACTTTCTTCTTCTTCACCACGGTGAATTTGCCTTGCTGGGCATCCTTCACCATCTGCAATTTCTTGAGCAGCTCTGGGCTGGACTTCACCACAGCCTGCTTCTCCACGTGGTCCTTGATGTAGTCCTTGGGCATGAGACGGAAGCGAATGCTTTCAAAGACAACAGGCAGGGCCTTCTGCCGGCTCTCCTGGTCCTTGGTGCCCACCCACTTCATCACCACTTCAAAGACATTTTCCTCTTTCTCAATGTTGAGGGAGTCACTGGAGATGATGGCGATGAGCTCATCGGGTGAGAGCTGGTAGAATTCCTCATCACGAGAGACCAGAGCAAAGCGATCGCAGATGAAATCTCGAGCTGCCACAGCCAGCCGGGCGCAATCCAGCATCAAGCCCAGCCTGAAGATAGCCAAGCAGTTGCTGAGGCAAAGGCGCTTCTGCAAGAAAGACACGCAGACAGTGAAGATGGAGGGGATCTGGAACATGTTGGCCACAGAGAAGATGTCCTGAACATTCTGCTCTGTGATCTCCAGCTCAGAGGTGTAGATGTAATGGAGGATCTTGCCCATGACATCTGGATCGACATCTTCCAAGCTGACCTCCCTCTTCTTGCTCTCTTCCATGTCCGAGAGGAACATTGCCCGGAAATAGGGGCTGCAAGCTGCCAGCACCAGCCGATGGCAGGGAAACTCCTTTCCCTTCACTTTCAAGACACAGTCCAGAAACTTGTTGTGGTCCAACATGTCTTTGAGTCCATCCTGGAGGAGGGTTTGCTGGTAGAGACGCAGTTCTTCCACTTGATCAAAAGGCAAACCCATGGTGGAGAGTAAGAACTCCTTTTCTTCCCTAAGCTTTCTTTTGTGTCTATTTACAAATATATCTGTATGTGTGCCTTTGGTAAAGAAACTTTCTCAAAGCACAGCTCGCAGGTCTCCCTTTCTTCCAGACCGTCAGCACACTGGGAATGTGAAACGCTCTCTACTGTCGCAGCTGTCTGTGTACTTCAGCTTCCAGCGCAGGGCTTTATATATAGCCACCGTGTTACAAAGCTTCAGGAATCCATTTTGGAGCATGTGTAAGCTGATCACCCTTCAATATGACACACTGGGCAAGGGGGAAGGGAGGGGACTGGGGGGAACAGCTGTACTTCAGCCTCGATGCTTCAGGAACCGTCTGTCAGCTGATGAGTCACCACGTCCCCTGATGGAAGGACGGGTGCGACCCTACGACAGCTCCACCGCACTTGGGAAATGTCCTCCAGATGAATCAAACACCGTAATCTGCCTCCTGGGTCATGAATGGCAGGGATGAGACCTCTGACGCTGCTAAACAGAACATTCCCAAACTGCTAAATCTTTCGCGGTGGTAAAAACAGGTCGTGAATCAAAGCTAGAAAGCAAGAAGGGAGAGTCCGTGTGTTGCGGCATCCCTGATGCCCAGCTCGTCCCCAGGGCTGTGCAGGTTTGCCCTTTCTTCTCCTCTATAGTCAGTTTTCAAAGGTCTGGAAGGGGATGGGGAATGAAACACAAGTATCTGAGGCAGAACTAAATTCAGAGACCCCAACAGCGAGCTTCATCTCACTGACTGAGGCACCTGAAAGCAGGTATTTACTTGTGAGTTTGGGGTCTTCTGCTGAGGTCTACTGGGATTCAAGCCCCACGCTGAAGCCTGGAGACACAGTGGGGCAACATGACCAGCCTTCAGCAGGGGCTGCAGAAGAGCCAAGGGCTCTGTCGGGTCCTGCGTCCTGCATGGACATCGCAGAGCCTCAAGGCCTCAGCTGGCTGCTCCAGGTCCAGCTCTTCCCATGGAGCTCGCAGGGAAGAAAATTGGTTTGGGCAGACATAGGTGAGCAGAGCAACTATGATTATTTGTAATTATGGTAAAACTCCTACAAGAGTCTGTTTTATCTCTGTTATTATGGACCCTTTGGGCTTTCTGACACTCAGAGATGGCACAGATTTAATTAACAAATTAATTGGATCTTTGCAAAGCCATTAGCCACACTCTTCTTGGTGTATTTAAAGCCACATAACCCCTTGCTCTGGCATGGGTGTGTTGATAAGTATGCTTTGTGACATGATGGTTATCTGAGTAATGAGGGAGGGGTTGACGCTGGATGAAGCCGTACTGCTGAGCTTCCAGCAGCATCCCAGGCAGTAATATAGCAGGGCTATAATCATGTGCTGATTTCAGCTCACATCATCAATTCAGGATCAGAGACACGATCAGAGGATGAGCACCGATCTTTCAGCTGGGTCATCCATCAGCAATGTTCATTTGCTCCCAGATATCTGGGGCTGGACAGCCCCATCCTCCCCTCTCCCTTCTTTCTGTGTTAGCGTTCCACTTTCACAGTGTGGTCACACTATGGTTTGGAATTATCCTCCTCTGCCTTTGATCTTTCTTGAGCCTGGACTTGCTTTACTTCTCACCATGCTGCTCAGTGGGTGCTGCCATCCCAGATTTCCTTCCATGTTGCTCATGTCACAAGATGCTGTCTCTTCTCACTGCTGATCCCCCTTTGTGTGTAAGTCTCATCGCTTTAGAGATTGATGGGTTGATGGAAAACAGAGATATTTCCAAGCAAACAGGGCCTGAGGGCTGTGTTTAGGCTCCCTATGGCCACAGAGAGTTGATTCACCTTTGGGAGTTGATTCACTGCACCCAAGTTGGACAGTTGCCTGAGATGAGAGAACTCCACTAAGGTCCATCTTTCCCCATTCACCTAAATCATGAATTTATCCTAGATAGCCTTAACTGCTCCCAGTGCCTCCTACCCCTGGCAGAGATGGATGCCATCCTTGTGAAGGCCTGTGGCAGCATTTACAACTGTGAGCTGGGCAACTCTGAGTAGCTTTCAGCCAGCTGACCCTGGTCTAACAGAACTACAATGAAGAGTGGTATGCCCAGTGACCAAGGGATGAAGTCAGTCGTCTCCAGGTGGGCAACAGTCACCCCACTAAGGATGAGAGTGAGTGGAAACATATGTAAATCATCCTAAGGGGATGAAGTGCAGGAGGATCGCTCCCTCTCATCCAGACCTTTAGAGCAAGAAAGGTGAATGCAAGAATTATAGCTGTGTCAGGTTGAAAAAGGTGCCTTGTGTAGAACTACTCACCTGGATTTGTAGTTGTAGTAAAAAGTTGCTTTTCTTGCTATCAGAGCCAGGCAATAACAAGGTTGGATTCGATACTTTCCCCAGTGGCGTATGTTGAAACTGAGGGTCTTCTACACAAGGCTGAGCACTGAGACGTGGCAGTGGTAGCAGTGCTTTGGTGCTCCTGACCCATAGGACCCCTGTGGGCTTCTAACAGCAGTGATAACCAAGGGGAGACCTTCAGGCAAAGGTGGGCAAACTTCTCCCACGAGCTGTTCTGTAACAGAGTGCTCTACCAGCGTCTAAGATTAGCTTCTGACAGCTCCATTAGACGTAGCTGCTGAGTAAATTTAGATCCTTAGTGAATGGGTTATTTTCTCTCCCAGACTATCCAGGCTGGGAGGGCAGTGCAGAGTCATTGGCTTTGCCATGTGACTCATCTTCCCCAGCACCAGGAGATGGTGACCCTTTTTCCCTTCCTGTGCACCTAGGGGTGCCCAAAAAGACAGAGCCCTTGGACTCTGCAGCTCAGGGAGGCTTCAGCTGTCTGCAGACACCTGCATGGGGGAGAAAAATTGGATTTTACACTAGGAGAAGGCACAACATGTCATAGCTGAGGTGCTGGATCGACACCTACCAAAGGTCCAGCAGCAAACCTCTGTTTAAAAAAAGGTGTGCCTGGCAGCTGGAGGAGTTCTATGGATGCGACTGGAAGTGCAACAATGCCTCACTGCATTTCCAACGTTTGGGGCCAGGCTCCCACAAAGAAAAACCACATGGCTTCTACCTCCAAAGCTACACAGACAACAGTTTTACAGCAGTAGGCTCATAAAATGGTACCAGCATGGCAGTAGACTCAAAATACGAATCAAGCTACAGCCACACATCACTGGCTTTGATCTGATAATGATGAGTGGGTCTCTCTTAAAATCAGCAGTGTCCTTAGATGTCAAAACTGCAAACAGACCCTGGATCTCTCAGTTCCAGGGAGATCAGCATGTCTCCCAGGGTTCTCTGGAATCATAGCAACACAACACTGATGAGTGGTAGGCACCATAGATGTCCAACAATTTTTTTACTACATAAATAAATGACATTTATCAGGTACTTTGTCAATCACTTGGGCAGAGCTGAAAGCTGACAAGGAACCATTCCTGCTTCATCCACAGAGAAGCCAGAACACAGCAGCACCAAGCATCTCAACCCATGTTGCAAAGTGGTCCACATTCTACCCTCACCACACATTGACACCATCCAGACATAAGGCCTCTGAAAGCTGCTGTAAAGTGCAAGAGAGCTGGATCTACTTCCAGTGACAGACCCAGCTCCTCCCCAAGGCACCGTGGGGTCATTTATTCAATGCACTTCCCATATAGTGCCCCAAAGCCCACCTCTCCAAGGAGGCTATCAGGCACTTCCCCCCCACCACCCAGCCCCGAAGTGCTGCCCTTTATTTGGTGCCTTTCTCCTTCGGTTGTATGTATGTGTGTGTGCTCGTGTAGCACAGGCTTAGGCTGTGTGCATCAAAGTCAGGCTGGGAAGCTGGAGATGGGCAAGAATTGACTACTGAGCCCTTGGCCATGGACAGGAATGTGAGCTTCAACCTTTGTCCACGGCATGCAAAAAAACTGAGTGGTACTTGGTTTGAGTCCCAGGGCATGTGTCACAGTGGGGTGGTTGTGATGGCCACACCAACTGCATAACCCACTGCAAAGAGCCCTTTGGGGCTGAGCTGGGTCTGGCTGAGCTTTGTGAGCTGTGCTTTTCCTTCCACACGCCCACCCTGCAGACGAGCAGCACGTGATGTGCTCTGGCTGTGAAGCAGGCATGCCCCCTGCGTTGCCACTGACTACACCTGAAGCTGGCACTAAATCATTTCTCAAGATGTTTAGGACTGAAGGGACCTGTTTTGAGATACTAACAGACATCAGTCTGCACCGCTGACGGCAGCGGGAAGACAATTACTCTTCCCTTCTGCAGTTCCTGAACCTCTTTCTCTTTGCTATAAAAGACTGTTCTATTTATTTATTAGCTTCTTGGTAGGCATCCATTGTGCTGAGCCATTTCACAGTCCCTAATGCACAGCCCCAGATGTTGAACCATTTACGGTATATGATGACCATTTCTTGTAGCAAAAGAAAAATGTGATGCTTTGGCTGGAAGCGACCTGGAGATGGGAGACCTGGGCTGCAGGTCCTGTGGGAGAGCCAGATGCTGGAGGATTGGGTGTTTTGGGGAGCAGAGGGTGAAATCTCTAAGCCTGCATGGTGCCAAAGGGTCAGAAAAAGGATGGAGCTTTAAAGATGTGTCCCAGGAGCCTATCTCAGTGGTCCGCCACGTGTGGGGAGCGTACAAAATGCCTGCTGTGCCACAGGAGATCCCTGCAGCAAAGGGGTGGCATCTGCCTTCCAGATGACTTCTCTATAGGTGAGTTACAGCAGTCTGATTGCCAGGAGTGCTTGGAGAGCCCCCGACAGCGGCTGGCCTGGCAGAGACAGTCAGAAGGGAGTCCAGGCTCTGGGGCAAGCACACTGATATCTTCCTCTACTCTGCCTTGGGTTTGTCACTCTTCTCCTCTTCCACGGCCAGGATGCGTTCACGCTCTTTGATCAGCTGCACTCCACAGTATGTGATGAACCAGATGGACAAGGTGCTGACAGGGAAACCTGGAAGATGGAGGGAGACGTGGTCATCTTGGTGTGCTGCTTACCTAATGGGGCCAACGCTTCTCTGGCACCTCTGCTCCTCGGGTGGGCATGGGAGGTCCCCGGGTTCATGGCTACAGTTGTTTTTCTTTGTGGATCCGAACCAACAGCTTCACAGAGGGAGGAGAGAAATCCCCAAGGATGGGTTTTAGATGAAGAAGTGCTTAAAGCCATGAGGGCATCCTGGATCACAGTTAATGTTGTGGGAACATGCTGGCGTTTTGCTTTGAGCTCTCGCTGACCCCCAGATCTGCTTTGCCTGTTGAGTTCAGACTCAGCAGTTGGCTTCGTAACCTGCCATCACTCATCCTTGTTCAGCACTGCAACCTTCTGGAATCTTTAGACCCTGCTGACACTGAGGGTTAACCTCAGCTTAGTTGCATCCCTATGTGGGAACACGTTTTTGTCACCTTGATAAGTAACAAGAGCTGGGAGGATGCCTTCAACTTAGGAAGGGCCAGTGGGCGTTTGTGACAAGTTGGGTATCCACAGCAGATAGGAGGCACAGGCTTTGTACCTGCTAAAAGAGGACTTCTGCAATGAATAATGCAACCCACAAAAGCCAGCTAACTCAGCAGGCAGGCACTTCTGGCACATAGAGCCCAGCACGTCACATTATCCATTTCCTAAGCCAGACCTGTCCCATAGGGGGCTGGAGAACATGGATTCCAGGTGGCTATTTATACCGTGAGTTGCTTGAGAAGACTCCAAAATAGTACCAGCATCTGCCAACAAGAAAATGTAGATAATTCTGTTCGTAAGGAGCCTAGCATAAGGATTTGTACATGTCACCTTCAGGCTGGCACAGAAAGAGCTACTAAAGAAAAAGGAAATGAAATAGGATGAGTACATCCTTTTCTCCAGTAAAGGGACCATTCTACACCCAGGGACTCAGCCCACCTGGGAGAGGTCCCCAGCTGCAACCTCTGTATTGCAGCAAGTCACAGCGTGAGGCTGTACGGGGAAATGCACAAACAAAGGCAGCTCACACCTCAAAGAGCTGGCATGAATCATAGAATCATTAAGATTGAAAGACCAATAAGACCATCTAGTCCAGGCATTAACCCAGATGGGAGCTAAGAGATCCATATTTTCACATCTTTCACAAGAACGGACGTGGCTGGGAGCAGCCATGTAACATGGCATCGGCCAGGCTGCCTTAGACACTGGAGGACTTGGCAGCCCACACCCCATATTTGCCCACCAGGACAGGGACTGCTCAGCGGGGAAGGCCTCTGGCACCTTACCTGTCACGAGGAGTCTCTTGGTGACCAGCAGTGCAAACTCCAGACTGTTGAGAGCTAGGATGTTGTAGAGGACGATGGCCCAGAAATTTGCTGCCCCGAAAACAGCCCTAATCCGCCGAGATGTGGCCGCTGACATTTTGGCCTACGTAGGAGAGAAGAACAGAGTGAGGGAAAATGGGGCGGCAAGGAGATGCTGTTAGTCCGACAGCAGCCAAAATCCATCAGGGTGGTACACATGGTTTCATGCTAATTGTGATGGCTGGGCACTCCTCTCTTCATCTGTTGCTATTCCTCGAGGCAGATGAATGCTGCTGTTTGCTGGGATTATTATTAGCCCTACATCCCAGTCACTCCCAGCTCCCCAGGAGCAGAGAAGTGGTTTACAGCAATCTTCTAAGAGCATGATGCATCCCCAGACCACTCAGTGCTGAGAGTTGCAGTGCTGCAGGGAAAGAGATTTCGCTGCCTGAGGGTGCCTTAATCTGATTGGAAGTAAAAAGAGCAGAGCAAACAGGAGGATTGCTCTGCCATGTTTTTGTTTAAAAGGAGTCTTTACTGACTCTGTGTAGGACCTCAGGCTTTGGGCTGCGCAAAACAAATAAACAACAAAATTGTTCCCAGAATGGAGTTTTTTCCAACCATGTCTCTGAGGCATCTTGGTCCCAAACAAGGATGGGGCACTGAGCTTTGGAGTGGTTGGAAAACAATTCATTCTAAATATTTGCTTTTATCAGAAATCAGATCAAAAGCCCTCAGAATGCCATAGCGTTTCGCAGAACAAGAAAAGCAAATGATTTCTGCATGGAAATGTATAAGAAATTCCCTATGGACAGACCTCTGGAATCCATTTGTGCTATTTCAGCGCCTCACTGGAGCTGCAGTCCTGCACTTCTTTTCTCTTTGAAAGCTCCATCCTCTGCCCAAATTTCCTATGAAGCATCATAGGGGTGGGGGGGGATTTGCTCTAGGTGAGTGACACCATGCAGGAAATTCAAGGTCTTCTTGCATAGGTGTGCTGGTATCACAGCACCAAAGAATAGCTTATGTTGGAAGGGATCTTAAAGACCACTGAGCTCCCATCCTCTGCCATGGTGCCCCCACCAGATCATGCTGCTCAAAGCCCCATCCAACCTGGGCTTGAGCACATCCAGGGATGGGGCATCTGCAGCTCTCTGGGCAGTACCTGAACGTAATGCTGATAGGAAAGTACTGTAGGAAGCCTGGACATGGAGCTGCATGACATCATTGGAGATGCTGCTCTTCAGTCTCAGCTGAATGGGTTTCATTTGTCTAAAGAAATGTGAGCTCCCTGCAGTCGTAAGTGTTTCCAGGAGCAGAGTTTGTCCCCAGGCCCGCCGTTGCCCCCCCCACCTGCTCACAGAGCATCTGCTCACCTCCAGTTTGGAGAGGGGCTCCCACTGGAAGAATTTCTGCACCCAGAGCTCAAAGTTGAGGCCAAAGCAATTGAAGACAGACCAGATGAAAACAATCTCACAGGGTCCCAACCACAGAGTGGTGACAGCAAACGTGGCAGTGGTGGCCATGAGCTCCTTTATGACGTTGTCGTGGTTCTCTCCAATGTGGTCGTACACATACCTAATGGTCAATGAAAGTGATTAGTGCTCCCCATAGTCAAGGAAAATCCCTTCTTCCACATTCGCCCAAGACATGCTTCTCACAAACATGTCAATCTGGAGTGCATGATGAAAGAGAAGACCCCAAAATAGACAAGAGGTGGTTGAGTAGGCACTTACTTGCACAGCCAGTCATTGATCCCTCTGTCAAAATGCCTACAATACAAATGGCAAAGAGCACATTAGAACACGTGGGCTAATGACACCTTTCCAACCATAGAGGGTGCCTGGTCCCCCAACAAGGTTTACTTTGAACCTCATTCACAGTAGCTCTCCATGCTCTTTCCTAGAATAAGTCCTGCTACTGTGTGATCCCACTAGCCTCCCTCCTTACCATTGTTCCCTGCCCAGGAATATTTCCTTGGGCTATGGCCAAGTCTAGTCTATAGTTTCAGTACAGCCAACCTATTGGCCAGCTGCTCAGAAGCACAGCTCAGACCTCCTCATCTCCATGCATATTATTTTTAGGGTCAAACATGCTGCCTTCCATCAGCAACATACTCACGTTTCTGCAAAGACGTAGAGCATGGTGATGCATTTTGGGGGCTGGGGTGGGTCCAAGTGGTCCAGTCTGGCAATGGTGTTGATGACCCCAAACATGACAGCAGCTTTGACCCAGTCGTACACCAAATTGGAGTAGGCCAAGCCGGCTGGAGCAAAAACAGGAGTCAAAAGGACAAAGAGGATTTTATTCTGAGGGTCACAGTGTCACCTGAGCACCCAGTCACACCTCATCTCCCACTGTGGATGAGGCAGACCTGGCTGATGTGGTCAGCCTGCACAGCTCCATCTGGAGTAACATAACACATATGCTTGATCAGGCCTTCTGGTCTCTCAGGACACCCTAAATCAATGTTGGAGCCATCATAACTGCATTAGGATTTCCTTTTGGCCTCCAGATGCCATTCCATATGACAAGGGGCTGCTCTAGGCTAGTGTGGGTGTCACATACCCTGTGGCATCTTAAATTCTGCCATTGGACATTCACTTGGGAGACTGAAGTCTTCTATCCAGCTGCCAGCTGAATGCCAGTGTGCTACCACTACTCATCCTGGAAGCTTGGTTTCTAGAAGACCTTGGTTCAGACCTGCCCACAGCATAGCCAAATTTAAATAGAGATCAGGTTTCCTCAGACCTTGTCTCCCTTTCAGTCCATAGAATAGGAATGACAGGGAGCTCAGTGGGAAGAAAGACTCTACTCAAATATGTCCAACATAGGTGCTGCTGAGGCTTCCCAATGGGGTAGGATGGGGGTCTGAATCTCTCACCACTGCCTTGAAGCTAAGCACAAAGGTGAGCACGTCCCCAAGACCACTCACCCAAGGCCCAGTCTGAGAGGCGGTTCACGAACTTCAGGTCGGAGGGGAGGGTGAGGATGTAGAAGAAGTGGAAGAAGATGTCCACAGCAATGATGGCCCCCACATGGAGGAGGGCATGGACCCGAATGTTCCTCATCTCATCATCTTTGCGATGCAGATCTCGGGTGCTCACCTGCCAGGATGGCAAAGCAGGAAGGGCTGAGCTGGGGGGCAAGGTGGGAAGCAAGACTGGAGAAATATTCAGGGTCCAAACAGGGACTCAACTTAGGAATTAAGGGACTCCTTTAGGAATCACACCACGACATACACTGTCCAAATTCCCATTGCTTAAGGAAGACCCAAGAAGAGGAAATGTCCTCAATGGGGTGAACACCATAACAACCAATGAGACGGAGTTTAGGATCTCTCCTTGGGGACATTCTCAAGAAATCAATTTAGCTTAAGGCTGATCTTTGCATAGGTCACTAAGTGTCAGTGTTAGATGGCCTTTTTTGCAGTGGAGATCTTCTAGCACTAAGGCATAAGACTTTACTCAACTTTCTTACACAGTGGCTGCAGGTTTGCTGTTCACAAGGAGCTGTTGAGGCAGAGCTCAATACAGGATACAGTGAGGCTTTATTTCAGGCACCTGAGACAGCTTCATTGCTTTTTGTGACTGTAAAGCAGCCTCCTTCGCTTTGTCATCAGCTGCTCTACTTCCCCATGCTCCTAAAGAATCTCCTTTTTGATGTCCCCTTGTATGTGCTACAGCAATTTCTTTGGGTAGTTTTTCCCAAAACCTGCCTAATCAGTTCTTCATGGGCCTATTTAATGTATCAGGTTCTTCCTCTGATAGTTTGAGATACCATTTCCTTGTCTTCTTGCCATTTCCTTGTCTTCCTGCCATTTCCTTGTCTTCCTTGCCATTTCCTTGTCTTCCTTGCCTACGCTTCTAGCTGTAATCTACAATATCCAATTAAACCCAAACATTTTCACAACTTCCTTGTTCTGGGCTCATAGCCATCCCATCTACAGGATGCCACAACTTGTAAGAACAGGCATCCACGTGCTGGCAGCAGGGCTGGTCCCAGCCAGGAGCCCTGCCCAGGACAGGTGGGCATTTGGGCTGGGCTCATCTGGGAGGAGGAGGAGGATCAGGAGGATGGTTGATGAGCCCTGGAGCTTCTGCTGTAGATATCTGTTGTAAGGGAGAGGGGCAGATGCACAAGGGGCATTTGGGAGCTCTCAGTGGGGCTTTCCTCTCTGCAGCACCCTGTGAGGACACGGCCTCTGGGAGCTGCCATTTCTCTGGATGTTGTAATACAGAAATCATCAGAGCGAGCAGTTGGGATTACACTAGGCAGACTGATGGCCTCGCTTCCCTGCATCGCTGTAAGAATTGCTGCTGTATTTAAAATCCTCTTATGTTTATGACTTTCCCTTTATTCCCAGTGGGAGGTGGGAGTTCTCTCAAAGCAATCTGCACGCTGCCGCACCAGCCCTGCCGTCAGAACCAGATGATTCCTGAGAATTAAAGCCTCTGCCAGATTTTAGCCTGTCTGTTGTATGCCAAGCACTTTAAGGACACAAAGAGGCTGCTGAGACGGAGAAGAAAGCAGGAGAGGACATGGGGATCAGGTCTCTGTCCCCAACACTTCCAGCCCCCACAGAAGTGAGCTTGTTTCCCTCCTGTCAGTAAGAGAGACAGCCTGAGAAGGATTGGCCAAGCCGTGGTTGAATAGTAGGAAAAACTTCTTCTTTGAAAGAGTGGCAATGCAGTGGCACAGCTGCCCAGGGAGGTGGTGGGGTCAACATTGCTGAAGGTGTTGAAGAACCGTGGAGATGTGGCACTGAGGGATGTGATCAGTGGGCTGGGGTTGGACTTTGGGATATCAGGGGTGTTTTCCAACCTGAATGATACTGTGATTCCACGGAGTCCCACTACCCATGGGGGATGCAGAGTGAAAGGGCCCCTCCAGGACACAGCACCATTAGGAGCCAAGGAGATCCATCCCCTAACGAGGCCATACATCCCATCTGGAGAAAGGACTCAATCTATCCGCCTTTATAATTACTACTGGGTAATTAGGAACTAGCTCTACAATTAGCCGCAGGGCAAGCAGTGCAGGGTGGCACCTCGCCAGGAGGTGGCAGTGGTGTCCAGGCCAAGGCAGGTCCCCGGTCTGTGGGGTGGGAAAGGGGCTGGACTCTCTCACCGTGCCTTTGGGGACAGGGTTTTACGCAGCAGAGGAGGGGATTGCTCATTAGGTGGCTACAGACACCCCTATCTGGGATTATGTGGAAGGAGCAGGAAACAAAGACCCACTCACATCATCTGTATGGTGATGGCAGCTCGTGTCTTGCAGGCACCACAAGTCCAGTGTTCTGATTTATTTACACCTGAGAGCATCATTAGAAGAAACACAGAAACACAGCCTGGGCTGTGTTCTCTTCCGAATTCATGAAGGAATGTCTGAAATGTTCTTGCATCCAGATGTCAGAGCCCCAAAATTATTAGAAGTATTCATTCTCTGAAAGGAAGCAGCGGCGTGGACAGTAATCATTAGCTGGGCTTCCTGGCACATCAGCAAGCCATACCAGCTTACTTGGGTAAGACTTGGGACCAAGGCTGGTCACTGGGGTCGAAGGATCCCAGGACTGGAAAAGCAGTTGCTCGATCTTTGAATGTGAAAGAACCCAGATTCTGCTGTTTGGAGTCTGCCCTTCACAAAGCCCCCTTGGTTGTGTGCAGTATATGAGATGTCCAAGTTTGGTCATCTGGATCAGAGGAAGCATCAGGACAGAGGCTGCCAAAACACCGCAGCACAAGTGCCCAACAAGCAAGGGAACGAGATGAGCCCTCCTGCCCTCAATTCCAACATGGCACATTCACCATGACAGTGTCATCCTTTCTGTGTTGGTGAGGAGAAATGGCCAAAAACCCAAAAGAGAAGATGAAAAACCCATCAGTTTTCGCCCCTCACCAAAACACACAGCTCCGTTGTGCAGCCTGGTCTGTGTCCATGGCCTACATGACCTCTACGACTGCTTATGCCTTCGCTGTGGCCAACAGTGGGGATTTGTAGACCTTCAGTTCACACAGATCAACTCGAGAGGCCATAGGGACGCTCACCTGGGTGTGAAACTGGTCAAACGTCATGACAGGCCCGAAGAAGAAGAAGGGAAGGTAGAAGTTGTACTTGAGGAGGTCGAAGATGGAGAAAATGCCTTCCTTCCTCTCGGAGCTCTCGAGCGCGAAGCTCATGCAGCGCATGATGGTGAAGCCACTTCCTCCATAGAAAAGGACATCTTGAAGATCAAAAGCTCCTGTTACAAACCCGCTCTGGGTGAGAAATGGACAGTTACCACCAGGCACGCGGCATCACTTCAGTTCTCCCTCATCTTGCAGAAAACATCCACTCTTGGGGCAGTTGGCAAAGCCCCTAATTACGCTCCGGCAATTATCCCTGCAGCTAATGAGCATTGCTGTTGAAGGGTCAAGCCAGGGCTCCATTTTCATTCTGGTTCCTACATCCCAGAGGAGCGGGAGGTCCTCTTAGCCAACACAGCCCACAGTCACTTGGTGAAGATGTGTTTGTGATCTGGGATGGGAATGTCACTTTGTCCCGGGGCAGAGGGACAAAGCCTCCTCCTCCCCAGAGGGAGGAGGGAAGCGGTGGAAGCCCAGTGGAGAGGCAGGGGCACATTTCAGGAAGTGATGATAGGCAGGGATTGGCAGTACTGCCCTTCAGAGGGACTGCACGGCTTTATAAGGTTCTCCCTGGGCTTCTCCCCACCCACCAGTGAGAGAAAGCCTTTAACTGTACAGGTAGGCACCCATCCCAGTGCTGCATGGCAGGTGGGGAAACTGAGGCATGGGGGAAGAAAATTCCTTGCTTGGTGTCATCTGACAAACTGCTGTCTAAGCAGCAAGATGGAAACCACAAGTATGTGACACAGCCCCCAGGGGACTGCTCCTGAGCTCAGTGCCACAATGCTGCCCTGCTCTCAAACCCTAAGGAGCTGCCACAGGTCCAGGAAAAGGAGTCGGGGTTTGGGGACACTCAAGGAAGTAAAACCCAAGGAGAGGGATGGGAGGCAGAGGGGAGGCTCAGGATGGCACCTACCTGCCAGGAGCTGAAGGGCTCCAGCTTGATGGAGGCGAGGCAGCAGAGCCCAGCCACATAGCAGAGCCACTTCTGCTTGGCCAGCGCCACGGAGTAGAGGATGAGGCAGTGGGAAAGGATGATCATCAGGTAGGTGAGCCCCATGCTGCCCAGCACAGCCAGCATCCCATAGAGCATGTATACCACGGCCCGGTGCTGCGAGGGGAAACCATCAGAAGGGTGGCAGCCCTCAGCCCTCCCTCCTCCAAACTGCCCTGCAGCGTCCCATCCATGCCCGCCCAATGGATGCCAGGTAAACCCACTGCTTTTAACCCAGCCCTGACTCACCTGTGGCACTGTCATGGAGCACACCTTGGCAAAGAGGACGTGTCCTGAGAGGGTGAAGATGATGACGTTCCTGAAGGAGGTGAACCACATCATCCACTCGAAGTCGGCTACGTCCTGTGGGAGCAGCAGGCTGCTTAATGGTCCCCAGCCTCTATGTCCCCACCCCACTGCCCATTCCAAGAGGAAAGCACATGCATTTGAGAGCCCTTTCTTCCCTATTTCCACCCAAGGGCTGACAAGAACTTTAGCTTTGTCATAATGCCTGGGAAGAGACAAATCCAAATCAGAGCATCCTCCGTGCTGCAGGGCTACCATTTCCCTGACAACATCCACTCCTTTCTTAAGGGACAAAATACACGAGGACTTTTCAAAAGTGTCCATAGCAGAACAAGAGCTCTGCTTCCTCCTCTTACCATTTTCCTGCCAAAGTAGTGCCAGCCTGGCTTGATGCCATCCCGAAAGGCTTTTCTGTTCATGCTGTCTGCAGAAGAACAAGAGTTATCATAGAATCATAGAATGGCCTGGGTTGAAAAGGCCTTAATGATCATCCACTTTCAACCCCCTTGCCACAGGTAGGGTCACCAACCACTAGAACAGGCTGCAAATTTCTGGGGAGAAGGGTTCAGGCTGGATAACAGGAACAATTAATTCCTGTAGGAGTGGTGCTGCAGTGGCACAGGCTGCCCAGGGGTGTGATGGTGTCACTGCACCTGGAGGTGTGGGGATGTGGCGCTGAGGGCCATAACAGGCATGGTGGGGTGAGGTGGGATTGGGAATCTCAGTGATCTTTCCAACCATAGTGATTTTACAATAAAAGCAAAGAGGGAGCTATGTTTTGGCAAGGCAAGGAACCTTCCTCACCACGAGGATGAGTCATGGGGGCCCAAACACCCTCAGCCCCATCCTGAAAGTTCCCATTTCTAATGGAAAACTGGGAGTCAGGAATGTCAACCATTCCTGCATGAGTTCCCACTTGGAGGGGTGCATTTTTCAGGTGTTTCTTTCTACTTCTAGGCAAAAGAACCATTGGAAAGTGATACTGTGTGATGCTGGTGGCATGCTCAGGGCAATGGCTGGAGAGCCATAGGAATGGGGCCATGTGGGCAACAAGGCTGAAAGCAGTGGGTATTAAATCCCTTTGGATCCACTCTAAAGGACTCCCAAGTTACTATCCCCAAACAAATTAAAGCTATGATAAGGAAGGAGAGGAGGGACACAATGAGGGACATTTACCTCTGGATGCCTCAAAGATACCACTGCCACTGTACAGCACGGCACAGGTCACAACGAGAGCATAGAAGCCCAGCTCATAGCTGGGCAGCATGGTCTTAACCCCCATAGCTGTGGGTTACTGCTGGGTGTAGGGGATCCAGACCTGGGAAAGGGGAGGGAATAAAACCCGAGGTAAAAGCTCAGCCACCCCACAGATGCCTTAAGTTACTGCTGGTCCTCAGTCGCCCTGCTTGGTGGGCTCCTGCGTAGGCTGGTAGAAGAGGAGCAAGCAGCATTAGCTGAATGCTGGGGGAGCCCCAAACCCACCCAGGATACAGGATTTGGGCTCACACCCATCCCAAGATTAGGATGGGGTTCTTCCTGCATCACCCCTCACTTCTTGATGGGATGCAGGTCAAGCCCAAAGGTGCTGAAGGGGATGCAGAGGAATTTCCCCCCTTCCCCACCCACTGCCTGCTTACTGCAGGTGCTTTGCTTTGCCCTGGGCTCTCAGCATGTACCTGTGTGCTGGGGGTGTTCCCAAAGCCCTGGGCTAATTACTGCTGCCAATACTAATTAACCCCGGCACTGCACCACCTTCCCATCCCAATCTCCCATTGCCTCCGCGGGTCGTCAGCTGCCCAAATCCTTTTGGGGCTTGGGGGGGAGGAGGAGCAGCAGCAGCAGCAGCAGCAGAGCTGGGGTCGGGTGAGGGTCCTGCCCTGTCAGCTCGGTGCCACCTCACCCCGTGGTGGCAGTGCCCTACTGCCCTGCCAGCATCCCCCGATCAGCAGAGCTCCGCGTTCAGACGGCAATTAAAAGCGGACCCACATCTGCAGCACAAAGCAGCGGGGTGGATTTGGGGTCAGCGGGCATTGCGGAGCCTGGGAGGGGGGGGAGCATGCTGCCATCGCTCTGCAGTCCCTGTGCGGCGGGAGGGCACCGGGGGATGCGGCTTTAAAGAGCTTTTATCCTTTTCCACGTTTCTCAAGGCTTTTATTTGCTTGGTTATTTATTCGCATTAAAGCGGGGGGGGGGGGGGGGGGGGCAAAATTAGTTTTAGCTGCCAAGCTCAGCATTTCCCCTTCAGGGTTTGTCCCCCCCCCCTCCCCTCCGAGACCCACATCATCCTCACCCCCTCCCCACCAAGGGCACCCCCCCCCAGGCTACTATTCCTCCTCCCCCTTCCCTCCCCCCCCCAAGCCCCATTTCTCTCCCCATTACTGACCTTAAGCCCTTGGGGGTGCCAGCGTCCTGCAATGCAACCTAAGGGCTTGGGGGACAGGAGGGGGAGAAAAGTGGGGGACAAAAAAACAACCTTAAGGCAGAGCTCTGGGGGGCTGCTGGCCTTCCCTAGGGCATCTCTCAGCCCAGCAGGGCAGATCTGGGGGCTCTGTCCCCCCCAGAGTGCCTGCAGAGGAAGTTTGGCCAGGAGTGGAGCACAGCAACGGGAGGTATTTTTATTTTAGAGCAGCGCTGCAGAGGGGCTGGTTCAGGAGCTGTCTGTCACTGCAGCTGCTGGAAAGGACCTGAGCTGGCTGCCAAAGCCAACCCGGGCCAGGTCTGGGGCTGTGCTTCCAGCCTGCAAGGCTGACCTCAGTGCACAGGTGGGGAAACTGAGGCACGCTGTGTGTGGCTGAAAGAAGGGGACTGGCTGCGGATATGGGCAGAGTGATTTTGGGGTTGGCCAAGAATGAGTCAACGCAGCATCTGGTATCTCTGTGTGCCCAGCTCTCTCTGCCCATTCCCTACGAGGTTTGGTTGAAGATCCTGGTGGGGTTGACCTCCATGAGCTGCCCTTGGGGCTGGGGGAGCGAACAAAGGCAGGTGTGATCAACACCCCACAGGCTGGCTGCGTTGGGGTGAAATGCAGCACGTTCTGGGCTCCAGAGAGAGGAACCACCCCAGGAGCTCTGTGCCAAGGGGCTCCCCCTGGCCTGGGGCTGGATGAGGGCAAGTCAGAGCCCACTGCTCAATGGTGTAATAATGAAAACCACCAAAGCCTTCATCCTTCTGCCACAGCTCCGTCCCTACCCAGAGGAACTTGGCCCCTCACACCCTGTTATAATTGACCAGGTGCTCAGAGAAGAAGCAATTAAGAGCTCGGTGTTGATAAGCAACGAACACAATTTACCATGCTCCATGTGACCGTGATGAGCCTCCGCTCACTGACAGCAGTGTGGTTGATGTCCGGAATACATCAGGGTGCCTCAGAGAAAGGAAAGCTGTGTCTGCCCCTAAATCTTCTTCCTTGACTGTGCTCCACATTGGGTATCCTCAGCACGTTCACTGCCTGAGAAAAGAGGAAAGCAGGTCCCTTTATTTTTATTTTATTATTTTATTTGATTATTTCATTATTTATCTTGCCTTCCCTTTTATCTAATTTTATGTTTCGTTTTTACCCTGGGTAATTTGTGAGCTTCCTGGATGGAAAGTGCAGCAGAGGTGCAGCAGTTATTTCACAAGGCTCTGGGAACCGTGATGATAAAAATCATTTAGCTTTAATTTATAGATATTATAAAAAAATTAGAAAAAAAAACCCTCACTCTCTATTTCTAACATAGAAAGATTTATTTTTAATGTGACCAGCCTGCCTTCCTCAGCACAGGGGACACCTGTATGTTTTATTGCCCCAGTACTGCAGCTTTACTAAGGGCTGTCTATGGCCTCGAGCTGATTTAATGACAGCATCTTCAAACATCTGTCGGGTTGCTGGAAGATGTGGTACATGAGCAGAGGGCACTCCTCTCTTTCGTGTGCAGGGAGGTGAGTGGGAAGGTGGTGGGGCTCAATGGAAAGCCTTACCCCCTCCCAATAGGGCACAGCACCAACGTGAGATGGGGACAGCTTCCTCCTGGCCACTTCCACCTGCTTCGTCTTGCTGCCTCCCTGCTGCTGGAGCAGCTCTCTGTGAGGTGAAATGGAAGGAGAGAGGATTGTAATAAACAACATGTGTTGCTTCATACTGCCTCAAGTTCCCCCACCAAATCTGCCCACGTACATGTGCAGCTGGGAGCTTGTCAACTAGGACCTCAGCAGGCACCTCCCTGGCTAGCAGAAGAGCATGGGAGAAGGAAATGTGGGGAAATACATCCATCCATCTAAATATCAATCCATCCAAACTTCCATCCATTCAAACTTCCATCCACCCACCCACACATCTACTCATCCATCCGTCCGTCTGTCTGTCCATCCAACCTTTCAGCCTTCCATCCCAGGTCACCCATGACATATTTCAGTCCCCCAGAACAGTCCTGCCTTCTCCCCCTGGCCCCCAGTGATCCCACCAGAGCCTCACACTCCCCCCAGGATCTCCTGCTGCCCTGGGAAGGGCTCTAAAGAAAGCTCCCAGCATTTGGCAAGAGCAACACCCCGCATCAGTTGAAGCCTGCTGCCATTAGCCCTTCTTGTCAAGATCCCCTTTCCTTCCTGAAGAAGTACAGATAACTATTCTTGCTGACAAACGAACTGCTCTAAAACCCAAAGCTTCATCCTGTGCCAGCAGATGGGGTTTGGAGCCTTTGCTCTGTAAGAGGAGATGCGTGGGGATTGAGGTGGCATTTGTTGAGTGAGGCTGCCCTGTCCTGTGGGACCAGCCAGCTCTGAGCAGAGCTCGGAGGGGAGAGGATGAGTGAGAAACCCAACACCCCTCTTGGCTCAGCGGTGGCTTAATTTAGAGCACAGGGGCTCTACTGTGGGCTTTTTCCATTTAAAGCTCATTCATATGTCATGCAAGGGGTAATGGCCCCAGTGCTTGCAGGGCAGCAGCAGCTGCTGGCTGCGGGCAAAGCAGTTTTCCTTTGTCCCTTTCTCCCTGCTTCCCCCCACAAAGGAGTTAAATGCATCTCCTCCTCACATCTCCCTGCTCTGCAGCCTTTCCAACGAGGCATTTGCTGCCAAGCTCCCAAAAACCAAAGTGACCAAGTGCTCTGGAAAGGCAACCGTCTCCCAAACGCAAAACCCCCATGGGTTCGATGCTTGGGGAGGGCACACACCACCCGCAGCCCAAATCCACGGCTCTAAATTGGAGCAGTTACAGTGGGATCAGCTTTGACCTGCTGGCTGATCCTCTGTCGCTTGGCTCAGCAGAGCCCGAGGCACGGAGAGCTTGCGCGTGTCGATACCATCTATATTTAACTGTGCTAATGCAACTTAATTCACGTTATGGCCAGCTGGGGCAGCGGGCTGCGCTCTTGCAATGCTTGCTGTCTGTAGGTAAGGCTGCTTGTAACAGGCCGAGAGGAAAAGGCTGACAATTAATCGAAGGTCAACAGGATTTATTCCCAGTGGCTCAGCTGTACTTTTCAAATGGGATGCATCCATCAGGCACTTTCTGGCTGCTTAGTGGAAGCGCTCTGCTGAGACAACCTTTGGTCTTTGGACTTGTGTTCATAGCACACGGTGGCTAAAAGCTGCCTGAAATCCAAGGAGGAGTGTTCACAGCCTCAAATACCTACAGTAGAATTCACTTTAGGGCTGTTCTTCACAGCTTAACCACCGCCACCAGCCTGCATCAGCAGCACAGAGCGTCGTCATCGCCATCAAAACTGCAAAGAGAGACTGAAAAAACTCAGAGCTTCTCAAAAAGTGGCCTGTGATACAACTGTGCTGTGTGAAGGCTGTGCCAGTGAGGAAAAGCTGGGTGTTCACACTGCTTTTATCTGGCAGAGAGAGGCACAGTGATGGCTGGCTGCAAAGTGAAGCCAGTAAGATTCCAATGAGAGTTAACACACGAGATTTTAACAGGCTGGTTGTTGATCTGGTAGGAGAAACTTCCAAGGAAAGCAGGCAATCCAGGAGGTTTCAGATCAAGCCCAGCTGCATCCCTACAAGAAATGTAGTTCAAACAGCACATCAAAATGGCTGGGGAGATTCTCTGGCTGAGGACCTGCAGCATGGGATTCTGCAGTGAGACCAGTGTTTGCAGTGGTTTTGGTCTTCAAAGATCTCACTGAGTTTCTTAAATTTAATGACAAAACTATGTGAACTGTGCCTCTTCCACACCTTGAGAAAATGGGAATCAGCTGCTACAAGGGTCAGTACGGGCAAAAGTCAAAGGCAGGTCACTCTGTTGGTAGTACAGAGGGAATTTATTTCAAAACTAAGGTGAAAACTGAGAAGGTCTGCAGAATTTGGCCAGAGTTCAGATCCCCAGTACTCTGTGATGGGAGACAGATTACACATTGCACATTCACTATGACTTATTTCTTCCCCCTTCTTCAAGGCATCTTCTGGTTGTGTGCATCAGAAAAAAAAGGGAGAAAAAGGCTTCTGTGCAACCCCAAACAAGCATATGCTTAAAGAAACAAGTGTTGCAACACTTAAGAGGTTTCTACCATATGCTATCAAGCCATATGCGTTCTGTAACATCTAGCACTCCCATTTTCTCATCTGAGTTTCATCGGTTGATTCATTGCCACCTCAGGAAGGATTTTGCTAGAGAGCATTATGAGGACAGGAGACAAATACCAACCACTCATTGGAAAGGACAGCAGTTTTCCTCTTATGTACTTACGGGAAAATATTATTGATTCACACTTCTGTGTAAGCAAAACCAGAATCTCCAGCTGCAAGCTGGCAGCCTGAGCTTAGCAGCTTCTGCATAGCAAAACCTCCACGGCTCAGGCCACGCTGTCGGGTGATCTCCCTACTGCAGGCTCTGAAAATATCTATAGGAGGTAGGCTGAATTATTCCCTTTGGTCTGCACTGCATTATGCATCATCAGGATGGAGCTGAACAGAAAGGAAGTGCTTGCAGCTCACTTGGACAAAACTTTGTCAAACGCTCAATGCAGGATTTACAACTCCTCCAGCTGACAGGAGCGTACTGTGGGTTGCAAGATGCCTTTCCTCTCGTGCTTCTGGCAGGGTGAGCAGGAGGAATCTGACAATAAGCAGTTTAGGCCCCACTTTTTGGAGAAAGACCCCTTTGCTCATGCTGGGTAGAGAGCAGTCATTTGCCCATCCACAAATCCACTTTGGGATGGTGATGGCTGGGGTTAAAGTCTGACAAACTTCACGCTCACAAAAAGAGGCTGACAAAGCAAAGCAGAAAGAGAAGAGTTTTCAAAAGACTTTCATCTGAGAAACAAGGCAGAACTATTCAAAAATGACTAGCTCTCTATTTGCTTGTAATCCCCAAGGCTAGCTCTCTGCTGGCAGGCTGCATGCTAATGTCTTATTAGCTTGCATTTGGTGCTCTCATCCTGCTGCAAGAGAAAAGGACAGAGACGTAAGAGTTTTCAGCGCTTTCAAAAGTCCCTCCTCTGCTGTAATAAAGCTGCCTGCTTCCACCAGCACTTCTTTCTAATGAGAACAAGACCTGCCTGACGGATGGCTGCAGAGAAATTGGGGAATTCAGAACCCAGATGGCCAGTTTCATATGGGATGAGCTATTACAGGGAGCTGCATTTAAGGTAAGTCTTACTGATCAGAGGAGCACTCCACAAAGATTTCCTTTCCCGTGGAAAGTCTACTGAGTTTCAGAAACCTTCTCTGCCATTATGTTCAAGCAAAGAAAGAAGCTGGGATGGTCAATAGAGAGCCTACAGAGTGCACTTGCTGATATTCTCAGGCTAGGCTAACCCACTCCCTCAGCACTAAAGTACTACAGACAGCCTTAGGCAGACCGGTGTCAGTGTGCTGATAACAACAGAACTTGGTTTGCTCCTGGCAGAGCTTTGGAAGGGGGCTGACATAACTGTTGTAAGGCAAATTCCTTCATGTGCTGATAAAGGCAGCAGTGTAAAGAATATCGAGCCCTCTCTTAAATGAAACCAGGGAGGCTTTGCCCAAAATCACACTGCAGAATTGCAGCTCTCTAAACTGCACCAAACTCTGGCAGGTGCAGCCTGGGAGCCACCTGCTTGCTAACTTTTACAGCCTGAATTTGCCAACATGCAAAATCTTCTGTCTTTCTGTATTCCATCTCCATCTCTCCTTCTCTCCCACAAAAGCTGAAGACATGACATGCAAAACTACACTTCCAGTGCATTTCAATCCATGGGCACAACTCCTGGCCTCTCTCCTTTCTCTGCAGTTCAGAGGGCTCTGATTATCTTGCTTAACTCTTCTCTTGTTTCTGCTGCCGAATGGCCTGTAGAAAGATATCCTTCACTTGGTCCATTGTGTCTTGGTACAGCTTAAAGTCTTCCTCTTTCTTTCTCACAGTAGTCTCCAAAGCAGCCTTCAGAGCTTCATTCTCATCCAGCTGGATCACAAGCCTGTGAGGAAACAAAAGGAAACTTTCATGTGAGCTTTGGAGCTTCAAAACAAATTAGAACAGTGCTTCAGCTCCAGGGAAGCTGGAACACATGCTCTCTGGTCATTTTGTAACAGGCATGAGAAAGAGCAGACCTATAAACACTTGCTCCTTTTCTCGTAGAGACAGAAAAAGGTATCAGAAGACAAAGATTCTTCTCAGATGTTTTGTTAAAGATCATAATTATTTTTTTTTCCACCAATAAGCTTGCAATCAATAGCTAAGAAAAGGAAAAAATAAAGGTGTCTCTTTTGAAGTGCTTCATGTTGCTTTACATTTCTGGGTATCTGTGTCATTTTTAGGCAGCTGGTATAAGAATGATACAGGAAAACTCCACGCAGAGGATCTGTGATTTGTACAGTTTGCTGGTTTTCCTTCTGAGGAGCTGGTCCAGGTAAAATCACTGCTAGGAGGACAGCCATGAATGGGAACTATTACTGAATAGCAGTACTGAATGGCAGTAATGCAGCATAGAGGAAGGGAAACCATACCTTGTGCTGAGCTCCTCTATCTGTGACTCCAGAGGCAGCTTGGACAGCTGGGCTGCAGAGAGCTCCTTCCTATCACTCATGTTCAAGGACAGCCTTGACTGACCAGCAGACTGACCTGGAAATTTCATCACAAAATGCAGTATTAGTAAAACAAGCAACACAAATAATCTTTTCCACCACGTGAGACTTCAACTGAATCTCAGGATACAGTGAATAAACACAGTTGTATGTATACCCAAGAAGACAGTGTAAATATATAGGACAGAGTTTTATTTTAATCTCCTTCCAGCAAAATGAAAGCATGATGAATATGCATTTTGGGGCTAAATGTGTGTTTATCTATCTAAACAGGAAAAAGAATCCAAAATATTCAGGCGCCCGAAACAACAGGTGACAGTGTAGAAACAAACAAAAAGTATGATTTTAATGTCTACCATTGTATTTCACTTAAACTAATGACAGCTGTTGCTTACTGAAGGCCAGTGATGTGGCACTCATTAAGACAGCTTTTTGAAAGTAATTGGTGATCCTCAGCATAAACATAATCTAGATTAAACTCAGTAAAGTAATTAAACATGTATTTCAAATTAAGATTGTAAATGGAGAATGCTTTCCAAAATAAGGTCCTCTCAGAACAGGGAGTGTTGTTCCTGTGATTTTAAATGGACCCAAAATCTTATTTCAGGGTTGTCTAGGAAGGGTTATGTGAAAATATACCTCAAATTTACCACTGGGAGTGGAGAATCAAACTGGGAGTGACCAAGGAATCCCTACAGCAGGAGGTTCGGAGAAGACAAGCAAGGTCAGTGTGCTCACAAAGCTCAGAAAATAATGCAGGAAGCAGCCATAACTACTGGAAGAGAAGCTGGACTTAATCTCAAGGCAATGAACTTTTCTCAACACCAGAGGGTGTCCATCTTTGTAGATAAACAGCTGTGTCAGTTGAGTAAACGTAAATGGCTTTCCCTAAAATAATCCACAGAATGCGCTGCCTTTCTGAACCAGCCAGAGCAATAAGGGGGAAATGCATGCGTGGCTCAGTCCAAAACAATGTAACAACCAACCAAACTGACCCCTGAAGAGAAGAACAGGCTTCAGGAAGCTTCAAGCCATGTATTCTTCTTGGTAGCTGAGGACATCATGATGCTTTGACTTGTAATGTGAACCATGTTTGATTCCACTGCATCTCGCAATGGCTTGTGTTGTGATTTCAGCATATTGTTGTATCACTCTTCTACATTAAAATCCCTTGTAATGCAAATACCTTCAAATAAGTACATTTAGTATTAAAACATTGAATCCTTCTCATATGGAATACCTAAAAGAACGTGGTCGGGGAACACTCTGAGTACGAAACCTATGAGGAGAGAGGTCATACTTTATAACCATAAAATGGTTCAGAACTTGATGTTGTGTTTCACAGGACTGAGGAAAACCTGCTTTTAATCTCCTCTGGGATTATTCTTTGCTAATTAGAAATTTGGATAAGACAGAAAAAAAAACCCTAAACCATCATTAATTTTAAAACATGACTGAGTTGTTTCTAACTACTCAGCATCCCTCAAAATGAGGAGACTAGCAACGTTAGATTAGTAATTAGATCAGCTCACTCCAATTTTGCATTTTCAAAAAGAAAACATTATGTTAATTAGTGGGTTCTCTAGTCTATTTTATGCTCAAGTTTTCATTCCTTATTTCCTCAATTATCTGGCATGAAAGAATTTATATAACCTACATAGTTTGCTGAAGAGCTATATTACAGCCTTGTAGGCTTGTTTCTTGTATAAACTCCAGAGAATTTTGGCACACCACAAAGGGCAGAGCTCTCTTCAAACAGCTGTGGTGAAAGACTGTTACCTCCTCATCTCATGGACTTACAGATTTCTTCTTACCAATCTTACTGCCAATCTTTTTCTACATTTGTTTCTAGTCCTTAGGCAGACGTGGCTAATGAACAAAATATTTAGTAAGAAGAGATCTGTCAAGCTGGTAAGAAAAGCCTGCCTCCTTCAGCTCTGAAATGCCAGCCTCTCAGAGGCGAGTTACCAAATTATATTGGCCAAAATGGCTCTGAACCTGAAGAGTTTATCACCATTTCAATTTGAGGGTGCAAGGGAAATTCAAGTTTGCCTCATGCAGGATAGCAGAATGCTTTACACAACCAGGCTGTATCAAAGTTTAAGCTCTAAATATCAGTTTCTCTTCTAGAAGACAACACCAAGATGCCACTATAAATTTAAGGCAATAGGTCAGAAGAGAAAGCCTGGATTGATGGCTTATTCCCAAACTCACCTGCCTACTGCCTGTCTCAACACACATTCTGATTTCTTCCTCAGAAAAAACCATCTGAGGGCTCCAACACCTCTTACATCCAATTCCTATTGGAATCACAACTGGTACCCTATGCTACTACTTCTGTGAGGCCCTGCAACACTCTTCTATCAGAATGATGTCCTGTATCCCAGAGCCCAAAGGCTGCAACAATTGGCTTCCAAGCCCTGTTCTGTCTGACACGGTGCTGGTCACTGAACTGCACCTTTCTGTTTTCTGGAGGGAGTCTCTCTATTGGGATCTAAGCTTTTCTGCATCACTTAATACAGAGTCAGTTAATACAGTTAAAACAGCTCTGCAAGTCAGAAGAAAAAGACATGAAAATAAGCCAGTGTTGGCTGGGGCTTTTGTTAAGGGCTCAGCAGTTCTGCTCCAAGGAACTGATCCATATTTTACAGAGGGAAGCAGGAAGTACTCATCTGGGACAAAGGTTCTTCTGAATCCTATTCCTGTGAATTCAATTCTCTCTCTACGCTGGATGAGTGAAAGGCAGTGCTTCATTTGAGGTCCTAAGCACTGTGTACACCTTACATCAGGGGCCTAGCTCCCCTGGATGAATTGAGACCACAGTGAACACCGTGTGATTTCTTGCATCATTGCACTGCTCCAAAGAGATTCTATTGCCAAACAGGGATATGACCAAGAGCACTGTAATGAGAGATGCAAATAAATACAACACAGCCATGGTAGCATTTCTTACCTTGCCTAACCCACACCAAAGGAGAAACAAGACATCAGATGGAAAGGGAGGTCACTGTTCATAAAGGTCATGGTGCTCAATGCAGATCAGCTGTAAGAAGCTGATCAGGTGGGATTAGTACACAAAGTAGTGCTGGATGCAGTCACTATAGAAAACCACACTATGCATCTACTGAGCTCTATGGCCAAGGATCACATGTTCCAGTGTGGGGCAGGCCAAGAGCACGTATCGACACTGCAGTGAAACTTGTGATCTCTCTAGTAACTGCAACTCAGTCTGATGCCATCCCAGTATTTGTTGAATTGAAATTCCTATTACTACTGTTGGTCTATGGGCATTTAAATCCTTTTTACTTTATGAAAATACATATAAAAATGGGAATTTCTGGAAAAGTTTCCTTTAGAATATGTGTCGTTTTATTGGTTTAGACACTTGACAGAATCAGAGTCCTTAAGCAATAAAAGAATCTGATCAGGGAAATAAAAATTTAACATCCGCCATGAATTCTCCTCCTTTAACTATGCTAGTAAGGCTTTCATATTTATAGCTGAAGATTAACATGTTCATGGGATAATAAATTACACCGGATCTAATTACTACATCACCAGCAATAGTTTTTCATAGATGCTGACAGGCCTTAAATTGGGATGCGTCCTTTAATTCTGTTCTTAACCTTCAGATGAATCTCCCAGGCAGAAGTACAAAGGGAACAGAGCAGTGGTCATGATGGGGACACAGCTCTTTCTGTAGACCACCAACCCTATGAAAACAAGATACTGCACAAGTCCTGGTCTCACTTAAATGTGTGGCAGAGTCCCCTTGAACAAAGAGCGGCGAGGATTTCATCTTTGGTATCAGTCCACTGTTCTGAGTTGGTCCAAAGCCCTGGGTGTAAGGTCAAGCATTTATGTAGGTTTGAGAGATGAGAGTCCAAATGTTGCTGCTGTCTGTTAACCAGTGATGTGAGATGGGGGACAAAGTTGTAGGTAAGAGCTCCACCTCACCTGTTTTGCTCCTCAGAGGAGGTTTCTGTGTACTTGTGAGCCTCCCTGGATCCATTTGTAGTTTTTCAAGCTGCTGCTCCAAAATGACACATCGCCGCCGCTCTTCCTGAAGTCTCTTCTCAGCTTCCAAGACTTTATCACTGCCTTCTTCTATCCTGATACAAAAAAAAAAAAAAAGGTGGTTCAAAGCTTAGTTATGCTGTGATAAAGAATCAGCCAGTCTTAGCACTGAATTTCGTGCTGCATAGCTCCCAACAGGGGGAATGGGAGAGTTTTCCATGCATCCAAACTCAGAAATTCCAATGCAGTTATTTCAGATGACATCCTTTCAATTTGAAAAACAGAATTAACTAATGAGTGTAATTATAAATAATAGGTTCATTAATAGAGGCTGCCTAGATCCCTCAACACCAGCCACTTGTGTGAATTTCCTACTCAGATGAGCAGGCAAACTGCAGAGAGCTTTTATTGCAGGGATAAAAAACTGCATTTTTTTTTAACACTGAGAAGGAAATTTGGAAGGAAAACAGTTTATGAAAACACTGCCTAGCATTTAGCTGTTCTGCATCAGTTATCTGCAAGCACAAAAAGAAGCTGGATGTTACTTTTAATAAACTTGGTCATTAGGTACCCTGTGGAAGGAAAAAAGTGGAAGAGAAGGCAATGGCTCACCCTGCAATACAGTAAGGAAGAGCAAACCACCTCTCTGTTCACCTCCCATAACATCTTAGCAAATTATCTAGATGGGCACTCACAGATGCAGTCAGTGGTGCTTCTCATGGGGGCAGAGTCTGACATCAAATGAAGAGGAATTGAAAGCTAGAGAGAATCCTGAATGGACTCAGTGTATTGGATGGTGCAGAATAAGAAAACTCCCTTGGCCCCATGGGTGGTAGTGGATTATTCCTTGAATCAAAAGATGTGATTAGCCTTGCTTCCCTCCCAACCAACATAACTAAACAAAACATTACAACTATAATAAAGTTATATCACTGCATTTAAAAATCTAGCTACAGGCAAGGCTCTGACCTCCTGTGGCAGTGAATTACTGGTGAAAAGCCATGTGAAGCTGTATTTCTCCTCGGTGGTTCTGAATTGATTAAACTATTGTTTGACCAGGTGTTCCCATAGCAGTTTTCTCCACAAACAATGGAGAAAAATGACAAGACTAGTTGAGTTTTATGAAATTTTCCACCAACATGAGCAGCAAACTGAAATCTTGCTCCAGCTTTTCCCCTCCCAAAGTAGGGCCCAATCCTACAGCCTGCTAACAACACAGGGTGTTCTGACAGTATATTCTGCTCTGCAGTAAACAGCACTGAAATACAGTCTGAAGTTCTAAAGCCTGCTGCAGAGAAATCCTACTTGTGTAACCATTCCCAGTGCTCTCCTCTTGGCTTAAGCATTGTATACATCCCTTGAGTTTGTTGACCTATACTCCAACAGAGGAAGGGGAGAGGAGGAATGCCTCCCTTTTTTACATATATTCCTGTTGAAATATAACTGGATGTTATATTATCCTGAGGTCATCCAAGAATTATTGCATACAATCTCACAAAATTTACTTTACCTGCAGGAGCCCGTGATAAATGTGTTATAACTGTGGAGCTGCTGAATCATCAGTCTATGGCACATTTTACTTATAACTGTGCATTTCATTGCCTCTGCATTCTTCATTATCCCATATTCACAACGGCCCCAATTCAGCAATCACTCACATCTCCACCCTTACCTAATTGCACAGCTCTATTAAAGTCACTGGGCTTACAGACATGAACAAAATGATCCCAGTGCATATTTCTAGGACTTATTCCTTAAAAGCACAGGAGGTGATTTATGTTTTATAACTGTGGTAAAGGTGTTTTTTTTGACTGTGATTAATTGTACAGAACAAAAATTAGGTAAGTGAGAAATGATCACTAGTGCAAAATAAAGCAAGCAAGCAAATAGTTCTTATCATTTTCAAAAAACACAGGGAAAAAATATCTTCTTACAAGCTGGAATAGAGATTTGGGAATGAGATATTACGCACTCTCTGACTGGGAAAAAGTTAGTGGCTGAATGGTTTCTAAAGAGCAAAGACTGCTTTGCTTGCCCTCTGAAAGCATAGCTTGATTTTAACCTTGTCTCAAGTTGAATAATGAGAACAAAAATATCACTTCTATACTTCAGTTAAACCAGAAGAAATTCATTTAAAAGGTGAAACTTAGAAGAATGTGAAATGCTTCTCAAGCAGAAGTTGGGTTATAATTACAATGTCTTTTACTGATGCATAATACTGCTGCCTCAGTAATGCCACACATACACAAATACACCAACTCCACTTTTACCTAAGTGTAGCAGACTTGAAGTTCACTCCATTTTTTCTGTACTTTAAGAGAATAAATACATATAATAAAAAAAAATCATCAACTAGGCAGTGAAATTGAGCAGAAGAATTTGAAAAGCCACTATTTAAGGGATGTATCACGCTGGCAGAGCGTAGCATAGCGGACAGCATGGCACAGACTCTCACGTGTCTCAGCCACTCCTTAAGCACAGCATCCCATAAGGGACACTGGCAGAATCAGTTGCTACCTTTTCTGCAGCACAGCAACCAGTTCCAGGAGCCTGTCTCTCTCCACTTCTGCAGCCTGGCACAGGGCCTTGTGCTCTGTGATCTGCATTTGCAGCACTTTGAAATCCAGGCTGTCGATGCCAGCAAGCCTAAAAGCAGCAGAAGCATAAAAGTGTCTGTTTCCCATTTCACGAATGAAAGAGATGACAGCATTTGAAAAAACATATCAAAATACACTTGTCTGAAGACCAGCCAGGCTCACTACCTCCCCCCAGCATCAATCCCCATACTGCAGTATATGGGATATGTGGAAGCAAAGCCACTCTTTCCAACAGTGCTCTCCCCCTTCCCATCACCCTTGAAAACAAACTTCCCCCTGCCATCAGTTCACAGACTCTCCTCCTGCTGCTGCTGCCAAAGTAAGAGAATCCTACATGAGGATTCTCCAAAGTGCCACACTAAGCTATTAAATGGCTTGCTATTGATTTTCTCTAACGGAAAGGCTTCAGGCAGCATTAGTAAAATGGCCTTTCTTGTTCCTAATATGCGATGAAATGAATCTCCACGTATCTCTTTGTTATGTACTTCATTTCTCCTCTTACCTCTCCACACAGGAGTGTTCAGGAATATCTCCTTTAGAGCCAAAAGCAGGAGAAACCATGGTGGTTGGGGATGAAAAATGGAAAAAATGGGGCATAAAACTAGCAACTGATTAAAAAAGCAAGACAGCAAGGAGACACTACAGCCTTTGTCAAAACCCTCTAACAGTATCAGACAGATGGTAAAAGATTCTGCCATTACTAAAACAAGGCAGCTAAAGGCTGCCAGCAGCTTGTGGAGTACAACAGGTTCTCTTTCTTGTTTCAGATAAGTCGATACACATACCTTCCAGGTGTGATATTGCTACTGAGAAGGGAAGGTTTGGTAGCTGCTGATTCTATAAGCATATGGCCCATCTTGGACACCGTGCTGAAAGGAAGAAAGCTTTGTTAAACACTGACCTCTACAGAGGGCAGTCCTCCAAGAACTCCTCTGATTTTCCAATGTCTGTGTTTATTGCTGCCTTGCAGGGGAGAGCCTCCTAGAGCCTCCTGAGGGAGTATCACACAGGCTTTGCACACAGCATAGCTCAGCTTGCTGTCCAACCCCACAACACACTGCAAAAACAACTTCAGTGTTCAGTGTACAAAATACGAAGCTCAGTTTTTCATCTCTGTGCTTCCAGAGGTACTTTGCTGGCACCTCATGCCAACATTTTGTACCACAACATCGTAGCATGTGGATGTCAAGAGTAGCCACAGAGCAACTGGTGAGCAGAACCATCAGAACCAACCTAACCCCTGTTCCACAACAAGGTGCAGAACTTTAATTCTTGAGTTCAGCCATCTGAAGGCAATTCCCTGTAGATGTAACCCATGTTTTCTGGTCTTTAAGCTGCAGCTAACAGAGGATAAAGCCTTAATATAGCATAACAGCTATCTAGGCTGTGACTGGTTAACCCATCCCAAAACCAAGTGGAGGTTGGTAACGACAGACACGGCCCAGCCTTAAACTGCAGATTTTTACTTTAACGTCTCCAAGGGGCTTTAGATCCTATTTATAGCATTTTTCATTTCATCTTTCTTGATAGGAAAAGATGATTCACTGAAGTAAAATGGAATGGATGTTTCATCAGCTTATTAAAGTTAATGGAATGAGTGAGCCCTGCTGACCACATTATTAACAGCTCTTGCAGATTCAAGAGCTTTGCTGCCTACCTGATATCAGCCATTGCCTGGCCAGCACTACGTTAGCTACATGCACAAGCAATAATTTATGCATTGCACTTAGGGGCTCCTACAAAGCCTGCACCCAGCCCAGCTTTCATGTTCACCCTCCTGCTTACTACCAGCAGACATTTGAAGTAACAGACAAAAGAAAAAAATAAGTGGATAGATCACAGATTTGCCCCATGAGAGCACTACATCTGTGAAGTTACAAGTCAGAGAATAAAGCCAATTGGGAGTGCAGAACCCTGGAGATGCTACCACTCTGCAAGAGAAACTTTCAATTAAGGATGGTGTTCTAACACTCATTTCAGAACAGCCTGAAGAGCCCCTTTAAAATGTTGTGGTAATGTTCTACTTAGACACAGGGAGACATCTGGCAATTTTCAGGCCAGTCTTGGTGTCTAAAGTTATGTGGTAGTCTAGCTAAGGTTTCAAAAGAGAAATTAGTTGGAACTTTACCATGGTAAAAAGTTTACTCCTTCTGAGAATACCCACTTCAACTCCTCCTTAGCAACAAACCCAGCATTTTAACAGGAAAGAATACAGCTTGCTCTGGTGTTGTGGTACCTTCACAGAGCCAGGCTGAGCCACAGCCTCATCAGTGTGAACGAAAATCAGACATATGAGCATAACTTACATGGACTTCAGTAAGGCTTTTAAAAGGATGCTTGTTAAGAGTAAAGAATGTGGTGTGCTTTCAACATATCTGCAAGGAAACACTACTCAAAGCATCTTTATTGATTTAAGCAATGCACTGGTGATTTACTGTTTACCTAAAATGGAGTTGTGTATTAATTTGCCACCCTATTTTCAGAATGCTGCTCATTAGAAGCCCTGTTTCTCCTAAGAGAGAAGAATCACAGGCACTTAAGCTAACCACATAAACATTATCTGAGCTGGAGAAAGAGAATTAGCTGCACTACCATCATGCCAAATGTAGTAATGTCTGCAAGTCTGTGTATCCTTTTCTGTTCCAGCACAAATGTCCAAGAGACAATGTGATTACAGATCCCCATATACCGTAAGCAGCCTGCCACAACCACTGGCAGACAGCACTAGTGGCCTGATGAAGTTGTCTGGGAAAACCATGCCTCTGAATAACTGACAGCAATGTTAAAGACTGACATTAGGGTCTCCTTACCGAGCAGATGCAATCCTTCCAGCCTGATCACTGGCTGATGTCAGGGGATTAAGCCCACAAAAACGTAGATCTTCTGAGTGCACACAGGGTGGTGTAACAACAGCTCCTGAATTGTCCCCTTGATGGGCAGATTTCTTCTGTTAATGTTGGAGCAGGTTACAAAACCAATTACACAGTTCAAAGAGCTGCATCAGTCTGATCAGCAGATCACCATTATTGCTAGAAGCATGCCAGAATTTTTAGCATACAGGACCTGCTCAGAAATGTTTATTTAGTTTCTAATCATCGCAGAACACAAAGCAAATGTCAGAAAGAAGTGCAGTTTCATGTAAGATCATAGGGTATACACATGTCACTACAGAACCTACAGTGCAGCACCACCACTGCCAGTATGGTTGGTTTGTGTCCCAGTCACAAGATTTATCTTGGATTCAACACTCTAGCCCCCATTTCCAAGGTATCTGACAGATTCATAACCTCATATGACCCTACAAGGGTTTTATATCTATGGGAACTGGATATCTACTCTTAACAAAACCAGACCACAGAAGAAGACTTTGATATGTTAGTGGACTGCCTGTCAATTTCTATGCCTGTGTTCTAGCCATACCACCATCTTGTTGAAGACATCTTAACCCATTAGCAGCCAATCCTTCTGATTCTGGGCACGATGGCAAACTGCTGAAGTTGGCCTCACCTACATTTGCCTGCCTGCATCCTTCAGCAGCCAAGGATGGGCAATACTGAGAAATCCCTACTGTGGCCCCATCCCTGCTGTCAGGTATTCCACATCCTGGGTGTGGAGCCACATGCTGATGGCATTAGTATCCCTGTGTTTTCTGCTGTTTAAACAAGTTGTGTACAAACAAGAAAGAAAATTGGAGTTACAAGAGAGAATTCCTACACCATCATTCCAGAACAGAAGTAACTGTCAGTAGGGCAGGTACCATCATGGTTAACATCAGAGAAGGAAGTGGAAAAGCAGATCTGAAATGATTACAAGCATGCTTTTCTAGTTCATTTCTTCTGACTACCTGAAGTGTGAGTTGCCCAATCTCCTCTTCCAGCTCTTTAACCTTTGCTTCTCGTTCAGCCACCATCTGCCTGAGCTGCTCTATAAGGCAGTTTTGTTTCTGAGCCTCATTGTTCAAGTGCTGTCCTAGCAATTGCTGGGATTCTTTGTTCTTCTCGTCCTGCTGGCTCAGGTGCTTTAAGATTTCCTGCATTTGTTTCTGCTGGCTCTGATAAAATAGAAATAATGAGTGAAATACACATTTTTGTACACAATGATTAGTAAGACTCTGTGCATGGTCTAGATTCCTCCAAGAAAAATACACATTTATGAGTGCTAGGGCAAGCCACTGCCCTATCAAACTCATTCTCTGGTGTAAGCAAATCGATGTCACTATCTACTCCAAGAATTTGGTCCATTATGTTTTAAGTGTGAGGTACCTTGTTTTCTCTCAGCAGATAACCATTAAAAGAATTGCACAGCACATCTGCTTGTAATGTCCAGATGTGCTCTGCTGGGTAAGGACATCTCTCCTCATTGGTCATATCAAGGCTTTAGCAACAGGATGGTTCAAATTAGAAAGATCCAAGCAACTGAGATAAACAGCTCTGCAAGAGCATGACAGAGGGCATATATTTCAGCACAACTCCATCTGGAGTCCCCATTTAGTACTCCTAATTTTGAAGGTACCACAGCCTCTTAGCTTCAGCTACTGCAACCAGACGTGCCTACAGTCTAGTACTCATGATTCACAGAATCACAGAATGGCCAGGGTTGGAAGGGACCTCAAGGATCATGAATCTCCAACCCCCCTGCACATGCAGGGCCACCAACCTCCACGTTTAATGCTAAACATTCAGGACAGGTTCATGCGTTTTGGGCTGTGTAACACAGCAAATTAAAGTGCAAGACTGCAGGCAATCTCAGAGAAAAAAGTAAAAACAAATCTGAGATCAAAATAGAAAATACAGTCCAGCTTTTTGAGTCAGACATGAAGCCCTTCCTCTAACTACTCAACTTCCCTATTTCCAGCATTCTGCAAAATGTTTCTATACAACTCTTACAGCCATTCGATTCCAGCTGTCACTCCTGTTCTGCAGCCTTCACATAACCTGACCTAAAACATAGAAGGGCTTTAGCTAACTGTGAAACCTCTGGCCATCACAGTGTGATCCATCAGTTCCAGTACACACTAAGGTTGTGTCACTGTGTCTTTAAATGACTTCACATTTCATCATTTATAGAAAGAGGGCTGACTGCAAGGGCAATACCAGTAAGGCATCTATGAGCTCATCATCGTGTTTTCCTTTCTCCAGCAGGGTTATGATCTGTCCCTTCAAGGTTTTCACTTCGCTGCACAGCACTTTGTTCCTGGCTTTTGTTGCATCGAGGTTTTTTTTCACTTCCTCATGATTTTTTTTGAGAGCATCGTGTTCTACAGTGAGTTTCTGCAGGGATGCAAACACATCAGAAGAAATGACAGCTATAGCCTGTCACCAAGCCCTGCATGCTTTGGTGAGCAAAAGGAGTCACACGTTGCCTGGAAGAATTGGAAGAAAAAAGGCACTGACATATCATATCCTTCCTAAATATGCAGAAATTATAAATAGTACTGCTCACTGTCTATTTGCCACCAACAAAAAAAGACCAGGCTGATCAGAAATACAAGGAGACAAGGTTGATTCAGCACGTCAGGAAGCACATGATAATTTTGAGTTACAGTGTAATTCTGTATGCTCCTGCTCTTCTATTTGCCTCCTTATCCACCACGGGGAAACTTTCTTACTTCCAGACACAGGCTGGTGATGCCACAGTGCCTGCTAGAAGCAGTGCCTGCCGTATGCTGTCTGCTGAGCCATGCTTTCACCTGGTTGGAACTGATCAGAGAGCACTCTAACAGCCCTGTAGTTATGGACAAGTACAAGGAACCTGGGGGAGGGAAGCCTGAAACACAAAGGCAGAGTGAAGCCATGCAGATTACAGTTATCAAAGGAAACCCTCCCTGTGCTGCATGCCCGTGGCTATAAACCTTTCTCATTCTCACAGCTGAGAATGAAAGGTGTGTATTACCCCACTGCTCATTCTACTGCACAGTTAAATTGTGGTGGCAACTAATGAAGCACTGGAATGGTGTTCAGGTGGCTTTTAGAGAAGTGAATGCAGGAAAAGAGCTTAGGGAAATGTACTTTGCTAGCCTGTGCATGCACAGCTGACACCCACACTGCACCCCTCGAGCTTCTTGTGGACACAGAACTTCGTATCCTTTCCATTTTAGGGCTTACAACACGTGCTATTAGCTGTAGCCCCTCTCAATCCATAAACACTGGATGCCTTTTTATCTTTGTAGCAACTAAACACAATAGATGGAAGGTAAGAGCCATTTTCAAAATGCCTCTTGAAATGAGTCTGGTGTAATTCTCAGCTTTATTCTATTCAAATGTAGGAGCCCATCACCATAAAGATACATCAGGTGTGAGGGGCATGCTTGTATGAAGAATGCACACCTGGTCATAAGGAGAGAGGGACCCTGCAAAGGTTGCATGCAGATGCAGCAGGGATTCTTCCTACATGTGACTACAGTGCAAAGTCTGTGTCAGCTGCACTGCATCCCTGTTCCTCTCTCCTACTGCCTAATGTCATATACCAGGCCTAGTTGTCAAGTGGCCACATCTCAGACCAAGTAGATGCATCTGACACGTGAATCATGAAGCAGAGGGAAGACCTATCAGGTACTGAATATTTTGCCTGGCCACACAAGAGTTCAATGCAGAAAACAAGCACGGAAGTCTTTTGCACAATCTGTGAAGCATGACAGAACTTCCTCAAGCAGATCAGGCGGCTTCCAAAATGGTCTCCAGGTAGGATATGTAACATATACCCTGAAGGTAAGGCAGGATATTACACTAAATATCCCAGTGAGACTCAGATCAGCTCATAGGATTTTACCTCCAAGGCATCTTTCCTTTCTTTTTCCAAACTGCGAATTTTCAGCAAGTTCTTCTCTTGGGCTGACAGCTTCCTCAGATCAGTAAGAGCCAGCAGCTCCTCATCCGTTTCACTCAGTAATGCTCTGCTCTTGTTTTGACCCAACTGATTCTCCAGCTCTCTAACCTAGGGGACAATACAGAGGCCAAGCACCAAAAAGCACATAAACAAAGGGAGCTCAGACCGCAGCATCTTATCACTTACTTCTTGACATTGTCATGGCTAACAGACACAGAGCAGTGAGCGTTTGAAAGAAACACATTTCTTAGCTGCTAACAAACACGTGGGTGCCCAGGGCATCTGTGCAGGGAAGAGATATGACACAAGGTACCTAGCCTTGTTTGAGGTGTTCTGGGATGCTGGAGACACGTAAGGTGCAGGATCTATAGGACATCCATACTCCTTTGGAGCAATGACCACAGGGATACCCTGTGGCATCCCAGCTGGCATTAGACATCTGTGTGGGCAGCTGAACTCAGCTGCTGCATCTCAGCTATTCACTGCAAGTTTACTTTATAGCCAGGAGAAAGAAGTGGGCACTGCTACAGTACATCTATTCTGCTCTTTCTTGGAGGTGTCTTCTGAGATAATATGCACCCTGTTGATCTATTGACTGTAATTACTGACAAAAAAGGGGCCTGTGGAGTCTGCTCAGACAGAAATTTCTGCAGTAGAGTGCAGTGCAATATGGACAGACTTCAGATGAATCTCAGCCAGGGGGTCTAATGAAAGGAAACTGTAATTTGCCTGTGGGAATACAGAGATTAACAGTTTCAGTCAATAAGAGTGCAAAAGTCACAGTATATTGGCATGTAATTCAATATCAGAAAAATAGGAAGACGGTGTTTCAAATTACATGAGAGAAGTTTTATGTAAGACACTGACAAACTGCCTTCCTGTCCTGATCTGACATTTCAGCTACACTGTGCTCTTTAGAGTTAAAGACTTTACTTTTCCTGGGGGAACAACTTGAAAATCTTATCTGGCCTCAATTCTTCCCATGTGACTTCAAGCACTGAACAAAGGTGTGTAAGTCAGAGCACAGAGATGGACAAGGCTCCTCTGTACTCAGTGGGGAGAGGCACCTTCACAACACCTTGGGATTTTAACTAACCTGCCACAGCTCTCCAAGGTCACCAAACTCTCTCCTCCAACACAGATGCTACCCAGATAAATACTGGGGTTTGCATGGCTGCAGTAGACTAATTAATATACTCTCTAGGAATTCTGAAAGATTGCACACATCCATACATATTTAAAATTTAACACATCACCACAATACACGCTAAAATAACATTCCAGAAGTTATCCTGAAGCTTTTTGAACAACTGCTTTCCTCAACATGACTATTTATTTGCAGTAAATACTTTTAACTGGGATACACAAGAAGGTATAGGTGTTAAGAATGACTTAAAAAACTAACAGTTTACCTCAGACATCTTTCCTACAGAGAGCATCCCAGCACCCAGCTTGCAGAGCACTGTGCAGGGTCTGAACTCACCTTCCTTTGGAGAACAAGAATTTGCTGGGCTCGCCCACGCCAGCTGCCAGAATTGGTCAGGAGACTTTGGATATTCACATCCTCACCAACTTCATTTGCTAAGAGCTACAAAGAAGGGATTAACATCAGCAACAAGACTAGGCTGAAACGTGTGCTAGGGAGAGAGGAGCAAAAGCCACTCTCTCTAGTGGTACACACAAAACACTGTATTTATATACACAACTATAGCCTTTATCACCTGTACCTGATGTCCAGTACCCCATGTGATGGAAGCTCTTTCAAATCATTATCATCATCCAGATTGTTGCTGCTTAGGAGGGTCTGATTAACAAAACTGCCTTTATTTGTTAAGGTAGATCTTTCAGTATTTCAGTGTTTAGGTATTAGTCTTTGATTATTATTATTTTTTTAATGAGTCCATATTTTGCTGCCTGCCTGTGGAGAGTGCCAAATTGGACCATCTAGCTGTATCTAGTTGGGTGTTGTGAACAGTACCCACTACTCCTGACATCCAGTACAGTTAGCATAATAGACATCATGAATCAAATGGCCACAATATGTAAACAGCCTGATCACGTATCACTCCCCTTCTGTCTCCTCCTCTTCTGCACTGTGATAAGAACATCTGCAACCAGCACTGCCACCAGGATGTGGTGACCCCTGTTACAGAGCAAACAAGCCAGCTGCTGGCATTCTGATAAGAAATACTGATGCTCTCAAAGCATCCAGATATGGTGACAGCTGTTAAGAATCAGGGAAGCATAACACGAGACACTGACTACAACATCAAGCAGCTGCAAGTGCTAAGTGGGACTCAGAACTGAAGTGCTGGATGGCAAAACCTGTGCCCCCCTCGATGGCCAGGGATGCCTCCACCAGTGCCTTCCTTCTCTAAGGTCTGAGTGAGTGGCTCATGTTCCTTTAGGTGAATTCAGAGTCTAGACTATAGACTATCACATGCTGATTAGTGGGAATTCGATCTGCAGAGGACCCAGGTGATAAAAAATTCTAGGTGACTAAAAATTCTAAATAATAAGAAAGCAACAATACTAAAAAAAAAAAAAAGAAATCGATGTAACAATAAGCTATGATGGTTACTGAGATTTTTTATGCAATAACACAGCTCTAATTATAACTACTAACTTGCAGGCACACCTTACTCTACCAATGATCTCTAAAGGAACCTGACTGTTCCCCTAAAACCAGGAGAAAGGTGTCAAACTGTGCCACCTCTTTAAGAAGAGCATTTCAAATAAATCAAGATTTACTAAGCATTACTAACAGCTTTCAAAGTATCTAATTATTTTCTATACGATCTGTAACTAGAACTAAGCAGGAACAGAACAGGGATCTTGTCTTAATACACACCCCTGCAATCAGGCATTAAGCCAACCTCTCTCACACAATTCTGAAAGAGCCACATTACCAAGAGCTAAAGTTAGTATGATGAGCATTTAAATTATTTATAAAAAGGTCAGCAGAGTTCTATTTTTAGAACCATACTCTCCACTCTGATCTGCATTGCAGGTCTCTTACGCAAAGTAATGAAACCAAAGGAAGCAGAGCACAAAGTAATGCATTAAAATCCATCACGAATCAAAAAGGAAAGGGTTACTCTGGATGTCACTCCACCAAGCTGTTTGAACGTGCTTTAGTTCAAGTATGATCTTTAATCTCATTAATGTTCATGGGCCTGAAACCTACATTAAAAGTAAATACACAATTAAATGCTTTGGAAAAGAGGAATGGATCTGAATGTATGCTTCAGGTCAGTCAAAACCTATTTTGCTGGACTGAAACATTCCAACCTTCAAGTACCTCTACCAGATACAGCAGAAATCATGGAAACATTCATCCTCCTTATGGTGGCACAGTATGAAATCAGTGTGTCCACGTGTGTATCTTTCCAATGCAACCACTGCATCTGTGGTCTCTTATACTCTCAGAGCTCACTGGAATCATGGAGGCTAAAGAAAGCTCCAAGAAAAAGAAGCCATCTTCTGACTTCACATGAGTGAGATGGGCCTGGGATCCCAGCCACAGATGTCATCCTGGAACAGTACCTTGTGGGTCATCTTCAGCTCCTGTTTTGCAGACTGCAGCTGGTTACGATACTCCAGCACTTTGAAGTTGGCTGTAGTTAATTTTTCTTGCAATGCTTTCACCTCTGGACTTTCAGCCTTTGAAAAAAAGAATGGATTTGGTAAGAACAGAATCTGCAGTGAAAAACTGAAGTTATGATTCACAGATCCAACAGAATCTCTTTCTTCCAGACCCATGAAAATGCATTCCCTACTTTCTAGGGTACAGAGGAAGTGAAAACAGAGCAATCTGGCTACAAAATTAGTGATGGGGACACATTCCTGTCATAAGAGAAGAAATGCACAACAGCAAAAAACTAAATATCAGCTTTTATTTCTGATCTGATTTTCTCTCCACAGGTACAATTCATACCAAGTTTCCTTCTATCTTCTTCAGAGCTGTTTGCTTGATTCCTGCATCACTGCCACCAAGAGAATGTATTTTTTCCACAGCTGTCTGTAGCTGGAAAAAAAAAAGCACTATTACAAAGCAAATACAGTGAAGAGAACACCTTCATGGAGGATTAACTGGTAAATAATGTAACAGCAATTTTAATGCCCTTCTAAAAAAGAAAAAAAAAGAGAGACCTTATATTTCCCCCTTGTTTTTAAATATAACCAGTAGAAAAGCCTTGTCCTGAAACGCTTCCCAAAGAAGCCTGTAGTATTTTATTGTGGAACAACTTCAGTGTTTTCTGGGGAATTTTATCATCAGAGGCTCATAAAATAAGTGTTTATACATATCAGTGAATGCCCAGTTCAGTGCAGATCAGGATGATTGCTGTTGTTCACTTTTCAAGAAAATCAGGATATTCCATAACAAGCACATACTTCTGTCCACCAGAGGAATTCAAAAGGAGACATGACGACCTAATGCCCTACATCTGTGATTTAGTACTGATGTCAACACCCATTTTCTTTAGCTAGTATAGCTTTAAAGTAGTATTTCTCAGTGTGTAAAGCATGTGTCTGCTATTGCTTGAACAGAATGAGAAGGCAGAGGCACTGTCACCCCCCCTCTGAATCATGTATTTTTTTGTTGAGACTGTGAAGACTTCTTATAGGACCCTGAAGATTTCTTATATGCAGCTTGGAGCATAAAAGTTTGGGAAATGTTGCTTTAAGGGGCTGAGATTTCATTCTTTGAGGTGGGAAGAAAATGTTGATAATTTGCCTGAATAGAAGAAGGTTCTGATGAATAGCTTCCTTATTACAGCCATATGTGGAGAGAGTGCAATTCAGGGCCACTTGAGCCTTTCTTTGCAAAGAAATACAAGCTTAGGGCACCCTTCTATCCAGTTCATCAACTTTCAGCTGGTGGCAGCTACCAGGTCAAATTCTAATCATGTTTTCTGCAAAGATCCACTTACAGTCTTTGTTTATAAGTACCACTCTTTGCTAAGCAATTGCTCAATGACTAACCATGCATTTTGTTTGTGGGAACACATTCGTCTTAAACCACTCATGATTTCCATATTTTTCAGTTCTCATGCAAGCTAAGAGCTAGCTATAAAATAACAGGGTTTTCCACTGGTGTGGTACTGATGTATTTATAAGGTACCTTCAATGTAATTCATGTCAGACATGGCTTAGTGGGAACTATTAGTGATAAGCAGACAGTTGGACTGGGTGATGTTGGAGTCTTTTCCAACCTTGGTGATTCTACGGTTTCACTGAGTTTAAGCCATCTAGGAGCATGCACATGGGATGAGATTCAACACACAAATCAGTGCTTTTCCTGCTCTCACTGTGAATGTCTCTATTCATAATTCATGGAATTTAGTCAATACATCATGGAAGTCTACTCTTCAGCCAGGTCTACATTAGGTCAAGTGGATGCATGAACTGAGGGCTCTGTTTCTGCCCACACACAGCTGTCTAGTCTTATTTGAAGTATCCTACTTATATTAATATAATCCTACTTATATTAACTATAATACCCAGACTGCCAGTCCTATCACATCAGCCTGTATGGGTGCCTAAGAGGTGAAGCAGTGCCTCAAATGGTGCTTTTTTGCCTATGAACAGAGAACTGAGATGTACTTTAGTTGTCTTGGTTCTTTCTATCATCAGTGGAAAAAGATGAGTGCAAATCATCAGCTTAACTTCAAATTACTAAATAGATGTGTGTGTTCCTAGCTGTGGTAGCTTTTCTTACACATCACTCAATATTTCATAGAATCATGGAATGGCTTGGATTGAAAAGGAGCACAGTGCTCATCCAGCTCCAACCCCCTGCTGTGTGCAGGTCACCAACCAGCAGACCAGGCTGCCCAGAGCCACATCCAGCCTGGCCTTGAATGCCTGCAGGGATGGGGCATCCACAGCCTCCTTGGGTATTTCTGATAGATACCCCCACATTACAGTTCATCTCTATCTCAGAAGAGACAAGTAGCTTCATTGGGTTTTGATTTTGATGGTGCTAACGTCCAAGGAACAGATTGGTTCATATCTGAGAAGTTCACCTCTGCTTCGATCAGCAATTACTGTTTCTTCACCTCCTTTTCTGAAGAGTCTGCAGTACTTTTCTTTTGGGTAAATATCAGAGAATGTCTGAAGTTTCTGTCTGAATCATGGTCATTGTACTTCTTCAGCAGAGGATTACAACCAAGACAATTTTTTTCTGGAATATTTCCTGTAATTATTTATGGCTTGCTTCCCTACGTGTGAGACTTCAGAGGTCCCCAGCTACGCCAGATATTTCTTAGCCTTCCAGCCAGAAGGGTCTTCTACAAGACCCTTCTGACCAGAACTCTCTTCATTTATGCAGTTCTCAAACATATCATCCAACACTTCTCCATCTTTCAAATAATAGGTACAATTCCAACGGATGAATCACTCAGGACAATACGTGATTGCAGAAGATGGAGTCAAAATGCGTTTGTCAGATAGCAAAATAAATGTCATTGATACATTTAAGTGATGTCTTCTGAGGAGGCAAAGTGCAGCAGAACACATTAAAAATGATCAAAAATTTACCCAAAGTGTATAAGGAACTACAGTAGGAGCCAATGAACAAAGTAAACATGGAGATCAGGGCACCTAATTTTCATTTCATCTCAGAAAAATTAGTCCTGTGGAAGGTCAGCCCATATAAAGAAGTCAGAAAAACACATCTGCCTGAGTAAAGATCTGCTATTTAAGTGATGTAAATTGTTCCTACCTCAGTTCAGACAGCATTTATGCCACTTGTGCTTCAAAATACAAGTGAACATTCCCAAATGGCATTTCACACATCTTTGGCTCGTTCTAACTTACTGATGTCCTCTCCTAGCTCCTCCTTTGCGCAGTGGTGGAAACAGCTGAGGGCACACATCCCTCCCTCCCAGCACAGATAAAAATGATGAGAACTCCAAGCACGGATGCAAAAGCAAATTCAAAATGGTAACATGAATCAACCCCACAGCTGCTACAGCTCCTCAATCCCAAAAGCTGGACTTCTCTGTTCTAGCATAAAGAAAAAGAAAACAAGAAAAATGTCTCACTTCTCTCTCCAGCTCCTTGACTTTGTTATTCAGTTGCTTCACTTTGGCTTTTTCACTCTCAGTCTCAGCAATTATCTCACGGTTCTTTTTGGCCAGTTCAACTATTTTAGTAGCTGCAACATCCCCCGCTAAACCAGACGTCCCTGGAAAGTACACAAAAAAGCAAAGGATATTTCTTACAGGCAAGAGTCACAATAGATTATGCTTTTGTTCTCTGTCCAGCTCACAGCATACTGTTATTGTCTAAGCCATTTCTCAGCGCCGTGCCAGGCACTTCAATGAGTAATAGAGGGAAAAGAGGCGACAGTGATTCCAGCTGGATTGCTTGGTTCTTTGAACAAGCACCACAGTGTGCCTAGCAAAGCCACATTTCACACTTTAGCAACAGCCACGTCACAAAAGACCACAACAGTGGTCATAGCAATATTTCTACAGGGAAATGGTAGAGGTGTTTTCTGCTCATCGTTGCAAAGGGCTGCTGTGACCAGGTGGCATAATGTGGCACGTTACAGAAAAAGACAACACTCTACTTTGCACTGGTTGTTTACTTCTGGAGTTGCTGAAACAGAGGTGCAAACTTTGGTAGACATCTGTCCTTAAAGGTCAGGGACGTTATTGCAGTTGGGTGCTGGATAACATCCAGGAGATTTCTTTGTGCCTATTTGTGTGTCCCTTGTGATTACACACGGAGCTTTACTGTGATCTTTTAAACAGACACTTCACTCACTTCCTCATCAGAAAGGGCTAATTAGTGTCACAGATAAAGAAATCCCTGGAATGCCTTGTGCAGTCCTGGCTTTTGTTAATACCACAGAGGTGAAGAAAAGCTTTCGTACAAGTGCAAAATTGATATAATTACACACAGTGCTCAAGAAAACATCTAGCTCAGCAGTGAGAATCAGCCTGCAATAACACCTTACATTTGGGCTAGATGAAGACTGTACAATGAATTAGCTGCTATCGTTCTTTTTAACTCTTTCACTGCTTTTTTCTGCTGACATCTGTGAAAATTCATTTCTAGAACTACAGTGAGATGCAAAGATGACAGACCACTCTTAAATGAATTTTGAGTCCTGTAAAACCTCTGGAGCAGGTTCACAGAGGCTATGCAGAACACAGGTGAGAACAGAACGTGAGCCCATGCCACTATTTTAAAACCTTGTGAAGTAAATAAGAAGTTCCTTATTTTTAAAAGCATTTGCACTGTTCTTACTTCTTTATCTGATATGTTTCCCCTAGCAGCTATTTATTCCTTAGCTTTCATAACAAATAATGGCTGCTAAGGACAACAATACATATTAAACTAATCTAGAAACAGGCTCAGGCTCCCATGCAGTGTCTTCAAACACATGGAACACATTTAATTAAAGGTTCTTGTTTCCCTGAAAAGCATGGGAGTCTCTTGCTACAAAGTAAACAGGAAACACAGAGGTACGGAGCAAACTGCCACAGTCTGGTTGTTTGCCAGCCAAGAAACTGCAACAGCATTTCTGGCTCCTGTTTTGACCTAGCAACACCGTATCATCTACCCTAAATAAAAGCTGCAGTTAATTATTAAGAATAAGAATATAATATATGCATTACTTAGTCCTGCTTACTGCTGCTCTTCCCCTTCACTGCCAGCCGGGTCATCATCGCTGTCCTGCACAACAGTGGCACCCAGTGGAGGAGGTTCAAACTGCACAATTCCATCTTCAAAGGCCGTCCAAACAACTTCAGAGCTGGACTTTTTGTTGAGCCAGCATTCTGCATGTATCCCATTCAGGCATTTAAACAAAAGAAGCCTGAACAAGGAATTTAACACCAGGTAGCTGAGAAACCTGCAACGCTGCTCTTTGACATTAATAAAAAGGCTTCTAAACTTTCTGAGTCATCATTTTTTGTGCTGATAGTGGCAGGTTTGTAGATCTGTGAGGAACACAAATTACTGTGTATTCCAAAAGAGCACAGTAATTCTTTAAAGGGACATCTAGTTACTGATAACAATATTCTGTGCCTTTGGCCTGACATGTCTGCCAATATCAGACCACTTCTTGTCCTTCAAGGAGCTCTCTAAGAAGAGGAGCAGCAGCATTCCAATTTTGCAGCTCATGAAACTGAAGAGTAAGAAGTAAGATGCAAGTGAGATGCATACATGTCAATCCATGTGTACATGCTATCATGTCAAATCACTGCAAGGAGCTTCCTGCTGCCAGTGAGACTCCCAGGTGGGAGAGATACTGATGTTTAGATAACTGCAAATGCCAAAGTGTCAGCTTAGGCCTTGCAATTCTTTCTCAGTCATAAGAGCTGAATTTGGATCTTCTTAGCAGAATTGTATTACAGGAGTGGAAATGGAGGCAAGCACATTATGCCTGAAGTACTCCTTTTCAGCACAGAACAGGTGAAATAGATGTCACATAAATATTTTACTGCCAGGAGGTTTATTTATCTCACAATTATGTTGTTTTTCTCCTTTTACTGTCTTCAGCAGCAAGCAAACACTGGCACTAGTGTAGTGTGAACACAAAGCTACTGTGTTTACCTGACAAAGCCAATCGATCCTCCTGTATTTTTTTCTGCAGTTGCTTTATTTCAAAATCTTTCTCTGTCACCAGTTTGTACAGTCTGCAGTTCTCATCCCGGACCTCTCGAAGCTGATCGTGGAGTTGTTCATTCTCAACCTCAAGCAATCTGACAAAAAAAAAAAAAAAAGGAATGGCAGATGTCACTAGAATGTGTTTCAAACAGATGCTTCTAGAAATAAAGTAGTGAAACGACTGTATGCTAAACCAGGAATGAGTTGACTGAATTAAGCAGAACATCCTGAACGCCAGCTGGTCATCTGATATTTCACCTATTCAGTGAGCTGATGTCTTTTTCAGAAATTCTGCATTTCCTTGTGTTCCCAGGAGCAAAACATCACAGAGCAGTTATTTTTTCCAGGGCTCCTGAGGCTGCTGAAGAGTCTCATCTCATTCAGCCTTACCTACCTGGTTCTTCACAGGAAACAGGTGGGCTTGCCATTCAGCACCTGTGACATTCAGGCTTTACTTTCTGTGCTTACCAAAGCCAATAGAAGCCAACAGAGCACAAATTACAAAAGCTGCTACTGAGGTTCTTCAAAAATGAATGCTTCATAGCAATTCAAAAAAAGATCAATTTCCCATGTCCTCGTTTGATGTTCTTGGAACCTCACCAGGATGGATTACCATCAGTTTGTATTGTTCATGTTACTTTGTGGAATTCACTTAAGAAAAAAGAATATCAAAAAGCCCTCTGAATGAGAGGAAATAGCCTTGCTCCTCCAATTCTCTGTTACATTTAGTAACGTTTATGGGTTTCATTTCTCTCAGACATTCAGGGATTGAAGAACTTTAATCTCTTTGCTGTCCTTTCATGACAATTCCACCAAATGCAAAATCTGGAAGTTAGGCCTTGGGGGCTCAATTAGACCCTGAAAACACAGACACCTATCCAAGATGTCCCAGAGTCATCCGAGCCCACTCTCTGGTGAAGAGATGCAATTTGATTATCCACACACAGGTGCCATCTGAGCTGCCCATCCAGCCCCCAGCTGCTGCTGCTGAAAGGCACAGGTCTCCTGCTTTTCCCATGCAGATATCCCTGATACCCTGGGGCATCCCAGATAGCACAAGGCACCAAGCAGCCTGCACTGTGACCTTGGATATAGGCATTTTGTGACTTACTCCAGAATAGAGTCCCACGCCTTAAGCCTACAGGCAGATTGCTCCAGCCTGCAGCTGGTAAAGGAAGTTGGTAGCTTGGGTGATCACAGAGATTTGGATGAAGGCCAATATGTGGCTATAAGCACAACCAGAGCCAGATGTCAGCTATCTCAACAGCCACCTAACTCCTTTCTCTCAAAAGTTTAGCAAGTTTTTTGCTCAAACCAGTCTCATAAATGCATGCTCTATATGTGCATGTCAGAATAAATGACCCCTTAAAACACTGTTATAAACTCCAGAGGCAATTTATAAGATGATTCACAATCCATAATTAAGCAGCGCACTTCTGCTCCAAAGCTGAAAATCAAAGGGAGATCAAAGTCAGTTGTTTACAAAGCAGAAGAAAGCAAGAAGCAATCTGAGCAGAGAAAAGACAAAACGAAGTTATTCCCACACGTACTACACACAGAAGTTAGCAACAAAACCGTGCTGACTGAGCGAGGGATACATGGACAAAAACATTGTCAACTGTTACGAAATTAACATGTAAAGAAGGTTCTGAGCTCCCAGCACACCTGGTCAGAGATCTCTTCCTCAGAGCTGGCTTCAGAACCTTAACAAACAGCACTTCTGGTAAAATGGCTGGAAATCCCTACTGCACCAGAGCTGGAGTCTGATTTGAGAGACTTCTTCCCACCCCATCACAGAGTGACTCTATGCATTACAAAGGAGGTTCCCACCCAAGTGGTTCAGCAATGGAAAAACAGTCAAAAGAAACAAGCTGCAGAAAGCTCACTTGTTTTACCATAGTTCAAAGAAACAAAGCCAGGTACAGCTTGTGAGCATCTATAACAGATATTCAGGTATCTTTCCCAACCCTGTTACAGATTCTCCATTTGATGGGGAAAATCACTTAATCTTAAAGGCACCAAAACAGATAAAGTCACAGAAAAACAGACAGAAACGTCAGCTAGACACATGCCTGAATAAAAACTGGAAGGAAGAACGGAAGGAAGGAAAAATGAACTCCTGGGGCCCACAGGAAGAATGACAGCTGAGAGGATGAAGTGCTGCTGTAAACAACATGGACATACAGAAATCACTGCCACTGCAGACCATATGGAGGAGTCCTCCTACTTGGGAACGGCTTTCTAATGTGTTGTCATGGGAATACAGCAACACAGTATCCATACACAAGAATGAATTCTTTCCAGAAGCAAACCCTGCCTGGATTTGATAACTGCTCTTCTGCCAAATGTAGACATACACGGACAAAGGACAATCCAGAGAAATCTGTAGTCTGCTGCACTTGGGATGTCAAATGAGGGCTTTTAATGGTCAATGCTACTGAAAAAAAAGAAAAGAAAAGCTAGGTATCAGCTCTTGAATTGCTCAGACCTAAATTACTGAGGTGCAAATGTCAGAGAAGCATTGCCAGCATTGCTGGGACTCTCCTGTACTCTGCACCTCACTCCACCAGTATGTCACAGCAACTCCTCAGATTCCTTTTCCCCGATCAAATTCACAGCTGAAATGTGGGAATCAGTCTCCCTCTGCAAAAATAAATCAAATCTCCACAGTGTACTTTACATATTATCATAAAAAAAAAATGTTGAAGGGGACAGTTGTTAAGAGGACAGATCAGAAGTTTACACTGGGAAACCAGACTGCCTTGGAGAAGAACCTATGTGTGATGACTTCCATCTTTGCGTGGAAAGCAAGAAGGAGAGCTTCAGTTTCTTTCTGAAAGCTCAGCTCCCTGCTTCCACACAGGTTTCTCTCTCAGCATGAACACCATATTCCCAGAAGCACCTGAAAACTTCACTGGTTCATTCCCAGGTTCTGCTGCAGCATACATAATTGGGTGTGAAGCAATCTTCAGAAACAAGCTGCCCAGGGTAACACAGAAGGAAGAACAGCATTTAGGGCCCAATAAAGCTTGGTTAGTGGCCTGATAAGCCTTGCTAGAGGTGTCTTTCCCCACTATAGATTATGGGAGGTAAAATTGTCTCAAAGGTACATACCTGTGTGACTTTCCAGGAAGGAGCTGGCAGCTCCTTCTACCCACCAACGCTCCACAGCCCACCTCCCTATCATGGCAGCAATAAAACAGTTTGTGTGGCTAAGGCTATAATCTAGATCACTGAAATAAAAATACCCTTGCCCCAGAAACTGAATTCAGTTTCCAGCACAGTCCTGAAAACAGCTGTATCAGTAGAGCTGCAAGTGGTGAGCAGAAGCAGGAATTCTTTAAGCTGTCTTCACCACTTAAAAGGGGGAAAATCACAGAAGAGCCAACACTGTAGTAACGTCCTTGGGATCTGTCCAACTCCAAACCTGTTCCAGTTCATAAAAATACAAATAAATTAATCGTGTCAGGAGACACTGACTACATCCTAGGAGGAAGATGGATGATCTGAGCTGGGGTTTCAAATCTGGTCCAGTAAATTGAATTGTGCACTCAGCTCCAAATGCAAGATAAAGAAAGATTCGCAGTAGAATGTCTAGTATCCTGATAACCCAGATACTCCCTCAGTGGGTGAGATAAGACCCAAACCTCTGACCCACTATGATTTAAAATCCTACCTTGTATATCCCTGTCAAGTATCTCACCCATGAGGCAACCTTATCTACAAGACTCCTAGACATATACTTAATCTCCTGTGGCTGTCTTTTGACCTACTAAATCATGTCATATGTGAAGAATACGTGGAGGAACACTTCCCTGGGCTGCAGGCCTTTGGTTTATACCCACTAGCTGCGTGATGCTTTGCACATATTGGTTTCTGGAAATTAGTCATGTAGAGAACTTATTTACAAAGCTAGGCAGGAACTAACCAGCAGTTCAGTCACCCTGATGGTCAGGTAGTACCAAGCTGGTACCTTAACCCCTCTGTGCTGCAGCTCTCTACTTGTGAAATACTAAAAAAATAAAGAACATATCACAGTGCAAAACATATCAGACACAGTGAGGGTCTTCTCAGGATAATGGACACTGAAGACAAAGTGCTCTTCTACTGTGACTTTCATAAGATTATATGCTAAACACACTTTAGGTGATCTCCTGAAGGAGCAGTGCTGCTACACTTTTACCTTTTGCTGTCATCTTCAGTTACAGGTTGTTCTGTTTCAAACAAGTTTAGATCAGTCAGGATGTTGAAAGTCTCCTTTCCGTTGCCATTGTTAGCCTTCTGACTGTTCTGCTTTTCCTTCTTCCTCTCCATTAGATTCTGTAGTCTTCTCTGCTGTTGTACCTGAAGAGCTTTAAACTGGCTTTTAAAATGTTCGTTCCCACTTATGTCTGATTCCATTGCTTACTAAAAGCATCACAAGAAGAAAATGAAGAGCAAAAGAGAGCAGAGATCAATATCACATTCAAAACATCCTCTTCTAATAGCTGGTTTGTAGTTTTTCCACACCGACCTTTGCACAGTCTCCCTGCCACCACCTCTTCCTCTCAATCACTGTGCTCTTCAGCCTCACAACCTCACTTTAATGGCCTTTTACCACAGATGCCTTTCAAACTGAAAAAAAATTTTCAGGTCTATCTTCACTCTAACATTAAAATAAGTGTTTTTAAATGTTTTTTTTTTTTTTTTTAAACAGATCCACTTAAAACAAACGTCTTTAGAGAAGAGCAAGCCGAGGCTGAAACGAAGCCAGTGTAACAACCACGTTACAGAGACTGAAAGTCTCTTCACACAGAGGGTGGTGAAGCACTGGCACAGGTTGCCCAAGGAGGCTGTGGATGCCCCATCCTTGCAGGTATTCAAGGCCAGGCTGGATGTGGCTCTGGGCAGCCTGGGCTGCTGGTTGGCGACCTGCACACAGCAGGGGGTTGGAACTGGATGAACATTGTGGTCCTTTTCAATCCAAGCCATTCCATGATTCTATGGTCCCTGTTTATCCACACTCTTCCTTTGGCCACCAAGAGCAGGCTGACAACCTTCCCCCATCTTTCCAAGGGCTGAGTGGTAACATTAAAGCAGCAGTATCACTATCCATTCCAATGCCTACCCCCCTTTTCACTGTGATTAAGGCAATCTGTTTTCTAGAGTGTTCCAGCCCTCCCTCCTTCTGTTTAAGGCCAAGTGCACCTTTGGTCTGACAAAACCAGTGGCTAAAGCTCCCACATGCACGCCCTGCAGACAGCGATTAGCACGGGGCCTATCTCACTCTGAGGCAGCCAGCAGCCTGATGAAGGACAAAGTGCACCTGCGTGATTGTGGGGGACTTTATTCAGCACCAAGCCTCGCTGGGGACGAATAACAACCTGCGTGCACCGTTCCCCCTCGGGGCTCTGGGATGTGCCACAGCTCACCCTGCGCACCGTCACAGGCCGCGCTGCTCCCTCAGCCTCTCTTGCCGACCCACCCGCTCCGAGCCCCAGGAGCCTACCTACCTACCTACCCGGCCTCCCCCAGCCCCGAGGCCGGCGGCGGGGCCCTCAGAGCCCGCGTCGGCACGGCCGTACCCAGCCCCTCCGGCTCCCGACTCCGCCGCCGGCCCACGCCGTTCCCATAGCAACAAACAGCCGAAGGCGGAGCAAAGCGCGGGGCCGCGCATGCGCACCCAGCGGAGCGCCGCTCTCCTCAGCGCGGCCGCCATCTTAGCGCCCTTGGCCTCCCGGCGACCCGAGGCGGAGATTGGAGGCACCGTTTCTCCATCCTGGGGAAGAGGAGGGCGGTTTACGGCTAAACGAAGCGGAGCAATCTCCGCCTGCCCTGTATCACCTGGAGGTGTTTTCCAGCTGCCCCGTGGCTCAGCACACCGCTCCCCAGGAAATCCTCACACAAACGTTGGTTATCCACAGTGCTCTCAGCTGTTTATTCACATTGCATCGCACATTCCTCCCCACAGCAACGTATCACAGAGCGGGAGGGCACACCTTATTTGTGAGACATCATATTGGCACGATGGAATGTCGGCTAGACAGAGAAATATCTTTTTTTTTTTAAAAACCAACTCACTTCATCAACACATTTATTTTTGTGACTGCTGTTAGAAATACGAGGGGTTCCTGCATAAAATCACATTGGCAGTTTACAAAGGTTTTACACCTCACCCAAGGGGCTTTTCAGATGCAAGTGCTTCAAAATTTCTATGGGAAAATATAACTCTGTAAGTCAGAGCTAGATGACGCTTTAAAAGCATTAGAATGCCAAACCCAGACATACTTTAAATGTTACATTTAAATATTAGCCAGAAGAACACTAAATAAAGTTACAAAATACAGTATTCCAAGGGTCTGAAAGCCTATGGTAAAAATAAGGAGACTGTGTCTTCATTAATGATGAATAAATATAACATTTAAATAGCTGAAACACAGCAAATAACCTCATGCCTTAAATAAAAAAATAAAATAGATGTTTATAGATCTCTCTATTTTAGCAGTCAGTGCTACTGGAAGCTTCTACATTACAAAGCTGGAGGCTGGCAAATACACAGGACAGAAGATAACATGAAAATACAGTGCTATCTTACAGATACGGCCTCTACACCCTGGCTGAGGCTTAGCAAAGGTAGCTCAGACTTTGTCATTTTGGGCAATGGCAGCAAGAGAAGTCACCAATTGTAGGGCTGAGTAAAACAGCCAAGGGGAAGACTATGGGTGCTCTACTATATCCCCTAAACAGCAGGGCATGATAGGGCCAATCAAAGAGAACCAGACTGCCATACCCATTCGCCTGGTATGCAATCATTTAGGCTGCCAGCCTCAGAACAGCGTACCATATACAAAAATAAAGGGCAATTCTCTAAAATGATATATTTTTTCCCCCTCAAGAACCCCTTGATATGAGGTCTATAGATGCAGTACACAGGTCACCACCGGGACAGATTTAGGTCATCCTTCTATTACTCCTTGGGCTTTATCACGTACTCCTGAAACATGGAATACAGCACACCTATGTGACAGAAAAAACACACACACAAAAAAAAAGCTGGATTGAATACAAAGCATTCAAAATCTGAAGTCTGAAATTCTGAGCAACAGAAATAGCATTTCCCTTCCTCTTCTGTCATTTGTGGTTTGTTTGTTTGGTTTTTGTTTGTTTTAAATAGTCATGATGAACAAACACTACAGGACTTTCCGTGCACAGAAATTTTCCTTCTTGTACACAGATTCCCAGCCAGCTCTAGTCTGCTTTGCAAAGTCAAGCTTTGCTTTTGCACTTTCTGGGAACGCAGTTTAGGCAAGCCGTGTTTTGTGGGATGCTCATTCAAAACACACACAGCTAAAATACCTAAATAGGGCCTCGAAGTACAGATCCTTCAGTACATTCAGGGATAATTCTGGGCAATAATATTACTGTCTATGCAAGCTGTCTTTCCAGTGCATTAAGTTCAGAAACAGCAACATATTTACATGGGAAAACATTAACAGCAGGCAGTCCTTTATCTTTTCCTCTAATTTCAGTACCTCCAGAAGCTTCCCACCTGTAAAAGCAGTCAAAACTTCTACTCTCAAAGCTAGTGGAGTTTAATACTCAACACGTGTACTGCAACATCCACCAGCAGGAAAAGAGGTGCAGGAAGGTCTCCACAACCCATGGTGCTCCCTGCTCAGTACGTACCACACGTTATTGCTCCCACAACGAAGCCCTGCGCTGCCACACGCATGTGAATCAGGTGAAGCGACATCTTTGTGTTCCCCCGATGCTTCAGTTTGTACAGCCCATAGCCTACCACCACGGCAAAGCCAGCCATCCCTGCAAAGGAGGAAAACATCCACGTGAGTAAGGATCGCCTCCCACATCTTGGTGACTTTGATCTGCCTCAACAAATCCTGAGAGTAAGCATGTTTTTGTCTGATCTCTGCACACAGCGCAAGTCCCTGTCCTTCCCACTGCTTTCCACCTCATTTAAGTCACAAGTCAGCAGGGAAGACAATGACAATTTCCAGTGGTGTTAAGACACAACAGCAGAAACTCAGGGATCATTCTCAAGGCGTCAGAATTTCTTCAGTATTTCTCAGAGAGCACAAGAGCTGCCTGCTTTCTTGGAAGGAAGCTCACAGTCAAGAAAACGGCTCAGCATTGGCTGGGACACTCAGTGCTAATGGTTTGTGGAGGCATCCTAACCTGCCTGCCAAGGATGTTATTTTGGGTGTTGTCACATTTGGCCTTCTTTCACCTGGACACAGGTCATAAGTTCCTCTCCCACAATACAAGACAGATGTTCACCAAGGTATCTTCACAGGGACACTCCATTTTAGTCCCACAAACCACACAGCCCAGGCTATACCATTTCTTTCCGGTATACAGAAAGGCTCTCACAGAACACCACGCACAACAGTTTTCAATCCCCGCCACTTCAGTCCACGTTTAGGATGATTATTTACATAGTTCAAGGAAGGCTGCCAAGTTTTAAGGACTGTGTGTATTTTACTGCCAAAAGCCCAGACAGCTTGGCTACCTGAACAAGAATATTACCAGTTCCACCTGAGAAGCTAACAGCCTTTCTCTGTGCATGATTTACAGAATAGCTTCATAAAATACAAATTGAGAATTCTAGTGCCTGCAAGTCAATCTGACACAGTTTGAGGGTGAGTCGATCAGCCTAGGGGAACCCAACCCATGGAGTATGCAGTCTGCTCCAATGAGCCACAGAGCAAAGTCCTGTGACCACAGAAACCAGAAGCAGCAATCAGCTGTTGTGGAACAGCTCACCCCAACTGACCTGAACACCGTCCATTTAAGGCACCTTGAAATCAAACTCTGTGTCCTGTTAGAGGCCGTTCCCAGTCACAGAAAAGTTCCCAGGGGGCACACAAACCTTTCCTCAGAGCTCTTCCAGTAGCTCAGCAAAGGCTGAGAACTCAACCAGTCTCCTCAAACTGGGGAACCACTAAACCTAAAGACGAGAGGCCTCATCGATTTCTCTCTTTACACAGCAGCAAATACCTCCGCAGGTACGATCAGCACTGCTGTTACCACGTAACAACCCTGCGTGAGGAAGTCATTTCAAAGAGGAAGTCCTATCAAAGCAATTACCTATTCACTGTATGGGACTGTGTTTGCCATATTGATTTCCCATGCACAGAGAGCCTATGTAAGTAAGTAAGCCCAGACTTAAGCTCACCAATTGGTACAAATGGCGTCTCCTTAAATTTCCGTAGCAGCTTCGACGTCTGGCTGGTTTCAGTCTCATACTCAGGGTAAACAGGTTCATGTCCGGATGACATGGTGCCTGCAAAGACAAGGAGTCTCCCTTGAGATTTTATAAATAAGTTAAAGGGAACTTTCAGAAAAAGAAAATCCCTTGTGTATTCCACAGGAACGGAAGGTCAGCTTAGTTCAGTGCAAGCTACAAGAGCTGAAGCTGAGCTGAGGAGTTGCATGCAGATGATTTAAATCAAGCAAAGCCTTGGGAAGCTTGTGTACAATTCAGAAAAAGTTTGATGGCAGAAACTTGTTGCTCTATTAATCTTTCACCCCACGACAGATCCCAGCACTCCCACAGGCCCACGGGCAGCAAGAGGCTGCTGAAAGCTTTAATCTCTGCCCACATTTCCTTTCACTGCTCACCACGCTGCTTCGCTCCCTACCAGCAGATTCCTTAGTAGCTGCCCTCAGCTCATCCCTCCCTTTTGCTGCCTGCCAGGAAATGCAACAGAAGTGCTACGGGTGGAAAGAGCAGCAGAAGGTCAGTGCTGCCTTTAGTGGCTGCTCTGTCACAGCTGCAGCCCATCCTGCTGGACAGCAGAGCAGGAGCGTGCCCTTGGTGGACACAGCAGCATCACAAGCAGTTGCCATTGCAGCACAGGTGATTCCCCAGAGAGGAAAAAGAAACAAATAAAACCAAACATCACCGCATTTACAAGAGCTCTACACGCTGAGCCTACACCTAACTAGGGAGATCACCACCACAACTCCCCCGGTTGATCCCACACCACCACGCCGCGCTCCTCGTTCACCTCCCACTGTAAGCATCACTCAACAATCAGCGGCCACTCCTGCTACCACAGCCAGCTCAGGAAGGATTTCTACCTGCATCAATCCAGCGCTGCCCCAACACGCTCGATACCAAACTCGACCCAGCCTCCCCCGGAACCGCACTGCAGAGCTACGCTAAGGGCAGGCCGTGGACCTGCCGGAGCACACCACGGAACAGGCAGCACGCCCGGGCCAAGCAGCATTTCCTGCACACCCATTTCACCCCACAGCTCTTTAGAATAAACGCTCAAACCGCTCCCAGGGCCCTGCCGAGCTGCGCTCCGCCCTTCTTCCGCGGGACCAGGCACCTCATGCCCGGGGAACGCCAACCGAGCCGCCGGGAGCACCCAGCGGCCCGAGCCGCCCTGACCTTGCCCGACACCCGGGACACACCGAAGCCCGCAAGGCCGCCCACGAGAACGGCTTCGACACGGAGGAGGCGAACGAGAAAAAAGATAGGAAAGAGACAGGCCGGAAAACGACCCTCAGCCCCGCACCCGGCGCCCCGCTCCCACCGCACAGCGCGCACTGAAGCCACCTCTCCGCACTCGGCTCCCGACACCGGCCGGCGTCTGCGGCGCCAGGCCCCGCCCCCCCCGCGCTATTGGCCGGCAGCCTCGCCCTGCCTGAGAACTACAGCTCCCAGAGCCCCGCGCGCCCACCGCCAGCCAATCCCGAGCGCCGCTTGACGAGGCGGAGCTTTTGCTCCTTATGTGGAGTGAAGTCCTTATATGGACTAGGAGGTGAGGCAGGACGTGACGTCACTCGGGAGCCCCTCCCCTCCCCCCCATCAGCAGTGCCTGTAGGAGGGGCGGCGTGGTCTCATACGGACCCTTGCATCCCGAGTGCTCTTCTGTGCCGTCCCTTCTGCACTTTTCTGATTGCAGCTCAGCCCTTCTGCTCCATCTTCTTGCATTAAATTCACTTTGATAACAAAGGGACAGAGGGGATCCTGCTTCCTGTGCCCAGCACTGAATGGAGAAATGGGAGGGGGGGGGAACGACAGGGAGGATTTTGCTTTTTTAGGGCAAAATCAAACAGTGCATATGTTGCAGCATTGATACACAAAGAAGAGATGTCAGCCCGAGGGACGTGGTGGTCAGGGGTGTCTGGAGTGGCTACATCACAATGTGGGGCTGCACAGGTTCTGGGTGCTGGAAACCCTGAATCACAGAATGGCCAGGGTTGGAAGGGACCTCAAGGATCATGAATCTCCAACCCCCCTGCCACATGCAGGGCCACCAACCTCCCCATTTAACACTAAACCAGGCTGCCCAGAGCCCCATCCAACCTGGCCTTGAACACCTCCAGGGATGGACAGAGCATCCACAGCCTCTCTGGGCAGCACCTCACCACTCTCTCTGTAAAGAACTGAACAGCCAGTGAAACCCATATGGAACACATACATCCCCCTGTGAAAGGCAGGGACGTGGCCATGGGGTCAGGAGCAGCCATGTGTGACCTCAGAGAGGCCTGAGATGTAGGGCAGTGAAGCTGATGCCATCAGTGCTGTCATTACTCTGCCTGCCCCAGGAGTTCAGCAGGGCCATGAGGCAGTGCCTGTGTTCAGCTATGGATTGTCATTATTATTTTTTTCCCTTAGTATTTACTACATCACTAAGAACAAACAGTATTTGCAAAACCATAGGGATTTGGGGGATGAGCTCAGCACACTGTTGCATTCCCAAGAGTGGGTTTTTAAGCTGCTGTTTACAGGAAGCAAAACAGAACATAGTTTTTCAGCAGCTTGTTGGCTTTTTGCTTCAAAAATTATGTTGACGTAAACGCACATTCAAAGTCAAATGGAAGTTCTCTAGTGGAAGGCAGGACCCTGCTTTGCCTCCACCTGATTTTTGCCTTTTTACCTTATTTTTATTTTCTAAATTTGAGCTCAGTTTGCCGCCTCCTTACAGTGGGACAGGGATTTTAAAGCCTAAAGACAGCATAGAAATTGTTCCTGATTATGGAAGCAGTGCCTGGAGCTGAAACAAGACTCCCCCTGAATATCCTGAAGATGCCTAAAACCTTCTCCTGAACTCGGAGGCAACTTGCCAAAGAAAAACAGCATAGGAAAGTGCTTTGTGGAGACCCCCACCCCATTTCTGCAGGCTGGGGCCCCAGAAAGAGCAGACTCCTGCTTTTCCAGGCAGCAAAAAACAAGCAGTTCTGCTAACCCTTTTATTTTTGTTTTCATGCTACTGAACGTCCCTAAATGCGCTTTCCATTATTGATAATCTGGTTACATTAATTGCCAAAGCCATTAAGGTTCTGCAGAGTATAAAAGGAAAAAAAGGAATCTGCAATTACCAGCTCCCAAATGGAGTTAAAATCTGGTAATAAATGACAGCGAGGGCTGCTCTTGGCCGTGGCTGTTACAGACACATTTAATTCCCTACAACTCTGAGCTCTGAGCTCAAGGGTAGAAACTCAATTATAAAGCCAAACTCACTTCGTTTTCATTGCTGGGCTAACAAAGCTCCTGTCACCTGGAGCAGCCCCATCAAAGGTTCTTCTTTTTGCTCCCTGCTAATGTACATTGCCCAGATGTGCTCGAGGGCTTGCACAGGCCTGTGAGGCAGCTAATTGCTGTAATTGACCAGCTAAATGGCTGGTTTGGTTCCCTTTGGAAACCCGAGTCTTAGCCTGGCAGCAGAAACAAGCAGCTTTTGGTCCTGCATGGGCGCTGTAGGGAAATGCAAGTTTGATGCAAGGGCAGAGCGTGGAGGAGCTGAGGTGTGGGCTGGGAGATGCATAGGTTTTCCCTGAAGAGTGTTTTAAATCAGTAACACCCATATTTTTGGTGCAAAAGACATTTTGGAATAGTGGACAAGGAAGTAACCAACAAAATGTGTCTCAAAGTACCACAGCAATAGCAAGGAGAACACGGAGACCAGGCTGGAGGCAACTCCAGCACCAGAGCAGTGATATTGGACATCTCACTGCAGGATGGTTTCCTGACATTTTCCAGCTGTCAGCACTGGGTTTCCTGTTGGTTGGTGTCTTCTGTGAGATGCTGTTTCCATCCCGCTGTGCTTTGGGGTCGGTTTGAGCCCACGCAGTGGTGGCAGCACTGATCTCGCTGTCACCCACAGTGTGTCAAGAAGGACCCAAACTGTGGAGGTTCCTTGCTGTGAGGCTTTTATTTATTCATTTATTGGAGGTTTCTGCCCATTCTGTTGTCTTTGCTACTCTTCCATTGTTTTAAGAACACGGATGTGGAATAGAATCATAGAATTATAGAATCAGTTGAGTTGGAAGGGACCCTTAAAGGCTATCAGTCCAACTTCCCTGCAGTGAACAGGGACACCCACAGCTCCCTCACAGCCCTATCCCCTGACCTTGAGTTTCTTCAGGGACTCCAGGACATCCAGCTCATACCTCAGTTCTTGAGATTTCACTCCCCAAAAGCTGTGTTGATTTTTTTCCACACAATCCCCATCTCTGGAGGTATTTAAGAACATGTAGACATGGAAATATGGGATGTGGTTTAGTGACAGGACTGAGTAGGTCTTGGACTACAGTGGATGTTCCCAGTAATTAAAGCTTTTACAAAAAAATCTAGAAGGAGCGTGCTGCCACATCTGTGGTTGTGAGGTAGCAAACCCAAGGCCAACGGGGAAAAAGAAATGAGAGGCATGGAGGAGAGAGGTGAAGAAGGAAGGGTTGTGGATGGATGGGGACGAATGCATTGCAGAACAAAGAGAAGACAGGCAGAAGAGGCTGGTTACCTCTAAGCAAGCAGCAGGGCTAAGTAATCACAGAATCACAGAATCACAGAATTGTAGGGGTTGGAAGGGACCTCCAGAGATCATCGAGTCCAACTCCATGCCAAAGCAGGTTCCCTACAGCAGGTCACACAGGTAGGCATCCAGGCAGGTCTTGAACATCTCCAGAGCAGGAGACTCCACCACCTCCCTGGGCAGCCTGTTCCAGTGCTCCGTCACCTCACTGTACAGAAGTTCTTGCGCATGTTTGTGCGGAACTTCCTATGCTCCAGTTTCTGGCCATTTCCCCTTGTCCTGTCTCCACTCACCACTGAAAACAGTCTGGCCTCGCCATTCTGCCCCCCACACCTTAGATATTTATAGACCTGGATCAGGTCCCCTCTCAGTCTTCTTTTCTCAAGGCTGAACAGACCCAGTTCACTCAGCCTTTCCTCATAGCAGAGATGCTCCAGGCCCTTCACCATCTTTGTGGCCCTCCGCTGGACTCTTTCCAAGAGAACCCTGTCTTTTTTTGTACTGGGGAGCCCAGAACTGGACGCAGTGCTCCAGATGAGGCCTCACCAGGGCAGAGCAGAGGGGGAGGATCACCTCCCTCGACCTGCTGGCCACGCTCTTTGCAATGCACCCCAGGATGCCATTGGCCCTCTTGGCCACAAGGGCACACTGCTGGCTCATGGCCAACCTGTCGTCCACCAGGACACCCAGGTCCCTCTCCGCAGAGCTCCCCTCCAGCAGCTCATCCCCCAACCTGTACTGGTGCATGCAATTATTCCTCCCCAGATGCAAGACTCTACACTTGCTTCTGTTAAATCTCATCTGTTTTTTTTCTGTCCAGCTCTCCAGCCTGTCCAGGTCTTGCTGAATGGCAGCACGGCCTTCAGGCGTGTCAGCCAATCCTCCCAACTTCGTATCATCACAAACTTGCTGAGGGTGGCGATTATCCCCTCATCAAGGTCATTGATGAAGATGTTGAACAAGACTGGACCCAGCACCGACCCCTGAGGAACACCGCTGCTTACAGGCCTCCAGCCAGACTCTGCACCGCCAACGACGACCCTCTGTGCTCTGCCAGTCAGCCAGTTCTCAACCCACCCCACTGTCCACTCATCTATCCCACACTTCCTCAGCTTTGTTATAAGGATGTCGTGGGGGACAGTATCAAAAGCCTTGCTGAAATCAAGGTAGACTACATCCACTGCTCTCCCCCCATCCACCCAGCCAGAGACAACATCATAGAAGGCTACCAGGTTGGTCAAGCATGACCTGCCCCTGGTGAACCCGTGCTGACTACTCCTGATAACCTCCCAAATAAGCCCAGTCTGTCTCGCCTCCTTACAAATCCTAATTCAGCTTTTTTCAGGGGTGGTGTCAGCTCTGCAGTGACTCCAGGAAAAGCAAAATGAAGGCAGGGCAGTCACGCTGAGCTCACGTTTCCTCTTGCACCACTATGAGAGGTTCGTTCCTAGAAGCCTGAGTCAAACTTCTGTCACAATGGGAACTGCCCGCCGTGGAGCAGCGGCTCTTGTAAGCGTGTTTTCTCTTTTGTGCTTGTAGATAATGGAAGAACCTGGAGAGCTTCCTTTGGGCTGGGGTTAATTTCCTGGGAGGATTAATCGCTTCTTTACTCTGCAACATGGGATGTAGTGTGAATGTCTGTGCCAGTGCTGTAAGGAGGAGGGACGACACAGCCAGGGGAGAAGCAGCATCTCGGAGAGCTGGAAAAGCCCCAGAAGTGGGGGTGTGGGGTGGCTGCCCCAGTGTGGGTTCAGGGAGTGCTGGAGCTGTTTTGGAGTCTGACTGGATGTCAGAGTGGATGGAAAATTGTTGTCTTCCTCCCATGGACGTGTAGTCCAGAATGCATTCAGCTGCAGATGATTTTTCTCCAAAACATGAAGCAGAAAAAAAGCTCATTCCCAGAAAGTTTTATTCGGTGCTGTTGTGCTGTGCATCCATCTGGCTGCCCTCTGGTGGTCGCTAAAGGAAGGTGAGACAGCAGGAAAACATCACAGCTCTGCTCGCACTGAACTTTCTCTCCTTTTCAGCTAGCCTGGGATGGACCCTTCAGCAGTGTCAGATGCGGGATCACAACAGGTATGTCTGTAGCTTCAGCTCGTGCAGCTCTGCACTGCAGGGATCCTCAGCACTCTGCTCCAACCCTTCTCTGAGATGCAGGGGCTCCTGCTTCAGGCCCTTCCACGAGGAAGGCCTGGTTCTGGTCCTAGCTGCCTTTGGGGATCTTGGTCATGGGTAGGGTTGGAGTTAGCACAGCTCGTCCTGGGAACAGCAGCTTCATTTTCTCTTTACTTGGTGATTCAGTTGCGGAGAGCAAGACAGGAGAGGCTGAAGGCAGGGAACTGCACTACACACATGCTTTGGAATTGCTGGAAAAATGGGTCCCAGAGAAAATGAGGGCAGGCTTGGTCATGATGTGTGCCCCAGGGGTGGTGGGGACATCTACAGCCAGTCTGACCTCTGTGACAGCCTTGGTTTGCTGTTAGAGCCTGGAGTCTTGATTATTAAAACCCACTCTGACCTTCATGGTACCAACTGGAGATGTCTCGGGCAGATTTCATCTCCCACCGTAGGAGATTTCATCTCTTCAGTAACAGATATTGCCCCGTTTGGGTGACTTTTGGAAGATGACTTCCTCGTGATGCTCTCGTGGTTGGAGTTCATTCAGAATCAGACTATGAAATAGGAAGTTCTCTCAGTTAGTGACCATTTCCTGAAGTCTGGTCTGTAGCTGTTGGAACCAGTGTGCAGTCCTCGGGCACAGGAGGAGCAACTCTAATGCATAGCCTTGGGCAGGGGCTTCAACCCACCTCTTGTCTTATGCTTTCATTCCTGGAACTGACACAAAGAGGAGACCTGTTGTACCGCGAGAAGTTACTTTTTGCTATTTTGTTTCTGAGAGCAGCCCTAAAGCTAAAGGTGCTGGTGGCAGGTTCTGCTATGCTGAAAAGCAGGATGTCAGTTTGGATATTAAGTAAAATTTCTTCTCAGAAAGAGTGGTAATGCACCAGCACAGGCTGCCCAGAGAGGTGATGGAATCCCAGTCCCTGGGAAGGGGTAGATATGGTCAGTAGGGTGAGGGTGAGGGTAGGTTGGGGCTGAGCTGGGTGATCTTAGCAGTCATTCCCAACCGGAATGATTCTGTGATTCTATGCTGCTTTCTCAGTAGGAGTCCTGGTGAACACAGAGCAGTACACAGCTGGGTGTGGTGCTAGACTTCACGTCATTTAGGGTAGAAACTTCCTCAAAAGTGCAGTGGTGTCAGAGGGAAGTGGTGAATCAGCTCAGAGGAGACCATGCTTTTCGTGCATGGGAGCAAGGAAACCTAACGTATGATTTTAAATGTTTGTGTCTATGGCTGTCTTCATGCTGTAGGCAAAGACCAAAGAGTGCAGGACATGCGGCATAGATTTAACCTTTAAGCTGAAGAAAACATTCCACTTTTGCTTTTCCTGCAATTGGAGTGACGTTTTGAAATGCCCTGCTGATCCCCTTCTCTCGTCTTTTGCTCCTAGACAGCCACTTGCCCTGTGCAGCTTCAAAGCTGGCAACAACAACAGCTACAGCCTTGCTGGGTGGCCAAGATTACACTGCCAATTCAAGTGACTACCCCTATGAGTACCTGAATGAGGAAGACTACGTGCTTTATGGCCTTTGCACCAAAGAAGAAGTGGTGTCCTTTGGCAAAGCATTCTTGCCAGCTTTTTACAGCATGGTTTTCTTGGTTGGGTTCATTGGGAATGCTCTTCTGTTTACTGTCCTCATGTATGTCAGTAAGCAAAAGAAGACAGCAGAGGTGTATCTGCTGAACCTGGTGGTTTCGGATTTTCTCTTGCTGCTAACCCTTCCTTTCTGGGCTCTGTTCATTTCTCAGTGGGTGACCTGGGATCTGTTGTGCCCAGTCTTAAATGCCATGTACATCATGAATTTTTACAGCGGTATCTTTTTTGTAAGCTGCATGAGTCTGGACACGTATCTGCAGGTAGTTCATGCCTGCTCTCCTCACAGCTCTGCGACACGGAAGAAGTCCTTCCTCATCTTGTTGGTGTTGTGGGTCCTCTCCATACTCCTCTCCATTCCCGATGCCCTCTTCAGCAGCACGAAGGAAATGCACAACAAAACCATCATGTGCACGCATGATTACGGCCAGAAACACTTCTTTTGGAAAGTTGTCTTTCAGGTCACTCAAAACATCCTGGGTTTCCTTTTGCCTTTCTTCTTCATGGTGTTCTGCTATTCCCGCAGTGTGTGTGTCCTCACCACGTCTCGGGTGCCTGGCTCGAGGAGAGCACTGCTCTTCGTCTTTACTCTGGTGGCTGTCTTCTTTATCCTGTGGTTCCCTTACAACATTGTCCTCGTCCTTCACTCCCTGCAATACGTTGGTTTGATCCAGAGCTGTGAGAGGAGTAGGCAACTGGACTATGCCATGCAGATCACAGAGAGCTTGTCCTTTGTCCACTGCTGCCTCAACCCTGTGCTCTACGCTTTTATGAAGAAACGATTCAGGTTGTACCTACAGAAGATCCCTCAGGCTTTCTGTAGGAAGGGCACCTTTGACATCCAGCTCTCAGAAACAAGCTACTCTTGCAGCAGATACGCCGCTCATATAGAAATGTTGAGCGTCACCAACACATGATAAATTCTTTCTGGCTTTTGCCACGGGGCACTGTGCTCAGCCAGGCTCACCCCTTAGCCTACCAGGAGAGGCAACAGGAAGAACAGGCAGTTTTAAGTGGGTCTGAACCACACTGAAGTGTACTGAGCAGGACACTGTGTCCACCCAAGGGATGGATCCTTGGTCTGAGATCAGTTTGATCGTCACAGCACCAGAATTCAGACCAGTAACTATCAGCAAGAGAGAGAGAGAAAAAAAAAACCACAAAATGAAAAAGCTCAACGGAGACCATCATTAACAGACATCAGTTTAACCTCTCTACAGAGTGGCAGCATGGCCTTAAACAGAAGAGCATGGATAGCTATTAGCCAATTCTTATGACTGATGTGGTTTTACAGTTCAAGGTTACTAGTTTGTTGATCTTTATTTAAAAGGTGCTGTTCACCCCAAATGTTTTTGAACTTTAGCTGGGCTTTTTCCAGCCTAGAAATCAATTCAGCATGTAAATTGGCTAGAACTGTGCAAATAAAGTTTATACCTTCAGAGCACATACTCATCACCTTCTTGATGTCATTGCTAGACAGTGTTACTGATAGAACTGAGAAGGGTTTTCAGTTGAACGAAAAACATGCATTTGTTTTCACTGCCATTATTGTCATCATCACTGCTATGTGTTTCCAAAATGGTAAAGCTAGGAGCTTCACTTAAAAAAACACCAAAGCAAATATGAAGGTGATGCTACGCTGTGATCTTCGCTACATGGGTCAGGTCTGCAGCAGGGGTGTGGAAGGGAAGAACAGCTGGGAAACAAATCTGAGATAGATAGAGATCTTCATCTCCTGATCTACCCAGGGAGAGCCCTTGGGACTGTGAAGAGCTTTTGATGAGATGCTTAGGGGAAGAGGTGAAGGTAGAGAAAACAAGGGGTGAACTGGGGAGGAACGAGGGTGGGAAAATAGGGAGCGGGTGGAAGCAGCTTGCCCTGGCATGGTCATCTCCTTACTAAATCCTTTTCCCTAACTCTCTCACCATGTAATGCCCCTTTATCCCACTCGACGCTGCTGCAAGGTCCGCATGCCAGCAGCTGGATGCCCAGTAGTGCTGCACTGGGCACAAGGGACAAGGTTCGTGGGGTCCCCCCACCCCAACGGGAGACACAGAGGACCAGAAGACAACGTGAGTGGAGCTGTTGCAGACCTTTCCTTCTCTTGGCATTTGAGACCAAAGTAGCTCCACTCTGTCTCCGGCTTGATCCCAATTCCAGCAGCACTTCAAACATCTGTTCCTCCTCTCTTTTTTCCAGCCTGCACTGCATATCTGTAGCTGAGTGTTAAATGCAGAAATTGCTGAGGGGAATTCTCCAAAGACCCTTTTTCAAAACAGTGCAGCCCAGAAAAGAGGTTTGGCTTATACTGCTGCAGAGCTCACGCTTACACCCATCCACTTTATGCGGCAGCCTGTTGACTGCAGTGGACTCTAACCTACCTTTCACTTTAAAAATCTCTGTGTGTCAGCCAAGAAAGAGATGTCCTCACTCCAAATTGGAAAAGCAAATAATTGCTGCCAATTGGGGCAGATGCTGTCAGCTCTGCACCTGCGTATCAGCTGCTGATCGGAAATAAAAGGCACTTCCCTCACTCTGGGTCAAACCCCCAGCCAGGAGAAGCGCTCAGATGGCATTCTGGACAGTTTTCCTCTGTACCTTGGTGGTATTGCTGCTTGGGGGGCTCTACCACCTGGGGGCCTTTCGGAGACGAAGACCCAATGAGCCGCCTCTGGACAAAGGCATCATTCCCTGGCTGGGTTATGCACTGGATTTCAGAAAGGACAGTTCAGCGTTTCTAAGTAAGATGCAGAGAAAATATGGAGATATTTTCACAGTGCTGATCGGAGGCTATTACTTTACCTTTGTGATGGACCCCTTCTGCTTTGGAGCCATTGTGAAGGAATCACGGTCTAAACTGGACTTTCTGACCTTTTCAGCTAACTTGGTCTACCGGGTTTTTGGCTACAAGTCCAAGACGAACAACAGTAGTGCTCTGCATGTTTTTAACACGAAGTATCTGATGGGAGATGGACTCACTCTCCTGACACAAGCCACCATGGACAACTTCCAGAAGCTGTTGTTTTTCAAGCTGAGCTCAGGAGAGGAGAAGCGACCATGGCAAGAGGCCGGCCTCTTCCACTACTGCTACAACATCGTCTTCAGAGCTGGGTACCTGGCTTTGTTCGGCACCGAGTCGTACCAAGGGGCAGGGAACAAGGAGAAAGCTTACGAGCAAGATCTCATCCACTCCAACCAGCTGTACACCGAGTTTCGGAAGTACGACCGCCTCTTCCCCCGCCTGGTCTATGCCGTGTTGCCTCCCAAGGACAAAGTAGAAGCTGAGAGGCTGAAGAGGTTCTTCTGGGATGCTCTGTCCGTGAGTAAGAGCTCTCGGAAGGAAAACGTCAGTAGGTGGATAAGTGAACAAGACAAGTTTTTGGCAGAAATTGGCATGCCTGACTACATGCGGGACCGCTTCAAGTTCATGATGCTGTGGGCATCCCAGGGCAATACAGGCGCTACTTCCTTCTGGCTCCTCTTGTATCTCATGAAGAATCCAGAAGCTATGAAGACTGTAAAGGCAGAAGTAGAGAAAGTCTTGAGGGAGCACGGTCAAGAAGTGAAGCCAGGAAGCCCACCAATTAACATCACCAGAGACATGTTAGCCCAGACTCCTTTTCTGGACAGTGCCGTGGAGGAGACCCTGAGGCTGATGGCAGCCCCGGTCCTGATCAGAGCCATCCTCCAGGATATGACCCTCAAAACGAGTGGTGGCACAGAGTACAGTCTGCGCAAAGGGGACCGAGTGGCTCTGTTCCCACACCTCTCTGTGCAGATGAATCCAGAAATCCACCCTGAACCTCACAAATTTAAGTATGACCGCTTTGTCAACCCAGACGGCACCAAGAAAAATTTTTACAAGAATGGCAAACGGCTGAAATACTTCAACATGCCCTGGGGGGCCGGTGTATCCATGTGTCCTGGGCGGTTCTTTGCTACAGAAGAAGTTAAATTGTTTGTGTTCTTGATGCTGACTCACTATGACCTGGAGCTGGTCAACGACCAAGAGGAGATCCCAGACATAGATTTGAGCCGCTGGGGATTTGGAACCATGCAGCCTGTTCACGACGTTCAGTTCAGATACCGACTACGTGTTTGAAAAAGCTGTGGTGTTCTGCTTGTCCAGATGTTGCTACGAAATAAACCGCCCGAGCTGGTGGCTGCTGGATCCATGTGGAGCCAATGCCAGTATGTTCTTCTTTGCTTAACAGCATGGTGGCTTTTCTCTTCGTCTTCTTTGCATGTAGCACAGCCCTGCATCACCCCTTACCCTGTCTGGGTAGGGCAATAGAAGCTCATCTGCACACCCACAGGGGAGCCCAGAGATACAATAGTGAGGTGGAGGACCCCAAGTAATGCCCTGCTGGGTTACTCCCAGCTCTTCACAACGGCTACCAGCCTGTCAGAAACCAACTTGCACATGCCAAGAGGAGAATGAGGATGTAACAGTAGGTTAATTAAGGACAACTGGGAACCCAGATTAAGGATGAATGCCTCAGCTGGGTCTCTTTGCGTCTGTCTCACCAGAGCAGCAACCCCACAGCCCAGGCATGAGGCCTACTGAGATTAGCCACAGGGATTGGGATTAAAGGGTGAGGCATTTTGTGGGGCACAGAGGAGAGGCAGGTGGGGATTGTAACAGGTTTATGGTGGGATGCTTGAGGAACGAACCAAAATGGAGAAAAGGAGGGATTTAGGTGATGCAGGGAGGAAAGTAGAGTTATAAAGAGTTAAAAATGTGCAGGTGTGTGCAAATAGTCAGCTCACCCATACACTTGCCTTTCCACACTGTGCCCAATCTTTCCTTAAGAATTGCCCTTCTGTGAGTGGAGAGCTGGGGTCTGGTGTGCAAACCTGGTTCCTGATGTCCTCCCAGCCTTTCCTTGAGGCTCATGTACTGGTGTTGTTCCCATCTAATGCATGCTGGGGGTACCTCTTCCCTTTTTTTTTTTTCTTCCTTCAGCAGCCAAGGGAACATCAGTCCCCACAGGAGTTAAGTCACAGCACTGTGAACCAACTTGCTGCAGACGCCGTCTTTGGAGGTTTTCATAGAATGGCTTAGGTTCACATCCCTCCTGTGCTGGGGATCTGGATGCAGTGCTCCAGGTGGGACCTCACAAGGGCGGAGCAGAAGGGGACAGTCACCTCCCTGCTCACTGTTGTCCCTCTGTTGATGCAGACCAAGATGCAGTTGTCCTTCCAGGCTGCAAGAACACACTGCTGGCTCCAGAATCCTCAAGCCTTCTCCACACGGCTGCTCTCTGTGAGCTCTTCTCCCATCTGCACTCATATCTGGGACTGCCCCCACCCAGGTGCAGCACCCTGCACTTGGCCTTGTTCAACCTCATTAGGTTCTTGTGTGCCCACTTCTTGAGTTTGCCAAGGTCTCTCTGTTATGTACAATCAAGGTCCAGAACTCAAATGTTTTATTATGTTTCAAAACATCAAAGCCAGATTCTGCTTTCTGTTGTGAAGGACGGGGCTATGTTATAACTGCAGCAACTGAGCAACTGTTGTAACTTCTCCTGGTGAAGGCAGAGCTGTCCTAGGAAAAAAATAATCTGCATTTTAGTGCTTTGCTGTACTCTAATCGGTGTGTGTGTGTTTTGTTACAGCTTGTAATGACCTCAGATCAGAGTTGAGAGTGGGTTCTGAACAAACATGGACTGGGTTTGGGAAAGAGAGAGAAAAACGATGAGAATGGCAACGATTCAGCAAAAATATCTGGTTTTAATTCCTTGTCAGAATAGATAATTTAACAAAACAATATTGAGTCTATAAAAGACTTCAGACATGCTCAAACGCATGCAAGTATGAGAAGCAAAAATCACTTAATTTGAGGAATAGTGTAAAAGCTCCAAACGGGTAAATCTGCAATTAAAGTTTATGCTTGGATGGGTTGTCCACAGAGCAGTCCATCCCAAAGCGTAGCAGTAAGAGGAAAAACCAGACTGTGCCAACAGATACCTTATGGGTCCTGAAAGGTTCATACACCACACCTTATCACGCTGTCTTCCATAACTCCTTGAAACCCAAGAGAACCGAGCATGAAATCTGGCCCTAAGACCTTGCTTTTCTCTTCTCCAATGCACTGTGAAGAAAGCATGACCTTAATATTCAAAGATGTGCAGACTGACAAATCAGTGTCTGCTCTGCACAGCACAGTGGGAACTGCTTTGCTCCCAGCTTGCTCCATACACAATGCAGGAGGAGCAATCAGGGTGCTACAAGCTTCAGGTCTGGGGCAGCATGGGTTGAATATGTTGGAAAAGATCCCCACTGGCTAAACAACATCATGTCTAGCATTGAACTGTAACATAGTAGGAACTGATTTCCCCTCTTTGACCTTCTGAACACAGTGAGGTGTGGCTTGAGGAAAGGCTGTGCTTAAATGCTGCATGTAGGGAAAGCTCAAGAAACCCAACTGCACCCATAAATGCATCACTCACATCAGAGAAACCCAAAGGAACACAGAGGTTATAGATACAAAGCAACGACACAGCGAACACCATCCGTCCTCAGCAGATCTTGAAGGACTGCAGCGTTCAGGATGCCCTGGGCTTTCCTGAAGAATCTGAAGACAAACTGATGCAGATGCAGTGGGGCAGGTGAGGGGTTGTTGTGAAGTCCTGTGTGATGGGTAAACCAGTCATCTAGTTCTAATGGGAGATTTCAAAGACACATGCCCCCCCAAAAAAAGTGTTGTGGTGTCTACAGACCACAAACCCCTTGAGGAACATGACCAGCTCTGCAGCAACAGCACTGGAAGTGCCCACGGAGAGCATGTAGGCTCTATGACAGGTGGTTAACTTGAGCCCCAGGGAGAGCAGGCTACAGCTTTGTGAAGATTTGGGTAGGACAGACGTGCAATTTATCAGTGACTGGAAAGCCCCAGTGCTTTTTCCATCCCTGCACTCACCCTGTGCTACAAGTGCAATGTGCTGAGCCTGACCAATGGATGTCACCAGGGTCCCGTCGCCCAACCCTGTGTCTGACACAAGGCAAAGACACCATGGGACACATCACAGACATGGCAACACAGCACACGTCTCGTGGGGAGGGACTCACAAGGTCTCTGGTTCAACCCCCTGCTCACACTGAGCTGCTCAGGGCTTTTATCCAGTTGGATCTGTACATCCAAAGCCGTAGGATATGTTGCTGCCTGGCATCAGCCCCTGGAAGCACTGTTTCCCCACAGTGAATCTTTCTGACTTGTTTTCTGTTTCCCCACTCCCGCTATCACCTCCTTGGAGCTCTTTTTGTATTAGAGTTGTTTTCCCTTTATAATTGTTTTCCATTTCCTTTGGGATTTCACAGAATCACAGATCTGTAGGCATTGCAAGGAACCACTGCAGCCCATCAAATTCAACCCCAGGAGGCAGGCAAGAATCCCACCAGTCTTTCAGTCCTTGTAGCAACGGGATAAGCGATCCAGTAGCATCTGAAAGTGCATGGTGCTGGCATCCTGGGGACAGGGCAGAAGTCAATAGCCAGTGTTTGCACACTGACTTCAGGGAAGATTTGCTAAGCTGCTCAGGGCTAGCAGCTAGTCCCATTCAGAAGGGGCTCTGCAAACCTTTCCTGCCTGTTCCTGGAAGCACAGAGCCAAGTCACCCAAGTACTGTCAAGTTACCACCTGTCAGCTGAGCCACGTTAACTGCATTTCAGCTCTTACCAGGTGGCAGTGCGTTCATTTGCTTAGCTGTGCTGAATTGCATTTAGGAAGAACAGAGTCAGCTCAGGTCAGCTGATGGCGCAGTAACTCGACAGAACAGTTTGCTACCAAACACAGAGCAGAAGGGGAGATGATCCGTGCCTATCTCCACATCCCCTTCACTGTGCAATCATGAGGCCGTACTTGGAGCACAGCAGACCCCTTTTCTTTTCCCGGTCAGTGAGGAAATTTCTCAGTTTGGTGGTGGGGAAGGTAACCAGCGCTTGCTGCCTGTTGTCCAAACCCGTCTCCTGAAGCCACGGGCTCTGAAGGCACTCGGAGGCTGACGGTCTTCCCCTGGGACAAAGGGGAGAAGGTCGGTTGGGTTTTCTCTCCCAGATCCCAAATGGGAGAGAAAGAAGGGGGGCAGGAGCTGGGATTTGCACAGACTGCCAGGGGAGCCGACGCTGCCTTACCAGGGGTTTGCACACAGGGTGCTCTGGAGAAATGACACTGCTCCTCCGGAGAGACCCGCGTAGCACCGCGTCAGCTTCACCTTCCCCTTCCTGGTTGTTCTCAGGAACTCGCAGGGCACATCAGAGCTGACTGGATAGGTGGCGCTCAGCCTAGCCCAAAACAATAGCATTATCAGCACAAAGGGCATCGCTTGAGATGCTCCTTCCCCTGGGAACTCCCATCCCATCATGGCAGTGCAAAGAAACATCACATGGAAAACAGAATCCCAAAGAGCAACGTTCTTCAGTGGGCTCCACGACTTCAGCTGCTTTTCTGCTTGGTTTAATTTGAATTTTCTTGTTCAAGTGGGGGCTTTTCAGACGAGGCTGAGCAAGAAACACAGCAGCTGCTGGGCTGCAAAACTACCTCCTTATTCCACTTGGAGATGTGGCTGGGACTGAGCATCCTTGTACAGTGCAGCCAGCTCCACAGCCTCTGCCACATGTCTTTGGTGGCACTGCTCAAGGGAGAGGCTACTACTGATGTTAATATCTGAGTGGGTACAGCTCCCTTTGTTGATGGCTTGGAAATGGCACTTTTAAAGCCAGGGCTATGGAAGGACAGGCTGACTTACATGATGAATGCCGTGATTCCAACGGACCAGATATCAGTCTGTGGGAGGGCTCCTTGCTCTGTCAGCAGTTCTGGAGCTAGAAAAGCAAATGGGTGTGAGCCAAGCTCCCCTCCGATGCTACAGCACCAAAGCCAGCACTTAGCACTTGCTAAGGTTTTGCTACCTTCCTGAGGATGGAGAAAATCTTTCCGGTACAGGGAGGTTGGCTAATCTCAGTCATGGCCGAAACAAAACCTTGAGAACATCAAAACAACGGGGCTTGCTGGCACAAACACTACAACCTTGAGCATAGGACACATGGACACCAGCCAGAGCACCATTGGTCATGACTTCTGGCTCTGTCCTCCATGGTGGCCTGGGAACTGCTGTCACACCACCCATGCCCATCAGCTCCCCGTGAAACTTCTTGCTGGGGTCACCTGCACTCTCAGTGCCTTGCCCAATGGCTCAGCCTATCTGTTTACTGCAGATTGCATACAACATCAGGGTTGCTGTGAATAAACTCTACTCACCCATGGTTTCAACATAATCCATGCATTTGTCCAGGGTAATGACCTTGTCTTGTGTGTAAAACTGTGCATTGCCAAAATCCAGGAGCTTCAGCAGGTTGGGCTCAGTGATGATCATGTTTTCAGACCTGAGATCCAAGTGCAAGATGCTGTGTGCGTGGAGGTACTCAACTGCACTGAGGATCTGCCACAGGTAATCTCGGACCTCCACCTCTGAGTATGACGTCCTGGTAGAAGAAAGTGGTAGAAACCAGAGGTGTCGTATCTGCCTGCCCAAGAACATCATTCTGCCCCTGCTATAATCCTCCTCTGTCTGTATGATCCAATGAGGCTCTCAAAAAACAACTCCAATCGTTTCAGAAATCACGTAATCATAGAATGGCTTGGGTTGGAAGAGACTTCAGGGATCATCTACTTCCAACCGCCTGCCATGGGCAGGGTTGCCAACCATCAGCCCAGGCTGCCCAGCATTCCATCCAAGCTGCCTTCGAGCTCCTCCAGGATGATGGGATCTCTGAGCAGCATTGCCAGCACCTCACTGCTCTTTGAGTAAAAAAATTTCCTCTTAATATCTAATCTAATGACTCCCTTCTTTTAATTTAAAGTCATTCCACCTTGTCCTATCACTTTCTGCCCGCATAAAAGTCAATCTCCTTCCCTTCTATAAACTCCCTTAATCTATACAGAGATTTTTGCCCCTGTCGTGAATCAGGCCAACAGATGCAAGAGGTTCAGCAGGCTGCAAGAGCCGTGTGTCAGAGAAAGCAGAAGTCAGAATGCAGATTTGATGCCCACCATTCCCACCCCCTTAAATCAGAGGATTCCAGCAGATTCATTTTCTGCCACTGTGAGAAGCAACATGGAGGGGAAACAAGGCTTCCTGAGATAGAGTACAATGGCAGTTATGCTATGACAGCACACTGGGACAGATGGAGGGAGCTGATCCTGCCTGACAAGTGAAAGCAATACGTGCTTTGCTACCTACTCCAGCCCTGATGGGAAAACCCTTCCCTCCACTTAGGATTACCTTAATGCCAAAGAGTGGAGTAGCTCTGGTCCCACACACATCTCCTGGATCAACACCAGGTGCCGGGGGCTGACATAAGCTCCCTTCAGCTGAGCTATGTTGGTGTGATGAAGCTTCCTGAGGACCTGGTACTCCAGCAGCACGCTCTGCTTGTCCTCTTGCCAGTAAGGGATAATTTTAGCAGCTAAAGTCTTGCCGCTTACTTTTTCCCTGCACTGTCGGACGATGCTGAACCGCCCCCTGGTACAAAGGAACACAAAGGCAAGTTAAGCTTCTCTGCTACTCCTGGAAGAGCCAGGAGCTTCTGTATTTCAAGATCATATGGATCCCATGCTGTGTTTTTCATCCCTCCCCTATGTTGAGTTACTGCAGCAACTGTCACACTTTGCATGTCCTCCCGTGTCTCTAAACTGTGCAGTCACTTCAAACTGCAGCACGTGCAGCACTTCCTGCTGGCTGGTTGAGTGCTCAGCTGGATTCCCTACCTTTTGATCTCTGTTTGGAAGGCGTAGGTCTGATAGGTTGGGAAAGGTTCGGGTGGTGCAATTATTTCACTCTCTTCCTCAGCTGTTGGGAAATTCTGCATTGCAGCAGGGAATTCTGCAGAGAAGAAGTGGAAATGATTACATGGGAAAACAACTCTGTGTGGAAACCAGAGCTTCTCTGAGCTGCTCTCCACTACCTATGGACAAATAAAGGTGACGGTGGGGCTTTCTGCATGGAAGTCTGCATGTTGGCTCCTGCTTGCAGCACAAAGTTCGATGTGAATGCAGCAGATTCTGGAATGGACACCCAGCAATTCCCTGGTGGAATCCCTCCAGACTTGTGCAGGTTGCATGTGGTGATGGGTTTACAGTTGGACTTAATGATCTCAGGGTCATTAAGGCTGGGAAAGACCTCTTGTGATTCTGTGAGTACGATATCAAACAGCAAAGCAAATCATCAGAGTACACTAAGACACTGCTATGTGTCTTAGTCTAGGATGTGTCTAGGATGAGAAACGTTAGGAAATACTACTCTGAAAGGGTGGTCAGGCAGTGGAATGGGCTGCCCAGGGAAGTGGTGCAGTCACCGACCCCGGAGGTGTTCAAGGAACGTTTGGACGTTGTGTTGAGGGACATGGTTTAGTGGGAGCTATTGGTGATGGGTGGACGGTTGGGCTGGAAGGTCTTGTAGGTCTTTTCCAACCTTGGTGTTTCTGTGATTCTGTGAAACACATCTTGATGTCAGCGTGCCCAGGCACATTGAAGTGTCTGCTTGGGAATGCTGGACACGTTCAGATGAAGGGATCTGATGCTATGGGCCCTGGGTGGAATGACTGCAAAGTATGTTTGCAAATGAATCCCAGGCCAAAAGGAAAGCAGATGATTTAGAGTGGGTTAAAAATATCTCTGTGAACGGATTTTTACAGAGAACTCTTCCCCACTGGGAGGAAATTCCAGTTGGTCCATCTTTCCGCTCCTTGAAAGAAAACCTTCTGCTGTAAGGATATCTTTTTCATGTGAATGTGGATCTTTTAAAAAACAAGAGAATATTACAGGGTATTCAGGGAAGAAACAAAGAGTGCAATTATTTAGATGCCAGAGGAATACAGCGCTCTCCCAGTGCTCTTACCCAATTGATCCTTCCCGCTGATTTTCACTGCGGCAGATGGGCTGCTGTAAGGGCCCATTCCTGCCTTGCTGGTGCAGGCTATCCTGAAGCAGTAGGTAACATCTCTGGAGAGATTTTTGGCATAGTAGCAGCAGTCAGCGATGTCAGCAGCAAGAGTCTTCCACTCCCCATCTGAGCCAAGGAAAGGCAGAAGAAAGAGATTAGGATTCACTTCAGACGTCAAGTCTGTTTTTGTTGTTGGTCGGTTCGATGGTTGGTTGTTGGTTTTTGCTTTCTTCTTTCTTCTTTTCCCATTTAACTCACAGTGCTGGCAGTATGGAAAAGCGATGGAATCTTTAAGTGCAGGTAAAACTGATCTGATATGGGCTGCTTTTGTGTGTGGTGCAACCAGCTGTGAATGTGACCAAACCTCTTCCAAAGTCAGCACTTTTCTGTTTGATCAGTCCAAGGTGTGGCAACACTGCTTCAAAGGAATGGTGAAACTTCATGCCAACAATCCCCAATGTAAATAGACCTCAAGAGCTCTGAACTCTGAAAAGCTTAAAGAAAACCCCGGCTTTATCTGCTTTATCCCTTTGGTCCTGTCTTGAAACTGAAAGCAGGAGGGTGGGATTTCAGAGCACAGCCATTCATAAACACCCTTCTAGCTAACCCAGTACTTGAAACTGAGGCCAAATTCCCTCTGCTTTTATAATGTATGGGAGGTGTCTCAGGGAAATGAAACTAGGTTTGTCTTGGGACTGAGGTGTGAAATAGAAGATCAGCAGCAAACGTTTCATGTGATGCTGTGTCCCACTTTGTCATTGCTACTGAAACTGTCCGAGATTAAACCCATCCTTTCATTCAACTACACCCTGACAGACACCCTCAAATCTTAGCACAGGCAGTAATTCTCTTAATATAAAGGTATCAATGACTTTGCAGGGTTCTGGTTGGAGTAGGGTGTGTGTGCATGTAGGAAGGAGGAGATACAGCTTAGAATCAGAGAAGCACCTGCAGAAGCAGCATGCAAAGGCCTACTATCAAATACTGAATGAGGCAAGGATTATTTTTTCTGCTTATCTTAATCCTCCTGTGTTCAGAAAGTAGGATTTCACACGTCCCTGCCAAACACACCGAATGTGACTGTACGTAGTAGATGCAGTTTCCCATTTTTCCTCCCACCTGGAACAACTTGCATCTTACATCCTCCCTGGAGCATTGCCTGCAGTTGTGTCAAAAGGATTAAACAACAAAGAAAGCTGCAGTACAGGAAAAATGTTATCAGCTCCAGAATAAAAAGCTGTGTTTGTGTTATCCAGAATGAAGTGCACGTATACTGGGAGAGTTAAAAGAAGGTACATGGAGCAGCTCAGTCCAAAGGTTTATGTTTACATGACTGCAGTAGAGATGATGTCAGTCACAGTATTCACAAGAGCAGCAGAACCAATCCCAAGAGAGACAGAGAGGGAACTGACTCAGAGTTCATGGAATTAAACAAGAAAACATCCACTGACTTCACTGTGCTCTGGATCAAGCCTTGGAAGAGAGCCTTGAAGGGATGGCATGCAGGTTTACCAAACTTCTGTCATATGGCTCTTCACCATGAATTTAACTGATAGAAAAAGAAAGCGTGGCTGTTTGGCATGGGGAGAACTGCCTTTTTGATGGCCATCTTTCTCCATACAGAGAAAGCCTAGGTATATGATGGTATTATCTGATAACCACTGGGCTGGGCATTATTAGTGTACAATTATTTCACTCCCATCTACAAACGAGGGAGGTCAAGTGAGGCAGTTTCTGAATAAAATTAATATATCCATATATATATATATGGAGAGGTCGTACAAATTGGGATGTTCTCTGCTAGGTGTGAAGGCAGAGCCCTGCTGTAGGAGCTGGATGATTCTTTAGGGATCTCTTCCAGCTTGGGATATCCCACAGTTACCTTTACTCTTGCACTGGACAGTGTAACGGACACAAGTGTTGGTTTCCACAGGTTTCCAGACCACTTGTGCTCCATCCTCATAGACATCCACAACGTCAGGGGGTGCAGGGCTGGGAGGAACTTCTGTTGAAACGAGGCAAAAATCAGTGACTGTTAGCTTTGTTATGCAGGAAAAGCTTTTCCGTGTTGCAGATATTCAACTTCAAATGTATACGCGTCTGTATTTATGGATGTGACCATTCCTCATGGAACAAAAGTTTAACTGTGCCTTGTTTAAAATAAATATTAAGGTCTTGAAGTCTGATGTTATGTCTGTGTTTACTAGCTGAGTTCTGAACCCAGGAGAAAAGTTAAAGAATGTAGAAGAGGGAATGAGAAGCTGTGGGTGCCCCATCCCTGGAGGTGCCCAAGGGGTCCTGGGCAGCCTGACCTGGTGGGGTCACCCAGCCCATGGCTGAATGGGCTTTGAGGTCCCTTCCAACCCAACCATTCCACGATTCTGCAAATCAGCACTGCAAAATGTGCCACGCTACCAGCTAGCAAGGGCTGTGAACTACAGCAGGCAAAGGAGAAACTTTCCCCTGAATGTTTCTGCAGGAATCTCACCTTGGAGATGCTTTACAGGTCACATTTTCTTGGTGGCAGAAGAACTGCCATCCCTACACTTGGGTCTGCCTTCAATTTCAAGGGGGAATGGTTTTAAAGTGAGACAGGGGAGGTTTAGGTTGGATATGAGGAGGAAGTTTTTCAGCCAGAGGGTGGTGAGGCACTGGCACAGGTTGCCCAAGGAGGCTGTGGATGCCCCATCCCTGCAGGCATTCAAGGCCAGGCTGGATGTGGCTCTGGGCAGCCTGGGCTGCTGGTTGGCGACCTGCACACAGCAGGGGGTTGGAACTAGACAATCTTTGAGATCATTTGCAACCCAGGCCATTCTATGATTCTATGCTTCAAAATCAGCGCTTGCAGTATAAAAATGTAGATCCTTTTGTTACCTGCTTTCCTTACAACGCAGGAGGTGGATGCTGAGCCCAGGGAGCTGGTGGCCACGCAGGTGTAAATGCCAAAATCCTCAGCACTGACAGAGAGAATAGTTAACAGCTGGAAGTGCTTGAGTGTGGACGAGATGAGGATCCGACTGCTGCTGTGGACTGGCATCCCATCTGCAAGGTGGAACATATGAGAAATAAGTACCTTGGCAATGTAGAGGTGCCTAAGCCACCCCTGTCCTGGAGGGACCTGCGGAGGGCTGCAAGCTCACCTCTGAACCAGCGGATGTGCAGGGAGGAGTGCGGGGTCGTCCGGCACGACAGCGTCACGCACTGTCCTGCAGCAGCTGCCTGGTCCAGGAGCTCCTCAACAAACGAAGGTGCTGCCAAGAAGAGACAAACATTGATGCAGAACGGCCAGGAGCGCTACGTGGTGAATGAGTGTGAGAAGAAGACTGTAAAACATTTTAAATCAGAGTAAACATTTTGTTCATGCCCTGGCATTCCTCTGACCGTGGCTTTTCAGAGGCGTTCATGGCATGCAGGCAATGAGGCTGTGTTCAGTTCCATGCACACCACACTGCTTATGCACCAGCAATACCTTTCTCTTTTGGCATGAGGCTTGGTAATTTGAACGAAGGAAGTCCTGATTTCCACTTCAGAGATCCTTCAGCTCCTGCTAAGGGCTCTTTTTCTGCTGCCTCACTTCCCAGCTCACCAAACTCTGTTTCAAAGAAAGGGTGAGAAGTCATTCAAGGCCATCGTTCCTTATCATTCACAGCAGGCAGTTGAGCCATTCACACACACACAGCTCAGCAGGGAGAGGAGTCCTTATCAACAAGCCTTCAGTCAACATGAAAGGCTGTGACAAGTAGTATGAGGAAAATGGTACTTGATTGAATATGGCTTAGTTAGGAAGGGTGGAGATATAAAGACAGGTTTAACATGAGGACAGGTCTTAACACGAGCCAGCAAGGTGCCCTTGCAGCTCGGAAGGCAAATGATATCCTGGGCTCCAACAAAAGAGGGGTGGCCAGCAGGGACAGGGAGGTGATTCTCCCCCTCTACTCTGCTCTTGTGAGGCCCCATCTGGAGTACTGAGTCCAAGTGTGGAGCCCCCAGTATAAGAAAGACAGGGAGCTGTTGGAGAGGGTTCAGAGGAGAGCAACAAAGATGATCAGGGGACTGGAGCACCTCCCCTATGAAGACAGGCTGAGGGAGCTGGGCTTGTTAAGCCTGGAGAAAAGAAGGCTGCGGGGTGACCTCAGTGCAGCCTGCAGTACAAAGGGAGCCTACAGACAGCAGGGGAATCAGCTCTTTGAAAAGGTTGACAACTGCAGGACAAGGGGAAATGATTTTGAGTTGAGGGAGGGGAGATTTAGGTTGGATGTCAGGGGGAAATTCTTTACAGAGAGAGTGGTGAGGTGCTGGAACAGCTGCCCAGAGAGGCTGTGGATGCTCTGTCCATCCCTGGAGGTGTTCAAGGCCAGGTTGGATGGGGCTCTGGGCAGCCTGGTCTAGTGTTAAATGGGGAGGTTGGTGGCCCTGCATGTGGCAGGGGGGTTGGAGATTCATGATCCTTGAGGTCCCTTCCAACCCTGGCCATTCTGTGATTCTGTGACAGGTTCTGCTGTCCAGACTTATGTATCATCAAGGCAGGAAGCCAGAGTGAGTTCACCAACTTTGCCCAGTCTTTAGAATTTGTCACGCTCAGCTGATAACTGCAGAAGATGCTGCAGGGAGTGAAGCGTCTCATTCAGCCCCAATATGTTTTCATGAAAACTCGGGCAGGGGAATTTTAGCTGCTGCCATCAGCAGGTCAGCCCAGCTGACTCTGCAAGGAGGTCAGTTTTGCAATGGCTGTCTAACCACAGCCTCAGACACACTGGGGACACAGGGGCAGTTGTAGCAGTTATAGTGGGGAACCTATGAAGGCACAGTGTGAAATACTTACCTTCCTCTGACTCTGGCTCTGGAGATATCTTTCCTTTTAGGATTCTTGAAATATGGGCAACAGAAGCTTTGACTTTCTTCTTCAGGCTCTGCTCCACTGACCGCTCCGCTGAATGAGACCTTCCATAAGGTTTAAAGAGCCCTGGCTTGCTGTAGAAGGAGCTTTTCTGCTTACCACTCGAGTCTTTCTGGGGGCCATACATTTCCCTATGACTCTCTGCCACTTTTCCCGTAGCTAACAGGTTCCCCCCCTCTGAATCCTCAGTTATTTCCAAATGGTTCCTCCCTTTCTTTTCTTCCACCTCTTCTCTGATGCACAGCCTCTTATCCTTATGCAGATGTCCCCCGGGAGGTGACCTTGCCCTTTCACTTAAAGGTATGAACCGTCTGCCCGTCGGTTTGGGCTGAGGCTTCCTAAAATTCATAAATTCAAACGGAAAATAGACAATGTCATACAAGTCTGAGAAATTCAAATAGGCAGGCTCCACCTCCGAGATGTCAAGTTTGGGAGTTCCGCTGCCGAGACACGGGGTTTCATCCGACAGGTCTTTGATTTTCACCAAAGAAACTTCTGGGTGCCTACCAGTGCCTTTGCTCACTGGTGCTTGGCTGGGGGCTTTCCCAACAGCTGAGCTGTGTGTTGGGGGAATGCTCTCTTGGCTGCAACTGGGGCTCTCGAGTGCTGAGTCCTCCAGGTGTTCACATTCCTGCCCTTGCAGTACTGCTGGCTTCTCACTCAGTGCAAAATAGGATTCAGCAAGATCTTCCAGCTCAGAGAGTTCTCCTATTTTACCTCCTTGTAGGGAATGGTAGGAGATGTCTGTAGGTGCTTGGCCATCGGGGCCTTTGTAGAATGTATCCGGGGCAGAGATCTGCTTTCTGCACTCCTCCTGGCCAGCAACCGACTCTGCCCACACGTTCATCTCTTCAGAGAGGGAAACCATCTCGTCCACCAAACCTTCCAGGGCAGCAGACTCCTCGTCACTGTAAAAAGAAGACCTGTGCTGTGACAGGTCCTGACTTCCAGCCCTGCAGAGCGATGGTGGCACAGGTTGTCCAGCATCATGGCTTCCACTTCCCAAGGCAGTATCTCCGTCCTCGCCATAAACCATCAGCTGTTCCTCGTATTCCAGCTGATAGACTGAAGCTGGAGACTGAACTTGTGCTGGTGGAGCAGCTAAGATACTCGGGTGAACACCCTCCTGAGCAGAAGAAACTTTCCCACTAGGATAAGCAGCCTTGTGCTGCTCCAACACCTGACTTCCACTCTCAGGGAAAGGAGCAGATGAGGTCTGTCCAGCCTCTGGGCTTCCGCTTGTGACGATGGATCTCACCTTGCTGGGAAATGCTGCCTTGGGGTGTTCTTGCCTTTCGCTCTCATGGACTGAAGGCAGATGTGGTTTTTGGGATGAAGCAGTTACAGATGGGTGTCTGTCCTCCAGAGCAGCAGGCGCTGTGCCACTGCCTTGAGGAGCCTTCTGGGGTACAGCTGCCTGGATTTCAGCTTCATGGACCAAACTGGGAGCAACCTCTGTGACAGATGGACCTTCACTCCTCAGAGCAGCAAGCCTCTCCTTGCTGTGAGCTGGCCATTCAGTGTGCCCAGCTCCACCAGAGATGGAAGTTCGCACTGGTTTTGGTGGTGGGACTTTGGGAACAACTGGATGCTCCCCCTTTGGGATGGCTGATGTGTCTGCATGAGGAGAAGCCTTCTTGTGGGCTTGGCTTTCACCATCATGGGCTGCAAGCGAGGTGATCCCTGCAACAGCTGGTCCTTCATCCCCCAGGACAGTAGGCATCACTTCTTTAGAGGTCTTCAGCTTCTGGTGAGCATCTTTATCAGCTCTCTGTGGAACGGGTAGGATACCTGGCTGTTTGCCCTCCAAGGCAGTAGGTGCCAGAATGCTTTCATCAGAAAGTTGCTGCATTTTGTCTTTATGTACTGGAAAAGAACCGATTTCTGTCTGCAGGCCTGTTAAAGCAGCGGAGCTTTTACGCTCGGTGAGATCAGACTTGGAAGCACTGGGAGCAGAAGGCTTCTCGGGGGATTGTTTCCTCCTTTTCTCCATCCAAGGGGCGGCTGGGGCTGTCCTTTTGATGAGGAAGCCTTCCCCTTGTAGGTCAGGATGGCTGTGGGCAGAATCCTGGGGTGGGGGGCACACTCCAGGAGCAGAGCTGGAGGTGGTCTCTGACTGCAGCAGAGCCGAAGTGGCCTGTTCACCCTCTTGCACAGCCACGTCAGAAGCCACAGGGATAGATTTAGCCTTCGGGGTTTCATGTTTTTGAGCTGGTGGCACAGCTAGGTCTGAGTGCGGGGCAGACAGAACGGGGCTTTTGCCTTCCAAATCTTCCTCGTCAATATAAGTAGCTTTTGACTTCTTCAGGAAATGCTTCCTATTCTCGCTTCCATGAGGTGACACTGGAAGTCTCTCTAGCTGTTGCACAGAAACAGATGGGCACCCATTGCCCTCACAGTGTGTGGAAGGGGAGAGCTGCTCTTCTGAGCAGTCCTTGCTGGCTGTCCTAATGTCTCCTGAAGTGCCCGCAGCACCTCCCTTGCCTGGCTTTGCAGAAACATCACAGTGCTCACTGCCTTCAGGGCAACTTTCCTGTGCCGCGACATCATAGTCTTCTTCCAAAATATCTTGTTCCCTCACGGATCTGGAGGCTCTCAGCCTGTAGTCGTCCAGGGAACGGCTTCGGCTGGCGCCAGCAATGGCGGGATGTGGGGGTTTCCTCGCAGTATCAAATGAAGCTGATTTGGTCAGGGAACCAAGCAGACTCTCCCTGTGCTCATCTCCATCCTTGCTCTCCTCTTCTTCCAGTTCAAACTGTTCCAGAAGGGGTTCACGGAGACCACTGAGGGGCACTTTGGAATATCCAGCTTTCCGAAAGGTCCTCCTGGCCCTGTCCAGGTGCCTCCTGAGCTCCCTGCCTGGAGAGGAAGGTGCCCTCGCAGGGAGCTCGGCTGCTTGGCTATAGAAAGTGCTTTTAATGACACTCTGTCTAGGAACACACACAGGTGGCTTTTCTGTCCCATCCCCGGCCTTTTCAATTTTGTCCATTTCAGATAAAACTACGTCTGGTTTCTGTTTGAGATCTGATGGGCTTTCTGCAGAAGTCTTCCCCGATGAAGGCTCAGTTACATGACTCCTTTGGGTCGTCTCATCTCTGGGATGAAGCCCTTCCTTTCCCTCTTCTAAAATACCCGCCCCAAGCTCTTGGCTTTCCATAGATGATTTGTCCCCCGCTTCACTTTTCATTGCAGCATACTTCCTCCTCATGGGTTTCACTGGAGGGATTGAGAATTTGGAGTGCTTCTCTTCTCTCACGTGCCTTGGAGGCTCCTGACTGCTTGGTGCATCGAATATGGACAGGTGTAGTTCGGGTGTAGAGCCAAAATGCCTCTTCTTGGGGAAGTGTGAGTTCTCGTTGTCTGAAGACGAGCCGCTGGTGCTGGAGGAAGTGCTCTCCTCAATCAGGTGCCTGGAGATGGCCAGGGAGGTGTTGTCATGAGTCCTTTCCAGGATTTCTGGGATGGATCGCATCACCAGTATGGATTTATAGCACATCAGAGACCGCTGAAAGCCGAAACAAAATGCGGTGCAATCAGATGGAAACGTGGGAGGAGAATGGCAAAGCGAAAATACAGCAATGATTTTCTGCACTCAGGACCACTCAGAATACTTCAACAGCCACTCTTTAGTAGATACAGTCCATTTAGGCCTCAGTTGTTCTCTGAGCATCCCTATTCTCTCATTCACAGCAATAAAACTATATTGGCTTCAGGGCACACTTCTTATGAACAGAGAAGCAGGACAAAGCCTGGGGCTTATAAAGACAATCTAAGCATTCAAAGCAGATGGAAAAAGTTTTTTTTTAACTGAACACATTAGATAAAGGTCTTGCTGAAGTAAATGGCCTTAAATCCACTGACTGTGGTATGACCTGCAGTGGCTCGGGCCAATGGAAGCCCCACCATATTGCAGGCAGAGGGAATCATCCACTCCAACTTCAGCCATGTCAGACACGGCAGTCGAAGCAGCTGAAGTTGAGCAGCTGGCCTTCATTTATGGCTAACAGAGGGAATTGGGCTTCCTCAGCAGGCAATCGATCTGACTATTTTAGACAGCTACAAGAAAAGAGGAGACTTGTTGGCACATGTCTCCTTGCAGTTCACTGTTTGCAAAGACAGCTGAGGGGAACCAACTTAAACACAGCCACGTATCGTACGGGCACCTGCACTGGGGAGGTCATTTCCTCCTTGTTTGCTTTTTAGGACTTTTAATTTCCAAGTCCTACATTACTGGGACTGGTCTACATAATGGGAGGTGCTCTCTTCTCTGTGATATCCAAAGAAAGGATATGTGGGAACAGCATAAAGCCACACCACAGGAGGTTCAGACAGGATAGTGGGAGAAATTTCTTTACCATGAGGGTGGTCAAACTGGAACAGGCTTCCCAGAGTGACATTTGATGCCCCATGCCTGTCAGTATTCAAGAGGCATTTGGACAATGCCCTCAGATAATGCTTTGGCTTTTGGTTAGCCCTGAAGCAGTCAGGCAGTTGGACTTGGTAATTTTTGTAGGTCCCTTCCAATTAAACTATCTATTATGGTCTGTCCTATTCTGTTCCATGCTATGCTACTCTTACACATCTGGAGTGTAAGGGGCACAGTCCATGTATGCCAGAGAAATACTTAAAAAAAAACAACAAAGTAAAAGACCACATTTCTTCTGACTCCACTGCTCTCTCTGCTGTGAGCAGGAATGCTGACACCTCCTCACATCTACCCACCTACAGACAAGTGCCTTAACCTTTGTTTCAGTGCCTGGAGGAAGAGCCCTGCACACAACCCAGGACGATAATAAAGCCCAGGTAGTTTATTTCTGCCACATTCATTGGCTTCTTGGCTTATTCCCTATTTGTAGCCATGCTGAGATCTCTGCTGTGCTCACTGTCTTAGCCCAAAAGACTTTAAAGATGCTAATGTAATTACAAATAATTATCTAAAAAGAACCCACATACCTTAGGGCCAACTCACCTGCCACTTGCTCCGAGCCACAATGAATTTGAGCTGCTTGGTATTAATGAAATGAGCTGCTTCGAGGGGAAGATTGTGCTGCCAGGTGGAACGAGAGGAAAATCAGTGGATGAAAAATCCTGACTGCATTTCCTGATTATTACTACTATTATTTTTTAAAGGAGTGACGCCTTCCACAATTGCTTTATTTGAGAAATAACAGATCAAATTCCACAAACCCATTATTGTAGGCAACATCAGCTTTTCAATTATAAGAGCAAGCCTCCTGCAGTGCATGTTACAAAGCTCCCATGAAAAAAAAAAACCATTTAACTCTTTGCCTGTAGGGATTTAAGCCACTGGGATGTAAAACATAACCTCCTTCTGCAAAGCCACAGCTTCTTCTCTATACGGAGATGCTGTATTTACTCATATTGGTAGTAATCTTTGGAAAGGGAGGATATCCTGACAATCAGCACCAATGTGCCTCCTCTTTCTGGAGAGCCAAACCAGCACTTCTGTGTAGGACAGAAAGTGGGAGACCGAGGGAAGGAATAAAACAGCAAACAGCTCTCAAATAGCCTTAAGAGTTGCTCTAAGAGTCTCTTCCAATCCAAAAAAATAATGATTGATTGTAGTAAGGAACCAGGACCAACTTACCATGAACCACCTGTGGGAAAGGCAGTCCAAAGCACCAGGCCTGTCCCTGATCAGAGAAAAGAACACCATGTTAGCAAATCACTTCAAACAGCGGTCAGGAGATGCTCCTGAAGGTGCCCACCCTGTGCAGACACATTTCTGTTTAGTCTTTCACTGATGTTTTGGAGCTGAGAAGCCATGCAGAAAGCAGCATTCAGCCCCAGGTTTCCTTTCCTTGAGCTGGAACAACCCTCCTGGCTGCTTTGAGGATCACCACTGATCCTGAGATCACGGCATCTCTGCGGGCTGCCTTCAGGAAGCACTGAAAGGCACTTACTTGGGCTGCTGCTGCAGGATCCGCTTGATAAAATCTTTTGCATCTTCACTCAGATGAACAAAATCAGGAGCGGTCCATGAAACTTCTCCTTTCTGGATATTCAGAAGTGTTCCTCTGTCATTTTCCCCAGCAAATGGAGACTTGCACGTCAGGCTTGTTTATTGAACACCGTAAAATAGAAGGGGACAGACTTTAGAGCTGTGTTTGCTGTTCAAATGAGCAAAGCACAAACATCCACGTGGGGCTTTCAATTGCTTGAGGGACTCTGTGTGGGGGACGTGCAGTGCTCACCAATAGAGCATCCACTACAGAGCATCTTTCACCCCATTTTTTCAATATCCAACTGAATTATTTATCCCTGATTGGCAGGTGAGGTCGATGGCTACGGTGGCTAAAATGGGCAAGAGGAAGACTTGAGTGCTCAAGGCTTTACACAGGGACCAAAAGACCTTTGGCAGCACAGAAAGAGCAGCCAACGAAGAGAGCTACAAAACAAATCACCGAAGATCTCAATGCTTCACTCCTGCAGAGCCCACACTTGATGGAGCTGGAAGGCTCTGACCCACAAAAGGGCATCAAACAAGAGCATCCAAGCAGGTGTTCTTACCTTAAGTAGGTGATGACTCCAACAGCCCTGAGGACAGAGGGAACAAAAATGTCAGATGCCTGTCCTTTTTGCCCTCCTCAGGCACACTGCCCCTTTTCCAAGGTCATAAATCCCCAAAGCTTTTGCTTTCACCCTTTGTTGGTTTTTTGTTGTTTTCTTTTCCTTTCTTGCAGCATTTTTATAAAACTGGTCTCAAGTATTCCTCCGTTTTTAAAGCATAAGTGAAGAAGAAGGTTCAAAATACTTCTGTGGAGTTTGTTTTTCTTTTCTAGAGGGCCTCCTGGGGCCACGCTTTTGAGCTACCACCTATTTTATTAAAGACCGCTTTCCTTGGGACGCTTCTTTGCATTAATTAGCTGTCAAGCATCAATTACTGTTGACCAAAATAGAAGAAAAAGGAGCTTTAAATAGCCTCAGTGTGTTTTGGATTCTCAGTGTTCACTTTCAGTTTCCCTTATTGTTCCCTTTCCTTGCATGGAATCACCATTATTAACCGCACCATCTCTACCAACATACGGTATTATTCACTCATTAATTCTCTCTTTGTGCGAGCAATTGGTACATTGGTACAGTTGCTACATAGCAGACACTCCAGGTTTGTTCAGCAGCACAGGATTCTGCACAGTGGGCTCCCCATAGTTCTACACTGTCATTTTGGCAGAGCCAAAGGAACTGAGCTTGTGTCAAAAACTTCAAAATGGTTTGATGCAACTGCAATGAATTGCCCTGTAGGATGAATGCACACACAGTAACATCGTTACATGCTCCTCAGGAAACACTTATTTTAACCCAGATGACCCAAATTCAGGCCGTTCAGTGCAAAAGCTTTTTAGAAAGGTTACCAGATATCTGTTGCCTTCGACACCGGCGACTGAGAGACGATTTCTGGGGCAACGAATTCTGGAGACCCGTATTTACTGAACTGAGGCTCCAAGGGTGTGATCTTCTGAGCAAACCCAAAGTCACAGATCTTAAGGTCTTCCCTCTCGGGATAAACCATAAGGATATTCAGAGGCTGGAAAATGAAATAAAACAAAATGTAAGGAAGCTTTTATTGAGATCAGGCAATATTTTCAGTTGCAGATAAGAATAATTCGAATGGAAAATACCTAAGCCAACAAGAGGCTATGGGAAACAAGACCTGCCACTTCACGTTACCTTAATGTCCAAATGAAGGATGTTGTTGTCATGAAGATAATTGATTCCTTCCAAAATTTGCTTTATGTACAATTTCACCTGAAAGAAAAAACAACAACACAATTTGTAGCAATCAGCCATTAAGTCACTGAATATTAATATTAGGTCAAGAGGATCCCTGATTCCACCAATGGCTCTTTGTTTCTTTTAATGTGATGGAGGAACAGATTGAGACAGAAAATTTACAGCCACCTTCAACTCTGGAAGTCCTCTACCTTTCAATCCTGAAGTGTTAACTGGCATTTCCCTCTGAACATTTCCAAGAAAAATCAGTTTTTAGCAACAAATAGGGGAAACCTGGCTTCTAGACGGGGGATGTGAAACCCTTTGAGCACCCAATATTTAAAAAACCATGATAATAACAATCAGAAAAACTATCTGAGAAAGCATCATTTCATTTCAGATCTTTGGAGACTGAAAGGGAGTTGGGTGTAAGTACAATTCTCAGGAGACAAAGGCAGTGAAGATATGGAGAGACAGATGATCGCTAACTCAAGTGTATTTCTCACATTGGAAATAGCAAATGCAGGTGAATGTTATTCTGTGCTGAAGGATCAGGTGGTTCCCACTGACTTTGGACACTGCAATAAGAAGGGGAGGTTACCTCTGCTTCGGTGACCACACTCTTCTTGAATAAACGGTCGAGGAGCTCTTCACTGGAGCATCTCACAACAGCGTTAAGATAAAACAGAACCACAGTTACAGACTCCTAGAATCATTCAGGTTGGAAAAGACCTCTAAGATCCCCACGTCCAACCCCAACCCATCCCACCATGCCCACTGACCACATCCCTCAGTGCCACATCTCCACAGTTCTTGAAACGTATTCAAGGCTCTGGAGATCGTGGCTGCTCCCCAGAAGGGCAAGGCTGGCCTTGCTCATGCTGATCTCCCAGCGACACAGCCCATGCTGTTCCAAGTCTTTATGCAAAGCTACCGCCTCAAAACCAAGGGCACACAAAGACCTGGGGGATTTGAGTCTCCAGATTGCAGTGCTGCCTTGTCTCTTCTCCCAAGTTCCAGCACCTCATCTTCCCTTCTCACCTACAAAGTAGCTGTTCTGCTCTTATTAGTGGTGTTCATGTGAATGCCTGCTTGCTTGGAGAGCCTCAGGTTCTGCTTTTTAGGAGGTTTCTAGCATCCAGAAGCTAAATGGACATTTTTACTTTGTAGCCACCTCGTCTCAACTAAGAGAGGCCAGAATTCATGAGATCTCATTGGGAGTCCTTCCCTTCCAGAAGAGAGCTTTGGTGCCTAACAGCTCATTCACACTCACACATGCAGGTAGAACGGCTTTTCCTACAATAGCAGAACACAGTAAATCAGTGAGGACGCACAGAGCGCTGGGGGGAATGGTTGGGTGTGTTCTGCTATCTCAGCAAAAGCTAAAAATTGCTTATTAGCACAGCTATTTAAGCAATGACGTCCGCTCATTACTTTCCAGCCTCCTCGGAGACACAGAAAAGGATACAACTCCAAGATCAAAATCAGGGTTTTCCGTGTTTCAAACTGATCCAGCAGCCTGGTGATCCTGTCGTGGGACAGAGAGGACAGAATGTCCCTCTCCTGATGCGCCCGAGCCTTCGTTTTGCTTCGCAGAGGGATGAATTTGGCAGCACAAGACACTCCGTTCCCTTTGTGTACAACTCGTTTCACAAAGCTGAAGCAGCCCCTGGGCAGAATCAGAGGACAAACCCGGCTCAGCCCCACTTCAAAGCTCTTGCACAGCAGGTGAGGACCTTTCCGTGCCCCAGCCTTGACGGCTCCTGCTGCTCAGGGCTTACATTCTCCAACACAGCTCCGATTTCCCTGTGTGTGAGCTGCTATTGCCCTCTCCTGGCTGTCTCTAAAACTAAGCAGCGAGTTCCCATTGAAGGAAAAACCTTTTCCAGATGTGTGCTGACAAAGGCTGATGCTGTCAGATCCCTTGGATGAACGCGGTGCTGGTGCCTACACTGCTGTGGTCTTTTGAGCTTAGTATTGCCCAAGAGCCATACGTGGGCACCTACTCATGGAATCATTAAGGTTGGAAAGACCACTAGGGCCATCCAGTCCAACCATCAGCCCATGTCTGTGATCACCACAGGCCGTGTCACTCAGTGCGACCTCAAAACCCCCAAGCACTTTATCAGTTGGAGTGACCTGTGGGCTCCATGCACTCTCCAGCCTGTCAGAAACTTCAGAACAGAGTTCCCAGCACCCCTGTATCAAGGCAATCTCCCACTTGGATTTATTCATGGTTCTGCCTCTTGTTCCTGCTGCTGGCAGCTCGGGTGGGCAACTGGATGTTGGAAAATGTTGGATGCTGGAAAACCCATTTACCTTCCAATCTCCTGCTTAACCTCATACAGGGAATGGAGTTTTCTCCGGGTGGCCACTTTCTTTGCTGCTTGGTCTTTCTTAGCTTTGGAAAGGAAGAAAAATACGAAGGTTAATATTCAGATCGCCAATGGTGTACAAAGTTATTTCAGGACAGCGAAAGGCAGGAAAATGTGCAGGGCTCCTCTAAGCTTCTGCAGAGTTTGGTATAGCTGTTGGATTACACAACTTGCCAACGTGAACACTGCAGCATGGCCGTGCTTATTTCTGCTGCCCATGGTGTCACTTCATCACATAGTCTCAAGCAGAGATAGAAGAAACAAAGAAGCCCAACTCATTTGCTCTTTGCAGGTCATTAGAAGATTTCCCTTTATACAGGATAATGCCATACTGCTATCATGCAGATGCTAAGCTGGAACACGTGGCAGACACCAGAGGAAGATGAGTACACACTGCAGAGGTTATTGAAGCAGCTCACGCGGCTCAAAGAATGGTGTTACCTTCATGTACAACAAGCTCTGCTTTGCACAAAACCTCCCCTCCTGCATTTTTGGCAACGCAGGTATAAACACCACCATCTTCTGAGACAACGTTGTCCAGGATTAAGAAATAAGTCGTTCCTGCCTTCCCTTGATGGAGCCTAACGCTGTCTGTCAGCAGCGTGGTGCCCTGGAAGAATGGAACCACTTTTTGTTATTGGAGAACCAAGATGGAAACAGATGTTTCTTCTCTTCAAGAAATGAGAAAGAAGAGCAGAGTTACAATACATACTTTTCCATCTACCGAAGTCACTAACAAAATGCTTGCTGAAGAAGAACCCATGGCTGAATGTTTTTCTGCTTATACAACATTTCTATTTCAGAGCCTATACATTAGAATGAGGGCTGGGGAGGGATCCAACTTTGGATGTGGTTCATTCTTTGGCTTTTCCAGCACGCCAAGCCTGCCTGACTGGGCAGGAAGGTATCAGATGAAATCTAATACAGATTGATTTAGGAGTGATGCAATATTTGAAGGGGAAAACAGTATTCTGGGAAATGATAAATGATTTCTCATACTTTTTATTGCATTATTTACTGTCCTTGCACTCTGTTTATCAAGTAACTGTGAAAAAGATACAGAGCCTGAGTCACGCTGACAATTGGAGTAAACATTCTTAATCCCAAAATTCCTGACCCTAAAAATGACAGCATACACCTCGGTGGCTCTCAGACCGACACCAACCTCCCTTCCTGCCTATTCATGTACCCAAAATGATCTTATGGAAGGAGCCCCAGTGACACTGGAACATCACAAGGCAAAATTCAAGTGTGGTGGATCCAGGGAGAACTGCAGTTAATTAAAAACGAAAACAAAAACAAAAACAAACACATCTACAGATAAGATTCAGTGTAACAGGTGTAGAATGACACAGCAAAAAGGCTTTCCCCATAGAAGCGTTGTTTTGCAGCCCTTTCTGTGCTCCTCATCCTCAGCCAGGAACACATTTGCCCTTACCTTAAACCACAGAACAGTAGGTGGAGGGGTCCCTTCGATGACTGCCTGAAATTTGGCACGCTCCCCAGCATCCACCTGCACATCCTCTATTGTCACTTGCATATAGGGAGGACCTGGTGAGACACAATGCTTTGCTGGACCATGACTTTGTTCATGCTGTGCTGATGTAGGTTCAGTGACTCTAATGGGATTTATGGGATTTCCAGACCCAGGGTGTGACACTGGCTTAATTTCAAATCGAGAGATATCAGTGAAATATTTGAGTTTCTTTATGGTGGCATTACTTTTAGGCTCCTGCATGCTTGTTACTTTTTGTTCAGTAAACAGTTACTGGTGAAGGAGATGAATTATTCCAAACAAAGCCACAGGGAAGACAGTGATAATCACAGGACCTGAGAAATAGAGAAGGCTCCTCCTTACTTGTTGGGGTCTTCTCCTCAGTCTTATACACACGGGTTCTTTCTGTGGTCTCAATATAAACTTCACTGTGTACGTCCCAGACCACATCCCCTTCTCTCCTGTACCAGTCTCCTGTCCCCGCAGCCGGTCGTATTCTTTCACGAAGCCCAAGAGAAAAAGACCCAGTCACACAGCTGCAGAGCTATAGGATTACATTGAACTATGAGTTTAACCACCAGACTAACCAACATCTACTTGAAATTAATACAAAAAGAATTTTGATCCAGTGGAGTTCATTTCTCTCCAATATTTTGCATCCTTCTTGTGCAATGCAGAAGACAAGAATGAGTTCAAGTCACCACTAGCTTCCCTACAGAGAAGAATCTGTGTATTAGAGTGTATGTTTACCTGGAAATGGGAACAGTGCGCTCCTGAGTGCTTTCAGCTCCTTTAGATGTCTCCTCATGGGAAAGACCAAGGCTGGGCATTGGTACGCTTGGTTCTTCAGTTGGAATCTGCCCTTGTGCTTTGTCTGATAGCAGAAATAGGGAAAGTTAGGCACATCAGCTGTGAGGGCACATCTGAAAACCAGAGCAAACCTGTGAAGCCATCTCTAGTCTGCCTGGTGTCGGGACAGAATTTTTCTAACCTCAGCTGAGTGCAATCATTGAAGCTAAGGGGAGAATTCAGCCCTTTTGAGACAACCATATAAAGCAAAGGCCTTGAACAACAGCAAGGAGGCTGAATGGACACAATGCTGACTGGCAGCACAAGTTTTTCTACAGGGAAACACATGCAGGCACAGGTAGGAGAGGTGGTCAGCAGGAACAAGAAGGAAATTGGGTCAAAGATCCCATCTGGGTGGGAAATGAGTTTGGGCTTTCTGGTTACCAAAATATTTGCCTTCTTTTCACACAAATGTGATTAACGAGATGATTGTCAAGTCATCATCTTGTTAGAATAATGCCTCTACTAATAACTTAATTAGTTGCCTCAAGTGCAAGGACTGCAGAACCATCTCCTTCACTACTCTGTTCTCTCTGCAGTTGAGACCAAAGATGTAATCCATTTCACATTTTACTTCTGATGATTTTTGAGTCATTCTTCTTCACCACAGGATTATTTGCATGCATGATTTCCCATGCAAAAGGAGGAAAAAATAAAAATAAAAATTAAAGCCCTGTCATTTTTAAGCAGTTATTTTTGGTCTGAGTTCATGAAGTGCTTCTATTCTCCTACAGCTTTAGGCCAAAAATATCTTTTTTTTTTTGAAACCACATCTTTAGTTTGAGGGCTGTGGGCTGCATGACGTTGTCCTTTTAGGTTTGCATTGGTGGAGGCCAGATACTCTGACTTGACACAAACAGAGAAGGACAAATTGCTGTGGCAGAAGCAGGAGGGAGAGCGGCAGGGCTGCAGCTTGCTCACGTGCTTTAAAAACAACACAGATGTGAAACCTGAGGACATTGTGACACACATCATTGGCATCAATCAGTTAAATGGCTGAGGGGTCTGTTCAACTCCAGGGCCAAGAGACTGCAGGGGAACTTGTCGTGCCCAACATGCTGTACATTCTCTGGCAATTGGTAAAGGGATTTCAAATCTCCTGCTTGCTTTTGGCAGATAACATGAAAATCAAGAGCCCTTCCCCACCCCAGCACATCCAAAATCAAATTACTTCTGTGACTGCAAAAGGGAGAAAAAAGGCGAACAAGGAAAATAGGAAGTTGGGGGGAAAAAGGAGAAGGGAAACAAGGAAAAAAGGAAAAGGGGAAAAAAAGGGAAAAAGGAAAAAGGGAGGAAAAAAAGGAAAAAATACAGGTTAAAAGTCCATATATGGAAAAAATTCTCTCCTTCTTCACTTTGGGCAGTTGATGAACCAAACTCTGCTTCAGACACAGTCTTCAAGCTCCTGTTTCCAGGAAGCTCTGCCCCAAAGCTGTGCCCAACCCAACCCCATCCCACAGCCCCATGGTTTGTTGTCTCTGCATGTCCTCTTTCCTGTTACTGCTCAAAACAATAAAGCAGAGAACTGCAGGAGTGGGGAGGGGGGAAGAAATTGTGTTCAACCTTTTTTATCTCTATCAACCTCCATGCACTGCCTTCCAGTCTCATTCCAGACCTACCCTGCCCCCCAGCAGCCTGGGTTTGGGTGCTGACTTCGTGGAGCAGCAGAGGCCCAACTGCTGCATGGTCACCTCCTGGCGTGTCGGGGGGAAGAGTCACAAGCAGTGATGCTGAGTCCACAAGCTTCTTCAGAGCTGTCTTGATCTCCTTATCAGCACGCCGAAGGGAGGCCTGGACGGAGGTCTCCAGCTCTGACTGTGGAGATGGTTTTCCTACAGACAAGAAGAACTGCATTTCTCTCTTTGGTGCAAAAAGAAAACAATGGCAGCATGCAACCCATTGCAGTCAGATGGAACATCTGTCTTCACGTCCCTCCCCTTCTCCTAGAGCTCACAACAAGGAGACAGGCACACAGACTTCAGACAGACACATCCCACCAGGACAAGGACACTCCCAGACTGTGGAAAGAGGGATTTGTTTCGTGGCTCAACCCTACGTTGTCTGGTTGGGCAGATATACTTCCACTGGGGTCAGTGAAACAAAGCCAGTGGTGATGCACTGCACTCACAGAGAGGCTGGGTGCAAGGAGGAGGTTATTATCTCAGGGAAAGGGGAGTGAGCACTTACCAGACTCACCACTGCCCCTTGAAGAAGGGTTGCTGCTTCCTGAGCCTGCAAGGAAGGATGGCACAGAAGGCCCTGAAGCTCCTGCTTGCAGGAGAACGTTTTTGTCCTACTTTGTGGTATGCAGGTTTGCGTGACGCCTTTTAAATTTGCACCTGATGGTGCTTTTGCAAGCCAGCTCTAAAGGCAAGGTCACTTGTGTATACAGTACTGCAAAATGACAGTGACAGAGAAGCGTTGTAGAGGAAGATGTAATTTCTGCCTCAAGAAATGACAGCTTTGAAGGAAGAGAGATGACAAGGCTTTCCAAACAAAAATAGATTCTCGAGCACATCGCTGCAGGACAGACACCCAGGAGACAAACAGCACACACATCCCCAGTCAGCAGAGCAGAGCATAGGCCAAGGTGGGGATATTGGGTGAATCAGATGGGGAAGGACCTCAGGAGCTGATCTGATCCAATCTCCTGCCCAGCACTCCTTAAACAAATCTTGATGAGGCACAACAAAGGGGCAGGAGATATCTAAGGATGCTAGAACACTCATCAAAGACAGACAAAACCCATATCAGATTACAGCTATTCATCATAGTCACAAAGAGTACAAACTTGAATAAACATGCAGTCCATGATAAAAAGCTCTGCTTCAGACACCCCTTCTGGTTGCCCAAGCCTTTATTATTTTAAACATACTTCCCATGTGTATGAAAATGTGTTTTCCATGAATAAAATTAAAAATAAATCCGACTATATTCTTGGAGCAGAAAAAAATGACTCCCAGCCATACTATGAACTGATTCCCAGTAGGCAGCAGCCTTATGTGTGGTGTTGTGTAAGTGCCAGTGGGCACAGATCTGCAAGCCTGTGGACCAAGATGCAGGGAGAGCAACTGGGAGCTTGCTTGAAAAAAACAGTAAGAGTACTTGCACACAGATGCTTCTGACTCAATTCATGCCATTCACATACAGCATGCCCTGCAGCTCTGTTTCAATTCTGCTTCTTTCTCAGCCTTGAGAAAGTAAATTCCCTTGATAGAGCTTAGCAGGAAAACTTGCTTGAGTCAGCCCCCTTGCTAGACATATTATCATCAGATGGCTTGGGTTGGAGATCATCTAGTTCCAATCCTCCTGCCATGGGCAGGGTTGCCAACCAATAGATCAGCCTGTCCAGGGCCCCATCCAACCTGGCCTTGAATGCCTCCAGGGCATCTAGATTTTGTTTTGTTTACAGCGTCCCCTCCATGGTGATGGAGTATTTCTGTTCTGGGGCTGTTGATGGGAAAAGCAACTTTTGCTCACACCACGTGCCCCAGACTGCCCCATTGGTGTCCATTAGCCATGGGCTGGGTGGAAAGATCTTTAAAGACTTGGATTTCCTGGAGTTCCAATTGTGCTGCCCTACCAGCTGGGCAGCTGCCAACAAAAGAGCTGTTTGGAAAGGCATGAAACACCCTTACTACCTATCAAGGAGAAAATATAACTCTGTTTAACTTGGATTTGTGGCATTGTGGTCAAATGTGGTTGTAAGCTCGCTACAGACTACTGAGGCAAGAGATTCTCAAACACTCCTGGTCTATAAGACAACGTGGGATTCTTCTCCTCTCTGTTGCTATGGTACTGCTTTCTTCCCTGTTTAGTGATGCTATGTGCTATAATCCAAGCTGCTGACCTGAGGAGCACGAAGATTAGCTGTGGTACATCAGGTTAACCCTGTAATGATGTCTGCAACGCACAGCCTGTTTTACCAGTTCCAAAATGGTGACCATGAACCTTTCCACCTCACATCTCCTTCAGCCAATAACCAAAACCACAAGAACCTCATGGATTCTGAGCCTCCAAATCAGCCTCAGGGGATCCAAGTAGGCAAAAACTGTTCAAAATTATTTGCTCCTACAGCTGAACGGGAAGTGTCCATCAAAAGAGGTTCTTCCATTTTAACTCTTCTGGAACTGTCTATAAAAACGGCAGCCAGAACCCGAATGCGTTGCTGTCCTTGGGCTGCAGATCTGCTCCTGCTTAAGTTGAGGGGAGAAGCTGATGAGATGATGGAGTATCAGGTGCAGAGAACAGAGAAGAACACAGAAACCCAGCAAGTTTAGAGACAGCTGATGCAAGACATTTATTGATATCAACTCAGCATCTAACAGTGCATCTTGCATTTGTTGTTTTTGTTGTTTTTTTTTTAATCTCAAGCAAACTGAAGTTTCCACTTAATTAATACCCATTTACCTGCAGGAATTACGGCAAAACATTTCTTGTATTATTATTATTTTTTTAAACAGCTGCATGTTTTCATCTACAAGAAATAAACCCCCACACGTCTCATTAGTTATCTACACAGTTTAATCACTTACAAGCATCATTTTTAATCTCTAGGAAAATATGTTGAACGTGTATGTAGCAGACTGCTCAGACACCTTTCATTTTGTGAACAGGGCTCCACAACAGATTTCAGACATTCGTTTTGATTGCTTTTCTTTTGCTTAGATTTCAAATGAAAGTGTAAGCAGATGTTAATTGCTTTGAGCTAATGAATATATATATTTTTTCTAAGACCAACGGAACTGCAGTTTTCCAGCTTCTTTAAAAAAATATATACCTGAGCATCAACCACATCAGATTGAACCTCCACATCTCTTCACAATTCTTTACTATCTCTCGAGTGAGAGTATGCTTTAAAGGCAGAGCAAATTCCTTTCTCAGCAGTGCCTGTGTAAATCATAGAGGTTGGAAAAGACCTCCAAAATCACCCTGTCCAACCGTAATCCAAAAGAAATCCACTGTTTGCTGTGGAGTTATTCTGGATAGATACCTGAAGAGCTGAGATCAGAACCAGGCCTGATTCAAAAACGTTTTCATTTTCAGAAGGATTTCCCTGATGTATTGTTTGTTGCTTTCCAATGCAGAGGGCAGTAGATGAACGAAGCACAGATTACATTGCTTACTCATAAAACAAGCAGTATAAACCAAGGAGCTCTTATCAAAAACAGGAGAGCAACACAAAAGAGGTCTCATTTCTTTCACCGCGTGTGATCACTAGGAAAGTGCCCTCTATCTTGAGGGTAGTGCACATGGTATTACACAAGATATCCTGATGGATCTTGAAAAGCAAAAGGCTGAGAAATGCATTCATTTTTGTCACCATATGATCAAGGTTCAGCCACAGAAGAAAAAAATGTAGTTTTTTCTACAAGCACCTCTTGTAAATTCAGACCCTGTTTGCAGGAATATTGCCTGGACTCCAGAACAAGCTTCACAATATCACCTAGTTGGGAAACACTGAGACAGAGCATCACACACCAACATTTCCAAGGCAGTAACTCACTCATCCTCTCTATTCATGCCAGCTAGAAGCTGCATCTGAGAGCATTTCTGGTTTCCCTGTTCCATCTACATGAAAACATTTCCTACTGCAGCATGGCCACACAGCTCAGTAGGGATAAGGTGTCGGGACTCCTCACCCCACAACTCCATTGGATAGAGAGGGCCAGTGCTTGGTCCTACTGAGATCAGTGAGAAATTCCAGTTGACTTCAACCAGGACCACTGTTTGGGCCTTTCAGATAATTTCTTTCCAAGGCTGAGCAATGTGTTGAAGCTCTCTGTGCTTTATCCTCTTTAGCGAAGCCAACAGGAATGGGCCATGCCCAGTGCATCTGAGCCTCACAAGCAGGCTGCAAAGCTGCAGAGAAACTCATCAGACAGCAGCAAGGCGACCTGTGTGATGTGATCCAACACACACTGCTTCAGTAACACGAAGCAATTGTAACTGACAGTGCTGCCAAGCAGCCCGATTTATTACAATTTATTTTTCAACCAGGCATTTGTGGTAAAGATCTGCTTGTGGTTTTCTTTGGTTTTGTTCTTTTTTTTCCTCTTTTTTTTTTTTTTTTTTTTGTGGTGCTCCTGTCACTTTGCTGCAGATCCATGGTGAACTCTTTCTAGCACATCAGGAGACGTTCATCTGTTAACAGTAAAGTTTCACCACTGGCACAAGTAGGAGATCAAATATACCAGATCATTTTTCCAATAGCATATGTTGACAAAGACCACATTTGTGGTTCTTTGTATGCATTACATTTGATTACAGTTGCAGAAGTCATTTTGTGCAGCTCTTTAATCTTCTGCTGCACATTAAGTGAACCTATATTGTAAAATATATGGTTTATAAACCCACTAGGCTAGTATGCAGAAAAATGAAACCTACGCCTATAGCGGACTTGAAAATAGCAGTCATTGTTAAAAATGGCCTTTTTTGTAGTTTTTCTTACGGTGGAAGAGAGCAATGAAACCTTTGGCTTCCTCAAGTGTAGAGAAGTGTAGAGTCAAAGCAGTGTGGAGCTTTGTAACCTTGAGTGCACGCAGTGACAGATGGCTTTAGCAGGGAACAGTCCTCCCATGCTGCTGCTGGAGGATGCTGAAAAGCGTCGATTCTTTCACTTCCTTGCCATGCTATCATTCACAGGTTTGCACTCAAAATAATTCTTAAGTTCGTGAACAAAAAAGCACTTATCCACGTGTATCTGTGTCACAGGTAGGAGAATCAGGCTTTTTCCAAGCCTACCCCCGCAGCTCCTCTATGGAATGATATATGTTCACCTCGATCGAAGCTTTTACAATTACAGACTGATCTGACAGACGTGTTCCCTTTAAGACTGGAAAAGCTCATAATTAAATACATTTTACTCAACGATTTTCCCTCGTACACATTACCTTGCCATCATTTTATCATTCTCACCAATTCCCCTCACCCACAAAAATTGTGATCATTTGCTGATGGTGTTTTTTTGTTGTTGCTGTTGTTCTACAACACTGCTTCCTCTTGCAATGACAATTATGCTTGTCTCTGCTCAGCTCTGGGAGAGGTCTTCTGTGCTGATGTGCAACGTGACGGGCTCACCGACTGTCCCATAGCTGAGGGTTCTCGTGGAAACTTCAGTTTTAAAGCTTGACTGCCCGTTGTCTGCCGAGAGTTGGACTTCAGTGCAGAAAGATGGTTTCACGGTGAAGGAGGGAGCAGAGGAAGCTGCCGCGTGCACCCCAGGCTTCACCTCCATGCAGGCATCACTCACATGGATGGAGATGTTGGAAGAGCCTACGGACTGCACACCAGTTACTCGAGACGTCGAGACGAACACGCTTCCTGGAATGTGCTCCTCCAACGTGCTGAAAAATGTCTGCCTGGGCTCAGACACCACGGGTCTCCCCAGGTTCAGCAGCACTGGCTTTCCGATGGTGGGCTCGCTGATCTCTGTCTGGAGCACGGAGATCTCGCAGGGTCTGTCTGTTCTGTGGTTCTTATCGTCGCACCCGTAGGTCTCGCCTTCTCCTGGAACGTAATCTTCAAGATCCTCCAAAGTCAACATTTTGCCGTTGTGGGTTAAAATTTTGAGGTTCCGGGTGCTGATGTCTTCCGCCTGCACTTCCTCTGGTTCATCAATCATAACGACATTCTCCTCTTCTGGAAGGACATCTTCAACCACTTGGGGCATCCCCTCTTCAACAGGCCAAGATGTGTCTAGCTCATCCACTTCTTCAACCTCTGGCCTCACCGATGAGAAGAGAGGTCCATGCTCATCTGCTGCAGCTGTCTCAAACCTGAAGCTCAAAGGCTCACCCCCACAGGCGAGCAGTGGGGAAGCAACCCTTGCCCCACAGTGCTCACTTGTTTCCTGGGGGCAGCTCCTTTCTTCAGATCCACAATCAGAACAGGAGTTATTTCCTAGCTGCTCCGACTCGCACGGGGAGCTCCTGTCTTCATTGCTGCCTTGAGGTCCTTCCTGATCCGCTGCATACACCAGAGGCTGGATATTGACTTCAGAGAGACTTTCTTGGGGCAAAGATGTTTTTGACTGTTCCACCAATTTATTGTTGGAATTGTTTGTATTTGGATCATCATCTGGGGAACGCGTCGGCCTTGAGCTGGGGAAAGTGAATGTTAACACCCCCGAGTCATCTTTTTCTTGTTTTACTGGGGAAGATCCTCTTTTCCTTGCAGGCTTTTGTGATTTTTTCACCTTGAATTCAATTATTTCTTCCACTTCAACCCATTTGGGCTTTTGCTCTTCCATCTTGGTCTCCACGGTGATCTCTCTTGCTGCTGCTCCTTGCCTCTCCTCTGGCTCTGTGACATAAAGTACGGGGACAGCAGACTTTGAGGTCGCCTCTTGCTCATGCCTGTGGACAGGCTGCCTGATCTTAGTGACAAAAACTGGCTCTGGAGTTGGCTCCGCTCTTGGGGAGCGGGAAGGTGAATGGCCTGAAGAAGAACGGGCAGGAGAAACCCTTCCCCTTTGCCTTGGGCTCTTCACCACAGTAGTTATTGTCTCCTCTCTGATGAGGGAAAGGGTTGAAATGGAGTTGGCAGGAAGACAAGACTTTTTGGGGAGCCACGCTCCGTTTGCACATGCCAGCGTCGATCAAGGTGCTGTAGTGGGGTTAGTCTTAGGAGCATCCAGAGTTGAGTGAAGCATGTCATTTCGGAATGGATACACACACAACGCACACGCCCGCATGCCCATCACTGCCTACTTGCTGAATCAGCCAAAACCTTTTTGCCTAAAGTGGATCCCAGCTCCTTCAGCCTCCTTGTGTGCACAGACACATGCCCAAATGAGAAATGGTCTTCTGGACTCTACTGTATCTCATATGCTTGCAGTGAACACCTACTTTGTGCCCAAATAGCAGTTGCACCCAAAGGTTTTACGCACTCTAGTTTACCCATTTCCTTAATGTCCATGGCTAAGATCTAGGCTTGGTCAAACAAAATGGTAAAATGTTTTTTACTTCAGTAGAGTCAGTAAAGTCCTCTCTTTTAGTAAGTCTATCTTATCTCTATTTTATTGATTAAAGATTCTTTTTAGGCTAGAGATCTTTTTTTTTGCACTGGCAGAATAGTAATGCTAAAAGGGCATTAAGCATTTGGAAGCCAGGAAAGTTTAGAATACTTCCTGCAGAAGTCACCTATGCCAAAATACACTTGTTATTCATAGTACTGTTACTGCAGACACAGCCTGATCCTACTATCAGCAACTGATATAGGAATACAGATCAATCTGGAATGCCTAGTTGTTATCTCTCAGAGTAATTCTGCTGGTCTTTATATTCTTCGAGGTATCCAGTGTGGTTGGGATTCCTCACCACCTGTGCATACATACATTCTGCTTGTATCGAGATAATTATCTACTCCCATCCCAAACTGACTTTAAATGCATTTGGGGACAGGAATATCCAAGCTCAGATTTTAATGTTCTTAATTTACATGTTGAACATGCAGTTTTCCTGCAGAATTCTTTTTGTGTCATTTTTTTTACATGGAAAAACCTGCAGGTAAAGACAGAGTTTGATTTGCAAGTGTAAGGAATCTGAAGTTCTGCTGCTTCAGTGGAGCTAAGAGGAAAGGTGATTTTGTTTCTGCCCTCAGATTTTCATTCTACCTCCAAGCAATAGAGACTTGAATAATAAAAAAAAAAAATAGAATGAACTGAAGGATAAAGACAACCACCGGATCCAGGAAGGAGTGATTATGTACAAAACAATAATTTTTATTTTGTTTTCTCAGTTCCCTCACCAGCCTCAGCACCTAACTTGACCAGGCTCATCTGCTCCTGCTTTGCTCTTTCCCACAAGTTACCATCACCTTCCTGCTCTGCCTTCCCACGCTGACCTTGTCTGCTGACACTGCTCTGCAGAGCCTTCATCATGACCACAGTGCCTTTCTGACCTATCCAAAACCAAGTCCCTCCTGATACAGATATGAATGAACCCACTTGTGTTTGCACTAGACTTAGCTCTACATTGCAAAGTTTCAATGCTTTCTTGGCTCTGGGATTTACAGGGACGCTGCTCAATCTTGTCTCTAAATTATCTGTCAGTTTATTTCCTGCTTATTTCCTGGTAATTTCAAAAATGCTTCTGTTTCTCAGCTTGCTATGTTTTAAAAGTTGCGATGTGCCCTTAACAAGCTGATCCCAAACCATATTCCATCACCACCCTCATTTTAGCTTGAGGGCCTCCCAAATGAGCTCACAACCCCATCCTACCAGCAAAGGGAGGACAAGTTCCCTTAGAACCATGGAATCATTAGGGTTGGAAAAGACCACTGTGATCATCTAGTCCAACTCTCAACCTTGTTCTGAGATCCCACACATAAATGTACCAACATACACCCTGTTGGGGCCACAGCCCTTAATTTAAGAATCAGTTCCTGAGCTGTCCAATGCAGTGTGTTAGAAATTTAGAAGCCAGCTTATCTGATGGTATTTTGCATTATTTTGATATTATTTAATCAACCAATAGAAGGTGCTGCTTCTGATCTGAAATCATAAAGGAGAAAGGGCTACTATTAGCTTACTGAGGGGAGATGTGAAAAAAAGCATTTTTCCACATGATTTCCAGGTGCAGAGATGTAGAAAGGTAAGATTCACTAAGCGTAGTCTGGCTGAGAGAGATTGTTTCCTGCTCAGGACTTTCTTGGGATGTTTCTGAATGCAGTATCAAGAAGTTTGTCTCTGTTCTGCTGCCCAATGGAAATCCGAACCTTGCACCTTCATTTTCTGGTATTTGAAAGGTTAAAAAAAGGTAATGACTCAAATTGTTAACTCAAAGAAATTAGTCAAAGGCAGACCTAAGTCTTGTTCATCCTTCCCGTTCTCTGCCTACTTGCTGGCTCAGGGCAGGAGCTGCTGGGTGTTGGGGCCATGGCTTCATACAGACCACTGGCTCCAGATGGACATGGATGATAACTGATAGTCATCACATAAAATAATAGAAGGAGAGATAAAGCACTTGTGGAGTCATATCTTAGCTGTCATTTCACAAATCAGCCTCATCATTTAACAAAATTGCTTCAAAAAATGGCAACTATTAGAGTCATGTCCAAGGCAAGGGCTGGTTTTAGCAAAATCATGACTTTTGTGGGAAAGCACTTACCCAAGGACAAAGTTGAATGTCTTGAGGGAGCTCCGACAACCTAGCATATAAGTACAGTCTTCCAGTATCATACAATTCAGTTATGCCCTTGTTTATGTTGCTTAAAACCAAGAAGATGCTTAAAGATTTTAATGGCTGATGAGCTCCCACAAAGAAAACACCATAGGCTGTATTTGTTACGTTTGCTGGTCTTTTTGAGTACCCAGTTCCTAAAGTTGGTTTATTTCAAAGCTCTGATTCAGATTGTACCTTCTTGAGCTCTTGTGCAACTCCGGCAATATTCAGTGGAACTACTTCTCATGTTGTATCCTAACAAAAATTTGGCCTGTGCTCTGCCTAGCTGCAATGTTGCTATTTCTCTGAAATGGACAGTAAGATTTTTCATGTGGTCACTTTGCACAACACAAAATACCATCAGATCTGGTGGGATAGGGGCGAACACACTTGCATGGCCAATAAACACAAGCTTGTTATTGGATCATGCAGAGGCAGCAAGGCAAAACACAAATGTTACCCGAAAACAACAAAAAATAATCAGCACTTACATGATGATGGTTTTCTTGGGCACTTTAGTCTCTTGTTCAGTGACTACAAAGAAAACAGTATGAACAGCATGGGGTTAAAGAGAGGCAAAAGCTGAAATGATGAAATTAACTTTGCTCAGTTAATCAAAATAGACTGGAGTAAAAAAAAAAAAACAAAACGCCTGTACCATCCCATCCATGCTTTCTGTGGTTATTTCCAGCATCACGTTTAGTGATTGTGACCAAGAATGAGGATTCAAATGCTCTTTGAGTAATTTAGATTTGCTAATAACTGTGTTGAGAACAATATTTCAAAAACTGTTGTTTTTTTTTGCTACTGTGAGATCCTGACTTTTGTTTGAAAGGCCAAATAGAGAAGACAAGTTACTGCGTTTTTTACCTCTTTCCCTTCCCTGTAATACAGTAGTGACGGTGTAAGAAACCTGGGAATGCTTTGAGATGGGAAATCCTGGAGAGCTGAAATGCTTTCAACTGTGCTTTCACTTACTTGAAGAGTTTCCCCCAAACACTGAACACTTCCTACTGTGGACTAGATGCAAAATCCCAGCTGACAACAATGACAACGAAAATCATTATCATCAGAACAGAAAATGAGCATCAAAAATCTCAGGAAGCCCCAAGGTAGCCCTGTAGCACACTTACATTTGCTCCTTCCCTTTTGTTCTAGCGTGTGCAGTTTTTGTGAGCCCTGCCCCATGCTGAGCTAGAATCTTGTAAGGCATGCCAAGATATAGAAAAAAAAATGATAGAAGATTCAATGACTTTGCAAGTATTTGTTCAAACAGACGTTTTTGGAACTACAAAAGATAGCATGTAAAGAGCCAATAGAGATTTTCAGCAGGTCCCCAACTTACAGAATCATAGAATGGCCTGGGTTGCAAAGGAGCACAGTGCTCATCCAGTTCCAACCCCCTGCTGTGTGCAGGTCACCAACCAGCAGCCCAGGCTGCCCAGAGCCACATCCAGCCTGGCCTTGAATGCCTGCAGGGATGGGGCATCCACAGCCTCCTTGGGCAACCTGTGCCAGTGCCTCACCACCCTCTGGGGGAAAAACTTCCTCTTAATATCTATAAATATTTATCTGCTGGAATAAAATCGAGACACAGAACTGGGCTGTTTAGAACCTATTCTGAACCACTGAACCTATGTGAGATCTGGAAAAAAAAAAAAATCAACATCTAGCCCCACCTCTTCTTGAATAAGTTAGAAAAGTTTCTAAGAAACTTAATTTAATCTCAAAATAATTTTCTAGCAATTGATTTGCAGCCTTCTAGCCAGCTTATAATCAAGCAGCTCTGGTGTTTTCAATTTGGTACAATTCAAAGTGAACTGCAAATTAAAAAAACATATATTCCTAAAAACACAAAAAGCAAGAGATTCAATTCTGTTGCAAACTGAATTTGTTGTAAAACCTCTATCAAGTGGGTCCTGGTGACTCACAGTTCACTGCAGAACACTTCTGTTTTGTATGTGCTGTGTCTGAGGCGTGAGGGAGGATTTACACAGCCCTCTGTAAAGGATAGAACCACATGAAAGTAGGATGAGAGAATCTGGGTTTCTTTTCCCGAGAGGAAAATATTCTGCATCCATTTTAGCACCGGATTTATCATTTCAACTTGTTTGAGAGCGTTGTAGGAAAACAGCTTTGCAAAGCAGGAGGCCCTGAGAAGCAGGTTAAAAGCTGTAAGCATTAGGGTCAGCCAGTGCTTCTGTAGGGCCAGACTCCTCCTTGGTTAATGCATTCAATCAGTGCCTTGTGAGTTACGGAACATTTAGGCTTAGTCTGAATGGAAGTCGGCTCTGGTTGCTCTGAATGGTTGAAAGATGGTTTCCAATGTGGCCTTTCTTACAAACTTTAAGCTCTACTTTTCCCACTCCATGAAGCTTAAACCCATTTCCACACTGCATAATGTGTATCTCAGAGATGAACCCACAGCAGTGGATCCATGAATTGCTAAAGCCAACTGCAATATGGGAAACTCAGGGGCATAAAGCAGTTCCCTAAAGTGGGAGGCTGAGTGTTCCTCTGTATTTAAAGCAATCTTACATCTCAGAGCCCCGGGATACGTGGCTTGCAAGAGGGATGTTATCAAAAGCCAGGTAGAATCATAGGATCGCTAAGGTTGGAGACGACCTCCGAGATCCTCATGTCCAACCCCAGCCCACCCCGCCATGCCCACTGACCATGTCCCTCAGTGCCACATCTCTGTGTTTCACATACACCTCCAGGAGTGGTGACTACTGGGTAACGAATCTGCCCTAAGCTCTGCATGAGAACTGAGAGAAAGCTATAAGGATACTTGTTGCCTTGCTGTCACTGTGCTATACTTTGGGTACTTCAGGTTTTATCTTCACTTGAATATCCCATCCTTTCTCCTACTACTCACTGTTCTAGACTTGCCTGCCCAGATGAAAATTCAGCGCTTCTCAGAAACACTGGGTTTTTATTGGGAAAAAAATGAACAAGTTAGTGAATGTGGGATGAGGGAATTGCAATAACAACGTGTTAAAAAGGGATGCCAGAGCACGCCAGCCCACGCTGGGTCAGATCTGCTGTATGGAGGTTAAGCAGCAAGGCGGGTGGCCACAAAGCAGACAGTCAACTTGAAGTCAAAGAGAAAGATCTTCTTTCCATTGCATTTTTTGATGTGTCTAAAATTCTTCATATGTCTACAGAAAGAGGATTTTTAAAGCAACTCTCCGTTGACTTCAGTGCAAAAACCAAGTGTGACTGAAGGCAGAAGTCAGGGGGTCCCTTAGTTCAGTGGTTTCCATCCTTTTGATTTTGATCCTTCCAATTGATCTGCAAATTTCCATACCATGAATTTAAACCTAATGGCAAGAATTTTGCTTTTAAGACCCCAAGTGTTGGTCTGATGACCACCACTGGCTGCAGGTCAGGGCCCGTAAACCACTGTACTAACGGAATCTCAATCGTGATAGTAGGTTTGGCTTGGTGTAATACACAGTACAAGAAAATGAAAGCTAACACAACTGCAACTAAAGCCCCTTGGGTGTCTCAGGAGGCTCCTATTATAGTCACTTCCCAGAACCAACAATAGATCAGGTAAACTGGAAAACGGACATAGCAGCCATTTTCTGTTGTAGTAAAACCACACAGCAGCAATGTAGTCATCTTGGTGAAGTTATAAATAGTCCAGTTTTCACACAGAGAAAAGACTGTAAGGATGGAAAGCGAAAGCCTTCCTGAGATCCATCCATCCTCCTGTTCTTTGCCAGACGAGCTTGATTTTTCAATAGGTAGATCAAAGTGGTCACTGATTCCCAGAAAAGCAATTAACTCCCTCCCACTTTGGTACAAGCGTACTGTGCCAAACTTATCCCTGATATGATTCTGCTCAGAACAGCCATCGTGGTCCATGGGTGAGCCTGCTCATTGCTCTCGACTGCCTTGGAGCAGCTCCCACTGTTTCACCCTGGAGGTCACTCAGGGATCTATTTCTTTCCCTATTACCAAGCTCAGTCAATTGCAAATCACAGACCAGAGACTATTTCATAGCAACAAGCTCCAATTACATTTCTTCCAACAAACTCACAAAATCTTTCTGTTTATGGCTGTGGGAGTGACATCACATGATTAATTCAGGGCTGAATTTGTAACCCCATGAGCTGTTTTACAACCTTTGCTTTTATAGCATTCTTGGCACAAGGAAACTTCATGAAGATATGCCATCCTAACAGTAATTTGTGTTCCTCTACATACTGCATATGAGTTATTTTTCTCTCTATGTCTCAGCAAGGACAAATCATTAAAGTACCTCAACATTAATGCTACCGAAATAATTGTAGTGTTGCTCTACAGACACCATTCTCCCTGCCATGCTGTTTGATGATTTACAGTATTCTGGTAAAGAACCACAAGGAAAGCAAGCATAAAACCAAAACATGTGAGTACATAGATCTGGATACTGCTGTTAATGCCCTGGTGTGTCTGAACCCTCTTAATGTGTAGCAATGCATTACTGGTGTCTACAGAGGGCTGACCCCATGCTCCATCCTGACCAGGACCCTCTCTCAGACAGAGCCAACATGGGGATATAGATAAGGAAATAGGATTGTGGAGTACCATTTTCCCTGAGTATTTTTCCAGACTCTGGTCAGAAGGTCTTTATATTTGATGGCCCTCACTTGGATGTGGATAACAACACTCAAACCCTGTCAAAAGTACACTTGAACTCTTGTTATTATCCTGAGTTAATATGAAAACATCGATGATGAGGAAAGAATATACCACAGTTCTTGGCGAACCTCTGGCCTTCTTTTGCCATGTCCCAATTGCCTGCATCTGGAAGAGCTCTCTGACATCGATGCTTGTTGGCATGGAATGACCTATGCCTACCCCAGTCCTCTCTCTCACCCTTCAAAGCAGTAAGCTATCCACTATCTACTGTCCCGTGGCTGTATTACCTCCTGAACTGCTTCTGGGGGCTGCTCAAGAGAGACAGCACTGGCTGTCCCATGCTCAGCCATGCAAGGATGCTCCTAACATGTATGAAGAAACAATTTTGAATGCTAGAGAATATTCCATTCTCAGATTTGGCCACTAATCTAGATTTGTGTACCTAGCAGACTGCTTGTGTAAGTTCCTTTAGTAAAAAGGTATCTTCAGGAAGGCAACTGAGGAAGTTAACGTGCTAATAAAGGGATGTGTTATTGGATGGTGTAAGATCAGCCCATATGATTTGGTTGAAAGATGCATGGAAAAAATGGAACAGATTCTGTGATTATGTGAGTAGTCCTAGCAAAGGGTTGAACTATTGTGCAGGATATACAGCAGTCAATTCTCCTTTCCTAATAATTCCAGAAGGTTTTCAGTAGCATTTCAGGAAAGGATCACAATATATCTGCAGCTTTATTTACTGGTCCCTGTTCTCTGTCAGAAAAACGTAACTCGTGTTCTGCCAGGCTGACATACATTTCCAAGCACTGCAGCAGGAACAGAAACATTTTTCTTGGCTGGTGTGACATACCCTTCATTTACGCCTGCTTTCTCATATAATGTGTTTATGAACATTATATGATGAAGTTGATTTGCCAGATTTGGAAATCAACAGACGGTGATGGGTATATGGCTGAGCTGCAGTATACCCATGCACGTCTTGATGGACATACAGATACATGGACACCAACAATCAACATGGATAAGATGGCAAATATGTTTGAGCCTCAATGAGATGGTTTTAGAGTTAATACACTGACATACTTACAGAGCTGGACAAGGACCATACCTTCAATGGTGATGGCTTGGTCTCCTCTCCTCTCCTGGGTCAGGGCTGCAGCAGTGTGATGGTAAAGTTCTGCTCCACTTTTTGCTGACCCTAATCTGTTCACCAGCTAAAGAGAATTATGCGGTACTGAATAAAATGCAGGATGCTTTTCTACAGTAAAATCTTCCCATACTGTAACAATAAGTATTTTGCAATTACCTGACAACAGAAGCAGATGAATCTGTGCCCCTAGGCCTGAGCACAGTTTCAATGAACACATGCTGCTCACTAAGTTCATTATAATGCTTTACCATGAATGACTTACACAAATAAGTTATGGAACAACAGCTAGCTTAGTTACTCATTGTTTGCTCTGTGATTTGGTCCTAAGGTAACTATCTCTGCCAAGAGCTCAGATTCCTGCCATTTAAGTGGTAGTTAAACAGTTGTGTTAAACAGCTGTGTGGTTTGGTTTTGTTTTTTTTTAAATCATCCTTTGGTCTATTGAATCTTACTCAACCAAGGCAACACTGGATCTTGGGATCTTAGGCAGGTGATGTGGTTTTGCTAAAATCCTAGCAGGAGTCTTTAAATTGGATCAGACCACATAAAAATCAATGGAAAAATTGTGAAGTTGCTGCGAGCTCAGCCACATCCCCTTTCATTGCTGAGTCCTGAGAGCTTATTACTATTTTATTACTGTGAGTGCACAGACTATGCCTAATTTTTAGAAAATATTTTACAGCATGTTCATTCTAATTTTTAGATACTTCCCATGAATGCTTGCTAAATATACAGGAACGGCAGTGGTTTCCATTTCTGTTTACTTTACTTCTTCCTCTTGGATTTGTAGTGACATAAATCTGTTCTAGTTTGAAGGTGGTCCTGAGGAAATAATCACATCAGAATGATCCCAAACTTGCTAAGATGTAGCTCTAGAGATCTGGATTTAAGTTCCAGAGTAAGCTCACTCTATCATTACTAGAACAACCAAACTCTCAGATCAGAGTCATCCTAAGCTTTCAGATGTTCAAAGTCCAGATCAAGGGAGAACCTGACTTGTATAAACATTTTTGATATGGCACGCAGCAACAACTTCTCAGTCACTAATCCCATGCAATGGATCTCAGTGCAGTGACTTCTCCAGTCTACGTCATGTCAGCAGATCTCTAAATCTCTCTGAACTTACTTCACATTCATAGTGTCCCATGTCTTCATTGGAAGGGTTCTTGACCACCAGGACTATTACACCGCTCCGTGGTTCACTGAAAGTCTGGTATTTATTTGTGTCCTTCAACAATATGCCATCCTTGTACCATCTGCATGGGAAAACACTTCATATGAGCCAGAAAAAAAAGCAGTATCAAGATGTTCCCAGTTCACTGATCCATTTATCAGACCAGTGAGCACACAAATCAGGAGTTAATCATTAGCTAAATGCTTGTTTCTTGGAAGACAGTCATGCAGAAAGGTAGATCACACATGGATACTGAAACATGTGGGGTGCAGAGACCCTTCTCAAGAAATCTCATCAGCCAATGCAGGGAAATGTGCTTCTAATCATTGAGAAGTTATATTGAGCTTCCTGATTATCGCAGACGGTTTGCTCGATTCAAGTGTAGGACAAGGAGAATAAAGCGACGACAAAATGTTGTCAGGGCATGAGTGTTTATATCTAAGCATTATCTGTAAGTACTGTTCCACATTCCAGCCAGAAAAAAACATATTGAGAAGCTAAGGAAGGGTGGGATAGGGAAGAACCAGTGTGGGGATGGTTGTAAGGTAAAAAACTCAGGGAAGAAAGGGTCATTACTTGGGAAAAACAAGCAAGGAGGGTCTTCAGGCCATACAAAATGGGAATGTGGGATTTGTTCCCAAGCTGCTTGAGGAACTGACCTGATCTGAGGCCTCGGTGCTCCTTCGACAGTGCAGGTAAATTGAGCATCCTCACCCTCCACAAAATAAGCATTTCTAACCTTGTTCACAAACCGTGGTGGCACTGCAAAGCAAAGGTAAAGGCAGTGAACAGCTGGAAATACAACAATGCTCTAACAGATACAAAGGTGTGTCCCTGACCAGATAATTCTCAGGATTTCAGTGCACAAGGCAGTAAAGACCTCTTTTTTGACCTGAGATTTCACTGCTACTGTATCTTCAAGAAAAATTAATCTCTCTTGCATGCTATATAGAACTTCTGGAATGTCTTCATATTGATGCTCAGGGAATTACATTGCCCTTTGAAACAACACCTCTGTGCAGGTCTTTACCTTGAACAAGGATCTTTCCTAAGGTACTGGCATTTCCAGCAGGACTGAAGCAAAGCACATGTACTGTCCTGAGTCCACGCCTGTGAGGTTGTCCAAGATCAGTGTGCAGGAGCCATCAGGATCTTCTATTATAATGTGATGGGGATCCACCTCCACTGGCTTTCCATCTTAAAAATTAAGGGAAAAAACTCTTCGTAAATATTTCAGTATCAGTTATGTTTTCTCCACAGGACTTTTATCCAGCACGTCCACTTCAGAGGAATGAGAGCTGCATTTGCTTTCTAGCACCTGATGTTAGTGATTGAAGAACGAGCTCTTTACCTCCCTCAAAAGAAAATCTTCCTGTAGGTAAATGGGAGGATGGCTGGACTGGGTGATCTTGTAAGGTCCTTTCTACCCTTGTGATTCTGTGATTCTATAAATCACTCTTTGGGTAAATCATTTGTCACAGAAAGATCTATATTACCTACAGCTAACATTAAGGCTAGAATTAGGTATTTCTAGGTGACCAGCCTTTAGATTACTCACTGACAGCTTGACACAGAGCAAAGTACAGAGAGAAGAAACGTGGAGTACATGTTTCCTGATGTGCTTCTCATACCTTTGTACCAGCTGACAGATGGTTTGGGAGCTCCTGTCACTTTGCAAGCCAGCTTCACTGTCTCTCCCAGCTCGGCTGTACAGTCTGCCAGTTCTTCCTCAAAGTCTGGAGGAACTGAAACAGAATCAACAGGTTAGCCCCAAGGAGGATAGGGTGCCTATGGGATGGCTGCTGCAAGGTAAGATGATAGGCAGCATTTCTGGAATTCTGGAAAATTGGCTTGAAATGACAGTGAGAATGAAGCAACCTAGATGACAACATAAAGATCCAAAGCAAATCCATGTGCCCAGACACATGTATTTGTAAGCCAGCATTGTAAGCCAGAAGTTGAGGGTGAAATGTTTGACACCTGATGAAGTAACAAGGGACTTTTTATGGTTAGAGGTAGGGCTCTAGTTCAAATCTTGTGGATATTTCCAATGGAGTGGTCTGGGGTCTTTGTCACCAAATCCTATGGTTGTCTACCTTTCTGCAATCCCTGCCAGAATAAATGCACCTCTAGTGCCAACAGCAATTCATGTTTTAGGTGATTCAGTGTTTCATTTCTCTCTTCATTTTCAGGACTATTCTGCAATCTAGGGAACCTAGAGGGAACCTGCTTCAGCAGGGGGTTGGACTCAACGATCCCTAGAGGTCCCTACCAAACCCTGTGATTCTGAGGTTCCGTGCCTGTGCTGCAAAACGCCCTTTTTACTGGCAAGGATGTCTAAATATGAAGACAGAACTGAGCAACTACCTCAGCCTATGGCTAGTCCTCTATCAAAGCTAACCTGTGTACGGGGTTGAAATTGCAGTGGAGAGCCATCTCTTCTCAGCTCATCACCCTGTGTTTTACAGACTTGGTCTATGGACACTGAAGAGTAATAAGAAAGATATTCACTCGCTCTGCTATTGCCTCCAAATCACACAGGTCCTATGGGACATCTGACACGTAAAGCTGGTCGCTTTGGTGATATACAGTCCTGGTTCTCTAGATGGTAAATGGAGTCATATCCTATGGAGTTGATCAAGGTGCCTATCCTAGTTCAGATGGAGTACTTAACTACAACCATTCCAGTTAAAGCTTACTGCTTGCAGTCAGGCTGTGCAAATTGCTATTTAGAGCAGTGATGTGGTTTTAACCTGTGGGAAGCCTCCAACCCTCGTTCAGTTGAGGAGGTGGCAGATGACCCTCGATGGTCTCCTTTGTCCTAGAAAAAAAGTTTCCTTCTCCAATCAGGGAGCCAATCCCAAGCAAGCCATACTCACTCCAGACAGGCTGGCTGATTCGCTGCTGTATGCCACAGATTTCTTTCACCCAGGAGTTCTTGATGTTCACTGTACGAGCCTGAAGGAGGTATTTGCGGACTGAGTCCTCCCGCTCGTGCCAGATCTCAAAGGCACGGTCATCCCCTTCCACCATGTCGTTCACATCTATGTTGTTCAGCTGCAAACAGGAGGAGTGCAAGAAAGTCAACACAAATCCTTTGTTCATTTCAGGTAGGGCTGAATTCCAGCCAGAACTGAAATCTCAGAGTTTAGTACGATTCAGATCTGGGCCTAGCCTTTGTGATTCAGAAACATTATCAATACAGGTTTTAAATGGAAACAGTTATTAAACACCAGCAAGTCTCCTGCTGTCAGTGCATGCACTCTTCAGTGGACGCTACTTATGCCATTCCCATCAAAGCTATGTTACATGCTCTAACAGCAAAAAAGGAAATTAGAGTAATTGTCAGACAGTGGGAGAAATGCAACATGGCTTTGGCTGAACAGCAATCAGAGTCACTTTGCAACCCTTTCCTTGGTATTTCTGACTTTTGGATAGCAAATAAACGTTTTCCTGGCAGTAATTATTATATTCCAGGAAAGTCATGTCCAGTATTAAAGGGTATCTCAGGGTGGGGCACATAACCACCCTCATGCGTAATGCCGTAGGGTTGACAATGGGCTTAGTAAAGAACTCTAAAAGGCTTTTTATTTGCTTGACCTTCATGATATTCTTGAAGATGTAACTGTAGGTGTCTGTCCTCGTGTCTCGCTTCGGTTTGCAGATCACAAGATAATTCCTGAAGAGGAAGACATGTCTTTTGTGTCCTTTCCATGCCATTCTAGCTCCTGGAGCTCCTTCCCACACAATGAAGTGGCCCTGGCAGGAAAAGAAGAAAGAGCACATAGTTATGCTGGAATAATTGCTGTGGTGATGTTATACCATTTCTCAGCAAAAAGATAACCAATTTTTGGGGATAACAATTTTAACCATTGTATCCTTATGCTATGCACCATTGTTTTATTACAACGTGGTTTATTACACACTCATTTGATCTCCTTCACCAGAGCAGGATGTTCATTTTCTGTACCCTCATGAACTGACAACTCCAATTAATAGGTTCCCCCTGGCACCACTGGGGAGAAGCAGGCACACCTGGGGTGTGATTCAGTGGGCTTTTGTTATCAGATGTCTAAATGCAGACAGCTGAGTTGTACCAGACTGTCTCAAAATGGCTGTAATTAACCTTACAACTCCACTCAGCAGAACACTGTGATTCTCAGGAAAGGGGGACACAAAGAAGCAGAGTTAATGAATTGCCCAACGTGACACAATAAGTCTACAAAGAGACCAAAATTTGAGTAAGCATGCTAGAAGTCAAGAAACATAGAATCATTCAGGTTGGAAAAGACCTGTAAGATCGATCACCAGGTCCAACCCAAACCCACCCCCCGCCATGCCCCACAGACCGTGTCCCTCAGTGCCACATCTCCACAGTGCTTGAAGATCTCCAGGGATGGTGACACCACCACCTCCCTGGGCAGCCTCTTCCAGTGCCTAACCACTCTTTCTCACAAGTAATTCCTAATATCCAACCTGAAACTCCCCTGGTGCAACCTAAGGCCATTACCTCTCAACCTATCACTGTTATCTGGGAGAAAAGGCCAACCCCCACCTTGCTACAGCATCCTTGCCAGTCATTGTAGAGAGCTATAAGGTCTCCCCTGTAGTCCTACGCTGGTTTCTTAATAGATAGGTCATCTTTCCTCTATGCTCCTGTTCCTGCAGTGACCTGAAGAAGCACACAGCTCTTCTGAAGACACACGACTGAGTTTTGAAATGACATAAACTGATCACAAGTTGTCACTGGAGCACATACAAAGTATGTTATGTTTCCTTGAACTGACATGCCCTGCAAACTAGTCTCTTTAAAAGAAGGTGAAATTGGTCCATGCACTTTGCTCATAATAGGAGAAGGTGAAGAAGGAACAACATGCTGTAAAGATCATGGTGGGGGAGTGGGCCAAATCAAATCCTATCCTATGTGAAGAGAGGAAATAAGTACATCACATGTGAGCTGGCCCATGAGCATCAGTACTCTTGTCCTTTAAACCTTTGTCAAGCCAGTAGACCCATCTTTCCTACATACTGAGACGTGTCACACCAAACAGCAAGAAAGGGAATAAACAAGTACTCTGTTTCATACATGGAGCTTCTAATGGAGCTTCTAGTGGAGCATCTTGTAGGACATAAGGTGCACTAGCAATGGTGCACATATCACAGTTACCTGTCGGATGGGTTCACCAAGGCTTTCCAAGGTCCCAGGGTAGTTCTCAATGAGTGAGACATGGAGGTTGTTTTCTGCTCTTCGGGTGAGTGCAGACACGATGGCATAAGCCTGCTCCAGCAAAGTGCAGTTTTGGCTGTTTCTTGCTTTGTTTCGGATTAATTCCTGTAGGGAAACATTGTGAATATTACTGTGCAGTGAGAAAAAATAAGTGCAATCCTAAATGTATCCCTTGTAGTTCCTCTAGTGCTCACCCTGACAACGTCATTCATGGGGCAATGCTAAACTAAGAGTAGACATTAGATAGAAATACAAGAGGATTGAACAAGTATGAAATAGCAGTTATTTTTTTCCCCTCATGTTTGTTCACGTGCCTCTATTCCAACTCTGAAGACATGGGGAAGCACCTATGTTTGCTCTCTGTTCCAAGACATCCTTAAAATTTTAATGTTTGTGTGCAGGCAGGTGTTCAAAATTAGAAATTCAATCTGATCCTTCTTCAAACTATCCAAACTTTTGTATGCTGAAGTACATTTTGTTTTTTTGGGCAAGACAGTCTTATTTCTGGATACTTTTGTGCTACTTCCCATGAAAAATACTATTGAAAAGTGCAGTTTTTAAACTTTTGTCTGTGATCTGGGGGTTGGAGTTGGTTTGTGGTGCTGGAAACTGTGAACTGTCATCTGGATTTACAGTCATAAAACTATTCAGAGAGTAACATCACTGACAGTGATTACTGCCTCAATTTACTCAAGCTTTTGACAGTAGTTACATCAGAAAGAAGCTAAGAAAGGGAAAATAAAGAAGGATTTTTCCCCACAGGCTGCACAAAGCAGAACATAAAGCTATCAGAAACAAGCGTATAGCATATGCTCTTCACCTTGATAATAGTCTGATACTGCTGGATCCTGTTGATGGGTTTTTCCAGATAGTGCTGCAATGGTGGGATAAGTGTCTGTGAAGGATCTTCATTCATTAAAATTTCATCTGTGTATCTCTGGAAAAACAAAATACATAGAAGAATGAGTAATTATCATTATAAACAGCAGTAGTAAGGATTATACATGGAAAAATACTCATATGGTACTTCTTCACGCATGTTCAAGAGGTACTTTGGTTGCTGTTTACCTTGTAGAAATCCTGGACAGCTTTGCTGACAACAATCGACTCGGCCTGCACCCGCCCCACCAGGTACTGGATGTACTTGTTAAATTCTGCCTCGTGTTTAATAAAGCACATGGCCACATCGTCATCCGTGTCACATTTCTGCAAGCCTTGGAGGAAAGCACTGTGGAAGAGAAGAGAAAAGAGGAGAAGGAGATGCAATGAGGCTAGAACACAGCCAGATCTCTAAATCAGCACGAGCTCAGGTCAACACAGACCAAAGGAAATGATTGGGGGACCAAGGGATGCTGAATGTTTGCATTAAGCTTCCCAATGTCTCTTTACCCAGCACGGTGCTGTCCCTCTTTGCTTGAATTTCTGTAACCATAGCTGGCATAGCTATAAAACCAGTAAGTGAGGCACTTTGTGGTCTTAAAGGAAGGCACATGGGGATGCCTACCTGGAATGAAAGTGAGTAATATCATCAATATTTCTGAAGATGGTGGATTTCTGACTGGCGATAGCTCCTGGGACACTGGGACAGGTCTCGATGTACCTAAGGTGATGAGTCTGGAGGAACTGTAGATCTTGAATGTAATCTTCTTCTGAGATCAACAGCTCTTGAATAAGAACACTGAAGGGAAAACAAACAAGCAAAAAGAAAGAACAATCATCACTATTATCCTCAACATACCGAGGGGTTTTTGGCACGAAAAGTAGAGGCATTTGATCAGAGGAACAGATATCCTGGAGTGAGCTGAATAGGTTTGTAAGGGATCTGATCACAGAGGGAACTTGGATACCCCACTTACATTGGGACACCTACTCCTACCTCACAGGTATCTACTGCTAGGACTGATGGAACAGAACACAAGTGACAAAATGACCTGTGTAAAGTAAATAGCAGCAATTTTATTACCACAGTGTGCCACCAAAAATGCAAATATCCCTATGATAGAACACTCAGAACATGCTGCACTACAAGAGATTAACAAGAGGTTGTAGCTGGGCTTCCACAAGAGCTTTCACTATTTATCAGAAAACTGTTTATCTGATATAGAGCACACTGAAGTAACAGAGGTACCAAATTGTAAGTTTTTTTTGTTTGTTTGTTTGTCTGTGTGTGTGTGTGTGTGTGAAATATAGAGCCTCCAGAATTCCATCACTACAATCCTTCTTTCAAGTCCCCCAATGTGATTTAGATTGCCTGGAATTTTCCTTGGCTTTTTTATGGCAGAAGTCACTCAAACATCAATAATTCTATGTCTTAGAAAGAGTAGATGGCAAATCCCAGAGGAACATCTCTGGCATGAGTACCTCAATGCCAACATTCACGTTACATGAAAAGACAACAAGAATCAGCACTGCAAATATCAAACTACAAGAGCTTACCTGAGCTTCCTTTTATACTCATCCTCAGAAACACATTCTCCAGGGAACTCAGGAACTTCTGTTGTTCCCCACTCTGGTGACAACTAAAACACAAGAAAAAAGAAATATATTCACCTGACAGTGATTTAGTCAGTAGCTGCTGAATAATATCCCCCACGTCCCTTTCAATAACTACTAAAGCAGAAGTTTGTAATTAGTTGGAGGATGATAAGGTTTTTCAAACCCAGATACCCCTGCAATCATGGGGAATACAAAAAAAGCTCCATCAAGATCCCTTCAATAGCTTCCTCCCTGTCAGATTGTGCAAGAGAGATGTCTAAGAATGGCAAGCTTAATTGTAGATAGAAAATAAATACAGCATGATCAGTCACCTTTAATCTCTTGTCCAGGTAAGCTGGAGATACCCAGCCCTGCCGAGAAGGACTGGATTTTGTGGGTTTGGTCCTGACCAGCCACTTCAGGGGATGAGCTGAATCAAGGACTTCCACATACTGGCCTTCCTTCAAAGTGATGGCCTCCTTGTCAGGCACAGGGGGCACGTAGTCAGCTGTGACCATGTAGACATCAAAGATCTGCAGGGATGAAACAACAGTTATTTGCAGTTCTGAAGTGAATACAGAAACACCAGCAGAACAGAAGTGTTTATCTACGTGTTATCTAACAGCCCCTTTATGGCAAAGAGAAGCACTGTTTGATGTTTTCTGCAATTGGAACACCTTATTTTCAAAACTGTCCAAAGTGTTTGGGTTGTGTATAACCAGGAATCACAGAATCACAGAATTGTAGGGGTTGGAAGGGACCTCCAGAGATCATCGAGTCCAACCCCCCGAATGAGTGAATTTTGTGACAATGGAGAAGAATGGCCAACGTTGTCAAAGGTTCCATTTTTTTTTTCCCTCATCTTCTCCTTTTTTGAGAAGTGTTTTGATATAAACATCCCAAACATATGGATATTCACTAATTTTTCACTGCTATTCCCATGGGAAGAAATTCTCAACAAAATTCTTTTGGCCAACTGTATCCAAGGGCACAGAAAATCAAGCTTTTACTTCCTGAAGTTGAGTGGTGAACAAAAGAGCGATTGAGAAAATATATGGTAAATTTTGACCACGTTGTTGAAGGTCATAGAGTGAGCCAAGAGAATCTGATTCGCTGTGCTCTATATCACACGTCCCATATGCTGTACTTCTAAATGTACCTACTGCAGTGAGGTACACCCCAAAAGGGGATGGAGATTCTTAAAACTCTGGAGACTGATCATTATAAGTGAGGCTTTCTCCTTGTGTGAAATTTGTCCATACAGGTCATGGAATCATAGAGTACTCCAAGTTGGAAAGGAACCAGAAGGACCATCAAGTCCAACTCTTGGCTCCACACAGCAGCACTCATAGAGATGTCGCACCTCTCCTCTGGAATCCCCATCTTCAGATTCAGAGGAGGACTCTTGAGCAATGGATGAAGGTCTGGATCGGCCATGGCGGGGAGATGCAGAGGGGGTTTTGGATTCATCATCGCTTTCTGCACCTGGCACTCGGAGCGTAGCTAAAAAGCAGAAAGACCACCAACTATGAAATCAAGATCTCCTACTTGCACATTAAGCAAATATGTAATGACTTTCAATGTTAAAAACACAAGCACTGCCCCAGAAGAGCACTTGGATTATTGAACATGATTTCCTTCTGATGCACAGGGTTGAATAAACAATTGGAATGTCTCATGCATAAGGCTCTACGCCTCCTGTGTGCATTACCATTACATTCAAAGAACACCTTTGTTTCAAGGCAAAATTTACTATGAGAAAAATGGCTAGATTTTTTTATGCAATTCATCAAACTAGCACAGTTTTCAGCCTTGTCTGGACTAAAAACACCCCATCCAAAAATTCTTGGTACTAAACATGTGCTACTGTTCATACTTATGCAAGATGACTGCCCCAAAACCTGCTTTACAAATCTTGCTCATACTTAAAGACCAGATGTTGACTAAGAAAGCATTACATTTTCTATACTAATGAACTTGCATCTGCCAGGTTGCTTACCCTGACTTATTTTTGCAGATACCATTTCTGAGATACGAGAGGTGAGCTTCTGGAAGAATTCTTCAGTTCCAACATCAGCTAATGAAATAGGAGTTCTGGGTACACCTTCCCTACCAGCTTCAAGGTCTCCTGGAAAATATAATTTTCTATTATGCATGCAGTATGGCATTGGAAAGTTGATGATAATGATGATGATGATGATTATTATAGATAAAAGCTTCTGTGGAAGGAAGGCCTCAGTTTCTTCACCTCCCCAGCTTTTAACACTGCATACTCACATATCCTCCAAACAATTCACTCTTGAACAGAGTCCCCCCAAAAATATGATATTTCATAGAGTTGCAAGAGAACAGAAGGACGGAAGTAGATGGTTATTATGGCACTCATAGGTGATCTCAGCTGTAGGTGTGAAAGGCAGTAGTAGGAGAAAAAAGTTCATCTTACCTTCAGAGGGATGAACAGCTCTGAAAAAAAAAAAGGAGAAAAGCAGAATTAGAAGTTGAATTAAAATGTGTAGTAATAAACCCTAAATGAGAAAAGATCTCTGCTGTGCACAGGAAGCAGAAGGAAGCATGCACTGCTTTCAGAGTTAAACCACCCATCTCCTAAGCTTCAGTTATCAACTCTGATAAAGACTATGTGTAGCAAACAGAACATGTGTAGAGGAACACCAGCTATAAACCTAATTGACTAGTGTCAATTAGTTCTACTAGGTCTCTGTTTTTTTAGTGGACGATAAAATGGTCCTAATGGAGGGAGGCAGACAATTGCACATAGCAAACTGATGCTTAGGAAGGGAAATTTGCTCTGCAAATTGACATCCTGGAGTGAAACTGGTCAATTCTTTTAGGGCAGATGCACTGTAGAAGCTAGGGTGGGTTCAGGTGGGTACCACTTTTCAGAATGTATCTTCCCAGAATCCAAGCCAAGAATGGCACGTTGATAGGTTCTTCATGTGCATTTGCAGGTGAGAAGTTAGTGAGCAGAACCTTTTGATAATGCAGACCTTAACCCTGTTAATCTTTTTGGCTCTCTGGTTAGAGACAAAAAGGAATCATAGAACGGTTTGGGCTGAAAGGAGGCTTTAGTATCACCTAGTTCTAACCCCCCTGCTGTAAGCAGGAACAAAAAGGGCAAGGCTTTTATACAAAATGAACAAAATCTTTCTTTGTTCTTGTCACCACCTTCCTTGATAATTGTGAAGAAATGACTGGCATTCATATTACTGCCTGTATAGGATGCCTCATTCATAGGACCTCAAACTGTTTTGCTAGTGTCCGTCAATAAATGCTCTGCATGCCCAGTATCAAGGACTACTGGTAAGGGCCAATCCCATGCTAAAGATGGAGAAAGATGAGTTACAGAGAGACAGTGGTCAGTACTACAGATGTTGGCATTCAGAATCTATGTACAGGATCCCCACTGGAAGTAGCCTGTTTGTTTCTGTAGACACTCAGCTCCCCACTTCTGACTGTTTTACTTCTGCAGGATGATAGCTGCACTGCTCTGCTTCAGCCACTTACCCCAGGGTGGTCATTATGGCTTCTGATACCATCACACGCTCCTGGGTCAGGACTTCAGCCTCTTTCACTGCAAGATTAGGGTTCAGAATCAGAGAACAGCAGACGTAGGATGTTCTGCTTACTGTAGACATATTTTCTCGACATAGATTACTGGGAATACTGACATTGACTCCGACCCATTAACATTTCCTCAGCTGGGATGCATACTATCAATTGTGCAACACAAACACTTTGCTCCTCTGTTCTCACACAGATGTAGGACTGTCTGTCCCATTTCTCCACACTGCTCAAGCTGTGCTGCTGTAGCTCTTGGCACAGTAAATGGTGACAGTTATTTTACATAGTCTTTCTGTTTTCTTTGTGGTTAATGTGGTTCTTCTTCAGATTTGTTTGCTCTTTATACAGAAAAGATGCTGCTTTTAATCAAAGCTAGGTTCAAAAATCTAAAACATTATAGAAGCTAAGAGCATCATCACTGACAAGGCAAGAAAATTCATGGCTCATTCTGGGAAAAGATATTTATTTTGGTTGTGACTTGGTTAATTTCCTTATCAGTCACACTCTTAGGAACTGTATGAAAGGCAATGTGGAGAAAGCGTCTTTAACATATGGCTTACCATCTGCAACTTCTAGGTTGGCAGTGCAGATGGACTGGCCAGCCTTGTTGGTAGCAATGCATGTGTAAGCTCCAGTGTACTTCTTTTTAACATCCAACAGGATTAAACTGTGATGCATATTGGAACTGGCAAGCTTATATCCAGGAGTGTCTGGTTTGATCCACAGGATGTCTTCCTGAGACTCTTCTTTCAGCCAAGTAATGGTTGGTGGTGGATGTCCTGAAGGAAAACCAAAGCACTGAACTTCAATTTTCCTAATGGTGTTACTCACACACAATCATGAGCCATACTGTGAAAAAATGCTGCTTCTTCAAAAATAAGTTATGTAGTAAAGGAGCACAAACCTTTATCTGGCTCACTTATGAAGACTCCTTCTAAAAACAAACCTGTTAACCAACACGCCTTCATAAAACCATTAAGTGTTATCCCTATTTTTACAAACAGGAATATGGAGGTGGAGATGTGCTTTCCTTCAGCCGACACAAAGTTTGTTACAGTTAAGAGTACAGCCCCAGACCTCAGATTAATACAGGAGATGATGCTGCAATGACTTGGGCCCAGAGAAAGTCCGGAACGAGTCACAAAGATACACAACAAAGATATACAACAAAGATATACAACCCAAGTGTTATGCAGGGAGATTAGGTAACTACCCACTTACCTTCAACTTTTACAGATAATGTGATGCTCGCACCTTTCTTCACCTTTTTATTGGTAAACCTTTCTAGGAACCTTGGTGGTATCAGCTGCTCGTGGGAATCTGAAAATGACATTGATGAAACATGGTGACACGTCCTGTGTGAGTTCACACCACTGAAAATTTCCCAGGGGGTCTGTCATCACCTGCTATGGCTTCTCTCACCTGTTTCTGACACTTCTTCTTTCTCATCAGGATCTGCAACACAATGGAAAGAAGCAAAATGACAGATACAAACACCTTTCTGTGATTGAGTTGATAGAAAAAATAGAAAGATGATTTCAGGTGCTTATCCGTTGCAGGACATATTACATGGAAATCTTAGTTCTATTAAAACATGATAATTAAATATATTTATGAACAAAAATGACAAAAATAGTCCAAATCTCAAAATTGTAGTGTCTAACTAGAACAGCCTCAAGGATGATTATGGGAGGACTCAGTTTTAGTAAAATCAGTCATTAAAGTCCATGGGATTGGGCAGGTGTGAGATGTATGGGACAAGCGGGTCCTAGAGAAAAGGCATTTCTCATCTTTAGGATTCATAGTAAATTTACAGGTGAACTAAGATTAAAGGACATCCTAATTTAAGTACGACCTTCCCCACCTCCCTTGACTATCCTTGGTAGACTTTCTCAAGGAAAATAACTGTGAAATGGAAAGACTCACTGGAAGAGAGAAAACTGGGTACCCAAAATAGGCCGGTACCCACCTCTGACTACCAGCCTGGCTGATGAGTATGCAGAACCAGCAGAATTGATGAGAAATATTGAGTATTGGCCAGCATCTGACTTCACGACATTGAGAATTTCCAGTGAGTGGAGCTCCCTTCTATCAATCTTCAGGATTCGATCCGAGGCCTTCAGTGGCTGCCCATTTTTGAACCAATAGAGACGAGGCTCTGGATACCCTGTGAGGAACCGACACAGACACAAAGAGTGAATTACCATCATTGATCTGGGAGCATCTGCAGCCAGGCAGATCCTTGTGGACAATGAGCTCTGCCAATGGATGCTGATTTGAAGGACTACCACATTAAAATTGGCTGAAAATTCGTGGAATTGCATTTGTTTGTAAAAGTTCTTTCTATCTCTTCTGTTGCTGGCATTGCCTATATTTTTTTCCATACCCAAACACTTTCCACATTGAGAAAGTAACACTTATATTTGCCTTGCATTGCACACAGATCCAAAAGCTGAACTCACAGTGAAAATAAAATGTGCACCTATGTCTCTGGATTTTATCAGTTTCAGTACCAGTTTCAAGAACACAGAAGCCAAAACAGTTCCCATCATTTTTACAGGCAGAATCATGTTTTACATCCAGCTGGGCTGGATGATCTTGGAGGTCTTTTCCAACATCAGTGGTTCTATGATTCTGTGACTCCAAGAGCACATGGGAAAAATTTGTCCAGCACTTCACCCTGACTGCAAACCTGAAACAACAGGCAGTGTTGTGGGCACCTCTCACCTTTCACCTTCAGGTGAAATTTAGCCAGCGGTGCTCCAGGTGCCACATGAATATCATGAAGGTCATCGAGGATCTGGGGCAACTGCTCCTCTTCCGTGGTAGATTCCTCTTGTTCTCGACTAAGAAGTGATTTGAATTGGAAAGAAGGAAGTCAGTGTAACAGCGAAGAGTTAGGAATCAGGATCACCTATTTTAGGTGAATTCAGTTTGTGTGATTCATCATCATGGCTGCAGATTCAGCACCATATGACATTAAAAGTAAAGATATTGTGGAGAAATATTCAGGCCACCATGAAGGCAACAAATGAATGCTGCTATAATTATTTCACCTGAAAACTCAGCTGGTCGGTATTTCTTTATGACATTAATCCAGCCACGCCAGATTCAGCAAAAAATAGCCTTTATATAAATAAGCATAGTCATCTTACCAAGGTAAAAGAGTTAAGAGTTTGGTATTTTACCTTGAAACATATTCTTTGGCACTGTAATAAGACGACGTCTCTGTAGCATCTGCTGCTGTCTCGTAGTCAGTGCTGGTCACTGTTAAATGGAAAAGGAAGCGTTTTCTGTAAGTTGAACTTCAAAACCTTCATGTTACTGTAATTATTGTTTCCTTGTTAATGTGAGTGATCAATTTCATAACACTACAGCAGCAGACTCCCACATCCCCCTGATTTATGGAAACGTCTCATTTTATCTCAGAAGCTTTGCTCAGAGCCACTCCTTACTGTTGGCAAAACCCAAGGAACCCGAGGTTTGGAAGTGTAGCATTCTGTGGGCAATTTGTATACATCTTTTTTTTTTTTTCCAAATGTAGACAGTGTTTTTCTTGAAAAATGTATATCCACCTCTGAACGTGACCTCTTTGCTCTGTTTTTTCTGCAGTGCTTTTGAGACTTACGGTCCACTCGAAGCTCCGCCTTGGTTGAAGCCACTCCCATGTTGTTTTCAGCAAGGCAACGATAAACACCCATGTCGGTGGGGACCACAGCTGTGATGATCAGCTGATGGCATCCTTCCTGGTCCTCATTGATCATGTAGTGATCATTTTCTTCAATAGCTTTCCCATCCTTGAACCAGCGAACCGTGGGGAGGGGTTTGCCAACAACAATGCAGTCAAAGCTGACAGGATAGCCATCTTGTACCTCTTGGTTTTGAAGCTCAGTCAGGAACATGGGAGCTAAAGCCAGGCAATTAGGAGGGAAGAAAGAAAAACTGTGTTAGAAGATGTATTTTAGCAGCACTGCTGCCCAAATGTCCTTTCTCCCTCGGGGCTGCTCTGAAATGCATTTCCTTGATTTAAATACAATAATCACAGCATTCATGGCCATCTGATTATAGTCGAGGACATTTCTACTGTGAAAAGCAGCTCTGTAAATAAGTTAATACTTTGCAGTCCCTCCCCTTGTCACTGACACTAGTGAAAAATAATTAAAACATCTTTTTTTTTTTAAATATGTAAACTTTCCAGGAAAATATCTGCACAAAAATAAAAAGATTTTAGAAATTACTTGATGAGCGAGAAGATTATTTTCTGATCTGCTCCAGATGCCTTTTTCATAGAATAAACCAGTCTGCTTTACCCACCTGTATCAGAAGTCAGCAAAGGCGGTGGTGGTCTCAGAACTGGTGGAGCAAACTTCCCATGGGTGGGTGGCATTGCTTTCCCAATGCGCAATTCAACTTTCCTTGGGCCTTGTTCCAAAATATCAATCTCCACGGGAATCCCCAGGGCGCCAAACATCTCTCTGAAACGAGTGGCAGCTGTTTTTGCCTCGGACAAGACCTCAAACTTTATGTAAATGTACCGATCGTCCTCACGATACGTCTGATGGTCGACCACCTCTACGTCCCCTTCGTCTGCGCTGACAAAGAGCTCTTCCTCCACATCGGATATCTCCGTTGAGATCTTGGCCCTGAAGAGTCTGTGCAGCCTCCTTCCAGCTTTACGGAAAGCATCATCCAGGTCGCTGCCAGAGGAGCTCTCTGTCTCACTATCAGTGCTTTGTTTAATACTCTTCTCCTTCGGAAGCGCTTCAGGTTCCTCAGCACCGATCACCACCTTCGCGCTGTGTGAAACCTTCCCAAATTTATTGGATGCCTCACAGGTGTATTTACCCGTATCCTTCCTGTCCAGGCCAGTGATAATCAAAGAGCAGGTCCCATCGCTGTAGTTGTCTATGTGATAGTAGCGACCGTCTGACAGCTCCTCCCCATCCTTCAGCCAGCGGACCTTCATGTCGGTCTTGCTGTGGGCCACACACTCGAGATGCAGGGTGCTTCCAGGCTCACCAGAGAAATCTTTGAAGGTCTCAGTAAACACTGGGCACTCTTGTTGCTTGATCTCTTTCCTGACTTTGTAGCCTTTGAAAGCAGCCTGGATCTTCACAGCGGCGCTGTTCATGGAAGGATCATCTAAATCTGCTATTTCTGGTTCAGCTGGCTTGGCACCTGGGGCAGCCACAACAGTCTCCACACTGGATTTCTCCCACTGTTTCCACAGCTTGCCCGTGGAGGTGGACTGAACCTTGGTGGTAACACTGACACTTCTCTTTTCAGCTTTCTTGAGGTAGTTCACTAGCGAAGGAGTCCCAGCTCGAGATTCATCATCTGAACTTGTGAAAGAAAAATCTGCTTCTCCTGTCCTGGCCAGCTCATCACACGTGGAGTACTCCTCTGAGTAATAGTGAGACTGCTCTGCTTCTTCCTTCCTCAGCTTCTGAAGCTTCTCTTCTTCTTCTGGCACCTCGCTGATGGAATCCAAGGTGGGCTCCCGGCTCATCCGACGCTTCTTGGCCAGAGCTTCCCACAGGAGATGAAGGTCTCCCTCCTGGGCAGCCTCGGGGGGCAAGCTGGGCTGGACGTGGCCATCCACCAGCTCCTCCTGTTGGCTTGCAGGGGGGACTTCCTTGGCAATCTCTTTTAGCATTGACACTGTAGGAACTGAGGAGAAATGAAGATGTTAAACGACAAAGCATACGAGGAAGCTCTGAGAAAGCACGTGGAAACATTTTTTCTGAAGTCTGGGCAGAAGACTATTGGTGGCAGTTAGCTGTCCTGCAGCTATCCTGCGACATCCAAGTAACATGTACATAAAACAGGGCCAAACGACATGTTTTTAATTCCTTACACATTTGAATAAATAGAAATGAATAGAAAAAAATAGATTATCCCAAGTTGGAACAGACCACAAGGATCTCCGAGTCCAACTCCTGACTCTGCAGTGGACCACCCCAAATACAAACCTATGTCTGAGAGTGTTGTGCAACCCAGGAGAATCTCATCTGAGCAGTTCAAAACTATCAGAGACTCAAAAACGTACTGAGTTAAACCAAAGAGTAAGAAAAGAGTAAGTTCAGCCTGGAGAAGAGGAGGCTCAGGGGAGACCTCACTGCTCTCTATAACTTCCTGAAGGGAGGCTGTAGTGAGCTGGGGGTCGGCCTCTGCTCTCGTGTCGTTAGTGATAGGAGCAGAGGGAATGGCTTCAAGCTACGGCAGGGGAGATTCAGGCTGGACATGAGGAAGTATTACTTTTCAGAAAGGGTGGTCAGGCACTGGAATGGATGCCCAGGGAGGTGGTGGAGTCATGGTGACATGGAGACATGGTTTAGTGGGAGCTATTGGTAATGGGTGAACGGTTGGACTGGATGATCTTTTAGGTCTTTTCCAACCTTGGTGATTCTATGATTCTATGAAAAGACTAATCTGCAAATTTTTAGATATAGCTTGTCAAAGGAAACAAATTCCAGTCCAGGCTATGGAGATGCCCCTGGATGTCCATAGACAAAATAGATTAAACATCACAGCAATGCACACTCTATACCTTCAAGGCACAAGCTGGCAACAGATTTGACTTCTGGAGAAACCATACAGGTGTATGTGTCCTGATCTTCAGCTTTAAATGCGTGAATAATGAGTATCTGCTTTTTTCCATCAGAGAGGATTTCGTATCTTCCTCCAGTTTGTATTGGTTCTTTCCCTTTGAGCCACGTCACGTTCTCTTTGATTTCACTTGACAATTTGCACTCCAAGCGAGCCACTTCCCCTTCGGAGACTGATCCACCCACCAAAGGATGGGTGACTGTAATTGGAGGCTCTGTAATTGTAAAAAAAAACTAGGTAAATTAACAAAAAGAATACACCATAAGCTTCAAGGCATTCCAGAGCACTCTAAAAAGTATTCGAACATCCCATCGTTCATTTACGGATTCTTTAAGTGCTGCAGACGAGCAAAAGAAAATGGAAAAAAAATAAATAAATCACTGGCAGCATCCAAAATTTGCACTTCCAAAATAACTGTACAAGCTCTCCTAGGGGTGAAACCCATTCCATTTAAATGTATACATGCAAAAGTCATCGCATTTTTCCCCTTCTTCTGTTTCTTTTGCTGACCTTCATTTACCCATCACAACCAATATTCAAGCAGTCCTATGGATCCAAGCAGATCTTAAATGTTTAGAAGTGATGTGAGAAAACAGTGAAAGAATAAGAATAAAAAAGAAAAGAGATTGTTAAAAGTTGTATTCGTTCCAATCATAGAATCTTAGAATGGTTTGGGTTGGAAGGGACCTTTACAGTCATCTAGTTCCAACCACCCTGCTCTAAGCAGGGATACCTCACTCAGGACCAGGTTGCTCAAAAAGATTAAAAAATATATATAATCATGGTAGTTTAGGAAGAGATATATTCAAAAAATATATCAGAAAGCTTAAAGAATATTTAAAATAAGATCTTTACTTCGGAAGAAGTCTTGCCAATGCCATGCTGCTTGTACGACAGCAGTAATCAAAATGAAGTCGTGACAAATGCATGAAATGCTGAGATGTTGACTGGGACCTTGTAAGCCAATGCACATCTGAGTGCCCGTCTGCCATTGCACCTGGTGAGGGAATCTCTGCCCCAAATCCCTTGGATTTGTTGCAGGCAGTGAGCATAAACAGTTGCTGAGGTCCAGCTGGCACACTGGAAGTAATGTTGCAAAAACATCAAATTTGACCTTTAAAAAAAAAAAGTGATTTTTAATTTTTATTATTACTGTCATTCTGGGGAATTTTCTGGACTCTCAGTTATCATGGAAGAAGTTGCAAGAAAAGGTTGATGGAGTGGCTCTCCATTCCACTTCCGAAGTCACACCAACAGGCAGCGAAGAAACTGTGTTCTCCAGTACTCCTTCATAGGGGTTATCACAAAAGATATGCAATCATATGAAGAAAGATGGGTGAAGAAGACAACAGTGCCCAGGCCCACATCAGTGCCAGCCTTAGCCAGCCTTGGTTACCCAAACACATCCCAACATGCCCCTTCCGACTCATTCCACCTAAGCTCCACCAGAAAAGAAACTCATGGTGATTGGACAACACATGGATGCAGTGCAGGCCACAAGACAGCTTGATGCAGCTTAGAGGAAGTTTTGGATAGTAACAACACAGCGGGTTTTGCTTTGTGACAGCCCAGAACAATTTGTCCAAGCTCATTCTCCTGTATTGTGCTGGCAGCAAAGCACTGAAAGATGCTGCTGATTGAACTCTTCCAGGAGATACCTGGAACGGAAGAAGCAGACATGCCATGCGAAACAGGCCGACAGCAGCTTGCAGTCCTCCATGGGGCCATCTTTCCTTTCTCACCTAGCTGCACCATTTGAGGGAACTGTGCTGGCTCGCTGGCCCCAACTTTGTTTACAGCCGAGACGCGGAATCTGTAGGGTTCTCCTGGAGTGAGATTGTCCACCACAAACTGCATGCTTTGAATTATGCTCTTGTTGCATGACTGCCAGCCAACACCTGGGATTTTTCTCTCCACTTGGTAGCCTAGGATGTCGCAACCACCGTCGCTCAGCGGCTTGTACCAAGACAGAGTCACAGAGTGACTGCTTGTGTGTAAAACTTGTGGTTCTTCAGGGGGATCGGGATGGGCTGAAGGCACAACAGAGGTCCAGTGATGAACAGTGTGAGCAATATTGCTTTCTACTAAAGCAACCTGAGAGCCTTCTACAAACAATGAGACGGAAGGACAACAAGCGCAACGTTTGGTTCATTGTAAAGTCAAGTGTACGTGCCTGTGACCATGAGATGAATATCTGTGCCACTGATTTCTCCTGCACTGATCTACAGTGCTGAGAACAAATATTCATCTTCCATCTGCCCTCTCAGACACTCAGTGTCAATTATTATTGTGACTTTTTCCTGCTGCTTTGTCCCACTCAACTCAAAATAAAGATGACTCTATATTGTGCGTGTTGTTAAGGAACTTGGCTGAAAGCTCTGAGTGCATTTGGGCTTTGATTTTATACAGCTTAGATTTGGTCTTGGTGGACATCATGTTATCTTGGGGAAAGACCACTAGGATCACGAAGTCCAACTGTCAACCTGTCACCACCATAAAACCCCCAGAATAAAACCCATAAAACCCATCCAACTCCTGGTTTCACTGGGAGTTGAGGAGAAGGCGAGAGTTGCCATTGACCATGGAGGAGGAATCAAGGGCCACTGATCACTGACCATGGAAGGATGATGAGCAATTGACCACAATCCATTGGCCATGTTTTGTACACCACGTAGCTTACGTAGACTTTTTCCTACATTTTCAGGCAAATTTCACACAGAAAACCAACAGAGGAAGTTCATGAGAATAACATTTTTAAAATCCTAAGGTGTATTTGCCCAAAATTGTTTGAAGTTGAAGATACCAGGGACCTCAGAATTAATTAAAATGACAGACAGACTACCTGTAGTAATTTAAAGACAGGATGATCAGTTAATGGCTCTTGAAGATCTTCAACTACAGCTAAAACACACTGCAATTATCTCATAACCATCCGTGGGGCTGTGCCATTCCTGGGTGATCAACCTATCCCACTGTGGGAGGGAGACAGGTCTTGGGGAGCTGGGATGGACTTGCCAAATCGTTTGTACAACGCACCCTACAAGGGTATTTGGCAACTACTGTCTTCTCCACTCACAAAATACTCCAAGAGGTTCTCATTCTCCTATCTGTGAAGCTTGAGGTGGATGTCATGTGGTTGAATTCCATAAGACTGTAACATGCAGCTCAGTAATCTGAAATACTGGTTGCCTTTGTGCTGGAGTAGATCAGCAGATTTCAAAGGGTTCTGTTCTGCCCCTACTAATTTTTCCACGTGCATTCTAGCACAACCCCCCCCTGTATCCACATTTGCTGAGGGTGGCGTTGAACTCCGTGTAAATTGACTTCCATGTGACTATGTTATGTTTTAAAAAAGGCTGCAGAGAAAGGAAGCTGGTGAACATCTCTACCATCACTGGCCTGATCTAATTTTCTTCTGACAGGCTCAATTACTGCTGGTCAAAGAGCAAGTTGCCCTGCAGCACCTTCTTAGATTAAGATCGCTACCTTTGGACACGAAAGGCAAAGATAAAAAATCAGCACAAAAATTAGAAAAGTTGAGGTTGTAGCTCGGTTCCAAAGGAGATTCTATTTCCTGTGTTGCTGGGCTACAATGACAGACATGGACAACAAATGGACTTACCTAGCACAGATAACTTGGCTGATGCAATTGCTTCTCTGGAAGCAAACGTCACCTCTCCTGAATGATGCGGTTGGGCTTTATTCAGAATAAGTTTGTATTTGTTTCCATCTGCTTGTATCTCCCAGTCCTCATCTGGTTGGATCTCTATATCATTAAAATACCAGGTAACTTCATTAATTGGCACAGCTTCACTTAGAGAACAGCTGAATGTAGCTTTCTGCCCTGGAGAGACTTCCACATCCGTGAGAGGCTGCAAGATCTGCAGACGCCATCCTACAGGGGAAAATAGGTAATCAGACCCTCAATCACAGAAACAAATAGAGGTAAGAGAGGTGGATATTCACACTGAATCTCTGGACAGTCAGGCCGTAGAGAACAAGAAGATCATTAAAATGGAGGTCACATACAACACCTGAACAAATGGTATACCCTTGTTGGCTGAAGCTTCACAAAGCTTGCAAAATCCAACCAAGCAATGCCTTTTTTTTCCAAGTAGCAGAAAAACACAATGGAAATACCTAAAGGAACTTCCTCTCTCTGCCATCCATAACACGTTCCTGACTCATTTGCCCTCCCCTGTCAGAAAGGTAAGACACCCCATGTAAGTACAGCAGTTACCTTTCACCGTGAGGAAGGCTGAGGTCACTGCATCACTGCACATAAAAGTCACCCTGCAATTGTCCTGCAGAGTGAGGTTCTTCAGCAGCAGCAGATGCCTGCGCCCATTTTCAAAGTAAACCATCTCCGTGTTTTCTGTAGTTTTGGCAGGCTCGTCATCAATCAGCCAGTTGTAGTTGTAGCACTCGGGTTTGGAAAGGTAGCATTCAAACAGGGCTTCCCCTCCTTCCACTGCTTCCACGTTCTCCAATCCCTGGACGATGCTGTTCTTGGCTAGCAAGGAAAGAAAACCAACAGCATGAATTGCCTGCTGTGTACATCTGAGTATCAACAAGCCTTGGATCATCGGATGATTCCCACTGCTGGAAAGCTGATGGAAAGGGTGGGGATGAGATAGACTGTGCTTGAAGGCTTAGTTTGGAATCATAGAATAACCTGAGTTGGAAGGGATCATCAAGCCCAACTCCTTAGCTGTTATTTTTCCACCAGGTTCTAACACAATACTATATATAAAAACATTGTAACTACTGAGATTGTTTAAAAATAATGATAAACCTATGGGTCCTCATTTCATCTAGGCTTCCTCCAGAAACCTGACTTTTGTTTCTGCAAATAAAGACAAAAAATGTTAGTGCTCCTATGAACCAGTCGAATAGTTGACAGGAAGGGACAGCTCAGGAAGATCAAGCATAATCAAATCTCTTCAGTCTCACAAGAGGAAAAGTTTCTCCCAGATCTCCCAGGCAGTATAACTGCCATCAGAACTGGGAGATATCAACCAAATGACTGCTCACGGTGCAGCCTTACTCCCTTTCATGCAAAGCTATACAAGAGAGCATTATAGCTGGTAAAAAAACTGCCATCTGAGTTAACAATACATTTTGCATGTCTGCCTCTTGGAAACACACAAAGAATTAAAATCTATATTAACAGGATTTTCAACTGTAAGTTTCTGAATCATTACTCAGGCTCAGTGGTAACAGATTAGGTTTATTTTCTCATGCATGTGCAGTTAATTGTGTGGTCAGAAATGTGCCCGTGTCTACCATTTGCCTGCAGTCAGTGCATGCATCTGTTGGCCTCTGTAGGTAAACAACCAGCCTGATGCCAAACTAAGCAGAGGCTGGTGCTTGTAAGTGTAATTTGTGTTAGACTAACTCCATGGGTAAGTGATATGCACAGCAGTGGGATGCACAGTTAGGTAGATACGATTTACACAGATATCATACAGTGCTCAGCACCATCTATGACATAAATCAATGCCCTGAGACATTAGAACTCTTCTACACAAAGTGAAAAACAATGCTGATTTACTCATTCGATAGCAGAAAAAGGCATGAGCTACTAAAGCATTCTTGTATTTTACAACATTCGTACTTCTGGAGAACAATGAGGGTTTTGTAAACCTTGGAGAGCATATAATTTCATTGGGACCAATCCAAGACTTTTTTTTGGTGCCTTTTCAGAGCACTTCTTTCCCTAACTATGAAAACTAGATAACTAGATCTGCAGATAACCGCAGATCCTACCTGCTCTGGTTGCTTTTAGATAATATTCATTAATACTTTTTTAGCCCCAAAAGTCCATCAACGTAGAAAATGCTAATAATAGCCTGAAGAGTGAATAGTATTCACACCTCTAATTAGACAAGAGGGCATAATTTTTTACAAACAAAACACAGCAGCCCAGAAATCAGATCGGAACCCTCATACTTGCTGGTTGAGCTAATTCACTTGGTGACCAAAAACAAAAATTCCATATACAAACAACAGGAAAAAACCAACAGACATCCATATCAAATCATAAATCTACACTTCATTTTATCTGCTCATCCTCAGGACCCTTACAAATGCTGATTACAAGTGAGAAGGTGCTTCCCAAGTGATCAGTATTTGAAATAAGTAAAATCCCAAGCTATTTTAGCTTAGTTGGAAATAAAAATGGGTTTGATGCTATCCATTACCTATGTTAGAGAACTCGTGTGTAAAAAGCACTCTGTAAGAGCACAAAAAATGTGATTATTACTCTTTTGGACCAACATTATATTGGTAAGTTCACAATAATTCAGCAGGAGGCATTCCATAGCACTGATGTGGCAGCCAAATCCAGTTCCATGTGGAAGAGGTATGACGTGTAAGTGGTGTAATAAGTGAGCATTAATTAGAACTAAGCTCCAGTGAAATGCTGCAGTTTCATATTCAGTTCCCAATAACTCCTAGTTACTTTCAGCATCGTTATCAGCACTGGCACGAACACAAAAGATTCTAACGTGTCACTTATTGAGAGATGCTGCCATGATTTTTCCACCTCTTAGTTGGAAACCACGATAGTCTTCCTCTTTGGCTGGAAGACCTCACCTTGAACATCAAGTGCAGCCATCACTTTAGTGCCTTCAGCTTCACAAGAATAGACGCCACTGTCTTCTGGTACCGTGGGTTTAATTTTTAGCATGCTTACATTCCAGTCCTGATCGATAATCACTCGCTGCCCATCTGCAAGTATTTCCTGATCATTTTTCTTCCATATGGCGTGTACTGGCCTAGAATACTGGCATATGAACTCTGCTGTGCCATCTTCATCAACAGTTATATCCTGCATGGGACTGACCACTTCAATGGTTGGATCTGTCAACCAACACGTCAGGAAGGACATGCATTAGTGGATCCTCATGGAAATGGCAACTTAGAGACTTTTGACAAGCACAGAGCCCATGGGAAGCAAGCAGAGTGAAAGTGCAAGCAGGAAGCTGACTGGACACACTGGGCATGAACAGATTAGTTTGTGCTCGTGTCAGCATTAAGCAGGATTGAAGCAAAAGTGGCACATTAAAATTTAACTGTCACAATGGGCAATGGACCACCAGCCTGCACTTTGACCATCCCAAATATGAACTTCTGTGCAGAGTTTGGGTTTTACGCACTGCCTCGATGCCAAGATCCCCTCCAGTTCTGATTTTCCTCCCAGCACTGCTGAGGTGCTCTAGATGTGAGGTTTCACATAGGGTGTGAAACACTTGTGCTTCCCAGAACATGGCAGGAGTGCAAATCTGAGACAGAAAGTGCAGTAGGTGGGCTGAAGTGAGGTGTTCCCTGCAGTACGTGATCTCTCAGTGCCATGAACCCTACTGGAGGCTCCTCCTGTTCTCACTCAACAGAAATGCAATGCACAAATGCAAATATTAATTCCTGTCATGTGCCAGTGAGAGATACAATTTGGAGAAAAAAGATAATCTTTTGCTCTACACAGCAGCTGTTCTGGAGACTCAGCTATGTGAAGCTATTGAACTCTCCCCCATCAACCACTGCAATCTCTAGTTGAGAGCCCCAGAAATGTTGGGAGCAGCTCCTCTGAAGATGGGGGTTGGTTTTAAACATTCAGAGTCTTTCTTTTAAAAAAGTATTTATGCTTCTTGGAGAAGCAGAGTAAATCTAACCTCCAAACACTGTGAGCTTCCAAAGCAGCCCAGGAGTATCTCCCAAGATGTCAAATTGGATCACCTGCACACAACTGCAATTGATATGCTGAAAAGAAAAAACGTAATGAAATCTGAAAAGTGAAGTCTCTCTGCAGCATCCTTCTCGTCAGGACCACATCAACGCCTTTAGGAACTTGGTAGGGCGACTGATGGTGCAGCTCAGCATAAAAAGATGACAGAGAAGGCTAATAACTGTTCTTTATTTCCAGGTTGTTCTTCTGATCACAGATCAGCTAGAATAAACCACACTGCAACTCTGTCTGAATGCTCCTGTTGAAACTGGTGAGTCAGGTGGAGGGTTTGGTGTGTTACTGGAAGACAGTGGGAAGCAAAGACTGTTTTACTAACACCTCTTAGAAACTTCTTCCAAGTCTTCATCCTACTCTCTAAGTCTCCCTCCACCATTCACTGTGTCTGCAAGTGTGCGAACGGAGAGAAGGTGTCCATGGCAGAGCCTGGAGATGTTTTGTTACACCAGGACTGAAGAAGCAAGAAGGTGTCTTTGCACATGGAGGAATACTCTACCATCCCATTCCGTGGGATGCAGACACTCTCCTCACAGCAACTGTCACCTGTGGTCTTGAAGAAGGAAGGAGTCCCAGATCCAGTGGCAACATCCCACCACTGGGCTAAATCCTTGGCAGCCCCAGCAGCAGGAAGCTCCTAGGGCCTTAGGAGCCAAAAGGCTGCAGCAGGTCTGTGATCCTCACCCGGCCCAAGGAGGAAGCAGCTCTCAGCCTTTTCTCATTTGCGTGTACACAAATGTTTCCTCATGATGGGTCACTGAGTGAATGCAGTTCTAGGACAGTGATAGTCTGATGACAGATCTGTTTCTGTATTTCTGGCCAAAATGAAGTGCAGGAAGTTGGCTGTTACACAAGCATTGTAAGAAGTTGACCAGTTTTTACTGTCCTATTCACAACAGTGTTAACAGGGGTGTTTTAAAACCTCCTTCATCCTAATCCAGTTACAGTCATATGCTACCAGGATTCAAGTCTACATGAAAGAAATTTTGCCTTAACAGAAGCACAAAGTATCCACATGTCTAGAAGGCATGAGCTATGGGCTTGGGTGAGACAATCTCCAAAGCTCCCAACATGAAAAATGCTGTGATAATGTGAAATTGAAATTTCTCTGCAGCGCCTTATTTGGCTGCACAGAATACCCAACTGATTGATGCACTTGGTTTTATTTATGCCTTATGCCCAGTGGAGATCTTTGCCTACAGAGCCTGGAACCTCATTTTGCCTCTGGAAATGAGGAATTCAGAATCTATTCACATGGACAGGTGCTTCTTGGGTTTTACTGCATCGATGCTGCGCTATTCTGATGCCAGAAACAAATAATTTGGCATTTTATCACTGCATGGAGACAAATTTTCTGAATGCACGAGGGTCACCATCAGACAGAGAAGGAGACATCAATCTCTGACCCAGTGCCATATTGTGGATCGTTGTGGTGAACAGCTACAGCATGAGAGTAGATTTTAATAAAGAACATCTAACGCCTTCTATCTCTTTATATAAAAATCCCATTTCCGAGTGAGGAATGTGTTACTTTTTTAAAACAAACAAACAAACAAAAAAAACCAACCCAACTTTTCCCAATGGCCATAAAAGGACTGAACAGGAAGCAGCTTGCTTTACCGTGAAGTCTGGAGCTCAGTGTTATTTGCAGTTTGTGGCTACCCTTACCAAATAAGAAACAGCATTCATCCAACAGACAAGACTTTGCTAGTACAACGATGACCATTAGCATTCTGGCAATCAACAAACGTGGCCCACATTGCCATTAGTGATGCAGCAATGTCATATACCATCTGGTTTCAAGAGTGAGCTCTGAAGCCATCAGCATATGAGCACAAGGCCTTGTCTTGGTTAATTGTGGTATTATAAGGAAAGAAGTTGAAGGGAGATGAAAAAAATCAGGCGCTACCACTGAGGTGAAAGCACAGTTTCTTCTCCTGTATTGGTTCAGCTCTATTGAGATGTCCAGTACAAAGAGTAGTCCTGGCCCTGCAACCCTTCCTCACCTCAACCACTGAAGTGTTGATGTGGTTGTACCTACAAGGCTTCTGGAGTATGGCTGCCCTGCTGAAGCGCAGAGCTGCAGGACTATTGTGCCACAGAGAAATTGCGGAGAGATTTAGTAAGGGTAGCCAGGAAGGCAGAAGCACTTGCACACTGAGCAATCCCAGAGGTGGTCATCTCTGTCTTTCTAACAACGAAATACCTTTGACTAATAATTTAGCTGAAGATATAAGAGAGCCAGCTCTGAAGGTGACAGTGCCTGAGTCGTGGCACGCCACGTCATTTAGGGTTAAAGTGTGGATTATCCCGTCCTGCTCAGAGATTTCAGTCACAAAGTTGTTGTGAAGGGGAGATCCATCGAGCCACCACTGCACGTTCTTCACGCCTGGGTGCGACAGCTCGCAGGTGAAAGTGGCCGACTCACCCACAAAGACGTCTGTGTTCTTTAAACCAGAAACTATGACTGCTTCTTCTTCTGCATAACAGAGCAAGAGAAGGTGCCAAAGGAAAAGAAAAAGCATAAGCATACACAAGTTCCTTCCTGTAGAACTAACCGAAGCAACAGTGCACGTTGTCCAGGAGAATTAAAGTTGTAATGCTGTTCCAGGGTTAAAAATAAGCTTAATTTTTCTTCTACCCTTCAACCACCTCCTACCTGACCACATGTAGGGTAGCATGAACGTCTGCAAAAGCTGTTTCATTGCAAGGGCAATGTCCCATGAGGAGTTCCTGTGTGTTGCAGCCATCTGCACCGACATTTGTAGGCGGTGTGAGGCGGATGGGAAGCTTAACATTTAAATGGGATATTTATGTTCAGTATACTAAAAAAGTAAAACAGATATCAGCAGTGATAGAAGCCACACTGAACAACATCACGTATTCAGTATTTTTTGTAATAGTTGGTCCAGCCAAATGGTTTTTAAGCAGCACCACCATCTCCTTTGGTGCACAGCACAGTCCCTGTCCTGAATTGTGGCAATTTATAAGCACTGATCAGATCTGAACTTGAAAATAAATGTTTGTATTGTCACTTAAATCAGGGACAAAAAGAATCAAATTCCATTGGTTCGTATCTGAGACAAGTTTGGGCAGTTACTGCCGAAGATCACAGAGCAAAGAATTCAGGCAGCAAAACCAGGGCACTTCCACCAGCCTTCATCTTACCTTGCACATACACAGAACCTGCGGTGATCTCATATCCAGTGCTACAGGTGTAATCCCCACAGTCGTCGAGCTCCACGCCGTGGATGATCAGCTCTGCAGTGCAGCCCTTCAGCTTCATTTCGTACTTCTCACTGGGCTCAATGACCACCCCTCCTTTTCTCCACTCTACGGGAGCATCTGGCTTGGAAATCTCGCAGTGCAAGATAGCTGTTCCCCCTTCTTCAGACTCCACATTTTTCAGCTCTTCCTTAAACAGCACGGGTAGTACTGCAGTGGAGAAGCAGTCTCAACAGTGACTGTGCCCAGAGGTGAGGGACTTGCATGCAGTTTTCTGCAGCTTGGCATTTCCCACCTTTCTGAACCACAGCTCCCTGAGGACGATACCAAGCCCAGAGCAGGACTTTGGGATTGTGCCCTGGACACTGATGATGTGAAGATGACCACTGCTCGATATAGGATTGGCAGAGGTCATGGGCTGAAGTAAAGGGTTTCACCTGTGCATATCCACAATCTTCACTATATACAATTAGAGGAAAAAAACTACCAATAGCAGCATTTTGACATTTTATCACTGAAACAACATACTGAGGAGAATCATAAAGTCATTCAGGTTGGAAAAGACCTCTAAGATCCTCAAGTCCAACCACCAACCGACTCCCACCATGCCCACTGACCACATCCCTCAGTGCCACATCTCCACGGTTCTGGAACACCTCCAGGGATGGTGACCCCACCACCTCCCTGGGCAGCCTGTGCCAACACATTGCCACTCCTTGGAAGAAGTTGTTCCCAATATTCACCCTGAACCTTCCATGGTGCAGCTTGAGGCCATCACTTTTCATTCTATCACTGTTATCTGGGAGTAGAGACTGACCCCTACTTCACTACCATTTCTTTTCAGTGTGTTCTGGAGAGTGATAAGGGCTCCCCTGAGCCTCCTTTTCTCCAGCCTGAGCCATGTTTCCCTCAGCTGCTCTCATAGGACTGTGCCCCAAGCCCTTCATAGTTTTCATACCCTACCATGGACACTCTCCAGCATCTCAATATTTTTCCTTGTAGTGCTTAGCAGTGCTAAGCTCAGGATCTTGAAGCATGATCTTGCTGCCTGAGTTAGAATACACAGCACTCAGTATAAATTGAATAAAACTATACAATCCAGAAGAACAGCCACTAGAAAAAGACACATAGCCACAGATCTAGTGCAGCTTAGGCACAAATAGCTGTAACAGCTTCACTTACAATGGGCCTGCATTCTTCTTTAAAGAGCAGATTTAGGATCAAACCCCTTCCTGTACTTTGAATTCACAAACACAGAATGTCAGTGATTAGATTTCCATTAGTGACCAACATTGGTGATAGACGGATGGTTTGACTGGGTGATCTTGGAGGTCTCTTTTCCAACCTTGGTGATTCTATGATTTCAGTTCTATAGAAGGCAGCCAGAGCTTTTCTGCTTTCCAGCAAGGCTTGACCTACCTTTGACTTGCAACGACGCAGTGGTCTGCTGATCCCCTGAGTCACACGTGTAATCACCCGCATCCTCAGCCTCAGCATCGTAGATGAAGAGCTCGACACGCGTCCCCTCTTGGCGGATCTCATACTTGTCACCTGAGTGCAGCACCGTATCTCCTTTCCTCCACTCCACAGCGCTGGGCTTCGTCAGCTCACAGTGCAACACAGCAGTGCGCCCTTCCTCCACCTCCTCGTTTTTCAGCCGGTGTTCGAAAAGCACAGGGAGGGCTTCAAGGGGGGAGCGGTGCAAAGAGAACAAACAGGCAAAACACAGATAGAAAAGAGAGGATTGTTTTGTTGACAAGGTACTGGTAAGAACTGGAGCAGTTGTGCCATTCATGAAGATCATGTACAGTTCTGGCTTTGTGCACCCGGGTAAGAAGGATGTCTATTTCCAAGCCAGACAGAGGAGGAGAAGGGATAGAGTTAACCAGCAGGAAAAAAATCCCATTCTACACGAGCTGCATTTCTTTCCCTACATCCTAAATGTTCCCAACTAATTTCAAGAATCCTTTTTGAAGCCCAAATGCTTTTTCCTCCAAAAATAAGACAATAGAACGGATAGAAGTTCTCAAACAATGCATTCCTGCTGACCCAAAACCGCACCATTTCAAGAACAATTTCAGATCATGCAGGAAAGGATCAGTTAGGGAATGGTTAAGGCTGGGGGGACCTCTGAGGTCTTCCAAGGAGGAAATTCCCCCACCTCTCTGTGTCACCGCTCCATCATCTGACTAGCCCTCACCACAAAAGGTGTTCTACTTCCCTAATCTGAATTTCTCTTGATTAACTTGTGCTTCTTGTCTCTCATCAGTTTGTTGCACACCCTAATAAAAGTCTGTCTCTCTCCTTTCTGTAGACCCCCAACAGACATTTGCAGACAACAATGAGGTCCCCCTTCAACCTTCTTTTCCTCAAGCTGAACAAATCCAGCTGCCTCTCCTTATACTTCAACCTTCTCCAGTCCCATGACAAACTTTGTGGCCTCTGTTCCACTTATTCCAGAACCTCAGTGCCTTTCTCATACTAGGATGCTCCAAAGAGCGCAACGTATTCTTCCAGCTGCTGTCTCAGAGCTGCTGAGCAAAGAGGAAATCATACCTTTAACTTCTAGTCTGGCAGTGGTCTTCCCATCAGCTGTGTGGCAGCTGTATTCTCCTGAGTCCTCACAGTCCAAATCATGAATGACCAACGTGTGCACATTCCCATCCTGCTTGATGCTGCACTTCTGGCTGGAACGGATGACAGATGTGCCTTTCTTCCACTGCACGGGGACGTCGGGCCGGGACACCTCGCAGCACAAGTGGGCTGTGCCACCCTCCTGCAGCTCCAGGCTGTGGAGAGCCTTCACAAAGGTGACTGGAGCGGCTGCAGAGAAGAGATGCAAACACTGCTGCACGTGTGGAATCCAGCACTGCCCTGAGATTGGAGCTGTACGCTTATGGTCTCCTCTGTTCAAAGCCTGCCTGGATGTTTTCCTGTGCAACCTGCTGCTTTTGGGGGGGTTGGACTTGATGATCCACAGAGGTCCCTTCCAACCCCTGTGATTCTGTGATAGTTGCATTTGGAACCAGATGGAAGAGGAACAAACAAGATAAGGCACTGACATGGCCAGCCTTTCCAAATCAGAATAACTGAAGGGTTTTGTTTTCAGGGCAAGGATCTGAAAACACGACAAGTAGGAAATGAATTCGGAAACTATTCTTGATGTTCTTTGGTGTTGATTTTAATGTATCTTAGATGCTTGTTTGGGGATAGGTTGACTAGTCCTCAAAGGATTTCTGCTTCACTCCATAGACTATAAAAAGGTCTGAAATGACTGGCTCAGGTGTGCATATCTAACTCTAAAATGCCCAAACTGTGTTAGATGAATCCCCAAGATTTGCAGAGACCCTTCCTTCAAAATGCACTTCTCCAAAAATTAAGGCAACACTGGCAGCGCTTACCAGTACTTTCTAAACTCTTCTGTTTGGTAAGTAGCTCACCTTGGACTGTTAGCTGTGCCCCTGAGGTATGCTGCCCGACTTTGAAGCTGATGGGTCCGCAGTCTTCTAGTGTCACCTTCTTCAGGATCAAAGTGTGACGTGTCCCTTGGACTTTGATCTCATTCATTTCATTGGATTGCAGGGGAACGTCCCCCAGGAACCACTGAGCATCCTGAGTTGTTTCCTGGGACAGTCTGCATTCAAAGACTGCATCTTCCCCTTCATATGAAGTGACGTCCTTCAGCATCTCCACTATGGTTGCTGCTGGTTCTTTATGGAAAGGTCAACTAAGTTTGATTACTGTGTTCAAGAGATACTTCCTATTTTTCCACTTTAAACATTGTGTTATACTCATTCTTGACAGTACTGTATTATTTGAAAGAACTAATACCCACAAGACACATTACATTTATAATACAATATATGTATTGTGAAAATACTGTCAATAGACTTGAGTGGTTGATGTTAACATAAAACCACAAGGTTATGATTAAACACTTGTTTTTGATTCCCTAGACACCCTTGAAATCAACCTTATCCAAAATCCCTATGACTCAGTTTGGGCATAGGACAATGTCTAACTGTCAAATTTCCCAATCACATGTCAGTGCTCCAGTAATGAGCTCTGTTCAGCTCTTCCCCACACAAAGTCCTACCTTTCACGTGCACAACTGCAGTGGTTTGCTGGTCCCCTGTATCACACATGTACTCCCCAGCATCAGCTTCAGTCAAGTTGAGAATCATCAGCTCAGCCACGGACCCAGCTTGGTGCATCTTGTATTTATCACTGGGTTGCAGCACTTTCCCAGCCTTCTTCCACTGCACAGTGGCATTTGATTTTGAGATTTCACAGCTCAAAGTGATGGTGCCACCTTCTTCAGCTTGCTGGTTCTGGAGTGGCTTTGTGACAATTACTGGCAAAGCTAAACCAAGAGAAATCAGAGGAAAATATAGTTTCATTGCTGACTGCATTTAGTGAAACTGTAGGGCCATTCCAAACTTGATTAAAACTCAATGACCTGAAGGCACAAAAGAGGAATGAAGAAAAAGCACTCTGCACTCCCCAGGATGCACCATGCATACTGACCACCCCGGGAATAAATTTCACTTTACAGTGGAGTGGCCACAGTTGCTGACTCTTGAGCATCTAAGTGTATCTCCAAACAGGCATGTCAAAGCCACAACTCAATTGCCTATCCCTGATATTCAAGTTCCTGGCTATATAAAAAGGTGCATAGAAAAAGACTGTGATATAAAGCCTTTCACTTGAAAACTGGACCCAGAAGAGAAACAGTGTCTGAACATTCCTGTATGCAGGTGTAAACACTGGTGGGTTTAGACAGAGCTTTGGTGGGTTGATTTACATACAATGTGTAGAACTTGTGTTCCTTGAGCCCAGTTGCACAGAACCGTGGTAGCTCCACAGAAATTGCTGAACTGAGGTTTACAAAGGTAGAGAATGGGATCATAAAAAACACAGTTAATTCATAGGAACTGAGTGACGTATACAGGAAGAGAGAGGCATGAAGGTGCTTGCAAATGGCATAGGAATGGATGATGTATTCCACAGGACAATTAGGCAATGGCTTGAGTCAGATTTTTGTACAGTTGCATCTGCAGGAGGGGGATCCCATTGTGCAGCTAACTCCTGCAGTCCAACGACTCTCAAGAACCAAGAGAGGAAAAAGGAGAACAGAAATAATGTCTTCATAGACAAGCTTTGTTAACATCTAGTCTGTCAGCTGCATCACTGTTGAATGAGAAACCCTCATCACAAAATAAAAAGGAACAAACTCTGCAACAGTGTTCCTAAATCTTAGATTCAGAATTCCTAAATTACCCTAGAGCTTCCCAAAAGGTGAAGTGAAAGCTCGCTTCACCTTTCACTACCAAGGATGGCACAGTTTGCTCATTGCCAGAATCACAGGTGTAGCCTCCAGCATCCTTCAGCTGCAGATCATGGATAAGTAGCTCTACAGCAGAGCCATCTGCTTCATCTCAAACTTGTTGCTGGCCTGGAGCAAGACTGACCCTTTTTCTACCTCATTGGTTCATCAGGTTTGGAGAGTTCAGCATGAAGGGTGACTGTAGAACCTTCCTCTGCTTCCTGGTTTTGGAGTTTCTTTTCAAAGAGTGCTGGAATGGCTGTGACCATACACAGAAACACAGATGCATGGTCACTGTCAGAGGATGGGCTTGCAATACCAATATTCTGGCATTGCTGCATCCTGGATTTGGTGTGATAGCAGGCAGGTACATGCCCATCACAGGCGATACATCCTCAAGAGATATTTCAAAAGATGACAATTCACAAGAACTTCCTGGCTCCTCTTTATTTTAGCTGATCTTGTAGCTCAGGAAAAGACTGTATTTATAGCAGGGTAGATTCTTTTAAATGGATATATTGGCACATCTAACTTGCTTTTTAGACTGTAGGCACTGAACTTCCTTAGGTACCTCCTCTTCAGGTGGAATTGAGAGCCCAGGTAACACTGAGCACTTTGAATCTTAGACACCCTTTGCCCAGCTGGGACCACAGCTCAAAAAATAAAGGTGGCTGAGAAACAAAATGGTATCATTATATTTAGTTCCAGGGTTGGTCTCTTGAGTGAGCATAAAGGAAACCTAGAGTCTAGAATAGTGGAAGAAGTTACTATGCCTGAGACAGGAGGAGTTTAACTTCTGAAAGAAAAAGGACTCATCTGCTTTGTGTCAGTAAATTTGAAGTCAAGATTGTAGATAACACTCACTCATTACTGCTTGGCCAAGAATGTGGGAGGAGCTTCTCATCTTAAAAACAAAACAAAGCAAACCAACCTACCTTTAACAGTTAAAGTGGCTGTCGTTTGCTCATTCCCATTATCACAGGTGTATTTGCCTGAGTCTTCTGGTTTTAAATGATAAATCTTTAAAGTGTGGATTGTTCCCTCCTGTCTGATTTCATATTTGGTGCTTGGGGAAATCACCTGGGCATCCTTCTTCCACTCCACAGCAACATTAGGCTGTGAGAGCTCGCAGTGCAGGATGGCTGTTTCCTCTTCCTGGAATTCCGTGTTCTGTAATTTCTTCTTAAAGACTGGAGGTGGCACTGAAATTGCAAACACAGTGAAGGAATCAACAGTCACCTTTATTTTGCTTCCCCCCTGTTAGAAAATGACAGCCGTACAGTTAAGCAAATACTTAAACACCCATATTTTGGAGGGGTTAAAGAAGTGAATTGATTTCTGATGAAACCCACTCACAAACACTGAGCTTCAGGATCCTGGTGATTCTCCACTTTCCATCTATAGTGACGACAGCATACGAGAACACCATAGTGCACCACGTGCTCTGAAGCACAAGCACACTACAGGACTAACATGAGTTGACAAGAAGCAAACAGCGGCCTTAAATTCGTTAGTACGTGCAAAAGCAAAACGTCAGCTGTTCTCACAGATCTTTACTGCATCACAGAGTGCTTTACCTTTCACTGTGAGCTCTGCTGTGGACGTGTATGGTCCCACTCGGAAAGTGATGGTGCCAATGTCCTGCTCAGTCACCTTCCTCAGTGTCAGCTTGTGGATCTTTCCTTTCTCCACTGAGATCTCATTCATTTCATTATTCTGCAGAGCAACATCCTGTAGCTTCCATTCTACATCCCTTGCATTCTCATGAGACACCTGGCACTGAAACGTGACATCATCCCCTTCAAACACCACCATGTCCTTCAGGTGACTCACAATGGTCACATCAGGCTCTGCAAACAGTCAACATACAAAATGGAAAATATGGACCAAATCATAGAATCGTTCAAGTTGGAAAAGACCTCTAAAATCACCAGTTCCAACCATCAACCCACCCCCACCATGCCCCACTGACCATTTCCCCAGATGCCAAATCTCCACAGTCCTGGAACACCTCTAGGGATGGTGACTCCACCACTTCCCTGGGCAGCCTGTGCCACTGCTTGTTCACTCCTTCAGAGAATTTTTTCCTAAATCCAACATGAACCTGCCCTGGTGTAACATGAGGCCATTACCCCTCACAGAATAATAAAGGTTGGAGAGGACATCTGGCACTAATCTGGTCCAGCCACTGCCCAGACCAGGACCAGCTTACAGCATGTTGCTCAGTGCTGCATCCAGCTGAGTTTTACTGACTTCCTCCGAGGATGAAGATATCAAAGCCTCTCAAATTACATTTCAAACTCTGTCATTTGATTCCTTTCAGTGTATGCAGTTATATGACCATTGCCATTTGACCTGGCCAGCCTAGAGAGTTGAGCAAGGAGGAACCTGATGAGATATAACAAGTGTAGAGTCTTGCACCTGGGGAGGAATAACTGCATGCATCAGTACAGGTTGGGGGATGACATGCTGGGGAGGAGCTCTGCAGAGAAGGACCTGGGGATCCTGGTGGATGACAGCAGTGTGCCCCTATGGCCAAGAAGGCCAATGGAATCCCAGGCTGCAGTAAAAAGAGCATGGCCAGCAGGGCAAGGGAGGTGATCCTCCCCCTCTACTCTGCCCTAGTGGGACCACATTTAAACTACTGTGCCCAATTCTGGGCATCCCTGTTCAAAAAAGACAGGGATCTCCCAGAGAGAGTCCAGCAGAGGGCTGCAAAGATGATAAAGGACCTGAAGCATCTCCTGTGTGAGGAAAGGCTGAGTAACCTGGGTTTGTTCAGCCTGGGGAAAAGAAAACTGGGAGGAAATCTGGTAAATATGGGGAAGTGGGAGGTGAATGAATGAGGCCAGGGTCTTTTTGGTGGTGCGCAGTAACAGGAAAAGGAGCAATGGCCTAAAACTTGAACATAGGAAGTTCAGTACTAACATGCAGAAGAACTTCTTTATGGTAAGGTGACAGAGCATTGGAACAGGTTGCCCAGAGATGTTGTGGAGTCTCCTTCTATGGAGATACTCAAGAGCCATCTGGACACCTACCTGTGTGACCTATTGTAAGGTATCTGCTTTAGCAGGGGGTTGGACTCAATGATCTTTTGAGGTCCCCTCCAACCCCTCCAATTCTGTGATCTTTCAGTTAGTGCTTTTATCATTTGCTCTGTCTCAGAGACGTGCTGTGTACTGATTATTTTTTTTAATTATGTTTGATACTGTAATTGGGTGAAAAAAAAAGCCTGAATGCCAGATTTGAAAGGATTTTGAAATTTGTTACATCTGTAGATATCTTCACAGAACAGCACTAAATGCTGATCCCCTCTCCTGCCTTTTTGCAAAGGATTGCTTCTTCTCTGGGCTGGAGTATCTGGGTGGCACAGTACACACAGCAGGATCAGTGCACAGGATGTGCTTTCTTTGCTCGAGTCCTGCTTCTAGGACAGCTGGGTACCTGCAGATCTGTGCAGTGATCACACAGACAGCTTGCAATAGGCAGGGACTTCTCCCTGAATCTGGTGCACATACGAAAGGGCAGTACAGCAGTCTCCATCTGAGCAAAGAGATTACACATTTGCTCCACTGAAGTCATCCTCTGCATGAAAAACGGTGCAGCTGGACACAGCGTACAGAGCATCTGTAACAGTGAGGAGCCTGTGGAGTGGCTAGAGGTGACTGTTCCACACCAGTGATCAAACATGAAAGCAAGATCTGCCTGTAGTGCCGCCTTGTGACTGGAAGCTAGGGGTGAACCATCTGCTTACTCATCTGCCAAGCAAACATTTCAAGCCCCGAGTCAAAAATTACAGCTGCATTATCCTCGCCTGCCCACCACGGGATTCTTTGCCTCACTTCAGTCATAGACAACACGATTTCATATTACTTCACAAGACCCTTCCTGTGCCCTATGTGCATTTAACATAACAGTAGCAGGGATCTTTCCAAATCTTAGCATCTTAAAGTGAAAACCCCCTTGGCTCCAGTAAGTATCTCTTGCCTTTCACAGTCAGCTTTGCAGAGGTTGTCTCATCTCCAGCCTTGCAGGAGTATTCTCCAGCATCACCGGGCTCCAAGTGGTGAACACGCAGCTCACGGATGGTGCCCTGCTGCCACATTTCATACTTGGAACTTGAGTGAAGCACAACTCCATCTTTACTCCACTCTACTTCTGCTTTGCTTATAGAAATCTCACAGCGCAGCTTAGCTGTTCCTCCCACCTCCACTTCTTCATTCTTCAGCTGCTGCTTCAGCCGGGGTTTAATGGCTGCAAAGTGAAAAAGGCAATGAGTGCAATGAACTGTTAGCCTGGATGTATGAATATCAGGTCTGGGCAGCTCAGCACAAGGCACTTGAGGTCTGAAGCTGTAGAACAAGTCTGCTTTAAGTGCACATATGATAATTAAGTTTTGTATATCCAGACAGGGAGATAAAATTCCCCAAATGTGTTTGTTCCCAATGGAGTCAAGTATCTTTCATTACATCCTCTATGATCTGCTCTGAATATTGAAAAGTCCCACACAAAAAGATCTTGACTGAACAGAACATGGTACTTTCTGGTTAACATTAGCATAAATCTTTGACTTCTAACAGCAGTTATAAAGATCTGAGCACTTCTCATTTCTCTACCATCACTTCTAGACTCTACATGAGCAGCAGAACTTCTTTCCAGATGATGTGCTCACAGATGGGAACAGCCCAGACCACAGCTCACCACTGATGGAAACAAGAAGAGAATATCCATCCCATGGATGTGTGAGCAGTTGTGAAAGCTCCGTTCTTGCGGCCCCTTTATCTCAGACCTATTAGGATGCATGTAAAGGCAGCACTCTTTCACTCATCATGGGACAGCAGCATCTTCCCGGATTGGGATTCAGCCCACAGCACAAATAGTTTGGAACTCTGTGGCTTAGATGAAAGCCACAAGTTCCACCCAAATGTCAGAAGCAACCACAGCCATGTCACCAGTGCTGACTATGTGCAGACGTTACTCTGCTTTATCTAAAAATACCCTTCTCAGGATCCTCATGGGAGGACTGTAGAAGAATTGAAAACAGTCCATTTTAAAGATGCTTGTTTTGTGATTGGCTTACAACCAGTCGTTGAGCTGAGCGACCCAGCAACGAATGCCAAAAGTTAAGAACTACACAGACTTAAATAGCCATTCTGTCCACCTGTCCCAAAAGATCCACTTTTCTGTATTCTGGCTTACAACTAGACACCTCATAGACCTTTCCTCTTTATCTTACTTTTCAGGGGGAATTAGGCACCAGAGAATAACAAAATGTTATCTATACGGCTTCACAAATCCCTTTCATCCTCTGTGCCATCTTGGTGCAATGCTAACCATTCACTCTGAGGATGGCTGTGCTCTGCTGGTCTCCTGTATCACACGTATAATCAGAAGCATCCTCTGGTTCTGCATTATGGATCACAAGCTCAGCTGTGCAGCCACTTAATTTCATTTCATATTTGGAGCATGGGAAGATCTCCATGGTGCCCTTCCTCCACTCCACTGTTGCGTTATCCTTTGTCAGCTCACACTGGAATTTCACCGCTGCTCCTTCTTCAACTTCCTCATCCTTGAGCTCCTTTTTGAAAAGAACTGGTAGGGCTAAAGGAAAATGAAAACAACAAAGAACAGGAGCTTTTATTCAATCCAGAAACAAGTCCTGGCTAGATTGACACCCGGGGAACAAGATACTGCGCTCTGCCAGTGCTACGCTCCAAGGCAAGATCCATGTTTTATAATAAGCCTGGTTGTGGTAGCAGATATTTCTGCACAAGAAGCAGCCATCAGCACTAACAAAGGTTCCTTCCTTCGTTCCTGGACTCCAATCTTTCCCAGCGTTGAATTATTTGAATGAATTTATCCTTCAGTTGATGTCACAAAGATCTCAGGAGTGAAACTGTTGAAAACTCCACGAACAGCCTCAACAGAGCAGGAAGGTTGTTGTCTTTCCAGGATATGAAAAGAATTCTTTTTTGAAATACTTAAATCACATATCACGTGAAATATTCCCACATTACATTAAAACACTGCTCTTTCTTTTATTTCTCTTCCATTGTAGAGCCAGAAAGTATTTCTTCTTAGAAATCAAGACTCACACTACTGGAAGAAGAAAGTATCATCCTTGCCCATTTTCTTTGGAAATATTAATAAAGAAAGAAGGCAGGTAATCCTATTCAAGTTGTTGGTTTGTGTAAGATGAAATCTACTGCTTTTTGAGCTAGCTCACACCACGTACCTTTCACATGTAAAGATGCCTTTGTTTCCTGATCCCCAGTATCACAGCTGTATTCTCCTGTATCTTCTAATTGGAGGTTATGTATTAAGAGCTCTACCAGGCATTCCCTCTGCCTCATCTCGTATTTCTCATCGGGCTGCAGTGCCACTCCTCCTTTCCTCCATTCCACTGCAGCATCGGGTTTTGACAGCTCGCAGCAGAAAGTAGCTGTACTTCCTTCCTCTGATTCCTTATTTTGGAGGATTTGCTTAAATGTGACAGGCAGTGCTGCAAAATTTGAGAGGAAAATGTTTTAAGAGTGGTTCAGTCCAGAAACGACCCAAACCTACCATTGTGCTTCTGAAACAGCCTAATTCTAACGATTCCAAAATCCTTGGGCTGCCATTCTCCTTCTTGGCAGCATCTTTCTTGAAGCACTGTATGAATCAAGAGCTGAGGACAGACAGTGAAGTTAGGAAAGAGTTAGGAAAGAGCAAATCCCAGCACAGCCTGGTGTGCCATCTGAAGTTGTCAGACTTTCCTATCAAAGTCCCTCCGTGCCAACTAGGGCTGCTTCAGCCAATGACCACCAGGACACAGCAGGACTTGCTCCCTCTACTTGGACCCTGGTTCCTCAAAGAAAGTCTGGAAGTTTGCAATGTTGAGCTAAGAGTATTCCTCCCTCCCCATGCATGCCCTATATACTTCCACCAATGTTTAGAAGACCAAGACAGCATTCAAAACATGAGCAGCAGCAGTATGGTAAGAGCTGGCAATGAAGTGATAAATGGAGTGGAAAACACAGTTTCAGGCAACGGCAGAAAGGACTGGTGAAAACGTGTGGATGCAATTGGTTGCACTCGTGGGTTGTATCCAGAAAGTCTCCAGTAATAACACAGTACAGTCATGTATTACAGAAAACCTTCATCTCCCAGCTGTTGTATTTGTAATCATCCCAATCGGGCATTACACTCAATTATGTATCTCTCATGCCTAATGAAGCAGTCAGCAATCCCAAACAATCAATCTGCCTAATTTATTTCCTGTTATCCATTTCCTGAATAACCATATGCAGCCAAACATTCTGTGCTCATAGGGCAGGAGAGCTCATCACACTTTGACATCATGACAACATTACATTGCTTTGATGCTGATTAACCACTCCAGATGCTGCAAGCAGAACCTCTTTGTCCTGACCACGTTTCAGACTGAGGGAGAAAACATATACTGGCAGAGAGTAAAACAAATCAATATCTGTTGAGATACTAAAAGGTGCTCCTTTCACTTCATCTCTATTGAGCCAAGGGTCAGTATTCTGCCTACCATGTACAGTTACTGCAGCTGTTGTCTGCTGATGTCCGGAGTCGCAGGTGTACTTTCCTGAATCATCCAATCCTAAGTCATAAATGACCAATTCTGCAGAGGAGCCCTGCTGCTTCATCTCGTATTTCAAGCCAGGGTAGAGAGTAACATCTCCTTTCCTCCACTCTACTGGAGCCTTGGGTTTGGTAAGCTCACACTTCAGGGTCACTGACCCACCTTCTTCTGCCTCAGTATTCTGAAGCTCTTGTTTGAAAAGTGCTGGTAGGGCTATAAAATAGAAATACAGATTGCAACATGCTGCAGCTGGGGTTTGGGAAAGAGAAAGCAGGAAGAAAATGGAAATGCCAAGAGAGCTTATTTGCAGATGGCTCTAAATCTCAATGCTCTCGATTCAAAGTACAGAGCTGTTTCCCCAGAGAGAGATAATAGGAAGATATGCAGGACAAGAATAAATCAGTTTCAAGAAGTTACGCTTGCCACAAAGGTTATTCTATCTTCATCCAATCTAAGACTGAAAAATAGCAGAATATTTCTCCCACTGCTGAAGAGATATGCCAGAGATCAGCAAGGTTTGTAAGCATTCGGATCCCCTCTCAGGGCAGAATACTTGCAGGAGAGATTACAATTACCCTGACAGTAAAAGACTGAGACTGCATTTCGTTCTGCATCACATATCCCATTTTCCACCTGATCACTCTATCAGGCTGTAAAGGCCATGCTATTCCACGCACTGTCCTTACGAGTCACAGCCATGTCTTCTCTGTAAGTGACAATGAAACAAGTAAAATACAAAATACAGCTTGTTTGTTTGTTTTACCATTGACTGTCAAAGTGGCCGTTGTCTGCTGATCTCCACACAAACACGTATAGTCTCCAGCATCCTCCTCATCCAGCTCATGGATAATCAGCTTTGCAACAGCACCATCTTGACTCATTTTGTATTTTTTGCTTGCTTTGAGCATCTCCTGCCCTTTCTTCCACTCCACCGCAGCAGGTTTGGTCAGCTCACACTGCAGAGTGACTGTCCCACGTTCTACAGCTTCTAGGTCCTTCAGGTCAGTCTTGAATTCTGGAGGCAGTGCTGAAGAGTAAAAGAATTACCATATAGAGGCTGAATATTCGTTAAAAAATCAGCTAGATGAAGTCCAGTAGGAAAGGATTCATGGTACAGGTCAGTGGAACACAATGGAAACATCTTCCTTGGACACCGCATCAGGGCAAGGAAAGTGAGAGAACCAGCAGAGTTGAGGAGGATAGATACTAACAAGCACTGTTCTTCCCATATCTAAGAGTAGGAAGAAGCATATAAGCTACCCCCAATGGAAAAAAAAAAGCCCAAGCAAGCAGGAGACTACAACAATAGAGACATGAGCAGGTTAAGGAGTGGAGAACCTCAGTCCCAAGGATTATTTACCATGCACTGTTAAGGCAGCCGTGGTGGTCTTGTTTCCACAAACACAGGTATAATCTCCAGTGTCATTCAAGTCTAAATTGTGAACTACCAGCTCCACAACACAGCCTTCCTGGCTCATGCTGTACTTGCTGCCTAGGGTGAGGATGCGATGGCCCTTCTTCCATTGAACAGGGGCAGAAGCCTTGCTGATCTGACAGTGCAAAGTGGCCATTCCACCTTCTACTGCTTCCTCGCTGTTCATCTCTTCTTGGAAAAATGGAGGCACAGCTGAAGGACGCAGGTAAAATGTGTTACAAACTGAGGCTATCTCCTGCAGTGGGTGGGAGTGGGAAGTGATGGGGTACGATTGTGAAGGTTACGGAAGGGCAGAGCATTAGCAGCAAAGAGAGGAAAGAGAAACACAGACATCCTAGTGAGAATACATGCATTTAATTCTTTGGGGTTTATGTTGGCTTCCTACTAGCATAATTGCACTGTAGCCAAGAGATTTATCCCTGCTTTCTCTCAGATTCCTTATAAGAAGAACCAAGAGCAGCACCTTTGAGCTCCCTAGCTCATGCATGTGATAACATCTTCCACAAAGACCATCTTTTCCTAGTTATACTGCAGCCCTGTTGGGCTCCGAGTGTTGGCACAACTCCTTCCTCAACATCACTCCTTGTTCCTTGAGGTGTCTTTGAAAAGACACAGCCGGGGCTCACAGATGCCTCATGACCCCAGAGAAAATGTCCAGATGCTGAATCACAAGCCTGTATTCCCTTCTCAGAACACACTTTCCCTGCTTGCTTAATTCTAGAACCCAATGCAAGTTGTGTCCTCAAAATAAATGTGATGAACTTCACGTATGTCCCTCTAACTAGGTGAGATGACGGGATATTCCACCCATTTCACAAGGTTGGATATCTCAGATCTCAGACTTCACGACTCACTCAAGGTGGTGGAGCTAATTGAAATACCCAGGCTAGAAGCCTTGATTTGGCACACTTCTCAACTGCAGCAGTGTTAAGCTGAAACATCTGTTTTGGTTGCACAGCAACTGGTTCTTGCACCTAGAGATGCAATAAGAGCAGAGGAGGTCACAAAGGATTCATCCTTTCCTGCCTAGGAGATTGGACTTCCAGGGCAAACCAATCTTTTTGCAGTAGGATGGTAGCTATAGGCACAAAGAGCAACATCAACATCACTCAACACAGTAGAAATAACATGGCCACGTTCAGAATATGGCTTACTACAGCCTACAATCAAATGGCACAGATTGAGAATGCCGGAAGGAAGAGGCAAAGAACAAGCAGAATTGTGCTTTAGGAAGGAAGGGCAGAAAAGGAAAGATAAAAGAGCAGTGGATTTATGTGCTATGAAAGGAGAATCAGAAAGGAAAGATGAGAGGATAGCAGGTTTGTGTTTGAGGAAAGGAAAAAATAAAAGGATGGAGAAGAATATAGTGTGGTGTTTCAAAGACAGGAAATACTGTTTCAAACAAACAGAAAGGGCAGTTAATAAGGCTGAACAAACAGACGTGGGGAAGTGAACACCTGCTAGCAGAGGAAAGGCATGTCTAGTTAGGAAACAGGTCAGATCAATTTTACCCTGTACTGTTAAGACAGCAGTAGTCCGGTGCTCTCCACACACACAGCTGTAGATTCCTGCATCATCCTCAGCCACCCCACGAATCACCAGCTCTGCCTTGGGCCCCTCCTGCCTCATCTGGTATTTCCCACTCTCTTTGAGAACCCTCTGGTCCTTCTGCCACTCCACCGGAGCGGCCTTGGTGAGCTCGCAGTGCAGGCTGACATCTCTGCCTTCTTCTGCTTCCTCATTCTTTAGCTCTTCCTTAAAGAGTGGTGGCAGAGCTGAAGGACACAACGCAGACAAATGGTCACTAGAAAACCAGAATTCCAATCCTAACTTCTTTATCCTGCTCAGGATTATTCCCCCTTATGCCTCCCCTTTCCAACCCATTCTTTTGATAGCCTAGATCACAACCTCTGATCCAGAGTAATGTCTACCTAGAACTCTATTAATTTTAATAAAGACTTTTTACCATGAACTGTTAAGGTTGCTGTTGTCTTCTGGTCACCACAAACACAAGTGTAATCTCCAGCATCTGTTACATCTAGGTCACGAATCAACAACTCTGCAGTGGTGCCAGGCTGGCTCATTTGATATTTTTCACTCGTTTTGAGCACTTTGGACCCTATTTTCCACTGCACTGGAGCTGCTTTGCTTAATTCACAACGCAGAGAGACTGATGCTCCTTCCATGACTTCTTCATTTTTCAGCTCTTCCTTGAAAACCGCTGGCAGGGCTGGGAATGGAAAGCCAACAGACAGTGCATTTAAACTAAGACCTTTGCACTCGTGACTGGCATCACTATCAATTTAAGTTAAAGTACAGCCCAAGTCAGAAAATCCAGATGTTGAGGTTTCCACTGACAATGTGGAAAATGAGATCCACCAATGACAGTAAGAAGTGCTGAGCTGAAAGGTCAAAGTACTACAAGCTGGATGGATGCAAGATGCAACTTAGAGAATGTATCGCAGGGTTGCCCTGCAAAACATCTCAGCCTAACATGAGCATTTCATAGAATATCCCAAGCTGGAAGGGACCCATGAGGATCAGAGTCCAACTCCTGGCAGTTGGGCTGAGTTCTCAAAATGGAGCCACAGTCCATCAAAATAGGGCCATAAGCCCTCAAAATGGGGTTCTGAGCCCTCAAAATGCCCCAGTATCTCACGCCATGCCCTGATACACCCTGCCATGCCCCAGTACATCCTGCGACGCCCTCCAAACTCGCTGGCAGTATACGCTTAAATTTACAACGCAGTCATTTGTCTGCATGACAAAAACAGCTATTTCCTTGGCTCCCTTTTCAGGAAAATCAACCAAAAAAAAAAAAAAAAAGGCCAGAACATAACGTTATCCTTTTCTGAACACAGAAATTAATTCCTAGGGAAAATCCAAAAGCTGATAGGTGAACGTTTCACACCGCAGCAGGACACTGCAGAGAACCAGAGAGTGGACAGCCAACTGCAAAGTGATTTTACCATTCACTGTCAGAGAGGCAGTGGTGTGTTGGTCTCCACACACACAGGTGTAATCTCCTGCATCCTGCAGATCTAGCTCACGGATTTCCAGCTCCGCAAGGACGTCATCCTGCCGCATGATGTATTTTTCACTTGCTCTGAGGATTTTGTTTCCTTTCTTCCATGAGACAGGTGAAGCCTTGGTCAGCTCACAGCGCAGAGTAACTGTCTGGCTTTCCATGGCCTGCAGGTTCTTCAGCTCCTCTTTGAAAAGTGCAGGCAAGGCTGAAGGTCGTGAAATAGATAGAGGACATTAAAAAATGACACGTCACACAGGAGATGATGGATGAGGACATAAAGAAACAGAGGACATTTCAGTGGAGAAAGGGTTGCAATTCCCTTGCAATCCTAAGGCACAGGAAAAAACAAATAGGCATAGGCAGAAAAGTAGCCCGGATGCAACCAGAGCTTGAAGGCAGCTTACAGTTTTATCTAAACCCAGCTGCAGGTGAACACACAACAAAAAGTGATGAGCTAGGTGAAAAAGTGCACAGTGATACAGACACGTAGCTATGTTTTTTTTTTTTTTACCATTCACTATCAAGGCAGCTGTTGTCTCCCGTTCTCCACACACACACGTGTATTCTCCAGCATCTTTCAGCTCGGTGTCATGGATGAGCAGCTTCACGACGGTGCCCTCCTGTCTCATTTTGTACTTGTCGCTGGCTTGGAGCAAAGTGCTTCCCTTTCTCCACTCTACCTGAGCAACCTTGGTCAGCTCACAGCGCAGAGTGGCCGTTTGCCCTTCTGTTACTTCCTCGCCCTTCAGGCTTTCCTTGATGTGTGCAGGCAGTGCTGAGGATGCAACGGACAGAGGGTTAAACGAAGCTGCAAACAGCCTCTGGATGAAAGGCAGAGCTGGGGGAAGGAAAGGCTGGAGCAAGAGTGGGGAGATATCCTAGGGTCTGTTCTCACATCTACGTATTTCTTAAAGCCCTAAGGCCACTTTGTATTAGGGATTAGGGGTGTAGGTTTTCCCCTTAGATAAAAGAAATGCAAATTAATTACTACATCCATGATGTGCAACGTCAAACTCAGAGGAAAGTATGCAGAGACAACAATAAACATGGGGGAAAAAAAAACAACCAAAAAGAATCAAAACCATGAGCTTGATGATGAGGTCATCTAGATGAAAAACGTGATTACCGTGCACTGCTAACGAAGCTGTGGACTGCTTATCCCCACACACACAGGTGTAATCACCAGCATCGCTCTCATCTAGGTTATGGATCACCAGTTCTGCGGTGGCGTCCTTCTGCCTCATTTTGTATTTCTCACTAGACTTGAGCACTGCGTGCCCCTTTTTCCATTCCACTGGTGCAGCCTTGGTCAGCTCACAGCGCAGAGTGACCACGTCACCCTCCATGGCCTCCTCGTCTCTTAACTCTTCTTTGAAGAGAGCAGGAAGGGCTGAGAAACAAAGAGCAAACATTTTCACGACATGCAATTTATGGCCACCTAAAAGATTAACGTGATGTTCACCACTATCTATCCGTGCCTCTTTAATGACACAAACAGCAGGAATAGAAAGACTTCACACATGGCCAAAACTATAACTTCCTCACTGTACTTCAGCCTGGAAAATTGGTACAGAAGGTTACACTGTCATCAGGAAAAAAAGAAGTTAAAGAAAAGATTTATGCATTAAAGATGCCTAGCTCAAGAGTTAGAATGAATGCAAAAGGCTGATGGGTAAAATAGGCAGGCATCTTGAAAGTGCCTGTGTAATAACAGAAAGGAGAAAGAAGTCCAATGTCTCCATTGGTCCAATGTATCCACTCTTATAAGACTATCATATCAGGGGGTTCAGGAGTGTCCTAACAAACACCATTTGGAACAACTAATAGAATAATTGAGCGTAACACTAGGTGGCAATGCAGATACCTTGGGAGCAGTAGGATGGGACAGTGTCTGCTAAGTCTTTGGAATGAGGTGGAGACCTCTTTTGGTTGTAGAATATGTATGAAAGAGTTGAAGAGGAAGATCTCCAAGCCCTGACTTTGACCAGCAAGAAATAAATATATGAGAATACAGATGTGGAGAATAACTGGGCAGCTACCCATTATGAAGCTGAGGAGCTCATGGGTCTTAGGTCAGGCAAGGTGAAAAGGAAAATATGTGGGAAACAATGAAAGCTTCAATTCTTTTAGAATGGTTAAATGCAACCAAGTAGAAGCAATCTTAATTACAAGATTTAAGACAGCAGAAAGCTTCTCAAAGAAGCTATATTAAGGGCATAATCACACAGACTATCCCACTACAAGGACTGTCAGGAATAGTCTGCCTAAGTAAAAAGTTCCTCATTGCCCTGAAATTCAGAGAGCCATAAAACATAGAATCATTGAATCACAGAATGCCCTGGGTTGAAAAGGACCATAATGATCTTAGATCAGCGTGACAGAAATACTAGAGAATGGAGAGGCAAAGTCAGAAAGGTCAGGTTCTCTGTGCATCTCAGCAGGGTCAGGGCAGTTCCCAAATTCTGGACTCAGGAACTTCGTAGGCAAAGAGACCAACCAGAAAGAAGAGCTGGAAAACAATCCACAGTGAGACTTTGACATCAAATGTCTCCAGACACAGCTGTGTGCTCCATGCAGTTGTACCCAGCAACTGGGTGATGACCTCTGCTCACAGTTCAACCTGTGGCTCTTCATTGAATATTAGTCAGAATATTAGTACATAAATTCAAGAAAATCTGGCCAGCTTGAACTAGAAGGAAAAGAAATAATGTAACTTTTTTTCAGTAAGCTGATCAGAAGGAGGAAAACAACAAAGAAGGGGTTGGCCTACCTCTGTCAGGAATCTACGTTCATAGTTGGTGGCATATAGAAAAATGAAGTGTTCAAATTCCTTTTTTTTTTTTTTTTTTTTTTTTTTTTTTTAATATTTAATGATAGATAAGAGAAAACAGAAACTCTGAAGCCAAAGATATAGATTAGTCTAGATTAGTCTTACTAACTTTGCAGGGGAACTCAAGCTGGGAGAGAAACTGAAAACTGAAAGCACTTTGTGAACTGGATTAGGATCTTGAAGAAACAGTGGTAAGAAAAAATAGGCTACACTCTGGTAAGAGCAAGTGCAAAATATGTTTGCAAGCCATCAACCACACAAATACAAGATAGGAAATAATAGAAATAACAGGCAGCAGATATTCAGAGAGAGGTTTGCGATCATGGGAGATCACAGTTCAAATGCAAGTCAAGAAATGCAATTCTGATACAAAGACAGCAATAAACATGATAGGATGTATAAAGTGGAGTGTCACTGCAAGATACAGGACACGTGAACCAAGACACTTCCACTCTGCTCCAGCCTGGAAGGCCTCACATGGAGCACTTTGGTCCATTTTTGGCTACTGTGCTTCTAGTAGGACGTGGATTAGCTGAAGGCATTCCAGAAAGCAATGGAGATGAGCTGAAGTCTACAAAACATGATCTAGGTACAAAGTGTGAAAGAAATGAAGCGGCTTAATCCAGAAAAGAGACTAGAGATGGAAACATGATAGAAGTCCTCAAGTCTGTGAAGCAGTTTTACAGACAAGATTTCTTCCTCTCCCCAGTGTATGGAACAAGAAGAAAGGATCTTAGTTATCCTAAGAAAGGTTTCTGTTGGCCTTAGGAAGAACTTTCCAGCAGTAAAGACAGACAGGCAGTGGGTTGGGTATCCAGGGGAACTGCAGGTTCTTCACCATCAGAGGTTTTTAAGTATAGGTTATACAGGGATGAGGAATTGGGACTACATGACTGTAGAGGCCCTTTCCAATTCTATTTCCCACAGTTCAAGGAGGTTCAAGATGGAACCTATCTTTGTGCTGTACATAAACATCAAAATGGCCACACAAAGATATCAGCTCGCTGGCTTTCTGTGTGAGAAAGATGGCTGAAACTACTTCCTCCTGTCCTGCATTAATAGTGGAAATCGTGTTCTCCTCTATTCTGAAGAAAGTTTGAAGAAGTATTTCACTGAGGACTATGAGGAAGTCTCACACTGCACAATGCTGAGTATTCTGCAATACCAGAATACAAATCTACACAATCCTTGATCAAAGTTATACTAAAAAATTGCACTGAGATCAAGTTTTGTCTGTACCATTCATACCAATCTGTCACATCCTAACCTGACTTGAAATCTAAGTTTGCTCTTTTCCAGAATGCACATGCCCAAGTCAGAGGTGTGAAACGTAAGCGTGTGGAATCAGTGTGGTACAAAGCAACACAGTCATGAACCAATGGGAGAAGGGAGAGGAAACTTGGGAACAACATTAATGTAATCAACAGAACTAGAATTCTAGCTAGAACTGGATAAAAATAACGTGTTGTTATTGGTGTTTTTCTTTTACCGTGCACTGTCAGCACTGCAGTAGTCTTCTTGTCCCCGCACACACAGGTATACTCCCCAGCATCCTTGACTTCCAAAGCATGGATCAGGAGTTGTGCTGTGGAACCTTCCTGCCTCATAGAGTATTTTTCACTCGATTTGAGCACTTTGTGCTTCTTTTTCCACTCCACGGGGACGGCCCTAGAGAGCTCGCACTGCAGCGTGGCTGTTCCGCCTTCTGTGGCTTCCACGTTCTTCATCTCTTCCTTGAAATGTGCAGGCAAGGCTGAGGAGTTCAAAATGAGGAGAATATATGACAATGTCATATAGTTCATATAGGAGAGTCATTAAGTTACCACTTGCTTGTGGTCTGTGGACCACGTATGACAAGCAAAGCCTTCCCTAATCCAGGTAGCACTGATAATCACTCTGAGAATCATCTGGTATTGACTTTGGAAAGTCTTGTTCGTAAGGCAGAGTTTTTTTATGGCATGGTAGGTGGCATGAAATGGAGAACCACACCAGATATTTCCTAAGATTCTGCAAGACTGAATCCTGCCTCACTTTGGGCACTGCCTACCACAATGGAAAATAAAGCCAATTTAAGCCATTTAAGACCCATCATAACTCTGATATTACTGGGAAAGCTCATACATTAAGTTATGTCTGAGGCATCACCCTCACTTTTCCATGAGTTTTATGTTCTGGTAGTGAAATTACTCTTTCCTTAGACTGTGAAATTATTCTCAAAGAATGTTTAACACCACACTAATTATCAAAACTCATCACCTCAGTTTTGGGACCGCAACATCTTTACAATCAGCTTCATAATAATAAATGTGATTTCCCTTCGTTAGCAACTACTTGGGAACACGAACATCAAAAAGAACTGGGTTGGAACCAAGATGAATAACTGAAATTTTTGCAATAAACATCTGACCTGCGCCTGGCATTCACCAGCGCCTTGGGACTTTATGCACAAGTTCAATCACATGTAGCTAAATTCATCTGAAATGAGGCTGCAATTTCAATAATACTGGTTTTTTGGGTTTTTTTTTTTTTGTTTGTTTGTTTGTTTTTTTAATCTGTTTGGAAATAATCTACTTTATTGGGTATAAGATTTTTTTTTTACCATTCACTTTTAGAGCAGCTGTGGTTTTCTGTTCTCCATAACAGCATGTGTAATCTCCAGCATCTGCCAGATCTAAATCACGGATCACCAGCTCTGCAGTTGTGCCCTTGCATGTGGTGGTGACCTTGTCACTTGGCTCCAGGACTCTGTCTCCTTTCCTCCATTCCACAGAAGCTGCAGGCTTGCTTAGCTCACAGCAGAAAGTGGCCGTGCCATTTTCTGCGGCTTCCACGTTCTTCAACTCCTTTTTAAAATGTGGAGGGAGGGCTGAAGATCACAGGTGAAGAGAGAGCACTTTAAAATTGAGGAAATACCGTATCTTGACTGCTCCGTTGCCTCAAAACCCCTCGACCTCAAAAAGTTTTCATTAACACTTAGTTCATGAGAGACAAACAACCTTAGGGGCATCTCTGCCTTACTCACTGCAGCATGAATGGGAAATCAGAATTGCAAAACTGTGATTTCAGTACTGGAATGTATATTTTAAAGGCATTTTAAGATGCAAGCAGCAGAAAGTTGATGGCAGGCTTTAAAAGAACTTACACAGCTCTCTCTTGAGATTAGATGAACAATTAGCTGGAGCCCCATTACTTAAAATTCCAGGCTGCAATGCATAATTCTCACCTGTCTTTCTCAACTGTTAACCTAACAGAGCACTTTCCAATTATGTCTAAGAAAAGGAGGTGAAAAGTCAGTGGTAAATGATACGCCTAGAAATTAATTAATGAAAAATGATATTTACTACTTCATCAAGATCTTCAGTATCTGTTTCCAAACTGCATTAATGTGAAAGAACAGGAACAGAAAAGGCTGTAAGATGCTACGTATCATTCCCAAGTGAAGGACTTCCAGTAAAGGAATGTGGTAGACACATTTATCATAAAAATCTAAAGTAATAGATGGAATCGATGCCAATTTGTGATCCTGCATGAAAGCACAGATGGCAGTGCAGAAATTCCCTACTAAATGTACGTATTTTACCGTGCACTGTCAGAGATGCTGTAGTTGTCTTGTCTCCACACACACACGTGTAATCTCCAGCATCTTGTTCCTCCAGGCTTTGGATTGTCAGCTCAGCAATGGTATCCTTTAGCCTCAATTTGTACTTATCACTGGGCTTGAGCAATTCCCGTCCTTTCCTCCACTCCACCGGAGTGGATTTAGTCAGTTCACACTGCAGAACTGCTGTCCCACTTTCTGTGGCTTCCACGTTGACGAGTTCTTTTTTGAAAAGCGCAGGCAAAGCTAAGGGATGTAACATAAACAGAGTACATCAAACCATGAACGGGACCTTGGAATGTGTAAATGTGGCACTGAGGGACGTTTTAGTGGGCATGATGGGGATGGGTAGGGGTTCGACATTGGATATCCTAGAGATCCTTTTTAACTTCAGTGATACTATGGATATAGAAGGTTCTGTGCACCATTAGGCCATGGTTTTCTGCAAGTTGCCTTGTGTGGTGTCACCAATTGCACAAGGAAGTAGCAGCCCAGAGGAAGGAAAGGACACAAATACCTTTAACTGGAAGAAATAAAAGGAAATAAAAGCATGCAGAGAAATCAGAGAGATGTTTGTCTCCCGTTTTGCTCTTGTTCTTAAAATCATCTCACCCTTCAGATGCACCTCAAATCAAGTGTTCCTTTAATCTACTGGAACTGTTGTGAACTGTTGGAAGGGCATCCAAAGTTTTTTGCTAATTGCCACAGCAGAGGCAGGAACAAATTTTTGGCTCGCTTCTCCCAAATCAGGACCTTCAGAGTAATGGTTTGTTGCTGGGTTGTTGGTTGTGGGTTTTTTTGAAGTACAGTTTCATTGGTACAACACATCACAGTGCTGCAAAAGAGTCATTCGCTCCCATATTGAAAAAACCTCTTGCTAGCTGAGCTCAGCATTCTTAATGAACTTTCCTTTAAGTTTAGCAATGGCATCCAGAGACATCAGAGAGATACAGAGGACAAACCTTCTGAGAACAAGCTTGTAGCTAGAGGCCTACATGTTTTGGAGACTACCAACTGCTCTTTGCACCCTGAAAGCATTCAAAAGGCTCTAGGGAATGAAACCATCACAAGCCCATGCTGCCATTAGGTGATCTGTTTCACCCTGACACTGGGAGACAGGATGAAATACCAGCAAACCAGGTGGGACGAGCTGGTCTTTGAGGACCCTTCCAACACAAGACATTCTAAACCACGAAAAGGCTGCAGAATCACAACATCAAAACCAGTGAGGAGACCTCCCAGAGAAAAAAGTGTATCTCTGAGATGCAGCTATAATAAAGGAGAACAGGTTTTTTTACCATGCACTGTCAAGACAGCTGAGGTCTTCTGATCTCCACACACACAAGTGTATTCTCCGGTATCCTCTACCTCCAGGTCTCGGATCAACAGCTCTGCAGAGGTTCCTTCTTGTCTCATTCTATACTTATCACTGGATTTGAGCATCTTATTTCCTTTTTTCCACTCCACTGGGACTCCGACCTTGCTCAGCTCACAGCGCAGTGTGGCGGCTCCGCCATCGGTGGCCTCTCTGTTCTTCAAACCCTCCTTGAAAAAGGCAGGTAAAGCTGAGGGACAGCAACACGAGCAGTGAGGTGTGAGCTCCAAGGAGTTCAAATTAAACAGCGATATTTAATTTCCCTTTTCCTTCTTATCTTGAATGGGTTTATCGATACAAAGAACATAAATTGTCAATATTCTCCATGAATAAGTATGAGGAGCAAAATGCCATCACCAGGAAAGGATCCAATGATTGCTGTAACCCAGAGGTGTTTCACTCAGAAAAACAAATCCATACTGACAGAAGTAGAAGGCCTTTTTTTTTTTTTCCCTGTGAAATTTCCTCTAAAACCAATTAAATTGAAATGTCTGGCAAGAAAAAAAAGGGTTTCTCACACAAATTTTTAAACCATGATGGAAGTAGGACGTTTGTTAAGTTTGAACATTAAGCAAATGGAAAGGAAGTCTACATTAAAAAAAGAATGAAACACTGAGTTTCATTCTAGAAGTCAATTTGAAGTGAAATTGCTCATTTCAATACATGATGGGGAAAACAAGCAACAAGCATTTTCACTTCCACTGGCATGTTCTTTCAAACATGTCAGTCACAAGAAAAATTACTGGGGATAATAATCACTTAGCCAGTTTGCATTTGCTTTGCACGGAAGAGTAACAGAACACAGTGATCACTGGTCTGTATGTATTAAACTACTTCAGTATCCCAGGAAAATAGAGTGGGAATAAGATTTCAGGGAATAACCTGACCAGTCTGAGTTTGACAAAACCTTGAAAACACCAAGTCGTGGTCCTTTTTTGGAACTCAACGTTATTGAGCACAATGGGGATTCTGAGTTCTGATTTGGAAGAGGGAAAACCAAGATATCAATCCTCAGCAAATGGGTAGCAGCAATCCTGGTTGCCTGTGTTCTCCCCAAGCTCATACCCTGACACCCCTCCCGTGCCATGCACAGCCATGTTGGTGCCAACAGAAACACATCACTGACACCATGGAGCTGAGGATGAAGGCCTGGCAGAGGAAGGATGTGGCAGGGTAACGAGGTGTCTGTCGTCCATGTGGACAGAGAAAACACAGTAGTTAATTGTAGCATTTGTCTTGATTCTTTTGCTTTACCATGCACTGTTAAAACAGCCATAGTCTGCTGGTCTCCGCACACACAGGAGTAGTTTCCAGCATCTGTCATGTCTAGATTTTGGATTAAAAGCTCTGCAATGATGCCTTCCCGTTTCATCTTATACTTGTCGCTTGACTTGAGGGTCTTGAGTCCCTTTTTCCACTCCACATTAGCAGCAGCCTTGTTCAGCTCACAGCGCAGAGAGACACTTTTACCTTCTGTAGCTTCTTCATTGCTCAATTCTTTGGTGAAAAGAGTGGGTAGGACTGCAGAGCAAACGGAATATGGACATGGCATCAAAGCTGAGAAAGGCTGACCCACAGTCTACTTGCTCTCTTCCTTCATCTCCCTGAAACTGCATGCCGCAAGGCTTTCCCCACACTCCAGGATTATGCTCATACTTCAGTTTACCTTTTTTGCCTTGTTTGCATGCTTTAAAAGTTTAAAGCAAGCTTTTTTCTATCTACTAACTTAGCTAACAAGTCATCTACACTTTATTTTACAGATCATAAAATGAAAGGCCATATTTTCAGTAGGCCACCCAGAGCAGCTTGTTTGTCTTGAACAAAACAACACTTCTACAGAAGTACCTGAGCTGTGGCACTGTCTGTAATTTAATAAATGGATCCCCTAAGCCAAGCCCTTGCAAAAGTGCTGTTGGCTTTCTGCAGATACAGCAAACGTTTGGTGAGAATTAAAACAAAACTGCTGAACAAAAAAGGGGGCTGGGAACAGTAGGAGAGTGAAAAAAAGAGTATTTCTTCATTAAGATACTCCTTAGCATCATACTTTAATGAAAACTCTTTCTAGTTAGGAGAAACAGATGTAGCAGCCTAGGGAACTAAGAATAGATATTAATCCCACTTCTAGGACAATCCCTATGAGAAAAAAATCTAAACAGCAGCTGCACTGGATCAGGAATTGTGTTGAAGTACTCTGCACTTCAGAGGTCCTTCAAAAGAGGGGAACAGGTGAGAGGAGAGAGAGAGAGGGAGGGAGTGGTGGAGCATAGAGGGAGGAGAAAAACAGGAAAGAAAAATCTATCAGCAAGGGTGGGAATGGGAAAGTGTGGAGAGGGTCAGATGCAGTGGGAGAAAACGAGAAGGAGTTCAGAAACGTGTGCTGAGAATTTCTTTTTACCATTTACTGTCAAAGTGGCCGTAGTCTGTTGATTTCCACACACACAGCTGTAATCACCAGCATCTGCCGAATCCAAATCCTGGATCACCAGCTCTGCAAAGGGGCCTTCCTGCTCTATTTTGTATTTCTCACTTGGTTTGAGGACTTTATTCCCCTTTCTCCACTCAACAGGAGCCGATTTGCTCAGCTTGCAGTGCAAAGTGACTGCCTGGCCCTCTGTAGCCTCCTTGTCCGCCATTTCTTCTTGGAAGAGGATAGGCAAGGCTGAAGGATGTAATACCAATAGAGATGGAATCAGAAATGTAATGAAATTACCTGGACCTTTCAATGAATTACTGGACTGCAGTGTATACATTTAACCCAAGGTACTACTGCTAAGTTATATGAGGGGTGAAGACCTTCTGGAGCAGAGAGAAACAAATTAGAAAGAGCAATACAGAACACTGCTGAGCTGTCTCAAAGGAAAACAAAAACAAGGGAATACTCTCTAGCAGGATGACTGGCTCCACAGAGCTGACAACATGAAACCTCTACAAACTCGTACAAGCATCAGACAATCAGAGAACGTTGCCAAACACGCTAAGCTTGGGGTTTAACAGGACAGGTAGAATGTTTACCATTCACTCTCAAAGCAGCTGTGGTCTTCTGGTCTCCGCACACACAGGTGTAACTCCCAGCATCAGTCAAGTCCAGGTCTTGGATGACCAGCTCAGCAAAGCGCCCTTCCCGTCTCATTTTGTATTTGCCATCTGGCATCAGTGCCTTCCCATCCTTCCTCCACTCAACCGTGCTGACTGCCTTGCTCAGCTCGCACTGCAGTGTGGCCGTTCCACTCTCTGTACCTTCCTCGTTCTTTAGCTCTTTCTTGAAGTGGACTGGCAGGGCTGAGAGATGCAGAATGAACAAGGGGTTGCAACCCAATGCCTCTCTGGTCAGAGTCTGCATTGTGATTTATAAAGGACTCCCCAGACCTTATTCCAACACCCTCATCCTTAACCACATCCATCTTTTTTTTTGTGGTTCATAACAACATTCTCTAGCAAATAGCTCTGCTGCAATCAGAGATTTGATCAAGAACACGCACACAAACAACAATCTCACCCAGACAGGAGGTAAAGAATCCTCCTGAACAGTAAATCCCAAGGTATCTTTTTCCATACTAATTTAGGAAGGCATACATGTACATTAGTGTCATTCACTTGAGAAAGGTCTCTGAGAAGACATTACAGAAACACACATGCAACACTGAGAGTGATGAAATCTGGTTGTGGATGAAGACTGGGGAAAGGAGTGACACAGCAATGTGAAAGAATGGAAGGATGAAAAGAGCGGAGGCAGGACATAAAGGCTGGGGTTGACACAGGACATAAAGGCAGGTGTTGAGAGGGAATGCATAGAAAGGAAGAAGGAAGGGATAGACAGAAATATTACAGAATTGCATGAATTATTTCTGACATTTTATCATTCACTGACAAGGCTGCCATATTTTTTGGCTTCCCATTACACATGTACATGTGGAAGGATGAGAAGAGTAGACAGAGGACATAAAGGTAGGAGTTGAGAGGGAATATATAGAAAGGAAGAGAGAAGAGATGGACAGAAATATTCCAGAATGTCATGAGTTATTTCTGACTTTTTACCATTCACTGATAAGGTTGCTGTGGTTTTTTGGCTTCCCACTACACATGTGTAGTCTCCAGCATCCTTGGTCTCCAGGTCATGGATCAGTAGCTCAGCCACCGTGCCCTCTTGTCTCATCCTGTACTTGTTACTTGGCCTGAGAACAGTGTGCCCCTTCCTCCACTCTACGGGGGCCTCTCTGCTCAGCTGGCAGTGCAGGGTGGCTGTCCCACCTTCCAGAGCCTCCAGACTCTTAAGCTCTTCTTCAATGAGCACGGAGATGGCTGAGGAATGAAGCATTCTCATTTTACTTTAGGGACATCGTTAACAACTGGTTACATCTTTATGAGACTCAAAAGACTAAACCAAATTCTCTTGGCATAGCTAATAGGCTCTGACTTACCTTCACTTCCAGGATTCTACTTACACTCCATGAGTTTATAGGGAATTAAAACCAAAACGACTATTTTTCAATAATTAGAACATCAAAGTAATCATCCCTTTGCTGCCCAAATGCTGTTGGTCACGGGCATGAGAAAAAATTGTTCAGTAAATAAAGAAAAGAAAAGCATATTCTTTAATAGAACACATTTATCACCTTCTTACCTCCCAGCTCAGAACTCAGGTAAATGTCTATGTCCTGAGCAGAAAGCACAACAGTTATTTCAGAGGTGAGGAAAAATATATTTACATCAGGTCAGGGTTAATTGATTGATACGTTTTAGTATGAAGTTGTTGTCCTAGAACACAGGCAACCTAATGGACACAGCCACAGCTGCCTTTCCTTTGGACTGATCCCTTTTTTGCTGAGCACCCAGTGTAAATATGCAGCAGGACCATGGCAAGAACAATAACAAGTGCTCACAAGCAGGTGTCTCATTCCTACCATGGACTTTGACTTGGGCTGTGGTCTGCTGGTCTCCAGTGTCACAGGTGTATCTTCCCGCATCTTCTGGCTCTGCATTATGAATCACCAGCTCTGCCATTGTCCCCTTCTGCTTCATTTCATATTTGGCACTTGCCTGGAGCGTGGCTTCTCCCTTTTTCCACACCACAGTGGCATCTGCTTTTGTGAGTTCACAGTGCAGAGAGACAGATTTCCCCTCTTCCGTTTCTGTGTTCTTCAGGGTTTGTTTAAAAAGCACTGGCACAGCTAGGATACAGAAACAGGGATCAGCTCCCACTGTACAGCATGGTAGTTCGTAGACATAAATCATAACATCAGAGAATGGTTTGGGTTGGAAGGAACCTTTAAGATCACCCTTTAAGATCAAATCCCTGCTATAGGCAGGGACACCTCCCTCTAGACCAGGCTGCTCACAGCCCCATCCAGCCTAGCCCTGAAAGCTTCCTGAGATGGGGCAACTTGTTCCATGTCTCACCACTCTCACAAAGGATTTCTTCCTAACGTCTATCCTCTTCCAGTTTAAAGCCATTTCTCCTTGCTGATAGCATCTGAGAGCCTTTAAAGAGGATGTCTGGGGAATTTGGGGGAATCTAAACATCAACCAGTTTGCCACCTGCAGTTTGCCAGGTACTGGACTTGACTGCATGGTGCTCCTTCCTGCTCTCCCGTGTTAAATTTTCATGTTCTGCCTGTGCTCCCATGCTCTTGATCTCCAACTCCAGTCTTACAGCCGTGTACAACAGCAAACCAATCAGCACACAGAGCACAGGAAGCAAATCTTCTGCGTTAATTTTCTGCTCAGCGGGAAGAGACATTTAAAATCCCAGGTGAAAGACATGAAATTACATGAAAAATACGTACAACTGCTTCCAAGTATGCTACATTGCCATTACTTTTTAATCATGAGACTGTAGATGACTGCTCTGCAGAGCAGTGCAAGGAGTGCTGCAGTGCACCCAGCACTGCTTACCTTGTACTTTCACCTGAGCAGTGGTCTTCAGCTCCCCAGCAGTACAGGTGTAGTCCCCAGCATCTATGGATGTCACATCCCGAATGATGAGCTCTGCCACAGTCCCATGCTGTTTAAATTCATATTTCTCACTGGCATACAGAACAGTGCCTTCTTTCATCCATTTCACTGGGGTATCGGGTTTGCTGAGCTCACAAGTCAGTTTGATTTCTTTTCCTTCTTTAGCTTCTTGGTTTTGAAGCTCTTGCTTGAAGAGAACTGGCATTTCTGAAAAGGGACATTGCACACATTGCAGATCACCGTTACCGTTTTGTTTCATTATTTTTAATGGTTATTATTCAGATAGAAAACCTCTGTAATGAAAATGCACTCTGCAACAGCAAAAAGTATCTGAGACCATATGGTTTTTTTTTTCCTTTTAATCACTATTTGCAGTGTTAAAATGCAATTGCTTTTATTATTAACAACAACAGCAGATGCTTCCAATACTATTAATGGCACCAGCTGTGTGCAGCTGGTCTCAATATACTTGGAGCAGTGGCAAAAATCAAACTTTCCAGATCTTTACCAGTTTCCTAACGCTTGGTTCTTGAAATTTTCCACTCCCATCCCCTCAGAAGTAAACATCAGAATGGTTTAATGTAATGCCAGGGCACAGACGTAGAGCAGTGCCCTGCTCCAGTTTTCCTTGGCTTTCTGAGGAGGCAGCCAAATCCACAGAGCAATGCACAGAGCATACAAAGCAACCAAAGCCAGTTCCACAGGTGCAACTTAGATGTGTCTTGGTGACATCAGGTTTGGGAGACACTGAACTAGATTGCAGATCTGTGGTCAGAGCCTGCAACTGGTACCATAAATATCACCTGGTACATGACACAGAGGACACAAAGAAATGACAGAGCACCTTTGCTCGTGACCAACAGTGTTAATTTTTTGCCATAAGAAACCACAACAGATTTTTATCAGACACGAATGCAGACTTAAAAACAGCACCAAAGAAACGCAGAACACAAAAGGGCTCCTATGGAGGCTCCTGTGGAAGCTCTATCACAGCCTGGGATTCAAGACTTCAAGGTGAGCTGCAGTAGAAATAGCATTTACTGGGGAAAAGGGGAAGGAAAAAAATGTCTAAGTGTTTTCCTTTCAGATAATTAAAAAATATATATAATATACAACAATCCCCCAACAACAAAACCAACCCCTTCCTCAGATTATACTGCCTGGGGCCCCATCCAGCCTGGCCTTCAGCACCTTGTCTTTGTGTGTACTGGGTATTGGAAAAGTATTGTAGTGCTATGGAAAGTTACAGCAATTGGGACATCCTCCTTACATCAAGTTCTTCTCTTTCCTTACACTGCAGACCTCAGCTTTGATGTGGTTTCTTCGTGCTCAGCAAATGCTGTGAGCAGCTTCCCTCCCTCTTCATGCTCAGAGGTTCAGCTTAATTCTTTCAACGAGCCAAAGACTTCTTGCTCTTGCTGGCTTCTTTTAGGGGAAGGTTTATAGCATGAGCAGCAGTGACTCTGGTTTTGGCCCAGCTCAGTCCCAGTGCTTACCTCACGTACTTCCCTAATGCGCTCTGTGAAGTACACTAAAATCTCTTATCTCTAAGAAGAGAATATTTATTTCAGCTCAAACACCACCTTTCAGTGATTGACTTCTCCCTGACCACATTCTTTGGAACAAGTGCTTTTGGATGCACTGCTCTCAATAAATTCAGCTGCCTCAAGCAATTCCTTAGACAAACATGGGTGTATGAGCTCCCTCCTTGGACAGAGATAGCACTGGAAAGAGCTTCAGAAGGTGATCCTTTCTCTGCATTATCTTTTAGGCTGGCTGAATCTGAAGCACAAGTCTCTTGGGGAGCAGCTGAACTGGGGTGGTTCAGTCTGGAGAAGAGGAGGCTCTGAGGAAACCTTATTGCTGTCTACAGTTCCCTGAAAGGAGGCCCTAGTGAGGTGGGAGTTGGCCTCTTTTCCCATGTAATGGCAATAGGACAAGTGGAATGGCCTCAAGTTGTGCCAGGACAGGTTCAGGTTGGGTATTAGGAAAAACTCCTCCTAAAGAGTGGTCAGGTGCTGGAATGGGCCACCCAGGGAGGCAGTGAAATCACTATCCCTAGAGGTGTTCAAGAACAGTGGAGATGTGACACTGAGGGACCTGGTCAGGGGGGAAATATCAGTGGGAGATGGACGGTTGGACTAGATGATCTTAGAGGTCTTTTCCAACCTTAATGATTCTATGATCTTCTACAGAGATTGCCACCATTCTCTCATGACCCATCCTCTCCTGACAGCTCTAGGGAGCCGATACTTCCACAGAGATAAAGTTGGATAAAATGAAGTATTTTCTGTTTCATTTTTCTGTTTCGTTTTCCCGTTTCACATTCTGCCACCTCTCTGGATGCTATCCTGGGTGATTTAACTAGAACCTTTCCTGCACTGAGCTGCAAAGACAAGAGGTTCCTTTTCGGTGTAGTTTCACGTTTTCATCAGTTCTATGCATTGTTCTGAACTTGGTGATGGATGGCAAAGTAGAACCCAAACCATTACTCCAAATGTTCTTACCCTTGACAGTAATAACCGCACTACTTTTAGCTGCTCCAGCCTCACACTCATATCTGCCACTGTCTCTTTCTTCTGCCCCATATATGACCAGCTTGGCTTCAAATCCCGACCGACTGATGTTGTACTTAGAAGAATTCCTAAGGCTCTTCCCGTCTTTGCACCACTTTACAGGGCTGTCTGATTTGGAGGTTTCACAGTGAAGAATCACATCCTTTCCCTCAGTGACTTCAGTGTCAACCAGCTCCTTTGTGAAGATGCAGGGCTTTTCTAGAATCACATAAAAACGGTCTGAGATTTTCACAAGAGGTGCAGATGTTCAAATCACAAGTAACCTGTGAGGCTTATGTCCAAGATTACTTGCATTAAAACCACAGGTTAGCAAGGAATAATTTGGGCTACAAAGCCCTCAGGAGGGCATTAATCATGCCATAAAATCTGGTTGAGTAAATACTTAATGATATCTGGGAGAAACTGGAAAAAAAATGCTGTAAAACATGAGATCTCTCACATCTCATTGAATTCTCATTGAACTTCAACAAGATGGAGGCACAACTTTCCTAAACACTTCTCCACGTGTCCTTTTTAGCCTGGGCCTTCCAATGGAATGCAGAAGGCTAATTCTTGATGAAGCAAGGTGCAATTCAGATTTCTCAGCCAGTCATATAAAGGAGGGCTCACCTCATCATATGATTCTATGATTCATCATTACAAGGCCATCTAAGAAGTAGGCAGATATCCTAGACTGGTCATGTAGGGTATCTCTATCATTAATGGGAGACAACAGACAGCTCCAAGGATGGGGCATTCATTTCCAAAACATGTTTTTAGGATAGAGGACTTGAAATGCTCTCTGAAAGTATATTACAGCTCCTAGAATCAGCCTAAGCTAGCTACTAAAAGCTAAACTGACCAACACAGGTCTTACACCTCCTAACTTCTGGCTTTTTAATACATAAAAACCCAATAAGTTGGAAAATCAAAAGCTGTTCTCCTCCACAATACAGCATCATGTATTGGTTTTACCAAAACAAGTCAACCCTTTGCAAACAGATCTTTCATTTCACTTTAAAAATATCTGTTTGCAATTTTGTAGAAAGGTAAAAATTGCCAACTAGGGCAAATTTTTTGAATTTTGAAAAAAATTTCCTTGCAAGAAACAGGATGATTCTGAAAAGAATGAGAATACGATCTGACACAGAGACTGTATGGTGTACATCTCTGGGTAGTAAGAAATATTTATATTTCCACTAAGAAAAAACACTTCTCTAAACTTACACCTTTAGGGTGTCTGGCATTTGTCTTATTCCTTCCCTACAAAAGTAGGCTAGCACTGTAGTTTTTGCCTAGTTTAACTTCTCAGGAGAAAATTCTGTCAACCATGAATAGCAGAGGACATGTGCAGTGTTGCCCTTCAAACAATGAAAATTAAATTTAAGACATTAGTTGCTCTTTTTTCTTTTTTTTTCTATGAGCTAATCAACTTCTTTTCACTTACCATTGCAGTGGTGCCCTATGAGCTTAGCAATATCCAATGCATCATTGTTATAATATAACATTCCCACCTAAGGCCCAATAAACATATTGACAGATCTCCAATATCGCAAGAAACTGATTTCCCAGTCCAGGTTTTGTTATATAGGTAACAATACACTTAAGATACACAAATGATGGGGCCAAATTTATAGCTTTTTTTTCACCTATTCACATTATCCCATAGTTATTTCTAAGCATTCTCTTCTCTCCTGCAGTTTTTAATGCTTGAATTACCTTTAACAACCAAACTGGCAGATGTTTTCTTATCACCAGCTTCAAATGTAATGAGCCCCGAGTCCTTCAGAGAGAGTTTTTTCAAGGTTAGCAGGTGATATCCGCCAGGCTGAGACTGGATGTCATTAAGTTCATTGGTATGGAGTGGGGTTTTATCCAAAAACCATTGCACTTTGCTATACTCTACAGGAGAGATTCTGCATTTGAACATGGCAGATTCTCCTTCTAACACAGTGACATCTTCCAGGTCTTCTGTTATTAGCACTTTCTGGCCTGAAATGAACACAGATACATCAATTACTGGAATCTTCCATTCCCAACATGAAAACCATTGTGGAAACATCCAAGATTTTCCACGTATTTCAAGAAAGACACACACTCACGATACAGAAGACTGAAACACAATTCCCCTGCTACTGAACACAAAAAAACTATTCACAAAAAGATAATATGCACAAGACACACACCAAAATAGGATGAGGACACCTTCAGGGTACCAGAACACGTACAGCAGGACAAGTAGCCGGCACAAGGCAAATCCAATATTATGATCTTTCTCCTAATGGAACTAACTGGAATGCAGCATCAGGGAATTTTTGTACTTTTATCTCGAACTTTATGATGGAGAACTATTTTGAACTCAGAAAGACTGGAGATAGAAACTTCACACTGATTTCAGGGTCACCAGCCTCACCTTATGTCAGCATTTTTGTTTTTAAATGATACATAATGTTCTCAAAGTATAAATGCTCCAAATCGACCAATTGCTCTACACGTCAGGCTCCATGTTGCTAAATCCTCATCCATGCCCTGTGCAATGTATGTGCAATGAGTCTGAGCCAAAAATGACTGAATGTGCTGCCCACGTGCTGAGAAATAGATCTGCATGTGCATGCATGGCAGTACATCAACATGTGCACACACAAGCACCCAACAGCACTGCTCTACTTGGTACAGTTCCTTCCTTTCCTGTGCAGTTTGCTCTGTGCATGGCCTGTGAACTGCTATTCAGGCCGGAAAGCTGCAGCCCCAAAGATCTGCCATAAATGTATAAATTCTACCAAGAATGGAGAATTGGTAATGGAGAAACAGGATGCACAGTTACATGGCTCTCACGCATACCTTGTACGACCAGCTTGGCTCTGGACTGGGCATCACCAATGTCACAGGTGTAGGTGTCACTGTCACTTTTCTCCAGATTTTTTATGGTCAGCTGCAGGTCTCGTCCTTTCTGTGTCATCTCATATTTCCTGCCAGGCCTGAGCTCAGCTATGCCTTTCCTCCATATCACAGAGGATGCAGCTTTCTCGCTCTGGCATATAAAAACTGCAGTTCCACTTTCTTCAATTTTCAGATCTGAAAGTTCCTTGATAAAGTAGTTAGGCTTTTCTGGAAGGAAAAAAAAAAAAGGAGGGATGAAGGTGTAGGACAAAGAGGTTTGTTACCCCAACAAGTCCCAAGCAAACAGAGGGATCTTGAATCTCCTTTGCCCTCACTTATAGAACCACATCATATAGAGATGGAAAGAGTCAAAGAAGATCACTGTGTCTGCCCACCAACATGGGGTGCACATTTCCAGAAGATTTTGGGAAGGTTTAATAACATCATACATGTGCTGGTGGGATCTCATCTAGCAACTGTGTAAAGTTTTGATTACCCATATTCAATAAAGACTAATTCAGATTGCCATCTTTGCTTGGCTCATTAAGTAACATCCAAGATCATAGAATCATGGCCTGGGTTGAGAAGGACCTCAAAGTTTCAACCTCCCGCTACGTTCAGGGTCATCAACCACTAGACCAGGCTGCCCAGAGCCACATGATTGTGGGGATCATTCAGTTTCCAGATTATTTTAAATAAAAGACCCTAATCCATGATATTTTCAGAAAACTAATAATTGATCCTGCTTAAAAAAAGCAGAAGAGAAGAACATCTCCCACAGGTTGCAGATATTTACCTCGACTTCTCTTCATGCCATCCCTAGCGTGCTTTTCTACTCACCTTGCACAGTGACCCTGGCTTTTGTTTTAGAGTCCTCTGTCTCACAGGTGTACTCCCCACTGTCCTTGACGGTGGAGTCATGGATGACCAGGATGGCCTTCGTTCCCTCCTGCTGCAAGTCGTACTTCTGGCTTTTTCGGATTGCTTTGCCATCCTTGTACCACCTGATGTTCACATCGGGTTTCGACAGCTCACAGCTCAGGCTGATGTCCTGCCCTGCTGCTGCTGTCTTATCCTCCAGATGTTTCGTAACCTCAGTGGGTTTTTCTGAAAGAAAAAAAATACTTTTTGAGTAATGTAGACTTAGGTAGGATGTCTCTCTGTAAATACATGCATCTATACTCTGGAGATAAGTTGGAGAGGCAGTTGCAATGGAGGCCATTCTACAGCCAGCAGTAATCTGCTACATATGGGCAACGGAACTCAAGGCACCATTTGTATTGTCTTAAATCTACCCAGCTGAGGATGATGAGCCATAACTGAAAAGTGCCTCTTTCTTCACTCCACTGATCACACTGGGAGCCCCAGATGTTGCTCTCAAATGCACGTCCTAGATAGGAATTTTTTGTACAGCTATATGATGTGGAGGCCATCCCTTCACCTTATACTTAGAGGATACTTGCTCCTACAGTTCCCTGAACAGATCGTCCCTGATTTATTGTTAATGGAACAAGCTCTGCAGTGAGATGCCCATTTCCACACTACCCCAGCGTCTTGGGCAGTTCTCACATTTGTGTAAAATGTTCCATCCTTTCAGTTATTTTTAAGAGAAATTCTCAGTGCTTCAAGGTTCATGCAGAAGGCTGCTATTTAACCATATTATGAGTTAGCTCTCACGACAATCTTATCAGAGCACAGTTGAAGGAATCAGACCCCAGAATCTGTCTGATCTCGTTACCTTTCACAGCCAGAGAGGCTTTGGAGGTTAGACCACGGGCAGTGAAAATGACTTCCCCAGCATCAGCAGGAATCACACTTTTAATACTGAGAGTATACTTCCGACCCACATTAGAAGCTTTAAATCTCCCACCACTTTCCACTCGGCTCCCATTCAGTGTCCAGTTGAAGTCATCAATGCTTTCATGGGACAAAATGCATTCAAAAGTACAGTCTTCTCCCTCCTGGATTTCAGTGTTCTTCAGCCGTTTGGTAATGCCAATGTTCAGCTCTGGAAAATAAGAGATAGGTTAATATGAGGTTTATATAGAGGAAAGGCATTTATGATTGACATGAGTAGTAGTACTGGTGTTTTAACTCAGGATTTGCAGGACATGGCTGCATTCCTTACTGATGTACTTGACTTGCAAAGAATTTCTCAGACATTTTCCACTCAGAATTACCAGAAAGCTATAGAAAAAGAGACATGTGAATCTCCTGGTTTTGCTCTGGAAGGACTATGTGGACAGCAGCTCACTCGATGGAACAGAGTGAAGATGATTTTCATGGAAAAATGAGATACATTTACATCAAAAGCAATGGGAACTGTCCAGACATCACTGTGATAAATTGCAGTAACATTGTTTTATTGTAGGAACCACTGAGTCTCAAGGAGGAATAGCTGCAAGACATAGCGACCAACCTGAATGTGTTTTCAGCATCCCTTTACTGTCCACAGGACTTACCCTGAACGCCGACCTTTGACTTGGCAACATCAGTGCCAATATCACAGGTGTATAAACCTGCATCTGCCTTCTCGAGGTCGTGGATAAGGAGACATAGGGTCTTCCCAGACTGTACCAGTTCATATTTGTTGCCAGAAGTGAGCACAACACCGTCCTTTTTCCACACCGGTTTGACCTTCTCTTTGGAGACTTCACATTCCAGTTTAATCACACCTCGCTCCTCACCAAAAACATCATCCAAGGACTTCATGAAGACAGCAGGCTTCTCTGGAATTAAACAGGCAACACAGGACAACGCGATATTTGAGACATTTCCAGTTGCTTTCAGATTTTTAAAGAGGGATAAATAAACCCTTTCCAATACTGACAACACCAACGTAGAGCCTAAAGCAGTTCCATGTCTGACAACTGAATGAGTTTATGGAATTCTGACCTAATCACTAGGAGAATACAGGAAACAGGAGAGGCAGCCTGCATTGCCGTGGGTGGGACTGATATCATGTGAAGTAATTGGGATGCAGCTCTTCTAAAGCTGGAGAGCTGGCACTGCCCTCTCATGAAGCAATTACATTAGGATATGCTGCTGAACACTTTTGATTTTCCTGTTTTACTGACTCCTTTTATCTATCTTCTATTTCGCACATAGGATGTTTATACAGAGAAAAAAAAATCCACCAAATATAAAAGAAAAGAGAAGAGGAAATCTTTCAAACTCTGAGTGGACAGAATAAAAGAGCTTAATTGCTGGAGAGAGCAGATTAGAATCACGGAATATTTAGAGTTGGAAGGGACCTTCAAAGGCTATCTAGTCCAACTCCCCTGCAATAAACAGGGACATCCACTGCTAGATCAGTTGCTTAGTCATACCAGGATGCAAAACACACACAGAGTGATCTCCTCGATTTCCTACAAGAATGTGGAAGATCTCAGACTGACTTTCAGACAGAATTTCTCAGAGTGTTTCCCACAGATGCATCCATTCTAGATCAACACAGATACATGATGAAGATAACTCAGGACAACAAATCCCTATGAGTTACCTGAGCATCCACGTACAGATGTGTTTCTAAAGAAATTTTTACCTTGTGCTTCAAGGAGTTCCAAAGAACTGATCAGATTCAGCGTGCAACTTACTATGGCCGAGGTGACATATGACAACTCATCAAATCTCTGCAATTAAGTTGTGTGACCAAATTTTAAAACATATTAAGAACAGCAGCAAACTGCATTCTTCCTCCTGAATCTGTACCACTCCAGAACATATACACTGAAAGCTGTGTCCTACCGTTGGAGGTAAACACAAGCTCTGCTCCTTGCAGTCAGAAATCCTTAGAGATAGCAGTATGCTATCTCTGCATACTACTGCAGCAGTAAAAGAAATTGCTCTTGAAACTCTCATGTTAAATAAAATGATGATAATGAGCTATGAAATATTTTGGCAGGACACCAAAACCATCCTCCTCTGTTGAAACTCGTCTGCTACAATGGAACCTTCCACTGGAAGAAAGCCCCTGACGACTTGTCACCCCGGAGAGGTGAGGTTTAGAAGCAGGATTGCTGCACAATGTAGCAAACTACAGCTCCTCAGCATCTCTTATTCACACCCAGGAGGGATGTGGTCAGACCCACCTATCACCTTCAGACGCGCGCTCTCTGACACCTTCTCTGACTTCATTGTCACCATGCCAGCATCCTCAGGCTTGACCTGCTTCATCGTCAGCGTGTAGCAATTGCCAACGTTCTTGATGTCATTGTAATTGTTGGTGTAAAGGAGGGTGCCGTTCAGGAACCATTCCACGTCCTCGTCATCATGGGACAGCTCACAGGAGAAGACAGCAGAGCTCTCTTCTTCAACTTCCACATCCTGCAGGTGCTTGGTTACTTCTACATTGCGGGCTGCGGGGAAACAAGGCGCACCTACGTTACTTACCATAAAACCAGTATTGTCATGCTGGGATGTGGTAGAATTGTTGCACAAGATGATCTTGTGGTCTTTAACCTTAATTTAACCTTAATTACTCTATGAATCTACGACTATTATGATTAACAAATGTACAACAGGTAAGAGCTGACACAGTGGTCAGTGGAAACGACAACCACAGGCGTGCACCAAAAATCAGAGGCCTGTCACAGTTCAATCCACACACAAAAAAAACCCCAACATTTTTACCTAGAATTATTGAAGAATTTCAAAGGATTCAGTTCCTTGGACAAAATGGAAAACAATATGTCTCGAGAATTGAACTTATCTTTCTTTTCCACGTAATCCCATCACCTTGCCCAGAAATTGCTCCTGTGTGTGCATAACCCACCTGAACGTAAATGTTGGATTTCAGTATGCTGTAACTTTGCACACTGCATAATATAAACAGCTCAGTGAAGACTGTACATTTATAAAGTTACAAGGAGAAAACTGTAGAAGTCAACCTCAAGAAGAGAAATCTTACATGAAATGTTAAGCCATTAGGACACACAAGAGGCCATCCTCCCTGCTCATACCTTCAACTGTCAGTGTGGCCTCAGTCTCTGCAATTCCTGCCTTGCACTTGTACACACCAGCATCATCAGGCTTCAGCTTCAGGATCTTGAGCTCTGCTGAATGCTTATCCCTCTTGATCTTGTACTTGTCAGAGGGCTCGATGGGTGTGTGGCCCTTGAACCATTTCACAACCTTTGGAGAAGGCTTGAAGTCACAGGACAGGATGACAGAATGACGTTCCAAAGCTGTTTTATCCTCCAACTTTCTGGTGATTTGTATATGGTAATCTGCAAAGCAGGGTTGGAAGAGAAGAAAGGATGAGTGCAATTGGAAGAAGAGCAAAGTTTCTTGTATGCATTCCATTCAATTAATTTCTTGTGTGCTCATGTTCACAATGGTTCTGTGAAGATAAAACAAATGATTATCTGCAGGGAGTGCTATTGATTATATTTCTATAAAATAATACTGTATATTATCTACCCAATGCACAGTCCAGTTCTTATTCTGTGCTTATTGAATTGCTCTCAGTTGAAGATTTTATTCAAGTAAGAGTGAGTTGAAACATAACAGGGACTTCAGGATGTGAATGGAAACTCTTACTCTGGGGACAACAGAAGATAAAAAGCCTGGAAGCTTTGTTCCAGATCAAATCAATGACGAACTGCATGAAATACACGTGCTACCAAACTTAAACTTGTCTAGTTCAGAAATACAGTAAATTTCACCTGATTTGACTTCTTCAGAAAAGCTAAGGAAAAAATCTTAGCTCTGTAGATCTGAATACATCACTCTTACTGAAACAGATCCCTTACTGAGACCCAGCTGTCCCATTTAGTGTCCAGCAACTTTTAACTGGGAATGGAGCAGACATTCCAGGTGTACACACCATACTTCAAAGCCCCCAGAGAAGGAAGACTGTACATTAATTAATTCTTCATCCTCACGATGTAATCCAAGCTAGGACACGTTACCTCTGACAAGCAGATTTGCTGTGGATTTTGATTTGCCAATTGAGAACTGAATGGTGCCTGTCATGTCAGTGGTGGTTTTCAGTATGGTCAGTCGGTGGATGGTGCCCTCTTGCTGCATGATAATGTTTCTGCCAGGCTGTAGGACTTCTCCACGTAGATACCACTTGGGGGGTTTCACAGAAGGAATGGAAATCTCACATTCAAATTTGGCTTCCTCAGGCTCGGTCACATCCTCATCACACAGCTCCTTTACTATATTAATGGATTGCTCTTTAAGAAGGATGGAACGAGAGAAAGCAAAGATTTAGAAGGAATGAAAAAAGTCCTTACGTTATCACCCTGTTCTCTCATGCCAGCATTACTGGACATGAACATTACATCTATCAGCTAAAATGCCTTAAAACATGTTGTGAAGAAGTCAGACAATAAGACTTTGACACCCTGAAGAGAGCCCAGATCTTCTGATTCCCAGTCCAATATCCAGAGCAAACCATGACCTTCCCATCCCGATATCAAACTCTTGGCATTATAAAATGGAATAGAGGTTCAATGAAATGCAGATATTGGTAATTACTTTTGTTAACTACGGAAACTTATCTCTGAACAAGTTTTTCTCCTAGTGAAGGTCTCTACAGCTCAAATTTAATGATTCTACTTGGGAGAAATTCATTTTCCAGGATGTTCTTGCCCTTATGAGAGGAAGAATATCAATGGACTTTGGGAAAGCAAAAAACTCTCTGAATTTAAATAGTTGCTTAATTTGCACTGTGTTTTCAAAGTAAGTGACAATGGCTTTTGTATAAGCCTATCTGCATTCCATTTTTTAAAGAACTATTATTTTTTTTTACCTTCAACAAAGAAATGAGCACTGCTTTTGTCATCAAAGGCATCACAAGTGTATGTGTCCTCATCTTCATAGTCTGCATCGTTGATGATGAGTTTCCGATACACGCCATCGCTCACAATTTCATATTTGTCACTAGGATGGATTTCAACATCCTTTTTGTACCACTTCACTTCAGCATTGGCACGAGACACCTGGCACTCCAGGAATCCCCGATGCTTTTCAAGTGCAATCTTATCTCGCAGAGGCTTCACAATTTTCACAGGCAGCTCTAAAACAAACAAGCATGTGTGCATATGTATATACATATATGTATGTGTATATGTATATATATACTAATCAGCACAGTTTTTGTGAAAGAGGCCAATAAAACTCAGTAGCAATGGTTCTTTTATGGATGGTTACTTGGATGGCGACACTCTGTTAAGCGCTTGATCTAATGCACAGCAAATAAGGAGCTAATGAAAAGACTTGTTATCTCTATTTTACCACTTGGATGGCCAGATTTCAGAGATAAAGAGTAAATTATTCAGCACCGTACGGCCGTGCAGTGGCAAAGCCGGGGACTGAACTCAGCTTTCCTGAGCTCTTGAGTAGAGTGTTAATTCAAACATCTTCCTTTTCTTTCTCTATCACACTACTTAAGCTTAACATTACATATAAAAACAGACCTGTGCTCTTTTCAAACAACAAGAGAAAATGAACAATGAAATGTTTGTTATCCCTCAACGTTCAAACACAAATCAAGTCAAAAGGTAGAAAATCAACCTGAGAAAATAAACTGTTTTACTTTGCAAAAGTAAATCCCAAACGACAAGGTGTATATTTCACAGGCAGAAAGGTAGGTAGGAGTTTTTATTTCTGCGAAAGGTCCGGGTGTTGTTTAACTTCCTTGGCATTAAAGCAAAGGATGCTAGCTGGTTTAAAACATGAGATAATTCAAGCAAAGTCATCATCAGAAGCATAATTACCTTTAACTGTAAGACGGGCACGAGATTCTGCCTTTTCTGCTACAAATTTGATTTCTGCTGCATCTTTGACTTGGACACGTGTGTAAGTCAGCGAGTAGGTCTTTCCTGAAGCAGAGAACACAGAGTCACTAAGGGTGAAAAAAAATCATCTGCCAACCCACCCCACCAAACTGTGCTGGAGAGCAGACACACAACCACACATTGCTTTCTTGAGCACTGCCAGGGCTGAGCATCATCCATCTGGTTTCACACCACCACTGCCTGTTGTCATCTCAGTGAAGCCACACATTTCCCTACATCCACATCCCCATCAAAGCGTGATCTAAACATGGCTTCTACAAGGACTGACCAAATGCGGCCGCCATCATCTGTAAAGTACTTGAGACAGAAGGATCCCACTCACTGCCAGACAAAAACTCCTTTCAGAGAAGAACTGACTGCCCTGTTCACCCCCACTTTGGAAATAATTGCACTGATTTCTTACCTGCTCCTGGCAGCATGGGATGGTGGGATAGCATCGCATTTCCCACACTAAAGTTCCCACCACATCACTTGTTCCAGCCTAACTGCAATTCCAAAACAAAAGGGAAACTCCCTTCTGAGACTTCTTACATTGATTTCAGATGTCTTTTCTGCTTGTTCTCCAACCCACTCCCCACTCAGGAAAAAGATCCCCCCCCTTACACCCTACCTTCTTGACGCATTCTAATGTTGTCGTCAGCCTTCAGCTTGTTGTCATCTTTGTACCACTGGGTTCGAACCTCATCGTGTGAAATCTCACAGATGAAAGATGCACTCTCATATTCATTCACTTCCACATCTTCCAGTGGTTTAACAATCTTGATATCTCGAGCTGTGAAACAGTAGAGATATATTTGTCAGGGTGTCTCCAGAACTGAGTGCACCATCTTTACCTTACAAATATTTGCATGGAAAATAAATGGCATTACATTTTATTCTAAACCAAAATCCGTTCACGAGTCTTTTCTCTCTTCAACACAGTACATACATTATCACCCTTGAACTTAAAGACAGACTTAATAGCTACAATGGAGCATATTGCAAATAGTTTTCATGGAAGCCAGAATCTCATCTTTTCTAAAACATGTCCAGTCACATTAAGGATAGAGAAAACATAAAATAGAATGGCTTAGGTTGAAAAGAACCTTTAAATCATCTAGTTCCAACCCCCCTGCTACAGGCAGGGACGCATCCCTCCAGACCGACTCTTCTTAGGGTCAAGGCTGCTCTCAAGCCATTCTCCTCCTGGCCTGTACCTATGCTTGGGATTGCCCCAACCAAGGTGCAGGACCTTGCACTTGGCCATGTTGAACTTCATGAGGTTGCCATGGGTCCACCTCTCCAGCTTGCCCAGGTCCCTCTGGGTAGCATTCCTTCCACCTAGCATGTCAACAGCACCACTCAGTGTGGCATCATCTGCAAACTTGCTGAGGGTGCCCTTGATCCCACTGTCCATGTTGCCTACAAAGATGTTAAATGACACTGGTCCCAACACCAGTCTCCACCTGGACATTGAGCAATTAACTGCAACTCTCCGAGCGCGACCATCCAGCCAATTCCTTATCATACAGCCTTATCCTTATCCATCAAATCTTTCTCCAATTTGGTGACCAGGATGTCATGCAATGCTTTGCAAGTCCAGGTAGATAACATCAGTTGCTCTTCCATTATTCACTCATGCTGTTACTCCACCATGAAAGGCCACCAAGTTTGTCAGGCATGACTTGACCTTGGTGAAGCTACATTGGTTACCACCAATCACCTCATCTTTATTTTCCAAACTATATCAGACAGAACTCTCTTGTGTCACTATAAACCTTTTTTCATTCATATGCTTCTCTGCATGCTCCCAGTCTTTCCTTAACTCGTGTGCCCAGAACACATGGAATCTCAGGCACAAGTCTTACCTAAAGGGTACCTTTGCTTCAAAATCTCTTGAACATGACACAGTCCCTTTTAACTCTCCAGGTCTGCACTTATTTATGTCAGAACTGGACTATATTTCGGTGCTACTGCTTCTCTTTCCTCCTGAAGGGCCTGGATACAGCTTGGATTAACCTCAGGAGCAAAGTTCCTGCATAAGCCAGCCAGCTCTGAAACAGCAGCACAACCTGGCTGCAGAGTGAGAGAAAATGAGAGTTCACCAAAGTAATGGAACAGGACAGATGTTCATGAAGAGACTGCTAACACTGAACCTAAGTGGCCACATGAGGACAGCATCTAGTAAGAAATAAGAAAAAAGGATCCTTTCAGATGTTCCTTTGGAAGATGGCATCTAGCAGGGCATAGCAGACCTGCATGTTCAGTAACCAGTCTGATGCTTCAGAGCCTGGTGATTAATAACAACTGGGGTTTAACCAGTGCAATACATGGAAGGAAAATCTGTCTTGAGCATAAAGAAGAGAGGCAGCCAGCTATCATGGCATTCTCTTTAGCATTTACTACACTGGTAAAAAGTATGGCAACTCTTGAAATTGTACCCAGGGACTGTCCAAGTTTGTATTCGAGTACGTATGCAAGTCCTTCTTTGGCACTGGCAGAAGCTGAACCAAACCATGGGCATACCAGACACTGAATCCCTGATCTATGCCAGTCTGTCCAGCATTTGCTCATTTGCTGATCTGGAAATACTGTTTAAGTTCCAGAAAATATAAATCACTTCTAGTAGATGGAAAACTCAATTAGAGCTTCGTCCAAAAATATTCTTCTAAGGATAGAACAAGCACACAACAGTTCTGCCAGCATTCTCACCAAAAAGAGAAAGGCATCCAAAAATGACTAACCAAGAAATGCCCAAACTGCCCAGAAAGCATTTCTTGCTGTGGAGCAAAATACCTCAATAGGATTTATCTACTCTTTCAGTTAAACATACCATGAACCTTCAGTGTAGCTGATGTCTTGTCTTCAGCTGCTTGGCACGTGTAGGTTCCCTGGTCTTCATATTCACACTTGTGGATAATGAGACTTCTCTTATTTCCCTGGGAAGTAATGCCCACTTTTTTACTTTGCTGGAGCTCCTTCCCATCCTAGAAGGGAAAATGCCAAGTCAGATCTCCAGTCCTTCCACCTCTGCACTGACCAAAAGGAGTCTTCAGCTCCATGCTTAATACACCTGACTCCCAAGACTTAATGGAACTGTGCTTACTGGAACATATGCTGCACAGTGCAATGTTTTCAACGTGTGGGGAGGGCTGTAGAACAAATGTAAATTCTGGCTGACCTGTGACAGCTTAAAGCACTGCAGAGGATTGGCAACAAGCCCATTTGTACATTATCTTGAAGAAACGACATTATACCCACGTAAGGGAAGAATCAGCACAGCCCCACCAAGGTACACAAAGTGCCTGAGCAAATTCTCAGACTGTCAGGTGCAAAGAAAACTGAGGTTTTACCTTAAAACTCAGTTCACAACGGAGCTATAAATTCTGGGTGAGAATTTCTGTGTGAGAGCTGAAGCTCAAGACTGTACTCCTACCAACAACATTTTGTGCAGCAAGACTTCAGGAGTTCACAATAAGCTCGAGACAAATTTCAATTTCAAGCTGATAAATGAACTCAGGATATAACAACAAAGAGTGCTGATTTGGGGCAAGTAAAAGAGCATAAAGAGAGCTATTCCAAAGCTATAAAGCAAAAGCTCAGACTTGCATCCCTTGGAAGTGAAATTAAAGGCTCTCATTCATTTGCAGAGAAGCGAGAAATGAAAATGTCATTGCGTGCCATACCTTGAACCACTTGACATCCACATTGGGCCTGGACAGCTCACACTCGAATGCGACCTTGTCCTTCTGAGTGACACTAATATCTGCCAACGGTTTGCTGATTTTCACAGGCAATTCTGAGAAGGAAAAAAAAAGGATGTGCATTTAAGTGGGAATGAGGTCTCCAGGAGCATCTGGCATGAGGAATAATAAAAGGCAGGGCCTACTTTCCATGCTTAATATAACTTGTAATTAATAACAAAAACCTACTGTTTTGAGCACGTTATCATTACTCGTGCTAGGGACAATGATGTTACAACAATCCTCTTGATATTTGAGGGATATTCTGTTGGCTCAGTGCATAATGTTCTCTGCAGTTGCAAAGAAAGCTGGTTGTGCTCTTAAAGTACTCTGGAACAGGAGCAGATAACCAAATCCCAAAGCAAGCAGTACCTAACACAGTGAGCCTCCCCGATGAATGAATGCTCTCTGCTTTAAAGGAGATGAGTCCTGCATCTTCAAGAGTCACAGAAGAAAGTGTCAGTGAATGTTTCTTCCCCTGGACGCCCATCGTGACATTTGGTGCAGGCTTCAGCCTCACGCCATCCTTCTGCCAAGTCCCTTCCACATCCTCGTGGGACACCTCCACAGAAAAGGTGACAGTGCCCTTCTCAGAGACTTCGAGGGGCTGCAGACCTTTCACCAGCTTGATCTGCCTCACTGAAAAACAAAAGGGAGAGGTTGGAGATCTCACACCAGGAGCTGAGAAAGAGAATCCTAGAATGAATCGTAGAAAGGTTTGGGTTGGAAGGGACCTTTAGGATCATCTAGTTCCAACCTGCCTGCTGCAGGCAGAAACACCTCCCTCTACACCAGGTTGCTCAAAGCCCCATCCAGCCTGGCCTTGAGTGCTTGAATAGCATCAGGACTTCCAAAAGAAATTACTTCCCTCTTCCTCCCCCAAATACAGTATCTGCAAATTAAACAACAACCTTTACAAAAAGGAAAACTTGTTCATAATCAGATCATGTGTGCTCTTCTTAAATGGATCCTTCCAGATGGAAATAAACAGCCACAGGCAGAAGTTTCAAGTGGCCTCTAGATATTATCCCACATTGTATTGCACACAAGACCAAAAAACAAATTACTTTTGCAAAGTTGTTCTTCTTATTAGGCAATAACCATTTGGGGAATAGTAGAACTAGATAAAGTTTAACTTCATATCAAGAGACTTGAAATTTAATTCTCATGTTCTTGGTATAATTTCTGCTATGATTATTTGGCCTAATTATGCTTTTCCCCGATGAAAGCCTAGAAGTGCATCAAAAGAAGGACCAATTTACCCATGACTTTTTTATTTGTCTTACTCAAACATCTCCTTCTGACCACGACTGGCAATAAAATATTCAGCCAGAATACAGGTTTGAGCAGCTCAGTTGTTTCTAGGATCTCCTGGAATCTTAAGCTTGGAACACACGCTTGTCTTTTGATTAAGTGCCTTTTACAGTGGAGTAAAGCAATAGGTTTTCACATAGCTATTCCTCACTGACTTTGCTCTGAACACATTCTCAAACCATGCAATATCAGTCCAAAGGGAAGAGAGAGAGACGGGAGTGATGCTCACTGCCAGACTGTGAGCATTCAAAGAACATCTGCTGATGAGCTCCAATATAGCCAAAGAATATATTCAAGTATTTGCTTAAGAGACAAGAAATATGGAGCATAACTTCAGTCTTCTGCTGTTAAACTCTTGCTTCTACCATAAACCAGGATAAGAGCTCAATGCTGTTTTAGATGGAGGACTCGTAATTAAAATAACTACAGCAGAATGAGGAAAGGGGCACACTATCACAGTAATTCTCTACTACAATTAGCTAAATTCCAGTTTGGATCATGTTTCACCTTGGATCACTTAAATCTTCAGCCACTTGATGAAACTATCTCAGTTCGTCTATAGAGAAGCTATTTTCTACATTGTCAATAAGCTGTGATTGCAGCTGGATATCTGGAGAGCACAAGTCCTGTAGTTATCTTGTACCAACATCCTCTCCTTCCATCAGAACAGGAAGTTTTTAATTCCAGACTCATGCAAGCTTGCATAACACACCTTGTGCAAAACTGTGAAAACACTGTTGGCAGCTATCAGGACAGCCAATTGCTTCCTGTATAGACATTGCTCTATCAGTTTTGCTTTTTTTGCTTGGCTGTAACAACAGACGGTGTCTAAAAACTCACACAGCTGAAGCAACCATGCTGATATATCGCAGGCATTGGAGGTGCTCAAAGTCATGGAGATGTGGCACCGAGGGACATGGTTAGTAGGCATGGTGGGGTGGGCCGGGGTTGGACCTGGGGATCTCAGTGATCTTCTCCAACCTGAATGATTTGATGATCTTGCTGGAAGGAAACTGACACAATCAGAGCTTGAAAAAAAATGCCTCGGGGTGCAACTTGTAAGAGGGAACGAAGCAGCAAACTGCGCAACGCTGAGCTGCGCTCTTCCAACACGAGGTATCAATGAGCTGCTGTATTTCCCTATCTTATGTGGAGCCATTCATCCAATCTCACTGAAACAGTAAGCCTGAACCTAAACATAAATCAGCATCGTAGTCACCTGTGGTTCCTTAAATATCCAGAAAGACACTCCAGAGGGTAATTCAGTGCCTCTACAAATTAAAGCAGTCTCTGGAGGTCTTGGTATTTTTCAATCTCTGTTGGCTACAGAAGGATCTGAAGTGACGCACATGGCCCAAAGATTAGCACTGACAATCAGTTAATATCTGCAGGTTGTTTTGCTTGTTTGCTTGCTTGTTTTATTTCCTACAGCCATCCAGTTTGGAGAAAAGATGAGCAACTGCCAATAGCAGTGATAACTGCACATTTTGGGACACAGAAGCAGAGTTTTGTGACAACTGTCAGCCCAGAATATGTTGGTGATGAAGCTGTCCTAACAGTGCATGCCAGTAATTTGACAAACCCTGCTCTGTGTGAGACAGTTTGTCATCAATTTTTGATATTTTTGATCCCCAGTTTGCTCTTAGGCAAACAAACAATAAACAAACCAAAAACCAACCCAGTCCTCATCTCACCCTTTCCAGCTGCTGCCTCACAGAAGTGGCAAAATAAAAACTCTTTTGTACTAGAAGAGAGACTTGCAGTGGAGTAACTTAAATCAGAACAGGAGACTGAAGGTGTTGGGAAAGACATCCAGGCTTAACTACAGGGCATGCATGCAGAATCACAAGACAAAGGCCAAAATCAGAGAAATCAGAGCTTTGTGAGAATTAATGGGGTTGTTGTCAGTGATTTCCTCATGCCCAACCTATTTGCAAATGTAAACCCTTCCAGTGAAAAAAAGGAAAGCTACATATAGGTGGGGAGAATTGTTGGTGAAATTATTTGTGATGTTTTCCCTAATAATATGGCCAAAATCCTGGAGCAAGAGTTAAACTTAAGCATTCACTCTATGTAAGTAATCTCATGGAAGGAAACTGCAAAGCTAATCCACAGCTAAAACAGTTTAGAGATGAATTGCAGAAGCTTGTTTACTTTGCAGAAGTCTGAGCTTTAACCTGCTCTAACATCTGTGCACTGCTGAGATTCTGCTACAAAAAGTCTGAAGCAATGCAACAAACCAACCTAAAGAACTCACACCACCAGAACACAAAATTCTATGGCTGAAAATACCTACAAAAATCATCCAGCCCTTCTCCATTGCTGCAGGACATGTTCAGCTCTCTGTGTCCCAGACATATTTCACTGACCTTTTCTGAAACCCGTGGTGGAGGCTTCAAAGCCCCTCCAAATGGCTTATTCAATCATCCAACCATTAAAAAGCTTTTTTGTTGTATAACTTGTATCTTTCTCATTGCAATTGAATTCCATTATTTCTGCACGGAGAACAGATTGTTTGATTTTCCACTTTCTAAGAGCCTTTTATGTACCATAAGCCTGCTGTCAAGTCTTTCAGTACCTATTATTTATGACCTACACAGCAGCAATTGGTGGCAGGGGCTTTGTAGACAAAATTAGATAGACCTTAAGTGCTTAAATTCTGTCCTTGTCTATTCTGTAGCAATCATGGCAAAAGGATGCAGGAAATAGGACAGAAGTACAGGGCTACACCTGAGGCACCATTAGCTTACTTGAAAGGAAAGCATCCATAGACAGATTGGCTCTTGTGTTTTTATTTTGATTTTTTAACTCTGACTGAATATAAAGAGATTCTCTGAAAGATGTGCTTTGTAGAGAAGAATGGATGAGTAAGCAGGGAATAGGTTGCTGATAGCTATACAAATGAAAAAAGCAGACTGCACCAGAGTGAGAAATACCAGAATCATAGAATGGCCTGGGTTGAAAAGGACCACAATGCTCATCCAGTTTCAACCCCCTGCTGTGTGCAGGGTCAGAAACCACCAAACCAGGCTGCCCAGAGCCACATCCAGCCTGGCCTTGAATGCCTGCAGGGATGGGGCAGAAGAAAGAGAAGAATCAGCTAGAAGATTATGGTCAATGAGAAGCCTTCTCTTCCACCTTATCTCAGGAATTTATCTGATGGCCAAGCCCACAGCTGTGACCCCATGTCCCCATGGCAAGAAGGGGTGGCAGTGGCCATTGTGATAATGGAGAAGACCTGAATCCAAGTTCAAATCGGATCCAGTGTATTTACAGACCTTGCAATCATTCAACTTACTTTCCACATTGATCTTAGCTTGGGTCTTGTCATCAGGACTCTCACAGCAGTAAAAGCCCCTGTCTGCAAAGGAGATGTCCTTAACTATCAAGATATGCTTTGTTCCCTCAGCTTTGATCTGTATTTTTTCACTTGGCTTCAATACAATGCTGTTCCTCATCCACTTGACTTCTCCAGGCTTGGTCAGCTCTACCTCCAGGGTCACTGTGTCTCTCTCTTCAACAGTTTTAGGCTCCAGTTTCTTCTTAAATGAGATTGAGGCCTCTGGTAAATGAGAAGAAATAATAGCAACAATGTAAAGAATCCACAAAACAGTTTTTTAGAAAGAATTTAAATGGCGGCTCCAGTCCCAGTGCACTCTGGGGAACCCTACTTAAGGAAATAAAATTCCATACCGTTACCCATAACCAGAGGAAAGACTACATAAAACCCACAAACAGCACCAGTGACAACCTGTCAGAAGGGCATTACTGGCCCTTACCCCGGACTCTGAGGTTGGCTGTGCTTTCTACGCCCTCAGCATTGGCAGAGATTTCAGCTGCATCTTCCAGTGTCAGATCAGTGATGGTGAGGCTGTGGTTGGTGTCCTCCTGTGAGATCACATATTTCTTGCTGGCTTCAATCTTGTCACCATTCCTGAACCAGGTGACCACAGCATCACTGGGAGTAACAGTGCACTTGAACACAGCCTCTTTTCCTTCTTCAGAAGCCACGTTGTTGAGACTCGTAACAAATTTCACCACTCTGGGAGCTGATGGAGAAGAAGAAACCACTTAGGAGCACATCTTTGAGATGCAGTATGGCAGTGATTTTATTGGAAGCATCAAATTTTACAACTCGCAGTAAGTGACCACCATAACGCCCCACCACATCTCCTGTCTGTAGGTTGCATCTATAAAGATGCAAGACAAAAAAAAAAGAGAGGAAAAGAAGGGGAAAAAAATCCCATCCTACATTTGGGATGCTTAACTCCAGCCTCGATGTGGCACGAAGGTTGATTTGCCCACCTACATGAGCTCAACAGCTGTGCTCTTCACAAATAGATGTTCCACAGCGATTTAGAGAGGAAGCGAAGTTCCGTACTCAGTTGTCAACACAGGGAGCAGCATAAACACATGAATAAAGTCAGCTCTGCAGGGTTGTAATGGCTGATGAAGCCAAGAATCCTTCCCCACTGCCACCCCTCATTCGCAGTGACATACCTTTGGGGGTGATGGTAATGCTGCTCTTGTCATCTCTGGACTCACAGAAGTACTCTCCCTCATCCTCAGCCCGGATCCCTGTTATTGTCAGGGTTCGTTTGACCCCTTCCACGTGAATCTGGAAACGTTTGCTGGGTTTGATCTCAACTCCATTCCTGCGCCACACCACCTTGCCTTTGGCATGGCTCACTTCACAGCTCAAAGTGACACTGCCTCCAATCTCAGCCTTAACGGCTTCGAGCCTCTTGGTGATCTTCACTGGGATTTCTAAGATGCAGAGGAAAGAAAAGAACTGTGAGAAAGTAGAAGTTATGAACTGTGTTCTACAGAACCTATTAGAGCCAATTTAAAAGGGAAAAAACAACACAAGAAAGACAAAACAAACAAAAAGCCACAGACAGACTTGGGGATCGGGGTAGGCTGAAATAAACCCAAAATATGGAAATCTGGAGAGATTTTATTGACATGGAATTATATGACCTTTATCATTCTGCAAACACAAGAACAGTGCCTTAAAGAGGCTTGAAGTTTACCTTCCTGTGTTTCTAATCTTCTACCTGATGAGATGCATGGTGCTATTGTTTTATTTTGTTGCTATTGTCGGTTGGTTGGGACTGTCCCTTGTTGCTGCTTTAATTGTTTTTAGTTTGTTTGTTGGTTTTAAATCAGAGTCTAATTTGCCTGAATGTAATTAAAAATCTGCTGCTAGAACCCCAGCAGCCACATTTGTACCGCATGTAACTGCAGACACAGCCAATGGGATGTGACACATTCAACCTGCTGGGTGGATCACTCCCATGCACTCACTGCTGAACGGAGCTGGTGGGGTGCACCCCAGCTGCAGATTTCTCCAGCGTCTGAAGGGACATAAATCCCATTCTACATCCTCCTCATCAGATTTGTCATGCTTAGCAGAGTCAGGAAGAGCTGAGGCTCTGCCCATGTCCTGCCAACTGCTTTACGAGGGGATAGAAATTGTGTGATGACAGTGGGAAACAAACAGCAGGAAAAGAGCCCATGATAGCTCTTGAGATCTCAAGCAGCCAGCAGAGGACAAACTTGGATCTCTGGAGGCAAGAAGGACTTTTCTGGTCTATGTTGGGGATGCCACAGCAACTTCAAAGGCAATTAAAGTATAAAGGTTGGAACAGCTTTTAGGAGAGATCAATCTTCTTCACTTTATCCTCCCATAAGAAAAGAGCAGCTGTTAGGAAGGGATACAATTTGCAGGCTGCTGCTCACCTTTCACTTCTACTTTGAATTCCTGCTTGTCATTCTTTGTTTGGCAAGCATACACAGCAGTGTCTGTGCTCTCTGCCAGGTTCACTGTCAGAGTCCTGGATGCCCCATCACTCTTGATCTCATACTTCTTGCTCGCCTTGATTTCTCTTCCATCTTTGTACCACTTCACTACAGCTGTTTCTGGTGTTACTGAAGTGGTCAGAGTGATGCTTTCATGTTCTTGTACAACGAGAGGTTCCTTCTGGACAAATTCCTTTCCAAATTTAGCCTCTGGTTCTGGGAAAGATATTGAAACAGGAAAACTAATAACTTCTCAAATCCTCAAAGACAGCAGTTTGCAGTTTCCACGACTCACAATTGCACACCAGCTCCATAATCTGTTAGAACATAGGAATATGGCTAATACAATCTTTTGCTGAGTGGGAAGAAAGAAAATGATCCATCAGGAAATCCAGAGCTTCTGCTTAGAAGAGAAGCAAAGGAATGGAAATTGAAGTATGCATTTTATTTGCTACCCGTGAAAATGTGTTTCTTAAAAGTAAAATTACCTTTGTAATTCTTCTGCCATTTCCAGAATTGTAAAACTAATTGAGAAGTATTAATATGCTGAGTATGGCCTAAGTATGGCCTATTTTCTATTCATTTTACTCCCTTTCTCTTGGCCTCTTCATATCATACAATGCTTTGCCACAGAACTGGGCAGTTCTGGAACACACAGCAGCATCACTTAATCACCTTCCTCCCTATCTCTCTCTCTGCTCTTCAGAACTTTCCATGCCCACTTTCAGCTCCTGGTCACTGAAACAGATCAGGTGATGAGGTGTGCAAAGATAAGCAAAATCTGTATAGCATTTCCTTAGTCCACAACCAGAATCTCACCTTGCTACCACTACATTAAAAAGGAGAATCTAATGTGTGGTGCAGTTCACTGATGTTGTTTCAGAGGGAACCATGGCTGCACCATGCCCACAGGGTAGAAGATAGCCAGTCTACCCCTAAGCCACAGCATTGCTGCTTAGTGTTCACAAAGTGAACGCTCACCAGTTGCTTCCAGCTTGAAGGTCAGCTTCTGGCCAGCAGCCTCACAGACGTATTCTCCAGCATCTTTCTTCTCCACCTGCTCCACAACCAGACGCCGGGTTTTGCCCACAGTTTCCATTTTGAACTTTCTAGAGGAGGCAAGCAGTCTTCCATCCTTGTACCATTTTACTTCGGTTGTATCCTGTGCTACTTCACAGCTGAGGGTGGCACTTTCTGCCAGGGCAGCACTCACCTCCTTCTGCACCTTCTCCTGGTTTATAAACGCAGGTTTTGGCTCTGAGTGCAGCAAAGAAAGAAAGTATTGGCTGAGGGACTGAAATGAGACCACCTTGCAGGTTTGTATGGACAGGTTGGAAAACTTTCAGGTTACCGCTTGTGCCCATACTGATTGCCTTCACTAGAGAATATCAACTCTTCTGTTTAAGCAAACTGTAATGCCAAATCTAGGCAAGAAAGAACCTAGGAACTGAAAAGGAACCAAGAGGATCCTTCACACCAGTCCCATGGTTGCAAACATATTTAACCCAAACGTTCCCAAAGAACATCTGTCTTGCAGGCAACCATAAGCCCCTGAGTTCCTTTTACTAAAGACCCACAGTGAAACATCAAAGACACATAAACGTGTGACAGCAAAGCCACTGGCTTCATGGCTCACTTTTCATGACCCAGAACAGTATTCCTGGCTTCTTGAACACACTCCTCATAGCCTCTTTCATTGCCACAGCTGTGACTGTCAAAGGCACAAAGGAAATATGCTCTCCCTACAGCACTCAGGTAGCCCAGCACAGTGGCTGGCAAAGTACACAAGTATGTTTGCAACTTCATAGTTCCCTTTGACATCACAAGCTTAAAATAGGTTGGGGACCTAGCGACCTGGTCTGAAGAACCCTTTGCTGGGAACCTTTCCTGACCAAAGGCCATTAAGCACCCAGCAAAATGGTAGGGCATCTTGAAGGCTGAGATCTCAAGTATGTTATGTCACAAGTTGGAAAAGAAGCATTTGCAACCCATCACAGTGAGTGCTGATGCCAAAATGGCAAATGACAAAACATATTCCAGCCACAAAGCTTTCAGAAATGAAAGTGTGACGTGAGAAGAATTTTGCAATGGCTCTCTCACAATTAAAATCTTATAACAAAAGAATGCATGAGAAAAAATACTTAGGTGTTTTCTGAAAAGATTCTTCTAAGGAATGTTTTCTTGTGGTAAGTAGATGCTTCACAGTAGAACAGAGAAGAAACCAAGCAAGCAAAGTGTGAAATGAAGAAATGCTTCTCTGTTAATGATTAATCGCCTATTTGCTGCCATTCAGAGCTATTTTCATTTTAACACTGCTCTTGTGCTGGTTATCAGCAGAAATTTTAGCTCAGCTGCTTTCTGCTGGTCCAGCACTGTGTGCAGAAATGCTTCACAGCAGGATCACTCTGGGCACACATCTCTCCACTGCCCTCCTTTAAATTCAGCTGAAAATGTTTCTGTTCCTCATCCTGATGGCTCCTAACTTACCCTTCTATTTTTGCCTCACCAACCCAGTCCTTTGTTCTTTGTGTGCGATTTGCAGATATTTTACTTTGAGTTTTGGGAACACTCAGCTCCATCAGGTCTCTCACGGTGCGAGGCAGACTCACCATTCCAGATGCAGCCCCCAACATAAAGGCATAGCAAACAGGCTGCTAGGAGGAGCTCCTGCTGCCCCTGCCATGACAGGCTGCACACAGAAGATGCACTCCAGCCTCACCACACACTCTTGTCTTGGTTAAGCGTTTCAATGAATAACAATCACTGTTTGGGATCTCAGGCACAGGATGAACTTGAATAATATCTTGAATATTGCTTCTATTGTATGTATATCAGCAATTATTATTCTACAGACTGAAAGAGGCCTTTGTGCCACACTAAAACCAAATACTTCACTTGCTACAAATCCAGGCAATCAGGGGAAAAAAAGCTCAGCACAGACCATTGCAACTGGATCACTGCATAACAGCAACTACAGTTTTTGCTTTATTATCCTCTGCTGTAATACAGACAAGACTTGTTTTCTCACCTGTGACGTGGATCTTGAAGGTCAGTTTCTGGCCAGCAGCCTCACAGCTGTACTCCCCTGCATCTTTCTTCTCCACCTGGCTCACCACCAGCCGACGCAATTTGCCCTCAGACTCCACCCTGAACTTCTTGCTCGAGGTGAGCAGTTTCCCCTCCTTGTACCACTTCACCTCAGTCTTGTCCTGGGCCACCTCACAGCTCAGCGTGGCATTTTCTGTTGGTGCAGCCTTCACCTCCTTCTGCACCTTCTCCTTGTTGATAAATACAACTTCTGGCTCTGAGAAGAGAAAAAGATTCATGTCTGAGATATGAATTTGCCCACTGCCCTTCTAGCTTACAGGAACAATGGAAAACCATCTCTGACCTGGCAGAACACACCTAAATCTGCTGGAAGAACATGGAAACTGTGCCATGGAAGGTGATTTGCTTGGTTTTCATTTGCTTGTCTGTCTGCTGCAGTTCTGCTTCCTAAAGAAGCTTTTAGTAATATTTTTGTGACAAAGCAACTATCTCCGTGCAGCAAGCTAGGATATCTTAAAGCCACTGTACTGCAGTCAAAGGAAGAAATAGTTTTGGTTGAAGCTGAGTGCAAATTGACTAATTCCTATGTCAGGAAATGTACCATGCTGCATCAGAGACCCATATCATTCGTTTCTTTTGTTCCCAACAGCTGCCTCTGCTGTCAGCGCTGGGTCGTTCTGTTCCTGCAAAGAGTGACAGACCAGGACTTCATGTTCAGGACTTTGTCACTATTTCTCATCCCACCCTGAGAAAAGCTTAGCTTATCTCACATTATTGCATCCAAATGGTGAAATACCCTCATCCTCCAGGAGGCACATTAGTCAGGTCACTTGCAAGAGAATTAGGAGGCAGAGAGTACGCCAGAAAACGGAATTGTTTTTCCTACTCTGGAGCCACAGTAGGGCAACGAATCTTGGGTGACTCTCCACACCACTTCCTTCCCCTTGCTGCCAACTACTGATGCCTCAGAAACATTAATCTACACGAAACCTTCCAGTTATATCTTCCCCACAGGATGATGAATAAAAAGGGATCAGACATTGGGCTGCTACCCAAATGCTCACCACATTGCTCCTCTTCTAAAACCCTTAGAGAATCAGTTGCATTGCAGAGTTGTCCAGTTGTAGAAGTGTGTGTGGGGATAGAGAGGTACAATTAGAACCTTTCTGTATATGGCTCTATTCCCACAGCAAAGGGAAACTGTGGAAGTTTCTAAAGAATGGAGCTGCCTGTCCTAAGGACTTTCTAAAGCTTTATAGAGATATAAAGGGAAATATATATTTAAACTCTTTTCATCATTTTTCCATCAGACCTAAACCATACCAGTCATGATTTCCAAAAATATGACACCTAATAGGAAATATTCTTATACAAGAATAATAATTTTTCTAAATATTCTAGAAATTATTCTAGAAATAGAAAGAAAAGGGCAAAGAATGTCCTCTCTCACCTGTGACATGAATCTTGAAGGTCAGTTTCTGGCCAGCAGCCTCACAGCTGTACTCCCCTGCATCTTTCTTCTCCACCTGGCTCACCACCAGCCGGCGCAATTTGCCCTCAGACTCCACCCTGAACTTCTTGCTCGAGGTGAGCAGTTTCCCCTCCTTGTACCACTTCACCTCAGTCTTGTCCTGGGCCACCTCGCAGCTCAGCGTGGCATTTTGTGTTGGTGCAGCCTTCACCTCCTTCTGCACCTTCTCCTTGTTTGTAAATACAACTTCTGGCTCTGAGAAGAGAGAGATGCATTAGTTGGGCCACTTAGAAGAAGAGCAGGATTTTGGCAAGGAGTCAGAAAACTGAATCAGTTCTCCCACTCTGATGTCCCAGCAGAATGATGTGGAGAGAAGTTGTGCAATCTGTGGATGCCCCATCCCTGGAAATGTTCAAGTGCAGATTGGCTGGGTCTTAGAGCAACCTGGTGTGGTGAAACGTATTCCTGTCCACGACAGGGTTTGGAACTGGATGATCTTTAAGGTCCCTACCAACAAGAGCCATTCTATGATGCTTCTTGTATGATTCTCCATGTCTCTTTCTTCCCCTAGCTGCAATTTACTTCATGTCTTAGAATCATTAACTTATACAAAACATTCCTGTAGTGTTCTCCTCACAAGCTGAAATGAGACATTCCAAAGTAAAGTAAATGTGCAAACATAGGGCACACACAGCCTAGTGCTTGACACAAAGCCCCTGTTCTGAAACTTCCTGAAAATCAGCTGCAATGCAGAGTTGTCCCAGTGGTACCAGTATGTGAGAATGGAGAAGTGCAACCACAACTTTCCTTTCTATGGCCTCATTCCCACAACAAAGGGAAAATTCCTGAAGATTTTAAAGGATGGAGATGCCTCATGACTGCATTTGGAATAATACATTCAATTTCCTCATCAGAAATAAGCCACCCCAAAGATCGCCTCCAAAGATTTTAAGCATAACAGGAAAAACTTACAGACTAACAATCATGTTCTAAAATACTCTGGAAATGGGAAAGAAAGGCTGAAGAGTGTCCTCTCTCACCTGTGACGTGGATCTTGAAGGTCAGTTTCTGGCCAGCAGCCTCACAGCTGTACTCCCCTGCATCTTTCTTCTCCACCTGGCTCACCACCAGCCGACGCAATTTGCCCTCAGACTCCACCCTGAACTTCTTGCTCGAGGTGAGCAGTTTCCCCTCCTTGTACCATTTCACCTCAGTCTTGTCCTGGGCCACCTCGCAGCTCAGCGTGGCATTTTGAGTCAGTACAGCCTTCACCTCCTTCTGCACCTTCTCCTTGTTGATAAAAGCATCCTCTGCTTCTGGAATTGAAGGCAAATGGGCAAATTTAAGACATGAATCTTTTCTACACAGCCTTCCCCACATGCCCACGTTAGTCTTTGGATTGTACTGTTGAGGGTAGCTTTCCCACTCGCATTTCCTGCCAGTGCCATCAACTGAATGCCCACATCTGAACTACATCAACTGCCAGCAAAGATCTTCCTCCCTGACACCCCAAAGCAGCTTAGATAGCCATAAATTGTTTTCATTTATACTAGTATCATGTTCCAAAACGTTCAGAGAAATACCCATTTCCCCAGTGTCCAGCAGCACACCAGCACACACAGTCATTGAAAAGTTTGTTTCATATAAGGGGACAGGCATTAAATTGTCCAAACAAGCTGACAGCTGTAAGTTGTTTTCCCAGCAAAAGCCAAGCTAGGCTTGAGAAGCAGTCTTTGCAGTAATAAACATTGTGTATTTATTATCTTTATTTCCTCAGAGCTCCAGGGATGTGTCAATCCAGAGCTGTGTTTCTGTAATGTATTGAAACTAGTTAGCCCCATGGTGCTGCAATTGTTCAGCACTGCACCAGCTCAGAACCAAAAGCAAACTAATACATGAACTCCTCAGTTTGCCTTAAGTTTATCAGGACACAGGTGAGGGTCAAGGTTAAATCCTGTTTGTGATTAAGTTATAGTGAGGAAATCTATTTTTCTCTCCTACTTATTTCTGAAAACACTTCTAATATCTCATTAGTTTTCAGAGGCCATAATAAAATACTTTCCCCTATGGAATCATAGAATGGATTGGGTGAGAAGGAAGCTTTAAAGGTCATCCAGTCTGACCTCTTGCCATGATCAGGGACATCATTACTAGACGCTACTGACCAGCGTCCCCATCCAGCCTGGCCTTGGATGCTCCTGATGATAAATCACCCACAACCTTCTCTGAACAATCTGTTCCAATGTATCACCACCCCCATCATAAAGAACTTTTCTTATGTGCAATCTGAATCTACCCTCTTCACTCCTGAAACCCATTGCCCCCCGCTCTTTTGTTATAGACCCTAGCAAAAAGTCTTCTTCCATCTTTCATATGAGACTCTTCTAATATACTGAAAGTTTGCCTTCCCCTCTTTCTGGAAAGAAAAGCACCAGCTTTACACCTTTTTATTTCCTTCATACCTGCTACAGAGAAGCAAACAAAAGAAAACACATGAATACTGTTTATTGGTGTAGGTTTCTTTGATTTAATAGAAACCACTAATGCCTCCTTCCAGCACTGCGACTGAATGCTGTCTCTGAGATTATGCAGGAACAAGCACTTGCAAGGGAGTCTTGTGCTCTGAAGATATTTTTAATATTCTTTAATTTCCCCCGTAATTACTGAATTCTCATTTTGCTATCACTGCATTTCTCTGAGATCCAGTTATCTCCAGCATGTCCTAAGCATAGGCTACCAAAGTCCTCTGTGTTCACAACTTCAAAAGGCAAACAGATTGTGAAAAGTACATGAGTTAAACAGTAGAATGTAAGTTCTGTCTACATCACTGACTGCTGGGGTTGAATGTGTCAAGCCACTTAGCTTTCCCCTCTTTCTTTTTTGAGGGGTTCAATACAGATGAAGCAATTTCACTCACCTGTGACGTGGATCTTGAAGGTCAGTTTCTGGCCAGCAGCCTCACAGCTGTACTCCCCTGCATCTTTCTTCTCCACCTGGCTCACCACCAGCCGACGCAATTTGCCCTCAGACTCCACCCTGAACTTCTTGCTTGAGGTGAGCAGTTTCCCCTCCTTGTACCACTTCACCTCAGTCTTGTCCTGGGCCACCTCGCAGCTCAGCGTGGCATTTTCTGTTGGTGCAGCCTTCACCTCCTTCTGCACCTTCTCCTTGTTGATAAAAGCATCCTCTGCTTCTGCAGATTGGGAGAATATTTAGAATGCACAAGTATGTTCACACTGTCCAATGTGTTCAAAACCAAAAGCAAAATGCTGCTTATGACACCTTCATGTATGTTTGTCATTTTAGAATGGTCTCGTTTGTACTAAAGGTGATCCAGATTAAATATGTTCAGTCTATTAATTACCAGTGACCCAACACTTCATTCATTGTCTGCTATATCCACATATTCTTCACATCTTTAAATATTTTTCATATTCATACCTTTAAATATTCTTCATACCTTCAATATTTTCCAGTAATTAAGGTTTCTGAGCCAATATTTTCCTTATTTAAGCCCAGAGCTGTTTCTAAAAGAGCTCCTTGCAACCTCCCCCTGTAAGTGGCTGGGAATCTAGATACACTAATGCACCAGAGAAGGATGCATTATGTGAATTTGAGATCCTTTTTGACTCCGTTTCTGTGTAGTTCTTGGAGCTGTGCATAACTTGTTCCTAAAAAATCTGTTTTTAGAGGGGGGTGATAGTTTTAGGATTACACTGATCAAAAACTGGAAGCAAAAGGAAATACCAAATATAAGCATGTTGTGCTCTGTGATATGCAGGTCTCAGGAATGACTCTAGAAAAACAGTAATTTAAATATTTCTTATTTGAACCTGAAATGCTATTTACACAGACCAATGTATTATGCAGTATTTATATGACCCCTGATGGTGCTTGTTTCTGTCCTTGTAGGCAGGAGTACTTCTTTTACTGCATGCCTACAAACCAATCTCAATTCTTTACCAAATCATCAATAGTGTGAGTAAGGCTTAGTTACTGAAACTCAGAGGCCTCTACTGATTCTCAGTAGTAATGAATATGACATCATGACATAAGTTAACTGCACTTAAATTCAGCCGCCTGAGAGTTAGGGTTGATCTCAGCTCCCACAGTAACACATTCAAGCTTCAGTTTCCCAATGAGAATGAGGGATTTGAAGCTCTGCTGTACTCAGTGGTGACCTGCAGTGGAAGGCAGTGGATAATATGCCTCACCCTACAGCAGACACCTGATGGTGGCAGCTCACTCCTCAGGCTGTATTGACCACAGCTGACCATATTCCAGTTGCCCACATACAGGCATCTTGGGCAATTTGACATGCCCCGTGCATCCAAGATATCTTCATGAGGCTGGGAAACATACAAGGCTCTCTCTCAGGAGAGCTTTCCCTCTCAAACACAGCAGCTGAATGCCAGCAGGGATCTGTAGAGAATTTCAGGTATAACTGGAAACCAAGCGGGACTCATGGGCCATTCTGTGATGAGAAACAACTCTCTCACCTGTGACATGGATCTTGAAGGTCAGTTTCTGGCCAGCAGCCTCACAGCTGTACTCCCCTGCATCTTTCTTCTCCACCTGGCTCACCACCAGCCGACGCAATTTGCCCTCGGACTCCACCCTGAACTTCTTGCTCGAGGTGAGCAGTTTCCCCTCCTTGTACCACTTCACCTCAGTCTTGTCCTGGGCCACCTCGCAGCTCAGCGTGGCATTTTCTGTTGGTGCAGCCTTCACCTCCTTCTGCACCTTCTCCTTGTTGATAAAAGCATCCTCTGCTTCTGCAGATTGGGAAACAGAAAAAAAACCCTAAACAAATGGGCTTCCATTTTTACCCCATGGTTTGCCCTACAAAAAGCTGTAGAAGTGCAGAGTGTTTCTGATGCACTTACATGATGGACTTCTAGTGCTAGCCAGCTACTAACAGCAGCCCAATTCAGAATAAGCTTCCTATGCCTGTTTGGGTCCCAGGAAAGATCCCAGGGTATTGAAGTTGCTACTGATGCACAGGCTCCAAGGACGAATGCAGGACTAGCAGGTATGGGGGGACTGACATTGCCCTTTATTTACAGTGCAGACATGGAAGACCATTCATCCAGATCATTCATGCAAACATGTTCAGGCGTACCCAGCTCAGGTGACCAGGAAGGCTCCTGCTCCCCAGCAGTCATGGCAAACCCCTCCATGACCTTTCCTATCGCCTTCCTCCCCACTGTCGCCCTGTGAAACATCCTGCTACCATCCTTTTCCCTCCCTTCATGACTTTCTCCTCCGCATGGTGTCTGATCTCTGAGTGGCAGCGGTTGCCTGGAAGGGTAAGTTCAGGTCAAGCTCCTGTGCTGCTGACCGTCGCAGTACATGCAATCCCAGGATTCACACCACGGCTCTGCCAGCAGCACTGCAGTCCAGTGAAGGCGAGAGAGCAGAGCAGCAAGCCAGTGCAAGAATGCAGTTTCTATGCTCTACGTTTGAGCTCCCTGGTTGTACTGACTGTAGAAGTAGCATTGTCTCCACTCGTCTTCAACAGCCCCGGTTTTGATTGATGATTTTCAGAGGAGGTTCAAGTTGCATGTTAAGAACAAATTCTTCTTAAAAATAGGGGTGATGCAGTGGCACAGCAGCGCAGGGAGGTGCTGGGGTCACCATCCCTGGAAGTGCTCAAGAACCATGGAGATGTGGCACTGAGGGACGTGGACAGTGGGCATGGTGGGATGGGTTGAGGCTGGATGCGGGGATCTCAGTGGCCTTTTCAAACCTGAATGGTTCTATGAAGATTAGAAGGCTTGCTTATTAACAACATACATGGCCTATACCAACCAAGTGATGCAAAACTTCTCACAAATGCATTCCAGCCAACTTGTAGAGCAAGCAACACTTTGGTAGGAGCTCAAGGACACACGATGGTCTGCATTAAAAACTGGATGATAAAAAAACATAAACGTTTCATCTTCTATCCAAAACTTGGATGATAAATATGGAGGAAGCATTAATCAAACAAGTTCCAAAGCAGCAGTGAGTGCTAAGTTTAATATTACTTGCTAAAAATTAGCAAGTGTCCTGGGTTTGGGCTGGGAGAAAGCTCAAGGGATGTACCAAACCATATGGCATCATGCTTGGCAATAAAAGCTGGGGGGGAGAAGGAGGAAGAGAGAAATGTCCAGAGCAATCTTGTTTGCCCAAGAAACCATTATGCACTATGGGAACTGTTTTCCTCAAAGTGGCTGCACATCTGCCCACCGATGGGAACTGGCAGATCAATTCCTTGGTTTGCTTTGCTTGCATGCACAGCTTTGTCTTTAGCTGTCAACTCCCTTTACCTCAGCTCATGAGTTCTCACACTCCTGCCCTTTCAGTTCCCTCCCCTATCCAACCTGGGGTCAGTGAGCAGAGATGTGTGGTGCTGAGCTGCTACTGGGTTCAACCACAGCAGCACAGAAGGAGTTATTCATCTTCTGCATTCTTGCCCTTCAACACTAAGCATTTTTACAGCAATGGGAAAAAGTGACTGTATCTTTTAATGAGCTCACAAAGTGACTTACACTAGCCAGAAATCCCTCTCAGAAACACATCATAAAGCTGAGCAAGCAGTCAGTGTAGACGAGGTTTCCAATTTCTACCATCATTTGCAGGTGAAGTTCCACTAGGATCAAGGTGATGGAGCTTCAGCCCACTTCAAATAAGGATTTCAGTGCACACCACAAATGTTGAGATAACGAGATGGCAGAATCAGCCCTTTTTACTGTATTTTTTCTATAGGTGTCCAAGGTGTGCAGCACTTTTTTTTTTATGATAAGCAAGAAGGCCGATCTGCATCCTATAATGCTCAACACTGAGCACCTAACCTTCAAGATGTCCTTAAAATGGGATGGTTCTGTGCTACTAGCGGAACCCTGGGGTACAGGAACCCTAAAATGCTTTCTGAGTGCAATGGTAAGAGGATAAATTAAGACTCAGAAAGCCACTGCACTTTGGGATTAGCTTGTAAGATGAGGATTTCTGCAGCGAAAGAGCCAACCACTCAGAGTACTCATAATCCCTCCTGACTTTCACACCGGATCGTTTTGCAGTGAGTGCTGGACTTGCACGTCATGTTACAGTGGTACACATGAGAAATACAGCAACGGTAGCTAGGCAAGCACTCTCCACTTATGGCAGAGGGGGAGGTATTACATTACCCTGTGCAGCCATGAGGTCATCCAGTCTGAAAGAGAACAGAAAACCTTTCGTTTCTGAGGCAAACAGCTAAGAATAGCCCTCAGCTAGCAAAACTCAGTGTAAAAGCATTACATTTCTGTGTTTTCTCTCTACACCTCTGCAATAATACGTGGGCTGGCTTTGGCCACTGAGGATTAACTTGGTTGAATCCAGCTGTTGCCATGGTCTTTCCATCATTGTTCATGTTTCATTTCCTCTGGCAGACTCCTCTCAAACCTACCCTTCCTGTAATCCAACTGTCAATTTGCTGAGCCAAAAGCATGAGCTACACAACTCATAAAAAAGATCCAAAGGCCCCAAATCACATCCAGACGGTGTGTGAACAGTAAGAGCTGATAGTTTGGAGTCTACACCAGAGGCAGAAGGAAATCTTTCTCCTACAAGAGCAGAGGCATATTGCACACAGGGACAGAAGGAGCAGAATGCCCCAAGACAGAGAGAGCAGCAAAGACTGCAACCTTTACAAGGGAACAGAACGCAAGCTATGTCCTGCAAAGACTCCAGGTCTCCAGCCTGTGTGTGAGCAGAAAGTCAGTAGACTCCCAGTACAGTTGCTCCTCCACATAGCTGATAAAATGCCAAACCCTGGCCACCAGGATTAAGCTCCAATGTGTTTAATGCCGTAAGAAAGGAGAAAATAGATTCCCTGTCCTGATCAGAATACGAGACAAGAGCTGTAAAGCTAACAGAGAACAAGTTGACTTATGAGCAAAGCCAGTAGAGTGTAACAATGAATAAAACAAAAGAAAAAACGTTGTCATCAGCCAGTTCAGAAATGTCACTCAGAATGCATCTGAAGTGCCCATGGCTATCTGGAGCATAGGTTAAAATTCACTGGATTTTGTGCAAAATATATTGACACCAAAGCAATATCTACTGCAGTTGGAATGATAGATCTGCCTCTGTGCTAAACGCTCAGACTAATGAGAAATGTGCAAATAGAAAAAATAAATGGACTCATGATTGGTCATTACGTCTATAGAACACGGAATGAACAGTCATCAACTTTGGATTCAACAAGCCACAGGCAAAGTGCAGTGCATCTGGCCAAAAGTTCTTAGGAAATGCTACCACCACCAACCAAACCTCGGTGCAGCCACAGTAGAGATCTGTAAATACTACTGTTGAAATATTGATCGGTAGAGCAGTGCTGCACACTGTTGCATACATCACTGTTGGACATCCATAGACAGCTGATGATGAAAGCAGTCGTAGGGGAGGAGCTGGATGAAACGTTGTTAAAAACAAATCCTGATTTCAGCTGCACGCGTTTGTAAGCATTTCTTTTTCATCCTTCTCAAAACAGTTTCATGGCAGAGTCAAGAGCGCACGTTCACATACAAATTTCCACAGCCAGACTGTGGAATAATCAAAGAAATTTTCTGTTTTGGGAGATATGACATCTTGCAGAGAAAAGACTGACATGAAAAGGAGAAAATACAATGACTTTCATGCCTGAGTAGCAAAAAGAAGAGGAGGAATACCACCCTGGAAGAGATTTTATAGAGCAGTGCCTGCTAGCAAAAAACTATAGATTCAATATCAGAGCACAAGGAGAATTACAGGCAGTTGAATGGCTGATATCAGGATACCTACATGTAACAAGTGTTGTGCCCTACAAAACCTTACTGAAATGTTAGCTTCGACAAACATCAAAAGGCACCTCAACAGTATTCCTACCTTCTGGACAGACAAAAAAGGAGGAAAGAAAACACAGACACAAAGAAAGGAAATGAAATGTCAACCAAAATGTGTTTCCTACCAATAACATGGATCTTGAAGGTCAGTTTCTGGCCAGCAGCCTCACAGCTGTACTCCCCTGCATCTTTCTTCTCCACCTGGCTCACCACCAGCCGACGCAATTTGCCCTCAGACTCCACCCTGAACTTCTTGCTCGAGGTGAGCAGTTTCCCCTCCTTGTACCACTTCACCTCAGTCTTGTCCTGGGCCACCTCGCAGCTCAGCGTGGCATTTTGAGTCAGTACAGCCTTCACCTCCTTCTGCACCTTCTCCTTGTTGATAAAAGCATCCTCTGCTTCTGCAGATTGGAAGAAGCAATTTACAGTGAACAAGTATGTTCACACATTCTGTAGTTTTCATCTTAAATACAAACTCCTGCTTACAAGAACTTTTCAAGTAGTTCTGTCATTTTAGAATGGCCCCATTCATAGTGAGGAGACTGCTCAGATGGGACATGGCCCTGTGTACAACCTGAGGACAATATAGCAGCTGCTTCTGAGTAAAATATTCCAGTGCCTGAGAAGCTCAGGTTCTTTCCATCTCTATGGATGCACGATACCTGTCATTTTGTTCCATGATGTCATGCACAAGTAGGTATCTAACCTCATCTGCTGCTGGTACTCAGACATAAGCTTCATCCACTCTAGATGCTTTCTCGAGAATGATTCCAGCCCTGTTTTACTACAATCCCTCTAAATCACAACAGTTTATAAATTTGTTTACTTCACTACTTTTTCATAAAAGAACAAGGGCTGTTAAGTGGGATTCAACTCACAGACTAAGACATCTAGCTATAAGCATCTGTGTGACAGAGTACACATAAACTGGTTGCCTGAGCTCTCATTGCTCAGTGAAGATCTACCCAGTCCCTGTAGCCTAAAGAGCGATTTATTTTGCTTTGGACTTATTGAGACTCATGGGCCATTCTGTGACGACAAACAACTCACTCACCTGTGACATGAATCTTGAAGGTCAGTTTCTGGCCAGCAGCCTCACAGCTGTACTCCCCTGCATCTTTCTTCTCCACCTGGCTCACCACCAGCCGACGCAATTTGCCCTCAGACTCCACCCTGAACTTCTTGCTCGAGGTGAGCAGCTTCCCCTCCTTGTACCACTTCACCTCAGTCTTGTCCTGGGCCACCTCGCAGCTCAGCGTGGCATTTTGTGTTGGTGCAGCCTTCACCTCTTTCTGCACCTTCTCCTTGTTTGTAAACACGTCTTCTTTCTCTGCAGGGAGATCACAACAGTCACACAGAGATTTCTGCTGTTGTCTGCTGCAGAGCTTACTCCATTTCCCCCCCCGTTTCACTATAGTTGCCCTTCACAGAAGTGTCACGATGCCTCATTAAGACAGGAAATTGGGAAATGAAAGGTGTATGGGACAAAGCTAAACATTTCATACTCTGAACACAGATTTGGACAGGAGATTTTGAGCACCTGCATGCACTGCCTGAACCCCCCTCCCTCATCTCTTTTTCTCTTCTGATGTCTCTTTATAGTTCCACTAGATCAGAAGGGAACAGCTCTCTGGAACAGGTTGCCCAGGGAGGCTGCGGATGCCCCATCCCTGCAGGCATTCAAGGCCAGGCTGGATGTGGCTCTGGGCAGCCTGGGCTGCTGGTTGGCGACCTGCACACAGCAGGGGGTTGGAAGTGGATGAGCACTGTGCTCCTTTGCAACCCAGGCCATTCTGTGATTCTATGAGTCTGTGATTATTTGCATTTTCCACCTATTTGTGTCATTCAAATTTCATAACCAGATCTCTTCAAACGCCTCCCCTTTTCTCTCCCCTTGCACACACGATGTGCCCTCGTCTGGTAACCCTGCACACACCAGCTGACTGTGAGAGATGCAGAAGTTACCCTCCTTGCCTATCATTTGTTGCATTTATTCACTGCTGGATGTAAAAGCACATGCATAGCAGTGTTGCTACGACACTTGACAACAAAGCAAGTCCTACAGCCAAAATGCTTTGCACCAGAGAGGCTGTAAGTTGATCCTTCAAATTCAAGACATGCAAAATGAAACATTCCTTTATCCCTGGGATTCCAAGCATTTTCTCACCTCTGACTTTGACTTGGAATGTTGCTTTGTCATCCTTTGTTTCACAGCTGTAGCTCCCTTGGTCTTTCAGGGTCACGTTTTTGACGATGAGCTTGCGGTGTGTCCCTTGGGAAATGATGGTTGTCCTCTGGTCCTGCTTTACCTCTGTTTGATCCTTCTTCCATACGACAGCTCCGCTTGCAGCTGACACCTCACACACCAGCTCCAGGTCTTCAGAAGGACTGACTGATATTTCTGGAGTTGTTTTGGGCTTGTTGACAAAATTAATGGCTTCATCTGAAGAGAAAAAGAGGAAGTGGTTTACACCCTGACTCAGGCTTATCCAGCACAGAGTTAAGATACAATTAGAACTGATTGTAATTTCTCTGCTCATCACACTTGGGTGATCAAGTTTCATCTCTGGAGGCACTCACATACAAACTTGTGCATGATTCTGCTGTAATTTAACTACGACAGTGTTAAAGCTGCTCTTACACAGCCAGTCCTCCAGCTGAGATACTGCAGTTACCTGTGCTGGGATACTCATTGCTCAAGTTCCAGTCATCCAGACAGCTAGTACAGAATGGCCTCCAGTTTGGCAGCTGGCTGTTGATTAATACTTTATACACTGACACATATGAATAAGGTAATCTTACATACACGTGCACACTCATACACACAGTTGAACTTGTTAATCTAGGGGGGTACACTCCAGCTGGGCTATTCTACAACTCTGTATTAACACATTAAGCATCCAAATGTGACTGTTTCCATAAGTAAAATTGCTGCAGAATTGCTGTGATAGAAATAACAGTCAGTGTGTTTTGCCAAACAGGTGGAACTGGAAAATCTTTGCAGTTCTGTTTTCATCCTTCTCAAGTAGTGCTTAGCCTCAGCGCTGGTGGACATCCTATTATAATGCACCCAGGTATCCCAGTGTGTCATGAGATTGCTGGTTCTGCACCGAGGCATTAATGACAGACCTGTGTAAGTAAAGGGTGCAGCTGTGCAGCTTCTTTTTTTTTTTAATCATTTCTGTATTCTGCACGTTTTTCTGAAGCTAAATGAAGGCAGCTAAGTAACGTGTTTGCAATACGTGAACAAACCTATTCAACACCCTGTCTCTAAGCTAACGAGCAGCATTTGATGAGCACATCAGCATTTCATGCCCTTCGTTCCATCCAGACAGAACCTGCCTGAGGAGCAAACTGATGGCTGTCAGCTACAGGCAGTCCCAGCTTAGTATTGCATTTCTTTTAGCAACAACTGTTGCTTTCAGTCACTGAAAGCACCAAGGCCAATTGCTGTGCCAGGCACATTATGGCAGCGAACAAATATTTCGTTAAAAATTGCAATAGTTAGGAGCCATCTATTCTTTTAAAAGTAGATGACCAAAGAAGAACAGTCCCTCTAGAGTCAGGCTGTTGAGAACTAATAGCATAAATCAATTCCATACAGATAGTCTTAGGGGCAGGAAAGTAATCTGTTTTGTGACCATTTGGGGCTCCTAATTAACCCTGCTTGATGGCTTTTCTGTCTGAGCCACGTGATGCTCTGTGATAGGAGTTACAGCCATGCTTCCCTTAACCCTACACACATGGCCACCAAAGCAGGAGGCATCCAATCTCAGGGAATCATGCAGCCTTCTTCTGCATTTGATGCTCAAAGACAGCCCCAGAACTTTTAAAATCTTATCTCTCATCCAATAATGTTCATCAAAGAGTGCAAGTTGTCCTTTGGGGATATCTTTTGCTCTGCATCAACCAGTTCAAATGGAGTCTTCTTGGCTTGTTTTAGATCGGTTTTTCAACAGGTAAAGCCAGGGTCTTTGAGTTATACTCAAAGTGAAATTGCAAAATGTAGGATTCTCAACCAAATAGAACTGAAGGTGGGGTGCAGAGCGAATACCTGAACCAACACCACCTGCAAGCAATCCTTCAATACCTTAGGAAACCCCAGTGATCCCAAGTCCAGTACTGTGCTTGTTTTATCAGGTCTGCTGAGTTTTTTGGTTAGTTAGATGGTGAGCATCACGATGGTGATGGCTGGGCAGCTGGGCGAGAGGATCTTTATCAATCTCAGTGACTCTGTGACCAGAGTAACATGGCTCTGCTGTTAAAGGTCACAAGCATGGCACTGCAGCACATGCCTACTCAACGAGAGGCTTTCAGTAGAGTTTCAGTTTGTGACTGAGGACTGGGCTATAGAAAGCAGACTCAAGGTACAAGCCAGAAAATAGAACTTCCCCCCAGGCTCTGCGAATCAGTCAGCTGAATTTCACAGATATTGAATTTCACTGAAAATTTCTGGTGTTATTTTACCCTCCAGCTCCACCCTGAACAGGAACATGTCAGTGACAAGCATTACTCCTGCAGGCTTGACCTGACAGTGCTTTACAGTACTTTATGCTGATGGGCACATGCCATGAGCTAATGGCTGTGCTTACAGCACCTCAGGGAGACACCTCAGAGATCACAACGTCCTTTGGGTACAGCAGGAGACCCTGAACAAATATGCAGTTTATTTTGTCAAAAGAGGAAACAGGATTCCCATGCTAAGAATTTAGGACTTCTGTCATAGGTTCAGAGATAATGGAAGTGCTGAGGCAATTCATGAACTAGAAGAATGAAGGCCAGATGTGAGGGGTCAAGTTGTGACTCCAGCCCCAGCTGGAGTGAGGGCTGACCTGAATTCATCACACCATGGTTCAGTTATTTGCTCATACTGTGGATTTGCATAGGGACCACAGTAAGGTCAGAACACTTAAATAGTACTGTGCAATCTTTGTCCTAAATGCTGGAAAGCCACAGGGTTAGACAAGTAAAAGTAGACAAGTAAAATGAACCAAGTCTTAAGTGCTTAACATGGATTCTGATCCCACGTTTGCCTCACAAACTTACCTGAGACTTTCAAATCAAAAATCAGAGTGTCATCTCCAATTTTGCAGATGTATGTTCCCTCATCTTCTTTCGTCACAGCCGAAGCCACGAGCTTATGCAGTTTCCCTTTATCTTCCATTGTGAATTTCTTACTGGCCGTGATTTCTTTGCCATTTTTGTACCACTTAACCATGACATTGGCTTCTGAGGTCTCAGAAACAAATTCAGCCTGTTTTCCAGCAACAGCCCTGATAACTCCTCCAGTTTTCTCTTTGTTTATGAAGTTTGCCAGTGCTGAAACAAAATATGGATATGCAGGGATGGTAAATAATTGCAGGGACATTGGTGAACATGAGGTATTCATTTATCATAAGACCAAATGTACACGTTCATTCTTGGTTCTAATTGCTAGATTCCAGTTCAGAAGCCAACAAACTGGCAGCTTTTATAAACCATGTACCAAATTATCTTATCTCCAACAGGCAAAGGACAAACACCACACAGGGGACTGAGCCAAAAGAAGTCCTAGGCTTCAAGAAAATATTTGAAATAGGAAAACTGAGGAAAGAATTGGAATATGCAAACTGGAAGAAAAGCAATGGAGGATGTTCAATTACTGCTTTGTAACCTCCTGGCAAACAAATCAAGATGGAGATATCACTTAGGATTGAAAAGAAAAACAGAATTCCTTTCTGGAAATTAACTGGAGCATGGAAGTTAGATGATGAAACTATTAACACATAGCGGAATAATTGACTGCAAATATTCAAAACCTCACCACTATCTTTGCCAGAAGTTTAAGCCTAAGGCCACAGTCCTGTTTTACCTTAGGTAATGGAGTTTGTTTTCCAACTTCTTGTTGACATATCATTTTTAAACAGTGCACACAACCGAGTTGGTCTGTTGAGACTGTGAAGTCAAAGCTGCTAAGATCAAAGTCTGAATTATGCATGCATTTGTTCTGCAGTTCCAAGAACATCCATGTGTAATACAAATTCAACAACATTTTACAGAACGCCCGTGTTTTAGGAGCTCAAAAGCTTGCTGATGCACACTGAGGTGCCCAAGATCCTGTAAATACATTTAACTGCATCCTATAATACAGTCAAATTTAATTCATTTTTCAGAAACTGTCTCTTATAATCGTAGTCCCCTCACCACTGCTGGATGTGAGCCCAGCCACTCAAATTGGTTTTCACTGCAGATGCTGCAGCAAGGAGGAACAGCCTCTGAACTGGACCAGCTGAGCATGACCCTACCTGAATCTGCTCCAAAGCTGTTGTTACCAGCAATGCTTCCTGGTGAAACACATGGGGGTCCTCCTTTGATTCCAATCCCAACCCACCCCACAATGCCCACTGACCACATCCCTCAGGGCCACATCTCCACAGTTCCTGAACACCTCCAGGGATGATGACTCCACCACCTTCCTTCATGGGATAACAACACCTCTTGTACCCAACCTCCCTGCAAAGGATGGATGTTGCTGAGATCTCTGCTTCTCCACCAGCGTGGCACAAAGGTTTGGGAGGAAGAGCAGGAGAACAGTTTCATTCACGTGCCTTCCCCTTCCTTGGAAAAACCAGGGTGAAACAGCAGCCACAGCAGGCTGAAGGGGACATCTCAGATGTCCTGCCTGGACACAGGAGGTCCCATATCAGAGAATGTCTGGCATGTGAAGTCTCGTGGCAGTGCAGTGCATGACAAACTGCAAGAATGCTTTCCTGTGGGCTCCTTTGGGCACGAGGCCCAGGGGTGACACACCTCTGGCTGCAGCTCGACAGAGCCTCCCAGCAGCCACGTGATGCCCATGTGATAGACACAGCTGATCCTCACATCAGATGATTTACCAGCTAGCTCTGATTTACAGGAACAGAAGACACAGGCGGTGATGCTGCATGGTGAAATACTGGGGGAACGTGGCATGGATATGAGATTTGTGAGCCTGGGGATGGACAAAGGCAGGATGGACAGGGCAGATGGAGCTGTGGTGTCCCTGTTCATTGCAGGGGAGTTGGACTAGCTGACCCTTAAGGGTCCCTCCCCTGTATATGAGATGTATGAAAGCTGATTCTGCAGTAACCAAGCTACCAACAGCAGTTGCTTGTCTTACAGCTTGCCAGCAGAGATTTTAAAATAACAGCACTGGTTACTCATTTGATAGTCACATTACAGTGCAAAGCACATGGAAACGTCCATCAGCTAATTCAATTAATTCTACGGGCAGAGCTGCCAGTGTGAAATATTATGCTAACACGACAGAGAGAGAGAAGAAAAGCAAAATTAAGACTAGCTGACAAGTGTTGGCAGAAAGTTCTGCTCTCCATAAATTTAGTCCCATTTTTCAGTTCTGTTTGGAGCTGTCTCCATGCCTCTTTGGAATCTGTTCTTTGAGAATAACCAATTAAGTAAGCTCTCCAATGCCAAAGTGCATACACTACTCCAGGGCTTCGTTGTTTCTGCATGGATCAACAAGGGTGACAAGCCAGGAGAATGTGATGAAGAGCCTCATACATAATCAGTGTAAAAAACAACAACAAAAAGAAGGCAAGCATTGCTGGAAAGAAGGTGCATTTGTATTCATGTAATCTGCAGAGAGTTCTGCAGAAATAGAAAGTCTTCCAATGGAGAAAACAAAGGATCTCATTTATTGCAATCAAGGCCCAGCATGTGGATCTCAGAGATGAGACCTGCAGCCTGCAGCAGAACAGGGAGCTGAGTGGAAAAGTTAAGTTTCTCACTACATCTGTGTAAGAAAAAAACCACCATGGAATGACAGCTAGGTAAACTGGAACACTGGAACAGGCTGCCCAGGGAGGTGGTGGAGTCTCCTTCTCTGGAGATGTTCAAGACCTGCCTGGATGCTGACCTGTGTGACCTGCTGTAGGGAACCTGCTTTGGCAGGGGGTTGGACTTCATGATCTCTGGAGGTCCCTTCCAACCCCTACAATTCAGTGATTCTGTAAACACCCCAGTAACTCCTCACAGCTATGGTCCACAGTTTGGATCACTGCTACAAAAAAAACTATTTACATTCTCCTCTGGCCACCCTGAGAGAGGAGCAGGAGGGCTAGGATGCTCTTTTTCCTATCTTTCCCTTGATTCCTTCTGTATCTTAGGGACAAATCACAGGACAAAATACAGAAATCAGGTGGCTCTACAAAGTGGATTTGCCAGTTCAAGTCAAAATAACCACTGAAAACACTCCAGATGCTGTCTGAAAGCAGCTGCACTGTCGGGGAGTCAAGTGAATGCAGTCTGTTGGCTTTGAGCAGGAAGAAGACAGCCCAGACCATCACATACCTTTGACTGAAAGCTGATAGAGCATTTTATCCCCCTCACAGATGCACTGATAAGTTCCAGCATCCTCCATTGTGACGTTGTGAATTTTCAGGACGCGTCTCTTCCCCACAATCTGCAGTTCGTGTTTTTCATCGGCTTTGAGCTCCTTCCCATCCTTCATCCACTTCACAGTAGCGTCTGTGTCTGAAAGCTCAGCCTGAAGTTTGGCTTCCTCACGCAACCGAGCAGAGATCTTTTCTACATCTTTGCTCTTATTGGTAAATCTCACTGCAGCACCTGTCAGGAGCAAAGGCCTCGTTATTTTGATTTATATCAGGCCAACATGATCAATGCTTGCTGCAAGATCTTCCAAGAAGCAATATGTTCTGTTCCTGCACTCATATTGTGTCAATACTAAGCAATTCAAGATGTTTAATTTGGTCTTCTTGCCATATTCCCTAAGAAAAAATACATCTCGTTCTACGGATTAATAATGCTCTAAACATGCTTCTGCAGAGGTCTTCACCCAAAGACAAACAGGTCCTCCCATAATGAACGTTTATTCGTTATCTTTTGTCATGCAAAGCTGATTGATAGAGATGTCATTGTCATGATTGCTGCTCTACTTCTAAATGAACCCAGTGCAATCAGAAGGGCTGGCTGAACCTGGAGCTGAAAGTACTGCTCTAAGGTGATGCAGTGGTAGAGCTGGTGACCGAATGCACTGACCAATGGCTGTGGACTGCAGACATTCACCAGATGGCACGAAGCACTCTAGTTCAGCAACCCAGCTGGGTAGATTGGCTTACTCTAAACTCAGTGCTGTCATGTTTAGGCCATTACCAGGACCCACATTAGTCCATTGATGCGGTTTCAGATATTTGGTACAGAAAGTGAATGCCTGCAGCCCCAGTCCTAATCATCAGATCACAGCAACTATGCCTTGACTGAAAGATGCTTGATCATTCAATCACAGTAAATACCTCTCACTCTCATCTTGGTGCTGACATCAACATTTTTGGCAACAAATTTCACTTCTGCTCCATCATCGCTCTTGGTGACGTTCTTTATGATTAGACTGTGAGTAGTTTGGGTTCTCTTGATGATACAGGTCTCACTTTCCTGCAAGACTTTGCCATTGAGGTACCAAGTTCCAGAACATGTTGTCGTAAGGTCAATAGTAAACATGGCATCCCCTCCAGATACAGCTTCACCAGTTGTTAGGGGAGATTTCACAGCCAGGACTGGTTCTGAGGAAGAAGAACAACTTGCATGTCTGAGATCAAAAGGCACAAGACTGCCATGCAGCAGAACAGCTCTTCCTAAGAACAAAGTTCTTAGACTAAATGAGACATGAGAATAAAATCCTGCATATGTTTTGCATGCACTGAATACAGCGCACGATTGATGAATGGGATTTGGTTTCTACAGCTGCAGTTAACTGACCTGTGGCACAAGAGTAACTCCTGTTTTCTGCAGAGATAGAACAACAGGCATACATTAACTAAGATGTTTCAAGGCATAACAGACCTGCTAAGCATCTCAAGCCACTCAGGATGCCTAGCAAGCGTGTTACGTTGTTTTAGTGAGACGTACTGCTCTTATATTTCAGAAAGATCCTCAGCAGCCTACCCCACCCACTAATTGCTTCTGGATATTCCAGGGAAGCACAAGCATATTCAGGCAGCAAGGGAAAAGAACGACACAATAACAGAAATGACCAGAGTCTAAGCAGAGACTGTTCAGTGCAATGAATCAAAGGAAGAAACAACCCCATGGCACACAGTGATTCTGTGGCACGTAGGCACCCAACAAATAAAGGGTAATGCTGCATTTCTTCTAGTTGCTCTGAGATGAAGGAGAAACCAACTGGAACCTGGTTTTCATGGCATCATGATCATCACATGAACACTCTTTAGATGCAATTTATGGATGCAGATTTATGGATGGAAGATTAAATCATGAGTACATTTCTACTTCTCCCTTTGCATGAGTACCGGAAGAAGCACTTATATGCTTAAGACCTGTTACAGAAAGCTCTGCCTCTTGCACATGTGAGGTAACATAAGGATATTCACAGCTCTGTCACAGAAACATAACTTGCATCACTTTAGCAGTAGGTGGAGGCTGAAACGAGACAGGAGAACTAGGAGAGAATGAAAGACTTTGGTGCGTTAACGCACTGCTTTCCTTAAAGCCAATGGAAATGCCTTCAGGGACCCAACACAGCTGCTCAGCACACACTGATCCATTTCTGTGGGGGTTTTTGTGCTTACCAAGGTGCATGCTCCCTGGGAATTCCAGATACGGGCTCTGTCCATGAGCATTGACTGCAGACACTCGGAACTGATAATCAGCCTCTTCGGACAGATTGCTCACCGTGAACTCTGGGACAGGGACGTGAGACTCGTGGCACCTCACCCAGGTAAAGCCCGTCAGTTTCTTGCGTTCCACAACGTAGCCATCGATTGGAATGGGGCGGTGCATCTTCGGGGGGGACCATGCCAGCGTCACTGAGGTTTCTGTTTTATTTTTCACCACGGGGTCAACTGGGGGCTGAGTGGGAGGCTTTCTGGGAACTGAACAGAAATACGTACAGAAATTTTATCATAAAGTCATTTGGGTTGGAAAAGACCTTCCAGATCATTAAACTCAACTTTCAGCAGGACCTACTGAGTCCCACCATTAACTGTGTCCCCATGTCTCTTAAATACCTCCAGGGATGGGAGGCTCCAGAGGTGAAAAACAGTGAGAAACCCACTGTATCTGACTGAGAAAAACTAGAGCTTACAATGGTCTTAAACATTATCCTGAGTTAATAAATCCCTGCAAAACCTTTGCATTGCAAAGCAAAAGAAGGGATAGAAGATCCTTTCAGAGTTTACTACGAACAATTCATAGGCTGAAGCTTTCAATGCTAGATACAGACCCATCTCACGTCCTGTACAGTTCCTGGATAAAGCAGCAAGCTGATACTGTTTGTTATTTGCACTCAGAAAGTGGATAAAATCATCATTAGAGATTGTGGTGTGAATCCAGGCTTTAAAAAAATATATTTATTAGGGATTTTGCTCTTCATCCACCTGTCCACTACGTAAGGAAAAGCACAGGGATATTTTGCTATCTCTACGCACAGACGTGGCATCCTGAGAGGCAATGTAAATCCACTCCTCCACCAGGAGCCTACGGTCTACATTTCTCCTCAAGAACCTGTTCCAGAAGCGTGGAAATGTTTTAGTCTGGCTTCTTAACAGTTTTAAGCACAGACCAGCTAAACGTGGCACGGCTACAACATTTTATAGGTAAATAATAGATATGAATAAGCAGTGCAGTGGTTTTGGAGTCTGTTCCTCCATGGACTCAATTGCTTGGTCCATGAGCTTGGCTGTTCCCCACAGCCACTTTCTTCTGGGAATCTCCCCCCTGTTCTGCCTTTGAATTCTGTGCCACTCCCACACAGAAGGCATTTTGTAAACTTTGTCTCCCAAGAGTGATAGCTGTCATCAGGGATCTCTGTCAGGAAAGACATGTTTTAACAATTTATGCAGAGCCAAGTTTGGGGGCTGAGGAATACAGTTGAAAAGGAAATGACACAAAGACACATCCTTGCCATGGGATCCTGCAGCCAAAGAGATGTGGCCATTCTGGCACCTGAGGTCATGTATGACAAGTTTATTCCTGCAGGTGTTTGCATATTGAATACATTCACCCTCTGGTTGCTTTTGAACATTTTAGAGGTTAAAATCCCATCAGACTTATTCACTATGTGCAGCCACTGATACAGGCAGGAGGCTGGGAATTGCCTGATGCACTCTAGTTACAGACTACTGTCACAGTAAAGGATTGATTTCGTTTAATTTTGGCCATCAGAAAGTTTGGTGTCTGGTTTAAGTCAGCCATCCAGACTCCAATTTTAATCCTATGGAGAACAGCACATTTGGGAGAACTCATCCCATCTTAAAAGACATGCTTGAAATCATAGAATCACAGATTCTGTGGGTTGGAAGGACCCTTAAAGACCATCCAGCTCCAACCCCCTGCCATGGGCTGGCTGCCCCCCAGCCAGCTCAGGCTGCCCAGCACCCATCCAACCTGGCCTCGAACACCAAGGATGGGGTATCCACAGCTTCTCTGGGCAGCCTGAAATGGAAGTAATGAGCCACAAGTTGAAGATATTTAAGTACTCATGACTGTAGAGAGAGCCTGTGTGCTGAATCTAGATTAAAAACTAAAGACTGGAGGAGCTGAGCTGTTCTCTGCCTCAGTTTACCCTTCTGCAAAACGGGCATAATAAAAATGCAGAAGCCTGATCAAATAATATATAAATATCGCCTGCCTAGTAAATGGTATTAAATTGCCAACAAAAGACTCATCCAGCTAATTGAAAATGGTGTGGACACGATGTACAGGATTCTTCCAGCAGCCAATCAAAAATGCAAAGTGTAAAAATAGGAAATCTCAATGCGATACACTTTTCCTTCATTACATAAATAGACACAACTGTTTTGGGGTGCACTGTTAGCAGCTGCTGGTCAGAGTTAGATGCCAAAGGTCCCACTAACATAGCATGAAGCCAGAAGCCAGACGCCGGAATCAGATCTCCTGACCTTACCACCAGAAATTGAGATGTCATATTTTGCTCAGAGGTTCCTGCTTGTAGGAGGACAGCTTCTGAGTTTTTTCTGCTCCAGGAACCAGCTCTAGCTTCACAATTTAAACAGCAGTCAGAAATTAAACTGCACTTTGTCACCTCCATCAAATAGAATGAGTGGTTGGATGGTACAGCTTTCCAAGTAACTTAGGAACCATCACAGCAGTAAGATGTCCACCTTTTTTTTCCCCCCTCATTAATACATATAGTTTAATAGCATCAGAATGCCCCAAGTGCTTCAGATAACACAACAGTTGCAAACCTTTCTTTAAGGATTCCTTTTTCACCACTGAGCAATTGCAATTCGGTGGTGCTGGTGGGAGAAAGGCAGCACTAATCTTCCCAGATGGTGAGTAGAGTTGATGTTCACATGCAGAATGGTGCCTCAGCAGAGCCAGAAACCACTCATTTGGGAAGCATAGCACCAAAAGAAATGTGAATAGCCTCATAAAATCAGGCAGCTTCACCCAAATTCAGGTCCATGATCTGCTACACTGCTCCTGCTGCTGCTTAGCATGAGACCCTTGCTCAGATCAGATTTGCCAGCTGAAGGAATCCATCACCCTGCCTATGTTTCAGGCTCCCAGGTAAAGCTAAACAATCCAAAGGCCTCTACACTTCTAGCATAGCTACCACCAATGCACAGGGTCCTCCCAGTGCTGTTGTGTCAAAAGGAGAATGAGAGAGGATAGGGTTTTGTGGTCTCCACAAAATGAAGGAAGTCATACTTTCAGGAAGAAATATTTTCCCTTTTTCTTGCAGTCTTTTCATTTTCTTTTCCTTTAATGCAAGCAGCTTTGTAGCTTACAAATTGTTTTCTAATCACCTCCTGGTATGGACAAATCACACATCTTTTACTCCATGTTTTACACAGTTATCATTTTATATCTGTTCCAGTATGGAATCACAGAATCCTAGAATGGCCTGGGTTGAAAAGGACCACAAAGCTCATCCACTTCCAACCCCCTGCTGTGTGCAGGTCACCAACCAGCAGCCCAGGCTGCCCAGAGCCACATCCAGCCTGGCCTTGAATGCCTGCAGGGATGGGGCATCCACAGCCTCCTTGGGCAACCTGTGCCAGTGCCTCACCACCCTCTTGTGAATGAGAATGCCCTGGGATGTTGTGCCATGCTCTTTCCCCAGAACTTGTCTTCTCTGGCTCTTTTGATCTCTCCATAACATCAGGTTGTTGGCGTTTCTGACAGGCCAACTTCCCACTTTCTGTGGCCACCACACAACTCATCATAGCAGTATCTATAAAGAACGCCTTTAATACAGGAGTGTTTGCACAATGGGGGATCAGAAAATCATAGGTGGGTTCAGGTTGGAAGGGATCTTAAAGACCCAATCCCCTTCCACGTTGTCACCCACAAGATCAGGCTGCTCAGGGATCCATCCAACCTGGCCCTGAACGCCTCCAGGAATGGGGCACCCGCTCTTCCCTGGGCAGCAGTGCCAGCACCTCACCACCCTCTGAGACAACACCAAGAACACAAGGGAAACTTACTGGTCACAGTGAATTGGGTAGAAGTCCTGCTTTCATCAGCCAGGAAGACGATCTCACCGGCGTCTTCCATCGTGCACTCTCGGATGATCATGGTGTGCTGTTTGCCAGAGCGCGTGATGGAGATTCGATCGCTGGGTTTCACCTCTTCTGCGTTTTTCAGCCAGCGGATGTTCTGGCACTCATTGTCCAGCTCCACACAGAAAATGGCTGTGTCGTTAATTGAAACTGCAGTCTTTCGTGGAAGTTTTTTAACGATGTTCCCTTTAAATAGGAAAATAATTATGGTTCACAAACAGCAGATAGAAAGGTGTCCGGTAACAGTGGACCGCTCAGACAACAGCCAGATTAGTCAATAGTTGTCACCCAATAAAACATGGTAGACACTACACATGCATCCCTCAGTGAAATCCCGGGCTCTGTGTTACACAGAACAGATAATCCCAAGGATTCGTTTTGCCCTTCAAGAATAGAAAAGCCATTTTATTTGACTACAGTCTCTCGTGATCCTAGTCTAACGTGCGGTGTCTCCTGTTGGGCAAGCACAGTGTATTTGGCTTTGTCAAGAATAGGTTTGACAGTGATAGGGCTTTTATTTCTGCATATGCTGGGAATTCTTACAAATGCTTAGCTGAAATAGGTCAGTCTTAAAACCAGACAGGTCTTCAGCTATCTTCGGTATTTTGCTTCCACCAAATGATCAGGAAATGACACAGCTGCCAAGTGCACCGATGACCTAACTTAACAGAAGATGGAAAGATGGAAAGCCATCACATCTCTTTAATGTGAACATGAAAATTCACGTGGAATCAATTCACTGACGTGTAGCTTTTCCATGCTACCATGATTATGAATTAATAGAATAATGTCAGAGTTACAAAATGTGACTGTCCACGGGAGAGTTTGTTCAGAAAAACCGGAAAATCACCCCTATCAGCAGAGAGTGACTGTCTCAAGCCCCAGAACAGTTTCTGCAAGGCAGAAGTGCCCTCTAACAGGCAAAGCATCTAGAGATATTTCATGGGAAGCAGTGCTGAACTGTCTCATGAAACAGAGCAGGCACACTTCATCAGGAGCATTCAGTAGTCTGGTTTTCTGCTCTTCCTCTCTGAAGCTTGGCCGTGTGTCTGCCCTGTGCTGTCCTAAGCAGTGCCATTGAGCTGCCCACTTTGACAAGCTCTCACATTATCCCCACCCCACCCTGCTCTCTCGAATCTTCTCCCTCTGGGCAAGCACAGGGCTCCTTCAGGAAGGCTCTGCCTCCTTTCCCTCCTGAGAGCTCCACCTGGCTCAGACAATCTCTTTTGAATGGAACATGTCATAGAACCATAGCACAAACAAGTAAATACGAATACCAGCTAGTAGGGCCAAACACACTCAAAGCATTTGACTGGTTCAGCCCCAGCAGAAGTCAAAACAAAAGGATGTCTGTTTGAACTCTCAAATGTCCACAAACTAAATTACCCCTTCTGCCTTCACTCATGTCAACTCTTATGTCTGTGATAATTAGGCAGAAAGGAATTTGCACAGTGACTCACAGCACCAATTTATGAAACGGAGAATTCTGTCTTCAGATGGACTAAAGTCAGGTTTCAAAGGAGACAGGACAAGTGTGATCCAGTAGGTCTCCAGTTTGCATTACAGCAGACATGTCAATGACACCAGAGCAAGCAGCATCAACATAAGAACTGCAGGTCCTGGAGCTGTGCAGCTGAGTACTTTTTCAGATAGCATATGAGTTCTGAACTGAAGTTGCCTTCTGCCAACTGTCTCTGATGTGCAGATTGTTGTGAGACTCCCATGATGTACTCAACTCTACACTTACATTAAATTCAGCACTGAATCACTGGACTCAGAGGTCTTGGACACAGACCTATATCTACATTTGATCAGCCTTTCAAACTTCAAAAAGCAGCTCCAGATGTCAGGGCTCTAAAATATGATTCAGGTTTGCAGTCTGACATCATATGGATGACCACAGCCTGCACCATGCATCAGACCATAAAACAGCTGCCAAGCCAACTTCCCAATCTGATCTGCACCACTCTCAGACAAGATTTACCATTGTGTTTACCAGACACCTGACAAGACCTGTGTGAGATGGTGCCAGGAGACACATCCATTGCTTGGGATCACGTCAAGGAAAGTCTACATTGCTGAGCTATAGCTCAAAGGCTTTGCCCTCCAGAAGAACACTTAAAGCATAGGCCTCTGCTATGTGACGTGACTTGTGCAGCAATGCAGTCTCTTCTCTTTCTGTGACCCTGTGTCCTAGATAAACCCTGGCAAGAGACTCAGGGACCCACAGACAAGTTGCTCTCTTCTCACGTGGTAGGGGTTCTCTGTTCTTCTCTGTGTGTATGAGATAAATGCTGTTTGTAAGCTCAAGTCTGGAGTCCCACATACGCATCTCTCACTCAACAGATGAGACTTGGCCCATCTAAAATAGTAATGCTCTTTCTTACCTTGGACAGACAATTCTGCAATGGTCCTGCTCCCTTCTTTCATCTCGCAGATATAGACAGCATCATCATCTGCAGTGACATCCTGCACTGTGAGCCGGCGATACGTGCCCTCTTCTTCTATGTTGTATTTCTTGCTCTGCCGGAGTTTGGTTTCCTCCTTGAACCAAGATGTCTCCGTACTGGGAACAGGCACTTCACACTGGAAGGTGGCAGATTCCTTCTCCCAGACTTCAAGATCCTTCAGTTTTTCCTTGAAGGGTATTGGTGGTTCTTCAGGGCATTAAAAAGAAAGGAGAAACAAGAATTTGTGGCAGCTTAGTGTAAGAGGCATTAAAAAAACACCTCAGTAAGAAAGACTCAAACTCTGTGAGAAGCAGTAGGGCCATGAGGGGCTATGGGGCACCATGAGCCCTCCCTTCAGCCTCCTCTGCACTGGGCCCAAGCTTGCCAACTGCCTCTGCTTTCCTTCACCAACTGTATCGCACCACTCTGGCTTAGGGAGAAAGAAGAACGCAGATCAAACAGGAAAACAGCTGCGTGGCAGCGAGGGGAGATATTTTACAAACAGAACGCAGATACCATTTAATTCCCATGACAACTGAACTGTGAAATCACCCTGATACCCCAACAACAGAGAAAGGGGCATTGAGCTGAGCAGGACAGCCGGTGATCATCAGCCACATCAAACCTTGGCCCTAAAATACCCTAGACCTGATGACCAGGACCCTCCACGTTGTAATGCTGGGATCTGTGTTGGGCATGCTATGGCTTGCAAGTAGAAGGGGCACATAAATCACTTCTGAGAAAGGAGGGCTGATGTGTGAACATGAACACACATGTAGAGCACGAAAACCTACTTTGCAGCCTGCAGCATTTTCTGTTGGACAGAGCATGGTTTAAAAGTTGTCCCTACATCTTTCGGCAGCTGAGCCACTGTCTGTCCCTCCTGCCCCATCACTAGGAAAGGAGTAGAAGACACTGATGCTAAATACTGTTTAGGTTGTTTTTCTGGAGCTGGAACTTCATTGGAAACCTGTACAATATCTAAGCAAGGAGGACATGCCTTTTGGCTTAACGTGACTCATTTCAAGGCAAGTCAAAGTCTTTCCTCAAAGTCTTCAGCTATGGCAGCACAGCCCTTTCTCCATATTAATTACCTCTTTCTCTCTACCCAAAAGGCAGCTTGGACTCCTGTGTCTCACATCTGAAAGCACCCCACGTGGTCAGGGGGAATTAAGTGGATGCAATGCTCTTGTCAGGGGACCAAGCAAGAGGACGACGTCAAGAATGCATTTATCAGAACAATGCCAGCATTGAAGAAGTGGTTGCAATGCAGCCGTGTGAGATAGGAGGCACCTTGGAGCTGACTGTGAGAGCAGAGTGATGTGCCCAAGGGCCAGAAGGAAATATAAGGCACACCTGAGAAGTACACAGGCTTGTTTCCATACTTAAGCCATGTCATTAACACCTCTCTCTTTTCAGCTGCTGAGCGGTCACAGATATCATCTGAAAACAACTTTGCTTCCACTGTTTTGACATACGCACACATCTTATTTTGCTCTGAATGAGGCTTCAGGGAGACAGCAGCTGACAAATTAAATTAAAGACTGCTATTTTCCCAGCCCGTTGCTTTTTCCTGCTTTGGAGATGTGTGAGAGAGGCTCTGAAATCCACCACCTTTTTAATTCCTGAACATATCTTCATCTTGCTTATGTAGTCTAACATGCCTGGTCAGCCACCAGGCAAAAGAGGTTAATTTGGGCAATGTTTACATGAGAAAGAGTTTTAGTGTATTTTCTACTTAACTAGCTAAACAGGAAAATAACTAAACGCATTCATGCACTGGTCAGGATAATGAGTGGAGCACAGACCTCTACATTATCTTCTCTCACACCATATGGGGCTGCAGCCCATCAGATTGGGCAAATTTTCCAATGTTGGAACCCTCTCTACAGCACCCAACAGAGTTCAGAATCATTCTGTGCTGTAACTACCAGAGGCATTTCAGGAAGGGGTGCTGCAGATATCAGCATTACATTCCATCTGTCAGACTCCATAAATATCAGCTGCCCAGTTCTAAATGGCTGTTTGTCATCTATTACTCTTCCACAAGGTAACTCTCATTGTAAGGTCTTCCTAAGTATGATTCCAATATGGAAGATACAGCCATCTGACAAGCAGCTGGTTTCCTCCTTTTGCCCAAGGAGGCTGTGGATGCCCCTTTCCTGGATGCATTCAAGGCCAGGCTGGATGTGGCTCTGGGCAGCCTGATCTGGTGGTTGGTGACTCTGCACACAGCAGGGGGTTGGAAGTGGATGAGCACTGTGCTCCTTTGCAACCCAGGCCATTCTATGATTCTGTGATTATCCAAAATGTTCAGAATACCTAAAAAACGTCCTTAGAAGATAAGCAGAAAGTGTGCTCATCTGAGGTCACGTGCAACATAATTCTCACCTCAACTACATCTGTTTGATATAAGTGCCACCAAAAGAATGAAACAAAGTCTTTGCAATAACTCCAAACCAAGCTTCCTCTAGAAGCATTTCCTTCCATGCAAGCTCAGTGCTCTGAATTTGAGCACCAGTTCTACTTTGTCCTTACATCATCTCAGCTCCCAGCACAACTCATTTCCTTCACACAGAGTGCCCTGAGAGGTCACTGGAATTCATTTCTACTGTCAGTATGAATTTCTTTTAAATGATGATTTCTCCACAGTTTTTTACTGCACTTTTTTTCTATCTGTCTGTTTTTAGTCAAAGCAGCTATGCTCACTAAAGCGTATGAGGGCAATAAAAGCATTTCTATAGAAGGGAAAATATGAGATCTACGAAATTCAGTCTACTGGGAAAAATGTGAAATGGAAAGAAGCAAAGCAGAGCCCTGAGGGAGCATGGAGCAAGAGCAGCTCATGGAGTTAGTTAGAACTGCAAGAGCTTAAAGCAGCTATGAATTTGGCTGCTTGTCTTGAAAACACGTCTCCAGCATCATAGGCTCTTGCTTGGTCCCTACCAACCAGCATGGCAATGAGGTGATGTTATGTTTTAAATACAGGTCCTGCTAACATATTTTGCTAAGAATAGGTGCAGCCTGCAAAGAAGCTAAAGTCCCCTTAACCTTCCCAGTGTACACTGGCCCTCTCAACCTGGGCTTTCACCTGCCTGCACTTCCTCTTGCCTACTCTCGGCCCTTCTTGTAGTTGTCTCCATTTATTATTCCAGAGGCATTTCTTCCAGAAGTGATGCAATGACAGTGAGAACACAGGAAATACTTCAAAAAGGAACAATCTAAAGGTATACAAACTCCCCTTATCTCATTCCTTTCCTTAGTTACAGTGCTTCCCAAATTGCCTTTGTACCTCCATATTTCTCACGTTGCCGTTCTCTTTCAGATCTCAGATCACTCCAGCAGTCATCCAACATCATTTTGTATCAGAGGCAGAAAGAAGGGGCTTTGGCACCAATCTGTTTTTCCAGCCTTGACCTTGTTGGTTAAGCAACCTTTAACCTTTCTATCCAGTATCTGATTACTGAACTACTTACTGAGCATTCAGAGACTCAGCCCCAAATTCCTTTACTCAGACAAATATTGCTTGGTCCAGGCCCAAGGATAGAGACCTGTACACTACTCTTACTGACTTTACATGTGGCTCAGGAACATCTTCAAAGCCTTCAGGAAATTCAAGTAATCCATTCATGTATCTCCCATCATCTCTGATCTTTGGTTTGTTAAAGAGGGGGACTTGGGAAAAGTTTATTGACTGCTTTTACAGCTCACATTTCAGTGCATGGCTTGTGATTTTATCCCTGCTCTAGATATGAGAAACCAACATCACTGGATAAGAGTAATCAACTCTTGGTTTTCCTTAATTGTGAAAGAGACTCTCTTCATTGTAACCTCTTCCTTGGGACTTCTATTTAATTCAGTACATCCCATCCAGGAACAGATAAAAAAAAAAAACAAACTTTTTTTTCTTTCAGTTCAATACTTAAGGCATGGGCCTGGCAAAGTGCTTACACATGTGTTGGGTTTAGGATCTAGACTGAAAAAATATAAGAGGCAAGCTAGAGGCTGTGTCCTTTGGTCTGCTATGCTGCCATTAGATACTTCGGAGACAGGATGCTGGCCTAGGTAGTTTTTCTTCATGCTGTATTTTAAACACCCACAAATATTGTCACTCAAATTCTCGTGTTGAAATTATGTGTTGTACGTGAACCAGAGTGCCCAAATTGCAGTTAAACCCGTGAAGCTTTCCTACCCAGGTGTCATAGAATGGTCTGGATTGAAAAAGACCTCAATGCTCATCCAGTTCCAACCCCCTGCTGTGTGCAGGGTCTCCAACCAGCAGACCAGGCTGCCCAGAGCCACATCCAGCCTGGCCTTGAATGCCTGCAGGGATGGGGCATCCACAACTATCTGTGGATCTGTATCTATCTGTGCCTATGGGTAAGCATGGAGGAAGCAGCATCACAAGCTCCCTAAATACTCTGTTATCTGCACGCAGTCCAATGCAGTCACATCATTCAGCCTCTTCTGCACAACTGAGCAAAGAGAGGATTGTGGGGCAAGATGATCTATCCCTCAAAACATGACCTCAGATGAGCTAATGGCATCATCAGTTGCACATAAAGGATGAAATTAAAAGCTCCCTTCATTGCTACATCATCCTGAGCTGTCTTTGAATGGATGAGGACTTCTTGTGACACAAAGGAGAGCCATTAATCAGGGCCTAATTATAACCAACACAAGTAGATTTTCCATGGTTGCCTTGGCCTGGTCAGAAAGCCCTACATGGTATAGTATCACAAAGAAACAGACCACAAACATTTCCACTTGAGCCCTCTGACTCACATCGCTTGACAATGGACATTGATGAATAGCACTTTGCCATGGTGCTTGCTCCCAGGCCTGCTGCTTCGCATACTTTGTCTGCTTTGGAACAGGCTGCACCCCTTGGGAATTATCAAACAAACATGGGGCAGTGCTTTTCAGAGCCAGACAGACACTAGATGAGGAAAGGAGCTGGAGCCACGCTCAACAAGAGCAGCCACCCCAGAACCTGGCTTGGTCTTCTCCTTTGAATCCCATCTCATGCAGTGATCACAGCTTTAGGAAGAGCCAAATGCTCCTTTCTACACCACTCAGCACCTCCACAGGATGGCAATGAGTGGGACTGGTGCCAGTGAGCTGCAAGGATTGAGTGTCACTGATGGACACAGAGCATGAGTCACTGCTGGGAAAGACAGTGAGAATGAAGAAATGTCCAGAAGAGGAAAGCCACAAAACTAAATGGCCAGTATGTCTTACAGACCAGTATGGAATGCAGGCACTTCCTATGCATTTGAATTTCTGACACATTTTGCTTTCATTTCAAAGAGTCAATTTTGCAGTGCAAAAGGTTTTTTGTTGTTGTTGTTGTTTTTTAGCTTGTTTTTTTACATCTGAGAATCAATTTATAGGTGCTGCCTGGGTTTCATACTGCTTGCTGAAGCCTTGCAAAATAGAAGTTTGAAAATACACAATTTCCTTTGTGAAAACGTGCATCACATTTGTTTATGTTCTGAAGAGCTTGATCTGATCTGCAGCAGTGCTGAGGGATGCTCTGAAGGCAAATCCATCACCCCCCCAAATACTGCAAGCAGAGGCTTCCTGGAGTTGGTGGAGTTCTGGGAGGACACCAGGACTGCAGGCTGCCCAACAGCACGAGCTGGGAAAAGGCTGAAGCAGCCTGGCAATAACAGGGCTGCTGGTGGGTCACTCTGGGCAGAACAGAGGAAGCTGTCATTGGAGTTGTATTAGGGCCCCTGCAGGGTCCAATGCAGCCTGACATATTCAGTTTGCAGAGAGGAGTTTTCTCTACTTCTGTTTAATGGCGTGTGGTGAGATTAGGAGTGTGGTGTGATTAAGCCCTGTAGTGAATTTAAAACCAGATATGATTAAAACCTGGAGGGGAAGATGGGGCTTTGGCACTCACTGGAATCAGAGGATGGTGGTTGATCTCTCACATTAAAGCTCCCATCTCTCCAGGTGTTATAATAAAGATCTAGTCCATCCCAGCTGGCCCACAGCGTGCCAGTTCTACATAGAACCATTAAGGTTGGATAAGACTACTAAGATCATCTTGTCTAACCATTAACCCATCACCACCATGCCCACTAATCCTTGCCACTCAAGGCAACATCTGCTCTTGAACACCTCCAGGAACAGTGACTCCACCACCTCCCTGCACAGCCTGTTCCAGTGCCCAACCACTCATTAGGAGAAGCAGTTTTTCTTAAAATCCACCCTGAAACATCAGCCATTCCTGACTGAAGCTTGTTTACGGTGCATCCTAAAGGCCTTCAGTGATGAGACTCCCCCTCCCCAGGCCACCTGTTGCAGTGCTATAACCCCATTTCGATCTGCAGGGGTTTTTACGTCCAACCCATGCTCTCTTCCTGCAGTTTGGTGGCAGAAGCTTTGCCCACTTTCACACCAAGCTAGAAGCATCACCTTCCCACTTGCAGGAGCAGGTGGAAGCGCTCACCTTTGACAGTGACCAACACAGAGCTGTAGGTCTGCCCTGCCAGGTTGGAGGCCGTGCAGGTGTACAGCCCATTGTCCACTTGCTTGCAGTAGAGGATCTTCAGCACAAAGTTCTCCTGATCATCCTCATAGATGACGTGCCTCCGCCCTTCCACAATGACCTCGTTGTCCTTCTTCCACACGATCTCCGGCTTCGGCTCCCCAGTCACGTAGCAGCTCAGCTTGGCGTGCTTCCCTTCCGTCACGCTGCAGGTGCGCGTCAGCGTCCCAAACATGGCATTGCGAGCGCCTTTGGTGGTGAGCCCGGCTGCCCGCTCGTAATCCCGGGAGAGGCTGTAACCGATGCCAGACAGCCCTTCTGTTTTGGAGTAAGACTGGGCTGACGTGGCATCGAGAGCCCCGTAGGAAACGTCCATCTTCCTGATCTCCTCCCGCCTCTTTTGCAAGTGAGACAACAAAGAGGAGGTTTTGCCACAGCTGGTATCGAAATGGCTGCCCGGGTTGGAACAGCCCTGCGATTCCACAACCAGCGCTGCGGAAGCGCTGGCGGAGCCGATGGGATTCTCAGCCCGACATGTGTATGTGCCACTGTCCCCCAGCCGGGCACACTGAATGGTGAGAGCATTGGACTCCCCAGCTGACTCTATCTGGAAGCGGCCAGCGTCAGCCCGGTTCCTCAGGTGTCTGCCATCTTTCTCCCAGTTCACAGAGAGGGGAGGGCTGCCTTGGACTCTGCATTTGAACATGGCATCCTCTCCCAAAGTTACTTTGATGGAGGAAGGTTTCTGGATGAAATATGGGGCCGACTCCGTGACCGTGGTCTCCTCTCCGACTTTGATGCTAACAGCTGCGAAAGCTTCCCCGATGGTGTTCTTGGCACGGCAGATGTATTGGCCGCTGTCCTCCAGGCTCAGATCATAGATTGTCAGCTGATAGAGGTCCCCATCTTCTGTGGTTTTAAACCTTCCCCCAGACCGGATGGGAAGTTTGTCCTTTTCCCAGCTCACAACTGGGATGGGGTTTCCAATGATTTGGCAGCTCAGTGTGGCATCCTTCCCCACGGACACTATAAATGCCTTCGGCCGGGTCAGGAAGCGGGGGACTCCACTGAATGAGCTGTAATCCATCTTGGTTACCTAAAGGATGAGAAAGAAAAATGTCACAAGCAAGCAGATTTGATGGTACAAGCAAACAACTGCTGCACTTTTGTGTTATCAGGACATTTGTCATCCAAAGCAATCTGATTGGAGTACATTTCCACTGTCCTTTTTATTAGGGGTGAGAAGACCTTGCATACTTCTTACGTTCAAACTGAGTGATGTGAATCTGCTGAGAAAGCAGCCCATTTTCCCACTGAAGTCACTGGGTAAAGTACAAGTCTTCAGGCAGTTCATACAGAAGCATCACGATGGCACTAAGAAAATGATCAGTGCTAGTGCTATATAACATATGGGCTGGTTTTGTGGTCATAAAGACATGAAACTCTGAGTGATGGGTCTACCTATCAAAATACCTTCTCTGTGCCCATCTTCCTTTCATCTATTCTTTTTTTCCTTTTCATTGCCCTGAGTCTCTTTTCAATATTTCTCCCTTTTCCTTGCATCTGTTGCTTTAATTCTGCCCATGTTAAGCACCCCACCTCTACTCTTGAGCCCCCTGCTCTTTATCCTAAGGCCTTGTTCTCTGAATCACGTCCACGCAGACCCACGTGAAGGAACAACCATGGGTAACATATACAGGAATCTAAACCAATGCCAGGCTTCCTAAAAAAAAGCATTATGTTGCTTAGGGCTTGCTGGAACGACATCTCAGCACCTGCTTACTGTGCTCTGAGCCCTTCACTTCAAGAAAGACTGGGAACTTCTAGAGAGAGCGCAGTGGAGGGCTACAGAGATGATGGGATGTGGGACATCTCCATTACGAGGAAATAAGGAGAGCCCTGAGACTGTTCAGCCTGGAGAAGGGTGAGGGGAGATGTCATCAATGCTTATATATATCCGATGGGCAGGAGTCGAGTGAATGGGGCCAAGCTTTTGGTGGTGGTGCCTGGCAGCAGGTCAAGGGGCAATGGGCACAAACTGAAGCACAGGAAATTCCATATGAAGATCAAAAACAAAAATTCTTTACTTTGAGAATGGCAGAGCACTGGCTGCCCAGAGAGCTGGTGGAGTCTACTTCTCTAGAGGCCTTCAAAACCCACCTGGATGCTTTCCTGTGCAACCTGCTGTAGGGAACTGCTTTAGCAGGAGGTGGGTCCTTTCCAATCCCTGTGATTCTGTGCTTTGCTTTCAGGGTTAGCTGCATAGCAGCTGTTTGGCAGCACAGATCAATCGAGAAGAATCATAGAATCATTAAGGTTGTAAAAGACCACCAGTATCTAGTTCAACTGTTAACCCATCCCCACCATGTCCACTAAAACATGTCCATCAGCATCGTATCCCCACAGTTCTTGAGCACTTCCAGGGGCAGCAGTGTTCAGAACTGAAGCTAACAGCAATTCTGGCGCCCCTGCATGCTGAGAAAGCCAGAAGCAATCCGTGGCACTCACTGTTCACAGAGCCCATCCGTTCCTGTGCAGCTGGAGAACATCACAGCAGAGCACAGCATTTTGAGTCACCTGAACTTTGCATGGTACACAGACTTACTCTGTTCCCTCACGACTCCTGAATATTCTTTGCCTTCTGCTGGAGTGAAACTACTTCTAATCCCTCAGGAGCAGCCCTGCTCTCTGCACAAGCACTTCTTGGATGAGCAAAGCACAGCTAAAGGCACCAGAAACCCAAGCGCAGCAGCTAACTGTGCCTGGAAAAAGGATTAGACAACAGAATAGAGCTCTGTAAGGAGAGCAAACCCCAGCTCTGAGCCTCTCTGAGAGCCCTGCTCCTGAGCAGTTTCTCCCCTAATCACTCCCTGTCTCCATGTGTGCAATGCCAGACACTTCTGCATTAGCAGCTTGCACCTCTTGAGCCATAGGAATGATTCAGAGGGTCTGCAGAGCTCTCACCTCTGTGCTCTTTCACCTTCAAAGTGCCACATACAGTGAAGCTACCAGGCACTGTGCTGGGAGGAACTCAAAGGAAATAATAACCAGTCACCACGACAGAAATATCCTGCTTAATCCTATGGCAGCCTGGCTTCCCTGCTGGCTACACATCCACCCCCTCTCTCACCCAATGGCAGATGACCTTACCACTTTCCCCTCCAACCTCCAGCAGAAAGCAGTGAGAACAAGCCAAAAACCTGCTTGGTTGCTTTAGCCGCAATTCAGGCAGAGGATTCACCAGGTTTTCCCCCCTCCTGGCAGAGTGGGTGGGAGGTGGCTGGGCTGCTCACCTGCACCACGACCTTGGGGAAGCTGCTCGTTTCCCCATGCCTTGGTTTTCCTCCCATTTCTTCTTCATGTCAAAACAGTGATGGGCTCACACTCAGCATATATGACAAAGTACTTACCTAGAATCACACTGAGGTTGGAAAAGAACATTCAGATCATCTAGTCCAACCATCTGTATACAACAAATCAGGCATGACATTAATAGCAAATTATTTTTCATTCCATTTACTCTGGTGGAGGTTGGAAGGCACAAACTGACATTAAAATTGAAGAATGGGAAAGTGGGGGCACAAAAATCCAGGATGGTATTCGTATGAATCATTGCTACTATTGAAGATGGTATCACAGTCTGCTCCAGAAATCTGTGAACCAGTTTGCACTTCCTATTCCCTTCAACTGCATCCAATCTCTGTCCTCGCTTGAGCTTTAAAGTATATTTCTCATAAACACTTGCAAGGCTGCAAGCAGAGAAGCTGCATGAATGGAAGATGCAGGCATTGGGCTGGAGCCAAAGTACACCGAAGTCAGTGGAAATTTCCACTGAGGTCAACTGACTGATGATCAGGGCCTTGTGCTCATTTGAGGCAGTAGAATTCTAATCGAGGGTGCTGAGATGCTGGGATTGAAGTTCACCCCTGGAGAATCAAGCAGTAGCATTTACTACAGTAACAAAGAATAAATTAAAACACAGGCTTGGAACCCATGCGCCAACCTTCCCTGCACATTAGGCTGAATTTCAGGCTGCATCGTAGCATCAAATTGTTTGGCCCTGTCTTTCGAAGGCATTGCCTTGTTTCATCCTTCAGACACCAACTCCATTCCAGCTTCAAACCCATGATATCACAAAGAGCAAAAAAAAAAAAAAAACAAAACCAAAAATGGTGTTTCCAACCTTGATGATTCTATGATTCCTTATTCCTTCGGTAGGCTGGACTAATAAAAACACATTTGTACATTCAAATAGGAGAAAAACCATTTCCCTTTGTTAGACTGAGAAATGGATGAGGAGCAGGATGGAGCACAGAGCCTTGTGGGCATATTGCTGTAAGGCCAAGAGTTGATTTTTCTAGAGTGTAACATTGTAAGAAGTTTACTAAGCAAATACACTAATGGAGACTCCTTGCAGGCACACACAAACTTCAGTGCCAATATTGACCCTCTGCAAACGTGAGGACTGATCTCTTCATAATCATAGGGCAACAAAACATGAGTAAACCTCGTCAGTGCAAATGCCCCTTCCAATTAATCTTAGACATTTACCAGTGCCACGTTTCACTTTATAATCTTACTGTGATGCATCATTTGCAGCAGAGATCACATTCACATGTATTTCTGAGCATACTGGGAGCAAAGTACTGGGAGCAAATTTGGCCTGTGCTTTTATCCATTCAATTTTTCCACTTTTTTCATGTGTCAGATAATACAAATAAAATCAAATCACTGCCCAGGAAACAACAGACGGCCATGCACACAGTCAGGGTTCCACAACCGTGGAGATGTGGCACTGAGAGACGTGGTGGGGGTGGGTTGGGGTTGGAAATATCAGAGGTCTTTTCCAACCTGAATGATTCTGTGACTCTAACATCTGCCTAAAGCCAAACAAATGCTGAAGTCTTAATGCAGACCAAAAGCACAGAGGTTCTCCAGAACCCACGTTAAGACCTGTGCCATGCCTGCTGTAGAGTTCATCTTTCCTGGACTTACTTCTGCAGCCTTGCTATCCATCCTCTCCTGAGATAAGGGGCAATATAATTAGGGAAGCTCCTGTTTCTGAGCCCCAAACCTTTCAAAGAATATCATTAAAACATAAAGCTTCAGATAAAAATCAAGGCAGTGATGGTATTTATGCAGTTTACATGTCATATCTGCCTGTGTTTTTCCATCTAAAAATCAGAGCAAACTGCTCTGTGGGTGGGATGGGAAGCTGATGGATCATAAAACGGACAGTGCAGATTTCCTTTGATGTTTTAAGTGCTGCTGGGCAGTAATCTCACTGCCTTATTGCTTCTAACAAGCTCTCAGGGAACAGAGGTCAGAAAGCAAACGGCATGAGTGCAGGGTCAGTTGCAAGCTCAGTGATGTCAGAGCAATGGACACCTAGGAACCATTACAGTGGTGCTTCACAGATGAAAGGCACAGCAGCACAGCCAGTGCTCCGTGCCCATTATGTCTCCAAACGAGGTGCACACAGAGATTTGCACAGATAGACTGATCTGAGATGACGGCATTCATCTGGCGCCTGCTTGATCAGAGCAGGAATGGGATCTGTCAGTGAGGAGCTGAATGCAGAGCTGAGCTTGGCCTACTCTGAATTCCACTGCAGTGAGGGACAGCAGATCTGGCACATCCAAAGGTCACAGGATGAGCAGTGGAAGAGCTTGCTGTGGTGGCTGAAGGATAGGTGTGCTATAGGAGATGTAGACACAGAGAAGTCTGTGCAATAAACTAAGCCTACTGCAGTAAGCTTCTGTCTCAACTCAGGGTAGGGCTTACTTGCACTCCGTGTTGCCTCTGTAGCTGGCTAAAACCTACAGGAGAGGTTAAGGGAAGCTTCCTAAGTGGCTATTTGCTAACACGTGGTGCTCAACATGAGCAACCTGAGCAAAATTTGGCTATGCTCATGACAATTTTACCATTTTGACCTGCAGAAGTCAATTAGGGCTAATTACGCAGCAAGTATCTAGGAAGGGACCTGCATCAACTCACACTCCTGGAATAAATCCTTTCTCAACACACTGAATATTTCTAACAACTGGTAGCAAATAAAAGACTCAAACCTTCAGAAAATTCCAACAAGCATCACCCACATGGTTTGTGCAACCACTGGGCAATGTAGCCAGATCACCTTCCAGTCATATAAGCAATGTGTGGTAGTTACACAGTTGGTGTAACACATGGGAGACTGAAGTGAAATAGATGAGTTAATCAATATAAATCCAATAATCCCCACTCCAGATTACGTGACATCTTTTGTTTTTCTAAGCCTGAAGCCACCCAGGCTGCTCTGATCAAACATAAGTAACATCTACAACACAGGGGAGGCCGTAGGTGTAGGGCGATGCTCATTGCTGCTTCACAGGGGTGAAAAGGACAGAAATAGAGGAGAAATATAATTCTGGGGACAGAAAAGGGATGATGTAAATGCTAGTAAATTCATCACGAATTTCTTCCAATTGGGTTTTGCCTGTACCATATCCTGGATGCAAGTGGCTATGGCAGAACACCTCCACCTGCGTAGGCAGCAAAGACTGGGAGCTTGAACAAGTGAACCTGGGAGGTTCAGGAGCACAGTGGACTCACACTGATTTATATCACTTAATTAATCCTTTCCATAGACTTCTCTCTCCCTTGCAACAGAATCACAGCATCACCTAGGTTAGAAAATACCTTCAAGATCACAAGGTGCCACCACTGAACTATGTCACTGCAAGAAAGATATTGAGGCCCTGGAACGTGTTCAAAGGAGGGCAACAAAGCTGGTGAGGGGTCTGGAACACAGGCCATATGAGGAGAGGCTGAAGGAGCTGGGAATGTTCAGCCTGGAGAAGAGGAGGCTCAGGGGAGACCTCACTGCTCTCTATAACTTCCTGAAGGGAGGTTGTAGTGACCTGGGGGTCGGCCTCTTCTCTCGTGTCATTAGTGATAGGAGCAGAGGGAATGGCTTCAAGCTACGGCAGGGGAGATTCAGGCTGGACATGAGGAAGTATTACTTTTCAGAAAGGGTGGTCAGGCACTGGAATGGATGCCCAGGGAGGTGGTGGAGTCACCGAGCCTGGGGGTGTTCAAGGAAAGGCTGGATGTTGTGTTGAGGGACATGGTTTAGTGGGAGCTATTGGGAATAGGTGAACGGTTGGACTGGATGATCTCTTAGGTCTTTTCCAACCTTAGTGATTCTATGATTCTATGATTCTATGTCCTCTGGTGTCACCCCCGTGCATTCCTTAAATACCCCCAGGGATGGGGACTCCAGCACTTTCTTGAGCAGCCCATTCCAACACCTTCCCTTGAAGAAATCCTTCCCAATATCCAATCTAAATCTCTTCTGGCACAACCTGCATCCACATCCTTGCAATATATCACTTCTAACACAGATATCCTTAAATAAAACAGTCCTGAAACAAACACCCCCAACTCTCACATACTTTCCCATCAGCATTAACAGAGCAATAAACTCACTTCTATTAAGCTGGAAGACTTAAAGTGTATTTAAGGGGAGGGAGCTGCGAGATGACAGCAGCCATAGGGACAAAGAATTCCCTCAATGAGCCACGATCCTCCGTCTCCAGCGCCTGTAATCTAACGAGGACGTCACCGTCCTAACAGCCACTCCACCCCATTTTGCTGTGGGGACAGAAATAGCTTCAGCTGTCGGGCTCCATCTCTGCTCATCACAGCCACTTGGAGAAATGTGAGGAGGGTGGGGGCAGTGGTTTGAATCGGTGTCGGCACCGGCGAGGAGCTCAGAGGGAAAGAGCTCTCACTAAGGATTGCGCCCTGCAAATAAACCCTACAAGCTCTTCTTGCTGTCACTTCCCTCATTTTTCCAGGCTCTTCATTCATGCTGCTATCACAAGTTTGGGGACAAATTACATCAAACACAACCAATAGAAGTTTAATGCTGACTCTCCCCTATTTTCTCCTCTAACTTGATCTGTGTTTCTTTTTTGACGCAGCCAGAAGTAAGCAAGCAATGCAATCCATGTTTGTCCCCCAGCTGAAGGATGGATTTACCATCTTCACCCTCGGCTCCATCTCCGAACGCGCTTCACAAACCACACTCCAGTGCAGTAACACTGACACAGAAACAACCTCACCCTTCCACAGCCACAAACGCCGTTCTCTTTTTTATCCCAAATACCCAAATCTCACACCTCCCCGCAGCTGAAGGTTTCGGTCTTACCTGGAGCCTGAGGAGATAAAAATCCGTGGGCAGGGTGACAGAAAGCCGCTTCCTATGAAGATGACAGAAGGTGGAAGGGGGAAAAGGGGAACAGAGGACGTGGGGACACCATGTTGGCTTTGGTTCCCCCCTTTCCCCTTCAGCAAAATAAAACAGAAACCCCAGCGGCGATAGGGACGCACGGCACAAGGTCCCCCTGAGTTCCCCGCAGTGCCTTCGCCGCTCGGGGTTAGGCTGTGCCACCCCCTGCCCACCCCTCCTGGCTGTCACATTGCTGACGTGCTTTGCTTTCCCCCCACAGCACAGCTCCAAAATAGCTCTGGGTGTCATTTACCGGAGAGATTAGGTTTCCTGCGGGAGAGAAGCAAAAGGGCATGGTTTGGGGAATGGATGGGGTGGGTGGCACAGAGGTGGTGTGGGGGGACAGAGTGGGTCAGAGCTGCTCAGATCCATCCCACAGCCAAGGGATAAATACACAGGGACTGAGGGCAGGCAGATACCAACTTCAGACACCGCTCCTCTCTAAAGGAATCACAAAATCAGTCCAGTTGGAAAAGACCTCTAAGATCCCCAGTCCAACCCCACCCCATCCCCACTGTGCCCATGGACCACGTCCCTCAGTGCCACATTTACACATTACTGAACACCTTCCTCAAAGGTACCAGCTCAATCATAGGTGTATTTAGAACCACAGTGGCCAATAAGCAGCAATAACAAAGCAACATCTTGCTTTTTGCAGCATGAATCTTCTCTGAACACTGCAGAAATGGCTTTGAGTTGCACATCTCAGAGATATAAAAATTGCACTTCCTACATAGCAGTAGAACTGCTAATTTCAAACTATTTTCTCAAAGCAGATTTTGCAATCAAAGTTTGCTGTTTAGAGTTTAAACCCCAGTCCCACTATTAATCTGAGAGCTAGAACAGACCCAGCTGGCTGCCCCTGCACCACTTCACCTCCACATGGCCATCAGGAGGGAACTACGAGATACGTTTATTTATGGCAGCAAACAAAGCAGATAACATTCTGAGTGTCTGAGAGCAGGGCTCAGCTGGAGGCACGGCAATATCAAGGTTGGAAAAGACCAGTCAGAACATGCAGCCCAACCACCACCCCATACCTGCCATGAAAAATGTTGACTCAGTCACTTTCCAGAGGAAAATCCCAAAGGGGATTATTAGAAATGTTGAAAGTAGGGGCTGAAAAGAGGAAGAGGGACCAAAGGCAGGGGACCGTGGCAGCTGTACAATGCACAACATCAATGTACAGTTATTGAAGCTGTTTCTGCCTTGGTCTGCACATAGCAGAAACCATAATTTTGAAGCCTCTAGTTAAGTCTCACATTAGGTTTGTGTTGGGTGAAAACTAAAACCCAGTATTGGTCTGGATGCCAGTGAGGTTACACTGGAAGAAAAGCTGAAGGAGAAGGTGATGAAGAAAGGTAGTATGATCAGAAGGATTCCATGAACGTAACACAATGGGATGAGCGAGGATGTTGGCCAACAAAAGACACTGAAGCCATCCAGTGCTACAAGTAGGGCTGGTTTCTCTGCACTGAAGTTAGGCACAGGACACAGCTGACTGGTGACTTTTATGAGGGAGAGGAAAGGACACAGTTCTCAAATCTTCCCATGGCCACAGTCCATCACTCACCAACGTGACATGGAGAAATGGCAAGTTTCTGCTCAGCTTCCCCATTCCTTTCGAGTCAAAATATAATCACGTTACCCTGAAAAATGACCCTAAAATTCCAGGATTGAGGTGGAAAAAACCATACCTAGATCTCACATGGTGCTTTCCAAAGATCTTCCCGACGATAGAAAAAGCCCAGGAAGAAGCAGATGCATCCTGGCTTATGACAGCACTGGGAGAGCTTCATAACTCTGAACCAGAAAACGCTACGAAGAGATGAAGTTCACAATGCAGATCAGAGTATTGTTATAAAGACCATTAAGTCAGAAATTGTGGGGGGGGGGGGGGAAAAAAAGAGAGAAGTAAGCTACCTGTACCACATCTCAGGAGATAAGGAGAGGAAAACTGAAAAACCACAGCTTTTTTGTCAACAGAAGGGAAATGAACAGCAGGCCAGCTGGACTGGGAAACCTTGAATGTCTTTGAGTCCAGGATTCCAGACAGTTTTCCACCCAGTTTGCTCTCTACCCATCCAGTCTGTATTTGAAGATAAGGATGCATGGGTGAAAAATAACAAAATCATGATAAAATCCACTGCTTTCCCCATCCCCAACTACCTCATTGCAGAAGGCCCCAGGTTGGCTCTGGCACCACCAACTGTTGATCTATCCACACCTACTGTTCCTAATCACCTGCTGGTCCTTCATGGCCACAGGGAAGATTTCCTCTGTAATTTTTTCAGTTGCACGTGTTTGCTTTGCTCAACAATCATTCTATCTAGATCAGTTGCTGCAGATGGAGGTGTTGTCGACAGGGTGATGGATCTCATTGACTCTATTAAAGCACTTTGACTTTCAGTATGGAGCCACTGACTTTGAGCTGTCCACGGAACTTGAAGCACTGCTGCAGATTTCACTGTGCCTGCAGGTTAATTACAAGGCAGTTGCAGGCAGCCTTGTAAGCTTCTACTTAACTCTATTCCATGTCCCTTCTTGCTTCCAGTCTCAGTCGTTTACTCACTAGACACAACTTGGGCAAACAATTCCAAACGTGACTGGGAGTGAAAACACGTAGCCTGAATAACAAAGTCACACTTCCTCCCATACTTCGTAAAGTTTTACAATAGCAAATGAGGTGAAATGTGATATCCAGTTGAAAGAGTCAGGAGAATTTATGAAGACACGACGTAACTTGCACACTGGTCGGGATATTTGAGCAATACAGGTTTTCAAACCATCTTTGAAATATTCATAGAGGTCTTTACCTACTTTAGGTCTCTAGTTCTTGTTTCTATATTCCTCCTAAAAGAGTTCATTGCAGTCACACCTGAGCTGCCTGTGCAGGAACATCAGGACAACCACCCAGAGTCGTAAATAACAGCCATACAAGTTGCTTCCTTCTGGAGATCCCAACCACCATCAGGCACAGAAGGTGAAACAAATGGAAAGAAAGTCTGTGGCAGCTCAGCTTTGGCATGAAGCATCAGTGACCACCTACTTACTTGCAGTTTTTGGGAGAGCATTTGTGAACTGTCAGACACATTAGAAGAGCTCAAGAGCATGAATAGCACTGTGCTGTCCTTCTCTACTCATCCTCATTGTAAGACAAAGAAATTATTGGGATCACATTTAGCTCACATCATCTAAGCTAATGTCCTACTCCACACTGCTCTCCAGGTGTTACTTTGAGACAGAGGCAAAGGCTCACAATAAGCTTTATTACAAACGACTTGCAACTTTGGTTGCTCCCCAGCAGCTTAGGCTGCCCAGGACCCCACATCCACGGCCTTGGGCACCACCAGGAAAGCTCAAGAAACATCAGACAACATTGGAAGGGCTTCCAGCACCCAATACTCTGGTTCACCTGTTGCATTTCAAAGGTGTTTGTTTTAAGGAGAGCTTTTAAACATACTTTGGTCAAACAAACGTGTGACCATCTTGTGTGGGAGAATCTTTCCTACACTCTGAAAAGGAAGCACCAAAACTGGGTTTAACTCCAAAAAACTGTCACATTTATCCAATGGGAAGAAGATCCCTGTTGGAATTACTCCCACCTTGATGTATATTCAGGAGCATTTGCCTCATGGTTTCACCCATCTCCTTGCAGCTTGTTTGTGCAGTCCTGAGTGCTGGCAGAGACTGCAAGACAAGAGAACATCTCTCAGGAACTTTTATAGACTGACTCAAGTATCTTGACAATGAAGAAAAGGCAATCTGTCTGTGGAAAGGCAATCAAGAACAAACAAAAGTGACACACGCTTAGTACTAAATGCTTCCAAAAATAGCTTATAAAAGGTTCATACAGCCATCTTTTTCAGTGTTTTTGCATCTTTAACATAAACCTCTTTCTAGGCAGTAGATCTGAACCATTTGTCCTGTAACCTTGCGGGCCCTGAACAGGACAAACACTCCATGCCCTTCTATTCTGGCAGGAATCCTTGACACAGATGCAGACTGTCATTCTCGCTCATCCTCAGCAGCTCTGGTTCTGACCCACTGATTGGATCAGTGATCAGGTTGGATATCAGGAAGAATTTCTTCTCAGAAAGAGCAGTGATGCAGTGGCACAGGCTGCCCAGGGAGGTGGTGTGGTCACCAGCCCTGGAGGTGTTCAAGGACCACAGGGATCTGGCATTAAGGGACATGGTCAGTGGGCATGGTGGGGGTGGGCTGGACTTGGAAATTTAGTGGTCTTTTCCAACCTGAACGATCCTACGATTTGTTACCTTTGATTGGACTAAATCCACTAAGCTTGAAGAGTAAGGATCAAAACCAGGCACAGTTCCACTACTGCTGTGCTGGGGAAGAGCAGGATTACCGCAGGCTCTCCATCCCTTTGTATCCCATTCTGCCTACTTCAAAGCAGCCAGGCATTGCTGATCCCAAATCTGCTTGTCCTCCCCGTAATCCCCTAATCCTTCACAGAACTGCATCTGCACAACCATTTCCTATGCTGTCATTGTCCACTGGATTATTTTTAACCCTTTCCCTCTGAGAACTTCATATATTTTTTCAGACTTCTCAGATTTGTGATTGTGGAACTCTAAATCCGATGTACCAAGGCTGTGACAGACTGCACAAAACTCAAATTTTTGGTAACAAATTGGTGCCTACAGCAGAGCTCATTTGATTTCATTTGACAAAACCCTCTGTCCTCACAAGTGCTATGAAACCAAACTTCTCCTTCCCCCAGGCACCTGCTTAAGGCTCCAGGTGAAAGCATGACCAACCTCGAGCTTTTCTATAAATACAGCTATAGAGCACAACTGCAAATTGCTCCCGCTGTGCAGCTGATAAACTTTTGAAGGGACATTCATCATTACCTACTTTCCATTGCATGACCTCACATTCCTCTTAAGCTTTACTGACGCATACCAGAAGCCAAAGGGTAGAGAGAGAGCTAGAGGAGATGTTGCCAGACTTCTCATAGGTACAGAAAAACCTACAAAGTCAAGGAAATCCCAAACAGGACAGGAGAAAAGGGAATATTTTCTTTATGAGGGTGGTGCAGCATTGGAACAAGCACTCAGAGAGGCTGTGTAGCGTCCACTCAAATTTCTCCACGAGTGGACAAGACCCTGAGCTATGAAACTGGCTGTGCTATGAGCAGGGGTGGAAGCAGATACTGCAGGAGTCCGTTCCAACGACGGTATTTTGTGATCCTATGGGCTCATCAGTTTATATGAGATGTCATTGAGTTGGACCTGATCCCTTCCAACTTAGGACAGTCTATGATTCTCTTCATGAAAGTTGTCTAATATGTCCTGAATGTTGCATGGCTCAGCTTTGATATCAAGGGAATGAAGGTATTTATATAAGATCCACCTGTGACCAGGCTTCCATCCTTTCTCCGCAGACTATTTTCTTCATGAAGAAAAAGCTGCTAGTCACAGAACCACAGAATCACCCGGGTTGGAAGGGACCTCAAGGATCATGTAGTTCCAACCCCCCTGCCTAGCAGGGCCACCAAACATACACATTTAGATCAGGACATACACATTTAGATCAGGCTTAGTCACAGGTTAGTCATCAGATTTAGTCACAGGTACTGGATTGATTTCTTCTTTTACAGTGAGAGCAATGCAGTTGTCATTGCTAAATAATATTCTCTGTAGAAAATAGACACTTCTAAAAATAAAACTGTTCCTCAAAAATGTTTCCATTGCTGTTAAGCAAACACCGTGTCTCCCATGGGGATTTCTTTGTATTTCTTCTTTCTGATCCCTGCCTTTTTCTGTTACAGCTTCACTTGTAAATACTCCAGCATTCCTGAAAACACACATTCCTGAAGAGCAGAGGTTTTTTGGGTGGTTGAGTTTATTTCTTCACTTTTTCTTCCCACCCTAGTGATATTGCTTCCAGAAGTGACATTTCCATGAAGGCTAGATTCAGAAACATGTTCGTAGCAGGTTCCTCTGACCAAACATCACCAAGTGCCAGTAGCTTGCCAACCATTTCCTGGCTCCTCAGCATGAGCAGCACCTTTCACCACAAGGTTGAAGATTTTTACACTGAATAAAATAGAATTTAATCATAATCAAGTACTCATCTGTTTGTGAACAACTTCTCTGCTGAGAGTGGTGAAGCTCTTGAAAGATATGCCGACATCCTGGAGCACACACAGTCATCTGGAGAGATCAGACAGGAGCTGGGCAGAAAGTATTGCATGTAAGTATTTAGAAAATACTAAACCATCAGAAGAAATGAGCCCTTTCCCAGTGACTCAGCAAGTCCCAGTGCCTCCCAAACACCTCCTTACCTTCACGTTGCCTCTCCAGCTCACCCATCTGTTGTCCTGCTGAGCTGTGCATTTCCTTACTCTACACACTTGAAATTTATGCATCCATCCACATCCCAGTTCATCAGCTGGAAATCAGAAGTCTTCTCAGCAACATTAACAAGCACTAAGGAAACAATTTTCATTTTTATATAGAACTATATCAGAACCAGGATAATCCTAATGGATTCCTTCCAAACTGGGATATTCAGTGGTGACTCCAATCTCAACACTATAACCAAACTACACGTCTTCATCAATCAGCATTATTTAAAAGATTAATTTGAGGCTGTGGTGGAGGAAATAGGCTGGGCTAGGAGGAAAATGTTTGACTGTTTTCACAAGTATCTTCCTTTGCAGGCAAGTTGCCAGCATAGTTATACTAAAACAGTTGCAATTATTCCATTGCAGGTGTTTTGGAACAAGTATCAAAGCAACCAGGCTGTATTTGAGTAAACACAAAGAGAGCCATCAGTGGAGGCACGTTTCCCTAAGCTCATGCTCAGGAACAGCGCTCCAAAAATCCTGTTCTCTCCACATCTGACATTGCTGCCCTCAGTTCTGAGCAGTAACATAGCATGCCCCTTGGAAATCTCATGCCAGGCTCCTCGAGACAAACCAACTCATCCTCCTATGAGCCGTGCAATGCTTGAACTGCTACCAGTAACAAATTCACTGTGTAAAATAGGATTAATCCCATCAACAACAGATTTCACAAGGGGCAGCTTATAACCCATCTTTAATTAGTGGAGGAACCGTGGACCTGTCAGCCAAAGCAGCTGGCCAGACTTGCAGCACAGCATCTTTGTGTCACTGAGATAAATCACCCTCAACCCTTATAAACTGCTTAGCTATTGTGTGCAGGAGGGTGTCTGACTCTGCTAAGTGCTGGTAGTTTATCTGTGACATTCTTTGGCTTTTGATGCTTAAGCCCACCCAGTGTGCACGCAGACGCCCTGTCAACGTGCAAACCCAGATTTTGGAGTTTCCATATACCTGAGATCAGCCAAAACCATCTTGCTGAGGTGGGGGAAGTACAGCTCTGCACATCAGTGATCTGCAAAGCGCTGCCTTCTTTCAGCATCTTTTAGGGCATCCAGCATAAAGGAGCTCTGTTGCCACTTCAGCTCATCAATGAGCAGCCTTGCACAACTCTGCATCCAGCTCAAAGGATCTTCCAAGCCCAATAAAAACAAACCCAAACTGCCCCTTCTTCACCCACAGGACGTGTCAAAATAATAAAGTCAATGTCATAAAAAGGGAAGATTTTAATTGTTTTCTTAACTGTGTTAAAGCAGAACACACAACATCTTTTCAAGGCAGAATGACAAAACAAGTTAAACTCTCTTGAAGAACAGCAGCTGACAAATAGTGCAGACTGATTGAAACAACAAGCCATAAGTATTTATTAAGGAGGCATACGACACAGCTGGTTATATAAAAGGAATCAGTCACATTCATAATACCCCAATAAATTACACTGGCCATTATTAAGTACAGATTTCTCTCCTTTCTGAGACTCTCACACACGTAACACAAACCTTCTCATCAACTTTGGCTGTTGTCTCACCAGCAATTATGGTTGAATTGTACTTTCACACACTGCTGTTGGGTCTATTGAGTGGATCAGCTCTGAGTCCTCCTGCAGTGACACCAGCAGTGTCAAACTTGCTATAAAATACATGAGTTTGAACAACAAACGTGTAAAAGATGCTTCAGACACCAAATAGTATATTAAAATACAGACACTGTTCATCTTTGCATATATCATATAAAACAAAAGGAAACTTTTCCCCCTTATATAATGGGAGGCAGCCTAATTTGGTGAAAAAAAACGATGCTCAGTAAGTTATTACTGTGCATAAATGAGTTTTAAACTGGTTGTATTTCATACAACTAAAAAATGTAAAGTAATTTCCAGCTGGCAGGGACTGCAAGTTGATTGTTCATCCTTTCTAACCCTCTTCTGAGAGACCAAATGTGAACAATTGCCAAATGAGCATTAGAAAGGAAAAGAAGCAGAGAGGATTTATAGCTCCACTTGCCCACATTTTTTCAAGTTGCTCCCAGCCCCAGGTATTTCTGGTCTCTAAAAGCACAGACAGCACACATTTTTTGCACCTCTGATTACAGTATTGCTAATGAAGAAAAATAACGACCTCCCATTTTATGTAACTGAAATTGATTGGCAAAGTGATATATATGTATATATATTTTTTTAAGTTAGAAAGTGCCCTACAACAAAAAGTGAGGGATGCCTGATTTCATATTGCATTCCCAAAACAACAGGGAGTGCTGGTGGCAATGAACTGCTCCAGAAATCAATCCAGGCCTTCAGATGGCTACAGCTCATTTCTGTCCAAGCAAGTGGGAGAGAAACAAGGTGCAAAATCCTTCATGAAACCCACGCATTCAATTCAGCCAAAGCTCCTGCTGTGGGTCCATTCCTCAGCTTTAAGAGGAAAACAATCCTGTTAATTCCATGTTTGTCAGCATAGAAAGAAACAAAATCAAGGTCAGGAACACACTTTGCTGTAGTTTCTTGATAGCCAGTGCTCCAAGCTGCTGGCTTAGTGGAAGCAGGGCCACAACACCCATCTTTTCAGTAGCCTAGTGCACTTATTTAAAAATAACATTAATTAAATACATGCATCCCAAAGTCCACAGCTCTCATACATTCACCAATGTGCAACAGTCACTCTTGTCCAACATCACGTACAGCTTTTAAGACTTAATAATCCTGAAGAAGTTTTCTCCACCTTAATGACACTACAAAGATAACATAGAATAGTGGGGCCATAAAGTAGAACCAAATACATCAGCAGGGCAGTAATGATGCTAGGAGCAAAATCCTCAAAGCACCACTGCTTAGGGTTGCTCCGAAGTGCAGCACTGACATCATCACTCCTGAACAGAGTAAAACAAAGTCAGCTCTCAGAACAGGTAAGAAAATAAGCTTTAAAGAAATTCATACAGGCTTAAGGTTTGTTGGTTGCATAACCTCTGTAGCAGTTCAAACATGGCAACAACAAATTCCAACATCCTACGTGAAGCTCAGAGCAATAGCCTCTGTGCTGTAAGGCAAATCAGCTCCAAAAGATGCACGCCCAGGTAGGGAGGTTTATGGCAGCAGTGAATACCAACAGCAAAGAAAAACATTCAGCCTGGGAAGAAAAAGCAACAAGAGCAGCTCAGGAACAATTCAGTCTGCCAAACATTTCTGAGAACAGCCCAGGCAGACAAAGAGCACGAGCCCAGACTGCCTCCCTGCCTGTTGCTCCAGGGAAATTGGAGACAAAGTAATGCAAACTTCTTAGTGTAAGTTGATATAAATCCCACCAGATTCATTTAATTTCCAGAGGTATCTGTGGAATCTGAAGAAAAGCAGGGATGCCAAACCTGCTACCAGGAATGACATCCTGGCTCTGATGCAGGGCCTTCCTCTGAGAAACAGCAGAACCAAATCACAAGAACCCAATGGCTACTGCAGTGCCCAGAAGTAACTGAGCCTTATGTTTTACCTTGTGTTGGACTCCCACTTTGGGATTTTAAAACATGACAGATCCACACTGCATGAAAAAACACCTAACTTAGCAATAACTGGGACTTGAGAGGGGACTTTGAAGAGTCTTGTTTCCTTAGGTGGGAGCAGATCTGTAGCACTGCTACAACTCATTCAAAAAGTGTGAACTGCAAAAAATCAGCCCAGGAAAAGAAATAAATTAAGTATCTCAGTAGACCTACTTATGGAAACAAAGCAAAGCAATTTTACCCTATTGCTTCACAAATGGGAAGAAAACAGTATAAATAAGAAACAAACACAGACTGTGAAATGAAGTTACCTCTCCGGGTTAAGTGTGAGCTAACAGCCCAAAGCTTTGCTCTCGTTGAAGTCAGCAACTGTGAGGATGATCAGCAGCTAAAGCCAGGAGCATTATCCTTATCCACACCAACAATTCAGTGCAAATACACATCCCATGCACTGTGACTCTGCAGCAATGGTGCACAGCACTACCAGCCCACCCCAGCTGTTGTCAGATGCAGCCACACTGTAACTCCTTGTAAACAGGTAATTAAACAGCAGTGCAAAACAGAGGTGAGCCTCCTGCTACTTACTGTGCTCAGAAACAAACTGCTGAAGGCACATTAACAACATTAGGAATCAGTTGAGAACACGTCCCTGGAGAGTAATGATGAATGCACAGCACCACAGTAAGATGGACCCTGCTCTATACACACCCTGCTACAGGGTGCTCCTGCAGGACCACAGCTGTTCTTCCCAGCTCTGCCTTCCTGTCAATACAGTAATCACAATTAAAAATTAGCCATGGGCTGAAATACTGCAGACTCCACTTTTCCAGCTGTGTAACAGGGGATCGGTTTCTCAAAAGCCAGTTTCACCATCTTAATTTGTGCAAAACGCTGCACCGGCACAAAGAAAACCCTCACACTCAAAGCAACTCTCCAGTGCCCCGTGTTTCTTTGCCTTCGAACATTCTGCAAGTGCAATAACTGGAAACAATTCTGGATTTACCCACAAAAGGTCAAACTGCACTTTGAATGCTATGGAACACAGATGCATCTCTATTTATACCTCTCAATAACTTCCCTTATGCTTAATTCACTTTGCAAGTGAGAACTGCTCTCCAAAGCCATTCATTACTGCAGCAATAGCTAAGAGCCACAGCTGGTTAGCAGTCACATGGAAGTGGTGCTGTTGCATTCAGGCAGTTGCTGAAGCACTGAAACATTCACGTGCTGCAAGAAGAAAACTGGAATCACTCATTCTGCTCCAATTCTCCCCCTGAACATTCACACCAACACGCAGCACTTCTGATTGTCTAAGCCACAGAACGGACACCAGCTAACAGCAATGCAGTGTGTGAAATCTTCCACACAGAACACAAACCATTGAACAGCTTTGGTAACCTAGGATGTAGCTAGCTTTGTGTAAATATCTTGCAAACATCCCTCCCCCCCACCAAAATCCCTATGTATACGTGTTTATTTATATAACAATAGACATATTTCCTGAGTAAATTGTTAAATGTGATTATCTGCAAGGCTTGGCAAAAGATCCAACTTTATATTACTAAAATAGAATTTGAAATAAACATTCAATAAACACATGAAAATAAATATGGAATGTTTCCAAAGATCTGTGGTACCATGAGCACACGTTCATAACACAGAGCATTTTTCAGTGAAGTCACACTAGGCTGTGCAACTACTGGCTTCTCACCCAGTGAGAAATCAATAAATCTCTTCTCTAATCCTGAGCCACTATTTTTTTTCAGTCTCCTGTCAACATGCATCTCACTGCAAGTCTCCAAAATCTTTGTATTTAAGATGTAAAACATGCTGATACTTGGTTTAAGACGTAGGAAAGCTCTATCTACCTTGGTTTAGCTAGAATCTGGCAGCACAAATGCTGAAGCATCTCACAGAACCACCATTAAAAGCTGATTATTCTCAAACATAGCAATAACCCAAATTCCTCAACTGAAAAACACCACAGGAGCATGGATTGCTCCGTGACAGGATGCAACCCACTTACTGATCACTTTGGCACTGAAAAGAACTACGTAATGGTGCAGAACAAATCAACACCTGAATGAAATACCTTTCAAATGACTTCTCCCCCCTCTTTTCAGTATGCTGGACCATACCATTAACACAGAAAGGAGAATTAAGTTCCACCGCACTGGTTTCTCAGGTCATGGCTTGAATCACAGCTGGTATGGAGCTTTGGATAAGCAGACAAGGAAACTTCAGCTACTGTTTAGTTCCTCTTAACATTCTAACATAGCAGACATTGTAATACCAGCAATGTTACCACTGCATTAACGCCAGTAAGGGATGCAGAATCACAGTAACAGAAATGTAGCCCTGATCAATTGTTGCAACCTTCCTGCTTTCTCATAACCAATGGAAAACACTGTCAGTATAACAGGCCACTTCACCCTTCTCCCCCCCATCCTCGGCCTCCTGCCCCCCTCTATTATTATTATTACTTATTATTATTATTACTATTATTATTACTATTAGCTGTCATTCCAGAATCCTCATGGGTTCCTCAGGCTTTTCTTCTCTGCTTCTTGTGTTGTCATTCTCCATGCTGGCGGATCCTCGTGTGCTTGTGCTCAGAGTACAAAGCTCTTGTGACGTCCCTTCAGCTTCATGCTTTACCAGGCTGCTTGGGGAGGGTTTTGGCAAAGCCATCTGTAATGCACACCATAACGCAGTGCGAGCCCTGCGTGTGGAAGCAGCCAGCTCTCTAATGGCAGCTGCCAGAGCCAGAACATCTGCAACAGAAAAATGCCTTCTGGGTAAAGCTAGTACACGAGCCCGATTCATAACAACACACAGAAAAGCTGCCTGAATTCATTTAACACCATCAGTACACAACATTTGATCGAGAAACAGCTGATCTTGTGCTGTCACTGTAACTGTTGAAGCCCTATTCAGCTATTCTTCTCTTGCAACCCATAGGTAACAACACCTCACACTGATAGCAACCATAACTGTGCCCAGAGTTTACTGGACTAACTCGCCATCATCCCTGCAAGAGAATAATTAAGCCTATTTAATTGATGCCATCACAGGAGAAATGCAATGATACAGTGGTATCACACAAGCACGATCAGTAAGCCTGCCCACCACGGTGCAGCCTAATGAGCTCCATGCAATCCCTGGTGCCTGCTGTCTACCTGCTGGTGGCACTGACTCACAGCTGAGCTCTGCTGTGCCATCAGCTTATAGATTTGCTCATAGGACTACTACATTTAAGGATACGACATCATTAAGAAGATGTTTTGCTTTGACAAGTGGGTGTCAACCATTTTGACACTTTACAGTTCAGTTTTCCTTCCTGCAAGGAGGGCTTTCTCAAACACTGCTGGATGCCAAAGAGCTGCACTGCCATCCCTGCTGTAGTGACAGGAAGTCAGACACTGCAGAGCAGTGCTGAGAAAGGATCCAATGGAGGACGGCAGTGAGGCTGAGGAACATCCCCCTCAAAAAGCGTTTCTGAGAGAAGTTTACTTCCAAAAATATCATCTTCCCCTCCAAAACCCAAATACCAGAAGATATCAGCTGTGCAGTCATCATATTGAATAGCAGCTTCCACTCATCCTCAACTCTTGGAAAGGAATGCAGTTGCTCTGGTTGTGCTCTGGGCTCCATCAGCAGAGGGGTGGCCAGCAGGGACAGAGAGGTGATTGTCCCCCCTCTACTCTGCTCTTGTGAGGCCCCATCTGCAGCACTGCATCCAAGTGTGGAGCCCACAGTACAAAAAAGACAGGGAGCTGTTGGACAGGGTCCTGAGGAGGGCCACTAGGATGATCAGGGGACTGGAGCACCTCCACTATGAGGACAGGCTGAGCGAGCTGGGCTTGTTCAGCCTGGAGAAGAGAAGGCTGTGGGGTGACCTCATTGCAGCCTTTCAGTACCTAAAGAGCCTACAGAGGGGAGGGGAATCAACTCTTTGAAATGGTTGATACCTGTAGGACGAGGGGAAATGGTTTTAAGTTGAGGGAGGGGAGATTTAGGTCAGACATCAGGGGGAAATTCTTTACCCAGAGAGTGGTGAGGTACTGGAACAGCTGCCCAGAGAGGCTGTGGATGCCCCGTCCTTGGAGGTGTTCAAGGTCAGGTTGGATGGGGCCCTGGGCAGCCTGGTTTAGCATTAAACGTGGAGGTTGGTGGCCCTGCATGTGGCAGGGGGATTGGAGATTCATGATCCTTGAGGTCCCTTCCAACCCTGGCCATTCTGTGATTCTGTGTTGGTACTGAAACGTTGGTAATAGACAAAAATCTGTGGCAGACTGCTGCTGTGAACTAAGCACATCTCTTCCAATTAACACTTTGCTTTCAGGAAGCCAGCTTTGCTCACCTCATGGAAAACTGAAGATGTAAAACATGCTGCTTTCCACAGCTTTGTATCACATGGCTTATTTTCTAACAAGTGCTTTCCTACAGCTATTTATGATAGAAAACAAGCTACAGTTTGTTAACTTCCTAGCAATTAACGTGCTTTCAAAGTCACCATTAGAAAGCAGATTTATGACAAATTTGTGAAGCAAGTTGTCTAATTAAGAAGCAGTTTTGCTTGGTGACAGTGAAACTGCAGAATAGCACACAAGCCTCTGGAGGAGTACACACTCCAGCTGGAAATTAATCTGGCTTTACTTCAACAGCAATTTGGAATTAGAAAGTGTAATTTCTGGCAGTTTTGTGATTTAGACAACATAGACACTATGAAGAAGCACAGCATTCATTACTTTATAAGCTGAAGACTGGTCAAATAGCAAGGACATAAAGTTAAACTTGTTTAAAAACAAGCAGGTTTTGATTTATAGGACTACTTATTTTTATATAATATCACCAAACAGTTTTTACAGTTATATTTTAAAAAGGAAGAGAAGGCTTCAAAGTGTTTGAAATAGTAAAAGCAAAGAAAAAAAAAATCTCGTCAGCTTAATTTTACACAAGTGGAGGTAAGTCTTGCAACTTCTTTGCAGAAGATGCAATAAATCATTGCCACCATGCATTTCAAACTACATGTTTTCCACAACTAAATCTTCAAAAAAGCTCTTGGAGCTGCTGGAATGGGGAGCTCTTACCTTTCTCGCTGTTGTAACGCAGCACTCCTTGTCTCTGGGGATTAACAGCATTAACAACCTCATCCTTACGCCGTGCCTGCGTTACGTGGATGGCTTCCATGTGGTGTTTCAAGGCAGCGGACACGTTACCGTGCACAGGGGCACCACAAAGCATTTCCATTTTTCCTATTAAGGTGAGCACCTACCAGGCACATTGAAAACACCAAAAATCACCACGTGTCGGCAACTCTATTAGACCAAGACAACAGAAAGCAAAGAGGAAGCAAAGCATTTCACCTGGTGCTGTGACTCCCTTCTGGAAAACTCACCCTGGCCTGTTCTCGGAGCTGGTCTACAATCAGACGATCCACTCGTGATGGGTGGGCAGGGAGCTGAGACACAGGAGTGTTACTGGAGCTAGAAACACGCCTTCCTGGAAAGTTCCTTGCAAGGTCAGCCTCAGTCTGCAGGGGAAATGGAAATAACATCACAGTTGAAAATTACAGTGAAAATCCACATTGCCATTTGCTTAAGAATTTTGAAATAGAATGGAAGAGTTTCCTACCTTTACTTCTGCCTGTGTTTACAGTAAAATGCTCCCAAGTATCTCTCTAGGTATGCAACCAGCTGCTGTAGGATAGGAATACTTCCTTGATTCAGCTCTACTTTAGAGAGAATGCTTTTAGACAGCACTCGAATCTGCACAACCTCATTTTCACTAACCTGGGACACAGCCTGAGGCATAGAATTTCTGGCAGTGCATCCCAGGCATTTAAATCCATGTCTCTCACTGCATCTCTCAAATGCTGCATGTTTGGATTATCGATTAAATGAAACAGGTGAACACACCACCACAGCTCAACTGAAGGACATCAGGAATCAGCCACATTTAACATAGCCTGGTATCAGCTCAAAAAGTCATCAGCACAACTGCTGAGCTTCCCAGTGACAAAGGAACCGGACAAAACGTGGTGTAACACAAGCAGTGACAAAGCACCACTGTGACTATTTTTGGCATAGAAACTTCTTAAACCTGGAATAAAAGGTGGCAGAGCAAGCAGTGGATTCTGTCTTGGTCCTTCTTCAGTGTACAGTGGATTGAGATTAGATATCATGCTGCTGTTCAAGCTAAGGCTAAGTCCACACTTACATTTCAACCTGTGCTGCCTTTCTGCTTTACTGACGTCCTTATTAACACCCCAGCCCTCACCAAGTACAGTGTACTAGTACAAAATCACAGTTGTTCCTAAGTAACAGATCTCTGGAAGAGTGAGATTTTTAGAGAAGGAAAGAAGCTCGCTGCCATTGAAGTTCAACACAGCCCTCTGGGAACTGAAGCAGCCAGCTGATCAGACAAGATGGAATTAAATGCAAGCTTCACTGGAGGAAAATTCTGTTGATCCTCCTCAGAACTGCATGCAGGCTGAGAAACTTAAAATCTGCTCCTGTGTACCAGTGTAAAGGTGAGCTACACATACACTAATGACATAAACAGCACTGACACAGAGGCCTCAGCCCTGTCCTTGGGCAGATCAGACTGTTAGAACAGCTCCTCACAAAGTCTTAATCCCTGCCAACCAGTGATCTCCCAAACAGTACCCACAAACAGCAACGAATGCAGATCTGGCACGTTCCTATCAGGCAAACAGGATGCAGTCATCCTCTTTGGGGAGAAAGTGTTTTGGCTGCAGGAATGTGAACCATGCTATGGAGGCTGACTTGCAGGACTGAGAACAGCTTATACTGACTAATGAAGCCACCTGCATGTTCAGTGCTTAACCACAAAAATCAAGCACGTAGCCAAAGGAAACCTCTAGCAGAAAAGTCAATTATGGGCAAACACAAATGTGCTTGATGAGATGAAGACAAATTCAGTCATCCCAAATGACTCAGCTGAAGTCCCAGTCCTGCACCAACAGGGCTGTATTTGTCACAGCACAAAACAGGAGTGTTTCCAAGCATTTCCTATGAGGAAAGGTTGAAGGAACTGGGCTTGTTTGTTCAGCATGAAGAGAAGGCTGCAGGGAGACCTCGTGGTGGCCTTCCACCCTTGAAGGGAGCGTATAAACAGGAGGGGGAATGGCTGTTTGTGAGGGTGGGTGGTGATAGGACAAGGGGAATGGTTTTAAACTGAGACAGGGGAGGTTTAGGTTGGAGCTGAGGAGGAAGTTTTTCCCCCAGAGGGTGATGAGGCACTGGCACAGGTTGCCCAAGGAGGCTGTGGATGCCCCATCCCTGCAGGCATTCAAGGCCAGGCTGGATGTGGCTCTGGGCAGCCTGGGCTGCTGGTTGGTGACCTGCACACAGCAGGGGTTGGAGCTGGATGAGCACTGTGCTCCTTTGCAACCCAGGCCATTCTATGATTCTAGGGTAGCAAATATTGCAGGTTCATAGAGAAAAATGTTGTTAGCAGCCCTGAGTGGAAAGAGACTTAGAAATCAAAGCTGGAAGACGCATATGGTTTAAAAGCAGTCATGCCAAATAATACAAACATTATATTCAAAGCAGGTTTTTTTGGGATGGTGTTTTAAGCGTTTAAAACTAACTTAAGTGTCTCCTCCTCAAAAGAAGAGGAATGCCAGGGTATCCATTCTCTGTAAGATGCTTAATGTAATCAGTAGCTTTGACAAACAGTTATTGTCACCGATGCTTTACCTTTTTCCTCTCTTTCTCCAAAGCCCTCCACTGCTCATAGCACTCCTCCAGTTGCGTGTGAAGCTCGTTAGAAGGTCCACTGCGGCTCCTGGGAGGTCTGCACTTGTTAAATGGCATTGGAAAGGCAAAGTATGGGGCAGTTATTTCCCCACAAAAGAGGTCACTGATGAAGGGATTCAAGTGGTTAAAATCATCATAATGGAGAAGATCAACAAGTTCTGAGAATGGAAAAGGTGAAGGAGGGAAACTGAAGTTCTTTGCTAATGAAAACAGATGGTGATTAAACGGAAAAAAGCTGGGAGTTTGCTTAAAATCAGACATGAATGGGAAGGAAGGAAGAAAAGGACTGGTAAAATCTGACATGATACTGCCATTCTGTTCATGGCTCTTGTGGAGCATGTTGTACTGCTGGCAGTTTGGGGTTGCATATCCAAAATGAGGAATGCAGTTCCTCCTGCTTCTTCTATCATCTTTATTCCTGCTTTCCTGGGTTTGCTTTTTTTGAAACCTGTGGCACATTTCAGGGTTTTCACTTAAAACATTCTGTTGTGTTAACCAGCTGGATGAAAAACTAACAGGGAATTTGCATTGCTGCCCCTCTTTACTAGTCAAAGAATCATGCCGTGAGTGTCCAGAAGGGCTCATTTGCTTCTGAGTGTCTGAGATGAAATTAGAAACTCCCAAACTGTTAGAAATATTGTCTGATGTTTGTAACCTTCCATCTTTTCCCAATGGGAGGACTGGTGAGGTCTGTGAGTAATAAGAGGGATATGCCATAGGATGATGTGGGGAGGAGCCCCCAGACGTGGTTGAAGCTCCAGATGATGACTGTGTGCTCATTACCACTTGCTTTCCAAACACAGCACCTGATGCAGCTGTTGGACTGGAAGATTTCCCATCCCGCCATGTATGTCCATGGTACAACAAGTAATTCCCATTTTTTACTGACAAATCAAACTCAGAAATTTTATGAGTGTACTCTTCAGGACTAACGTGGTTCTTCCATTCATTATTATTATTAAAAACATCCCCTAAAGTAAAGCTTTGATGACCATTTTGCACATGGGTTTCCCACGGTTTTCTGTTTGTCGCTCTAGAAAAGCTTTCCTTCGTTGGTTGACTGAAAAAATACAGCGATGGATGAACAGATGGCTGGGATTTCTGAGCAGCTGTAAAGCTTTCACAACTTTTAGAAAAGAAGTGGCTGTTCTGGGGCACTTCATCCCAAGAGTCACCAACAGACTGATTAGAAAGACCAGGAGAATGTTTAATTTGTTCATACACACCATTTCTCATCACGTTGCCTCTTGCTCTTTCAGTTCTCCAGCACCCTGTCTGAATGATAGGGTTATCTTCCATTCTGTTTTGAGAAGAGGTGCTAAAACTGGAACCATTTTTTTCAAAGTCTCCATTTAAGCTCATCTGCTCATCTCTGCTCCAATGCTGATTATAATCCGCGCTTTGAAACGCGCACCTTTCTTGGAGAATGGAATTCTTGTTTTCCAAAGAGGAATTTGCAGGATGGCCGTTTTTCACAGCGTTGTCAGGCTGAGTGCAGGGGTCAGATGGAGAAAGCCAAGACTGGATCAGATAAAGGTCTTCTAAACCTCTGTGCAGCAGCTCCACGTCGTGCGACTGGAGCAGCTGCTCCCGGTAGCAGCTCTGTGCGCACATCAAATCCTCATTGCCTACAGAGTGCTCAGGTGAAAGCCCTGAGAATTCACAGTTGTTTCCTAAATCAGAAGCCCACAGTGGTGGCAACAATCTTGAAAGTGAATTCCTGTAACAGAATTAACAAACCTCCAGCAACAGGGCGTTTTCACACATTGCAACAGCTCACGTCTCAGGGTTATCTTCTGCCCTGGACACATTTCCCCCTTACATTCTTGGCTCAGGATACCCAGCTCTCCTACAGAATTTAAGGGGAGGAAATCTCTACTGCAGTTTAATAAATGCTAAATGGAATCTGACTGCCATTGCTGTTCTCTATGGTACACGCATTCAGAACTGCAGATTTCAACTATTTTGTATGTGATGATTTATAGACAGCTCTCTATTGATTATTTTTAAACATTCCCCCCCCACCCCCCCAGTGCTGTGACCCAATGGAAGAGTGAAATTGCTGCATTTCTAACAGGCTACTTCTAGTTAAAAATAAGTTTTCACATTTCTTTATGAGAAAGCCCTTTATCTCTCAATTCTGTGCAATTTTAAACATCCACACGGGTGACAAAAGGATGTAGAAGTGATACACAACAGAAGAATTTTAGAATAAACTGACCAATCTGTTGCTGGTTCTGCCTTGTTTGGCTCCTCTAGGATGCTCGACACCAGGCCAAACATATCAGGGCCATTGCCAGAATAAGAAAGATTTGTCTGTGCCCTGAAAAACAAAAACAACGAAAGCATAGCTAAGTAAATCTTTTTTTTTTCCTTCTAAATGAAACATACTAAAGGTAAAGCATTCATTTAACCTTTCACTCGTATCAGCAGTGCCTCTTAATCGTGTGAATTCAATGTATTCTCAACACACACATACAAATTTATTCCTGCATTTGTGACTTCTCCAGCCTAAAACCAGTTGAACATTTCCTTTAGCATTTCTAACTTGTTGCTTCCCAGAAGGTTTTTCTTGCTGCTGTGTGAGGAGACAGAAGCACCAAAAGATTTTCCTCTTTCCAATCAATGCAGCTATTTAACAAAGTGCAACATTTCTTCATATTCTGACCACCTCCTTTGTAGTGTAAATATGATCTTCTCAAAATCTCGTGGTTTTGAATTTATTCTACTTTGATATTGAAGAGCTGTTACTTTAATCTTAACACCTTTTAAATTTAACCTTTTTCTCTTTATTAAGAATCACTTGAGCCTCTTTGTAACCTGCTTTTAGAAAAGGATTGGTCACAGCTTTAATTATTACTGATAATACCAAAGGTGCTCAACTATCATTTCCCTTAGATAACCCCAACTTCCAGCTGTTACATCAGGTGCAAAAATGAGACCTTCACAGAGCTGCCTGCAGTGACATTTAACTTCATATCAGAAACTAATTAAAACTTAACACGCTAATTAAGATGCTATATGTTGCTTCAACAAATTTCACTCTGCCTGTTCTTGTTCAGCTCAATCATTTCTGCCTCCCTGAAGCTCTCTCAGCCCTCCCCTGGTGTCAGCTTATCCAAACAATTACACTGCTTCATTTGCTACAGAATTATTTGTGCTAATATTGCAGATTAGCAAAGACCAGGGCTGTGGGATAAACAATTAGAACTGTCACTTTGCTAATCTCTTCCACAATGAAGATTAGCCACTGATGTCTTGCTAGATATTAAGACCTCTCCACATTTTAACTTCTTTGTAACACATGTGTCTTCCCTAACTGTTATCTTACAGCACCTCATGAACCTCTGAAGTTCCTCCCTTCCCATCAAACTTCCTCTTTCTTACTGGTAATTAATAATTAAAAAAAAAAAAAAAAGTGAGGAACTACTGACTGCCTTGGATACAGAATGATAGAACATCTGAAATTGGAAAGGACCCACAAGGATCATGGAGTCCAAATCCTGGTTCCACAGAGGACTGCCCAAAAATCAAACTCCATGTCTGAGAGCAGTAGAGACCTTCAGAGAGATCTTGACACATCAGAGCTCAAGCAGTCACCAACTGCAGGAAGTTTAACAAGACCCAGAGCTGGATTCTGTGCCTGGGATGAGGCACCACAATGCAAGAAGGATACGAAGCTGTCAGAGGGCACCCAAAGGAGGGCTGTGAAGATGGCGACGGGTCTGGAGGGTAAGGGGTGTGAGGAGCTGCTGAGGGACTTGGGTTTGTTCAGCCCAGAGAAGAGGAAACTGAGGGGAGATCCATGGCCCCGCAGCTGCTCATAAGGAGCAGAGTGGCAGCACTGAGTTCTGCTCTCCAGTTGCAGGGACGAAGGAACTGCATGGAGCTGTGTCAGGGTGGGTCAGGCAGGGGTGAAGGCAATGTGCTGCCCCAGAGGGTGGTGGGTGCAGCCCCAAGCTGCCAGAGTTCGGGGAGATTTGGGCAGTGCCCTCAGACATAGAATTTGATTTTGGGGCAGGCTGGTATAAAGCCAGGGGTTGGACTCTATGATCCTTGTGGTGCCTACCAAGTTGAGGTGTTTGCTGGTACTGAATAGTAAACATCTGACACTAGAAATGCCAGCAGCAGCAGCTTGGGTAGCAAGAATGGAAAAGCTACTGTGCCAACCTGCACCAGCCCACCAACCCCACAAACAAGGCAGTATTACATTGCCATCATGTGGTATCAGCAAAAAACAGATAGTGGGAAGCTTAAATTATTTTTTATGCATTTCTAAATCTGCAATAATTTCAACATTATAATTTTAACTGCTGCACACAATACAGCCCTAAAGAATATATTTGAAAGAGAACATAATTTTGGGGGGTTACTGTAGTTTCTGTACTGTGAAGCCATAATTCCCTGCTCCTCACAATGCTTTTCGTTTACATGTAGCAGTTTCCCATTTAATTCCTTAAAAATTATTCTTAGAAGAAGTTTAAGTTTATAGACACACGCACAACCAGCGTGTGTAAACATACCGGTTTTTGGTGCAGTCCTGGAAGGGAGTTTTGGTGCCAACAACTTCCCCACATGCTGAGCAGTCACTGTGCAGACAGGAAGATTCTAACGGAGGTGATGGGCTGGTAATTGCTCCTAATAACGGGGAAATTAATTGAGTGTCCATTCTTTGTTTCTTGCCGTTTACCTTTATTGAAAAGGTGAAAATAGATGTTAGATGTGTAGGTCAGTGAGCAGTAAAGTTAACTAAGTAAAACCTCCCTTTTATAGCTTAAGCTAAGTAATTTTTCAGGAAAATGTAACGTGGGAATCACCAGAATGCAGTCTAAAACTCACTCCCTTCCTTAAAACTTGTTTCCCTACCTTAAAACAGTCCTAATTTGACACTCCTAAAGTAAATAATAAATATTATACTACACAGTAACAGGAATTCTCTACAGATTTCACACTGCAGATGTTCACACGCCAAGTTCACAAGATGAGTCTTTTAGTCTATGACTGGAAATGCACACAGGCAGCCCTTCTGAGCAAACAGAGCAGAGCAGTAACCCTGCCAGATCTCTGACAACACAGGATATTCCTGCAAAGAACCCCACATAAGCAGGGGGAGACACGTGTAAACTTTATAGAGGAAAATGTGGTTAAGAGAAGTTCCCCGTTCCCCTTCACCCCCCAGAATGGAGAGCAGTGCCTGGAAAAAAAAAGGAAGAAACTCTCAGATTAAATGACTGGAAGTTCCAGTGTATTTATACACTAAGATCACTTCTGTGGCCATGAGACCGCCTGGAGGCTGTCTAAGCATCCCCAGCTTCATCTGGATGTGTCAGTCAAGGATTTGCAACAAAAACAAGGGTTAAAAAGGACCAAAAAAAAAAAAAGGACATGGTGTGCATGTCACTGCTCTAACAGCCCTCCCAGTAAGCAGCTTTGTCTGTCTGTCCAGGTCTATCTGTTCTGAGACACAGAAGAGTGCAGCACCAGAAAGATAATGGAAAAGAATTGGAGCTGCTGCCAGCACCTGTCCTGTGTGTACAACGGGGCAGCAGAAAGAATTCAGGATGCACTGTAAGAAAACAGCACCACCAAAATGTAAGTTCAGAAGCCATACTGGACTCTGGTTACCTGGCTGCTGAGGATAGAAAGCAAGACCTCTTCTAAGACTGAGGATAAAATAAACTTCATAATCCTCCATTGCAAACACGGCTGGAGAAGGCACAGTGTGCCTGACTTTTTTTTTTCTTGCTTAATAAAGAAAGAAGAGAACTCTTTCATTGGCATGGTCAAACTAGTGCTGGATCAAAATAATCACTTGCTAAAACCCCCTTGGAAACCACACACAGATCTCAATCATGTACTTCAAATCCTGGAGAGTGTTAAAAGCAGAAAATGAAAGGAACAAGCAATGCTGCAGTGACAAGTGTGCCTTGTTTGCAAACATTCAAACTGTTGTACTAAGCTTTCATTTTTCTGCTTCTAAGATAAAAACTGCATTTTCACTTAGAGCCACATTCACACGGCCAGAATTGCCAATTCTGAGACAGTATTTGCTGTTGGAGAAGCATCTCCAAAGCTCTTAACGAGTGAACAGGAAAAAAAAAAGCTTAAGGGAAATTTACACTGCCTGAACACAGCTGTGTGTGTTAAGTCTCTCTGGAGCCTCTGACAGGCTTCTTTGAAAGTCATTTATGTCTCTGTAACCTAAGAGAACAAAACCTCACTGCTGATCATTGCACTCTCTCATGCCTCATTTGTTTAAAAGAGAAAATAACAAGTTAATTCTCTCCTCCTGTTTCACCCTACAGTCTGGACACATTCTGTAACGTCACACAGAAACATGCTGTCAATGTCTGTGTCAGTAAGCAGAGATAAGATCCCTCTCCTGTCCCACAGCACAACACTGCCCAGGTGACAGAGCAGCTCCTATGTTTGCAGATGAGAAGTGTGGTATCCAAACTATGCTCTACAAAGGATGAGCAAAGCACAGGTGGCAGTTCAGAAAGTAGGAGCTCACCAAGACTAAAATTCCAGTAATAATTTAGTGGCATCAGCAAGTACATTGGGCTCTGGTCTTGTTTAGTCCCTAGGGAATCAACACACAAATAAATCATGTTCCTTGGCTAAAATACAAAATACTTCTGCATAGATTAAAAATAGGATCTGTAACGAATGGATTTGTCTTTATTTTCAGGGCCATAAATCACTGCTGCTATGAGCTGTGCAGCACGATGTGACTGAAGCTCAGCAGAAGAGGTACTTCTTGTCCCCTCAGTGCTGCCTCACCTGTTAGCACTTCCAAAATACTGGAGGTTCTCTTTCTATCTTGTTTAGGAACTTTGTTCAACAACTGGGAAACTCTGCTCTGTGCTTTACATACCAGCTAGTAGCAAGCTGCAGTAAAAAAAGGAGCAAAGCAGTGTGCTGTCTCCAACAGTTTGCTTTGTTTTCAGTCCTCTGCTGAATTTCAGAGTGAGACTTTCCTTAGCAGGCTCTGCAAAGGAAGGGCTGCCTGCAGAGCCACAGATGTGCTTCACTCAGAATTTCAATCTCAAACAACATAAATCAGTAAACAAAATGCTTGTCTCTAACAAAACCAAATAGCAACCCTTAATGGTCTCCTCTTGGATTCCTACTTCATTCTTTCCACCCTGCAAGTCATGAGAAACCAGTGCTCCCACTAAATAAGACCGTATCTGAAACCCAGATAGGCCATCTCAGCAGACTTTTTCTTCTTTCAAAGCATAACGAGACACAGCTTCAGTTCACTTCTGCAGAACAGAAATATGCACACACTAAGCTCGCTCTCTCCAAGCCCAACTGAGCAAACTTTTTTTCCCCCATGCTTTTTATCATCCATCGCTGTTATGAAGTCACACAATGTCTTCAAATGCACACAGAGGGCTTTTAACTTCTGGGAAGCTCAGAGGAGTAAATGAACTTGAACATTCACCAAAAACATTCGTCCTAAATCAGGAAGAAGTCCTTTTACAGGCACTTATCCGAAAACTGGAGGAACATGCTGTTACAGACAACTGGTTGCAGATGCTTTTTATAAACAGCAGTCAAACTTCCTTGTAATGCCAGTAAGTGACAGCACTGCACAGTATAGTTACTTTCACACTGAATGTATTTTCTGATTTATTAGCTAGACATTTCCTGCTTTTAGGGGCTCCACAGCCCAACTGTCATTAAGAACTCATTGGTTTCCAGGGCATTTCTTGCTTGTTTCTCTGTTTTCAGCACAACCACCTGAAATCATTCATTTCACATAGCCAAAGAGTCTTTCTCCAAAGTAATTTCCAGCAGTTGCTCTTCCCACTCAGTGGGAAATCTCACAGATAACAAGAGCCTCCCGAAGTCAGCCTGAATGAGCAAGTGCTGACTGCCCCATCATCTGGCTTCATCTCCTGCACTGACACAAAGCAATAGTGAGATCTGCTCCAGCTGTAATGTAGCATTCTCTGTTGGTTTTTTTTGTTTGTTTTTGGTGGTGGATTCTTTTGTTTGTTTCATACACAGATATTCAATATTAGTTACGCTGGAAATGATTCCCACAGTTATAAAAAGTAACATAATATAAAAGTGTTTGTTTCCTTAAGCAAACTCACTTTTTGGACCCACCTGTGACTTGTAATGACCACGTGTGGCAGTTGGTTTGACCATGTCCTCCTTACCAGCAGGCAAGATCTCTTCTGTAAAGTAGGCAGCATTGCCACCCAAGCAGAAATTCAGATTCCTAAGGGCAGGCTTAACCTATTTTAAAACAACCAGAAAGAGAAAAAGAAACAATGAGCAGGCCTGTCAATGTCCTATTTGTTAGGCAGGAAACTCATTTACAAACATTAGAGAATAATCTCCCATGCTGTTGTTAGTGATAAGCAGCTCATTCAGTTCCTGCAATTCGCATGTGTGCCATTTCTCCAACGTGAGCCACTTGCACTGCAGGGTACAGTAAAACAGTGCCCACAGCAGCCAGTCTGCACAATACAAAACTGTTGGGTTTCTTCCTAGCTGACACAGAACTTTAATTGGTGGAAGAAATGAACGGGGAAGGGGCTGCTCTAAAGGCCGAGACAAATCAAGCTAGGATGTGCGACTGTCATGTCATGGGCAGTTCTTAAAACTTCACACAGCATTCACTCTTCTAAAGGAATCAGATTATGTCAGACGATGCCCACATCCAAACGTGGCTGAATGGGAGAGCTATGGATTTACCCAACTGTTGTCCACCCACAAACCTGCTACAACATTTCATGCAGCACACACAGAAGTTTTCACTCTTCTCTTTCCCAAGGCCCTGTTGGAAACAGGCACTAAGCACGATGAATTAGTTCACCCACTCCTGACTGTCAGCTTCCTTGGGATTCTTACAGCATTTCCATCACCATGCAGCAGAGAAATGCGCTCAGACTGACAGCAAAGTCTGGCAGAACAGCTCTGCAGGAGGGGTGCAGGTACCTGTGCCTCTTGAAAGAGCAGAGCTTGCTGCTCTCACATCAGCTGGTACAACATAGCCCTACAGCAAGGGAAGGGCTGCAGTAACACAACTCCTGGCTCTGCAGAAAGCCCTGCAGCCCCCCTAAGGAGGAAGATCGTGCACCCGGTACTTAAGCTGAGCTAAGCCAGAAGGCTCAGCACTGAAGCGATTCAGGTGCATACAGCTGCTCCCAGGCACCAACTTTTTACACTGCTTCCTTTCAGAAGAGATGCCTCGTAATATCTTCGCACCACCTGCGATGGTTTGTTCAGTTAGTGTGTCTAAACTGTTAATCTTGACTGACCTTTTAACCGGGATTCTCACAGGGCCGGTTGATAGCTGAAATCTCAAACAGTCCATTTGCATCTCAAAACAGTCGCTACTTCGAGCATTCAAGGCAGTGCAGGAGTCACATTAAAGTTCACAACCTGAGGGTGCTACGTTAGAGCTTTGTTAGAAGCAACGCTTTAAAGGAGCACCGCCAGTTTGGGTTTTGTTCAACTGACAGATTTTTTCATGGAGCACTTGAACACGCCCTGAATTTGTATACAGCTTTAAATTGTGGGAGGTTATTTTTATTGGGGTTTTTTTTTTCCCCCTTCTGACACTGAGCCAAGAGCAAGAAGATGAGCGACCACAACCCAATACCTGATGGCAACAAGCTGTTCTGTTAGCAGGGAAAACTGACCACCCGCTTCTTGTTCTCACCCCACCCCATTTCACAGATGTCCAGAGCTCACCAGAAGAGTGACACGCATCTCGACAACGTAACCCACATATCCAACAGAAATGCAATCCCACAACCCTTCACGCCAGTGTAACATCTGCTAATCCTCCCATTTTTCAAATTAATACTTTTTTTTTTTTTTTTAATTAACACTAGAAACTTCAAATGAACCTTGCCAACAGTGAGCACTATGTATATGCACAGCCCACCCTACTCACACAGGTCCCAGAGATGAGGTTACATGGCTGCACCCCCTGCAAAGCCTGAAGGCCCTCGCTTCTCTTTTTGGCACATCTGCTTTGGACTTGTTGTATTTAGGCCTACCTGCTTTACAAAGCCACAAACCAAGGTCTGTTGTAGAACAGATCCCCAGTTTGCTCCTCAGTTCCAGCTTCGTGAAGGCATTATCCTTGGAACAGCACACCAGTACCTTTGTGAGGTTCTTCTTCCAAAGGACAGCATGCAGAACAGTCCCACAACATTAAAGATCTGCAAACCAGGACCGTGACCCAACGCCACAAGCCCTTCAAACCGTGCAGTCCCACCACTCCTAAGTACATCTGCACACAACAACACAGGCCTCCCAGCCTTACTCAGAGGTGTCTGGGGACGGGTTGGTTTACAGAAGACTTAACACACTCATCCCCAATTAGAGAACTGCTCTTTACAAAGCACTGATATCAAGCTGCCAATTGTAAAAACAGAAAACCCAACTCAGCTGTGAGATGCCATCATCTCACAGTCCCAATCTGGGACAGCTGAGGAAAGGTGTTATGAAGGCAGCTTGTTACTCATCACCAAGCAGCCCATGACTCCACCATCGCAGCAAACAAACACACTTAAGCAGAGACACACAAGGGACTGCCATGTAAACAACTGACTTTTTACCCCAACTTCTAATGGCTACAACAAATCCAAACGTGGCCAAAATATTACAAATAAGAGCACAAGATGTAGATGGCATCCCTTCAAATAGACTCTTGGTACTAATATACTCTCAGTAAGTCTTTTCATTTAGGAATACAAAACTTCAATTAAAGTTAGGAAATACTTGTCCAGATGTGTTGGATTATCAACTATAATTTAACCTCCCAAATGAGGTGTTTTTAGAGTTATTTTTAAACAAACATATAATTAAGTCACCGACAATTTCAGCATTTTACCATAAAAGCCTTTGAAGTTATAAACCAACAACTGGGGCCAAATAAAAACATCTTTAACAGAATGAGGATTAGCATATGTCACACATCATTAGAGATTCCTGTATCTCAATTTCATTGGACTACTAAGATGAGATAGAAAGCTGCTTTTCTACTTGGTCACTTCCCCAGTTTGTGAAACCCAAGCAATAAATAGATGTCTTCAAGTTTGCAGGCTTGAGCACTTCAGGTCACAGTGCTGTTCAACAGCTTCAAACTGTCTCCCAGCAGAAATTAATGGGGGAACTATTACCTGTTACTCAGTTTCTCCAAGTTTTTCAGCGTCTTCGAGTACAACAGCAAGAGCCCTCAAGTTTCCCAACCACTTTGTGAGGCTCACAGCACGACCCTCACTAGAAAGCTCTGCAGGTCCACGTTAAGAGGCGTTTGTGCGTGGAGGTTTCTCAGCTACTCATCACACACAACCTCCTGCGAGGCTGAGCGCTGCCGGACCGACAAACGACTGAGCTTCAAAGTGCAGCATCATAGCAACCCGAGCAAACGCTGCACTGCAAAAATCGCTTCTCTGGATTGTTTTGCAGCTTCCTTACGGACACCTACCACCTCCCGACCAACGAACACGCACAGGAGCCTCACCCCGCGGTGAGAAGCGGCTCCCGCCGAGTCAAAGCTGCTCAGCCCTCCTCCCCTCCCTCCCCCCGAGGCGGGCGGCTGTGGGGCAGCGGGAAGCAGCGCAGGCACCGCCCGGCAGCCCCGCGCTGCTCACCTCCCCGGGGCGGCACGCACGGCGCTGCCAGGCTGTGGGGCTGCGTCCCTCCTCCACCCGTCCAAACGGCGGGACGAACGCAGTAGAACAGCAGCGGTTTTCGGGCTGCGGGCTTGGAAGCGGTCCATAGAGACGAAGTGTCAGCGCTGGCGCTGAGAGATTTCTGCACGGAGCTATTCCCGGGCAGAGAGGTCCCAGAGCTGCACGGCACGGATTGCTCGCCCTTGAGTGTCACCTCAGGTACACGCTCTGCCAAATAGCTCTGCAACAGCTAAAATCCGCCCCTAGCAAGCAAAGATTTCACACTGCCAAAGGTCCTGCTGCAGAAGTGAAAGAAACACCGAGCTTACATGTTTGGTCTTCTTGCTTTACAACCAGTCTGTGCCATGTAACGTCTGATGTCACTGCAGGACCAGTATGTGGAAGTACTATGGGAATTGTAGTTTCCTCAGCTGGGCAATAGCTGCACAGTACAGGACCCAGGGGCCTGGGAGCAGCCTCCTTCTTACAGAGGCTTGCAGGAACTGCTGGCAATTGCAGATTACCTCCTTTAGTTGGGAACTGTTTCTCAAATGGGAAAAAGCATTCTGGTCGTTTCAGCAAGCGTGCACCTTCTTCTCACAGAAAAAGGAGCTTCTAAGCAACCACTTTCTGGTGATCACATGCTTTCAAATTCTTCCAGTTGTAACCAGGAAGCACCACCCAGCAAGGAGATATTAATTGCTGCAAGGTGTAACAACGCTCCAGCTGAACAATAAAGGAGTTCTTATAACAAGCTCATTGCCTCTTGTACCCCTGGGGGTTTGGTTTCTCTACAAGGAAAATAACTCACCCAAACGAATGCTTTTGTCACTGCTCACGATGCATCTGCCACTTGGATTCCTATTGGGCTCACTCAGCCAAGTAATTGTGAAGACTCAGTGAGCAAATGCAGCCCTTGGCTTCCTGCAAGAAGAGTTAAAAGTTAAGGCTACTCCAGTCAAAGGCTTTCCTGCAAGATCAAGTGCTGCACCTGATCCACCTCCTCCCACTTTCAGTCAAATACCTCTATTGCATATGGATTATCACCTTTTACACATTTTTCCTTAGTAAATAAGTTTTTTTTCCCTACAACTCCATGCCTTAATTCAGAACCTTAATAACGAATGCTGGTGTTTCCCTCACACCATGTGCTATAATAGAATAAAGAGTCACAGAATGGCCTGGGTTGCAAAGGAGCACAGCGCTCATCCAGCTCCAACCCCCTGCTGTGTGCAGGTCACCAACCAGCAGCCCAGGCTGCCCAGAGCCACATCCAGCCTGGCCTTGAATGCCTGCAGGGATGGGGCATCCACAGCCTCCTTGGGCAACCTGTGCCAGTGCCTCACCGCCCTCTGGCTGAAAAACTTCCTCTTAACATCTAAACTAGGAAAATAATAGTTTAAATTAAGTCTGAACAGTTTTAATAGTTTAAATTAAGAAATCCATACAGACAACAGAAAAGGCTATCAGAGCCTCTTTCATCTTTAAATAATAATAAAATAGCTATTCTGGTAAGTTGATTGCTATAATAATAAAAAAAAAAAACAGATCAGTTGCTGGGATGTGTCATCCATCATCAGCCAAGTATTACTGCAAAGTCTTGAGACTGAAATAAAAGGAAAGCATGGTGCCAGCAAGCTGCTAGCAAATCTTTCCAAAAACCCTCAGTTTATCCTTCAGCCGAGTTAAACCTAAAAACATACATTTCTCATCCTGAGCAATAACACTGAGGCGCTTCCCATGCTCCAAGATGCATCTCACAGAATATGAGAAAGCTCCCATGACAGCTACAAGTGCTACAGTAGGAATCAGAAAACTCTTCTGAGATCCTGGATGGCTTCATGCAGGCAGACTGTAAACTAGAGATCTTAGAAGGATGATATTTAGAGATTATATACATCTTCTCTGTCCCCAGGGTGTTCTCACTAAGTTACAGTGACTTCACCTCACTTTCACAGAATGATTTGGGTTGGAAGGACCTCAAGGATCATGAAGCTCAGACACCCCACCACAGGCAGGGCCACCAACCTCCACATTTCATACCAGCCCAGGTTGCCCAGGGCCCCATCCAACCTCTGCTCCAGGGATGGACGGGGCATCCACAGCTTCTCTGGGCAGCTGTTCCAGCACCTCACCACTCTCATAGCAAAGAATTTCCCCCCAACACCCAACCTCAATCTCCCCTCCCTCAACTCCAAACCATTTCCCCTTGTCCTGCTGTTATCTCCCCTTTCCAAGACTTGATTCCCCTCCTGTCTGTAGGCTCCCTTTAGGTACTGAAGGCTGCAATGAGGTCACTCTGCAGTCTTTCCTTCTCCAGGCTGAACAAGCCCAGCTCCCTCAGCCTGTCTTTGTAGGGGAGGTGCTGCAGCCCCCTGCATCATCATCATCAAGATCCATCACTGCAGCGCTTCCCAGTGATAACATCGCTAAAATACACTGAAGAGCTTCCCACAGCACTTGACCTGCCCCAAATACTAAGTTATTCCACACAGTCTTCCTGACATCATAGCCTATAGAAAACAAGGCCATCCTTTCCAAAACCCTCAGCCCTTGCTGACATTATCACTGCTCTCCCTTTGGTTACCCTCCACAGAGCTGTGCTGGCACAGAGTGAAGGCAACCGTCCTCCTCTACATCTGCTGCAGGTAAATTTAAGGCCCTCAGCACACACAGACACAGCGGGAAGCTTCACACTCACTGCCAGGCTTCCAGAAGAGCACATTTGCACCGACGTTGCCAGTAACACAGAGTGAATACAAGTGTTCCAGGCAGTTTGATCCCCAGCCACGCTCTGAGGAGGGACTGAGGAAACAGTGCAAACATTCCCAGTGTTATGGCAACACAAACAGCGCTGACACTCATCTTATGGATACGGATAAACCCCAACAGCTTCAAACAGAGCCTGACGGCAAACCCTGCTCTTGTTCAACCTGGACAAGGGGGAGGAAAGAGAGGAAATCCAGACACAAATAATAACAACAATAAAAAAATATGAATTATTTCTGCTCGCTTGAGAACAGCACGTTACAGAAGAGCCCTTTCAGAAGGGCTCACCACCTTTATAAAAGACAAATGGCTGAGAAAATTCTGAAGCCAAAACGCAGCAGATCTCATTGCTTCCACGCAGCAAAAGCCACACTTCCAACAGCAGCACCTGCACCTCCAGCTCCAAGCAATAACACCCGAACTGCCCTCGTTGCTTGGGCGGGAGCAGACAGAGCTGGGCTTAGCAGCTGTGAAACAGCCAGGAGCAGCGTGGTGCACCTGCAAATACAGCCTTTATTCACACCCAGCCTCGCTTTCAGGGATCCCCATACACTCTCCCTGTCCGCCTCCTCAGCACACAGCACAGCAGCAGCCTCACCTCAGCCCCACGAGCCATAGGGCTGAGGGGCGCGCCCTGCCCGCCACCATTTTATCCTCCCCGCCGCGCGGGGCTCAGCGCCTCCCCCTTCCCCCCTTTTTCCCGCCCAGAGCGCGCGCCTTTTCCCGCCTCCTCAGCGCGTCTCCCTCAGAGCCCTGAGGAGAATCTGCTGACCGAACGCACGTACAGCTTAAAGCGTCTCCAAGTGCTTTACTGTTACTACGGAGCAGCGCTTCCTACCAAAACCACGTCTCCCCATCCCCTACCTCCTTGTTCTCACAGGGTGAACCGTTGTCATTGTGGCGATTGAGAGGAGGAAAAAAAAAGCATCCCGTTGATTTCAGCAGAACCAGGTGATTCCTATGGCTTTGGAGGTTAGGAGCGACCCGAGCGCTTACAAAGCTCATGGGCTGACGGTTGGACCAGATGATCTGAGTGGTCTTTTCCAACCTTAATGATTCTGAGATAAGTTTTTTTTTTGTCAGAACAGCCCTTCTGCAGCCGTCCCCTCCTGGCTCTCATGGAGCAACTCCCCACCTACAGAGCCCAAGAATCTTGGGCAGACAGAGACAGAGAAAGACAGAGCAAGAGAAAAGGCAGACAAAGACAGAGCTGCCGCAGTTCTTAAAAGTCACAACAAGGAATCCCTACACACGTTCACTAATGCAAATTATTGTGGTTTTTTTTCTTTGGCTGAGATTTTTCAGCTGTGTTTGGTCTGAGACAAACAAACAACCCCGGTGTGGGTTTACTTCATCCCTGAGGTAATGCGTGCAGCTGAACTGGGCACACGGGGGCAGCAGGTGAGAAAATCAAAGAAAAGCGGTGAATTTGTACCATAAAAGTGTCCCGTTCTCAGCCTGGGCTGCACTGTGTGATGTTTCTTGCAGCCTTCATTTGGTTAGACGTTTCAGAGCAAGCAGTTTGAGAAGAATATGGGCAGTCTGCAGGGAGGCAGCTCCTTCCTAGAAAGGCATCAGATCATGCAGGCAGTGGCACTTCAGTGATTTATTTCTCAGTGTTTCTTTCTTCCTGCTGAAATCTATTGCTAGAAGTCCCATTTCAGCCTGTTAGCTCATGCAACCGACAGGAAGGGCTACTTTTTGACTGGCCTCTGCCTGACGGCTTCTCCATTCAGCAGCAGATTCCTTTATGCTTCATTCAGCTGTGCCACAACTGAACGAGACTGATCACTGCTTGTCCATAAGGAGCATGCATGCCATGAGTGCCACCTGGCACAGCGCAGCTGGTCCTCTGACCTTTCAGCCCAAAGCCCATAGTGATGGAGCACCTCGTTAAAAAATGAGGCTGGCAGGGACGGGGCTGCCTCTCAGACTTCTCTCCATGTCCCTCATCAGCTCCAGAAGTGGCCTACAAACCCTCAACACCAACCCAGGACCCAACCCAAGGGTGGTTTTTTTGGGCGTACATATGTATTACCTGCACTCAGAAACAAACTAACAAAACCCCAGCAAAACAGTTGTTAGCAACAGAAAAGCTTTGCAAACGTTTCAGAAATGTGTGCACACCAGAGATGAGGTGAAGGGCTTCCCCAGGCAGAATAAATGCTGTGCTTATTCAGGCTGCACGTACATTGTGGCAACAGCACAACAGCACCATTTGGGGCAGGCTTTGTGCAGGGGATGGATGAGAGAAAACGCTGCTTCTGACAAAGCAGCATCACCACAGGCTCACATTCAGAGGATCCTGAAAGCATGAAGAACTGCACTTTATTTTTCCAGCACAGAGAGTTTGTTAGAAATCCCAAATCCATCAGAGCAGGTCAGTGCAACGTAGAACATCTCTCTGGTCAGCAGCCAACCCTAAAACCTCATCTGTTGTTTGTTCTCACAAGGTAAACAAGAGCTAGTCTCTCAGAACAATCATTTAAATTACCAATCCAATAAACTTTTAATGAGATATTTCACAGATTCCATTCACAGCAAGCATAAGGGGTTTTAAACAACAAAAGCATTTTTCACAGATAATTCCTCCTCACAGTACCAAAATGCACTTTGGATGTTTTTTATTACAAATACGCACACAAGAGCTTTTTCAGTCACCTGCTCACTCTCTCATCGGCCCCTTCTCACCATCCATGCCATTACCAGACTGGACACATGGGACTTATTGTAATATAAAAATAAATTGGCCTCCTATAAATTACCACAGGTTGAGAGGGTTAGTAAGCACAGAATCTGCCTGGCTTTGGGGGAGAAGAGAGGGATGCAGTGATTGAAGAAGGAACAAGAAGATTGCAGAAGGAACAAGCTGGAAGGCAGAAGGGCAGCACGAGAGAGAAAATAAAAAGCAGCAAAGCAACAATGAAGTCTTGGGTTGTTCTGAAAACTCAGAGGGACGGAAGGGTGAGAAAACCTCAGCTAGGGACGGTTTGTTTTGCGTGAGGAATACAGATCGGTCTCAGGAGAACAGGAGTGGCCAGAGAAGTGAATATGGTGAAAGTCCTGCCATGAACACCAGGCTAAGCAAGGTGGCACTGACCCCTCCAGAGACCACAGCCGCGCTGAAGTCTTCAAGACAGTTCACATTAGGGTCCATTCACAGTCCTCCTGCTTTGTGCATTTCAACACAACACCTTCACCTGGGCATTACCTTCATTTGCAACTGTGTAACTAAAACAGCACCAGGAATCTTTCCTCCTGTGTAACTGCTGCAGTCAGAAACAAATCACTAAGATGCCAAGACAACAACTGTTGTTGGTTACCTCGTCAGTTACACTGTAGGATAAACATAGTAACAGATTATTCAGCCAAGGACCAGTACACCAATACAATAGTGACTGCTGGGAGCGCCTTAAAGACCTTCATTTCTGTAAAATATCACTTTCCTTTCTGAAACAGTTGTCTGAGTGAATGAAGCGTGCATGGCCAAGGTGAGCAAGGGCAGAGGAGCTCAGATGCAGGTTGCTGCTGGCTGTGCTCCCTCTGCTGGCTCTGAGGCAGGGCACAGGAAGGGGACATTTGTGAGTCTTCCCACATTTCTCATCGTGGGTGACGTATTGAAAGCAGATCCGAAAGCAGAAGTAGAAGGTATTCTATTCCTCTTCCCGAACATAATTAGCAGGTAGAGTGCTGGGAAACAACACCCACCCAATCAGCAAGTTTAATCAGAAGCTCAATGCATCAAATATTTTGCAATGAACACTTCAGCCTGAGTTCAGATAGCAACAATACAACCTACTGAAGGTAAACTCAGCATGCTCTCCAATAAAAGAAGACAATACCACAGCTGGGATACCATGAACAGAAGATTTCAGTGCATACAGCAGTGAAACTCAGCCGGAGTCAAACCCAGCAGCACCTGACATCCCCTAAACAAAAGCGGGGCTGCCTCCTGCGTCCCCTGCCTTGTAAAGGTGTCTCCACAACGTGTAACAGCAACCTGCTGCTGGTTGGCACTCCTGCAGTTTAAGCCCATCTTGCAGAATTCAGCTAATACACCTTCATCAACACCGCAAACAACAGCTGAGTCACCTTTCCAACCCTGCCACACAAAATACATTCTCAATAAGGCAAATGTGCAAGTGGTGGTTCCTCATTTATTTGCTGGCAGTTTTCGGCCACCACTCAGGTATACTTGCAGTGAGCTTCACTTTATCACCTGCTACATTTAGGCAGAGTGGTTCATTTATATTAGCCAGCCTCAGCAAAGCTATGCCAAGTTCATCTCCTCCAGCCCGGAACTTGCCAGCTGCCTTTCCCGTTTCAGTCAAGATTTCAGCACCCTCAGGAACGCTCTCCTGAGGAAGAGGAACTGAAAACCGCACGGGCACCAAACGCTTGCGAATGACACCCATGTGGTGGGTCCTGGCTGTTAGCTCCTGCCCGATGTAACAGCCTTTGGTAAAGCTGACGCCGTTCATGTAGGCCAGGTTGGATTCCAGTGGAAGGGCTACTCCGGGAGGGAGATCTTTCACACCTTCAGGAATTCCTAGGGAAAAAAAGGAAATACAGTAAGATCTCTGGCATTTGAGATTTCTGGAGTATTCTTCCTCTGTGTTATAAAGCCAGAGGTGAGAAGAAGCAATGCGAAGCCATGAGCTTGCCAGTACTCTGGTCTGGGTGTTAATACATCATTAGCTATAAACACACGGGGGTAGCAAAGATTATTTTAAAATGTAATTGGAAAAACTGCACTGAAACCTAATTTTGTGAAACTTATAGCACTTCTGGTGGAAATGCAAAGCACCCAGAGCCATACAGACTCCCACACAAAGACATCAACATTTAATGTCAATGGAAAAACAAATTGTTTTCGCCTGCATCCCACGGGTAGGCTTCAATGTCAGTCAGACTTATTTCCATGCAAGCAAGATGGCCAGCTGTCCTTGCTAAAGCTAGGAGCGCTCCTTTTGTGGCCAGCGCTGGACCCAGGTTTGTGCAGTGTCACACAGAGGAGTGCTGGGACTCCTGGCAGGCAGCACACCACCACACTGCAGCCCATTCTGACCCATTAACAGCTTGTTTTTCTGCACCAGATGGACTCGGGTCATGACCACCGTTTATTAGCAGAGGACCATCCTCTTTCAGTCTGCTAATGAATTTAATCCCCTGTCTGCATGGACACATTAAGATCAACAGCAGCTCTGCAGAGGCCTTCAGGATTGAGTTCCTTTTCAAATCAAACACACGCCTTGGCCTCTGAGTTAACTCTGCAAATCCAGCAGTACATTTTTAGGAACGCACACTGCGGTGTTTCATTTTCTTTCCTTAGTAACAAGGAAAACACAAACGGTGCATCGTTCCAAAATAATCAGAATGACTCAAACCACTGAAGTTTCTCTCTTAGCAAATGAATAGTTCTTGATTCTGTCACAAGGCAGAACACTGGATTACTCGCATCCTCAAAGCAGCAAAACTTTCTGCAGGTATTACAAAGTTAAACACACCAACACACACCCCTGTGGCTTTCTAACCCACTGCCTGACATCAGAGTGTGCAGTTTGATCACGAGATCCTGATAATAAATTCACTTATCCCAAACCCAACAGCAGAGTATCAAACAGGACGTGGCTTTACCTTGCTTATACCTGTGCCTGTGGTAATCCTGAACGTTTTCAACACGACTTCCAGGGATAACCTCTGGTAGATCCGCTCCCGCCTTCACAATCAGTCTCCAGCCCATGACTTCTGCCCTGGGATCAGGAGTTAAAACCAGAGCCCGCTCTGCACATTGTGCGAGGGAGCTGCTGACGTCCCCGGCCTGCTCCCCAGGGACGACGGCCCACAATGCGAGGTCCAGGCAAGGGCTGATGCTGACTTTCCTCCGGATCTTGTACAGCTTCAGATGTTTCTGTACGGCGTCCAGCACGCTGCTGTCACACTCCAGCAGGATGTGTGGCTCTTCTTCTTGACTCTCATGAAGCCTTAAAAAAGCAACACCTACAAAGTCAGGAAAGCCAAACCCCCAACAGAGGAAGTACAATAAAAGGAGGGAGACTTCAGCTGGATACAAAGAAAGGTTTTTCATAATAAGAGTGCTGAAGAACCGGCACAGGCTGCCCAGAGAGGCGGTGGTGCCCCATCCCTGCAGGCACCCACGGTCAGGGGATGGGGCTGTGAGCACTGATGGAGCTGTGGGTGCCTGGGACCCGATGGCCTTTAGCGATCCAACTCAAATCCCTTCCAACTCAAACGATTCTGCGCTTCAAACAGGCTCTATTATCTCAACCCTGGTCTGAATCCGGCAAATGCCAGGGGCAGCACTCGGCACCCTGTATCACAGCACTCACAGCCCCTTACAGGTTGGGTAAGCACACTGAGATCCCAAGGCCCGCCCGGTGGCAGTGAGGTGGAATTACGGCCTGCCCCTCCGCCCCCGGCCCGGCAATGCTCTCGCCCAGCTCCTCCCCCCGCTCTCACCTGTACACGAGGAGGTCGTACAGGCAGCGGCCCTGCACGTTGAGCGCATGCGCGTACAGCGCGCGCGGCGGCCCCGCGGGGCCCTCCCCCACCGCCACCAACCGCGTGACGTCGTTGGTGAGCAGCCCCTGCAGGAAAACGGCCGCCTCGGCGCCCCGCACGCTCAGCAGCGCCCGGCCCAGCGGGAAACAACGCCAGGCGCCGTCCCCGCTCCCACCGCGCCCCCACAGCCGCCGCAGCCCGGGCAGGCCGGCCGCCGCCCTCACCAACATGGCGGCTGGTCGTCAGGGGCGCCCGTCGGCTCCTGCCGCCTCTGCCGCCATCTTGTGTGTGTCGGCGCCACCTCGCGGCGGGGAGGAGCGCTGGGGAGCGGGGCGCGCCCTCCTCTGCCTGGCCACGCCCCTTCTGGCTGGCCGCGCCCCCACAGCGGAGCCGTGAGGGTCCGTGCGTCAGGCGGGTGGGGGCTGCTGGTGGGAGTGGCAAGAGGAAAAAAAAATAGCGAAAATGGAAAAGAAACAGGAAGCCTTTGTTTTAATCCTGCATGCCCCTGAGTCCATCGCAGCGCTGCAGCTGGGGTCTGAGAGTGGAGCAGAATCCGTCGTTCCTCTGCACTTAAGGCTCTCATTGGAGCGTTGGTGGCAGGGTGACAAAGTGCGATGCTCCCGACCAAGCCCTGTCCCAAAGAGGACATGGAATCATTCAGGTTGGAAAAGACCTCTGAGATCCCCAAGTCCAACCCCACCCCACCCCTTGACCCCCTGCCACATCTCCATGGTTCTGGAACGCGTCCAGGGATGGTGACCCCACCACCTCCCTGGGCAGCCTGTGCCAATGCATTATTACTCTTTCAGAGAATAAATAGTTCCTAATATCCAACCTGAACCTCCCCTGACAAACCTCGAGGCCATCCCTCTTTTACTATCACTGTTACCTGGGTTCAGAGACTGACTTCCACCTTGCTACCAACTGCTTTCAGGTTGTAGCCTCCTCCAAACTGAACAATCCCGTTCCCTCAGCCACTCCTCACTAGTCTTGTGCTGCAGACCCTTCTCTGGACATGCTCCAATGTCTTTCTCATAGCGGGGGGGCCAGAACTGAGCGCAGCACTGGAGGTGCAGCCCCACCAGAGCCAAGAACAGAGGGACATCCCCCTAAACCTCCTTGGGAACATCCAAGCAGACATATTCAAACACCTCGGTAACAGCTTAGCTTACTTTCTCCTGCCTTTCTCTGGAGTGCACAAGCTGTCATCCACAAACTCTTATGAGCTACAGTTGTTCAACCCTTGCCCTGTGCCTTAAATGCTCCACTGCCCTGGGCAGCCTCTTCCAGGGGAAGAACCTTTCTGTCATCCCCACCAGATCCTTCCCCTGACAACTCCACGTGGGATGCAGAGGTCAGTGCCACAGCAGCACCGCGCTAAGTTCAGTCACCAAAGCATGCTTCACTTTGACATCAACCCAGCAACCAACAGCAAGGATGAATTCCCCCTATTTCCCAGAACTTGCTCGTTTAAGGACACCTTGTTAATTAACAATTTTTTTTTAATTTGGTTTCTGTAGCACTGAGGCACTCCTGGCTGTCCACCTTCCCCATGGACTCCCAGCAGAGTCCCTTATTCTCTGCCTCTTGGTAGGGGCCAATGGAATCCTGGAGATACTGCAACTGCCAGAGGAATGGAGAGAAATGCACCCAGAGGCTTGCAGAAGCCTCTTTGGACAGTGGTGGTGAGTGAATGTACCTAATGCGGGTTCATGGCAGGAGCAGGAACTGAGGTGTTTAAGAAAACCGAGCTGTTAAGAACCGTGGAGATGTGGCACTGGGGAACAGGGGTAGTGGGAGTGGTGGGGATGGGCTGCTGTTGGACTTGGGGATCTCAGAGGACTTTTCCAACCTGAATGATCCTGTTTTTTTGTGATTCTCTTGCAGGGCAGGTCTTCTCAAAGGCCTCTCCCATCGTTTACTCTGCTGCAGCCGTAACTTCTCCCGGACTCAGCAAAGTTTTTTCACTTTTCGGAGCACAGGCTTTCCTAGGCAGCTTCAGCTCCATGCCTGAAGGAACTGCAGGCAGTGATTCATCAGAGAGACAACACATCCCAAACAACCAGAAGGTCAACTACTTCTTAAGGCAAAAATATTTTGCAGTGATTTATAGCTGTATGTGGGAAAATAGAGGTCTTATATGGCTAAAGCAGGCAAACAATAGATGGGGAAGAATTTCTTCTCATCAACACTCATCTTTCTTCTCACGGAAACATCACACACTTTGCATTCTGTAACAAAATGTAAGTTTTATTCTTTTTTATTAGTAATGGACGTGGAATAGCCGGTTGAAGAGTCGGGCTAATGTTTCATTCTCTTTTGACCAATGCTTAACCTAACTACAGTCCAGATGGAACATTTACACTGAGAAATACTTAGAGAGATTCAACCTCATACTCAAAAATTTTCTAGTACAAATACAGTTAGTACATAAAAAACGAACAAAAAAAAATATCCCAGAAACTTCATAACAGCACAGACTGGTTATGGCCTTGAGTTAAGTTCAAGTATTTTCCAGTGGAATGCAATGCAAGCAACAAGGTAATCTGGCTTTTACGTGGGACATTCCTGGCCCTGAATGGTAAGAACAGAAACGCAAGGGCGGGCACTTTATCCAGCAAAGCTTAGTGAGGGAATCAGCATTTATGATTAGTTCAGCTACAGAGCTAAACCCGTCTGGAGCGTGAACTAAATGACTAATCTGCAGAAAAGAAAGCAAAGCATTAGTTGTAATACTGGCATTTCTTCCATGGCCAATGCTGCCCGTCGTCTGCTTGAAATTCCTCAAGCCACCGGTTTGGTTTGTGGCGGGGCTTTTGCTTGTGGTTACACGTATTTTGCCTTCCTATCCTTTTCCTGCCCTAACAGACACAGTAAAGACGGGATTTCCCTTCCTGCTCTGGAAGGGGTCACTGCTGCGGAGACGTCGGTGCCTTGGTGGTGGAGGTGACTCAGTGGAGCACACAACATCCTAAGAGCTCCAGAGGGCAAGCAGTGGAGGAAAGGGGGAAGTGAGCAATTCGGTATATCTAATTATAATAATAAGCCTCCATATTTATAGGGCTATCTGACTCATGCTGGTGGCTGGAGGAACAGGGGCGGCTCCTTCTTGGTATGGAGGAGCGTATGGGAGCTTGGCAGCCCACCACAAGATCCTGGCATTAAGCAGTCCTGCCAGCAGCGTGCCCTTTTGCTTCAGTCCCTGTCAAAAAGCTTGGAAAATGAAGAAAAAAAAAACGGGAAAGTGAGATCAGCCCTCATTTGCAAAGCATTTTATACAAGGAAGTTTTCAAGCCCTACAGATGAGCAGGGCTGGCTGGGAGGACGGCAGAGTGAGCAGTTACCCTGCCTGATGAGGAGCTGGTATCGAACACCCAAGTGTCTGCCCCGGCTCTAGTGCTCATCAATACTGCAATTATTGACTCCCACTATGGAAAACAGCGTGTGCGTATTAAATGTGCTGGTGACACCAGCCTGGAGGAGGCTGCAAATCTGCTGCAGGACTGCCTGATCATCCCTCTTGGCGTGCTGGATCCATGGCACGGAAATGACAGGCTGGTGAAAGTAGGGTTGCTTGGCTTACAGCAGAGCTAACGGAGATAAGACAGTCTTCAAACACCCCAAATCTTCAGGGGAATAAGCCCTGGGCTGTCTGTACCTTCACAACAGCACTGCCAGCAGCACCCAGTCTCCCTGCATTGCCCGAGTGGGTGGGTGCCCATATGTAGGCCAAGGAGCAGCGCGGGCAGATATGTTTGTCCTACCACCGTGCTGTGAACCTCTGATGAACCGTGCTCAGAACCTCATAGTTCTGAGCCTCTGATGGAAAATTCACATTACAAAACATCCCTGCACGCGATGTGTGTGTGCTGCTGCAGACCAGTGCTGCTGCACGATGCGCTGAGCCTCCTGTGGGATGCAGCTGCCTGTATCCAAAGAGAACAACTCCAGCAGCAAGAGCAGGCAGCGCTCCAGGCAGTGCCTCCTGCAGGATCGGGAACAAGCCTGGAGCTGTCTCCAGACTGTTACCCAAAGCCATACCGAATATTTGCAGCTGGATACCTCAGAGAACATTTCTTTGCACCTTTGAAAACCTACTGTTTGCTACCAGCACTGTTCTCCAGGGGCATTGCACAGCTTTCGTGCTGGCTGGGGAGAGCAGATGCCCTCAAGGCTTCAGAGACTGATCTCAGGGTCATGAGTAAGAGCCCACCAAGAAGTAACATGAAAGGAATAGTGGCATGAGGGCTTGTATGCTGGCGTGGCTGTAAGGGAGCAGCTCAGCACAGGAATGATGCTGTATTCTGTAAGGATTTAATTCTTCCTTGTAAAGTTTGATCTGGAAGGCTCTGCCTACTTTGCCTCCATGGTGGTGAATCACCACAGGCATCTCAAGAACGCCTCAGCTCCAGGATGAAATCACCCACCAAAGCACATCCAGCACCAGCAGGAGCCTTGGAGCTCCTGCAACTGCAAGGAGACTGCCTTAAAACCAAGCAAAGGCAACAAAATCTCTCCATAAAACAGAGGCAAACTTCTTGCTGCTGCCCTGGGTCCTGTCCACCAGGTCTTCTACTGAGCCCCCTAGCAAATGTATGGAAACCTGCCTGTTTCCCACTGACACTCCTTCTGGATCCAACAAGATTTCCCAGGGAAAGTGGAAGGCTGTAAAATTACCAGAGGGTTGATATCACATTTATATATATATCTCTATGTATCTATATGCACACACACATGTTCATGTGTCCATATATATGCTGACATGTGCACACACACGCATCGTATACGCGCTATGCATAGGTCTGCTGTCTGCCACTATGTATAACAGTTCGATTAAACAGAAAAACAAACCTGCCAACACTGATCTTCCCATCTTTACTCAAATTTAGCACGTGAAGAAGTCGACACCCTTTATGACTTTGTTTTCCTGGTTGCAAAAAGGCACTTTCTGATGATGTGAAGCAGCAGTTTGTTAAAAACACTGTAACTGCAGTGATTCCATCTGTAGCAAGCGCTACACAGGCACCAGTACGAGCAGCAGTGTCACTGCCAACTCACACTGCGGAGTGTTTGGCCGTGTTTGCTTTTTGTTTCAGCACACAATGAAAGATGAAATCCATCAGTGCTGTGCTATGCATGCACCTCTGCTGCCTTTGCTTCCAGTGCTGCCTGCTGTGCACTGAAAAATTCCGGTGAGACGTTAGCTGGGAGCGTGCCGTGAAAGTTCATCGACGTATCAGTCACTTTCCTTTCTAATCAAGGGATCGGAAATTAATTTTGATTAAGGATATTTAGTAATTAAAGGCCGTCTGACTGCAGCACTGTGTGTGGGAGCTGCTCCCTGCTTCCATCACAGCAGGCTGTCCAGCCTCGGCGGGATGCAGCGGTCGCTGTCACTCACTGGAGGTTCCCGGCTGGAGGACGTGTTGGAAAGAGGAAGGAAATGTCTTTTGTTAATGCACCGGAAGACAGTACTAAATTGGTCTGAAATTCCTTTTCTCTCTTGACTTCCACAGAAAAAAATGCATCTGTGCCCTGTGAAATAAACTCGAGACATACTGAAAAACAGAACCCCAAATAAAACCCCACTTACGCTGCCCTCTCTGCTGGCAGACAGGCTATATCCACACAGACGTCTTTCCATCCTTACTGCTGGAGCTGCCTTTCTCCAAGGACGCCTTGGGCTTAGCGCTTTGCTTCTCCTGGGCCGTGTTGGCCCTATTTTGCTCTACCACCGTGCCACCCGAGGCAGGGCTGCTGGTCCGGGAGGGCTGCGCGTTGCCCTGGCTGCTGCCATAGCTCTGAAACGCTATGTCCAGCTGCTCCTGGGCCACTCGCAGGTGTTTGTGGAGGGTGGACAAGTCCGCTGGGATGTTCTCATCTGGGCTGGTGCACTGCTGCTCCTGCGCAACGTTAGCCAGGTTCTGCTCGTGAGCCATCAGGCTGTTGGGGATCTTGGTGGACTTCTCCGATTTCACCACCAGGTTGTACTCGGGGGGGCAGGAGATGTTCTTAGGGTAGGCGTAGTTGTAGGGGGGCTGCCTGAAGCTGTTGATTTTCCGGTTGCGGATGGCATCTCGGATGGTCCCGAAGCCCAGATGGAACATCTCACACATGTTCAGCAGCAAGCACAGACAGCTCACCACGTACATCACCAGCAAAAAGATTGTCTTCTCAGTTGGCCGGGACACAAAGCAGTCCACCGTGTGAGGACAAGGCAGTCTGTTGCAGACAAAATAAGCTTCTACCTCAAAACCGTACAGCAAATACTGCCCTATCAAAAAACAAACTTCAAACGAAGCTCTGGTAAGCAGCTGGAAGACGTAGATTTTCATCAGTCCTTCCTGCTGGATTCGCCTCCTCCCATCGTGCTTTTGCTGCTCTTTGCTCTTGGGCTTGGCTTTGGCTTTCTCATTTTCTGCTGCGTCGTCGGAGATCATGGGCTCCTCTTCATCCGCCTCCATCGCGTCCTCCATGTTGCGCACCGCCTGCCAGTTCAAAGCAAACTGCTTCTTCTTCTTGAAGCCCTTGAACTTCTTCTCCTCCTCCGCTGACCGGGCGATCCGGTGGATGGCGTAGCCCAGGTACATGACTGAAGGTGTGGATATCATGATGATCTGGAAGACCCAAAACCGAACGTGAGACAGCGGGGCGAAGGCATCGTAACAGACGTTGTCGCAGCCGGGCTGCTTGGTGTTGCAAGTGAACTTGCTTTGCTCATCAGAGTAGATGGATTCTCCACCGACCGCCGTCAGGACGATGCGGAAGACGATGAGCACGGTGAGCCAGACCTTCCCCACGAAGGTGGAGTGGTTGTGGATCTCTTCTAGCAGGCGGGTGAGAAAGCTCCAGCTCATGTTGGTCATAAGGGCTACTCAGTTATAACCTGCAGGAAGAAGGGGCAAAAAAAACCCACACAGCTGTAAGTTAACATCCCATCAACACATTTTGTTGCCCTGTTTCAGGATGGGAAGTCCTTGGGTAACTGATAATGAATACAATACAACATGGCAGCCACCTAGGCACACAGAAGGGTGCTCAACTTGTGATAGCTGCTTGCTCACATGCTGTGGGCTCAGGCATCTGGGCTGAATGCGGGAGCAGGGGATGCTGAAATGTCTTTCATTAGTGAAGCTAGAAAAACGCAAAGAATCAAAAAAAGAATGGGAATATTTATATTTACAGACTGACGTCCCTTTTAAGTCCCTCTTGAAAAACAAATGCTTAAATCAAATGCAGACTCTTTTATAAATAAACCTTCCAAAGCTTTCAGAGAAAACCATGCATTTATTAGAAGACCTGGACAGCTGGAGAGGAAGTGGAACCATTTTGTGCTCAGCTTGCCTTGCAGTGGGGTCTCACCCAGAGCTCCCTGGCATCATTGGAGCGCCTCAGCCCTCCAGGCATCATTAAAGACAGGTGGTAATTGTACGGCTGGGCTGGCAGACACCTAGGGGTGAGAGCGATGGGGAAAGCACCCGGACACGAAGGGCACCATGCTGGGGGACGACGGCCCCTCACCCTCGAGCAGCAGAGAATGGGCTCATCCTTTCTGCAAACCTGCATCCCTCCTCTGCACCAGGCTCGTAACCTTCATTGAGAGCCCAACCTACAGCAAGCCTACCCAAATCCCCGTGCTGCCCCACAGCCCTTTCATTTACAGAGGTAAAAGTCAAGGAGGACGAATCATGCCACAAGTCACTGATCCTGGCTCAGCTTTGCAGCGCTTTTACATGGAGACACCAAATCACACCCCAAGGTTTGCACTGGAGGCTTTGATCCCGTGGATTGGGCCTGGAGTGCGAACAACCACGAGCAACAGCAAAGGAGCAAGAAATGCAAGATGATTTGCTCTGTTCTCCACATTTTCCTTTCCTGGAATGTCATTTTGTTCCTGCTGCTTCTTAGGACGGGCGCCAAGCAGCTCTGGTTTGCTCAGCACCCGCCTTGCTGCAGCCCTGGGAAGCAATGATGCGGCCCAAGGCTCAAGATGCAGCGAAATTCTTCCACTGTCGAGGGCTCCCGAGAGCCAGCAGATGGAATTTTCTAACCCTGCTATTTCTAGATCAAACAAATCCTCTGCGAACCCAAACTTCCGAGTCTTCACACACCAGAGGGGGACTGTGGGAGCACTCTGCAGATGGTGCTGAGGAATGTTCCTGTCCTGCAGCTGGGGAAACTGAGGCAAGGAGTAAGGAAGCAGCACGCCCCAGCTGGGAGAAGAGGTGAGAAGGTCTCCTCTCTCCCCTCAAGTTACCTGCTGAAGTTCTCCACGCTACAGGAACCAGAATCCCCATCTCCTGCCTCAGAAATGATGCCTTGGACCCAACAGTCAGTAAAGAAATACTGCTGCAGACACAGTGGTTCAACCACAGAATAATGTGGAAGTGATCCCCACAGCGCTATTCTTTATTTATTGGAGAACTCTGGTTTAGCATTGCGTTTTTTAATTTCAGACTGAATAGAAGGATGAAGATTTTTTACAGTAAGGGTGGTGAAGCACTGGCACAGGTCATGCACAGAGGTGGTGGGTGACCCATCGCTGGAGACACCCAAGGTCGGGGGACGGGGCTCTGAGCACCTGGTGGAGCTGTGGGTTTCCCAGTTCAGTGCAGGGGAGCTGGACCAGATGGCCTTTAAGGATCTCTTCCAACTCAAACGATTCTGTGATTCTATGACTATTTATTCAGGGATGGGACATCATGCCTTTGGCTTCTTTCAGACTCAGTAGCTCCCCTTCAGAGCAGAGCAAACCTTCCTTTGCTCTGTGTGCCTATTCAGTCATGAGCAGAATGGGGCATTGCCTGACTTGCAGGATTCACGCCGGGCCTCGGCCAAGACTCAGCAGGTAGGGGTGGCAAAAGGAGGCACTGGGGTGCTGATTGCCCACTGTGGGACATGGCACATCCATCTCTGGAGCATCTGTGCAGCCAGGGCAGGGCTGGGGCTTGGGTAGTGGACCCAGCCCGGTGGTCTCTGTGCCACCCATCAGCATCCCCAGTCAGCTGCAAACTCCACATTAGCTTATTCTTTGTCAGGGAGCGTAGTCACAGGACAGGAGATAATGGCTTTAAACTAAAGATGGTAAGTTTAGGTCAGACAGCAGGAAAAAATCCTTCACAATGAGGGTGGTGAGGCACTGGCAGTGCTGCCCAGAGGAGCTGTGGATGTCCCTCTGGAGGCACTCAAGGCAAGGTGGGATGGGGTTTTGGTAACCTGGCCTGGTGAGAGGTGTTCTTGCTCATGGCAGGGACTGGAACAGGACGGGCTTTAAGGTCCTTTCCAACCCAAATTCTGGTTCTGTGATTCCATGACACAGTTCCCACAGGTCAGTTACCTCCCAATAGCAGTTTGCTGGGGCACTGAGGACTTGACAAAGGCAATGATGGATTTTGGAGGAAATATTCAAGTTCTGACCTAACGTTTGTTAGCGAAGCACACACTGATTCCTCCAGGAAGCACATTTCAGACTGGAGCACCTGGCAACATCGGCTTAAACCCTTCACAATCCCCCCGCATCAGGGAGAGAATTCACAAACTAACAGAACAACCAGAAGGCCACTGCTTGGAGAACACGATCTGCGAATACCAACTACCAGCCACAGCCTGTGCTCAGCCTGCTGTGCACATCTGGACGGCAGCAACATGTGCAGGAAACAGCCCCCAGCTGCTCCTGCACTGCTGGGACCCTGCTGTGCCTCTGGGCATGACTGCACCTCAGTGACCGCGCTGTGCTCCCCCGTACCCAGACACACAACAGCAGCTGAAGGAGACAAGGGAAGAATCCTCCTCTGATCAGCCCAATGGAGCAAGGAGCGCGTGGGGCTCCAGCACAGAATGGATGGGGTGAGGGGGGTTTGTGGGGCTCAGTTACGTGCAGAGAGATCCCAGGGGGGACCCGGCGTCCCCGCAGCTTGGAACCCATTCATTCCAGCTGCACACATCAGGCTGACTGGCACTGGGCACACGTTTCACTTCCAGACAGCCACAAATAGAAGTTGGGATCTCTCAATGCGACAGCGGCGATTCGAGTGCCTTCGGCTCAGCCTTAAAATAGTGGAAATCCCACGGAGCCAGCAATTAGCTCTTGATTCCACTTTCTCACCACCAAAATCCCCTCTGTGCAATTGCAGATGCAGCTGTTGGAACTGGGAAAAAACTTTAAAACTTGGGTCTAAAAGAAGCAGAACGAGAAGAAAAAAAAGAAAAATAGGAAAAAAGCATATAGATCTAGCTAGCTTGACGTCCTTCCTTTCTGCTCGCTTCCCACCCAGTTGTTTAAACCAAAGGCAAAACAATGGAAAATGTACTCACGGAGACATGGTGCTGCTTGCCCTCCTCCACCAGCATTCCTGCGCCTTGCCCTAGATAAAGTCCCGCCGTGCTCACGCCATGCTCCGCTGGGACGCCGAGCCCTGGGGCAGGATTTAAGGCTCTGCAGACCCCGCCTCTGGGGCAGCCCAGCTCCCACCCCAGCCCCTCTCCTCGCCGGGTGTCCCCAAGCTTTGGGAGAAGGTGCTATATATACCGGGCAGGAAGGAGGCATCGGTTTTTAAATCCAAACAAACCGCCGGCTCTGGTTTTAGGAACGGTGCCTGGAATTTTGCTGCCGAGCTCTTGAGCGGACTGGAAGTAAATTAATAGCATCGGCTAGCGGTGCTGGTAACAGATTTGTAAGACAGAGAGCATGACTAATAGGGAACATGTGGAAAACGCATTTTGGCAAAAGCTCCTTGGGTAGAGAGCAGGGGGAAAAAAAAGAGGCAAGGCTCTGTAGTGAGAAGTGATCTGAAGGTCCTGCCTCGCTGCTTCCCCTGTTCATGGATAGGGACAGCTGGAAAAGGGTTTTTAGGTACATTTTAGGGCTTTCTGGTCTCTTTGTGGAAGGAAAAAGAATTAGTAAGTGTGGGAATGTGCGTGAAGCCTAAGGCAAGTGGAGAAGAGCCCCTGTCTCCTGGGGGCATCTCTCAGCCCTGCTCCATCCACAGGGACCCTTATTGTCACCAGTGGGGTCAGGGCTCCAGGTAACTGCGGGGTCAAAGTGGGGAACTGAGGCAGAAAACCTCCCCAGGAGAGGGAAACAGCAGAAGGGATCAGAGCCAGCCTTTGAGGGGTAAAAACATGGGAGGAGCACATTTTGATCAAAGGGGACATACGATTTACCAGCAATCTTCGTCCCAAGAGGGTTCTGACTAAGCTGGGTATTCCAGAGAGCCCAGTGGGATGTGGGGTGGCAATTCCTGCTCACTGGAGCATCTCAGGCAAGCAGCAGCAGCAGCACAGAATCATAAAGACCTAAAAGATCACTGAGTCCAACCAGCAACCCATCACACTACGCCCACTAAGCATCTTCTGCACCTCTCCACGTTGGCGGAGCACTTCAGCCAAACCACTGTGTCCACAGATCAAGGTGTATTGTGGTAACTTTAGATTATAAACTAATTACCCTTGTGCAATGATGAGCTAATTCATTGTTCAGAAGCAGCTGTCTGTGATAGGTAGGTGGAAAGAGCCTCGTATTCAGGGAAGTCGGAAGTAGAGGTGAAGATGCCCTTGAGGGGTGGCTGTCACACTCAGAACAGGTCTGGGGAGGGATCTGGGGGGGAAATAAGCTTCTAAAGAGATTCAATAGTCACGGCCTGGGTTGAAAAGGACCTCAAAGATCATCTAGTTTCAACCCTCCTGCCATAGGATCACCAGCCACCAGACCAGGCTGCCCAGAGCCACAATCCTGGCTTTGAATGCCTCCGGGGATGCGGGGATGGGGCGTCCGCAACCATCCTGGGCAAAACGATCCTGCCTGCATGCTTCAGAGCTCAGCACACCCACAAAGCTCGCACTGCCAAAGGAGCTGGGGGGATATGGAGCTGTTTCCAGAGACCGCCAGATCTGTTGGGTCTCCTCCCAAAATTCCTGGACATCTCCCATCGAGACCAGACCAAGAAGGATAAAATATTCACCCCTGCACGATCCTTCACATCCGGGGCAGCACAGGGTGTCACCTGGCTGTCACCTCCATTCTGCCATCCCACTCCCAACACATTTCACACCTGCCTTTACAGGACCGTGAGACCCACCAGACCTGAGGGATGGCCGCCAGCATCTCCTTCCCACCACAGGCTGGGGTGAGACCTCCAGCAGCTCCAGCTGGTGCAGGATGGAGCTGTGGAGCAGGATTATTAGTTACTTAAAAATAACTTCCAGACTCCGCAGGAGTGCAGGCAGTGGCTTTGAGATAAAAGGCAGCTCAGCGCAGTTCCAGTCCCACGGGTCACACAGGCTCTTCAGACTCTTTGCAAGGTTATTTATACACACAGTAATCTCTTCTGGTGGACGTCTTCTTGGAGCATCCATGCTGCAAACAAGCTGGCCATCATCTTCTCTTGCTCCAGGCTCTGGGGACTGCGTGGTTCCCATCACACCAACCCAACCCATCGCCTGGGGAAGGCTGAGCGTTTCCTCCTGCCTGCTTTCATTGGTTTTTTACCATTTGAGCAGGTTATGCAAGGGCCAAAACCTTGGCTGCGCGTATCCAGGGTAATAACAGAACAGCAGGGGTATGCACGCTCATACACAGCCTGTGTTTTCTTCCTTCCAAGGCAGACACTGGAGAACAAACAGAGATTTTGTAGCCATAAATAAATGTTATGGCCTAAAAGAGCAATAGGAACCTTTTCACTCCCTGTGCAGCATCCAGTGCCCTGGGCTTCAGTTAGTGCTTGGCATTGAGAACAGGAAACAAAGGGGGATGGATGTGACAAAAGCCTGGACACTTCTGGCTGCTGGGGGTCACCTCACCCAGCTGACACCACTGGTATTCCTGACGTGTTTCTCTTGGCTTCCCACTGAAATGAATAACTGCAGTCGTTAATTACGGTTCTATCTGGTGTTACATCTTCCTGCTAAGTGATGAGTAGCAAACATACGTATCCAGTCTGGCCCCAGACCGACACAGCTCTGTAATGCATGACACTGAGTTCACTTTCTTCTCTAATTTTCACCTTCTGGGTTTTCATCTGATTTGTTTCAAAACTACACGAAGTGAAGAAATGCATTCAAATAACGAGCTTGCTTATTAAAAAAGAAGACCCATGAAGCAGCATCACATGAGTTTGGAGACTTATTTTACAGAACCTAGAGAGAAAAAGGGATCTGCAGCCCACGGCTCACAGCGAGCGACGGTGAGAGCCACAGAGAGACAGGCTCAGCTCTTGGCTTTGTGAGCAGAAGTGACGCTTCGAAACATAACAGCTAAATGGGGAAAAGGAAAAAAAAGAAGAAAAGGAAGAAAAAAGGGAAAAAGAGACAGGTTTTGATTTCATTAGCGCTTCTGGTTTGTTGCGCTGCTCTTTGCAGCCCCACGCCTCCAGCAGAGCCGTTCCAGAAACAGCGCTCAGCAGAGATCTTTGTCAGATGTAAACATGTGCTTCAGGGAAGGGCAGCCTCCGTGTCAGCGCTTCCTCCTGCGCTGCGCTTCCCTTCCTCCTGCCCTTATCTGCATTGTCTTCTGCTGGTCCTGGGCGGGCACCGCTGGGTGTGGAGGAGGAGGAGGAAGATGAAGAGGAGGAAGACGAGGAGGACTGCCCCATGCCTGCCACTTGACTTACATCCAGCCCAGGTGGTGGGTTCTCATCTGTCCCCTTCCTAGGGCTGTGAAATTGGTGTTTCCTCAAACACCACCTCTAGAAGATCACAGTCTTGTCCTTAGTCACAAGAATCAGAGAATTTGTACTCTTGTTTAGTAGCACTAGTGATTAATAACTCTGACTTTGCCATTTATGCCCTATTTCGCATGCAAAGTGGGCTTTATGGGCTCATTTTTGCTGTAGAATCACAGAATGGTTTGGGTTGGAAGGAACCAATTCCAATCTCTGACACAGGCAGGGACATTTCACTGTAGACCAGGATGCTTCGGGTGTTGTCCAAGATGTCGGACTAATCAGGGCTCACATCGTAAGGATGCAGCCAAAACCTCAACAGTCTCACAGTAAAAACGTACAGGCAGGGTGAATCACACCCGTGTTCAGATCTGCTCCATCACAGAACCCTGTGTGGGCTTCTCAGAAGAACGGTGGTGACGACCCTGGTGCGGATACGGCACGTCACCCCATCAGCACCGGGTTCGTTCGTCTGTGCTCTCTGCTCTGCATCCATCTGGTGGCCCAGGTGGTGACGGGATGATGGCAGGACCCGGTGATCTTAGGGGTCTCTTCCAACCCCAGTGATTCTGTGAGCAGGGACGGTTGGGCGTTGTGATCTCCAAGATCTTTTCCAACCTTAGTGATTCTATGAGCGGGCATGGAGGGGCTGGGCTGATGGTTGGACCTTAACAACACGACGATTCTACAATCTCTTCAAAGTTTTAAGCTGGATGACAACACGGCGGTGGGTCTCCGCCCCTTGCAAGGACCAAACTGAGAAAAAGAGCCCCTAAGGATTTTTGGCTGTGTGACAAGAGGATGCCTGAAAACAAGGCGAAGGCCGATTTCTTTAACACGCTCTGCAAAAATCAATTCAAGCTCCCAGTCACCACTGCATTTGGAGCACGGTTTGGCATTGAAGATAAGTCAGAAAACAGAATTTCTATTAAATTTGCTTTGGTTGGTGATCAGAGGAAAAAGCCAGATGTTAGCAGGATGAAGAATGTTCCTGCTGAAAAACAGTGCAATGTTTCCCTGGGATTTCACTGAATCATAACTGCGGAAAGGTAAAAGCACTTCTCTTTGAAAATGACAAGAAAAATCCAATAAAGGGAAATAACAATAAGATTTAAATCACAAAGCACAAAAGCCCAGAGGAAGCATTTAAGCTCGGGCTGGAGCACAGAAGATATTTATTCCAGCCCTTCCCGACTGAAATTTTCGCTGCACTGGACGCATTCCTGAGATAAATTTCGATGTTGACAAAATCCCTTTTTTTTTTTTATGATGGAACCTTTTTTTTTTCTGACGTTTTCAAGGCTGACATGCAAAGAGGTGGCAAGAAAAGAACCGTGATGGGGACACTGCCCTTCATAGCATTCTTCTCTCTGTCTGTTCTCGCTCCAAAGCAAGCAGACCCAAGGCAGAGATCTGCTTCAACAGCCAGAGGTCTCTGCAAAGGCCAAAGCGAGCAATTATTCCCTTTATTTGCTTCCCTTTCCTGAAGCAGCCAGAGAAGCAAAGAGGAAAAAAAAACCCCACATTTCCAACCCCACCCCATGTGCTGGGGCCAAACCTGGCGCTCGTGCTGGACCACGTCTCTCCCACCAACCCAGAGCATCTCCTGAACGCTCATAACAGGAAGCAATAAAGCTCCCAGCCGGCATTCCCAGCACTGCTGGCTGCCAGTGCAGCCCTATGAATCCAGCCAGGCTCGACTTGCTGGAGACCTTCCTGAGCGTGCAAAAAAAAAAAAATCCCCCCAAAATCAAAAGAAACCGGAGGAAGCGGATCCCCAGGCAATGAGTGGCCGGGCAACAGTTCACCTCCACCCCTCATCGCCCTGAGCTCCTCCTTTAGCGCTTCACTGAGCAGAGATGCACGGAGAGGAGAAAGGCCAGGGTGCATGGGAAAGATGAGGGAACTCTGGAAACATTCAAGCGGCATCAAAAACGGCCCCATTTTGGGCTGTTCCAGGGAGCTGTTTTTCTATCTAGCACCTGTCCACAGGCTGCTGTTAGAGGGGAGCCTGGAAGAGCCCCAGGAAAAAGGAGGAGGAACAAGAGGAGCAAAGAGCAGAGGTTCGTGCAGCGTCCTACAGGACGAACCCAACCAGGCTGGGAACTGCAACTCAGCATTTATGGACATCTTGGAGGTTGGAGATAAAGACAAAGTCCCAAAGCAAGGGCAGAACGCTCACCTCATCCTGCAGACACTGAAAATACATTATTTCATTTGTGCGTGGTGGATCGCTGACTCTGAGAGTCTGACTATTATTTAGCAGCCCCAGTCAGAAAAACGATGGTGTCACCTTCACAGCACATACCTCTCCTGTCAGACACAGGGTGGGGACAAGTGTCACTGTGACCAAAGTACTACATGTAGCAGCTCTCAGGGCAGTTCTCCCACCAGGATTTAACTTGGTCCATGTGGATTAGTGCAGCCCTACGTCCCCGCCAGAAAGTGGTAGCAATGAGAACTGGGTACAAAGATATAAAGGCTTCTTCACCACTCCAAAAATAACTGCAGTTTGCCAAGTGCAAGCATTTACAACACAGAAAAGACATGAATTCTGCATGAGGATGTCCCCCACCACTCCGTGTGGGAATGCGACCCATCTGGATGCAACCTGATGACCAGTACTAATAAGATTTAAACACAGCTGAAAGGGAACAGAGCGTGAGTCTAAAACATGATAAATGTGGAAATAAACAGGTTGGATGTGCTGTTCTTAGATAACAGAGGAAACTGAAAGCAAAGTGAAAAGGAAATGGTACTACTACGAGATTTCCCACCCTTCTAGCTGGGTACCGGCACGACTGCTGCAGGTTTCTATTCACCCAACCAAGATTTACTGTTGCACCAGTATCACCAGTAAATATTTCAATGGACACTTAGGTAATTATACACAGAGATATTTAAGCAGTCATATCTACGTGCAGAAAAGAGAAATGAGAGACAGAGATGCCCGGAGGAGCGGTACGGTACCTTCCCCAGCAGAGCCGGGGCTGGGAGCATCGGTGGAGGATGGCTGCTCAGATCCAAAGGGGAGCAAGGAGTGGGAATGGCTGGGAGCCTTCCTGGCCTTGTTTATATAGGTGGGCCCCCACCCTTTGTGAGGCTTTCTGCACTGAGCCCCACAGCTGGATCCACAGTGCCAAGAAGGCGGGACACGTGTGTTTTCGTCCCCAAAGCTCGCAGGATGGGTGGGATGGTGTTGGACGGGTGTCTCTGCCTGGAGATATATGGTGAGGTGGAGAGGTGCCTTCAGGCTGGTGTCCAGGTAGGAATGGAGCCAGTCCCATCTGGCACCAGGCCATGCTGATGCCTGAAGCTTTGACATTAAGAACTTCAGAGCGTGAGGTCCGAGCCCTTGGGCACCCAATGAAGGGCTGATGGCACCTCAGCCACTGCAATGTGCATGAGGACACAGCTGCCTGTGTTATGTGCTGGGTATCCAGGGATCCAAAACACTGCCAGGACCACCAGTACCATCAGATCTTACAGGAGCACCAGGCTTCACCTACACCACCACCAAGCCCTACACCACCTCCACCAAACTGCGTATCAACTCCACCAAACCCTACACAAGCACTAGTAAACCCTACACAAGCATCACAGAACCCTACATCACCATCACCAAGCCCTACATAAGCACCACAGAACCCTACACGAGCGTCACAAAAACCCTCCACCAAAGCCTACATCCCATTCTGTACACCCTCCACCTTATACCCAAACCCTCCAGCAGAGGAAAGACCCATGATGTCTCGGTTGGCACCATAGGCTGAAGGTTTTCTCCATGCACAGGACTAAGGCAGACCCCACGCATTTGCCCCTACCAAAGGACGGACCAAGCTGATTCCTGCTGCTGGGACCTCTTCACCTCACGTGGAGCCAGGTGGAAAGGAGCTGGGAGAGCTGAGCTGCAGCCAGATGCTCTCAGAGGATCCTCGTGGCATGGAACCTTCGTCACTGCAGCATCGCCCTTCTGGAGCCTCAGTAGGAGAGCATAAATCGCAGCACAATCCCTAATGAGCAGAGGGGGCTGTGAGGGTCATGGGTCCTGAGGTGCAGGCAGCCCCAGGGAAGCTGGCTGTGAGCTGTCCTGCAATGTGAGTGCACACTTTGCTTTGCAGCAGGTTGCTCGGGGGAATGAGCAGCAATGAAACACTGGAGAGGAGAAAGGGCAATATTGAATCCAGCTGTGAAAACAAAGATTAAAACCCTCTGAGCCTACAACCTCCCTTGGCCAACGAGTGGGAAAAACGTGCCAGTGTTAATTTCTGTCTCCTCATCCATCCAGCAGATGTTTTTTCATGAATGAGCATGTCGAGGCGGAAGGGGAAGAGGGGGAGATTTGGGAGGAGGAGAACAGCCCTTCCTCACCTTTGACACAGGGAAGCCTCTGCACAGAGGCTGCAGGGCTGAGCCAGCAATGCTTGGGGCTGACCCGCAAGCTGAGCAAGTGGAAAGCAAGATGAAGCTTTTTTTTTTATCTCTTTGCTGATAGAACAGAATACTCCCAAAGGTAGAAATGTTTCCAAGAGATCATCAGGTGCATGGGTGCGAGTTTTGGTGGAGCACTGAGCAGCAACGAGCAGCCAGCATCACTGGGGCTGCACAGGGGTCACACATCCCTGTACCACGTACCAGGCACTTGTCTGGCTCCCAAGCAGCGATGTGTGATGCAAGCTTTCCCCTCTGCCAGGTTGAGATGGGACACAGGATGCTACAGGCACAGTTCAACCTTCAGTAATGCTAGAAGCCCACCCTGACATTCATCAACTCCTCTCCCAGTTTTCTGCTTGCATTTCATAGAATCATAGAATGGCCTGGGTTGCAAAGGAGCACAGTGCTCATCCAGCTCCAACCCCCTGCTGTGTGCAGGTCGCCAACCAGCAGCCCAGGCTGCCCAGAGCCACATCCAGCCTGGCCTTGAATGCCTGCAGGGATGGGGCATCCACAGCCTCCTTGGGCAACCTGTACCAGTGAACACTGATATGTTTAAAGAGCTGAACAGCACGTAAAGTGCAAAGGAAAGAGGGAGCAAAAGAAAAATCCCTCATCCTCCTTCACCATCTGATACACAGGTCTTAGAAACACCAAGTCAAGGTATCAGTTACCCTACAGGCAGACACTGAGATGCAGGTTTACTGCAGGTTGGTCTCCTGTGCTGGTCACTAGCTGGGCACCTGGCAAACTGCATTTCGGTACTCCTGAACGCCTCTGGAGACTTTCTGGATCAAATAGCTGCAAGCAGTGACCTGGCCATGAGCAGAAACTGAGGAAAGAAGATGCACTTGTAGGAGAACCTTCTTGAAAATTCACTCTTTCCACATCTGGCCCCTCCCCTCCCTTCCTCGAGACGGCTGGATTCGATGATCTTGGCGGTCTTTTCCAACCTTAATGACTCCATGATTCTCTGCAAGGCATCCTCCCTTTAGCCTCCAGACAGGAATAATAAAGAAACCACAACACCATCTGTGTTTCCGAGGAAGCCTGAGGAGTGACTACAGAAGTCCCTGCCCCTTCAGACACACAAACCAAAACCACAAACCTGGGCAGCCTTGCTTTACAACGGGACAGTGTGCACAAGGACGGACAAGGCAGAGAACTTCAGGCCACGGGTGCTGCTGCAGGGGGCTGGAGGAGCAGCATCCAGCTCACTGAGCTGTGATGTACCCAGAGACTTGCACTGAATGCAGACCTTCACCCACCACAGCCTTTATTCCTGGATGGGCTTTGGGTCCCTATTGCTTTTGAAGCCTGGGAGCCTTCACCTCAGCCTTTTAGAGCCAACATCAGTGCTGCTCGGCCACCTCTGCACCATCTCCTGGGCGACCATTCTGCCGTTCTTCCACTGCAGTTCTGTCTCATGTGGGTCCTGACACAAAGCAGCTACACCACTGCCTCCCTCTTGGATGGGTCTCTCCTGCCTACACCCTTCCCAAAATGTCATCACTTCACCCCAGACCATAATCCCCTTTACCTCTGCCCCTTCTGATTTAATCTAGCTCCAGCAACAAACAAAATCCAGCAGATCCTCTCCATGCACTTCTCAGCATCCTCAGGACTGCAGCCCTCGCTCTGCTGCTTTCCATTCGAGCGTCTTCATTCCATCCCCCTTTCAAAAAACTGGCTGACCAAGTGTTTTATTTCTTTGGCTGGAGCCCTTCTTTTCTGCTCTGGATTTAATTGTCCAGTTGTAACAGCCAAGAATTTCTAAAACCTGACGGAAAATTAAAGAACCAGTGCAGGAGTAAAACCACTCCAGCCTTGGAGAAGGGCGCTTTCATTTCCTGCCAGCCATCCTCTGTCAGGCACTGGGAGCAAATTGCTTTGTGCCTTTCCAACCACTAAATCCCTCCCTTGGACCCGTAATGGGGGCACAGCTCAGCTACACCTAGTTCCAGCTATTGAAATGACGACGATGGCCTTCATCCCACAGGAACTGACCCCTCTGCTGCAGCAGGGGCTGGTGGAAGTGTTGATGACATGTGGACATCAGTGACCGCGACAACTTTCCAGCGCTGTGTGCTGGAGCCAACGCAGAGGCAGAGGTGGAGGGGTGTGAGCTCAGGGATGGGACGTTGCCACAATGCTCAGCCCCACAGAGAAGTCAAGGGTTGTGTGGAGGGGGAATTAGGCTTTGCTTTGGGGTTGTCCTATCAGTCTATCGGGGGTGTATGGCGGTTAGCCAGAACACTGCATGTCAGCATATCCAATGCAGTCACGACACAGTAATCCTGCAGTTGTGATACCATCGCTGGGCTTCACAGAATCAAGAAATGGGGGTCCTAGGACCAAGGGTCATCAAGGAGCAATGCAAATGGCCCTCCTTGCAGCTCGTATAGAATCCTAGAATGGCCTGGGTTGCAAAGGAGCACAGTGCTCATCCAGTTCCAACCCCTGCTGTGTGCAGGTCACCAACCAGCAGCCCAGGCTGCCCAGAGCCACATCCAGCCTGGCCTTGAATGCCTGCAGGGATGGGGCATCCACAGCCTCCTTGGGCAACCTGTGCCAGTGCCTCACCACCCTCTGTGTGGAAAAACTTCCTCCTCATATCCAACCTAAACCTCCCCTGGCTCAGTTTAAAACCATTCCCCTTGTCCCGTCACACACATCCCCAGCCCATCACTGGCTCCATCCATCCCAGCCAGCTCCAAGACAAGGTCTGCTCTCCCCACCTGCTCCAGTCCCTCCCCAGATTTCTGATAAGTCCTTGCTTATGGCTTTTTAGGAGCTTTTGCCTATAATTTAGTGAACTACCAATTCCAATACTTTTCATCCCTATCCCTGCAAATTCCACGAAAGAACAGGAAGACCTTGGACTGTGCAATAGGCAGAGCAGGGTCAGATGTACATCCCTGGGCAGGTCTGTTTTTAAGAAGCAATTACTGGCAAGGGAAGAGGCAAACCCTGCATTCCTCAGTGAAGGAATCTGGATGATGTCACCTCCCGTCCAGGCACAGGAGCATTCCTGAATCAGGCAGCCCCTGTCCAGGCTACAAATATTTGTGTTGGCCCCTCTGTTGGAAGCTTCCCTTTACAAGGAATATCAGCAGGATGAGCCCTCCTGCTGTACGGCTCGTTTCTGCCTCCACACATTAACAAGGGCCACAGGTTAATAGAGGTTTCGCACATACCAAAGTTTTACTGCTCCAGTGAGCCAGTCTCCACCACATTCACTCAGCTCTCAAGTGTCAGAGGCACAGAGCTGTGCCTCCAGTCCTGTGGATTTCTCTCCCTCCCTTTCCAGTGGGACGCAATGGCCTAAAGCACATCAGGATCTTTCCTCATCAACTGCCTGGGGATAAATTGCCCTTTCACCCAGGTGGGGAGGCTCTGCAGATGCTTCTAGGAAAAGGGGCATGGGGCAAGTGGTGCAGAGGCAGAACCACGTGCAGCACAGTGGCTTCTCCCCAAAAAGGACTGATGTGAAAGCAGGAGGGGGAAAGTTGTTCCAGCAGAACACCTGCCCCAGTCCCTGACCACACTCCGTTGTGTCCTCCAAGGTGAGATCCTTCAGGACGTTTGAGGTGGGATCCTAAAGAGTCCTTTAGGATGCTTGGGTGGGATTTCACTGCCTGCATTTAGGTGCTGAGTCACCCTTTGGAGCTCAGCTAGGTCCAACAGGAGAGGGGTCACCCTGCCTTCAGCAGAAGACTGCAGAAGGGCAGCAGGATGCTTTCTGTGGGATGTTTGCGAGCTTTGGTTCCTCCAGACCCCACAGATGTTAATGGGATCTCCCTAAATTCTCTCATTTCAGTAAAACCTGAGTTCTGCCACTGAGATCCCTGCAACCTCACAAAGTGAGAAGGTCAGGGGGATGGAAGTGATTCGTATTTACACCAGCAGAAGGTGCTCCCCTGTACGAGTGTACAGATGAGCTGGCTTGCTTTATACGACAGCACTTTTGAGCAATCGTTTTTGGAGGTTCCCCAAACCAGTGCCTTTTTGCTGACCACGCTGTCCTGCTAGGTCAGGGGCTGCAGGCAGGCAGTGCCCTGGGCACTGCAGTCTGGCCTCTTTGGGCACAGGACATGGCTGTCATTGGTGTCACAGCTTCACTGGGACCAGTGGGCAAAGTCCCCTCTTCACCTCGGCCAATGGGGCTCTCACTCCTCTCCCTAAATCAGCTCTTTCCCAAACGACTGCAGGTCTATCAGCAGTGCTCTGCTGTTACTAAACTCCAGCTGTAAGAGCTGTCAGCAAATATTTCAAGCTGTAGATAAACTACACCCCACCAACATAAACACTCTGCGATGCTTGATACAAATCACTCAAACTGCTGCTAAAATCTTCTGGACTGGCCAAGAAGCGCTGTGACCTGCCTGGAGGCTCCAGGACTGCAGGTCTGAGTTAAAAAGAACGCTGCCAGTCCAAACCTTGCAGCAGGGCAGCTGCTGGGAGCAGAGCTTTCTTCTCATCCTCCCACCTTGGGATCTCCGGGCAAGCTCTGCTCCTGGAGTATCAAATTAAATCAGTTCCACACCCACACACATCCTGACCAGCATGTAAAAACCTCACGTGTTTTTGCTGCTAGACATCTCTTGCAGAAAGCTGCCTGCTTTCCTCTGCTGCTCTCCTAGTCTCGCTGCCCTGAGGAGTGAGGATGTCAGCTTTTTTCATCCATCGCCTTCCATTTTCTAGGGCAGCCATACAACAGCATCTAGAAATAAGCTTTTCTTACAAATGAGCCTCTCATAGACTCCTCAGGAGAACCACGGAATTATTCAGGTTGGAAAAGACCACTCAGATCACCAAGTCCAGCCGCTGACCCCCATCATACCTCTGACCACATCCCTCAGTGCCACGTCCCCGTGGTCCTTGAACACCTCCAGGGCTGGTGACCCCAACCACCTCTCTGGGCAGCCTGTGCCACTGCATCACCGCTCTTTCTGAGAAGAAATTCTTCCTGATATCCAACCTGCCTCCACTCATTTAGAGGACAAAAGCAGATCAAAACCTTCCCAAGGACCTCCTTGGATCACAGCTGCACACCACATACAGTCCAGCATGGACTCACCCAGCAGTCCTGTCCTCCCCTGTTGGCCACTGAAGCTTTCTCCAGTCTCAGGGCAGAAACATCCTTGCTCAAACCCTGTAGCACTCTGTAGAGCCAAGATGGAGTTATTTTGGCCACGGCTCTCCCCCAAGAACACACCAAAAGAGCAGCAACGCAAACAACAACCCCAGGGCATCTGGCAGGCCAACAGCACAGGCACATCTCCCAACGCCACCAGGGTGTGCAGTCCGTCTCACCAGGGGACGTGTGCTGGAGCTCCGCCGGCCCAATGGATCTCCTCATCTCTCCACAAGGACGCTGGGCAGTTCTCCATGCCTTGGTCCCAGGGATGGAACGTGCCCTGCTCAACCAAACGCCGTGTCCATCCCGTGCCAGCATCGAGGCCTGTTCAACCAGGAGCCAAGCAGCTGACTTCTCCAGCAAAGGTCTTCTGGATAGAGCAGCAAGCCCAGCCAAGGAAGGCGGGTGCACACACCCCTACCTCCGGGCACCTGCTTCACCCTCGCTCACATCCAGGGGCTCCAGCTCCATCCCCAACACACGAAAAATGCTTTGCCTGAGTTGCTGGTAGCCTGAGAGCTCCCACCTCCTGCTAAACCCAGCCAAGCACCTCGTCAGCATTCAACAAAGCCCCATGGAATGTCAGCCTTCCCCTCGTGCCCTTGGAGAGGTGGCTACATCAGGGACAGGCTGCTCCTCCCCAGCACCGCCTTGGGAGCAGCGGGAGGATTGTGAGAGCCAGCAGCCTTCCCAGAACTGAGCACTCACAGCCAGGATATCTCAAGTGGCTGAAAGCTGAAAGCTCCCTGCCTGGGAGCAGCATTTCTGAGGGAAAGCATTCGTTTCCTTTCTATCATCAACGTGGCATTGGGATGGGGAGCTGATCTTGGAGGCTAACCCCCGATGCAGAATATCCTGAGTTGGACCCACAGGAATCATTGAGTCCAACTCCTGAGGCTGAACGCGGGGACGGGAGCAACGTGCAGGGCAGAGGGGTGGGCTTTGGAAGGGTGATGGCACTGGGAGCTGCAGACAGCAGAGCTTGCAGGTTGAAGCACCTCATCTGGAGGGTCTGCATGCCTGGTTGGGATTTGGTGTCTGCAGGACAGACACTGGTGCTTATGCAGATGCCCCAAACATCTCAACTGGACCTAAAATGCCATCCCCAGCCAGAGGATGGTGCAGAAAACCCCAGCGACATGGCAGAGCTCACACAGGTCCCCAAAATACTCTCTGGGTGAGGGACGCACGTCTGCTCTTGCACTGTGTCACCGCGCAGTGACTGCTCCCCACGGCTGGGCAGCCTGAGGGGGAAACAAGGACACGAGCTTTGCAGTAGTCCCAGTTAACTGCTTCTGTCTGTCAAAGAGGAGGAAATGGCTGAGCAGAGCAGCCAGCAGCACCATTGTCCCCAGCAGGAAAAACGGGATGATAAAAACGTGCCCAAAAGAATTTGGCTCAGGAACCAGGAGCAGGTTTCCAAAGCAGAGAACATTGGATGCATGGGTAGGGCCATTTCCCAGGCTGAGTGTCACCAGTGGTCATTGTTGGATTTACTGCAACAGATACCCAAAGATGTGGTCCTCAAAATCCTTTTCAGCCATAGTGTGGGACAGCAGAACCCCACTCAGCCTGCAGGCTTGGATATTAGCAAGAACTTCTCTGAAAGTGTGGTGATGCAGTGGCATGGGCTGCTCTGGGAGGTGGTGGGGAGGGAGGAGAGGAGTCCTTGTCCTGGAGGTGTTCAAAAACCATGGAGATGTGGCACTTGAGGAGCACAGTCAGCAGAGGCAGGTGAACGGTCAGACCTGGATGATCTTAGAGGACTTCTCCAGCCCTGATGGTTCTATTATTGCAAGGAGGCTGTGGATGTCCCATGCCTGGAGGCATTCGAGGCCAGGCTGGATGTGGCTCTGGGCAGCCTGGGCTGCTGGTTGGAGACCCTGAACACAGCAGGGGGTTGGAACTGGGTGAGCACTGTGCTCCTTTACAACCCAGGCCATTCCAGTATTCTATGTTAGGGTGCTGGCTCCCAGCTCCTCTGTTCCCTAAAATTCCCACCCTGCAGCTGCAACCTGGCCCTGGGCAGGAAGCACAGCAGGAACATCCCAGCCCTCCTGGTGGGAAGGAAGCAGGAGATGCTTGGGGCCGGCAGCGATGCTCCAGCTCGGCCGCCCGCCCTGAGCTGCATTTCCGGGCCACGTTCCCAGGTTCTATCTGTTTGTGTCCTGCTGGTGGGAGAACTATGTCAACACAGAGCTAATCCTAGTGGAGAGGGCAGTAACACGGCCTCAGTGCCTGTCCTGACCCTGTGGAGCAGCTCATACCCACGTGGAAGGATCTGGGGGGCAGAGGGTCTGTCTCTTGGTTTGTTGGCCCACAGCAGAGGAAGCTGAGGAGAGGCCTCATGGCCCTACAGCCCCTCTTGGTGGCCTGTAGTTCCATAGCAGCCACCTCATGGCTAGACTCAGGGATCCTTGAGGGTCCCTCACAACTCAGGATGCTCTGTGATGCTGAGAGAAGGGGACAAGCTTGTTGATACGTACAGCTGCTCCAGGGGAGGTTCCACAGAAGATGGCCCCAGTTCTCCTCAGAAGCGGAGAGTGAAAGGATAAGCTACAATCAGAAAAAATTCAACCTAACACACACAAAAAAAATCATTTTCTCCATGACAGACACTGGCACAGGGAGCTGGTGGAATCTCCACCCTTGGAAATAACTCGTTTGGACAGGGCCTTGGGCAATTCCATCCAACAAAGTTGGCCCTGCTCCGAGACCACCCGAGGAACCTTCAGCCCCTGTCACCCTGCAATCGCACACAACACCATCCCCATCTGCCCCCTGCCCAACATCCCTCACACACACCAAGGAGGGCTGGGCAGCCTCCCACAACACTGCTCTACCCCAGAGGAACGAGAAGATGGACCTCAGGAGAGAGCACAGAGATTGCAGAGACCCTTAAGTCATTGCCCAAATGCTTGGCTTGCCTATACAGAGCCTTAGGGACAGCCCAGAGCTCTGGGGGCTGGCAGCATCAGGGTCCAAACCTCTGGGAGGACAACCAGAGAGCTGAGGGGATCCACCACCGTGCCAAAAAACGTCCCCAAACAACACCTGATTCCTCTGCAGAGACAGACAGAAAGATAAATTGCGCCAGCAAGGTTAGTAGCGAAACAGTAATTTCACTCCTTATGCCTTAATTTATAGGGGAGGAGTGAAACAGGGACTCTCATTTTCCTCCCAGTTTCCATAGCCCCATTCTCTATGGGTTGCACAGACAGCATGCAGCAGCCCTGCAGTCTTTCCTCTTTTTCTGGCAACGAGTTGCAGAAACAACAGCAGTTTACATGGCCGGTCACCAAGATCTCCAAGCAACGGAGCAGGTCAAAGGGAGCTGCTCAGCCTTAAAAACGACCCTTGTGCTGCTTGGATGAACCTCAGGTGGAAGAGCTCCAGACAAGCCATAAATTAGGAGTGAGCTGTGCTGGGCTCCACCTCCGCTCCAGGGGAAGGAGGGGTTTCCTTATGACAGACACTGACAAACATCTGCTGGTATTTCTGTCTTGGAGAACACCCAAGGATTGTCTCAGAAATAGCTCGCGTAGTTTGCAGGAGTTCCTTCCTTGGGATGCTTTCTAAGGAAGCTCTTGGTGGAAGACAGATTGCCCTCCTGTGGCACTGCAAGGGAATTTGGGCAGAACGAGAAGGTGCCTGTGGGGCTTTGGGTTAAAAGTTACCCTTTGGGGTGAAGGTTAAGGGTTGCCACTTGGGGTTAGGGCTAAGGGTTACACGTTTGAGTTAAGGTTAATGGCTAATCATAACCCTTCTGGGTCAGAATTAAGGGTGAGTGAGATTTAAGGGATAGCCTTCTGGATTTAGGTTTAAGAGTTACCTTTTTATTACTTGGATTTAGGGTTAAGGGTTGCACTTTCGGATTAGGGTTCTACTGTGCTCCCCGTTGGTTGCTCAGGGACATGATTTAGTGGAGGATTGTTAGAATTAGGGTAGGATGGTTAGGTTGTAGTTGGACTTGATGATCTTTAAGGTCTTTTCCAACCTGAGTGATTCTATGATCCTATAATCGGGGTCTGGACCCTTTGCTCACCGCCTGCCAGCACAGAACACGGCTTTCTCCTACACAGCATGGATTCAGTGAAGTTATATGACTTCATATACCAACTTCTTTGGTACAGATGAAATGGACATTTGGGGCTGGAAGGGAGAAATGCCTCCCCTCCATCTGGGACCAGCAGGACCTAAGGGGGTCCTTTTAGCATTCAGGGAACCCATCTGGACACACTCTGGTTGCAACCGAGTTCACTGTGCCCACCCCAACCACATTCACTGCAATCATACCAGCGAGTTGGGGAGAGGAGGGATGTAGCTGTGGGTCACCCACCAACCAGGGGGGAAGGTGATCATTTTTTTCCATGGGGATGAAGACAATAAAGGCAATGGAAATGCAGTAGCATCTTTAAGCTAGATCCATCTAAGGACCTAGAGGCGTTAATAAGGGATGACAAACTGAGCTCACATCCTTTAAAAATAAAATAAAATAAAATAAAACCACAACACAAAAGCACCTCACACAGAGCATCGCCCCTTCAATGGACCTTTTGTCCTTGGGTGAAAGGCAGCAGCTGCAAAACTGCAGCTTCTGCTGGGCTGAGCTCCATGCACCAGTTCCCATCCGTGCTGGGGCTGTAAGGAGCAATGTCAAAGTGGAGCAGCAAAGCAAGCAGACTGCAGACCTGAAAGCTGGCAGTGCTGGGTCTCACAAACACAACCCAAGGGTCCAATAACAGGATTCTGTTTGGTATATGAGGAGCAGCACAGCTGCAGAGGGCATGAGGAAGAGTCAGGCTCTGTGCTTGAAGTTCACTGAGCGGCCTGGGCTGGGAGGGACCTCAAAGATCATCCAGTTCCAACCAAGTGTATGCAGGTGGAAACCAGATCCTGAGGCATCTCCTCGCCTTCTTTTAGGGAAACGCCTCCAGTGGCTCTGGGATGTGGAAGAGATTTAGGATGGGGATCAGACGGAGCTCAGAGCACAGCAGTGTCCCCATCCCCATGGGGCTGTCCCACTGCTCTTCCTCAGGGCCTCCTCCTGATGTCAACACCTCAAAATGGAGAGAAAAATGGGATCTCAGCTGCCCTTCCTGCTGCCTCCCCACCTCTGAGAGGCAGAGCTCTCCACCAGAGCCATTTCTCTCCTTGAGGAATTAATTTATTTCTTGTTCTCTTCAATTCTTTATCACTTCCCTCTCTTCGTAAGCAGCTCAGGATAAGTCCAGGTGCAAACTGACCATGCCCAGGCAAACCCCGCAGATGTGCACAACGGATGGCACAGAGCAATTTATACACCAAAATAATCTTCACAGCTCCCACCAATGCATGCCTTCCAAGGGGAGGGACGAGGAGCAGAGCATCCTTTTGCCCCCATCCCAACGTCCCCCTTCCCAACCCGCCGTATCACAGCCACCCGTACCTTTCACAGCCAGGAAAAAAGATGCGGATCCTCACCGCATAACCGCAGCCCTGGGGGCAAATCCCTGCTGCTCAGCTGCCCGCAGCCCTGCAACAAAGCCAAGGAGGAGGCGATTATCCCTGGGCATCTCTCTGCCAGGCACAATGCGGCCACAGCCCGGCCGGGTGCTCAATGCTGCCATTGTCCCCCCCCCCCCCCCCCCCTCCATGCCCGTGGTGTGGATCCTGGAAATAAGAAAAAGTACTCCAGGGGTGCAGCAGTAGTTGGAAAATGGGGTTGAGATGGATGAAAGAGAAGGATGGCCCCTTTGGTGTCGGAAGGGATCCTTGTGGGATGCTGCATTCAAGGGGAGGACCACAGCAGGAGGCAACCAGGACGGAGAGGGCTGCAGGAGAGATAGGGAAACCTGAAGGCAGCTATTGGTGTGCTGGGAGGTGGGAACCAAGCTCCCACCTCTCTGTAGGGGAATTCCTTCTCTATGGCTGTGGTCAACAGAACAAGTTAAAAGCAAGGGGGGTTCACAGAATCATATGGGTTGGAAAAGACCACTCAGATCATCCAGTCCAACCACACACCCATCCCCACCACAGCCCTCGGTGCCACATCTCCACAGTTCCTGAACACATGGACGGCGTCCCCATCGCCACCCTGGCATCCCATTCCAATGCAATACCACTCCCTTTGAGAAGTACTTTTTCCTAATATCAGCAATAAAACCAGCTAATGCACCTCTGCTGGGGAAAGGATGCCCACTATGAAACTGCTTTGCTTTCCATCACTGAGACTTAATTTGTAGCAGAGAGAAGCAGAAACGCTGTGTGCCCAATGCTGCTCTGAGGACTTGGCCACTCCACCTGGACCTGGGAGCAGGACCTGTCTCTCAGGGGTCTCCTCACTGTGGGACAAAGCCTGGCTGTGCTGAGCTCAATGTGAGCACCAGCATTTGATCTTTTCCTCCTCCTTTCTTTTTTATTTTTCCTCCCTAAATTACCGCCACGACCTCATGGCAGCCGGGACGGGGGAATGAAAAAGCCAGAAAACATCCTGCTCCTCCCTCCTTTCATGCCCAGGGAGGAAGAAATGCAGAGCCACGAGGGGACCACGTCCCTGCCTGCACCAGCATCCTGTTGTACCAGTTGCCACTGCACACAATCTGAATTGCAGATGGCTCCGGGCTATTTATGGCGATGGAGCCACGTCCGAGACAAGCAGAATCACAGCTGCTATTGTCAGAAAAAGCAGCTCCTGTACTGAATTCCCTGCTTTTTGCTCATTTTCATGCCTGGGCTCTAAGGAATTACGAGCACGGTGCTGTGTGTGCCCCCCCACGGGTTGGTGTCCCTCATTCCCCAGCAATGACACAGCACAGCCACTCAATAAGATGACCCAAATTCATCACTTGCCCTCAGCCCCACTTTCCTCCCAGCACAGAAAGGGGACAAAGGGTCTCCTTCAAGAGCATCGCTAGATCTGTGCTTGGATGAACAGCCCCCTGGATAGAGTCCAAATGGGGCTGGTTGTCCCAAACGAGGGTTAATTGGTGGTTGGGATTTTCTGGGACCTACCTGCTCGCTGTGGAGCTCCGGGTTGGTGCCTCAGGATGAGGTGGCAGCAGTCTGCATGCAGCAATCCCCTCACAGTCCTTCAGGCAGCAGAGGCAGGCATCAGCAGCACAGGCAGGGACCGCATCCCCCTCGGAGCTGCATTACCCTTTATGTGGGAGCTGCATTGCCCCCAAACCATTCCAGTGCATCCAGGCAGCTCCCTCCTGCTACAAAGTCAGGGCTGGTATGGCAGATTTGGAATATCAAAAAATAAACAGACAGAAACTATCAGTCTTAGAACCACAGCATCGTTTAGGTTGCAAAAAACCTTCAAGGTCATCAAGCCCAACCTTGAACCTGACCCAACGAGCCCCACCACCACCCCCCATCCCACAGTGCACAGCCCAGAGCCCCGTGCCAGCACTGCGCCCATTGGCCCCGACAGCAAAAGTTGAAGGCAAAGTGAACCGCAGAACGAACCAGACAACGACAGGCAAAGCAAGAAATCATGATGTTTTCCACTTCTTTTTTTTCTCCTTGCTTATTTTCTGCTACAGATGCCCAATTATTTCCCAGGATCGCTCAGCCCCCAGGGGCCCTTTTTGCAATCACACGGAAGCGAGCTTGAAAATCAGCGCTGCCTCCAAAAGCAGCGATGCCAAGAAAAGCCACGGCAAGGACAGCACTGCAGCCCATGGGCTCAAGGGGGGACGTGATGATGGAAAGAGCCACGGGCTGGTGGATGGGCTTTGGGTTAATTTGGGCTGCTCGATGCTTTCCTGGAGCACAGCTCCAGCATTTCTTGGCTTCCCCTCGGTTGATTTGGGTTGGGACACCCAGAGCGGGCTCTGAGGCACTGCCTGCCCTCGTGTGTCCCTGCCATAGCAGCGTGTCACCACCCGGTCACTGCTGAGCAGCACCTTGGTGTCCTGTCCAAAGAGTGGAGGAGATCCCTGCCATTGCACATCTTAAAGCCACCGCCCAGACACTGGCCTTTAAAACTGCTATCACCAGAGCCCTTGGATGAGCAGGAAAGTGGGAAAAGCTATCAGTTCATGGCCAAAAAAATAGTGCAGCAGCACAGTTGCAGGGATAAACCTTTGTCCCACACCATCTTCCTGCAGGAGGGATGTGGGATGAAGCACCAAGAAGCTTCCCAGGTGAGAAGGTTGGGAAGTGGGGTGTAAACGTCCCCTTATTGGCACAGGGGGGTGGTGGGGTCACCGTCCCTGGAGGTGTTTCAGAACCATGGAGCTGTGGCCCTGAGGGGTGAGGTCAGACCAGGTGACCTTAGAGATCTTTTTGAACCTTTATGATTCCACGATTCTGCTGCTCCACAGGGTTGGCCTTATAAACAGCCCCCGGGTGCCCGAGCTGCTCTTCTGTAAGGGACAGCTTCCAATGCAAGCAACAGCAGAGCCAGCAAAGAACTACTGAGAAAGAGCAACGCAGCTGGAGAACATCCCAGCCTTCCCTTGAGGGCAGCTGCTGTGTTCAGAGCATGGAAAATGACTTCTGCAGATCGATCACCGCTGTCTGATGCCTCAATGGGCAGAGCAGACAGGGGTGGCTGCCCCCTCCTGTCCTCTCCCCCTAGGCTGACTGTCTGTGGTTTTGGTGGCACGCTGGGAAGGCCACAACAGGTGCTTCTGCTCAACCTGTTAGCAGGAGGTGACCTCAGGGTCCACACGCACTCCCCCCTCGTTTGTGGATATGTGCCCAAAACCCTGCATGCAAATTAGGGTCACTGTACAAAGAGGTGGGATGGCTGCCATCGGCCTTGCAGGACCAGATGATCTCAGTGGCATTTTCCAACCTTGATGATGATTCTACGACTCCAAGCTGCCACTGCCCCCGGCCACAGGGCTGTCCCTGCCCTCAGCATCCCTCCAGCCACAGCTTTGTCTGCTGCCGGTGCTCCCCAGGTTGCTCCTCTTGGCTGCTCTCCCCATCACCATCGCTCCCTCATCCCACAGCATCCCACACATCACAGCACAGGAGCAGTTCACGAAGGGACACCTCACCAGTTCCAACTGCTGGGGCAGGACCCTCCGGGCACACCGCACACCTCCAGGATGGGACACGAGCTGAGCACACGACACCCTCAGAACCTGCTTTTCCCACAGTACTTTAAGAACAGAAGGTCCTCTCCAGAGCTCTGTGTGCAGAGATGCCCACCGTGCCACGGCAGCGCCCGCTCCCTCCTTCACACACCACCATCCCGATGCCCACCCCATCGCTTCACATCAGCGCAGGCACTGAGACGTTCGCTGCTTCACTCCATCACACACAGAGGCAGCGATGGAAAGCAGGCCATCCAATACAGGGCAGGTTATCGAGGACTTCCCTCCTCGTTACCACCGCGGAAGAGCACAGCAGGAGGAGAGACCCACGGCTGAAGGGGTCCTAATGACTTTTTCCCCCCCCCGGCACAGCATCGCCTTTGTCATCTCCCATCACCGGGTGCTGCTTACCTCTCCCGCAGGCTGTGCTCGGGGCTGGCAGCCCAGCTCTGGGCACCGTGGGGCTGTCGGGCCGGCTGGGCACGTTGCTGGGCACGTCCATCTGGTGGCAGCTGGGCAGGTCCCACGCGATGGACGGGGACCTCGGCACTGGGGCGAACGCCGCGAACCTCCGCGTTATGCTGCTTCGCAGCGTGGGCCCCTGCGTTATTGCTGCTGTCATCTCTGCCACCTAGAGGGGAAATTTCCCCATTGCAACTGAGATGCTCAGCGCCACGATGGGGGAGAGCAGGATGCTCTGCATTAGGTATGACCCCAAAATGCTCCCAAGAAGAGTTTTTTGTGGTCACTTAAGCAAAACTTATAACCTTGCTGCACGGAACTCCTGACAACAGAAGGAAGAGCTTGCTCTCATCCGTGACAGATACACCCCAGGAGAGGCAAACAATAAATATAATTGCCAGCTGTTACATTTCTAAACATTAGTGAGGTACTGCAAGGGCTGCCCAAGGTCTGGCTTATAGAATCATAGAATGGCCTGGGTTGCAAAGGAGCACAGTGCTCATCCAGCTCCAACCCCCTGCTGTGTGCAGGTCGCCAACCAGCAGCCCAGGCTGCCCAGAGCCACATCCAGCCTGGCCTTGAATGCCTGCAGGGATGGGGCATCCACAGCCTCCTTGGGCAACCTGTGCCAGTGCCTCACCACCCTCTGGGGGAAAAACTTCCTCCTAAAAGGAAGCTCTGTACTGCAGAGGTTGCTCAAGGTCTGGTTCTGCCTTCTGCCATCCGCAACATGAGTTCAGTACATAAGGAGACCTGGCACGAGCAGGACTGGAGCAGGGCAGCTGGGTAAACCAGGATGAGATATAAAGAGGATGAAACCTTAAGGAGTTAGAAGTGTAAGCCTGCCCTGCTAAGACATGGTGTGCAAACAGGCCTGGCACTGCACATCAGTCTGCGTTCCCTTATGGAGATGGCTGGAAGAAACCACCTGCAGGACACTGAGGGACTCATCAACTCTCCAGGATCAAAACCCAAATGCCTGTGTGCTCCACAAGAGGCTCCAGGACAGCCAGGCTGTGAGCAGCTGTGCTGCATCCCTGTTCCCACCTCTCACCAAACATGTTGGGCTTTGAGCACCCAATAAGGGTGCTTCAATGTCTCTAAATTTCTCCCATTTGCAGCTATAAGAATAACCAAAAATCTACCTGCATCCAAAGTCCAATGGTACAAATATGTCTGAATTATAACACTGCTGCCGAACTAACAGAGGGAAGGAAGAACTCACAGTACTTCTCTCCTAGAAAAAAAAAGAAATATCTGCGGATAGATCATATCCTGCAACTATTCCCATCCCCTCTCAGCTTATTAAACAAATCCATCTGTTCACAAGGACTGTGGTTAGAGCAGTCAGGCTGTGCTGACATGCTGCTCTGTGAAAGCAACAGACCCAGAACAGCACAGAGCCTGAGGAGGGCAGGCAGAGATGATCAGAAACGCCCAGAGGAGTTGTAGCAGATCCACAGAAGAGAGCAGAGGGAGCAAAGGGAGGTCAATGCTTGTGACACTGACTGCCAGCAAAGATGAGTGCCCATCTGCCCACATTGCCCAGCAGCTGCAGCTCCTGCCCAGGCTGGCAGCTCTGCCCTCAGCAGCAGGTGCTGTGCTATTGCTTCCCAATTATCTGCCTGAGGTACAAACCTGGGAGAGCACACACACCAAGCAGCTGGCCAACAGAAACATGAGCACGAGCAGGTTTTGTTTTCCTTCCTTTTAATAGAAATATCCTAGAATAACACGGGAGGAGGATGGGCCTAAAGGGAATGTCTCTTGGAATGAAATGCTGTGATGTGGCTCAGGAATGATGCGATAAAGTTAAAACGTCCAGGCAGGCTCAGCTCAGGACTTCCTGGATTCTTGGGCCTTCTGGATTTCCTGCAAGAAGATCAGGAAAACAACTGAGCACCGTCACTTTTGGGAAGCACTGGTTTCACAGATGTGGAGAGCAGAAGAAATCACCTCAGCAGAAGCCCCATAGAAAAGCCCCAGCACCATAGCATCGAGGCTCTCATGTCAGCACTGGCCTTGGAACACAGCAAGGTGTGACTGAGAGGCACCTCACAACACCACACCCCTTCTGTGCTCTCCAGAGGTGCACCCCTGTTCTGCCACCAGTCCAGGACTGAGCCGGATCCATTTCCCACTCCTGGGCCACAGACCCACCATCATTCAGCAGCTCAACCTGGATCTGCTGCGGGCACACTTCTGTGGCTGGCTGTGGTCTGACTCCTCAGCCAGGCCTACCCAGGGAGAAGGCAGCAAAGCCCCCCAAGGACTCACCTTCAGGAGCTGCTCCTTCAGTTCTGAATAGGCTTTTTCTAGATCATCATTAATAATGACCAAGTCAAAGAGGCCAGGCTCTTTACCTAGTGAAGGAGACAAGGACAGAGGGCTTACAGAAGAACACTCTCCTTTCCTGTGTCATCTCTCATGCACGACCTGAGTTCCTGCAGCATTTTATTATCATCATTTCAGCCACTGCTTATGCGCTTCTCTGCTAAACGCCCTCAAGGAACTGCAATGGGAAATGATGCAGCATGATGCTTAGATCAAACCCAGCTAATGCCCAAACCCCGCCAGCGTTCCTCTGAGAAGAAGAGTCAGATGTCTGTGCAGAAAACAGGTCCTCCACTCCCCGTGCACCCCTCTCCCTGGGCACTCTGCTCAAAGACTCCCAGACTTACTAAGTTCCAAATCTACACGGGCTGCAGTCAAACGCTTCTGTAGACTTTCTTCTGTCTCAGTCTGTCGGTCACGCAGTCTTTTTTCCTAAACCCAATGACAAATACATTAAAGAAATGCGTACCCCAAATGCTGCATGCAGGAAACGCCCCATCCCATCACCAAAGCAGAGATATCTTCTGCTGTCAGCAACAGTGGGAGTGACATAACACTCTGCTGAAGGCTGGGGGCCTCAATTCCAGCGCAAACCTGTGCCCAAGCTCAGCCTGGGCTGTGGATGGCTGATCTACAGCTCCAGTTCCCAGTCTCTTCTTCTTCCCTGCATATTCATGCCCACATTCCTCCCTGAACCACAACAGGGACGACAGGGATTCACTTCTCCCAGAGGCACAGAGCAATCACTGCTCTTCAGGACCACACAAGAAGGAAGGGGTGTAGGTTTATCAGTGCTGCAGAGAGACAGCCTCCTTAGGTCTAACTTCAATAACTGGAAGCAAGTCTCATCACAAACTCTGCTTACCTCCCAGTGTAAGCACAAGTAATGTGTTTGGAGCTTATAACCCAGCACAAGCAACCACACTGACAACATGGAAACCGTGCAGGAGAGACACGAATAACAGGGCTGGGACAGGTTGATCACAGGGACCCAGGCTGGGCAGAGCTAACAGCGTGCTTGGAAACCTCTTCCCCACTCCCCCAGTCCCTAAGAACGTATCTCCCTTCAACAGCAAGGGGGGGAACCCTCATGGCTTCAGAGCAAGACGCCGATTACCTCTAACCGCTTAACGGCAAAGGAAGGCGGCCGCTCACCAGGACGTCTATGGACGGAGGCTGCACGGAGATGTAGATGGGGTTCAGGTCTGTCTTCTTGATGTTCTTTACGCCTTGGATGTCAATGTCCAGGATGCAGATCTGGTTCTTGGCCTGAACAGCCTGCACTGCACCTTTACTAGGGACAGATAAACCAGGGAGCAGTCAGAGCCTCCAGCACAGCAGGGAGGTTTGGGACTCCCCAGCAGTAGGTCTCCTAGGGCTCCCATGTCCCCAAACTGCTGCAGGAGGGAAGAACGTCTGCTTTGCTCTTGCTAAGCAGTTTCTCTTCCCTTGTGTGTCCTTTGGGATCCTGGGGGTAGTGCAGAGGGCAAAGTCCTGATAGAGGGTGTGGAAATAGATAATGCGACTATTCCACGAGGAGAGGATGGTGACAGGACAAGGGGCAGTGGTTTGAAACCATTACAGGGGAGGTTTAGGTTGGATATGAGGAGGAAGTTTTTCCACACAGAGGGTGGTGAGGCACTGGCACAGGTTGCCCAAGGAGGCTGTGGATGCCCCATCCCTGCAGGCATTCAAGGCCAGGCTGGATGTGGCTCTGGGCAGCCTGGACTGCTGGTTGGCGACCTGCACACAGCAGGGGTTGGAACTGGATGAGCTTTTTGGTCCTTTTCAACACAGGCCATTCTATGATCTGTGCTCGTGGCCCAAGCATGGGCCATTAAGCTCCTCCCTTAGACAAATACAGGAGCAGTCTCACCAAAGAACAGAACAGAGAATTTTCCTTCCCTGATTTCTGTACCCATGCACTCTCCTGAAGGATGCTTAATGGATGCTTTGGACTGCTGCACAAGATGCACAATCAAGAAAATTCTGTAATGATTCTGTTATGTGCTCAAAGGTGACTGTACCTTCCTACAAAGCAGGCTGTATACAACTGCCTCCAGCTTTTTCCAGAATACTTACAGTTATCCTTTGAAAAGCAGCAACTCCATCCCTCTGCCAGTACACAAGAGGTGCCTGGATTAATTCCTGCCCCATCAGGGCACTCCTTGGGCAGGATTTGTACAGGGCAGCAGGCAGGATCTCCTCCAAGACAGGGCTCAGTGGCACAAAAGCAATGCACAGCTAGGAGCTCAGAGGTGGCCACTGCAGAAATTTGGAGGGAGCTGAATAAGGAGTGGCAGCAGAAATGAAGAGAAAACGTTGCCCTACAGCCAGCCCTAAACGTGCTCAATTCCTTGCCTGTAATTACAGCACCTCTTTGGATCTCTCCTCGTGAACCTGCACCTGCAAAATCTGCCCTGTGATAGAAAGAGCTTTCCACAGAGATGTGCTGAACACAAACCACCACCAACAAGCATTTCTGTCCCATCCTGTGCCCTAGGAATGAAGCAAAGCTCTGGCCAAGGAGGATTCCTTACTGCCAGCACTCCTTCCCCAGCTCTCTCCAGTGCTGCTCCCCGGTTAGCAGTGCCCTGGGCTGGAGAAGACAAAGCCTTCACCAGCACAAAGCACCCACGGGTGTCAGGCAGCAGATGCTCGGGGTTACAGCACAGGTGTCTGCAGGGCACAAGCAGAGCAAACTGTGGTAGCACAGACGAAGAGCCCTCAGCCCATGGATGCCACAACCTCAGTACGACCTCCTGCAACCACTAATAGAAAGGATGGAGGCAGCATCAGCAGAAGGTGCCCCTCAGAAGGATACAAAGAGCCAAAACGGGGAAAGTGGCAACGATTTCAGGTAATCTCTGAGCTCTGAAAAACCCCAGAGAAGAGCAAGGGAGCAGCCCAGCACACCTATGAGCAGAGCTGCTCACACCAGACAGAAGGGAAGAGCAAGCTGACAGGCAGCCCATCTGCACAGCTGACCTGCTTGGTGGCAAGGACTGCTGTCTACAGAGATGCTGCTGTCACAGAGGCACAGGGGGCCACGAGGGTCCCACAGCACAGGTCACTTAAACCCCAGCAGGAAGGGGAAAGCTGCAGTGATCCTGTGAGACCTGCACTGTGACCTGTATGAATACAAAGATTTGCTACCTTGCCCAAGGGGGCAGCAGCAAAAGCCCAGACCTGAGCATCCACAGCAAATCCACAATGTCTCCCCAGAAGAGCTCTTTTTCTTGCCATAGGCTTCACCTGCTGTCAATGGGTGTCCAGCAATTCCTGCTACAAGTAAGCCACTGAGAGCCAACAACAGCTCTCAGCACACGGCAGAGAACCCCATGCTTCCATCCTGACCACAACCTGTAATTTAAGGCAGCTTCCAAGAAGTCCTGGTTTCTGTGGGCTTATCAAATACAATCCTTCAACTCTTTCAGGACTCTGAAAGAAAATTAATTTAGATATTAAATATCATTAGCTGGTAAGATTTAGGGAGCACAAAAGATTGGCAAAAGCTTCAACTCCCCTGATAAGCATGAGAGACTCTCCAATTAGCACATATCTCATGAGAAATAGGCACTTATATGGAAAATATAGACTTGGATAGTTTTGATATATATTTTGTTTGCCAAGGGGTATTTAATGCTTTGGGTTAATTTCTGATCTGGGTTAAGTTCAGCCTCCCACACTGCACGTTTTGTGTGCATACGCAGAAGAAACTGAAGGAACACACACCCCTCATTCTTCTCTGCTCCACTCAGGGTCAGCCAAACTGACAGACTCTGGGCTCACAACAACACAACCTTGTTTTTCCGAGGGCATTCAGGTACCCCATGTCCTCCTGGTAACTTCTAACTCATGTTAGTCTTTTTCACTCACGCCTGTTTGAATTCTGTGGGAATCAGCTGCAGAAAGGAGCCCTCCCAGCACCAGCCCTGATGGAAGGGCACTGCCACCTCTTCAAACCACAGCAGACATCTGAGAACTGCCACCTCCTCCGCACCAAGCAGCATGGATTACGCAGGGCGCACACGGAGGAAGGAAGCCTGTCCTACACACCATAAACCCTGGGATTAAGGAGTCTGAACTTGGCTTCTCCTTGGCGCTGGGCATCTGAGGTAAACTGGAAGATGAGTTGTCAGGTTGGGATTCTCTTGCCAGATGAGCAATGCTGAAAGCACCGAGGCCAAAGCAGAGACCATCCTCCTCTAGAAGCTTCAGGGGGCCATGGCCACATCCCTGAAAGACTGCCCAAGCTGTGGGAAAGCAGTGATGTCAGTGCATAGTGCATTCAAACAGCTCTCTCTCCTTTGAAGGAAGGCTGAGAGCTGGTGTTGTCTGGCCTGAAGAAGGGAAGGCTTAGGTGAGACCTCACTGTGGCCTTCCAACACGTCAAGGTGGTTACTAAAACCCAAACCACACTGATAATGAATGAGCCACATTAATGGAATGCAAAGTCAGCAACCATTCCTTCAGAGCTGCACATTCTTTTTCAGGGCCCCAGGTTGATGCATCCCATAAGGAAACAAGATTCAGAAGCTCTCTCTGCTGTCTCCAAAAAATCCCCAAAGAAGCACATTGAGCCCTTAAGGAAACACAGACCTTCCTGAAAAGTGTTCCATGTTCATTCAACCAACCAAATCTCTCAGACATATTTAACTCTCCTCCTTAGCAGGTCCTTTGCTGCATTGCCACAATTTCCTAGCAATAATTACATAAGATATTTGACTTCTAATTAACATTGCCGCTTAATGTTTTATTGATCTTCAGCTCTGATGCCCAGAGCAATGCTATTTTAAAATCCACCTAATTCTTTAACCACAGTCAAGGGTGGCACAAAACATATCTATGTATAATCAGCTGCCTCAGGAAAGAAGCACTCATACTTGCTTCACAATCATAGAATGGCCTGGGTTGAAAAGGAGCACAGTGCTCATCCAGCTCCAACCCCCTGCTGTGTGCAGGTCGCCAACCAGCAGCCCAGGCTGCCCAGAGCCACATCCAGCCTGGCCTGGAATGCCTGCAGGGATGGGGCATCCACAGCCTCCTTGGGCAACCTGTGCCAGTGCCTCACCACCTTCTGAGTGAGAATAACAGCCAGTGGAGATGCCATCCCTTCTGCCCCTGGTTTTACCACATTCAAACTAACAGGTAATGTGGGATGTATGGACAGGAAGCTTCCCCAGGTGAATCACTTTCTCCTCCAGCACCACCTGTGCTCAGTGGTGATGGTCTGAATGCATACCTCGTCCCATACATATTTCCTGAGAACTCTGCGTGCTCAATGAATTCACCAGCATCGATTTCTTTCTTCATTTCTTCTCTGGTCACAAAGTGGTAATCTGAAAATGGGAAAAACTCACAGAAATTAGCAGCTTGGAAGGTAAACTTGATGGCCAAAGACATGCATGGGTGCTCAGGGCAAACACACCTGAAAATCTGTCTGAAAATCTTCAGACAACCTTGGCAGACAGTAGATATCTACCTTCTAATCAACACATACAGCACTCCCTCTCTACCCCAACTGACCAGACATCTGCTCCAATGCTTCTGGAGCACTGTGAGGCCAGGCATGCTGCTGTGCACTCTTCTTCATGCTCGCTCCCTCCTCCCCACCCTCCTGCTTGCACAGTGAGAAACTCCCCTGCAATCCTGGAACGTGTTACAGGAGGACTGCCAAGGCCAGTGATTTGAAAGCATTTATGATTACAGAGTAGAACGGGGAAAGACAGAGAGAGACATAAAAGGGAAGATTAAATATAAAAAGAACAGAAATTATTCTCTCTCTTTTATTGAAACATCTCCCTCTCATTTCAGAAAGAAGGCTGCCTTTGGAAATTAAGCGCAAAACTCATTTGCTTCTTTCTGAAATATGGCAACAAACCAGGAAAAGCATCTTGTCAGCTGCACACAAGCTATTAACTTAGATAAAGACTCATTAAGTAGGTGCATTTCCCAAAACACTGTGCCTTGGATGAGCTAACCAGAGATGCTTGACACTTTGGAAAGGAGCATATAAACAGGAGGGGGAACAGCTGTTCATGGGGGTGGATGGTGACAGGACGAGGGGGAATGGTTTTAAAGTGAGACGGGGGGGTTTAGGTTGGATATGAGGAGGAAGTTTTTCCCCCAGAGGGTGGTGAGGCACTGGCACAGGTTGCCCAAGGAGGCTGTGGATGCCCCATCCCTGCAGGCATTCAAGGCCAGGCTGGATGTGGCTCTGGGCAGCCTGGGCTGCTGGTTGGCGACCTGCACACAGCAGGGGGTTAAAAATCAGATGAGCTTTGTGGTCCTTTGCAACCCAAGCTTCTATGATTCTACGAGATCAAGCCACTCAGTGCTCACATACAGACTGCAGTGCTTAAACTGAGAGCCCCACACTGACACAGGGATCAAGACTTTCAAAGAAAGAAAGTCTAGAAAGACAGGGAGCATATGCTCTGCCTCAGTTAGCATTTCGCTGCTTAATTCAGTCATAGTTCTGTTCTGTCAAATCCATTCCTCTTCACTTCTTCTTTCCAGTGTACAGACTGTGCTGCAGAATGGCAGTCACTACAGTCTCACGGTCACTGAGGTCAAAACCAAAAGGTATTTTGGTTATGAAGGTTATACATCTTCAGATAGATCATTACTGACCACTCTCTCCTTCTGCCTACAGAAATGCACCCTATAAACACAAATGTAGGACCATCACTTACCTGCATTTCCCATAAGAACTTACCAGACTCATTACTGCTCTGAAAACACGTGAGACATGCCCAGTTACAACACACTCACCTTTGCCATTTACTTCTCCGGGTCTTGGCTGCCTCGTTGTATCTGCAAGCAAAAAACAGCCTTGGAAAGTGCAGGAACAAGGAAGTAGCAGTATAAAAGACAAAAGAGCACCACACATAGAAATTAACTCAATCACACTGCGATGACCAAAGCTTCTGGAATCAGTGTAAACCACAGCCATGTCCACAACTGGCCATTAATTGAAGAATTCTAGATAATCTGGAAGCAATTGTGATTGTTAGGTGCACAGCAGGCAGTCTGAGTCCTTACACACTGGGTTTAGCTTCCCATTCTGCTACAGACCTCCTGTGTAATCCTGGATGTGGCATTCAGATCCCTGTCTCGGTGCAGAGGAATTAGCAGTGTCCTACTTTGCAAAGTTATCTTCGTTGGAAAAGATTAAGCAGCACCTACAGACACACTTAAAATAGCCAGCTTTAAGGAACAAGGGCAAAGTGCTGCACGAAGCAGGTGAATAAGTCAGACTGCTTTTGAAACCTGTTGGAAGTCATTCAAGTTTGCATTATTTTAAGAAGATGCTCTGCAAACCAAAAGAAATCTGGTCAGTGTGGAAGGCAATGCCAGTTATTTTATTTAGGACTGGCAAGAGTTACAGTAAAGCAATGGGGTGAATGAGCTACGTGTGCAGCCCAAACTCTGAGGGTAATCTTTAAAGCGTCACTAAGGGAAAAGGAAACATCTGTCTCCCAACAAGCTGCCCTCTCCTGTGGCTTCAACAGCACATAGCAACACTGCAACCACAGTGCTGCATTAAGGCCCTACAGCCCCTCTCAAAAGACCAAGGAGAGCAGCACATCCTGCAGAATTCAGTAGGAGAGGAAGGGGATTTAAAACAATTCTGCTCATGTAAATGGATGGTGATCATACAAATCCCCCAACCTGTGCTGGTTTTGTCCTAAGCCAATGCCCCTTTCCCACAGGCTCCCAGGGACAGAGAAGCTGCACTCACCCACCTGTTGTGTGTCAGGGGACGTAACATTCCAACACTGCAAGCCACATCTCCCATGACTAAGGGAGATGTTCTCCTGAGTATTTGCCAGCACTGCCTGCAGCCAGGTGTGAGTGGGTCATGTCAGCAAGCCAGGGCTATTTTCATGTTACAGGGAACGGTGTTAGGTCGAATAAAGGTCCCCTGCATCATTTAGAGGCACCAAAAGCCCACAGACAGATGCAGGCAAAGAACAGAAGCCTGTTATATGGGACGCAATTAGAGGTAGAGAACTGGGCTCTGGGCTTGTAGCCTCAAACTCCTTCACTGCCCGTCCATCAGATACTCACGAGAGACACTGAAGCCGAAGATGTTCTCATAATCTTTAAACAATTTCTTTATCAAAGTGCTCTTCCCTGCACCTGATGGGCCACTCAGAACCACTGGTCTCGGTCCCTGCATGGCTACACAGACAAACAAACACATGGCTGGTTAGAAATATGTAGAAAACATGGGTACAGGCTCCCAGTGGCATCTCAGGACCACGAGTACCTGTCCCTTATTTGATACAAGTTTCTGGTGAAAAATGTTACATTATGAGAAATCAGAAGATGAGAGCTGATGGAAAACACTGAGGAACGCAGGAAATCCAAAGAAAATTGCATCAGCAAACCTGCCACAAATGGAGGAAGTTGTCACCTCTGCACTGAGGAGAAAAGGCACCGGCCTGGCTCTGAGGGGCTGCGTTTGGAAAGCTGATGATGGGGCCACCAGCAATGCAGCAGGACAGCATCACTCTGCTTTGCCTCTCATCCTGGTCTGCACGCGTAACAGAAGGGAAATAAACCTCAAAACCCTGCAGCAGTGCCTGGGGACACAGCAGGCCACAGCTGCACTCTGCAGCACAAAGTGCAGCTCGAGGTGTGGCAACAAGCAAGAAGGGTTTGGCTCCCAGCAAAGAAACAAGGCAGCCTTGGGTTACACGGACCTCTCTATTGTTTCTTCAGCCAGAAGGAAAAGAGTGGGTGTTTTCATGCACCTGCCTCCCTGGGGAGGGAGTGGTTAATTACTAATGGTTAATTACTAATATGTGAATTAGGAGGAAGTTTCTGTAGTACAGTGCAGGGTTTTCTCTGGGGACTGTCATCCACCAGCAGCAACTGGGCAGCCTCCAAGGCAGAGGCGATGCTAAAAGCAGGACAAACCCAACTATTTTTCCTACTTAAAACCCTCTCCCTTCCACAAGCAGCGAAGCCCCCAAAAGGCATCTCTTTAGCCTGGCCCAAGGAGCATTCAGCACACAGACAGCATAATGCCCTTCCATTTCAAATTAGATCATAGCAATGTCATCCTGACCTTACAAATCACTTTTCAAAGAGCCTTAAGCCACACGCAACCTCTTACAAAGCTGCTGCCAGGGATGGTGTGGCTGGCTTATGTGGCTCTGCTGCCTACCTGACCCCAGCCAGGTCCCTCCTTATCCCCAGATCCCTGCTGCACAGCTCTGTTATCTCTCACACACCCACCAAGCAGCACTAAAACCAGCAAAGCACAAGTTCCCTGCAATCCAAGCCTGAACAAAAGGCAGATACCCAAAGACTACCCAGACATCCAATGCATACATGGCCATAAGAACACCTAAGTTCAATCACCAGCTGTCAAGGAACTGTTTTGTTGCTGCAGGGTTAGTCCCACCATACCTGCATTACCGTGCTGCTGAACGAGGCTCCGTCATCCCACAAAGAAAGTAAAAATGATGAACAAATCTTTAGGAAGTCCTCTTGGGTACAGACCTGTGCTGTTCTTCCCTGAGCCTCTGGTAACTTCTAAACAGCCCAGGTTTTCCCTAACTGCTCAATACAGAAAACAACCCCCCCCCTGCACCACCCCACCAAACTCAATGCCTGGAGCAGGGAAGCAAAGCTGCTCTTGCTGACTTTTCTGAAGCATCTCTGTCTCCCCTTGTTCCTCCCACCCACAAAACAGCAGGAGAACATCAGTGAACCCTGACCAACAGAAGAGAAACATCCCAACCAGGATGCTGCTCCCCTCTCCTTCCCCTGGAATCTTCTACCCTCTCTCAGGCAGACAGGAATGTAAAGCTGCTCAAATCATTGTGATTATTTCATCCAAGCCCAGGGAAATTGGGAAGGAATAACAACCTGAGTGCTGGCTTCCAGTGCACCCCTACCTTTTGCTTTTGCTCCCTCGCAGCCAAGTTCAGTTCCTCACAGTGGTGACAGGTTTCAATCTGAGCAGGCAGGCAGAGAGCTGAGCTATTTGTGAGCTGCCTAATTACCACGCTGCAATTTTAAGGCAGCCAATGGAAATTGCTCGCTGATCTTTAATCTCCTCTTGTACTTTCTGCTCTGCTCCCTGCTCTCCTGGCAGGTGAAGTCACAGTCAATCACCTTTAACAAGCTGGTGGATGCCAGCACTTGCTGGCACGGCGGTGGGACACACTGCCTTTGGGATTTCACCTTCTGCAGAAAATGTTCTTTTGGACTGAAGTTGGCATGGCTGCTGCTCCCAGCCACTGCTCCATCTCAGCTCAGTGATTAACACAACTGTCTGTAATGACAACACATTCCTTTCCTTGCCCAAACCTCCAACCAGCACATTTCCAGCCCCTCTGCAGTGGAACACAGCACATCATCCAAGCTCTCTGCCTCTCACCAGCCCAGCAATAGGAACTGCCCCACTGTGGCTAAAGTATTACAGTATCAGGACAAAAAACTGCACTCAAGGTGTCTGACCAACGCAGTGGCCTTTTATGATGGAGCAATGGCATCGGTGGACAAAGGCAGAGCAACTGATAACGTCTACCTGTACTTGTGCAAGGACTCTGACATGGTCCCATACCACATTCTTAGCTCTACATTGGAGAAAGATGGATTTGAAGGGCAGGCTGTTAGGCAGATAAAGAATTGGTTGGATGGTCACAGTTAAAGGGCTGCTGTCAATGGCTCTACATCCAGGCAGAGGCACAGGGCAAGCAGTGACCTGGCTCCACATCCCCAGAGAATGCCTAGGCTGGTCAACCTCAACCTGTAACTCCAGCTTCTGTGTTTCTACAAGCCTCCTTTAAACCTACAGCCTCCAAAATCCTCAGTGGACAGGACTAAGTTTCCTTAAAGTCTGGTATTGGAGGCTCTTGACCTCGAAACACATCCCTCCATCAGATGCCAAATGTTCTGCCCAACCAGGGCAAATACCAAACCTCTCCAACACCCAGTTTTCCTTTTCTGGACATCTGGATGTTAAGAATCTTGCACCTGCGTTGTTATTGAACTGAAAGCCAGGGGTGCCAGCCACTTGCTGAGGTCCTGGTTTGCAATGAAGGCTGCTGGCACTTGGCTGTGAGGGAGGAAGGCTGCAGGTGAACCACTCAAGGATGGCTGAGCAGGGAGCTGTGCCCTGAGGACCTGGATTCCTTTGTGTCTGATCTGTGTGACACTTCTCCACATTCTGCAACCCCTCCCTTTACTTTTTTTTTTCCCCCCACAGCAATACGCAGAAGTGAGACAGGTGTTGCAATCACAGGTCTCACCTCTTTAAAAAGGCTGAAAGTAAACTTAAGGACTGGCAGATGTTTACTCCTGCCTCCATCTTCTTTGCTAGAAACCTCTACAGCAAAACAAGACAATTTACAGGAAAACACCACATCCATTTTCACTGCCAGTTGAAGAGGCTGAGCCCTCTGTGTGCAGCAAACAGAGCATCCAGCTACGAACTGGAAATCCACATCACTGTGGAACAAAACCAGCTCAGCACTGGTTTTATTTTTTCAGCCCTTTGCTCAGATTTTGGCACTTTCAGAGCAGCTGATTCCCAAACACAAAGGATCTCTCCTAAAGTGGTTTTGAACCCAGCCTAACCACCACCCAAACCCACAGCAGCGTGGTTTTGCAGCTGCAAGATGAAGGCTACAGAGATGCTGCTGGGCTGCAAAATGATACAGGGTGCAAACAAGAAACCATCCCAAAGGCAGGGAGCAAATCTCCCTCTGGTCCTGCTTGGTACAGGCAAGGTGAATTTTACCTGGCAGGTGGCAAGCCAACCAGCAGGACAAAGGCCAGACATCACAAAGAGTTAAACATAATTAATGCTGATTAGCAGAACAGCTTTGAAGAGAAGGTAAAGCCCCACTACAAAGGAGAAAAGCAGCTTAAAGGACAGTTTGCTGGGAGCCCCAGCTAAGGACTCCTGGATTAGGAATAAAATCCCATTCCCTATTTTTAGCACGTTCTCCATGAACTCCCAACTCCTCCTTTCTAACTTTTAGGACTGATTCTTAACAGCTGCTGGACACACAATCATTAACCAGGAGCCACAGGAACTATGCAGAACAGGGCTAAAAGGAGAGGCTGCCTGAATGCACTGTGGGTTGTTTTACTGAAAGGCATGACTTGCTTTTACCCTTCCTCCAAACTTTTTCTTTGCCCTCTCGAGTGGTTCCACTTGTGACACATGAGAAGAGAAGGGCAGCTCTCTGCTTGCATGGAACCACACCTGAGCACCAGCCCAGCAAGTGGGCTGTCTCACCAGCCACGTGAAACAAGTCGTAGAACCATAGAACCACAGAATCACCAAGGTTGGAAAAGATCTCCAAGATCATCCAGTCTAACCGTCCCCCTATTGCCAATAGTGCTCACTAAACCCTGTCCCTCAGCACAGCATCTAAATATTCCTTGAACACTTCCAGGGTCAGCGACTGCACCACCTTCCTGGGCAGTCCATTCCAGTGCGTGACCACAGAATGGCCAGGGTTGGAAGAGACCTCAAGGATCATGAAGCTCCAACCCCCTGCTTGCAAGCAGGACCACCAACCTCCACATTTCATACCAGCCCAGGCTGCCCAGGGCCCCATCCAACCTGGCCTTGAATACCTCCAAGGACAGGGCATCCACAGTCTCTCTGGTTCCAGCTCTTCACTCTATCTGTAAAGAATTTCCCCCTGACATCCAACGTAAATTTCCCCCCCTCAACTTAAAACCATTTCCCCTTCTCCTGCTGTTATCAACCCTTTCAAAGAGTTGACTCCCCTTCTGTTTGTAGGCTCTGAAAGGCTGCAATGAGGTCACCCCACAGCCTTCTTTTCTGCAGGGTGAACAAGCCCAGCTCCCTCAGCCTGTCAACGAGGTAATGAGGATCCAACACAGGTACGATAATTAAAAGCAGATTCAGTGTGCTATCTCCTGCCTTCATTAATTCTGTATGGGGATTTCTCTGACCCACAGCTGGCAATTCCTTCCTCCTTCAGAGAAGCATTGATAGGAGCTGAGCAGCCCCATGCAGCTGGCAGGCACACCGAGCCATGCTTTACCTGCAAACGATCACCAAAAATGCTAATTTGGAATCATAGAATTACTCAGGTTGGAAAAGATCTTACAGACCATCAAACCCAACCACAACCTAACCATATTACCCTAACTCTAGCAGCTCTCTGCTAAACCACGTCCCCAAGCATCACAGCCAGGCTGCTTTTAAACACATCCAGGGATGGTGACTCAACCTCTAATGCCCAGACAGAGGTATCTGAAGAGAGCAGTAAGGCCTCTCCTCAGCCTCCTCTTCCCCAGACCAAACAGCCCCAGTTCCTCCACTCTCTCCTCACAGGCCATATTCCCCAGCCTTGCTGCCTTTCTCTGGACCTGCTCCAGCACCTCCACGTCCTTTCTGTACCGAAGTGCCCAAAACTGAACACAGAATCTCCTCCCCAAGCCTGCAGGGCTCCCTGGGGGACAGGCAGGGTACGGCTGGGCTCTGAGCCCCCTCACCAACCCGAGGAGGCCCCGCACCCCTCACACACAGCTCCCTCGGGATGCCGATCCCCTCCCCTCGCTCTCCTCGCCCTCTGCCCGCCCGTTTCCCCACACACAGCCGCTGCCTCCCGCCGCTCACCCGCCGCCCGGGCGATGGCCCCGCGCAGCCGCCTCCAGCTCATGAGGGGCGGGGGGCAGGAGGGGGGGCGGAACGCGGCGCTGGGGATTTCCGTCAGCCCCTGCTGACGTCACGCCAGGCGGCCAGGCGGGAGGTGCGCCGCTGGGGGAGGTCACGTGAGTGGGAGAAACCATGAGAGCGGAGTGCGGGGGGGGGGGCACGTGTTTTGTCTGTGAGGAGGGAGCGGCGTGAGGGGTCGGAACGAGCGGAGGGTGTGGGTTGAGGGCACCGCCGTGCCGGGAGGTGGCGGCGGGGACAGCGGTGCTATGGGTGGCGGGGGGAGGGCATCACCGTGCGCTGAACCATTGCGGGAGGGGGGGGGGGGGTATGTTTGCCGGCGGGGGGGAGAACTGCATGGGGCCAATCCATTGCGGGGTGGGGGCGCCATCTTGGGGTCAGGAGCGCGGTGAGGTGCGGGCGCCATCTTGGATCCAGAGTGAGGGGCGGGCGCCATCTTGAGGCCGGATGTGGGGGTGGGCGCCATCTTGAGGCTGAGGGTTGGGGTGTCCCCGCGCTCTGCTGTGGGGATGTCACGTCATGCCAACCATCCCCTGAGAACCGACCTTGTGTCCCAGGTGACCCCAAGAGGCAGCGCGGCGTCCCCTCGCGCAGAGCACAATGGAGGCTGTGTGGAGAGCACTGAGGTGAGAACGGTGCTTGGCCCTTGGGAGCCCCAGTCTGGGGTCTGAAGTGCATGTTCATCACCTGCTCTGTGGTAATCAACCTTATGCTCTCAGGAGAGACATTGTGTATTTTGGAGTTGTCCACAGAATCACAGAATAGCCGGGGTTGGAACGGACCTCAAAGATCACGAATCTCCAGCCTCCCTGCCATAGGCAGGGGTCCAGGCCTGGTGCTTGGTGCTTTCCCACAGATCAAGCTCAGGCAGGAAACTGTTGACACAGTATTTATTCGCAGAAGTTACAAAGTTAATAGTTTTCCAGCTTTAGTTGCAGTCTTTCCTACAGTTATAATGTTGCTGGCTGTATACCTCCATTACTACCTGCTCAGGGGAAGAGCCTTCGCCTGGCTGTGCTTTCTAGTGCTATAATGAAAGCACTGCAGTGAAGGATTCGTGGCTTTTCTTTATAAGTTGGCAACGTCCCCCAGAGTATCACAGAATCATTAAGCTGGAAAAGTTCTTGACTATGAGAGTGGTGAGGTGCAGGAACAGCTGCTCCACAGAGGCTGTGGATGCCCTGTCCCTGAAGATGTTCAAGGCCAGATTGCATGAAGCCCTGAGCAGCCTGGTCTAGTATTAAATGTGGAGTTGGTGGCCCTGCTTGCAAGCAGGGGGTTGGAGCTTCGTGTTTCTTGAGGTCTCTTCCAGCCCAAACCGTTCTGTGATTCTGTGAAAAGACCGCTCCTGATTAATATTCCCTTCAAGGCCTCCTGACTCTGGGTGTTTGTTGGTTAAGGATAGCAAGTATTTGTTCTTCCGACACCTAATGCAATGGAACTAGGTGATCTTGGAGGTCACTTCCAACCCAAGCCATTTTGTGATGCCATCCAGAAAGATCCAGGCAGGCTGAGCGGTGGGCCCAGGTGAACCTCATGATGTTCACAAATCTGAGTGCAAGGTCTGCACCTGGGTTATGGCAACCTCCACTGTCACGTCATGGGATGTAAGGATGGGGCACAGCCCTGCTGAGTGGGAGCTGGAGATGCTGGTGGATGGCAGCTGGGCACGAGCCAGCACTGCGCCTTCCCACCCCAAAAGCCAACTGTACCCTGGGTGCATCCAGAGCCATAAGTGACCAGATTTCAGCATGAGGAAGGGGGTCTGTCCCACTTGTCTGTGTTGTCAGACCTCACCTGGAGTGGTGCATCCAGATTAGGATGAGGGTTATGGCAGAGAGGCACAGGTTGACCGTGGAGGTGGCGATGTCCCATCTCTGGAGACACCGGAGGTCATGGATGGGGCGGTGAGCACCTGATGAGCTGTGGGTGATCCTGTGCCCTGCAGGGAGTGGGACCAGATGGCCTTTAGCTCTTGGAGAAGGACCAATGTAATGCCGCTAAGATGATCAGAGGGCTGAGCACCTCTTCTATGAGAAAAGGTTGAGGGAACTGGGCTTGTTGAGCTTGGAGAAGAGTAGGCTGCAGGGAGACCTCATGGTGGCCTTCCAGTACTTGAAGGGAACATATAAACAGGAGGGGGAATGGCTGTTTGTGAGGGTGGATGGTGATAGGACGAGGGGAATGGTTTTAAAGTGAGACAGGGGAGGTTTAGGTTGGATATGAGGAGGAAGTTTTTCCACACAGAGGGTGGTGAGGCACTGGCACAGGTTGCCCAAGGAGGCTGTGGATGCCCCATCCCTGCAGGCATTCCAGGCCAGGCTGGATGTGGCTCTGGGCAGCCTGGGCTGCTGGTTGGTGACCTGCACACAGCAGGGGCTTGGAGCTGGATGAGCGCTGGGTCCTTTGCAACCCAGGCCATTCTATGATTTTACAATTCCGTGACCCTCACAGGTCCCTTCCAACTCAAATAGTGCCACAGTTCACGACTGCTTTGCCTCCCGCAGCGCCCTGCAGCCCCGCTGCCTGCACACCGCCTGCAGCCGCCACAACTCCAACCGCACCTCCATCACCCACCTGCGCCGCCAGGTGTACGGCCGCCTCTACCCGCTGCTGCTGGTCCGCACCGATGGCTCCACCATCCACATCCGCTACAAGGAGCCCAAAAGGATCCTCATGGTAAGGGACGCGGCCCAACAGCTAGAGATAAGGGCGCTCGGGGGGGTGTGTTGCTTTCGGTGCTGCAGCCTCACTCTCCCGTCACTTGCGCCCCAGCTGCCCTTGGACAGCAGCACGCTGCCTGAGGCGGAGCGCAAGGCCCGGCTGCGGCGGCAGTTCCCCAGCAAGCTGCAGGCCAAGCAGGAGGAGGTCTTGGAAGAGCTGGACTTGGAGAAATACAAGAAATTTTGGAAGAAGTGAGGCACCGATTTGGGATCAGCCCCCACCGAGACTCCCTACCAAGCGGTGGCTGATGGACACAGCTGTAGAAATAAAGAGAAGAGCAATTTTGTTAAGAACTCATTTGGGGTTTTTCGGTGGTTTTGCCTCATTTCACGACTGCTTTGGGCGTCTCAGGGCAGCATGGCCGTTCACCCTCCCCTCTCCTCTGCGTTATGGTGGTACCGCCCGCCTCCCCTCCCGGCCCGGTGGTAGCGCCCAGGGCGGGGCTACAGCGCGCGGGCCCCGCGGCCCGGAGAGGTGCGTGGCGGGGGCTGGGCCGGGCCGGGCTGGGGGGGTTCCGGGTTGGGCCGTTTTCCCCTCCAACGCTTCTGTGATCCCGAGTGTGCGGCACCGGCCTTGGGGTCGCGGTTTCCCCCTTCCCTCTCTTACTGCTGGGCGGCCTCCCCCGTGCCGTGCAGCCGCCCCTTGGGCCGTCCCAACTCATGCAGATCCATATTGCCAGCCCAACTAACCTCCCAACCCACTCAGACCCTCATTGCCAGGCTACGTGCCCCCCTGTAATCCATGCGTCCCCAGTGGGTCATGCAATTGCCTCCCCCCCCAACCCACTACAGATCCCACGGCCAGGCTTTGCAACCTTCCCGCCCTCCTCTCCCAAACCCGTTGAAACCCCCATCTCCAGACTCCAACCCCACTATCCACGCAACCCTCCCCAAAGCTCTGCATCCTCCTCCACCTCCACACATTGCACAATCCACCCCATACTTTGCCTTTCCCCCCTGTTCTTTACAACTCCCCCCCCCAAGACCTCAGCATAACCCGTGCTTGATACCTAAAGCTTCCTATGGCTTTAGGATTGCAATGGGGGCCACCTCCCTGCCCCCCTCCTCATCGCACTGCAGTGGAGCCCTGTGTCTCCCTCACCCCCCCCCCCAAAATACATTGCTGGGGGGCCCTGCACCTCCCCAGTCGTCCCCCCCTCGCACTGCAGGGGCAGCCTGCTGTTCTGCCGTGATAACGGGGCCCATCCTTGCAGCACCCCATCACCATGTTCGGCTCATCCCGAGGAGGGGTCCGGGGGGGCCAGGACCAGTTCAGCTGGGAAGATGTCAAGACAGACAAACAGCGCGAGAACTACCTGGGTAAGGCCTTCATCCCCTGGCCCTGTGTGCGGGGTGAAGATAAGGAGCTGGGGACAACATGGGGCCTTATGTCCCTGCAGGAAACTCCTTGATGGCACCGGTGGGACGCTGGCAGAAGGGCAAGGACCTGACGTGGTACGCCAAGGGCAAGCAGGAGCCCGCCCCGCTGTCCCGCGAGGAGGAGCTGGCAGCCGTGCGCCTGGCTGAGCAGGAGGCCATGATGGCAGCGCTGTGAGCACCCCCCTACAAATCCCCTGTGACACTCCCCCAAAAATAGACACTCTGAACATCCCCCCCCAAAAAAAAATACCATCCAAAGGACCACGCAGTCGTTGGTCACCATCACCAAGAGCTCATGGTGTTGAACCAGCTGAATGTCCTTTTATGATGAGGTCGCCCCTGTGGTTGACCAAGGCGAGCCAGTCGATGTTATCTTTTAGGATTCCAGTCGAGCTTTTCATGCTGTTTCTCACAGCGTGGAGAAACATGAGCAGGCAAAACCATGCGACGGTGGGTGAGCAGCAGGTTGACAGGTGCAAAGGGGTACAGCACCAGGCTTCCATTTAGCTGGCAACCACGCGTTGCTGGTGCTCCAGTTATCTGTAACGTCTTCATCGGTGACTTGGATGTTGGACAGGAGTGTGTTCTGAACAAGACTGGTGCTGCTGATAGAATGGGAGGAGCTGTTGACTCCATCGAGGGTGGAGAGGCCTTGGGGAGAGATCCAGATCTTTCGTTAGGGAAAGGCTCTGCCCCATTGGACAGTAGGCATGGAATGGAGGTCCTGGAGCAGTGGGCTCTCAGACGCAGGGATGGGATGTGGGTGGTGCTGTGCAGAGCTGGGGGTTGGACTTGAGGATCCTTGTGGGTCCGTTCTTACTGGGACGTGCTGTGACTCCATGCTTCTGTGACTCTAGGGGCTACAAGAACGTGAAGAGGCAGCCCACAGGCCTCAGCAAGGAGGTGAGGGCGTCCCCGCTGTCCCTGTAGGTCAGGGCATCCCCCATGCTCTGTGTTTTTATGAGGTCTCAACGCTTTGCCCGCAGGACCTGGCTGAGGTGTGCAAGCGGGACAGCGCAGAGCGAGCCGAGGACGTGGATCGGGTGGTGGGCTTGGGCAGCTCCAGGTGGGCACCGAAACGCTGCCTTTCAGAGCGACTTTTTAAAGACAAAATGCCATTCTTATGTTGGTCTTTTAATTTTGTGGCCCATGGATGTGGTTTCCGCCTGCAGCGGCAGCGCCGGGCGGGTGATGCTCTCCAAGGAGGACAAGGAGGCAGCCAAGATGGGGCTCTCTGTCTTCACGGTACGTTGGGTTGATGTGAGATCGTGAAAAATCCACGGGCGTTTAGGTCGGAAGCGACGTTTGTTCCCAAAGTTCTCTTTGAAAGGCAGAAAGAGCTTTTATCCTGTGTGTGTCACTCAAAGCACTGGGCAGGCCCACGCACTCGCTCTGTGCTTTTCTCTTCCCTGTGCTCCAGCACCAGAAGGTGTGCAGCAGTCCTGAGGCGTCGGGCTCCAAGAGGAAGCAGGACAAGGAGGAGAAGGCAGAGGAGAAGCGGTGAGGACCGGGATGCGTCCCGCACTGCCCTGCCCTGGTTGGTGGGTCAGAACCAGCCAGGAATGGCCGTGCTTTTCTTGGCAATATTGTGCTGAACTGAACATTTTGCATCGCAGCTTGGTTTGGGCTTGTCCTGCTTCAGTCTGAATCCCCCTAAACCTCTGAGTCACCCTCAAAACTCCTTGTTTTTAATTGCTTCTCCTTTATTAAAGAGGCCTGGTGAAGGCCCAGCAGGGGTGGGTGTTTGGCACAGAAAGGGTTGGAGGGGTTTGCAGTGCAGGAACCCATCAGTGCTGCCCTGTTCTGCTCCACAGGACGGAGAGCAGCAAGAAATCCAAAAAGGAGAAGAAGAAAAAGAAAAAGAAGAAACACAAGAAGGAGAAGAAGAAAGACAAACACCACAAGCGGGACACCACCCCATCATCCTCCGCCTCCTCTCCCGACCGGGACGAGAGGTAGTGGGGTCAGAGGGGGAGGCACACGGCAGGGCTGTTCCCACGAGGTGACACCGTTCTGTCCCTGCAGACGCCACCGGAGTAAAGCCCAGGACCGCCCTGCATCCCACGGCGGCCGTCCCGAGGCATCGCGGCACCGGCACCGCCGTGACACGGACTCCTCCCACAGCAGCGGGGCCTCGGGCAGGAGCCCGTCCTCCCGCCGCCGGAGGGCGCGGAGCCGCAGCAGGAGCGGCCAGCGGCACCCGTCCCCGAGGCACAAGGGCAGGAGGAGGAGCAGGAGCCGATCTCCTCGATCCCACAGGGCCAGACAGCGTCACGATACGGATTCGGGTGACTGAGGGGTTTTCCTGGAAGGGATGTTCCATAGGTTAGATATTTTTTAAGGTTGTTATCTAAATTAAAGTCACAGCTTTACAACTGCCGGGGCTGCTGGCCTCGGTGCAGACTGGTTATTGCCTGCGTGTTACAGTGTGGACACTGTGTAACACAGCTCTGTGGGATCTATGGCTGTCACCTTCACTTCCCCTAAGTTAAACCTGGGGCAGCATCAGAAGCTCACCCTGCTGTTTGCTTCACCTGTGGTATATGGAAAATCAGAATAACACCATTACAGAATGGGAGCAAAATACAGCAGGTGCTCAGGTGCTCACTCCATGGATCTATCCTCTCCAGACTGACCTCTGTGGGGTCCAGCATACAGCTCTGAGCCCCAGAAGTCTTTAATTTGGGGAGACCTGGGTGTGAGCCACCAGCCAAGGCAGGAAGAAGCAGAGATGCCACAGCAGGGAGCTCTCACGGGGATGGCAGGGCGACAGGCGTCCCTTTTGGCTGAGAAACGGCCTCTGGCTAAAAAGGAAAGTGCTGAAATAAGTCCTTGGCAGACGGATGGGGCTGCAGCGCCTCCTGCACGTGTATGCAGAGCGCTGTTCCCATCTGAAACCTCACGACAGAAATACGGGTGTCTGTGTGCTCAGCGCAGGGTGCGGGTTTTAAATCCGCAACGAGCGATAGCGGTCCACGTGGAACGGGGGACGTCCCGAGCAGCTCCTGCTCGCGGGGCCAACAGCACGGAGCACAAGGGCCGCCTTTGTGTGAGCGGTGATGCCATTCCTCCCACTCGCGACAGGGCTGGTCTGTGTGTCTTGGCAGACAAACCCCTCGTGCCGGGGGCCGGTGTCAGTTTGCACTTGGGAGGTTTTCAGGCTCTTCTGTTACATGAGGGGCTGTGCCACCGCACTGCCTGCAGCCCACGTGGAACAAGGGCTGCATTCATTGCAGCAGGAGGAGCTGGAATAAAGCCCTTCTGTCCGGCTCCCCTCCCGGCTGTGGGCATGTGCTTAACCCAGTTGGTGCGGGCAGCAGATGTTGCACGGGTTCTTTTTTTTTTCCTTTGAGATGTTTTTTTGGTTGGGGTTGATGCTCTGTTAGCAGGACCATGGCGTGAGTCCTCTTCATGTGAGCGGCTGCAGCCCCGTGTCCACATGCGATCCGGTCGAGTCCAGGCCTTCTCCCTGAGCTCACTGCCTTCAGGGTCACCTACTGCTGCTTTTTGTGGTCTGGGCAATGGCTGGTGCTCACTGGGAGCATCCCAGCACAGGGCAGTGGTGGGAAAGTGGAGCAGCACGGCTGTGCTGCCTGGGAAAAGTTAATGCAGCTCCAGGCTGTAAAAGGAACTAAAAGCACAAAGTCTGCACCAATCCCAGGGCCCAGCTTGGGACACTGTTCTCCAGTGCTCTCATTCAGCTTCGTTTCCAAGCAGGGCAGGATCCTCCCCAGGATCTGAGCACTTTGAAGGTGAGGGTCAGAGAAGCCCCCCGAAGCGGTTCACGCCATCCCAGGCTGCGTCCCCTCCTGCAGTCCCTGCTTCCGCTCCCACCACTGCCATCAGCCCACCTCCAAGCGCTGTCTGAAGAAGGCACCTGTGCCTACTTCACACCCAACCCCACATCCTAAGGAGCAAAAGGCTTTGAGAAAAGGCAAAAAGGGGCGTGAAGGATCCTCGTCCCCACCTCAGGGCTGCACAGCCATCCAGCCGCCTCTGCTTTCCTGCCCAAGCTGCTACACAGGTTCCTGCAGACAGGGAAGGACGGATGGCTAAAATCCCTGCAGGCTTGGCCGAGCCCAGGCCAGAACAAAGCCGGTGCTGCCTCGAGCAGAGGGCTACTCCCACAGCTCACTGATCCCAGATAACATCCCTACGTTCCCCATCTCTTCCTCCTTCCAGCACGGGCTGTATGGCTGGGGCAGGCTGGACATCACGAACCCTCACACCGACACACCTCACACAGCAGTCAACCAGCAGGATCTCTGCTGTCGGTGGTTACAGGGCTGGAGTGCAGCAGAGCACCGGCCTCCATGGAGGCGTGGGAGGAGAAAGGAGTCGGGGGCTCTGCGCAGTGACATCAGCAGGAGAGCTGGCCCTGCAGGTTCAGCTCCCTCCCAGAACAAGAATAAATAGATGCCCTGCTCAGCTAGGCACGCACACAGCCTGATTCACAGCTTGAAAGTCAAGGCGAAACAAACAGCTTGGAAAGAATAACCTGACTTACAAGGATTTTGCAATCCCTTGTCACTGTTTGCTCAACACTGATTACTACCAAGACAGGCTGGTCAGAGCGCAGGAGCCCTTGCTGGGAACCTTGAATAAACCCAATTGCTGCCTGCAGCAGCCTCAGCTGAAGACAGCAGTCAGAAGCATCTCCCTGAGCCTCTCTCTGAAGCAGGGCAGCCAGCCCCACAAGGAAGCAGTGCTGCAACTCTGGGCCTGTCTGCACACACACACACACACACACACACACACAATGCATCCTTCAGATGAGGCAGCTGCTTGGAAACAAAACCCAGGGAGCGAGGGGAAGTGGAATCTGTGCAACAGATGAGGAGCTCGATGGAAGACCATCTCGATTCACTCTGAGAAAAGCCGTGCCAGCTCAGCAGCCCACGAGCTCAGCACCCACAGCTTCAGGAGGGCAGATTTCACCCCCAGGAGCGCATCGCTCACAAAGCCATGGTGAAAGGTGTGGCTACGCAGGAAGCTGATGGACGCCTTAAGGGAGGACGGGGACTGAAGAGATGAACAGCAGGACACAGTGCAAGTTTCATGAAACTTTTTATTCAACAAGTATTTCATTATGATTTTGCCAAGATGATCAAATGAACAGCAAGGCATAAAAAACATGAAATAGTTAAGAGATTTTATTCTAATAGCTTTAATTACAGTGCTTGTTTGTCGAAATGAAAACTGAAAACAAGTATACAAAACAGTTGATTACTAATCGTGTATTGAAAGCAATAAAGGTTTCCACAACACTAAACAAACCAGTTCTGATAGTTCCTCAAGTTAAAGTTGAACAGCTCCAGCTTCTTCAGTGTTTATCAAAATACAAAAGAAAAGTAAAGAGGTCTTTTTTCTGATGGCAAATCTGAACCTTGCAGTATGAGGGATGCCAAGGGTTTTCACACATATACAGATATGGGATTGTTCCAAAATGGGATTGAATACTTCTAGAGTGGAATGACTCTCCTAACTCTCATGCTTTTTTTTATTCCCCTAGACACTATACATAGATGTTTGGTGTTTTTCATGGCAATTCTTACTTAAGTACAGTACTTTCTGACCATAGAGCTTAGGACTGGTACAGGCTGTGCTTTCTGTGGAAAAGTTTGCCTTCTGGAGTGGTTTACACACAAAAGTACAAAACACTTTTGACAAATACAACAGGCTAAAAATGTGACTTCCAGAAATGATTCAAGCTCAGTGGATGTGACCAGTCTCACCTGAACCAAAAGGCAGAGGTTTAGCTTGAGTCTGCCAACTCATCTAAACCAGGTCTGACAAATCTTGGAGCAAGTATGAACAAACGTGAGCTACAGAAAGAGCCAGAGATCTGTAAGTTACGACCTGTGTTCTAACCCAACGGAGCCAACCTGGTGTCAACTGCTGCTTCAGTTTCCCAAGAATCAGGAACCACCACGTCAGAGCTAGAACAGCAGAAGCTATGGCAAACCTTTGTGTCTTGAAGTGTTTTTACTTTTCCTCGACTATTAAAAAAAAAATAAACAAACAAGATACAGTATTCAGGTTAAAAACCAACCACCAAAATGGACCTCACAGATCTCACAACCCATCCGAGATAGTATTCAGCTCTACTGCACTAGGACTGCTGGCAACCCCTACGTTAAGCCACTCCATCCCTTCCAAGTACTAAACAGTGAGTTGATTCTTTACAATAAAAAAGCTGAGTAATATTGCATAGGAGTACCAGAAACTGCCTCATTGGAAACAAAAACTATTTACATTAAATAAGAAACCTAACTGTTTTCTGGCTTGTATTTGCCACATTTACAGCATGATGCAATATATACTGTGACAAAAGAAATGAAAACAGCTTCCGGCACTCAATACCACAAAGTAGCACAGTTTGCCACATTAGAGTAAAGCGAAGGGCGAATAGGAGGAAATAAGAGGGAGGGGTGGAAAAAGAGGGAAGAGGAAGGTTTATGGTTTCATTTCTGGTTTCGGAGCTGATTGGACAACCAGTCCAGTCCTTCATAGAGCCCGTCTCCACTAGTGGCGCAGGTGGCCTGGATGTACCAGTTCCTGTGACGAAGAGAATGCAGTCCCAGTTTGTCTGTGATTTCCGCTGCATTCATGGCGTTGGGCAGGTCCTGCGGAGAGCAAGAGACGCGTTTCTCTCCTGCCAGCTGAGCAGCAACACCCGCCCTTCCTGAACTGAGTGCACTGGCTGTCAGCTTTAAACCCACTTCACGAAGTGAGGAATGCTCACAGTTACAGCTCACCTCCTGTTTCATTCACTTTCCACTCGGGAAATATTTTCTGCAACTGCAGCCTTGATTTAACCTCAGCTTCCACCACGCAGTACTGAGCAGTACTGAGCACCGCTCCAAGCTGTACTCAGCTCGGCACTGCATCTGTTAATACTACACTTTCCTATTCCTAGAAAGGACTCGCAGCTTTTCCACCCTTCCCAAGTGAGCACAGCTGATGGAGCAGCAAGCTGTGCCTCCTTTAAGTTCACCCACAGAAGGTGCTTTCAGGTAAGAGCACACACACAGACACCTTCCTTTGGCGTACCTGTTTGTTAGCAAACACTAATAGAACAGCATCTCTAAGCTCATCTTCTGCCAGCATTCTCATCAGTTCTTCTCTGGCCTCATTCACTCGTTCTCTGTCATTACTGTCAACTACAAAAATCAAACCTAGGAGAAAGCAGACAATAAGCATAAGCACGCAGCACGTGCTGCTTACACGCGGTACCTGGTTCTGGACATCAGAATTTAGCTGCAAAGAAAAACTACTTGAAAAGATGAAGTTCATACTGTTGCAATCTCATGTCTGAGAGAAAGCCTGCTCTTGCCAAGAGCTGGTGAGAACAAGCAGTTGGTGTGCACGATTTGGGGCTCGCTCTCCAGCTACAGGACCACTCAATATCTTCCAATGAGAAGCACCCCTTAAAATCCTGACAGGACAACATACGCACATTAAAGGCAAGCAGTGGGAGGAATGACAAGCTCTCGGCTCTCAAGGCTGCCACAGCCTGTAGGAAACGAGCAGCAAGGACTGCTTTGAAGTGCTGGGTGCGAGCTGTGATGCTCACAGAGGAGCAGGAGTTCTGCACTCAGTGATTCAGACGGACAAAGATGACTGCTTTCCAGATATCCTTCTACCCCTCCTGCTCTGCAGCCTGGGATGTAAGTGTCAGCACTCACCTTGTGTGTTCTGGAAGTAATGGCGCCACAGTGGTCTGATCTTATCCTGGCCGCCTACGTCCCACACTGTGAAGCTAATGTTCTTGTATTCTACTGTTTCCACATTGAAACCTGAAATAGAAATCGTGGCAAAATCTCAGTTAAAACGGGTACAGGTCAACTATGTTCATTTAGCAACTCATGTTCAGAGTCACTACTAAAAACATCACCTTGAAATTTAAGTCTGCTTTAAATAAGCAGCTTTACACTGAGGCCCTCTGAACAGCCAAACGTGGGCTCCCTACAACTGCTTCTCTCACCACCACCCCGCCCCAATTAGTTAAACTAACAAACTTAACAGCTATAACTGCTACATGAGCAGTGAAAAAATAATCAGAGCAAACCGTGTTATGTTAAATAATAACAAAAAAACCCCACAGGCTTCTGAGGACAGGAAATAAATCTTGGATCACAGTCCTCAGCCACTCTCCTCCCAGGTAACATAGAGGCACTCCTCCATTTCTCAGCCTTAACCACTCGAGGTCACAGCACAGTGAGCAGAAGGCAGGCAGGCTGCCCCAGCCCACAAAGGGCCAACCCACAGATGACTGAAGGGAGGGAACTCACAGGGGAAAAAAAACCAAGAATACAAATCTCCTCCTATGTGAAAAGATTTGGCTGTGCTATCCTCGTACAGCAGCCTCAGCAATTGTTTGCTCTGATAGCAAAGTCAGAGTGCAGCACTACGTCACAAACCAGCAGTGCTGGCAGCAGAGGTGAGGCACTGCTGCAAACACTGCACCCTGATCCCAAAGCCAGCAGTTGATAGAAAGACAAACATCTTACCTATAGTGGGAATTGTAGTTACTATTTCACCAAGTTTAAGTTTGTACAAGATAGTCGTCTTTCCTGCAGCATCCAGACCGACCATCAGAATACGCATCTCTTTTTTGCCAAAAAGGCCTTTGAAGAGGTTAGCAAAAATATTTCCCATCTTGAGATATGCTTTCACTGGCCAGTGAAGTCTGGAGAAAGAGATCACAGAATCACTCATGAGTCACCGAGGGCTGTGTTCACACCTGGGCACAACCAGCCACCAAAAAGGCACCAGACAATGCAGACCTGTGGGCTCCCTGCCCACGGAGACCAGGAATTTTTCCATATTGAAGCAAAACAAGAGACAAACAGCTCTGCCACAAGTTATCCCTGATAAAAAGACACTGCTCTGATTTCAGTATTAAACTCTGCTCTCAAACTATCCTGTTATTGGCTTTCAGCACAACGGACAACTTGGGGCAGTTTATCCCTCCAGCTTACGGTCTCACCATAAAGCACTACTTCACCTGAAGTGCAGCTTTTAATGCATGCTCGAGTTTTCTCTGTTTAGACATTCCTTCTTTTGAAAAGGAAGCTGAGAACGTGGCTCGGATTCACTTCTACTCAGAACGCTTTCCTTCCTCTTGAAGCCTCTGGCAGTGGGCAGTGAACACAGTGCCACACAAAGCAGCATTACGTTCACTGATGCTGGAGAACTTCTTCACAGAACCCATCATGTCTCCAAACCCTTACCTACCAGAAATGACTGCTGCGTTGGAGGGGTTTCTCCCTTCACTCTGGACATTCAGAAGGGATCAGCAGCTTCAAGAGCTCCTGCTGGGGCCGGGGGCACCACTGTGCTGTACTCTTGGAAGGGGCTGCAGCCCCAGTGCTGCTCTTCCACAAGGCCCTGCCACCCCGACCTGCCATCACACACTTCAGCACTGCAATCCAAGAACCATTATTGTGCTTGCATGAGATGAACAGAGCAGCCTGGAAGCAGTCGGATGTGGTGAGGGCTGTTACACACTTCTGCTGCTTCATCTAGCAACGCTGATGTAAGTTTGAGACAAATCAAGTCCAGCTGAAAAGCCAAGCTTAAGACAGCAGAAACACACAGAGCAAAGACTTGTAACGTTCAGGGGTTGGGTTTCCTGCAAACCGAGTCATAACTCAAATATGAACTCTGAATCAGCTCTCAGAGCTGTTCTCAAAGCCTTACGCTGCAGCTGTGTGCTTGAAACACAATTCTCACAGGACACGTTTTCCAGAATTGCTACTCAAGACGATTAACAAGCTGTAAAGCTGCAGACCAAAGCCTCGCCCTACTGCTCAGCTCTGCCTGCCCTGCTCAGCTCCAGGAGGCCCGAGCTGCCCTGCCCCTCCCAGGAAGCGTGCTGGAAGCGACTCTGAACCCAGAGCTGAGCACTGCGATGTGAATGGAGTCACATGTCTCAGCACAAAGCAGCCTCGAGGTGCAGAGTCCACACCGAAGTTTCTGCACGACAAACAGCACTTCTGAAGTTGTAACTCGTGTCGGGTTGTTCACTTCACACACCGAAGCTCCATGCGATTGGAACTTCACAGCTCCATCAGCCAGAAGGGCAGCCTGTGGATTAAAACCAAATGGAAGTTTTGGAAGTTCTATTATTTCACCATTTCCTTCATATTTCTGAACCGCTACCATGAATATTCAACAGCCACTTCAATCTATGGAACTTACATAAACAGGAAAGTTAATTAGGAAGTAGAGAAAACAGTTTTGCTGGAGTTCTTGTTTACCCAAATCATTCACAGCAGGAAATGTCTCTCCCCAGCAGCTCTGGCCGGGATGGAGGCTGTGGGGCTTTCCTTTGTCTGCTGCCTGTGCTGACTCTATCTGCTGCTTCATCTGAAAAAAATGCCAGGGCTGAAGCGTTACCTCGAAGCAGAGCTCTTACAGCAATCCAAAATGGTGCTTCTGCAGAGGAGCTGTAAGCCCTGCAAGAGGTTCCCCCTCACATGCACAGTCATAATTGGCTGTTAAATACTTGGGACCAAAGGCAGCAATCAGGTAACAGAACCAAACCTTAACACTTACTCTACCCCTCGGAGAAGCCACACTGCCAAACACACTGCACAGCCTTGGCTCTAAGAGTGGTGAATCCCACCAGATTTCCCTTCTCCCGGCAGCTCATCAGTTCCAGGCTGCTTTATAGGAGAGCAAGATATCAGGAGAAGCCCACGTGCAGAACTCCCCCACGCTGCTGTGGTTCCCACCAGGAAAGCTGCTGGATGCTGCTGAGGCAGAAGAGGTGTCTGCCTGTGTGTCCCTCCTCTAACAGCAGCCAGCACATCTGCCTGCTGCTACAGGAAAGGGAAGCTGCCCCATGCCTGCTCCCCTCAGGAGGCCATCTCTGCCACCGCTGTGTAACACCACACTAAATGAGCCGAAGCACCTTGAGTTCCCTCTCCCCTGCCTGTAAAATCCTTAACCAAACAAGCAACAGGGCCGTGCCCAGCCCTCTGACAGCCAGGTCTCTGTTCTCAGCTGTGCCATCTGACAGCCCAAACTCCACCACCATGCAGACAGTGCCGCCACAGTCCGGAGCAGCTTCCCACCCACTAATACAACTCAGCTGAGGATCACACGACTGCTTGCAGTGTACTTCAAAGCTGAATCTGCTTAGTACAATTCTCATTTCAGTCCGTTAGTCAGACCAGGACAACATACACATTCCAAAAATCTGGGAAAATTTAAGAGTCTGTTAGGTTTACCAAATAATCCTGCCACTTCTCAGCCATCTTAAAACATCTGCAACCTGTGTCACAAAACAGCTTGGGCTGGCAAGGACCTTTAAGATCATCTAGTTCCAACCCCCAGCTATAGACGGGACACCTGCCTCTAGACCAAGCTGCTCAAAGCAGTTTGAATCAACAGCCCAAGCCTTCTGCTGAGCTAGTGTGCACAGTGCCCCAGCACAAGTCCAGCTCCTCCAGACGGAGGCCCAGCACTGCCCCCAGCCACTCCTGTGTCCCTGCACAGCTCTCATTTCTGCTCACCTTCACCTGGCCTACTCCTCCAGAGATGTGTGGCAGCAGAAACCTGCTGGGCAGGTTCAGAAAAGCTAAAATGTCATTGGTAAATAGCAAGAAAGAGACATTCTCTGCATAAGGCTGCAGTTCTGTTTCAAGGAAGCCAGGTATTTCCAGCAGCCTGTTTTCTAGTAAGCAATATGGTTAGATAAGCCATTAGGAGACAGGGAGCCTTCTTCAGAAAGGCTTGGTATGATGAGTTAAAAATGAATGAGCGTCTGCCAGAGCAGGCAGACCAGTGCCTGTTAAAGCAATACAGCCCATGAGTAACAGCCAGGAATTGTCTCTATTAATTGGAAGGGGTTAGAGAAAGAGCTCTGAGAAGCTTCTCAAGCCCAATGATCATTGAGCATTTAATCTGCTGCAGCACTCCGTATTTAACCACACATTAGTGCATTTCAGTGCCGTTTCATTCAGAGCCCTTACCCTGAGCCCTCACTCACCTGCTGAACAGCCACCCCACAGCACTAGGACCACGGGGACACGCAGCATATGGGGAAAGCACAGCTGCATCTCGAAATCTCTGCCTTTAAACATGGCATAAAAGACCCAAACTGAAGGTTATTTAATTAGCAAAATTACGCCTGCAGTATAGAAATACATTTATTTCCCTTCTACACACCAACCCTTAGCACGCAAGGCTTCTGAAGCGGCTGAAGAAGGGCTCTGAACTCGGCAGGCGGTGTAACAGAAGTTGCCTCATGCAATCATTTTGGCAATCTGTTCTCTCCCTTTGATAAACAGCAGCAGCAATAAGGTCAGGCAAGAAAAGCTCAGGCCCAGCACACAGCCACACAGAAGGCACCTGCTGCCTCCGAGCTGGGAGCTTCCCATCTTTGCTTCAATGCCTCTTTCAGAGACCACCAGTGTCCCTACCAACCTGACAGCAGCACTGACTCCACCCCTAACATAATTAGAACAAAAAAACCCAAATCAAGCCCATAATTCCTAAACTGGAATTAATACAATCTGATTGTATCAGCCACAGGAAAACAAAGGCTGATTAACAGAAATACTGATCTGAAATCAGCCCGTTCCCACTAGTTGGCTTGCACCATCTTTACTGCATCTACATTGGAAGCTCAACATGCAAAAACAAGCACAAAAATCATACACAAAAGAGCACCAAACCCACGTGTACACGAGAGGTGATAAAGCTTGTTAAAATCCAAGTAGAACAGCAGCTGTTGGTGTTACATATGAGACTGAGCAAAGAGCTTCAATTTAAGTGCAAATCCAAGTTGGCAGCTTGTTCCTTACAATTTAAAGTGTGACTTTGAAGGGAACGTGAGAAGTGATCCAGCAAAGATTAAAACACTGCTACAACTGAGATGAATTCAGGCCCACAGTTCTTCATATCACCTCATTGGAGGCACAGGCTGTGAAGCACAGCTGTGCTCTTTGGAACCTGAAGCAATTTCTGTTACAGTTTACCAGCCTTCCCCATGCAATAACCTGAGTGAGAGATGACCGAGTACCAAGTACCTCTTCAGCACTGGAATTTAGCTCAGATCATTTGGATTTGATTTCCTTGAGATTTTAGAGCATCCTGATGTCACTAGGCATAAACTAAGCACAAAACCCAGGAATAGCTGACACGTCTGTTGGGCTTCCATCAACAGAACTGCATCTCCCCACTTGGCACTGGTGGTGCAGACATCCCCAGCAATCACTGCCTGTTACCTGCCTCCCAGAGAAGCTCAGATGCACAAAGCATCATGTAAAATACAAGATGCAGTTACATAACTGCACTCCCATGTCAAGAGGCACAGCTGGATGTGGTCTGCAGAGGTTTGAGGAGACCAAGTGAAAGGCACCCAACCACACAGTGCGTGCTTGAGGCAGATGGAGCACACGTCAACCTCCAGCAACAAATGAGGTAATGAAAATGCTTCTGATGTAGCACCTTCAATCAACAGAAGTAGGCTGAACATCTTGCTGTCTATACACATTACCAGATATAGCGCTTCCCAAATGCTGTACCAGTCTCCAGAGAGCGCTGGGCTCAGAGCAGCAGGAAAACAGAAAATAATTCCATTTACAAGATCAAGGCAAGGGCAAAGGAAAGAGGGAAGGTTTCCTATGGGGTGATGACTGCTTCCTCAATACCACAAGAGCTCAATCCTGAAACAGGCAGATAAACAGGAAAAAAAAAAAGCCAACAAAACAGCATCAAGCAAAGAGGGCAGGCTGCTCAACTCCACCAACTGGCCCTGGCCATACTCTCACCTTGATGCAGATGCAGCCACTTCTATTTCACAGCCAAATCTCAAACTGTTTTAAGCAACTGCACACTACCACACATAACTCTAAAGTGTGTTTTTCCAATGGTTTGTACATCTGGTCTGAATGATATTTTCTTTATGAGACATGTGGGCGAGCACAGGAGGGGCCACAGTTGATGTTTTTAGAAGTTGTTCATGGCTTCCCTGCAGACTGCTCAGGAAATAAAGCAGTGCCAACAATTCATAACACCCGGATCTGACCGACTCTACGTTCACCTGTCAGATGGGGGCAAGCTGCTGTGGGAACACAGCTCTGAGAAAGCACTTTTCAGTCAGGCTCTGAGCAGTTTTTCAAGGCTGAGCTATTTTCACACGTTTAAAATCTCCAGTTCTAAGCCAAATAAGCTGTTATTCATTCCTACCAGCTGGGCACTAAGTCAACGTTTACGCTCCTATTAGAAATGGCAAGAACTCACTGGAGAGCATCAGTAATGAAATTGGCTTTTGGTATGGGGAGAATGTCAAAGCAGTGCCTACACAGCTAACTGGGTACAGGAACCAGGGTATGAATAAGAGCTCCGTTAGGCATGAGGTTAATGAGAACTGAAACATCAGCAGAGCTACTGCCACAGTCCTTCAATGTTTGCATGAGTTAGAAACAAGAAACAGGAATGGATATTTGTGAGCAAAAAGAGAAATATGCTGAACAACAGAAAAAACAGCTGCTGGAGTAGGAAGCCAATTATAAACCTCTTTACTCATCAATTAAGATAGGGAATAATGGCAGAGGGCAGCGCATCTAATAAAAGCTCTGCAGCATTCCAGTAGCAAAGCTTTGGCAAAGCTTTCCAAAGATTTCTAAAAACGAATCACCACTATTCCTTCTAAGAAAAAGTGCACTGATTTTTCACCAGCTTCATCCTCTGTAAGGAAACGAAACCGATTCCTGTGAAGGCTGATGAAATCTGTAAGAACTCTACCTTTAAAAACTGCTGATCAGTGCAAAGGTGGACTTTTATTTCTACACCGGCCTTCTTTGAGCTTCAGCACTGCCAGTTCAGCTGAAGCTTTGCATTGTGAGCTTCTCCTTCTTTCACCAATTCATGTAATCAATAGCTCACTTGATAACCTCAGTGTGATGTATGAGAGTTGCTTAAAGCAGGTTTTTCCAACAGGTGTAACTGGAGTGCTACAATTATAAGGACTGGAATGCAGCCCCCTGTCCCCCCTTGCTGTGTTTGCTTTGAAAAAGCACAGCTCCAGGCTGCCCCTTTGCACTAACACTCAATGGGGTTGGACTCGATGATCTCTGGAGGTCCCTTCCAACCCCTGCAATTCTGTGATTCCCTACAATTCTGTGAACACAGGGAGCTGCACATGCCAAGCAAGAACACAGCACTTCTGCCCTAACCCTTTTCAGATCCCTGTTGTATTTCACAACTAGGCAATCTCCAAAACCCAGCAAAAGCCAAGAATTACTGGGGAGAGATTTACTTTCTGTTATTTGTGTTTTTACCCCTAATTCCAGGCTCTCAGAGGTGTGGTCCAGCAACTATCACATACACCATAGGCTACCATAGCAGCGAATGCTGTCCTGAGCAGAGATGACATCTGCTTGAGTCATTTTTCCACCTTCTGCCATAGTAGAAGGGACATCAAACACAGCAAACCAATAGAGCTGAAGAAGTTCAAGTGAGGCAAGCTACCTCACCCTTTCACCCAATGTAATTGCAACAACAGACAAAGCAGTCCAACAGGGTTCTGGAGCACTAGGTGCATTTTAAACACAAGAAACCCAAAGTATTATACCAGCCTCCCAAACTTGGGTTTCAAAGAACCCCTTTCTTTCTGTACCTGTAAGATTATGAGTACTTGTATTGACAAGTTGATTACAAAACCTGTGAAGCAATCCTCCAGTCCTGCTGGAGTTCTTTTCTCCTACAGAAAGGTTTCAAATCAGTTGTAAAAACAGCAATAACCACATCGCCAAATGACCTTGAGCAATTTACTGTGACTTGGATTTCTTTGCCTGAAAAATAAGGTTAATAGAATGTGTTGAAGAGGGGCCTTGCAGCCCTACAGCTTGCAAAACAAAGATTAAAGTATGAGATAAATCGTTCACATTTTATTTATTGACAAAGTTACATTTCAAAACAAGAACTCTTGGTAGAACTGCAATCAACCTGTGGAATTTGCTTTGGCAAAAACCTAAGAGCAAAGCAGCAAGGTCAATGGCAAACACAACATTTTGGTGGTTTTATGGCCCACTAAAATTTTAGTCACTCTGTAAACGGCTTCTTTCAAAAAGAGGCTCCCACTGCTAACCTACCACTTCATCAGATGGAGGTTATCAATCTGAAGTATCACCTCAACTGCTCACAGAGCAATGACATCGTGTTTTTAGACAGAATGTAATATCCTCCCATTGGGGGACTGCCGTGCCAAGGAAAACTGATCTCCCAGGGCGCCAGACCCGAGCAACGGATACCAAACCGAGCCTGTGGCGAGCCGAAGCTGAACTTCCCAGCAGCCCAGCACGAAGCCCCACACAGGCTCAGAGGAACTGCGAGGAGAACAGCTTTCGGCTAACCCGAAAACCAGGCAACCTCTCCCCGCATCCCATCCGCGGGCGGGGCCGAAGCCGGAATTGGTTTGGGGAAGAAGAGAGAACAAGGCCATCCCGCCTCGCTCCCAGTAGGGGGAGGGGAGCGGCGCGGCCCCCCCAACCTGTCCCTGTGAATGATCCGCCCGCCCGGCCCGACCCCCCCCGCCCTCAACGAGAGAACGGAGGCAGACAGCACGGCACCGCGGCTTACCTCCCCGCCAGGAGCACGGCAGGAAGGGACAAAGGCAGAAGGCAGCCGGAAAGCCGCAGCCCCGGGCCTCCCCTCAGCACAGGGCCGCCGCGCCTCCCCGCCGCCCGCGGGCCTCGGCCTCCCCCGCTCCACCCAGCGGCTGAGGGCGGATACGGCGGGCGACGAGAAGGAAAATGGGACGGAAAGAAGATAACGGAAACCCACCGGTGTCAGCTGCTGCCCCGGGCAGTGCGTCTGGCTGTCCTCGGGCTGTCCCGCTCGGAGCCGGCTCCCCCCGCGCCTCTCAGCCGCTCTCCGCCCAGGCACACAAGATGGCGGCGCTCCGGGGCCACGTCAGTGCCAGCGCGCGGGGCAGCATGGGTAACCGAGGATGCGAGGGGGCGGGGTTTAGCGTAAACCCCGCCCTCCGCCTAACCACGCCCAATCAGCGCCCACGCCCCTGGACGTGTGGGGTTTGATTGACGTGCGGCCGTAATGATGGGTGGGCAGGAGGGAACGGGGACGCAGAGTGAGTTGTGTGGAAAATAAAATTGATGAGGCTTGAATGCTCCAGAGAGTGGTGTAGGAACACATCTGGTAGTTGGGGATGTTTTCCTTTCTGCTATGGGTTACTTCAAGGTAAATTGAGGCCATGTGGTGTCCCAGGCTAACTCCTAAGTACTGCCTTTATAAACACAGGCAGAGGAGCTTTAAAAGAGAGTAGGCAGCCATAAAAATGGCTTATTCTGGATTCCCCCCCAGTGCTCGTATTTACACTTCGAAGCCCTCCATCCAGTTCTCAAGCAAGTGCCCGCCAGCTGAGCATGCTCAGCATTCCCATGTGCTGGAACCTGAAATGCAAACTGTCCTTCAGCATCCTTCCTTTCCTTACCCAGCAGCTTCAAGGAGAGCAAACCAATTTTCCCTGTTCCCACACAGGGTTGCCCACCAATGTTCCACAAACAGCTCTTCCCATGTGCATAAGCTGAAGGGACAATAAAGGATGTAAACAACTCATGCCAAACCTTTGAGGAACAGCCCATATTTCCCAGCCCATGCCCATATAAAATACTGCCAGTCTTCATGATCTCACATCTGACACGTCCCATGTGTTTACTCAGCTCAGACTGCTGTCAGCAAAGCATCCCTGAGTGATGCTTCTGCTAAACGAACACTTAGTGGCAAAGGACATGGAGAAGGACCCAGGAAAATCATAGAATCACAGAGTTGGAAGGGACCTTTAAATGTCATCCAGTCCAACTGCCCCGCAGTGAAGAAGGACTCAAAGCTCAATTGCCCAGGCCCTGCTCCAGCCTGGCTTTGAAGGTCTCCACGTGCTCAAATCCTTCCTTCTCCCCATGTTTCCTACCAAGTCCTGCTGTCGGGAACTCCTGTCACTTATATGTCTCAGAATCATCCCCTGAGAATAAAACCCCATTGGTGCATATATCCCCTTGGCCAAGAGCACTGGCTGGTGTAACAGTGTGATCCCCTTGTCTGTTTGCTGAACCAGATCAGGACGGTGCTCTGCACTAAAAATAACCCTTCTCTTCCACCCCCCCTCCCCCCCACTTTCTGTTATTTTTAACCCAGAGCAGCTCTTCACTTTGACTCAGTGAGTGGAGGAGCTGCTCATCCTGTTGCTTTCTCCTTATCCCTGCAAAACTCTGACTGGCATAGGGTCAACAGGGCCAATCCAAGTAGGGTGCATGGCTTTAGGGCTAGATGGTATCTCAGCCATAGAATCATAGAATCATAGAATCATAGAATCATAGAATCACAGAATGGCCTGGGTTGCAAAGGAGCACAATGCTCATCCAGTTCCAACCCCTGCTGTGTGCAGGGTCACCAACCAGCAGCCCAGGCTGCCCAGAGCCACATCCAGCCTGGCCTTGAATGCCTGCAGGGATGGGGCATCCACAGCCTCCTTGGGCAACCTGTTCCAGTGCCTCACCACCCTCTGGGGGAAAAACTTCCTCCTAATATCTAATCTAAACCTCCCCTGTCTCAGTTATGCATGCACAAACCCAGTGCTTGCAGAGAGCAGAGGTGATGCTGTGCACAGCAACGTGTCCCTATCTGAGTCACAGCTGCTATGATGGAAGATGAACATGGTGCCCGGTGACTCATGGCGTTTGGAGAAGGAAATAGGCTTCCTTGTGCAGCTGGGACGGCAGACGTGTGGCCACCTTATTTTTCTGTTGAATGAGAGTTCGGGGCAAAGGACAACATAGGATTCTCTGGGATACTGGGATGTGGACACTGGGTGCACTTGGGGGTGGCTTTTTGCCATCCGATTGCCTTAGAGATGCTGAGCTTTCCTCCTTGTTGGCAGCCTTGGGTGACCAATCTGCAAAGATATGCCCTGGCTTTTTGGGGTCCTGGCAGACACTGGGTTGATAGCTACTCAGTTTTGTGCTGCTCTGCAGGGCTGTGTTAGCAGGTCGGCGTTATCTCACCTCTGAGTCTCTCACACTCGGGTGAGAATCACAGTTACTCACAGAAGCTGAGATATTCTTCCCCCCCAACATCTGTTTGCTACATTATCTACAGAAAAAAAACAGCAATTATTCCTTGCTTTTGGGGTTCCTGGGGTCACCTATTGGTGGTTTGAAAAGCAAGACTTCCAGTCTTTGCTGGATAATATGGAAGATCTACCATGTTTTACCATCCTGGAGGGTGAATATGAGGATAAAAGCAAGCTAAACTCGACAGGCAGAAAAAAGGACAAGTTTCTCTGTGGCAGAAAGACCCACGTTCCCAAGAGCACCTCAGATGTGGGGCTGAAGCACAGAGAGAGATGAAAGCAGAGCAGCCTATGACACCAACTCCCTTGGGATGGTGGGCAAATGACTGCAGCTCTCTCTGCCTCACTTTTTTCTCCTTAATTCAGAAATAGCTGCGTTGCGTGACTCAGGGACGTGCAGCATTACATGCTGGGAGCAGAGTGTTGTATAATGCGAAGTGCTGCTAATATTTAACACCACTGCTGACACCTTTGGATAATCATAGAGCAGGAGCATCAGTAAGGTTGGAAAAGACCACAGAGATCATCAAGTCCAACCCCAACCCATCACCATGACCACTGAACCCAGTGCCACATCTCCACAGTGCTTGAATACCTCCAGGGTTGGTGACCCCATCCCTCCCTGGGCATCCTGTGCCAATACATTACCACCCTTTCTAAGAAGAAATTGTTCCTAATATCCAGCCTGAACCTCCCCTTGCACAACTTAAGGTGATAACTTTGGGGCCACAGTGCTCTCCGTTGCTCATGCAAGGGGATGATAGGCTGTTAATCAGTCTTTCGGAACCTGGGGAAGATGGATTAGAAAGGATAGGTTGGTTCTTCTGCTGTCATTTATCCATCCCACCTCCCTTTAGCTCTTACAGGGCAGATGTCCCTGCTGAGGAGGTCCTTCAGGTCTTCCTTGAGTAATTGGAGATAGAAGGGAGCAACTCATTCATTCTATTCCAGATACCAGCCCCAGTGGTCCTCCATCACCGACCATAAACCATCTGTACCATTACATCTCCATCAGCCACTCATGGCTCCAGAGATATTCATTGATCATACAGCCCTCCTGGGGCTATGAATACCCCCAGCACCATTTAAACTCCACAAACTTATTTTAACTCAGCATTCAGGTTGAAAAACAAACACCAGAACGATGCTTTGCCTGAGAAAAGCTTTGTGATCTGCTCAGCCTAACCTGGAAACTCGAATATCTGTGGTCAAGTGGTGCTTGTTGGGTGCACTTTCTCCACAGAACACATTCAAAATGGAAGTGCTACCATTAATGTTGAGTACATCTGATGGCACTTTGGGCAGCAGAAGCTCAAGTCTTGATAAAGGCATTGGTTGGTACCATGAGCAGTCTCTTCCTCCACTTTTTCCAATTTTGGGTTTACGCTGTGGGCAGCATTGTAATTCTGAAACTGATGTGCCAGTGGTGCAGAGACCTGTGATAGTGCTGCATCAGGAAATGAGGCTGCATCAGGCTGCCCAATCCATGGAGCTCAGGTCATAGGTCAGAATCCTTGAATTACAGAGTCATCATCCTGGATTTCTAGAGTCCTAGAAACAAGGAATGGTTTGGACTGGGAGGAATCATCTGATCCCAACCACTGCCATGGGCAGAGACACCTCCCACCAGAGCAGGCTGCCCAAAGCCCCATCCAACCTGGCCTTCAGCACCTCCAGAGGTAGGGCATCCACAACGTCTCTGGGCAGCAGTGCCAGCGCCTCACCATCATCATAGCGAAGAAATTCTTCCTAATGCCTAATTTAAATCTACGCCCTTTTAGCTTAAAGGCATTACTGCTTATCCTATCACTACATGCCCTTGTAAATAGTCCCTCTCCAGCTTTCCTGTAGGCCCACATGTAGAAGGATGGTATAACGTCTCTCCAGAGGCTTTTTTCTTCAAGATGAACAACAATCAATGCTCTCAGCCTGTCTCCATAGGAAAGGCCTTCCAGTACTCTAATTATTTTCCCTCCTCTGGGCTGCTTAAACACCATTGTACCTCATCTTAGGGTATCCTTGGCACAACTCATGCCACCCCAGCACTACCATTTGGATTTCTTCCAAATCAGAAGCATGATAGATCCATGGTATTACATTCAGGAGTATGGACTGATGGTCCAACACTGCTTGGGCTCACTCTGTTCACGTTAACTTTATGGACAAACCTGGGGCAGTGACACTGAGTTTAATGGCCAGCTCTTCTTCCAATGAAGTCTTGTGGGGTGTGCTGAGTCTGGTCTCGTCTCTGGGACCAATTTGGTATGTGGGATGAGCAGTGCAGCAATGCCAGAGAATCTTCCTTTGTGTTATCCTATCCCTAGTCCATCAGCGACATTGCCAGAGCTTTTTCAGGTTCTCTCACAGATGGGAGATATTGTCCAAAGGCAAAGATGAAAGACAGGAGCATCAGAATGTCCCATTTGGAGAGCTTTATTCAATTTTAAGGTGCTCCATAAGGGAAAGCTGTCTTTCCACCTCCATGGTGCTACCCTGCTGGGTAGGCTTTGATGTCCTTATGCTTTTAATGACCACGCACAGGACTTAAAATGCTCAGATGAAGTATTTCACCTGTAGCAGCACATTGCCATGAAATTCCTCGCTCCGCTAGTAAGACTAATTACACCTCTGAAGCAGCAATATTGTGTTCTGCCACCCTTGGCTTTTTCCAAAATGATTCCCAGTTAATTAGCTGTAACAGAGAGTACCCCAGCTTTCCATATGAAGTGGCTCGGCTACAGAGATCTACAAGAAGAGGTATCAAGGTTATTATCAGGGTTTTTTTCCTGGATGGGAATGAAGTTTCGGCCGTTCTCCATCATCAGAACCTCATTACGTTATGCAGTCACTAATTGACATGCCCAAACCTGACAACTTGTGTCAAAGGGGAAGACGGCAGTCACCCTGGGACCCGCCAATCAATGTCACAGCCATCCCAGGCCCACGCTGAACTCTGACCGCCCGCAAGAATGGCAGCGATTGTTTCAGTTGGCAGGAGAAAGATGGAAGCCAGCCTAATTATAACATCAATGTCAGGCCACATACCCCCGCTGGACACCTGTGTGATGGAGAAAAAAACAGACAGCAGCTGTTGGGGTCCAGCTTGTGTGAAACTACTCAAGATGTCTTGGCTTCTTTGGGTTTTTCGGGACTAACAACTTCACTTTGAAGAGTTTTGTTCATCCAGGAGCCATTTTGTGGGAGTGTGGAGATAGAGCATCTGCAACTAGAATGATGGTAGGGGTGAGAAATGCCAATATTCAAGGGAAATCCTTGGCTGCCTGCAGCCAGGTTTGCCAAGCAGAGGCAGTCGGTATTGGTGCAAGGAGGAAGGACTGCAGAGAAGGCATTGGGGGGTAGAAAAAAAGGTATGATGTGGTATGGTGTGGTATGGCATGGCATGGCATGGCATGGCATGGCGTGGCATGGCATGGCGTGGCGTGGCATGGCATGGCGTGGCATGGCATGGCATGGCATGGCATGGCATGGTATGGTATGGTATGGTATGGTAAAAAGGTGGCTTCAATCAGTCCAAAGTGGGATCATTTAATTTCATTTTGCCTAACTACAAGGTAGCCATTCACAGACAAGTTCATTCCCTGCTCCTTTATACAGCTGTTGCAGAGGAACATTGACCTAAGGCTGTGATTCATCCATCCTTTTCTAGATACTTGAGATGACTGCTGGGCCTTCAGAGGAGCCTTCAGTTGGTGCTGTCTTTGTTTCATCAAATCTCCTGCATGGAGAAAGGTGAGCAGGGATAGAGGTGAGAGAGGTCCTGGGCTGACATCATGCAAAGATCAGATGAGAACTGGGGGTTCTTGTAGCTGTTCCCAGGAGTGCTTCAATCCAGATCTCATAGCCACAGTGTCCCCTCCTCCATGGAGGAGGCTTGCTTATTCCCTATACACAGTTTGGGTCTCAAACTCCTGCATTGCCAAACAGGTCCCAAAATCATCAACAGATTTTCCTCCTGATGAATGGCTTGTCCTAGCCTGGACCCTGCAATGTAACAGGTCCCCATGTGATTTTTAAGCTTTGTCATAGTTTTTGCACTGTCCCACAGACCTAGAGCTGAGAAACTTCCCCCTCTTCTTGCCCTGACCACATGAATAGTAGGATCTGTGAGGGCAGTACCAACGTGATGGGGTCACATGTGAGGCAGGTCATGAGTTTTTCTTCAGCCCAAGGCAAATCTGCTGAAGTCAAAGACAGTTTGATCTCGATATGGGGCTGGGCTTGCAATGCAGAGAAACAAGCAAACAAACAGCTGCTCCCAAGGTCCCAGAGGAATTTGCTAAAATTCAAGTGTAAATTAAGCTCAGCTCCTGGCTTGTATGGCCCACTAGTGCTTGAGCAACCTTCCATTTAACTGCAGATGAGGGCATTCTTGTTTAAGGATGCTGTCAGTGCTACAAGTTCTCAGAGGTCCAGGGAGTTCATGAAATGGAAATCCCATCAAGGATCCTTAATCTACCTGAGCATCCAGATTGCCCCACGAGGTTGTGGATGCCCCATCCCTGCAGGCATTCAAGGCCAAGCTGGATGTGGCTCTGGGCAGCCTGGTCTGCTGGTTGGTGCGCATAGCAGGGGTGTTGAAAGCAGATGATCATTGTGGTCCTTGTCAACACAGGCCATTCTGTGATTCTATGAACCCTGGCAGACGTGATTGGAAGTTGGGGAGGATCTGCTTGGCCTGCCCCAGGGTGGCTGCGATGTCCATGGGCAGCTCTGTATAGTGCCTGTGAGCATCACAGGTTTAGTGGGCACAGTGGTGATGGGATGACAGCTGGACAAGGTGATCACAGTGATCTTCTCCAACCTTTCTGATTCTGTGATCACAAACGAGGGTACCGGGAGGTCTTCTTCGCAAGGGCATCATCTGCAAGGACATCTTCCTTGCCCAAGAGCACATTGGAATGCATTAGCAGAGCAAGAACTGGATCAACCACCTCTCAAGCAAGGACTGGCCAAGGGGTAACCACACACTCCAGACCCTGGGGTGTCTTTTTCATTCCCTTCAGGATGCAGGGGAAAATCTGTGCCCACCCCCTGTTATGATGCGGTCTGGCCTTTCTTGTTTTAGCCATCCCTTGGGTGAACGTTCATTTATTTCAATTATCTCTTTACATTTGCAGCATGTGCCCTGCACTTATCTCTAGGGAAACAGCTGTGATTTATCCTGCGGAGTTAGATTGCAATTAACATTTAAGCCCATACCCGTGATGTGGTTACAAAGGCAATATAATGAATCAGCCTTTTAATAAGCTCCATAACCTTTGAAAACTCACTTGGGTGGGAGCTGAGCACACGCGTGTGCCAGCAGATAACGCATGGCTGATGCTGGCACTGTTGAAATCACTGCACCCTTCCCTGATCTGCTGAGCAGCACCCGAGGAGCACGTGCTGCTCAGTAAATTAGAGCTGGTGATGTGAAAATAAATCAAAATAGAGGCTGATTTCCTATTTTATTCTGCAGGCATTGGCGCAAGCTGACGGTGTGGGTTTGCTTCTAGGAGTTGCTTCTGGTGTTTTGATGGAAAGGCTGCAGGGGACCATCTACCCCTTGCCATCACATTGGAAAATGAGGGAAAATAATTGAGATTTTGGGGTGCAGGACAGCAATCCCAACCTATTTGCAGCCAGGGTCCATGGTCTGAAGCAGTGCATCTCTGGAACTTGAGCTATCCAAGAAGCAGTAGCCAGATGGATCTTGAATTGCTGGAGGTCAGCAGGTGTGGAAATGAAACCAGGAGAATGTGGGTGGCATAGAGCATGGTGGGGACTTCACAGAAGGTGCTGGCAGAGCCCATCGTGGGCTTGGTCCCTGCACATGGCATGAGTGTGACAGGGCACAGCTCTGGGACAGGCCACTTGGATGGTGCACAGGGATGAAGGTCGGGAGGAAGGTCACAAGATTGACTGGTGACTCAAGCAGAGAAGATGTGGGTTTGGGAGGAGTCGTTGGGAATTGCTTTAGCTATCAGACATTGCTTAGCTAAGCTCTTCTTCTAACACCTTTCTCCTTGGAGGAGAGAAGGCACTGGGGAGACCTCATTGTGGCCTTCCAATACTTGAGGGAACGTATAAACAGGAGGGGAACGGCTGTTTGTGAGGGTGGATGGTGATAGGACAAGGGGGAATGGTTTTAAAGTGAGACAGGGGAGGTTTAGGTTGGATGTTAGGAGGAAGTTTTTCCCCCAGAGGGTGATGAGGCACTGGCACAGGTTGCCCAAGGAGGCTGTGGATGCCCCATTCCTGCAGGCATTCAAGGCCAGGCTGGATGTGGCTCTGGGCAGCCTGGGCTGCTGGTTGGTGACTTGTACACAGCAGGGGTTGGAACTGGATGAGCTTTGTGCTCCTTTTCAACCCAGGCCATTCTATGACTCTATGATTCTATGGTTCTCCTTGGTTACAGAACATGGGGTGTCCTTCAGAGGAGATGTGGGTAACTGCAAGGTCCTAATTCTGAGTCATGCTGGAAGAGCACCCACTCTGCTGGCTCCTTTGCCTGCAGCCACTCCATTCAACATCTCCAGTATGAAAAAGGCCTTGAGCCCTTTTTTTTTCTAGGGAACAAACTACAGCAGTGAGTTTCCTTGGATTGCCTTCCTTCAATCAGCTTTTCTAAGATGTGCCAAAATAGCTTTCCCCAGCGTATGTCCTCACAGCATCTCCTAAACCAGAAACCATCATTCTGACTTCATCCCTGGTACTCCAGCAAGCTTCTCTCTTGGTTTTGGACTCCTGGAGGGTCTAATCCTCTAATCCTTGGGTGATGCTGAATGGTTCCCAGGTCTTAATGAGGTCCCTTATCATTTTTGAGTCCTTCTCACTGGTGACAGGTGACAGGACGAGGGGAAATGGCCTCAAGTTGCACCAGGAAAGGTTCAGGTTGGATATCAGGAAAAACTTCTTTACAGAAAGGGTTGTTGAGCACTGGAATAGGTTCCCCAGGGAGGTGGTTGAGTCACCGTCCCTGGGTGTGTTGAAAAACTGTTTGGATGTGATGCTCAGGGACATGGTTTAGCAGAGGATTATTAGAGTTAGGGTAGTATGGTTAGGTTGTGTTTGGACTTGATGATCTTTGGGGTCTTTTCCAACCTGAGCAATTCTATAATTCTGTGATTCTATAACTGTGCAGGCAATTTCAAACACAGATGCCGTTTTATTTTTCATTTATTTATTTCGTTTATTTTTGCTGCTGGTTCAATGGGAGGTTTCCTACAGCAGATGGCAGCAGTGGCTTTGTGAAAGGCATCCGGGCCCCGGTGATGCTCAGCATCACCTTCACCCTGCCCTCTGCCCAAGAATCAGGACAAAACCCTCCACCCCTGAACCAACCACCATGGAAACCTGCCCGTTTTTCAGGAGCAAAAGATCAAACTCCAATTGCTTGGCTGTGTGTTTAATAGAGGGGTTAAGCATCCTTCCCCTCTCTCGGGGTCCTGGTGCATACATCCCTCCTTCCCCAAAACCCATGTTTTAGGAAGTGTGTAGGACTTCATGCTGGAGCTGAATCACCTCCTGTGGTATTTTGGAGCTGGGACACAGCCAGCTTGATCCTTATTTCTCCACAACAGTGATTCCCACTGGAAAATCAATTGCTTAATAGGTTTGTGCTTCGTAATGATCGTGTTTTTCCTTCCCACTCTTTCTTCTTTTCTTTTTTTTTTTTTTTCCTGGCTTATTTTCCAAAGTCAGGGATGCCTGGCATGGAGTCTGTATGTGTGTGTTCACCCTCCCCAGCCATAGATTGATCCAATTGATCCAATTATTCCCACTCCATTCAGGACTGGAAAAATGCCCTTTCCAAACACTGGATGGGATTTCTGCCTGGTGCCATTAGGGGACAAGCAATGCACTTGGGGCCACAAGGATGAGATATCAGTGGCAAAGACCCTCCTGATCCTTATACGGGGAAGAGGACCATGGTGTGCTCCTGTTGAGCATCCCTGATTGGGGACAGAGCACAGCACTTCTGCTGTTGTTAATTGAGGTTCCTACATAACTACCATTAGCACGAGCAACTCTTTGGTCCCGCTCTGTAAAACCCAAATGATGGATACAAAGAAAAGGACTGATTTATGTATTTTTTTTCTTAAGGTATATGTATTTATATGCATATATTTGCGTGCATCAGTGGCAGACACCTCTGCAGCTGGTGCATGAGCTCAGCTTTGTCCTGCTGGAGCCTGGGTGGTCCCCCCAGCATCGGCAAGTGAAAAGGGCTCTCTGAAGCACTGCACTGCTTTATGGCAATAACTGCAGGGAGTTATTCTCCCCAGAATTAAGTCCATGACCAGTGGAAGGGCGTTAAGGTAGTGCTTCGCAGCTCCAATTATCTTGGCTGCCCAAACAAAAAAGCAGATTGTGTCGCCGGACAAAAGGCATTTTCTATATAACTTCTTGTCTTGAGGCATTCACAGTGTGCAATGCTGATACAAACACCCCAGGGCTGGGCTACCTCATGTTGTGGTCAAACCTCCCCAGAATTACTATTTGCTGGGGAATTGCATTCAGTGGGGGGAAGCCAAAAGGGCATTCAACCCATTGCATTGTAGCCCGATTGGATGCAATGGCTGGAGGCTGTGATCCGGGCAAAATCTCCACTGGCATGGGAGCAGGCATGCAAGGAGACATGCAGGCTGTGCCTTCAGCATGACAGTCTGTGTTTCTGGATCTTGTCTGCTGTTCCCTCCAACCCTGTGGTCACCAGAGAGCAGAGCTCAGTATTGCCCCTCTGCTCCCTGTGTGGAGCTGTAGGGCCATGAGGGGCTGCATGGCCATGATGAGCTGTAGGGCCATGATGAGCTGTAGGGCCATGAGGGGCTGCATGGCCATGATGAGCTGTAGGGCCATGATGAGCTGTAGGGCCATGAGGGGCTGTAGGGCCTTGAGGGGCCAGTTGAGGGGCCACTGCCAGCTGAGTGGACATTTCCAACACTAGATGGAGCAGTAGCCCTGGACATGAAGGAGCAAAACCCTCTTTCTCTTTCTGAAGTCAATCCTTTCCCGTATCTCAGGCAGGAAGAGAATTCAGGGCAGAACAAGCCTTTTTCAGCATACAGGTCTGTTACCAGCCCGGTGGCCCTTGGTGTCCTGCAGTGGGGACCTTCCCTCCCTGAGCTGCCCCCTGCGGAGGACAAGGGATTGAGATTCTGCCACTGGGGACATCGCCCATTGTGGGGTCTAGCAAATGGGAGATAAAGAAGAGGAGTTCTTGTGGGGATCGAGGAAATCAGACCCTGGGTCATTTCCTCTTTGCTTTAACACAAGGGATATTCACTCACCCACACAAGGGCTGGGGATTAAGAGTGGCAATATGGCAGTGATGGTGGTGGTAACTGTCCTTTGGGAAGTGGGGACCCACTGGGGAAGATGTCATGGCGGGGTTCAGCCCCTTGAACCTACTCTGAGGTGGTAGAGGCAAGGAATGGGGACAGTCACTTGCTTTGTGGCTGTGAGGAGACCTGTGGTTTTCTCAGGAGCTAAGGGAGCTCCATAGCTTTCACACTGGCTCATCCCTACCTACCATGCAAGCTCTGAACATACAGAGCCAAAGGGAAAGCACTTCTGCACATTTCTTCCTTCTCCAACATATTTCCCATCTTTCATCCATGTAGGGTACCTGTAAGCCAGTACATTGCATTTTTCCCTTGCATTTGGAGAGTACATGAGCTGCGTTGCCTCAGCCCTGTAGAATAAACTTTTTCCACCAGATGAGCAGGAGCCTCCAGGATGGAACTGCAAGCTGAAGGAAAGCTATTGGGAGACAATCAGCTCTTTGGAGGTGCTGTGAGATTCAGGACATACTGAGAAAGTGTTAGGAGTTCCATATCACAAGGCTCTGTCTACATTCAGTGTGTCTGGTGTCATGGAATCATAGAATGGCCGGGGTTGGAAGGGACTTCAAGGATCATCAAGCTTCAACCCCCTGTCACAGGCAGGGCTGCCAACCTCCACATTTAATACCAGACCACGCTGCCCAGGGCCCCATCCAACCTGGCTTTGAACAACATGGATGGGGCATCCACAGCCTCTCTGGGCAGCCTGTTCCAAAACCTCACCACTCCTTCTTGTCTCATGGCTGTTGTATGTTTGCCATCTGTGGGCTGTGTCTCATCTGGTTCATATGTTGTACTGGTGTGAATTAGCAGTGAGCCTTCACATCAGCCTTTTGGGAACTGGTATACCAGGAAGGCACCTGTGGTGCAGCAGGGCAGATGTCCTGATGGTAACAAATGTCTGTGTCAACTCCGTAAGGCAAGACCCTGAGTGACCTTACACAGTCCATCCACACTCATCACCTTCACCATTTGCTGAAGAGGAGGACTTTGAACTGAGCTGGCCCCAAATCTTACGCAGGGAGACCAACCATTGCTCTCTGTGTGTAGTGGGCTCAGCCTTGAGTCTGCTTTGCTGGGCTCTGGACCCTTGGTGGTTGTACCTGAATTCAGCTCCTGTATGTCTCTGTATTCAAGAAAGTGCCCAGCTCCCAGTGAGGCAGCTCAGCCAAGTTCCTGCTCTTTGGTGAGGTGGATGCCAGCATCAATATGGTTTTATGGGTCTTTATGTGGAATAACCTCAAGGCCACCTGCCTTCAACTCCTGCCCAGCAGATCCTACAGGAGATGGAGCTGCATGATCCTCCTCCTGCTAGATTTCCTTGTGAAGGTAAATGTGGCTCTGGCTGTTCTGGCCTGACCCTACACCTAAATCTTTCCTCTTGCACTGTGAAACACCTTAAGGTCACCAGGCCTTGTAGGCTTCACCACTGCGCCTTCAGCATGTTGGTGAAGTGTACAGCCCTTAACAGCATCACAATTTCCTCCTTTCCCTAAATCCTCAGCCATTGGGTGCATGTGCTTGGGCAGCAGGAGCTTGGGAGCTCACCTTTATTCATGGAATCATAGAGTAATAGAACCATACAACCATACAGTCATGCAGTCACATAATCAATCACAGAGTGGCTTGGATTGGAAGGCACCTTACAGATCATAATCACAGTCTTCAAAACCTGCCCTGCATCTCCCCAGTGCTAGGAAGGTGCCTTAGCTCAGTGATGACCAAATCCCAAATACCTGAGGCTTGAGTCACGGCGCGGGAAGGAAACGTGCATAAACAAGCAGCAAGCCAGGAAACTCCACCGTGGCGATGGACAAAGGTAGAAGTCAGTGGCTTGGTATGTCTGCACAGTAGCAATGAAGCCTAAGGTAGCAGGTTTCAGCTGATAATCACAGCACCTCAGGCTGTGCTCTTGTGAGAGGCCAGGGCACATTTAGGCAGTGCTGCTGAGGAACACCCAGGCTGCCAAGACTGTGGGCTGGGACAGTAGGAAAAGGCACAGTGCTTCACTGAGATCAGATGGGGAGGAAATAGGAGCAAAGTGCATCCTCCCAGAGGTCAGTGCTTGGGGAAACTGAGGCAGGGCAGTGGTAGCTCGTGTTTCTTGGCAGAGCTGGGCCAATCCCCTCTCCAATCTGCTGTGGGTTTTTGAGACCCTGTTCTTTTTGCATTGCATTACCTGTGAACAGGCTCTTCCCCACACCCCTGAGCCCTTGCCATGACCCTGAGTCTCTCTTCCCTCTGCCAGACTAATGAGGAAAATAAACAGCCCCAAAGCTTGGCTGTCAGTGCTGGATTCCAGCAGGGTTTTTTCCATCCCATCACTCCAAAATTTCCCCTCCAGCTTGAGGCATGAAGGCAAACAAGTCTCACCCAACTGCTACCTAAAGAAGGTCAGTTATCCCCCCATAAACTTCCAGTCCCAAATCAGGAGGGGACGTGCACAATGCTGAGCCACACGTTTCGTGTCTCAGATTCCCCTTATGCAGAGTGAGATCTCTGAAACTGCCCTCTTCCAAGGATGCTCTGGATGTAGTTATGGCACTGTTAATTTGTTTCTGCTGAGTGCCACAGGGCAGCAGAGAGAGCACTTTATCCTGAGGGAAGGAGGAAAATCTGAGGAGGGCATTGAGCATGGGTTGGAAAATGGATAGGGATTGATGCACCTGGGGAGGCTGGAGAATTGGTAGAATCATAGAATCATGGATTGGAGATTGATCATAGAATCAAGATTGGAAAAGACTACTGAGGTGGTGGATGGTGATAGGACAAGGGGGAATGGTTTTAAAGTGAGACAGGGGAGGTTTAGGTTGGATGTGAGGAGGAAGTTTTTCAGCCAGAGGGTGGTGAGGCACTGGCACAGGTTGCCCAAGGAGGCTGTGGATGCCCCATCCCTGCAGGCATTCAAGGCCAGGCTGGATGTGGCTCTGGGCAGCCTGGGCTGCTGGTTGGTGACCTGCACACAGCAGGGGGTTGGAGCTGGATGAGCACTGTGGTCCTTTTCCAGCTCACTTCAATGTCAGGACTTTATCTCATGGTGGCAAGCCCTGGGCAGTCACATTTGCTGTGGTGAGAGTGCCTGGCTGGCTGGGAAGCAGCCGCTGAGTGACGGGCGCACGCCGAGTTTGCATTTCTGGCTGGAATGCTTCTTATCACTCCCCTGGCATTTCCCATTTCTCTTGTGCCACACTTCAAGCACAAGAGGCACATTGTCACCATTCCTTCAGCGGTGAGGGGGGGGAATAGGGGTGGGGAAACACCCTTCCCTGCCTGCACCTCCGTCTCTATAAATCAAGTGGAGTTGGACGGCACCCCGGTCAAGTATGAGCATTTGAGCTGCGATGTGAAGTCATTTCAGTAATGCGTGCCCAGGAATGCACCTTATCTGATTTCCATCCCATAGTTTCTTTTCCCAGTTCTGCAAATGGAGGCACTGGGTCCTCCTCTGTCCATTGGAGAGCGTGGGCACAGTGCCAGTATCTGCACTGGGGTCAGGGTGGGGACCGTTCCCCACGAAGCCAATGGCATTCAGATGCTAAACAGCTTCACAACCTGGACAGAGGACATAAAAATTGGTCTGGGAGCTTAAATATGCATGTATACAGATAGATTCCCTTCTAGATTGTTGCAGAGCGGGGAGCTTTCCGTGCTGGATTTCTTTTGAAAAACAGCTTTTCCTCCACTAGAGCAGGAGGGGGCTGGTGGCCTGGGGAAGCACGCCTGGAATGCGACAAGCCTGTTCTCCTGCTTGTTTGTGTAAACGAGTTGGGTCTATTCCCTTCATCTCCAAGTGCATGTTTTAAGCCTTCTTGCAAAGCAAATTTATTTGAGAGCACACAGATGCCAGCACAGGGGAGACGCAGGTTGGAGATAATAGTATGATAGCAGTAATTGATTAAGGCTAATTAAATCTCTATTTTTAATTTTTTAACCCAGAAGTGATGAGCGGTGAACAAGGTCTCCATCCAACACTTCCCACCTTCATGTCCATAGCTCTTCTTGCCTGTCTCTCCGAGATCACCTGAGCATTCCTAGTTGGGAACTTCCTGGTAAGATTCGGGTTGGATATTAGGAGCAGTTTCTTCTCTGTAAGAGTGGTGATGCATTGGCACAGCTGTCCAGGGAGGTGGTGGGGTCACCAACCCTGAAGATGTTCAAGAACCATGTAGATATGGCACTGGGAGACACGGTCAGTGTTTGTGGTGATGATGGGTTGATAGTTGGACTTGGGGATCCTAGTGGCTTAGGAAAACCACAATGTTTGCCACTGCCAGCCTCAGTTATAGCAGTTATTGACAGCAATTTCTCAGTAATCACTATCATGGTGATGATGATGATGATTTGTGGCCATCTACAACATTCCTGGGAATGTCACTGTTCCAGGTGGTGACCAAAGATCCCCAGATGCCCCAAGACCATCTCCTGAGTGTGACAAAACCATCCTCAATGTCTTGCCTTGCTCCCATGAGAGGCAGCCAGCTCCATTTCTCCTCCTTTCCCCATGACACCTGGCTGTCAAACTGCCTCGTTGCTGCTGGGCAGGCTGGCATACAGCTTTGGCATCCCCTTATCACATCCTCCCAAGCAGAATTTCAGACCAAGTTGTGCAGGTGAAGACAGACGTGGAAAAGCAGCTTCTGTCTCCAAACAGTGTAAGGTTGTGTAACTATCTTATACTCACAGGTACCAATGCAGCCAATGGCAGCTTACTTGTAACAGTTCAGTTAGTACCCCCATCTCTTGTTCTCAAACCTCATTGACAGCCTAGAGGCATTGTCCATGGCCAGGTTCACCCTGTCAACTGGAAGAGGGTACATTTAGACTGGATATTAGCAAGAAACTCTTTGCTGTGAGGGTGGTGAGACACTGGAACAGGTTGCTCAGTGAGGCTGTGGATGTCCCCTCCCTGGAAGCATTTCAGGCCAGGCTGGATGGGGCTGTGAGCAGCCTGGTCAAGAGGGAGGTGTCCCTACCTATAGCAGGGGGTTGGAACTAGGTGATCTTAAGGGTCCCTTCAAACTCAAATCACTCTATGATTCTATGATTCCATACCTCCTGGAGATTTAGGTCCATGGTGTTGACCGTTGAACCGAGCCAACGAACTTCTTTTTTGCAATATTAATGGCAAGTGGATTTTGTCCTTCCTTAAGAAAAAGGCATCTACTGTGTGCCTCAGTTTCCCTCACTGAGAAAAGTCAACTTGTGACTTAACACTTCCCTGGAAAAGTTGGGTACATCTTGACAAACAGACTGAGGGCTGGGCACTTGGGAATATTGCTTTTTTTTTTCAATGAAGGATTCAATACCAACACATTCCTCTTCAGTGACCTACACGAGCAAGGCAACAACAGGCTGAAGGTGACAGAGAAGGAGATGTTATAAGGTCAGACCCCCAGATTTGCAATGCTACCATTACCATCCACAATAATGGCTACATTACAGGGCCATGGAGCAGGATCCAAGAATATGTGCTACATAGTGAGTAGCAGGAGACCTTCTACAGCCCTGGGGTCTTACTTCAGAGTGCATTGGGGGTTCCAGTGACCTAAAGGCCTGTTTTGACTTGGTTTGTGCATTGTCTTGGTCTCCATGGGACTGTTGGACATCAAGCTTAGTTTGATTTTGTTTTTTCTTTTGGCTTCTTATAGATAAACTGTTCAAATTCTGCTTTTTGAAAAGAACTGAGGGCAGCTTTGGCCACCTGTGGAAATAAATGGCAATTAAACCTATAATGAAATGAAATTTATAAGGAAGAGCTATTCTTATTGCATCTGTAGTCATTGTAAGCCCCAAACCTTCCCTTTCTCTTTACCTTATAAACAAATGCTTACAATTAGGAAAAATATGTATTTCCTACTGTCAGCTTTAGCAAAGATGATCCTGCTGATTCTTCTAGCTTTGCATCCCTAGCTCTCTTTGTCTTCTCTATGCCAATGGAAGTGGAGCAGAGGTTTGAGGACAGCCTTCCTGCATCCTGACAGCTCCCAAGACATCAAACCTACTTTGTTGCACACTGAGGAGTGGGTGGGAGGGTCTCCTGAACTGGGAGAAGTGTATGCCCCAAAAGAGGGACAGGTCCTCATCCCATCCCATCCTTCTCCATCCCATATTATTCCCCTGTATCGAGCCTGTTTTGAGGTGTGAGAAACCAACATTTCCAAACCAAAAGTGTGTCCATACATTCAATCCTTTCATCTTCTTACCCTCCAGTAGAGGGAAACAATCTCTCTCCCTGGCCATGGTCAGTGGGGAATGGCACCAAGGCACTTTTCCAAGGGAACTTGCTCCACTCAATCTCTGAATTCCCTCCCGGAGATGCTCCTTTCTTGGATAACCACACTCCCAACAGATGTGGTCCTTTAAGCCCTTGACTTACATGGGACTGATTGGACTTGATGATCCTTACAGGTCTCTTCCAAACTCTTGTACGATTTTGGGTCAAGCAGTCGGATCCAGCACTTGCCCCTCTCCAATGGAATTCTGCCTGTCAGCCGAGGCCTCTCCAGGCCCCAGATGTGGTGTTAAATGCTCTGAAGCGTGTCAGGCTTCCAGTTCCATGTCGGGACACGTCTGAGGCATTAAGCTCTGAATGCCATGTGAAGATCAGGAACATTTTTGTGGCAAGCTGCCATCTTTCCCCATATCGTTTACCCCTGAGTGACAAACCCTGGCTCTGAAATGCCTCTAATGCTTTGCGGTGCTGTGGCTTCTCTCATGCAATGGTCTCTGAGTGCAGCGCAGACATTATCTAATTACGTCCCTCCCTGAAGCAAAATGAGGCAATTCCTGCCATTTTCAGCATGCTTGTGTTGCGTCACATGGAGCCAACCCAGGCAGACAGATTATCCCCAGTGCTGGTGATACTTGAGTCTGCTGCTCTGTTTTGCCTCCTCGAATGACAGGCAGAGAGGAAACAATGGGTTCATGGATTGTATACGCTTGCATGCATGCATGCTTGCCCCACTGCACCCAGTTTGAAAGCAAGGAAGAGTTTTTCAATGCATCTTTGCTCGGGATCTCATTTCACTAGGGCAAAACTGCTTCAGACTGCATTTACTGAGGCACAGAATCACAGAATTGTAGGGGCTGGAAGAGACCTTTGGAGATCAAGTCCAATCCTTTGCTAAAGCATGTTCCCTACAGTAGGTTGTATGGGAATGTGTCTATATAGCGAGGTTTAGTTGTCCTGAAAATCTCATCATCTCCACTGGTCTCAGTGGGTGCCCAAGAAGACATCTTTGTAGGCACCTCAATTTGGATGCCTTAATTTGCCTGCTGACTTTTATACCTCACACTAGGTAGGATCCATCCCAGTACAACTGTGACTAACAGCAGTGGGACCACACTCCAGGTCTCCACTAAAGTGTCTGTGCTCATTTTCCTCATGCACAGAGACAGATCCCAGCTACATGGGATCTGCACAGGGTGGAAAATATTACACTGTTGTGTGGTCTGGGGTTATTTTCCTTTTCATCCTTTTCACTGATTCAATGGGTGAAGCTGTCGACTTAAAACCAGGAGTCAAATTTTCCTTCCTTTTCTTCTTTTCCTCACCACTTTTTGGCCAAAGCACTCGGGTCATGTACTGATGCAGATCAGATGAATTAAGTCAATGATTTAATGCCACTTGAGTGCCGAGAAGTAAATATTCAGCACTGAAAAAAATAAAAACATGCCAGGAAATCCAGCACTAAGTACAACTTAAAGTCTTTTAGTGTCTCGCTTGACACTACTAGGCCAGCCAGGCTCCTGTTCCCTTGGTAGGATCCACCATAAGGATGAGGACAACCTTTATTTTCCATCCTTTTCTTAGTCTCCATCCCTTTCAGAGGGTAGTGCGGGGTGCACAGGCTTCTTCCAGCTTGAACAGGGTGGGAAATAATGATGGTGGCAATTTTCCCATTCCTCTGCAAGGTGAACTCCAGGCTGTTGAGGAAAGAGCAAAGAGTAGCTCCACATCATGATGACGTTCTGGTGGAGAGATCAGCCCTTTCTAGACCCAGAGGTCCAAGTTCAAATCTCTTTTCCACCCTCCACTGGTGGTGATTGAAGGTGGTAGCTACTAAAAAAAGTATCACAACACCAGGGGAAGAAAAAAACAAACAAAGAGGAAAGGGGAATGAATGGTGTGGCGAGTTCCCAGCTTGCTCTTGGCACGTTTTTCTTTGGCAATGTGTCTTGCGTGCTATTTGTTCTTTTTGGGGAGAGTCCCTCAGAGAGCTGTTGAGCGCCCTTCATGGTCAGGACTGTAATTAGCCACTCGTCTCTCCCTGCAGGCATCTGAATGGGCTTCCCCAGCACGTTGTACATCCGTGGGTAGGGCACACAGTGGAGGCTGGCAGCCTCTGGGCTTCGCAGGGGGAAGAATTTGCATCAGCTTAATCAGAGGTAATGGAGTGGGCCAATCTCCTTTCCTCCTTTTTTTGTTGTTTGCCTTTTTGTTTTGCTTTGTGATAGGTTGCTGAATGCATGAAGTGAGGTGAGTTGGTTTGATTTCATTAATCTGTTTAAAAATATAGAGCTGGTGTCTGTACATTTCCCCTCCATCTCTCTTGACAGATTGTTGGCTCTCTGTTCCAGTAATCTTGCTAGCCGGCAAATTCCCTCTGCTGGCACAACTGCCTCCCGTTTTCTCCCAGCTGTGAATCTGCAATATAATCCAACTTTCCCCAGCAGCACTATTGTCTTCATGGGAACAGCACTGTGCAGTGATTTTATACAGTTGTTGCAGGGCATAAACATCCTGGGGAGGCTGCGGGGTCCCATCCCTAATGAGGCAGCAGTTGATGGGCAACTCAACATGGACAACCCACTGGGAGCAGGGCTCTGCCAAGTGGCCACACCAGGCTTGCTGATACCAATGTGGTTCCCTGATTGCTCTTAATTTTCCAGAAATGGTACAGGTCATGCACAGCAGGTCTGGGTGCACTTATTCAGAACCTAAATTATTACCAGGATCGAGTAATGGGAACTGGCATCTGCCCAAAAGGGAATGAGAGAAACTTTCTGGACAGATTCTGCCCTGTCTAGTGCTGGGATCTTATCAGGGCTGGACTATGCTGAGGAAGGATGTTTATCCATTCAGACACTTTTTGTTGAAGAGATTTGTCCTCCATCAACAAAAAACCCCATACTCGTGTGGAGAGCTTCCTCTGTGCTGTGGCAAATGTACTTGACAGCGTGTACCTAAGCCTGGCTCTGAAAGCAGCCACTGTGCTAAAGTGTTTGCTTGGCTTCAGAAATGTTGAGAGAGGGAATTTCTCTTTAGGAAGCTTGAAAATGTTGGTTCTGAGTTCGCTCTGTGCCTGATCCAAAGCCTCTTGAAGTCAGTGCAATGCTATCATGGGTTTTGAGTCAGGGTCCGAGCCCGCAGACTCATATTTGAGCAGGAAAATAATTGATAGTGGATATCTCTAAATTAGGAGAGCTATTGTTTCCAAAGTCCCTCACTGAAATGCAAGGGGGAAATAGAGAGCTGATGCTTCTGCTCCACTCCAGGCACTGGAAATGTTATCTTCTGCATCTCCATCTATATCAGTGCCCAGTTGGCTTTGGAGGCTGCTGAAACTGCATTCTCTGTTCTACAAGGCTAATGTCCATCCACAAAGAGATGTTTTTTAATAATTCTCACATTACCATTTCTGCTGACATGCAGATGTTTTATCCACCTCTACGAAGCTTCAGCAGGTTGTGTTTAAAGTGATGAATGTGCCTTTCCTCTCTGGCATTGCAGGAATGTGAAGCTGGTGCAAAGGTTTGGGTGCCAACACCCAACCATGGTGACCCTTATGTCTCAGGGAAAAACAGGAAAGGGTGGCATCATCCAGAAGAGCATGGGAAAGACTTGGTCTGAATACAAAATAGCTGTGGGAACAGCCAAGCTCGTGAATGAGCAAGGAGGGCCCCAACTGCAAGGGACAGTCAGGAGAGAATCAGGCTGCAGCATGCGCTTTGTCCTGGTTTCTGACTGATTCTAATGGAGGTCAGTCTGAGAGTTCCCATTAGAAGATCCATTTCCAGTATCTTGAGACTCTTCTGAGCCTCAGTGTTCTTTCTTTCCTTCTTTATAGCTGGTTGGAGTGGAGCAGCTGTTCATGAGATGGATGTGTGCTCTCAGCAGGGCCCGGGGCATGCTGCTCTGGGTGCTGCTCATCTCCTGCAAGATCAGTCACTGCTGGTATCAGCCCTGCATTCCTGTGGGCTGACTGACACCTCCAGCTTTCATGGGGCAGCAGTAGAAAAGTAAATTTTCCTTCTAGGTACCTTTGAGAGAAGGAATCAGTGAAGAATTTCCAGTGGAAAAAAGAACAAAAAATAACAAACAAACAAACTCTTGCACCCAACTAAGAGGAAAAATAGATTGCAATAGTGTGTACCATTGGGAGGAATTTTCCTCTCTGGGGTTGACCGGGGGAAAGGACTTGAACGGACAGGTATGAGGTCAGAAAAGATTATCAGGTCATTTCTTTGCTCAAATGAAAGGGCAGGTCCACCTCAGCAGCTGGCATCTCTCCTGTGTGTGCTGTGGATCAGAGATCGCCACTGCACCTTGCATTGGGCATCTCACTCTGATTTCCTTCTGCTTTTGCAGAGCTGGATGGATGATGCTGATGAGCTGAAAGCCTCTGCCCCAGAGGGCATGGCACAGCTCCCCAGGGCAGTGGGCATGGCCCAAGCTGAAGGAGCTCATGGAGCATTGAGACACTGCTCACAGACACTGGGATTGGGCTGTCCTGTGTGGGACCAGGGGTTGGACTCCATGATCCAAGTGGGTCAATTCCAACTCAGGATATTCTGTGATTTTGTGATAAATTTTATGTACCTCCAAGGATGGAAGTACATCTGATCTACTGTTTGAACACCCTCAGAAACAAAAAAGCTTATTCTTACATTTAAATGGAATCTCTTGCTTTTCAATTCAAGTCCTATTAATTATGTTTTTTTGAAGACCAACTAGGATCTTTGAGCTCAGCTCCATTTCCAGTGCTCCTTCATAATCTGTTTCCCAAAGGTCTGAATTGAAGTCCAAATATACACCCCATGTCTCTGGAGATGGTGTGCAGACCTGAACCTGCCCTATGGATGGTCCCACCTGATCTACCCCTTCAGATGGGAATCACAGAATCATAGAATGGCCTGGGTTGCAAAGGAGCACAGTGCTCATCCAGCTCCAACCCCCTGCTGTGTGCAGGTCACCAACCAGCAGCCCAGGCTGCCCAGAGCCACATCCAGCCTGGCCTTGGATGCCTGCAGGGATGGGGCATCCACAGCCTCCTTGGGCAACCTGTGCCAGTGCCTCACCACCCTCTGGCTGAAAAACTTCCTCCTCATATCCAACCTAAACCTCCCCTGTCTCCCTTTAAAACCATTCTCCCTCGTCCTATCACTATTCACCCTGATAGCAGCGAATAAGACGGGCCACCTTCCAAGCACCATCCAAACATGTCACCGACACATGCTTCATCTAATTTGGGTGGTGAGACATGGCCTGAAACAGGCTTCCTAACATGGAGAAGGAGATGGGGGCTCACCTGGTGACTCTCTGCCACCCCCTGGTCTGCAGGCTCCAGCCCCATGGCCCAGGGGGAGCGGGCCACGCACTGGGCTGACAATGGGCTTCTTGTTGGGCTGAGGTGTTCAGCAGGACCCCGAGGTAAAGGGGAGACTCCCTTTTACTGCTTCATGCTTAATAACAGGTTTGAGGATATTAATTACCTTCATTAGAGCTGGCCAAACCTGTTTGGCTTGGAGCTGGGAGTTGGTGGGGACCAGCTCTCTCAGCTCTTTTCTTCTCTCAGGTCTCATGATGTTCCCCAAAGAGTGAAGTCTGTCCTGCTTCATATGTAATTAAAAAGCTTTTGAGAGGCTTTTAGACCCTGCAGCTTTCCAAGCAAAGAGCCTTCTTCTTCTGAGAGCAACTGCTTTGTATCAACAAGAAATGTGCCTTTCTTTTACTTCCACCCCCCAAAGAACAGATGATTTTAGCAATGCAGAAAGGCATTGGGCACTTTCTGAGCCGCAGGTTCAAGGCTGTCCTTAGAAGACTTGTGATTGCAAAACATCTCATTCTAGGGATTATAAATCCCCTTTGGGAACGTGGAGGGTGGGTTTGTAGATGAATAACCTGGCCCAGCTGTGAGGCCGGCAGCACAGGCAAAGTTTCCTGCCTCAGTTTCCCAGCTGGGAAATGAACCAGTCATCACTTTTACTGGGACACAGGTAAGTATTAGTGCCAGTAATGCTCAGCTGGGGCCTGGGGTATCACAAGCAGTACAGTTTGCTGACTCAGTTGTTCAAAGCTTTCCCAGACAAGTGACATTTGGGGGAATTCCATGCCAGCGCAAGGTGAGGCATTGGTTTCGGACAGGTGCGTGGCTTCTCTCCTGGTTTCCCTGGTCATCTCTCTCCCATTACTTATGGAGTTTGCTGATGACCTGTTGTCATGATTCACCCTTCTTTTTTCTTCTGCTGAGCTCACCTCAGATTGACCTCTGAACAGTGACTTATGCACTTATTGGTCACTCTCCCATGGCTGTGGTTCAACCTGTGATTTCTTTTACTGGAAACCTTGGGCTGCCTGTGGAAGCACAGTCCTTTCCTCCCAAGCACAGTCCTGTGTGGCCTCTCATGAGCTGATGGCATGTCACTGCAGTCCCTAATGTCACCCATAGCTCTGAGGGATGACAACACCCACACCAGATCCCTCCAGACTCATTGTGTTCAAATAACAACCATTGCTCTCTTTCTCTATGTCCTGTATGTTCTACCTGTACTCCCCAGCTCCAAAGCCTCTTATCTCATCTCGAGAAAGCACAGGGACAAGCTGTGGGTCACCCTTCTTTAAGAGGTGTAACAAGGACACCAACCAGATGAAGGCATCCTTCCAGTGACTACACAGTGAGTCTGAAGCTGTTCGTGGCACATCTTGTGTAGGTTTGATTCCATCTAGAGGTGATCTTGGGTCATTCTGCATGCCTGGGATTGACTTTGTTTCATTGCTACAAGGATCTATGGGATAGATAAGGCTGTGTTTATGCAGGAGCCTACAAGTACTCAGCACATCCATCCTTCTCTCCTTTCCAAAGAACTCCTTCTGGAGATGGTCCAGCAGTGCTGGGTACCCATAACAGTGGCATGGGCACTGGGGCTAGACTGGTGCAGTGTCTGTTATCACACTTACTCTTTTCCCTTGCACCACAAAGATAATATTGCCTCTTTCTGTGGAATGTTCTGTTGTCTATAAAACACAGATAGAAAATATACAGTCACAGACTGTACTGATTGAGGACCCCCTTAGCGTCCTTTCCAGAACTACCTTCATTATTTCAATGATTTCACTTCCTGCAGGGTCTTATTTTTGCATCAGGGCTGTTCTCTGGAAACTCTGGAAACTTCACATTACAGCCCAGGATGGAGATTGATATCTTATCCATGTCTGTGAGAGATGTTAAAGAACGCTGCACTGCAGTCATTGGCAACTTGTGTACAGTGGTGTAATGATAAAACCTCCTGATAAAACTCCTCTTCAGTGACATAAACCCAAACCATTGGCCAACAGCTTCCCTCCTGCATTTGCTCTTTGGTGTCCCCTGAAGCTGGGATGCAAACAGGATGTAGGGACAACAATCTACCAGGCTCCTTCATGCAGAGAAGCTGCAAGTGGGATTTGGGGATACTTCCTGGAGGTCTTTTCCAACCTTAACAATTCTCTGCTTCTATGAGTGGGCATGGTGGTGATGGCTGACAGCTGGATGTGATGACTTTGGGGGTCTTTTCCAACCTTTTCCCTGGTTCCTGCTCTAGCAACATCTCTGATCTCTTCCAGGAAATATCTCCTGTGCTTCAGCTCAAGCCAAGAGTAAAAAAAATGTTTCAAGCACCTCAGCTTGTGACCTTTCTGTAACTGTTTGAATGAGTGTATTGACTTGTTCTGTGAATTATAAACTCCATTAACCCCTTAGTGACTCCTCCACGACGAGAAAGGCTTTGATACGGGAGTTACCTAATGTGCTGAAATCCCTTCAAGCTTATAGGAATGAGCAGCTTAATCCTTCCTGTAGCTCTGGTTCAAAGCACCCATTTCACCAACAAACGCCAACAGCTGCTGGCTAAAAATTCAAGATCAGCAGCTTCACCACCCAGCAGCACTGCAACCTGCTCTCACAAACGCTCCCGTAGCTTTCAGTATATAAGAAATAAACGCACTGTCCCTTTAATTTTGCCCTGTGAAGGTTTTCTTCTTAAACAAAAAAACAAAAAAGCACAAAAAACCAACACAAAAGCCCAAACCGACTGCACTCCAGCAAACACCTGTACTGCCACTGAAAGGCCTTTTGCTAATATATTTTTCCCGCTGCTCTTGATCACACCTGTCTAGCTTTGGGCAAAATAAAATATTCACATAGCTGCCAGGAGTGAAGTTCTTTCCTGGCTTGAGCTACTGTGCGTAAAGATCTCCAAAGAAATGTCAGATCGCTTTATTGAATCCTACTGAAAACTTGTTTGACAGTAGCATGCAGAAAGGATCAGGACCTCTCTGTAATTGCCAGTGAGTTGAAAAGAATGCTTGTTTTGAAGGCTTAATTAATTTATTTATTTTTTCCTTTCAGGAGGGGGAATAGTTTTATTTTTATGATGATGAAGGAAGGTTCTCCTATGAAGAAAGGTTGAGGGAACTGGGCTTGTTTAGCTTGGAGAAGAGAAGGCTCTGGGGAGACCTCATTGTGGCCTTCCAGTACTTGAAGGGAACGGATAAAACAGGAGGGGGAATGGGTGGATGGTGATAGGACAGGAGGGAATGGTTTTAAGCTGAGACAGGGGAGCTTCAGGTTGGATATGAGGAGGAAGTTTTTCCCCCAGAGGGTGGTGAGGCACTGGAACAAGGAGGCTGTGGATGCCCCATCCCTGCAGGCATTCAAGGCCAGGCTGGATGTGGCTCTGGGCAGCCTGGGTTGCTGGTTGGTGACCTGCACACAGCAGGGGTTGGAACTGGATGAGCACTGTGGTCCTTTGCAACCCAGGCCATTCTGTGATTCTATAATATTTGGAAACATTGCAGACTCTGATGGAGCTCTCTGTGCACACTGCATGCCCATCCCCATAGGTGCACGAACGCACGCTGCACACATGAGAAGGGTTAGAGCTGCAGCTGGATTGCAGCCACCCCTGGGCAGGGCCATCCAGCAGCATGCACAGCTCAGCAGCAGGACACAGATTAATATGCAATTTTTCAGGTGCTTTGAGCTTTACATGGGAGTAAAAAGCACCTTTATGCAACAGGCTTCTGCCTTATGCAGGTCATAACCCTATGGGTAATAGGCAATTCCACCCTCTGCATACCATGTCTTACAACTCCAGCTGTTTCCTGTGAGTGGAAACAAATGCCTATTGTAGTGCAGAAAATAATTAGGAGCAGGTGAAAGCATATTTTTAATGATCCTCTGACCAAACTGATATTTAATTTAAAATAGGAATATTTCCCTCATGAATCTTTGCCTGTTGCTCCCAGATGTTAATGATGGTTTGTCACTCCTGTGTCTGCCGTGTCAAGTATGTGTTCCACAGAATGAGACCTTGTGCTAACCTTTGCCATAGGATCTTGGAGATGCTTCTTCAATAATTCCATCATTTTGAAAGGAGCAGCTTGGAATTCCTGCAATGATCAAACTCCTGCCTTTGAGTTGGGGGATGCAGCTGTAGAGGCACAGGACCCTTGTTCCTATTTGAGCTTCCATTCTTCTGTGGTCATTTCCCTGCTAAATGCCATGAGACTTTTGGGAAACCCAAAGCCATCAGAGGCAGCTGCTCAGAAAATGAAGAGAGGAATCTTGTCTTCCTTGGTTTGAACTGAAGTCCATCAAATTCCTGAGGGAGTTGGCTGTTGTAGTCACCAAATCAATCTCAATGATATTTGAAAAGTTCTAGTGGTCTGGAGAAGTCTGATGACTGGGAAAAAGGCAATGTCACATCTGTTTATAAGAAGGGTAGGAAGGACAACCCAGAAAACTGCTCTTGAGCCAAGACTGCTGTGATACGACAAGGGGAAATGGTTTCAAACTAAAAGAGGAGAGATTTATATTGGTTATAAGGAAAAGTTTTTTTACAGTAAGTTAGTGAGGCACCAGCGCAGGCTGCTTGAGAGGTAGTGGTGCCTCATCCCAGGAGACACTCAAGGTCAGAGGATGGGGCTGTGAGAACTGGTGGAGCTGTGGGTGTCCCTGTTCGCTGCAGGGGAGTCGGACTAGTTGACTTCTAAAGGTCCTTCCAACTCAGACAATTCTGTGATTCCTTGAAGACTCATCAAAGAAGTTGCCACCTTGTTGTGCAGATGTTCAAAGTTAAGAGGTTTGGACCATTCCCAAGCTCTTTATCTCCTAGCAGGACTTTTAATCTGCCCCAAGGGGACCCATTTTTGACAATGAAGGTAAGACAGCATCATGGTTACACCCGTGTTCTTGGTGGAGTTAAGGTGATCAAGTGGCTAACTCTATTTATATTGTACATGTGGACACCAATTTTGACATACATTTTGACTAGAGTTCAGGGGCCTCAAAATAACTTTCAGCAGTGCATAGTGAAACAGCATGAAGCAAAGGGGCTCAGAAGGAGCCAAACTGATTGACAGAAGAAGGAAGAAGTGCTGGTTGAGGCAATGCCTTCATCTTTGTGACATCAACAGCAGAATGCATGGCTGCTGATGGATGGATGTTTGCTTTCCAGCTCCTCTAGACATCATGTTTCACAGCTGAAGGAATGAGCAAATGCTTCCTTGGGCTTTCCAACAGGAGACTTTCAGTTAACCAGCAGCCTAAGCAAAGCCTCCTTATAGAACTAGCATGAAGCCATTCATGGCTTCACCTTAGAAGGGACTCCATGAAGCTTTAGTGTCCAGACACAGATCAGATGAACTGATTTAGTACCCATCACATGTTTACAGGATCTCATGAAGCATCACGTTGTGAGAATTGGTTAGAAATCTAACATGAACTCCATGCTAATGATAAAAGGATGGCTGACATGTATGTCATTCTTTTTGGAGCTGCAACTAGGGAAGAAGCAATGGACGATTTTCCTGATGGTTGGAAACCTGGAATTTGCAAAGTCTTCCAGAAGGAGAGATGTTTTTGTATGGGTTTGAGAGGACTGGATGAGAGAAAATGAAATAAGAGCAGGTGCTCTAACATGGCTGACCTGAGTGACAACAAGAATTTCAGATCGTCTTTATCTGCATAAAGCTCATGTCAATTTAAGAATCTTGTTAGGGCTGTGTCTGCAAATCCTTTTTTATCAGTCTTGCAAGATAGAGACAAAAATGTCTTCATCTGATGACATCTAATGTCACTGGAGGAGCTGGGAGTACATAACATCAGCCCAAGAACTTGTTTGTTCATTCAGGAGGTACCTCCACCAGCAGGAGCTGCTAGGATTGTTTGGCTGGTAGAGCTTTCCAAGGAGACCTCCTCTCTCACAGTGTTTCTGTCTGCTGGATCTCATCCATAAACATCTTCATTAACACAGCTGTCGACCCAGGGATGTGCCAGTGCATGCAGGATCCGATGCTGACATGACCTGGTGTGCTCATGCTGGTGAAGCTCTGCTCCATACAAATTCATGCAAAGCCTGCTGTTATGTCAGCCCAGTGGAAACACTCTCCTGAGTTTTTGCTTCGCCCTCACATCTGTCCATGTGTGCATACCTACCAATGCCCACGCATGCACATGGCCATGGACTCTGTTCCTATGCTCGAGACACTCCACTCAGACCTCAGCACATCTGGGGGTCCAGGCTTGGGAGGGAGAAACAAGGAAAGCAGGGTAATGTGGGCTTTTTTTGCTACGCTAGGGTAGAGCTTATGCTCAAACCTCTTTTACTTTATGAAAGCCCAGAATCACCTCCTTGTACAGAGGGACAGTCCTCTTTGGTTGCAAGTCAGAGCTGGGGTAGCCCTAATTGCTCACTGGGGTAAAGTGTCTCTTTCTCCCCACAGCTCTAAGTGAAGCTTGGTGCAAACAGGGTCTGACCATGGGATTCCATTCTTAGTGGTGACTAAAAGGGGGTCTCAAGCTGGATCTACAAGTTGCTCTGTGAAGGTGACAGTGTGCTCAGGTCTCCAAAATACTTCTTATATGATGCTGCACTTTTGATGAAGACAGTCTCTGTGTATGTTAGTTCCCCATCAGCAAATCTTCACTGTTCTGCTCTTTAGATGGAGAATTGTTCTAGCAATAGGGCAATAGGCTATTCTGCACACTGCCAGCACCATGTCATCTCATGACAGCAAACTCTGAGGCTTTGGAGCTTCACCATTCAGTAATCACTGCTAAATGAGCAAAGGGGCAGGAAGGCCGCTGAACTCATAACAGGCATGTTTAAATCAAGGAAAGAAAAATCAGAGGCCAAAAATTAAGGTGCTTTGATCCTTGATTTTATGTCAAGAGAGACGAAAGAAGAACACTAAGTCTTTTTACTTTTTACCAGCTGCTGCTTGAAACAAAATAATTGGATAATTAAAAGGCCCTGCCTTATGTCAATTTTATTTAGGTGCCTTGATCCACTGATGGAATGTGTCATTGATAGAAGGTTTAAGAGCTCATTAGAAAAATCCCAGAGATAAACCCTGGGCTCAGCCCCTTCAAAGGGCCATCAGCTAGAAGGGGAATAGGAAAGGTATCCCAGTGCAGCCCAGCATGAAGGTGAGAAATGGTGCTAGGCAACAACTGTAGAAAAATAGTCTATGCCCTTAGCATCGACCATGCTAAACACCCTGTGTCCTCCCTCACCACCCCAACAGTTGGTTTGGGCCTGAGGGAACCAATTTGCCTTCTGTGATGGTGTGATGCTTCTCTCTTTGGTAAGGTGATGAGAGTTTGATGGGATGTGACCATAACATCACAAGATGTGATGACCATAATCACTTGATGTGGCAACGTCTTGCAACTCCTTGAAAAATGTATTTTCCTTCTCAGCCTTCCCCAGCCATAGCCAGCATTGCCTGATGTTGAATGCTGAGGGTAGGAATGAAGACCCTACACAAAATAATGTGGTGAGCCCTTCTCCTCATCTCTTGGCTCCCTAATCCCACATGACCCAGTTATCCCCTATAAGTATGCCATCATCAGTTTTAGAAACAGAGTTCAGAGTGCTGTTCAGGTAGATCCTTTTGAAAAATGAACCTTTTTCTGAAATACCTTCATCAATTTGTGAACAGTAATATGATTACTGTCCCCACTGACTCCTTTTCCCTGCTTATTCTTTTTGTGACCACACAAAATGGCCACAGAATCACAGAATGGCCAGGATTGGAAGGGACCTCCAAGGATCATGAATCTCCAACCTCTCTGTGACAGGCAGGGCCACCAACCTCCCCATTTAATAGTAGATCAGGCTGCCCAGGGCCCCATCCAACCTGGCCTTGAACACCTCCAGTGATGGGGCATCCACAGCCTCTCTGGGCAGCTGTTCCAGCACCGGGATTCCGGAGATGATGCAGTGTTACTCTCTACAACTGTCTGAAAGGAAACTGTAATGGATTGGGGGGGGGAGGGTCTCTTCTCCCAGGTAACAGAGACAGATCGAGAGGCCTTAAGTTGTGCCAGGGGAGGTTCAAGTTGGGTATCAGAACAATTTCTTCTCAGAAGGAGTGGTGATGATGCAGTGGCACAGGCTGCCCAGGGAGGTGATGGAGTCACCATCCCTGGAGGTGTTCAAGAAATGTGGAGATGTGACACTAAGGGACATAGTCAGTGGGTATGGTGGGGGTGGTTGGGGTTGGACTTGGTGAGCTTAGACATCTTCACCAATGTGAATGATTCTATGGATCTATGATTCTACCTGCTCTGGATAGGACTGATTTAACGCCGTCTTAAGGGAGGCAGATAGCTGAAGCCATTCTTACGACCATTTCAGAAATCAGTGGATAGGGATGAGTGCCATTTAGGGGGTGGAGGGAACAGTCCTTTGGTGGGGAGAGGCCCCAGAGGTCTAGGTGTGCCCCTGATTAAAGCTAGCTGAGATGAGTTGAGCTCTCTTGCAAAGTGATTCAGGCGCTCTACAGAAAATCCCTTGATATGCTGATATGCCTGCAAGACTGGATGGTCTGAGACCTGCCAGCTCTGTGCCACTGTGAGTTGTGCATACAAGTAAGTGAAGAAATAAGAACCTCATGTATGCACATACAGCACATCATGCTAGATACAACGTGCATATGTGCACACTAATAAAAATGGTATGTATATGTAGCATATGCTATCTGCCTAAATTCTGTGTGCCTAGCTGTTTCTCTATAAATAGCATGAAATGCACTCTTTTTTCAATAAGGGGGATGACGAAGCACTGGCAGAGGTCGCCCAGAGAGGTGGTGGATGCCCTAAGGTCAGGGGATGGAGCTCTGAGCACTTCATGGAGCTGTGGGTGTCCCTGTGCATTGCAGAGGAGTTGGACCAGATGGCCATTAAGGACCCCCTCCACCTCAAATGACTGTGTGAATCAGATTCTGTGGCTTTTATAAAGAGATGGAGACCAACTTTTTACACAGTCTGATAGTGATAGGAGAAGGGGGAACAGTTTTATGCTGTGTGAATCCCAGAAGGCTATGATCCTCATAGCAGTGGGTGGTAGAAACTGCAGCGTGTAAGCGATGCATTCTTCTTTATTTGGTTTGAGACTGATTTACAGGCACTTGTGCAGCTTAATTGGCTTCACCAAACCCTCTGTGGCTTAGCACTGCCATGGCTGAGAGTGGGGTTTGGCTCTGATTTCCTATTCCCTGACTTCTCCCTGGAACAATTTGTGCACTGCTCTGACATGTGAAGAGATTATAGTGTTGGCTTTGGAGCTGATTACTCTGCATGATATCTGCATGATAAATATCTATATAAATAGCTTTCCGGAGCAGATTTCATTAGGCATTCCTCAAGAAGTGTCAGAGCCTGCTGAGGAGCAGCCACCACCTCGCAACCTCTTGGCCCCTCTTGGGCCCCACCTCAACCCCAGACTGGTTGTACTTGGTGTGTGGGGTCGTGGGGTGAGGAATGGCCATGGGGCAGTGCAGCTCCTCAGGCTTTGCCACCTTGCATGGGGTAGTCCCAATGTGTTGGAGATGTTCCTGGTAACCAAGAAGAAGCACAGTGGGCTTTTCTTGCTTTAGGTGCACATCATCACGTCAGTCTGCCTTCCCTATGCTATTGGATGCCCAATTCTGGGAGGTGTTCAAGGTTGGGTTGGATTGGGCACTGGGCAGCCTGATCTGGTGCCTGATTCAGAGATTGACAACCCTGCCCTCAAAAGGGGGAGCTGATCTTTGAGATCCCTTCCAACCCAAGCCATTCTATAATTCCATGATGCCCAGGAGGGGCTGAAGTGGACGGCATCTTCCTATACAGCTGATTCAATTCCTATTCAACACATAAAAATGTCCATCTCTCTGCCAGGAACTCTACACAGCTCTACATAGGCCTAAAAACCAGTCTGAGACGTGGTGGCAAACAAAACAGGAAGGCAAGTGGCAGGTGGCTCTTTCTCAACAGACACACATGACCAAATCTGCCCATCTGTAATGTGTTAAGAAGACATAGCTGGTTTCACTGGAAGTGGACAGATACAATGGAGTAAGTGTGTATACACTCACATTCTGTAAGGAATAGGAAAGAAACGGGAAGAATATGATGAAAACCTTCAACTGACAGAAAGAACGGGAGGACTCCAGTGTGAAAATTGCAGTCTTCACAGAAATAATTAAGTCTCCAGTCAAGTCATGACAAATTCCCACTTATGGTGGCTGCATGGACTGGGGGTGACTCAGGTAATAATGTTTCCATGGTCCTCAGAGGACACTCTTCCTCCCCATCCTCTGCCTCAGTTTAGGGACAGAGTTTAAAAGGCCAGAGAGAAGGACTGTGGTTATTCTCCCAGGCCTCCTGTGTAAGACAAGCAAGGCAGAACGCTGAATAAGTTACAGCTTAAACTGGAAAATATGTTTAAATAAAACATTTGGCCTCCCTTTTAAAATCGACGTTATGTGAATTGTCATAGTCTCTGCTATGTTATTCCATCAGACAGTGAACTTAAGTATTAATGTATATGCCACATTTGGTGTTGAATTATGACCAGGGTTGATTTATGGCATTCAAATCATCCTGTACATTTGCATGATAGGCTAAATAGCCCTCTATTATTGAAGTTTCATTCCACAGATTGGTACTCATGAGCTCTGGTCAATTCAACTATCATCCTCCTGTTCACTGAGTTGATGAACCAAACTCCTTGCTGTAAGAGCTTCCAACCTTGCCTCCAATTTCAGAAATCTTCTAGAACTCCTTTTCAATTGAACAACATCCTTTTTTGGGATTATGTCTCCCAGAAAAGAAGCAATGCTCTCTTTGTAGCCTGGGTTGAAGAGCTTGTAGGGGGAATTTCACCTGCACCCACGATTGGCCTGCCTTGGACAGCAGGAAGACCCAGTCAGTCTGTGTCCTTTTACTCCCTTGGAGGAGGGAATTGGATCATTTGATTTATCTTCCACAAAGAGCTCTGGTAGCCTGCTTTGGATCCTCCCCAGCAAGATCCATCCCAGACCTCACTGAAGATCACTACACCTTTTAGAACAGAACCCTACTGCAAGCCAGCCAGGTTGCCTGCTGTAATGCCTGTGTTTTTTCCAAGACTGCTGTTTCTCAGTAGGGGGAACGTGGTAAAATTCTTTGCTTCTGCACATCTCCCTCTACATTTGACCCTAGCTGCTGGCTGTCTGCTTGCACCTAGCTTACCCAGTGAACCTTTTTCCTCCATATCGTTGACCACAGCCTCTTTATTATGTGCTAACCCTGTAGATCTTGTGCTGTCACCAGTCACCAGCAATTATTATTATTACTTTTTTTGCTCGTGCTTTAGAGAAGATGTTAAAATGAGCAGTGAGGTGCTGTTCCCTGTGGGACCCGACTAGGAGCACACCCATCTGGCGATGATCCCTTGTTTAGTGTTACGCTTCGAGACCTACGTTAACCAGTTTTTAATCTCTTTAATGTGTGCCATATTTGGTACTCGAGCTCCTTAATCAAAATATCATACAGTACCCAGGCAATTGCCTTGAGGAAAAGCTAAGTAAAATTACATCAGCACTCTTCCCCTTATTAACCACGCTTGTGCTGTTATCAGAAAATACATCAAATTAATTTGACAAGATCTATTTTTCATAAACCCAAGTTGATTGGCAGCAATTATATTACCTTGCTTTGATTCCATAATAAACAAATCTCATATTAGCTATTCCATTATTTTTTTCTGAGATTAATGGCGGGCTGACAGCCTGGAACCCGTGGTGTCCTGCATCCACACTTAAAACTCTAGCAGAACATTTTCCTCTGATCCTCTAGAACTTCTCTAAGTTAAAAGAATTTGGAAGAGGCTTCAGTCCCTTCTTGGCCAGATCTTTAAAAGCTCCTGGCTGCAAATGATATGAATCTGCAGATTTATTAATGGCTAGCTGTGGGAGATGCTGATTACCATCTCCCTTGCTTATGGTTAGAGCTGCAAATGTGATCATCAGCAGTGTGGCAGAAGGAGCTGGTGCAGCTTTTACCCAAAATGCAGAACTGAAGTATTTATTGAACACACGTGGCTTTTCTCAGTTACTACTCATGGCTCTGCCATTCCCCCAGAGGAACAAATTAATGCTCTCATCAGGATTTCTTTTGTTCTGTGTACAGGAAAAACACCTTCTCTTCAGCTTTGCTGACTACAAATATTTCTTGAAGCCCTTTATTTCACTTACTGATTTTCTCCACTTTTGAGTTCTAGCTGTAACAAAAACATCTTTTTCTCTCCATGCATTACACTAGTTTTATTTTAGTACAACAACACACTTGTTTGTTATTCTTTATCTTAAACGCCTGCTTTTATTTTCCTTTTTAATCTAGCTTAGAGAAAAAATAGTATGGTCTCTTCCTTTGTTGATAAGGTTTGTAGGTTTTAAATCAATAAGTGGAAACACTCCTGAATAGTTCACCTATTGACACATGCAAAGTCTCTCTTGTTGAAGATACTACTTGAGTACTTGGATCATAGAATCATAGGATGGCTTGGGTTGGAAGGATCCTCACGGATAATTGCAGGGCTGCCAATCTCCCCATTTCACAGCAGCCCAGGCTGCCCAGGGCCCCATCCAACCTGGCCTTGAACACCTCCAGGGATGGACGGGGCATCCCAGCCTCTCTGGGCAGCTGTTCCAGCTCCTCACCGCTCTCACAGCACAGAACTTCCCCCTGACATCCAACCTCAATCTTCCCTCCCTAGACTTCAAACCCCTTGTCCTGCTGTTATCTCCCCTTTCAAAGAGTTGATTCCCCTCCTGTCTGCAGGCTCCCTTTAGGTACTGCAGGCTGCACTGAGGTTACCCCACAGCCTTCTCTTCTCCAGGCTGAACAAGCCCAGCTCCCTCAGCCTATTTTTATAGGGCTTATCATCCTAAGCCTATGATTTTTTAATTTTATGTATTATTTTTTTTTGCCAATCTCCTCACTTAAAGGTGGTAAAGAAAAGAATATTTGAAAAAAAAAAAAAAAGAAGTACAATTTTGTCTGAATTTCAGAATTTCCTCTTCTAGCTAAAATATGTTTCCTAGTTAGACTTCAACACCAGACTCACATATCTGAGTCATCCGGGCGGTGAAGACACCATCCTCTGAGGTATTTAGGAAAAGTACTGATGTGGTGCTTAGGGATATGGCTTGGTGGTGGACATGGTAGTAAGATGGATGGATGGACTTGATGATCTAAAAGGTCTTTTCCAACGTCAACTCTTCTGTGATTCTATGGTCTACATTTAGATGTTTATGCCATACAAACCTAGTGCTTGAGATTTCCAGATGAACTATGGAGATTCAGTCACCAGAGCCTACAGAGCAATCTGTACAACCAGACACGTGTAGGAATTGCATGGGATCTCCAAGATCTACTCGTACCAGGGCCCCAGCTGAATTGCCTGTATGGTGGATACATGGTGCCTTGTGGGATTGCTGTCACCTGCGGGGACTTCAGAGCCCTTCACAGCCACAGCCTGAGGACATCTCACTTGATGTGAGACAACTGCAGTAGAGACCCAGACACATAAAGCACATGGGGCCATCGTGCATGCTGGTGACTGAGTCTGGAAATGACTCTCATCTCTTCTTTAGAAGTTCTCTCGTATTTTAATTCATATATAGTAAAAAAGCATTGATGAACTTCTGGAACTTGATAATAGAGGAGATTGTTAAGGCAGATAGTATTGTCACAGTGAAAAAAGATTAGACAAATCTGTGGGCAGCAGGTCCACCCGTAGGTAGAAGGAGTCAGTAGAGTACATCCCCAGCATTCCCATGTGATGGCTGTGGATGCTGGAGCAATATGAGGGAACTGACTGCAGGAAATGACCTCCTTGCAGAGCATCTGCTGTCACTGTGGTCACAGAGAAGATATCGAGCTACACCAACTGCTGGTCTGACTCAGTAAAGCAACACAATCTTATTTCTTTGTGACGTTTCTTAACGTGAAAGTGCAGTTCTTGCTTTGCGACTATTTTGCCTGACATGTATCTTTTCCCCCTTGATTTCAATATCCAAAAATTGCTTTACATGTTTCTCTGAAGACCCTGAGCCCAGCATGGATGCATCCCCAGCACTGCCACACTCATTGGCTTGGCTGAGTTACATCTCCTGCCCAGGTCCCCTCTTCACTGGAAATGACCAATGTGCCTTGCACAGTCCCTTCCTCTCCCTCCTCCCTGGAGGTTACCAACCCTACAGAGTGATGCCTTACCAGAACTCTGATCTTGCTTCTGAGCCAACACATTTTATAACCTGGTTTTTCTTAGTGTAAACTGATATTGGCAGAAGTTTATGTCAATATGCTGAGCCAATCCCCCGAGACTCCAGATAAGAGGCAAACACTCACTCTTCTGCTGCCCATAGCCTTGAGAGAGAGGCCAAGCTCAATCTAATCTTTCTGTTTGCATTATAAGCATGCCTAGAGGCCTTGCTGTGCTAGGTCCCACATATCGACCTAACAAAAAACAAACCTGTTGGCCAAAATAGAAAAGGGACCTGAAAAAGATGAATGGAACAAAAAGCACAGAGAGCATCTCACGCAGGATTGGTTAGTGGTGGCTGGAAAAATACACATAACTCTTGGTGAACTGCTTTGAGATCGAGGGCATTGCTACATAGCATATGTGAATTGAGGTGTGAGGTGGAGAAATATTCAGGTGGCTTTGGGCAGGGTGTTCTCATGGCATTTGAGAGTAACCTGGTGAGCTCCCCAGCACTCTGGTCCCCTCCGGGTAGTTTCCATCCAGAGAACCCCAATGCTTTCTAACTGGGCTCTTATGGCTCAGCATCATGAACGGTCCGCTGCAAATTTGACCTTGAGACTCCTCACGAGGGCACTGGAAACACTGCAGGGAAAGCACGGCTTATTTAATTAGTTAAATAAGGCCCTGAGAGCTGGGTGTTGAAAGCTCTCTTATTTAATTGCACTCATTTCTCTCACTCATATCTCCTCACGGTGCATGCCCCACCTGCTTTAGTCATCATGAGCTAACTGGTGAAGATGGACATTTCCCAGTCACCAAAGCGAGCTGGTGGGAATGGGATAGGAAAGGGCAATGAACTCGTCAGTGCTGCACCCATGATTCAAGTCTAACCAAGCTGTGGTGACATGGGGTGTAACTTATTAGTTTTGAGTTGTTTTTTTTCTTTTAATAATTGCTCTCACTGAGAAATCTAATTGGAAGTGACTGCTGTAATGGGCTGGAAGCCATGCTGGAAGGATGCTGTTGGTGCACACAGCCTGTCAGAAGAGACGTTTGCAGGCAGGATGCAGAAGATGTGATCCCAGCTGGGACCAGAGCCCAGCAGAGGGCACTTGCAGAATGCAGCAGGCTGAGTCCTTAGGCCACAGCCTTAATTACGGGCTGTGGTATATAGCGAACTCCTTGTCTAGAGTCTGTGGTTACTCAGTGTATCAGTTTCATAAACTTCCCTGCTTGCCCTCTGTGACTCAGTTAATAATAATTAAATGATTCTTTAACAATGCTGGGTGGATTTCCAGCTATTTTTCAATATACATTAATAATCCTTAATGCTGGTGAACTTCCAAAATTCCTGGGGTCTGGGTTGCTGAAATATACCTACGCTGATGGGTCTGATTCTCTGTTCCCTTGGGCAGTCATTTACAGGTATTTAAAATGCAAAGTAGGTGTAAGTGAGTAGAGAATGCTGATATTGGTAGTATTTTCTCTTAATGGTGCTTTCAGGTTTGTGAACCTGGTCCAACACCCCTTGGTGCTGCAGAAGCAGCAGGCTTCAGAAGGTTATGGAGGGGACTAGGCATGGCTCTGCAAGGCAAGAGGCACTAGATGTTATCCGAAACTCCTCCAAAAGCCTCAGCTTGCTGACTCTGTGGAATTAGGTGTCTCCTGAGAACAGGCTCCTGGGTAGTGCTGCGTCTGCTTACCAAAGGAAGTGTTCAGACGCAGCAATTCCTACAGTATCTGGGCAACGTCTGTCTCCTCTCATATCCACAGTCTGATAGCCTAAAAATGTAGAACTAACTTAGCAAGGCATTTGTCTTGAATGGTCGTTGCAAAGTCAATGGCCTGTGGTCGCACTGGTTTTGACAACTGCACACTCTGAACCACAAGAATATGAGCCCCCAGAGTCCTAAAACTGGGAGGTAACAACACAAATGATCACCTGGCCTGATTCCTAGCATCATACAACCCAGAGGACCCCATCCAGTGATTCCTGGGGTGAGATTTAAACACCAAGTCAAAATATCCTTTTTTAGAATAAAAGAATGGCCTTGATTTATCTCATTAGCTAGCAAATTAATTCTACTCCAGGCAAAAAATGTATGCTTTATTTCCAGCCCTGGCTGATCTAGTGAGTCATCTGCTCTATTTTAGATATCTGCTTTATGATAGAGTGATTAAATCCCATGCCACTGATGACTTTGCTGGTAAGATCCTCACTGACCATAAAGAGAAATGAATGAGGTTAGCTCAGAGACATCTTTTCGTTACATGAAAGCTATTCAATGTAGGAGCTGTGTCTTTTAGCCCTTGTCTCATGTAATGCTCAGTTCTGTATGTTAGGTTAAGGACAATTCTTCTGTTTGAGAATGGTGTCACGTTTTGCCATACAGTATTTTGGGAGGAATCTACAGATCTTTAGAAAAGCTTGGTGTGAGAGTAACCACACAAAAGCTGTCTGGATGCCCGTCTTCGTTACCCATCAGTACCCATCCATGGGCACCAAGGCTCAAGGGAAAAAGCACATCCAACTTTTTCACTCAGCTGGCAGCCTGTGCTTCTGAGAGAACAAGGAATCACAGAATCATTCAGGTTGGAAAAGACCACTAACCATCAAATCCAACCATCCATCCATCATCTCCATGCCCACTAAACCATGCCTCTCGGTGCCACTTCTACATGTTTCTTGGACACCTCTGCAATTCACATTTGTGATGTTCCCTATGGGACAACGAATCCCTCCAAAATTCTTCAAGTCCTTAAAGTCAGTGGGAACTGAGTATGGAGTTCAGTTTGTCTGCTGCAGGGTGAGATAAACTGTACATCCACTGGCAGCAGCAACCAGACCTCCACAGCCTATAAAAGAAGCCTATGGGGACTCCCTTGCCCAAGATGGGTTTATTTCATGTGTTGTTTTTTTCTCCTGATGCCTATGTGAAACACAATCAGAGGATCAATTCTATTAAATCTCATCTCTTGAAATCATTTTTAATAACGAGTGATTAAAATGTTGTTGAACACAGGGTTTCTTTCCATGGACTTTGGTGGGCTGTGGATCGGGTCCTGAAGGGTGTCCGTATCCACCTGGGAATACAGTAGCATGGGGATCCCGTGTGGATGTTTAATCACACCTACTTTTAAAGAGAATATGTGATTCTGCTTTCAATACATTTGGTCACAGGCTGCTACTGAGGCTGGAGGACAAGCTGTAGCTCCATTAGGAGATGAAGACGTGGACAGACGTTGTTGCTTTCTTGCTGAATGGCATGTAAGGTTCTACCTAGTGTTGCTGTGCTTTGAAGCTATGCCTCAGTGCCCTGGGATCCAGCCAGGCAATGGGAGGTGGTGAATCAGCACCTGAACTAACATCCAAATAGCCACATGCTCAGCTGGCAAGAAATGGCAGCTTCCTACAGAAGTCAGTGGAAACAGGCTGAATTATATCAGCTGAGGGATTGGCTGTATGTGTTTTAGGTGAATTACTCTCTGTTTTCTCAACACATTAACAGGCTGAAGCAGGTGGATAATCCTTGATAGATGGTGCCTAGCTGCAGAGAACTTCTTTCACCTTGATGTTAGGTTTTTAACACAGCCAAGCCTTGGCTTTGCAGGCTAACACACTAGAGGGGATCTAAAGGAATCATCCTCATTATCAGAGTCATCCCATTATTGAAATAGCTCCAATGATTCTTCACAATTACAATGTCTAATTTGCCCTCTGAGCAAAAATGATATTAACACCAATGACGTGCTCAGCCCTTTTCCACCTGCAAATGTTTTGGGTAATCATTGCAGGTGCTTCTTTATAAAATGAAGCAACTGCTTTTAAATATTTCAATTATTTTTATTAGATTCCACTGTTTTGCAAACCTCATTGGCTGCTGGCCAGTCCTCAACCTATGCGCCTGTCTTTTAGTGGCTTATTATTGAAAAGGATTCGCCTTGCCCTTAGACTGGATGTGTTTGTACAAGTGAACTGTCTGCTGATAGAAACAGATGTGCAAACCCCAGATTTCATGCATGTTTGGTCCATGAAAGTCCTGAAAAAAAGAGATGTTCCTCAGCTAATAAGGTGATACAAGGGATTCTATATGTAGGCATGATGGTGTTGAGTGCAGAGAGCTTGATCAGCTAGAGCAGTGCTGAGTTTGGTTGCTTCTGCAGCAGGATTAAAGGCATACAGAATGGCCAGTTGGGACTACTAGGAGATCCTGACAAAAAGACAGGATCATGTGGAGGGGCTAAATTTGATTCAGTGAATGCCCTTGGGTTGTTCTGTTGGCTTGACACTGACTTCATCAAAAGGTGGGATGGGATGGAAGCAATGCTTTAGGGGCTCCCACCAAGTCTGTACCAAAATTATCACAACCATCATCTCCAATAATAACACTTTTGGAGGCTTACACACCACAGCCTGTGTTATGCAGTTTCCTATCCTCCTTTCCTCTTGTCTGAAGAGATACATGACTTCCTGTTGAACCTGGAATGCTGTTGACAGAGCGACATTGGCACGTTTTTTTCTTACAGTAGCCACAGTTCTCCTCCATATATTTAGCACTCTCCCATTCTCTTTTCCTGAAGCAGAGCTGCTTCCCTCCACATCCACATCATTCTGAGACAACGGACAACTCAAGAAGGCCATAAAACTACAGATCTTATTGCTTTTCCTCCTTAGTAGCTGGAGATCAGGTGAGAGGGGCCTGGATCTGGTTATATGGCCATTCTCGTGTAAAACACAGCTGACAAGGCTGCAGAAAATTACGATGCCTCCTTTTGCTAAGGCAGATGAATAGCTCCCTTGCTATGAGTATCTGGATGCAGGTCCTATTCCCTGTTGGTCCTATAACCCTCATCAAGTGTCACTGGCAGGATGAGATATGGCATCAGGAAATCCCTCAGCCTCCCTTTAGCATCACCCCAGGGCTGCATTACCAGGCTGCTTCCAGCCCTGGTGTTGGGTCTGGTGCCCAGCCCATCTGGCCCATCTCAAGGGAGGTGAGACAGCCATCGCCTTCCCTTGTTCTGCCAACACTTTCCCCCTTCACCAAGCTGCTAATTGCAGTTCACAGGGAGATGCTAGCACCTTTCACCACCTTTACCTTCTTGCTGGGAAAATGCCGAACTTTATTGGCCCAGGAACAGACATTCAGACTTCAAAAGAAATCCTGCGTGTGTTTGTCTTTGGAGGAGGAACAGGACCGGGTTTGGGGCTCAGAAAGTGAGTGCAGACCATCGCTTGCAGATTCTGCACAGATCCACCAGATGTGCAGTGACCAACCTTGCTGGGACTGTGAGCTTGCTGCTGGGTTCAGCTGAAAGTGGCCAAAGAGCTTGAAAATGCTTAATAGAAAAGGAGGGCTTGACTTATGTGCTTTAAAATCATGTGGCCTGTGGACCATTAGCCCTTTTGGCTACATCTGTCCAGGCGGCTAGAGCCAGAGATGCAGGATGCATGAGCTCCCACATCAGTCTTCCTTGCTACCATTGTCAGTTGGCAGGTTGAGGGTGGTACATAGTACTATTGGTTTTGGTTCACTATTTTCCCAGTTTGTTAAAAAACAAAAAGCAACCAAACACAAAAAACCCAACCCAAACCCCCCAAAATCAAGACTGAGAGGTTATCTTCCTCCCTGATTTCTTTTTGTTTAAATCAGCATGATTTCAAACACAGAAACTTCTTGGATGAATCAAAATGGTGTTGTCTCACTGTCTTTACTTCTCCTGCTCCATGGGTGGTGGAGAAAACTGGACGTTTCCTCCCCAGCATCCTGGATGTTACCTACAAAGTGGAGGCGATCCTTTGGGGTGGGAAGAGGTTGCTGGGGGTGAGGATTAGCTTGGGGTGAGCTCTGCACTGCTGCATCAAAGTGAAGGTTGCATTTGCAGTTGGGAGGTGGGAATAGAGAACGAGCCTGGTGAAAGTGGGCTGTATCTGAGGGCACGTGTTGGGGTGTGCTTAGCAATGGGCACAAGCCAAGAACCCAGCAGAGCCAAGGACAGCCTTCTGCCAGCTTAGAGAATCCTGTTGCTGCACTACAGGCTTTTCCAAGTACAGCCCATGACTTTGATTTCCTAGAGGAGCAGTGCCAAAGGCATTTGGACACCTAAATCCCAAAGGGAAAAAAAAAAAAAATCCAGCTTTGGTCTTGTCCTCTAATTCTGATTACAACTTCATGGTGAAGAAAGTGCAAGTAATGTTTATCTTGTCCTCTGGCATGGCCCAAACTGTGTGCGTGGTCTGGATTTAGATGAGGGACATTTCAGCCCCACCTGCTGCTTCTCCTTGAGGAGCCTGGAGCAAATCATAGAATCATAGAATCATAGAATCACCAAGGTTGGAAAAGACCTAAGAGATCATCCAGTCCAACCGTTCACCTATTCCCAATAGCTCCCACTAAACCATGTCCCTCAACACAACATCCAGCCTTTCCTTGAACACCCCCAGGCTCGGTGACTCCACCACCTCCCTGGGCATCCATTCCAGACATGGAACAGCTTTGGTGGACAACTGCAGACAGGTTCATGTCTTGACATCAGCTTGGAAACAGCCTCATGCACACAGCCCAGAGGAAATAGTCCGTGAGTGGCAGCTGCCCTCTCTCAATTCTCTCCATCCACTGATAAGGCCAGTAAATAACCCTTACTGACCTTGGGTTGATGATCTTAGTGGCCTTTTCCAAACTCAATGGTTCTATGATTCTGTAATTCTCATTAGACAAATGAGTAAAGGAAGGCACGGAGGTGGCTTTCCTCCTGTTCTCCCAGGAGGGGAATTAGGAGATGGATAACCTTTTTATTCGCGATACAACTATATCAGCAGTTGGCTGATGCAAAGTACAAAGCCACTTTTTAAACAGAAATCAGTGTTTCATCCTTATTGAAGGCTGCTTGGTGTTAATGTCTGGTCAGATTCATGAACTACAGCTTGCCTCTTCTGGATGGGCTAGCTCAGCAGCTGTCAGCAGGACCTGAAAATACACTTTCCTTCCCCACTTTACAGGCACAGCTCCTACACAGTCCAGACCTAATTTAAACCACAAGCTTTTCTTCTTCACTTTCATAAGGTAAAAATGCCTGTCCAAAATTTCCATTTAAATCTAATCAGTTGCTACACATGCCCATCATCCTTGCTTGGAAATGCACAGGACATGTCCATACAGCTCTGTAGCACTATATACTCCTCCCTACACCCTCTCCACCCCCGCTTCCCACCTCCCCCCCTCCCCAAACTATGACTCATCTTAAGGCAGAAGGTTAATTTAGGTTAATTATCTTCCTGGTTAGCAGTGCGTACATGTTCCGAACAGCAATAAAGGTTTGACACCCCTCCTGCTGCTGCAAATCAATTTTCTTCCTCATTTACTGTAAATGGAAAGGAGCCAGGTTCTCTGGCATCAAAGTAAACATTTCCCTGCATGAAACTCAACTTGTGAACCTGGTAATTTCAGATTTGCTTAGAACATGCGCATTTGCCAAGAAAAAAGAAAAGCAGCTGTTTGATGTCTCCAAAAACTAGAATTAGCCCTGTAGATCAAACATCAGTTTGCCTGCTGCTTTAATAATGGAAGGATCCAGTTGCATTTAGCACGAGGATATCATTACACCATGCATGGTGCTTACATATAAGCTAACCCCTAATTCTCCTACTTAGAAGCTAATGCATATTATTATTATTTACTCTCTGAGTTACAACCCCAGTCACGATCGAGTCCTGTGGTGTTAGGTGTTCAACAGACAAGCAGAAAAGGAGAGTCTCTGCCCCATAGAGCTCCCAATCTGAACAGACAGAGAAGACAACAAAGGATGTGTTGCTGCCCTTGGGGGAGGAGAGCATGAAGGAGCATGCAAATACCCAAGAGCAAGTTTACAGCAGAAACAAGAACAAGATGCTGGTGGTTAGAGTCCTAACCAAGTCAGCTGCCTCTTGTGAAGGTGGATATCTCTAAATGGTGGGAGTGGGTTCCTCTGACTTCAGCTGCATGAAATTTAGGCTTTTTATCTATGCTGATCACTCAGGTTGTTTCCACAGCCAGTGGAGATGGGCCAGTACCTTTGGAGTATGGTTCAATGCATCCTCTTCAGGTGGGACACTTTTTCCACTGATTGCTATGGGAACAAAGTCAGCTGTTGGAGATGACCTCAGAACCATCTGAAATGCATCAGGTAGCTATGACAGCCAGAGAATGTTGGTAGCCGTGGCACCTGGCCTATCAGAGACCTCACAATGTGGACCTGGTGGAGGCCAGGTGAGACACAAAGACCTGGTGAGGGATCCAAAGGGCATCTTGAGTCAGCTGTCTCCTGGAACACCAGATGAGACTAAATATTTTATAATGGAAATGAAGTCCTGACTTAGATCACAACTTTAATGCAGAATTATAGGATATATTTTCTCTCAATAAAAGGTGTTTCCTTCCACGAGATGTAGCAAGAAGTTGATAAAAGAAGGTATGAGAAGAGTGGTGGTTTTAATGATCAAGATGAACATTGCTTTCTAGAGGTACAAGGTTGGGGCCAAGACATTCTGTGTTACCAGGGCATTATATTTTCTTCTATATATAGGAACAGCTTTTCCCACTTTCAACCCAATGCCTGTGAAAGTCTCTGCCCAGGGCTGAGTGCTCTAAAATCTTTTGTGGAAAAAGCCTACAGAAGTGCAAAGTCTTCCTGCAAAGTACAAGAGTAACTAAATATTGCTGCCATGTGATCACGGACTCAAAATGCCGACTGGTTTCTATCAGCAATATCCTTGTCTCAATCTCATCTCCCATCTTTGAACAACAGCCGCTGCCAGGGTGAGATCTTAAACATATTTCTTGTCTAAGTGGACATTTGCACTTCTCAGGATTAGCAGGATATGTCAAACGGCCAACTTTGCCCCTTCCAGGCTGGGAAAAGGATCACTGATGGAGGCATATACTGAACCCTCTTTGGGATGATGGTGGGCAACAAGGTTTTAGCTCTATTTCCTCTGTTTTGATCAAGCTGTAAGTCAAGGGTTACTTCTTATGTTCATTTTAGCTGAGCAATGCCTGAAGGGAATGATGCGTCCAAGTGAGCTGGGAGTTCTGCCCAACCTGTGCGAAAAGGAAGGAGCCATTAAGCCCCAAATTAACTTTGTACAAGTGTGTGAAAATAGAGGACAAGAACTGCTGAGCCATGAACTGCCAAACTTTAAAACTTGTGCTGCTCCAAGGCAGCTGTTCACAAAATATTCATCCCATTTGGAAATAAAAAGCCCCAATCCTTCCATGTTTTCCTTCATCCCATTTATGAGGCTGGTTGAAGTCTCCTAGAAACTTGGACTGCAGCACCACTTACTCTAAGGAAGGATATGATTAGTAGACAAAGCAGTGTCACAGAAGCATCAATCTTCTGAGAGGGGCAACTCATTGCATGGTCTCATCACAATGAACCACGTTTCTACTGTGATGGTGGGAAACATGAAAATCCCTTTTCTTGCTGGGTTGCAGTAGCTCAATGACTGATGAAAACATTCCATAAACATTTAGAACTCCAAGAGGAACAGAAAAAAACATATCACAATGATCTCTCTGGATTATGTAGGTAAAGAATTAAGAGATACTTGTTGGATATTCAGATTTTTTTTTTTTGTATAGTTCTTTTTTCTTGCTGAGGATGGAATTGTCAGGTCAACACTGCCAATACTGCTGGCTATTTGGCTCAGGAGGCAAAGAGAAAAGTATTCAATTTATTTGTCATTCTTTTTCTGAGCTCTTCCTTGACTTTTCTTTAGAACAAGAAGAAATAAACGCACAGGTTGGAATGAGATGCTTCCTTACATTGACTGGTCTTTACCAGTGAACTCTCTCTTTATCCATTTTTTCTCTTTCTGATAGTGAGCCCCATATACAGTGGAACTGAATTTTCTGCATCCCACCTGGAATGGTTTCTAAGATGGTTTCTATTGGTTTACTGTGCCATTTGGGTGATTATAATAACCCTTTCTGAGAAGAACAGAAGAACTAGAAGACTACAATCCCAGGATCTCCATACCGCAAAACAGATCACTGGAGCTGAAGAAACAACTCACTTGTTGGTTCCAGAAGGTGTTTATCAGATCACTGGAGCTGAAGAAACAACTCACTTGTTGGTTCCAGAAGGTGTTTATCTTGCAGGTGGGCCACACATTACAGAGGGAGGGGACAGTTGCTTCCATCCCATTAAATATGATTATAGCATTTAATTTGCTTTTTGCTTCACTGTTGGCCTCAATGTGCCCAACCAAGGCTCTCATTTCCCTTGGGTTTCACTAAACTATCTCCTTGAAAGAAATATATGGCAGATAGCAGGGACATTATTTTCAGCTCAGTGCTCCATTTCCTCACCCAGTGCTCACCTCTCTAAACCTTTGGAAACCCAAGGGTGAGAAATGAATTGCTGATACTGCAGTTCAAGTGAACAAGAAAGTGGTGGATGAAGGTACCACCATTGGCTAAGACGTCCATGAACCATAGGAGGGAGTGCATTTACGTTGTCCTTTTGACCTTTGTTTCAGAGCAATAGCACAATTCTTAATGAAACAAAGTCTCCATTGTGCTGAGTTTAGTCCAGGAGCATGAATTCTGCATTTGTGTATAGGCCAAGGGCTGTTCTTCTGTCATGGGGCCAAATGCACGACCCTCCTCTTAGGAAGGAACTGCCTTTTCTCATCCAATTCCACTTCCCTTGGGATCTCTGATGGTCTGAGATCACATTTAAATCTCTTTCTTTTCAACCACAATAGGCAGCAGCTTGACTGCTTTTAATGAAGCTGTTAAAATCGTACAATTCAGGTAGCTGAGGTTTGCTCAAAGAAAACATTGAAAAAAGTCATGGAGTCTAAATTTATCTCCTGATTGAACAACTGTGCTGTAGTGCAACAGATCCTGAGCTTTCTCACTCTGTCCCCTTAGTGCTGCAATCTCTGATTTCCCATTTCCAGATCTGTGCTGCTCATTCTACAATGCCTTGCCACACATTTTTCTGCCCAAACCTATTCGTCTAAAATAAATCAGATAAACTGCTCTCTAATGGTGCTTATTTCTCTCTCTTGACACCACGAGGATTTGCATGGGTAGCTCACACCTGAAGTGAGCTGAGACAAACCCCCTCCCTGCTGCTTGCCCTTGGCTGGTTTGCATGAGCTTCAATATCAGACTTGTTCAGCTCAGTACGACTGCATTGTTCCCAAGAAGCTGGAAACCACACATCGTCCTAATCCTGGAAAGTGAAATATATCCCTTAACTCAAGAAATCAAGGTTTAGGTTATAGGAGCAGAGCATTCTCCCTTGGGCTATGCCATGTGCAGAGCTGGTAACGCCAGGGTCCCTTTATGCATGTGCAGCAAATCAGTGGGTACAGCCAAGCAATCACCTCATGTTTTTAATTTTTATTTTTTGCTAAGAAGGCAGATTTTACTTCAGGATTACTTATGCAAACAGCTTTCTCTCTACATGGATATAAGCATTAATTGGATGATCCACACCAAGCCAAACAGTTGTTTATGAGATGTTTATGAGGCAGAGGCCAAGTAGGTATTCATGAGGCAGTGGTGGTGCCAAAGTCAAATAGTGCCTTTAAGCAATGACTGGCACAGAACCATCTCTTCAGGCTCAGCTGCAGAGGAGAGCTTATTGAATTCTCTGGTGCATCTGATGAAGCACTCTTTACAATTAACCCAGTGGTGAGATGGATGGGGAAGAAGCTATGTTCTGGCAATAGGAGAGACTTTGCAGAGAAGACAGAAAAATCTGTGAGAGAAAAATAACCTTGGTGCCCCTTCATTGCCAATCTGCAAGCCTGAATGTACAGCTTCTTTGCTACCCTTACAGCTTGCCCTCATGTGGGGGCTACAGTGCTGCTTCAGACCTTAACCTTCGGAGACCTGAGGCCTTATGACCTTGGAATTTGAGGTCTTGTATGCTTCTAGCATTTATTTTTTAATAGGACATAATTATGAACTGTTGACTTGCACTGGTATCATATTTTTTCTTGTCCTGTGGAGATTTTATGAACCTCTTGCACACAGAAGCCATATGACTGAGATCCATCAAATCTTAATGGGAGAAAGTCTTCTTAACAGTAGCTGCCATTCATCCAAGCCCAGATATTCTGGACAGATGCTTGTCTAACCTTCTGAGTTTCATCATCCACCTAAGATTCCTCATAGTCAATTTGTCCTTAAGCATCTTAGCATTTTCCTCTCTCTACTCTGAACCTCTTCCAGTTTGTTTACATCTTTTCTAACATTGGTGTCCCAGATTAGACCTTTAGCTCCTTATACATATGCTTTCTCAGGAAATAAGTTTTAGACAAGTAGCTTCTCTCTCTCCTTGTCGTTCTCCTCTGCAGGCCTTGTAGGTCCCCAGTGTCATAGAATCAGAGAGTCACCGAGGTTGGAAAAGACCTCCAAGATCATCCAGCCCAACCATCCGCCTACCATCAATATTTCCCAACTAACCCATGCCCCTTAGTACAAGGGACTGCCTTTGCAGACCCTTGGAATATCTCACAGTGTCTCACAAGTAATATTAAAGGAGAATTATTTCAAGAAGAGTCTCAGGACAGAGTCTTTGCCACATTCTTTATAAATGCAAACACCTCTCTTGTTTGGTTTTGTGTCTGAGCTCTGCGCTGTGGTCTTTGGTCACTGGGGTCTTTGTGTGTCTCACAGCCTGGAAGCAAACTACACATCTCTGGTGCAAACTACTCATGTTGGGTTGCGAGTCAAGAATCCAGTTGCAATGGTTGGACTAAATGATCTTAATTGTCTTTTCCAAACTTAATGATTCCATGATTCTCTGATGAGGGAGAAGCTCATTTTACTTGTCTGTTTTAAGCCTTTGTGCCAAAGTTGAGGTCTCAGCTGGAGCAAGTTGTGTTTTAGAATTGTTTCACAGTGGAGTGACTACATCCAAAAGCAGGAATGGCAGGTGCTGGCACAGGAGTTGGAAGTGGTTAATGGAAGGGGACAGACTGATGAGGAAATGTCACTTCACAACCTGAGGGGATGCTCCACCATCAGGAGAAATCTGCAGGAGCTTCCTGAGTCCTGGATGGAGTAACATTTTCCCTCTTCTGTCCTTGGTTACACTGACCCCATGCAACACAGAAGGACCACAACCCTACCTACACAAAATACCCTGCCAAATGAAAAGACCTTATCAAAACAAACATCTGTGAGGCCAAGCAAAAATCCCAGATGAGTCATGTAATTCTGAAAGGGATTCTGATATTACACTGAGAATATAGGATTAAAGATAAGAATTTTGGTAAGAATCCTCAGTTTTGAAGTGGGCATAGGAAAGAAGAGACACTGGTCACTGGCCTGTAATAGTACTGCAGCTCACGCACTTGCAATAAGAAACTTCCTTTATATCACTGAATATGCAGATATCAGCAACGCCCCCAGCTGTGTAAATGCCAGATGTTTATTTACAAAGCAAAAAGCCACGTGGGAAGGGGTTTTGTCTGCCTTCAGTGGAACCTTGTGGCCTTATTTAGAAGAAGGATGTTACCAAGATAAACACAGCTGGTGCTGTGGCATGAGAACACAGGACTGGAAAAACAAAACAACAAAAAGAGGCAAAGGAGACAAGCCAGCATCTTCCCAACCCTTGGTTAGAAGCTGTTGGCTGGAGTCATAATTTACCTCAAAGACACAGGACAAAACCCTCACCATTCCCTCCTGCCATGCTGAGATCTGAAAGTCCAGATACTGTGGTGGGCAACGCAGGAAATCCTCTGTCGGATGGTGAGATGGAGCTCCTGCAGGGCGGTGGGTTGTGTGTGCAGGGCCTCCCTCACTGCCCTCTGAGCTGCAGCTCAGCAGCAATTACAGCCCTGGTGTGCCCTTAATAAAGCAGAGGTTGGCTCATTATTCACATAATCACCTGGAAAATGTATTTCTCAGGCTTGTTCTTTGCTGTCACAAAGCCTTACTTCTGTATCTCTCCCTGTGTGTCCCCCCCTCTCCCCTCTTTGCCCCTGTGAAGTGACCAGGGATGGTTCGCACTGCAGCCCTTGCCTGTGATTAACGTGCTGACCTAGCAATTATTCACATCTGGATGGGTCTTTGTTCTACTTTGAAGTCTCTCAATGACTTTTCTTTCCCCTCACCTGTCTTCATTTTCCCCTCCGCTCCCCACATCCCACCTCCTCCTTCTCTATTACTCCTCAGAAGTGTCAGTGGGCCCAAAATGAAATACTGAAGAGCCCAGAAATTCCTCCCTAATGGGCCCAGGTGAGCGTGGAGTGGGAAAGGGAAGGACCAGACCTTGAAGATGACCTTTCCAAAGTGCTTAAGTCAATAACAGTGTGCAACCTGCCTCTCCCCCTTCCTAGACCTTTGCTTATAATTGACGATGTGGAGATGGACTGGGGGCTCTTTCTTCTCTCCAAACGTGTGAGATCTTTTAATCTTAACCAAAAAAAAAAAAAAAAAAGGAGTGAGAGAGAAAAAAAAAATGAAGCAAAGAGCTGAGTGATGGAAGAGATAGGTTAACTGGTTAACCACAAAGTGATGTTGGGGAGCTATGATTCTGATCACTGGGAGAAGAGTCTCTTGAATGGCATCTCCTCTCACGAGTCTTCTTTTGTATGGCGGTAGAGGAGGAGGGGATGCCTCCTCTTACACATTCTTACATCCAGCAACAGAGGCACATTCACCAGCAACTGGTTAAGAAGAAAGATTAAGGGTTGTGGGGCTTGAGGGAGTGGGAAGTCCCTTTGCTTTGAGGAGATTAACTTTCCAGCAGAGTAAAACACAAGGCGATAGTCTTTCAAAATTGCCTTCCAGCCGTGACAGGCAATGGTTAGATTAATTAGATTACGAATGCTCTTTTATATTTGGCAGATGGGTTGGGACAAGGTGAGGCAGGGGGCTGGGAGAAAAACACGTTACTTTTTTCTTCCAATACTGCTATTCCTTAATGCAACACAGGAGCTCCCAGTGTGTTGCAAAAGTCCTGTCTCCTTCCAAAAGGTTTAGTGGCTTTGGGAACCCAAGGCTGGAGTCTCACTGCTGAGGAGCTCATGAAGAAAAACTGTTCATGATCTCAAATGTAGCAGGGCTAGATTTCAGGCATGGACAGCCATCAGAAGCAACAGTAGATGCAGAAATATCAGACGTCAGAGGTAACATGATTAACACAGATCTTTTCCACTGTGTAGAAGCTGAAGATGAAGTAGGAAATGACAAAGGGCTGTTACCCAAGAAATCACATCCAGACAAAGTGGTGTCCATTTTTAGAACAGAGTATGAAGAGAGTTTCACTGAAAGGTCATGCTTAGATTTACACGTTTTTTTTTATGTCCATATGGCTCTTGTCTCCAAGACTTTCTGCAGGTAAGGAGAAGAAATAGTTTGCACTTTGTTTCTATGGGAAACATGCTGTGTGAAAAGACAAATGGGATGGAGTTTGAAAAACTGTGGGGTAAAGGCAAAAATTAACAAACGTCTTATAAGGCAAATTTCTTGTTCCTGGAACTGTCCTAACAAATCATATTAGCCAGCTTGAGATGTCAAAAAGCTTCATGTCAAATAAGACAACTTATTTTTCCTTTTATATTCAATGGGTAGAAGTAGACATACCTATGGATGCTTCTCTGATCTTCATTTGGGATGAAATACTTGAATTCATTTTCAATTGCCTATGAATGAGGCCAGATATGACCAGTCGTCACTATTAAACACTGAACTACAGATGAGCCATCACAGATTTTTTAAGGCATTTCCAACTTTTGCCAAATTTGAATGCGTTTCCCTCTAAAACATTTCGTTGGTTGGGAATGAGCTCCGAGCTTCAAGAAGTTATGCAGATATTCACATTCCAAAATGTGAGCTGTCCACTGATGCTGCTATGGAGCTATAAGGTCACGATGTGTTCTCCAGTTCTGTTCCATGAACCTCAGGATCCAAGCTTGCCTCCAGGCTCAAGGCTGTTTGAAATCCAGGTTGGCCCTTTCGGTAAGGCAATAGCTGTTGAGGGATACAGAGTAGTTTATCCAGCTGTGGGGCGTGCAATTAGAGAAGTCTCATAGATCATAAATAACAATATTGCAAATTGGGATGCAGCCAGACACTGCAGGGAAACCATTAGGTTGAAATGCTAATGAAATGGCAGTCTCTCTGAGGGGCAATGTCCATTTGTGTGGGCATGGATTGAATCATAGAATCATAGAATGGTTTGGGTTGGAAGGGACCTTCAAGGTAACCCATTTCCAACCCCCTGCTGTAGGCAGGGATACATCCCTCTAAACTGGGCAGCTCACAGCCCCATCCAGCCTGGGCAACCTGTTCCAGTGTCTCACCACCCTCATAGTAAAAGTTTCTTCCTAATATCTAGTCTAAATCTACCCTCTTCCAGTTTAAAACCGCTTCCCTTTGTACTGTTATTACCTGCTCTTATAAGAAGTCCCTCCCCAGGTTTCCTGCAGGCCCCCTCAGGTACTAGAAGGCCACTATAAGGTCTCTTTGGAGCCTTCACTTCTCCAGGCTGAAGAGCCCCAGCTTTTTTTCAGCCTGTCCCTGTGGAGGAGATGCTCCAGCCATCTGATAATCTGCATGGCCTTCGTCTGGACATGCTCCAAAAGCTCCACGTCCTTCTTGTGATGGGAGCTCCAGAACTGGATGCAGTACTCCAGGAGGATCTCATCAGAGCAGAGCAGAGGAGCAAAATGGTTGCCCTTGACCTGCTGGTCACACTTCTCTTGATGCATCTCAGGATACTGTTGGCCTACTGGGCTGCAAGCACACACTGCAGCTCATGTTGAATCTGTCATCAACTGACACTCCCAAATCCTTCTCCTCAGGCCTGCTCTCAAGTCGTTCTCCACCCAAACTGTATCTGTGCTTGGGATTGCCCTAGCTCAGGTGCAGTACCTTGCACTTGGCCTTGTTGAACTCCATGAGGTTGGCATGGGTGCACCTCTCGAGCCTGTCCAGGTCAGGTATAGTGGGCAAAGTGATGATGGATACATGATTAGTGGCTGAGCTGCTGGGAATTAGCTCTGCAGAGAAGGATCTGGGTGTCCTAGTGGAGCTAGTAGTGTGCTCTTATGGCTAAGAAGGCCAATGGGACCCTGGAGTGCATTAAAAAGAGCATGGCCAGCAGGTTGAGGGAGGTGATCCTCCCCCTCTACTCTGCCCTGCTGAGGCCACATCTGGAATACTGTGTCCCCTGCAGGACCATACCCTTAATAACACTGACTGTTTTGTTACTTTCCTCTGAAATGAGTGAAGCTTGTAAAAATGTGAGGGGAAAGAAAGCAACAGGGTGGAAATATGAATACCAAAGGATTTAGAATGGAGAACTGAAACTCATGGGTGGTTAATCCTCCTGCTCTGGGCTCTGGTCAGAGTAACTGATCAAATAGTGCATGTGAGTTTGTTTGAAATCCAGCTAGCACCTTCCCATCCCAAGTTGTCATTTCGTGCCAGACCAGCACCCATATGACCCCTGAGCATGTCTGCAAGTGTGAATCTGTTGATATGACTCAGTTGTGACTGACAGATCACTCTGCATTATTTTTTTTTCTTCCTAAACTCTTTGCTTTTAATTTTAAACCACTGTGCTAGTATCCTGTGGTGATACAGCCCTCTCTGTTGGCTTTATCTCTTAATTATACAGGGATTACTGTAGAATTAAAGGTGTATTTATAAGGCTTTTAGAAGGAGCCTGCACCCTGCCTTGTCGTGAACCAATCTAGTGACATTTACTTCCTTTCTGACCAATGCAACAAGTCTCTTTTTCTCTCAGACTTCTAAACCTGTCCATAAAATAACCCCTGACCCCACTCCTCCCTCTCTGCACTCCTTCCACCCGGTTTTCTTCCTGTAATAGGTCTGAAAAGGTTGAAAGGTGCTGAACTCTTGTGTGGGGAATTCAACTTTAAAGACCCTGAACTTTTGTATTCCCTGAGGGATGCAGGGGGCAGGAGGAAGAAGGGGTGGTGATTGTGCTTTAGCACAGTGACCTAACTGATACATCTCGTGTACATGTCATGTTAAATGTCATCTCTAGGGCTGGGACGACTCCGGATAACCTGTCTGGTCAGTAGAGGTGACGGAAAATACTTAGCTGCAAGCCATTGCTTTGAGAAAGCTTTGTCTTTTATACTTCCTTCACTATTTATTTATGGGTTGGAGATTTTTTTTCCCCTCTCCTTGCAAAAGATCCATCACCTTTCTTTCACTCTGGCAGACCGCAAAACTTTGATGAGCAGCAACAGCAGCTGCAAAGTAGGAAAGAAATGGTGAACTTCATGACCAGCCATTCTTTAGGAGGGAGCAGAAATGAGAAACGGTGCCTGAGAATGACAGCTGAGAGCAGCTCAGTTGGTTTTGTTTGGCTCATCAAGGAGAAAGGTGCTTGGATGGGACCTTGCACCAGAGCCTCAACCCTGTTTCATGCAAAGCCATGCAGTGGTACCATCATTGTGGCCATCTGCACTTCTCACCCCTCCTCTTGTCCCCCTTCCCTCCATCATTGAGCCTCTCAGTCTCTCACTACAGATGATTTAGTGAGGCCCAGGGACATACCTGGCCCAGGAACACCCATGGTTGCTTTCTGGACTCTGTGCTCACTGCTGGAAAATAAATGAGTGCAAAGCAAGAATTATTTACTGAGAACCTTCCTACTGCCTTAGTTTCCTGATTGCATCTGTGCCTCTTGCATGTGCTGTTTTCTAGTTTCCTTAGTATTTTTAGTTTCCAAATGATAATTCCTGAAGTATCTTCATCTTGATCTATGCTCAGATGTATTTGTCCTGTTCAAGGCACCTAATTCTTGGAATAGAATCATAGAATCATTTGAGTTGAAAGGGGCCCTTAGAGGCCACTTGGCCCAGTGCTCCTTCAATGAAGAGGAACACCTACAGCTCCATCAGGTGCTTACAGCCCCATCCAGCTTTCTCACTTTCCCTAAGTGTACATGGGAACTTTTCTATTCCAGGGTTGGTATGAGGACTACTGAAACTGAAATAAGCAAGGAGTAGATATTTCAGTCACAGCATTGACTTCCACACCTTTCCAGAAGGAGACACTGGTCTCCAACTCATCAAAACTGTGCTCAGCCCTGACAGGCTGGTGGTGCCCTGTGGTGCAATTATTGCTGTTAAAAGGTTGGCCGAAGTGCTTTTTTTTCCCTTTCTTTCTGGGTGATGGAAACTCCAAACTTGGAAAAGTTTGGTAGGTTTGTGAACTTAAATTCCACCAGAGTGAAGAGATGGCCAACAGGTGGGATGCTCTTGCCAACAAACAGACCCAGTGATGTGTCTGAGAGAGTTTTATCCTCCACCAGCTTTCCCCAAGAGCAAGCAAACACACAAAGCAACCATCTTACAAACAACTATTTTTACACAGCTGGGATTTCCAAGGCAAGGCATTTCCTATCTTGGTGCTGCCTTTTCCCTTTGCCAGCAGGATGCAATTCAGACTTGAGGTTGCAAGCAGGAACAAGTGGCTGGGTTAAGCCTTCAGAGTGACTCAGATTTAAAAAAAAAAAAAGGTTGTGTTGTTTTGTTTTAAAGCACACATTTATGTTGCAAGGGAATTCCCTCAGCTTTTGATAAATGCTTTGAACTCCCAGCTGTTCGGAGGGAGAAAAGGAACATCAAAGAAATTATGTACTGAGTGGAGCTCTGTTCTTCACCTGGGGTGCACCTCTAAGGCTGTGAGCCAAGAGCACCCAAAGCACCTTCATACACTGCAATTTTCACATTAAATAGGCAGTGTTGGTTTTGGGATTGCACAGAGCTGTGGATGGGCTTCTCACCCCCAGTATCTGCTGGGCATCTGCATAACATGCCCACTGCACAGCTTTCCTCAGTGTGCTCTGCTCATTGAGAGGTCTAGATGTGCAAATTGGTGAGCAACCTTCAGGGGCTGAAACCACCATGTTTCCATTTTCAGCCTGTTCCTGCCCTTTCCTGGTTGAATTTCCATGGGACAGCTGAAATCTCCAGCACTGGTGTGAGGCTGAAGCTGGCTTATTCCCTGCTCATGGGAGGGCTTCATAGTGAGAAGGAAGCTTCTGCTAAAGCTGGATCCAGGAGCTGGACTCCATTGAGTCCAATGACCCTTATGATTCTCTTCCAACTTGGGATACTCAGTGCTTCTGTCTACACTGCACTGGGGGTTGAACTAGACAATATCCAGAGGTCCTATCCAAATCCTACAGTTCCATGGTTCTGTGGATTTGGAATTGTCAGAGGCTGCCCTTTTTGCCACCTGAGAGCTCCTTGCTAAATTCTGAAGTCCTGGTCAAGGGTGCTAAGCGTCCCACTATAGTATATGGCTCATATTTCTCTGCAGCACCATGCCTGTGCTGTGCTGACATATTTAGCAGATAAGGAGCAGTTGTTCCCTTGGATATGGGATGCCAGTTTCATCCTGGACAGGTTTTTTCCTGAAGTGAAAATTCAGGGTGCTGGGGAAAGCCATAATCTCTCCTTTTGCCGGCCTCCTTGGTGTTTAGATGAAGCTCAGTGGCTGACAACATGCAGGACATCCCACTAGAAAACCTCATGGTTATTTCTTGACTTCAATTCTTAATTCTTGCACCTTTCTGAAACTGCTAAAGAAAATGAACACCCTTGTTAGTGAGCACCTAAATATAAGGTGGCAAATTTTGGCAATAATTGACCAGGTTAGCTCATATTCATCTTAACAAAGCTGAATTATACATTGGTAAGTAAGTACTTTTGCAGGATTTTTGCAGAACTGCGAGGAATAATCTGATCTAATACATGGTGAAAGAAGTGAATAAAGGATAGTAGTTTTAACTGACATTTAAAGAAATTAATAGAGTGTGCTCCAGATGTTTGCTGAAATTATTCAAGTTGTAATAGCAGCTGCCTCACTGATGTCCAAACTGACTACAAACAGTGAGTTAGACCAATTATAGAGTGGAAGGAATCCTGGGAGCACCCTGAACAAGTTGCTGCTGAAATCATGTCTGATCTCCCAGCTAGATCCAACTTTGACATTGGACCCAAGTTACCTATGGCCTTGTCCAGTCAAATTTTCAATATTTTCAAGTGGAGGGGCACTGCACCCTGAAACACAAAATCAGTGCAGGGTGCACTCAACACAGTGCTGTGCACAGTGCAAGATTGTCATGCAGAGATATCTGCATGTTCTCCTGAGCACCTCCGGAACAGTCCCCAGGGTGCTGGTGGGTGCTGGTTGTGGCTGTCCAACAGAAGCTTCCCACAGGCACAAGCTCAGCTCCCTCTGGGAAATCAGAAGGTTTTCTTTTTTCTTTCTTTCTTTTCTTTTATTTTTTAATTCGTAAGGCTGAAATAAAATATCTTTCTTACGAATTTCGGTTTGAGCTCCTGAGTTGTGCTGATCTTGTGGACATAAAGGTCAGCCATTAATCGTTGGAAAATAAAGGGAAGGAGAAAGAGAAGGAGAGGAATAAAGCAAGAAAGCAAAACATAAAAAAAGAAGGAAATCAGACCTAGTATAAATATTAGAATATTCTCAGAAAACCCCAAGGGATGGCAACATGGTAAAAAGCCAGCCACAAGTTGGAGCAGGGCTGGTATGGCTTATCTTGGGTTCAGGGGAATTTCATGTGATGAATTGATCTTTCTATAGGACTTTATGTAAGATGTGAAACTCTTTTCCATTTCCCATTGCTCTTGACGGCTCTGCAGCAGCTCTGTACCAGCTGCCTCCAAGACACATGCAGGGACCTTGCAGTTCCCGTGGTCCTCTGCAGTGTCCATCCATAGATGCTCAATCGTTCTTATTACCATTGAAGTCTCAAAATACCAAACCATTAAATTGCTGAAAAAGACATACAAAGAATGGATCTGTGTTCGGGGCAATAACTGTGGTTGAAAATAATAGAGATACACTCTCCTTTCTGTCACAGGTCTCATAGACTCATAGAATGTCATGAGTTGGAAGCCATCCATAAGGACCATAGAGTCCAACTCCTGGCTCATCACAGGACCTCCCAAAAACCTGAGAGCATCATCCAGATGCTGCTTTAACTCCAGCAAGCTCTGTGATCTGACCACTTACTCTCCTGGGGAAGATCTCTTGGATGATCCTGGGTGAGTCATTTAAACTCAGCCATCTTCTTGGTCTTAAAACTGGAAACTGGTTTGCTTTCTTTATCTCAGAGAGACATAGAATCATAGAATGAACCGTAGAATGGCCAGGGTTGGAAGGGACCTCAAGGATCATCAAGCTCTACCCTCCCCCTCCACATGCAGAGCCACCAACCTCCACATTTCGCAGCAGTCCAGGCTGACCAGGGCTCCATCCAACCTGGCCTTGAACACCTCCAGGGATGGACGGGGCATCCACAGCCTCTCTGGGCAGCTGTTCCAGCACTCCACCACTCTCATAGCACAGAATTTCCCCCTGGTATCCAACCTCAATCTTCCCTCCTGCAGTCAGAGTGAGGAGGACCGGGTGAGGCCATATGGGTTGGCCATGGAGAATGGATGAGTTGTGCGGAGCTTGGTTCTCACTTCATGAAGGCAGTGTTCCCCCTGCAGGGAGCTTGCTGCAGCTCCAGAGACTCTGAATCCTGTATTTTTTTGGGGGAAGGAAAAATTATTAGGGCAGCCAAGAAAGCAGAAGCGTGTGATTTATCACAGGGAAAATCCATGGCTTCTCCTGCTGTTGCTTAAATAATTGCTATGGCTGTCGTGGCATAAGATAGGGATGACTTAGAAAGCAGCACCTTTTTCTTTTGAAATCAGAGCTTTAGCAAATGCTTCCTGCATGTTGTGACTGGAGAGATGAGCTGTCCTTTTTATTTTTGGTTGCTTTCATTTTCTCCTTTTTATTTGTCTTCATTTCATGAGAAGAACGCGTTGCTCGCAGACAATCAAATGAAATAAAACTTAGGGGTTTAAATTTAAGGGATGTGGTTGTGTAGATGAATTCCTTACCAACTGCAGGGCTAAAGACTAGGAAGAGAAGAGCAGAAGCCATATGGGACTTATTGAGAGAGGGAAGGCAAAAAAAAAGTCAGATTTAATACTCTGTCCTGGGGAGGGGTTGGGGACAGGGACAAAGAGAAAGAGAAAACTGGGTGTACCTATGTGTACTAAGGACCCACAAGCATGTCTGGTGTAGAACACTAAATAATGAACCAAAGTTCAAAGTTCAGCCAAAATTCGGGGTGAAGTAGAAAAGCAAATGGATGGTAAGAGGATGTCTCTATTTCTTGAGATGACTGAGCCTTCACACTGAGCATATGGAGAGCTTAGATGGATCTGGGAGGTTGAATCCTAGATGGTGAGTGTTGGCCTCTATGGGAGAGGTATGTTTAAAACTTCATGTCTTGTAGTGATAAGTGGGGGATTTGCCCCACTGAACAAAAGTCCACCTCCTCCCCTCCAAAAAAAGCCAAAGAACAACAAAAAAGGCTGTGGCTTGGAGAAAACCAAGAGCAGCATTTGTAGTCAACTAAATGAGTGGAAAGAAAATGGCTCTGGACTGATGGATATAAAGTTGGTTTGTTCTTCAACTTTTTTCAACCTTCATTATTTTAGATATATTTGTTTAGGACAATGGAAAAAACAGTTTTATAACCCAAATAGCATTGAGTCTTGTTAAGATTAGAATCCATTACATGTTCTTTGGAAATGCTCATATCAAACATTTCTATTTTCATCTCATCACCCATGGACAGATATCTTTTGAAAAGAAAAGAAATGGAGAGGACAAAAAGGGGAATGGGAAGGGAAGGGAAGGGAAGGGAAGGGAAGGGAAGGGAAGGGAAGGGAAGGGAAGGGAAGGGAAGGGAAGGGAAGGGAAGGGAAGGGAAGGGAAGGGAAGGGAAGGGAAGGGAAGGGAAGGGAGAAAAAAAAAAAGAAAAAAAGAAAAAAAAAGAAAAAAAGAAAAAAAGAAAAATAAACCAGGAACCCCAGCTATACTGATGCACTCCTGCAATGCATTTGACAGCCAGAGACATGGGGCAGGAAAAGGATGATGGTTGGAAAAAATAGAAACTTTTCTGGGTGCTGCTTTCACTGCCGGAATTATTGCATGTCTGGGGGAAAGCAAGAGGAATTTTGCAACAGATCTTTTGGGTCTGGATTTGATTTATCTGGGGACAGACATCTGGAATGCTGCAGCCAGTTTGGACCTCCCCAGCCTGTCCGCCATCCAGCGATGCTCCCAACATCAAAGGCCGAATTATTCGACCTGGAGTGTGACTTTTGGGAGGAACGGCCCCAGCTTGGGAAAACAGCTCCAATAACCCCACCGCAGCGGTGGGGACGTATAGATATGCAGGAACGCGGTCCCCCTGGGCCGCCCGTTATGGCCGTAGGGTTTTGTGTATGGGATGGGATGGGATGAGGGAGCTGATTGCCGTGAAAGCCACTCTGGCCCTTTTATATGGTCATTAGGAGACCTGAATGGAGGAGGCTGATGGGGCTTCTCACGCCTCCAGCCCAATCCAGCCAGCAGCCCCTCTCTCAAGTACCTGCTAACAGGTCGCCTTGCCTTTGGTCTCAGTCAGGTCTCAGCGGAGACCGGGCACCATTTCCTAGGCTAAGAGGTGTGAGGGGAGCCAAGAATTTCACTCTTTTTTTTTTTTTTCTTTCTTTCTTTTTCTTTTGGAAAGCTATAAACCTCTTGTTTTTCTCCTCCTTCTCTGGGTTTGTTTTTCTGCTTCCTTGTTCTTTCCCCCCCAGGTGGTGTTAAAAGTCAACAGGCTTCTTTATCTGAGGGACAGCCTTTCTTGTTTCTGCTGATACCAGAGCAAATCCACATTGCTCTCAGACCTGCATCCATTGAGTCTTTCCAGGGACTTCCCCACCTTTTGCAGTGGCAAATGATGCCAGGCTTGGGGCAGGGTCCCCTTTAGGCATACTGTAGCTGGACAGGGCTGAAAATCCTCCTTGTCCTTCCATTGAACCACTGGAGGTAGAACTGGATGGAACACAGCTGGCCTCAAAGCTCTTGATTTACCAGCCAAGAGTCTGACTATGAATCAGAGCAGCAAAACCATTGCAATGGAAGTCTGATCAAGAGCCTGGCATTGGGATGGTTTTGGTCTCCATCTGGTTGTTCCCCAAGTGGTTGTGAGTTCTTTTCCCAGTGCATTGGGAGCAATGAGGGATCAGGCCCAGATTTGACTCAGATTCACTGTTTCTAGCTCATATTATTAGTGTGGCTCACACACCCTTTCCAAAATCAGAGTGGGAACAGGTGTGAGTGGATGCTCCTTCTGCCAGGCTCAGCCCCCAGAAGGACCACTCCTGAGACATGAATCCATAGGAAACCAAGCTTTTCTGGTATCTCAGTGTCCTTTAGTGTCCCAGAGGGGCTATGGGGAGGGGACAACAACTTGCATTCACCCTGTGGAGGTATCTCCTGCTCACCACGTAAGTACAAGAGCTGAGGATTTAGAAACAGATGAAAGACTTCTGACTGTTAACATCGAAGTGGATATCCTTTAACATTGCATTTCCCTGTAAAAATTGCTGTAGATAGCACTGAAAAAAGGTTAGCACTCTCTGAGCAATTTTGCAAAGACCTTCTCCATCAGAGGAGGTCACTCTGCTCTCTAAATACCTGACTGTGGCTGCAGGAAGGCAGCAGGTCTGCTCTACCTCCTTGCTTTGCTGCCCGTGATGGAGAAAAGTAGCTCTGCTGTCTCACCCCAGCCTTAGGAGGGAAGGATGTGCTGGTCCACACACCAAATGAATACCTTGGCATCCCCAGACACCACAGTAGAAAATATGTGTATAAACAGCTCCTGGAGTCACTGGGTGGAGAGTGCTTCCAGAAGGATGTATGGGAGCCATAGGTCTGTGTACCATGCAGTTCTTCTGCCTGCTGCCAGCAAGCCTTCCTGCCTCAGTTTCTCCACTGGCACAATAGGGGCAGTGAGTCACAGCTTTGAGCTGAACTTTGGGAGGGGCCATGCAGTTTTGTTTGAAAGGGCTTTATGTTCTCTCTCCTGCTGCTTTACACTGGCAGGGGATCTATCCATTTTTTTCTTCATTCACTCAAAACAATTTCTATTTCAACAGTTTTATTGCATGCTTGACTCCTTCCCATGGGCTGCGATGCTGAGGGAGAAAAATTCCCTCTGTGGTGCTCAGAGAACTCCCATCACAACATCCTGCAACATTCAGTGACATCATAGAATAGCTTGGGTTGCAAGTTCCAGCTCTTCTGCCACAGTGGCTGCCAACCACTAGATCAAGTGTTAGGTCAGATTGCTCAGGGCAATGTCCTACTAAATTGCCTGCAGTGACAGTGTAAGGACAGTGCGTGTCCTACAGAAAGGTGGTACCTTGTAGAGAAGAGCAACACTGCTGAAGAACTTAAGAAAATTTCTAATATCAAGGAACCATAAAGAAGAAGCCTTTCTGGATAGCGAGGGACTGTTTGGGTTCTGTCATTCCTTACCTATCTGCAGGGGCTTCCCCAAGAGAAATAGGCACTTTACACTGCAAAGTGCTTAGATGTTGCCTCCTGACAGTGCAGGGTAATATCTTTGTGGACATGAAGGCAGGGACACTGTCCCTAAAAAATCTCAGAAAAAGAGCACATGGGATATGAACAGGGTCTTTAAATATCCATGTCCAGCAGAGATGAATGGCCTTTCACAAATATCATCCCTGGAGATTTTCAAAGAAAGGGTAAATGTGGCACTGAGGGACATGGTCAGTGGGCATGATGGGGATGGGCTGGCAGTTGGACTCAATGATCTTAGTGATCTTTTCCAACCTTAATGATTCTATGATTCTAATTTCTGTCTGGAGAGCAGTGGATCTCTCTCTCACACGTTTTTTGGCCCATGAACTGGTTTTGATCACCACCGTGGAGTACTAGGGATGGATGGAGGCTGGGGGCTCTCTGGGAAGCACAGCTTGAGGGATGGCATATAGGGGGTTAAATGTATTAGAGCAAATACCTGAGGAATTAATAATGATTTGCTGCTCATCAGGCAGAGAAATGTAACGCAAGAAAAAACACGTTAGGAAATGCCAGAAAAATGCAGTGGGGAAAAAAAAAAAAGAAGTGTCTGGGGGGTAGTGATGAAGAAGCAGCATGGGACATTGGTTAAGCTTGGCCAAGAAGGCTCAGTGCCTGCTGGATGGGGCCACCCAGCACCCCAGGGCCTGGCTCTGCCCTTCTTTCTGTGCTGGGAAGGAGAGTCCGTGGTATGAAAAGCATTTGTATTGAGGATGGATCATCTGGGTTTCCATTAGGGTGAAACTGAGGGATGTGAGAGCAGTGCAAAGGGTGCATAGCCATCGTGCCACCTTCCCGTCTGGGGAAATGCTTGCTGCAGGATGCTGTTGTGGTATCATTGAAATAAAGGAAATAATAAAAATACTTCAGGAGAGTAATAAAAAAAAATATTAAAAGTCTGCTTGGACAGAACCCAAGGGCTTGAAAATGCTCACATTTCAGGTTGTAGTGAAGTAAGAGTGCGTAACATCTAACCTACAATTTGTGCATCCCACCTCTGGTGTGGAGCTCCTCTGAAGCTTTGCTGTCCCTACTGCCATAAAATGTCTTTGGAGGGTTGGCCATGTTGTGAACCCCTCTGCATGGAGAGGTGTGGGAAGGCTGCTGAGTGACTTGGCAAAATGCATGCAGATAAATAGCCAACATCTGCCCCAGCCTCAAATAAAAACACTCATTCCCTCTCTGGGCACTTGTTCAACTTGCCAGATTGATGCCATGGGATGTTAGAGGATGATAAAGCTCAGCAACATGCAAGGCTCCTGCTCAGCATCCTGCCCCCATGGGGCTGCCTGTAGTCCTCTATTGCATTTCTTTGCAGAACAAAACCCTCTGGTTGACATCTGTCCATGTTGGGTCACACCACTGGTGGTGTTAGCCAACTGACTCATGATCAACATGTTGTCTATTGGGTCAAACCCAGGTCCCTCTCCACAGAGCTCCTTTCCAGTAGGGCAGCCCCTGCAATGTACTGATGTGTGCAGTCATTCCTTCCCAGGTGCAGAGCCCTACACCTGTCCTTGTGGCAGACAGTGTTAAACATCTTGCTGAAATCAAGGTACACAACACCCACTGTTCTCCCCTCAACAAGCCAGCTGGTTATGCTGTCATAGAAGGCTACCAGGCTGGATATCAACTTTCAGCAGCAAAAGCTGAGGGGATTGTTGTGCACTTCCCATTGGGCACCTTGCTGTGGCAGAGAGGTCCAAAATTATCATGAGTTTTTATTTTTCCTCTGTTTCTGGAGGTTTTTGGGGTACCTACCCTAATGGTTAGCTAACCCAGCAATGCCAACACAATCTGCTCTCTTTTCCAATCTTCTACCCCATGTGAAAGTGTAAGATGTGTCTTTGTCAGGCTGGACACAGCTGGATCCCTCCCTGATAACATACAGCAGCCAAGGTGCTGCTCCCAGCTCCTTTCTCCCAGCCATTGGAAGGAGGAAGCCACCTCGTGCCTTGTTGAGAGCCAAGCAGTTGCTGAGCATCTCCATATCCCTGCCTTGTCCTACATATGGTTTTTGTTTTGTTGCAGGAGAGCTGATGGAGCATGAGAGTTGTATAATTTTGGAAAGAATGGTAATTAGTGATTACACTATGTCCTAAAATCACGTCTTTTCAAGGAAATGCCTGCTTCATTCCCAGGAATATATTTCAGTGATTTTGGTGAATATCAGAATTAACTGAATTAAAATCCAAGAATGCACTGGCCTTAGCCCAGAGAGACTGGACCTTGGTCCTTGAGTTTGAAGGGCTGATCTTATCCTTCCTACATGACTTTTCACTCAGCCAGTGAGAAAAGCAGGACAAAAAAATATTTGTGCCTCTTTGCAGATCTGTGGTTCAGCAGCCCAATCCTTTCTAATTGCTGTTTTCTTCTCTCTGTTGCCTCTTTTCTTTCTCTCCACAAGCAGCTTTAGGGTCATTCCCCCATTCCCCCAATGACTTCTTCAGCCCTAACTGTGTTTCAGGTATCACTCCTGGCCATGCTGCCCATGCAGCACACTGGGGTATGAAATTCCCGCCATGAAACCTCCCCGTGGGCACACATAGGATGAAGCAAAGCCAAGGCATAGATATGATGAAGCAAAGCCAAGGCATAGGATGAAGCAAAGCCATTCCCCATCTCTGCAATGCTGCTGTTGCTTTGTAATCATGCTATCTCAATTAGAGGGATTCCCAAGCTTGAAGTCTGCTGTGGCCGCGTACCAAATTTGTATCACTCACTCTGGTGATAGCACTTACAAACGATGGAGATAGATAACATTGATAACCGGTGCCAAGATTGCCTTTCGTGATATTTATTGCGTCCAAAATATGTGAAGTGGGAACTACTTGAAAGGACTTTCCGGTTAATGAATGATTCGTGAAAATCTCTCTTTTTCCAGAAATGGCCGAAATTCAGTGCTGATGTCATTTAACAGCTCCCATTCAGCAAAGCCATTGAAAAGCGCCCAAATTCCTCGGAACTGTTAAGTCTCTTTTAATTTCTCCTCTTTGTGTGTATATATAAGCTGTGGGGGTTTTGTTTGTTTGTTTATTTCCCTCTTGCGGAAAGGGAGTTTTAATTTCATTTGCATGTTGGGTTGCTGCTCTTTTTGTGTTGCATTTAATGTATTCATAGTGTTTGGGAAGCCTGAGGTTTGGAGAGTGAGATCGTTTCCACTGGTGAATGTGGCTTTCAGCAAAGAAATGAAAAAAATGGAGAAAATAAATTCCAGCACTGGCAAGGAAAGTGATTTTTTTTCTACGTTTTTCCCAGGGAAAATCTTTAAAAAGCCTACCCTTCCTCCTTTATAATTATTTCTTTAATGACATCTCCTTTAAAAGTAATCATTGCACTGATGACAAATAAAGAAATAATAATAATAATAATAATAATAAAAGGCAAGGATGGATATAGACAGAATCCCCTTCCAAACCAAGGCATTCTATGATCCTATGATTCTATGGTTCTATGGTTCTATGATTCTATGATTCTATGAAAGATAATGAACGAAGACACATAAATACTGCCCACAAATGGGCTGAAGAAGGGATACAGAGAGACAAAGGTGAAGATCTCCAGGCACGTCACTGAATCCTGCACATCTGTGTGGGTTTGCCAAGCGGGGGCTGTCCATGAGGATGAGGGCGCACGGGGTTGGGACACATCCAAGTGCCATGTTTTTGGGTATGTGGGACACATCTGTGATTTCCAGTATTTAAAACACTTCCTTCCCGACCCCTCCTGCCCTCTCCCTTCCCCAAACTTGATTCTTTTCCACGTGGCGTTTCTAATTTTGCCTTTCACAGCCTGAAACCAGCATTATTTCCCTGCAGGCTGAGGAAGGAGGTGAGCCTGTTGGGGACACCTCTCTCTTAAATACAGATGTAGTAGTATTTTTGGAGGAAAAAAAAAAAAAAAAAAAAAAAAAAAGAGCAGACATCAGCTGATGGAAGGCAGGATGGGACACTGTGACCCAAACCACATCCATCCATCCAGAGCCATGCAGCAGCACCTTTGGGGATCCTCCACGACGCCATTTAGGAGCGCACAGCAAAACCCATTTGTGGACAGCTTCGAAATGAAAGGCAGATCCCCGCCGGGCACCACGAGGGGGGTTATTCTTTTATTTCTCCTTCCCACCCCAGCAAAGGCACAGGGGAAGGGCACAACCATGGCATGCCCACAGAGCCCAGAGGACCGGCACGGGACGAGGGCCAAGCGCCCGCGTTCCTCTGGCCCCGCTCTGAGGTGAAATTCCTGGGGACAATACGAACCCCCCCCCTGGTGAGGATTGCATCCCCCTCCCCTCAACTTGTGTGTGTGGCACAATTAAGAATTGATATGCTCAATATGAATGGGGATGCTTCGAAATGCTTGAATAGAGCCCCGAGCCCCCAAAAACATTGTTTTCAAAGTCCCCCACTCGGCCTGGGAGGGAAAGTTTGTGTATCAATCTAGTTTTATAATAGTGTAATTTAGTGTCTAGGCCCGGGCTCTGGTGGTGATATTGTGCTGGGATGAATGAGGCGGAGGGCTCCAGGCTGAGCAAGAGCTCGAGGACCCGGCTGCCTCTATTCAGGCCAAACTAATCGGCTTCAGCTCAGCTCTCCGCCAAAGCTCCCCTCTCAGTAGTGGGTTTTTCTCTGGGTTTTTGTTACTGTTTCTTAAAGAGCTCAGCTGGCTGCTGAGGCTGAAAAGAATCAAATTATTAAAGATTTTGTGGAAAATCCAGTGAGAATGGGCCCATGCAAGAATAATAGCATTGTGCCACCGTGGGCCATTCCCAGCTTCCAGTCGGGAGAAATTGTCAACTCTGTCTTTGTTTTCTTAACCCTTTCAATGGAAACAAAATAATATTTAGCTCAGCACAAAATACCTTCTTTTCCATTTCTAATCCTTTCAGGTTCTTTTTTTTTTTTTTTTTTTTTTTCCTTTTTCTTTTTTTTTTTTCCCCCTAACCTCTTCTTCCTCCCTCCCTCCTTCTCTCTCTGTCTTCCCCTCTCCCTCAGTTTGTTCCCTCTCCTCTCAAACAGATTTATATACCCCATATCTTCGCCTTTTCCCTGCCAGTTGGCCAGAGGGGCAGCTGTTATCGGGAAAGCCCCTTCTCTTTCAAACAGGATGTAAAACGGGTGATTAAATGCCTTATTAACAGTTGCCACCAGAAAGGGGGGGAGAGGAATGGGAAACGCTTCCTTCCAACCTTCTATTTTTAACATTTATTAACGATCAGTAGATCATTAGTGTGCCATCCGGAGGGATGGCTTTGCAGCACGTCATGTTTTCAGATGTCTCAGCATTTTGAATCGGTGCGGCGTTGTAATGTGATTAAAGAACGAAAAGGAAACTGTCTGTCTGTCTGTCTGTCTGTCAGTTTGTCCACCCTCCAGCCCACTGGAGGGATGCAGACAAGCAATTTAATCCCTGCTCTTTTATTTAGGGACTTTGCAGCTTTCCAGGCATGAGTTATATATCTTTGCTTGACTCTTTCTCCGCTGCATGCGCCAATGTACGCCAGGTGACACAAAGCACGAGGCAGGATTTGCCCCAGTGTAAAAGGTTGCTTTGAGATGCCAATGGAGTGAGGAGGAGGTGATGTGGACGAGTCCATAACCCACTGAGCTATGTGTTGATAGCAAGCCTGGCATTAGGGCATGGGGCTGTAGGGGGAAATTAAGGGACAAAAGGGTACTCACTGTCCCATTGTGGGAGATCCCTCTAATCAGGATATTCTCCCTCAACTTTGCTCCACTCTAACCTATTGACAACAGAACTAGGTCATCTTGGTGAATAGGGTAGATTTTCAGCCGTCTCAGTGTCTTTGAGGCTGGAAGGGATTGTGTGTTCAGTGTTACAAACAGACCTTCTGTCTTTATTTCCCGACCAGCAGCGCGCTGCTGAACAAGGAGAACTGGACCAGCCATTTTCCCCATAACAAATAGAGGGTTCCATCCAAGCTGGCCTTGCCAGTTGGCTTTTGGACAGGGGAAGCTTATTCATGTTTTTAGACCTCGGCCAAGTTCAGCCAGGAAGCCTGAGATGTTTTAAACTGGGGGAAAGGTGGAGGGATGCAAGGCTTGCTTGCCAGCTAGGATAAGGGAGGAGTGGCATTATCATGGTATTTTCCTAAGTTGGGTCTTTTTTGGCATACTCTCAGGAATAGAGTTGTCTCTCTGTATCCCTGGCACAAGGCTTGCTCAGGAAGGAGATGTGGAAAGGCCTTTTTATTGGATGGGGCCCTGGCCAACCTGGTCTAGTGGGTGGCAACTCTTCCCAGGGAGTTGGGGGGAGTTGGAAGTGAATGGTCTGTAAGATCCCTTCCAACTCAAGCCATTCTGTGATGCTATGATTCTGTGATTCTATGATTCTACTCTTCTGTCACTCTTTAAGAAAACAAGTCCCCCCTGCTGGCTTGATACCCCCACAACGGTGGGAGAAGAACGGAGGGCGTGCTTTGGGGTTGGCAGTGGTGAGGGATCTCACAGATGAGTCACCAGCAGTGTGGGCAGATCTTATGCTATGGTCCAAGACACTGAGGTGTCTTGTGATGAGCCATGCACAGAGAAGCTGTGGATTTACCCTCTTTTGGGCAAGATGTTTATTCCCCATCCCATCTTTACTTCAGGGAAGGACAGGGCAAAATCACCTCTCTTTCCATCTGAGATGATGGTGCAGCAACCCAAGTGCTTTACTTGCACCACTTTTGATGGCACTGTTTCTTCTGACCCTTTTCAAAGCATACTCACGTCTTTCAGCATTGATGATATGAATATTCCTGACTAAAGAACATCGTTACCCCATCCTAGATAGTGCACGGATATAAGATCATGGCCATACATCTATTTTCCTAGTTAGCCAAACCTGTTCTCCATTCCATGTCTGGACCCCTCTCTGCCTGTTGTCAGACACCATACAGAGATACCAGCTGATAACTCCCATGCGTACGGAGGAGAGAGAGCCCTGAAGCTCCATGGCTTTCCCCACTGTGATTCCCATTACCGACCCCACGGCTGCACCTCTACACCAATTTGGGCACATCAGAGATGGAGGCTGAACACCTGGATATGGCCAAGAAGGGACAACTGACACAACAATGTTTGACTGAGCAGCACCTTCATGAGGACAGGCCTCATCCTGATCATATCCAGCCATCCTCTTCACCAGTGTGGGGCTCAGAGGAGAGCTAGCAGGAGAAGGGATCCTTCTCTTGCTTCTTGCAGTCATCTCTAAGCATCTTCTGTTTACTAATGAAGATGGGTTTGGGGGCTTGACGGACTCTTGGTCTGACCCATCAGAGCTGTTATTGAGCTGTAGGATGCTGGTGTAGCAGTGGTGCTGAGGTTATTGTAATACATACAATGTGTCCTAAACTTGGCTATATGCCTGGATTAGAAATTAAAGGCAAATAAGGCAACCTAAGCTTTGGAACTGCATCAAAGGCAAAACCAGGCTAAATGGGAAGGATCCAATTTCACAGTTAAGTTTGTTAAATAGGTGGGTGGTGGTTGCTGGTGGTGCACACGTCCTTTTATTAACAATTTAGAAATGAAAGGTCCCTGCTTGGAGATAAGCGGAGGATCAGACCTTTTCCTGGCTGCCTTACCACAGGCAATCCTCATTCACTCCAGGTTCGCATCAAAATGGATAGATCTACTGGCTTGGATTGGCCTGGATAAAAAGAAAGACAATTCAAAACAAGGACAAAAGGATGGGAAAATTACAAGGACAGCAACAGGTGCTGGGAAGCATCAGCATAACAGAAACACTCAACAAATCCAGATCTTTCTCTCTGGGTCCACAAATGAATTCTCAACCAGAAATTATTCAGCTGCTCATCTTTCATTATATTTATGAGTGGCTCCTGAATTTCACTGAAATAAATTGGACGCCAGCATGTCCCCTTGTACAGAGCCTCTGCTCTCCCCAAGACACATGCTGGAGCTTTTGCATCCTGGCTGAGGGCAACTTGCAAAAGAGAAATTTACAGATACTTCTGGGGGGAGCAAAACTCACTGGAGATGTATTCTAACAGGTGCCTTATAGGTGCCCCGCTCACAGCAGTGTTAGGATGAGCAATATATATATTTTTATACATACATATATCTATCTTCGTGTGCAGTGTCCAATGATCAGTATCTTCTGGCTGACTCTTTCCTTGCTTATGGTAACTTGTGATTATACTAGAAAACTTCCATGTTAGACTTTGCTGAGGTTCCCATTGTCAGATATGTGATAAATGATTTCAAAAGTCAAAATATATATATCTTCCCTGGAATTTTAGTACTCAGAGCCAGACTTGAGGGCACAAGGACTCAGAAAATCAGAATAAATGACACAAATCCAGCTTGAACTATTCCTAAAGCATCATGATTTCTAAATAGATCTTATCATTTTGATGGGGGAAGGATTGGAGAGGTTGGGTTGCTTGGCAAGGGCAGTGCTGTAGGACAGTACATGAACTGGTCCTGTCAACAAAAGGAGGTAATTAAAATACATTTGCCAGAAAGGAGCCCGGATTTCCCATGCAATGTGCAGCACTCCCTATGCAGCAGAGCTTTTCCTTTCTGCGCTCCCCTCAGCTCCTTGGTTTTATCATCTCTCAGTCAGAGGCAAGCAAGACAATAGGCATTCTTTGAGAAATTCACTACAGGGGATATGAAGCTAAGGTCTGTGCTGCCAGTTTTACATCTCCTTAGGACTTGTCTTCATGGCAAATGTGACCAGAATAGATATTTCAGAATTAGCTTTCCACTATTCCAAAGGAAAGCAATTTTGTTCCAGATTAATTACCCTGCTTAGGAAAGCCCTTGTTGTTTTGCAGTTGAAATGTGCATGCGTAGAACAAGATAACAATGATAATGAATGGGAATTTCTGATCTAATGAAGGTCAGGAACAAAGTGGCCATATTCATGCCATACTTAGAGCACTGTATGGGTTTCGTGCACCCAGCAAAAACAGGGTATTCTTGGTTAAAATGTAGTTGTCTAAAAGCAAGTCATCCAAGGTGAGCTACATATAACAGGGTCCAAGAGGCTCCTCCAGGAGCCTGCTGCTCTCACATGCCTTGGAGAGGTAGTGTAGGGTGGGCAAACTGTTTTCTGTAGACACTTCTACCCTGATGAGAGAAGAAGTCAAAACACACTGCCTGGTTTATATACAGACCTGCAAGAGTAATGATAAAGCAAATCCTCCCTCAGATGACTTCTGTTCTGAAAAAGAGGGTGGGAGTCTGCCTTGGATCTGGTATGTGTTTAAGCAGGTCAATTGGCTCCAGCTGGCAAACTGGTCTCTGCTGCTGGCTAGTGACCAGCCTTCAGGATCACCCAACCCAACACCTGGAGGTGTTGCTTCTGTTTCTTTTGAATGATGAAGTTCATGCATTTAGGCAGCATCAGAAAGCATCTCTGGGCCTTCGTGGCAGCAGTTCCATGAGAGAGCAGCCCATGTATTTTCTGGTACTTTGATATAAAATGAAAAATCTGAGCAGTTCATAGGGGAGAGTGAGAGATGTTCCTTTAGTCAGTGAGTGAGAAATGTTCCTTTAGTCAGGACCTTGAACTTGTAGTGAGAAATGATCTGTATATGCAGGGGAAAATCAGCACTACAACAGATTTAGGCCACTTTGAGGTTGCAGGGAGGAGAGATATCTTATGTAAGCCATCTGATACACCTGGAGCAGAAAGTACTTCTGGGTACAAAACATCTCCTTATCCAGATTACTCAAAATTAGGAGAGATTAGACCAACAAAATAGATAGATTAGATTGTGCCCTGTGGTGGTAAATGGTTTACAGCCTCCCAGCTGTAGCATCGGCAGAGCCTTATCTCATCAAGCTACGCTCAGAATGAAGCTTCAGGGCCTTTTCCAGCTACAATCATTCGTACTGCCTCACCTTATTTGAGAAAAAGGTCCTGAGGATGTCAGTGGCCATCTAGGAGGAGAAGGAGTTGCAAGGTCAGTCTGTTGCAAGACACATTCCCTACCCGGTACATGGATCAAATACTTTTCCTTTTTGCTGAAAGGCATCTTAGAAAGGTTGAAAGGTGGACTCTTTGGATGAGGGGGTTTGATTGCTGTGATGCAATTCCTTAATGTAACAGTGGGGATGTTATTCGGTATGGGGCACCTCTCACAAGACATGAATCTAGCTAGTCTTTCACCTTCTACAGTTAGAGAGATCTAGTTTTCAGAAAGCGATTTATCCCATGCATTTCAAGGGCAGAGAGAGATCATAAGCTCAAGGTGCTGCCAGTCAAATTCTCATTTCAGCAGGCTTTGTAGAGGGAGATGTGCCCATCTGTCTCTCTCGAGGGCAGCAAGAGATTTAATACCTAATGTTGAGAGGAATGAACTTAGGTGAAATGGCTCAGCTCTTGGTTTCTTGATGTCTCTGTTTCTCATTCATAAAACACAGACAACTTCACTGCATCATGGAGAAGATGTGGGGAATAATATGTTAAAGACCGTGAGGTGCTCAAATGCTGAGGTCACGAAGCTGGAAGGGCAGTGTAGGTTAATTATCCCAGCATCTGCTATCTTTTGCTTTGCTGGACAGTGAGGGAAAGCATGTTGTTCAAAGAAAGTCGTCCCTTTTCCTATTCGCTCAGTAGCCAAAATCAAATGCTACCACTGGGAGGCATCACTGGTTGCAAAGAGTCTCAGTTACACAGGGGTTGCACTTCTGTTGGTGAAACAACCAGTTGGGTCCTGAGATAAGGATGTGTACCTGCTTGCCTGAAATAAAATGGACTGGGGAATTTATGTATGTATTCGCTCACTAAAAGAAGAACTAGCTGTGGAAAGATGTAGAGAGCAGTTGTCATGGTTTTGGTGTTAATGCCTGGTGTGGCCTGTGGGTAGGTTGGCCCATCGATGTGCTTTAACTTTAGATCCCTTCCATGCTCAGTCCATTTGACTGAAGTGGGAGGTCTGTGCTAAAGAGTTTTAACAAAGCTAGAATGGTATGTTCTTTGCTAGGCCTGAAAAAATCATGTTTGAGGAGTTATTCCATCATTCCACCATTCCATCAACATCAACAGTTCACTGTCAAATTTAACTGTTGGTTTTATGTCCAGGCTTGTGTAAGGAGTGGCTGTACTCTTGTTGTATTGCTATTCACTGTTGCCCTCTGAAGTGGTCATGAGTGTTGAGGAGGATTTGTAAAGGGGAAACAGTGTAGAATAGTGTAATTCTGATAATAAGAGACAAAATGGTGGATGGTTGGACTGGGTGATCCTGTGGGTCTTTTCCAACCTTGGAGTTTAGTGAGAGCCAAAAAACCTTTTGATTGTTAGGGAGCTGGAGTGGGAGAAGGAATTTAACCTTCTCCTTTGACTGTATCTTCCTCAGTTTGTTTTCCTGAATCCAACTGAAGAGCTGTTCTAAAAGCATTCTCTGGCACAGGGGGGCAAAGAGTGTATGCCACTACTGCAGCACTTTTGATGATGGGTATTTACAGTTTAAAGCAGCTGCTGTGGACTCCTGTGCCTTAGTGAATCCCATAGCAAGATGGGGATAGCGATAGTCATCCAGCTCTGTGCAGCACTTCAGTCCTCAGGATGCCAAGAAACACGAGAAGACAATGGAGTAGTGCAGTGCTACAGAGCAGACAGAAGCTCATTTTTGTCAATATTTTCTTGCCTTTCATTTCATCCCAGAAGTAGACAACTCCAGAGTAAATTTCTATCTTGATGAGTCTTCAAGTTGAGTCTGAGGGATTAACCATCAGACAAGGTGTGGCAACTCCAGCAAGTCTAGCATCTAAAGATCTTGAGGAAGTTTCCACACCAGTCATGCAGTGGAGGATTAGCTGGAGTTACTGACAGTGCCTCTGTTGGATTACTTTCTTGTTGCTGCTTAGAATTTTGTAGCTCTTCTCTTTAATCAGCTTTTGCTCAGGAGGGCTGCAAGCATTAACCAGTCCTGTGCCTCACCTGATCCTCTACTGTTGAGTATAAAAGAGTTTCTTATGAAGCCTGGTGGGAGAAAAGAGGTCTTTTTGCTAATGTTTAGTTGAGAAAAGGAGCAAACGATGGTGATGCCTTGGTGATCACCACCTTCAGGATGTCTTCAAGGTGAAATGAGAGAACACAAAGACGGTTGGGGATGAGAGAGATAGTCTTGAGGCCAGGACTGGAATTCTTAAGATTTTGCTTCGATTTCTTGCTACTCTGCAGCTCTCTCTGAGAGAGTGCAACATATTTCTGTGATTTACCCCTGGCACAACAGAGACGTTGTAATTGTGGTGTTCAAGCTCTACCTGATCAGAATACGGTGACTATCACTGCAGAGTACAATATGGACCTGCTCACCACTGTCTTCTTCAAGGACAATGCTCATGTATCTGCTCACTTGCAGTTCTGAGCTTATTGACCATTGAGGTTAAATGGTAGGGGGTTTCTAGAGCAAAAGGATTTGTGTATGATGAGTACAAGAGGCTGTTCATACAAATATGTCAGACCCAGACTTGCTCCTGTTCCAATCTATAGTCTTTCTCAGTGGATTAAGAGGTGAGAACCATGCCCAGTTCCTTTCAGATCTGGTAGTAATTCCCAGCAAAACACATGTTGAAGAAATCAAGAAGCAATCAGACACATTTTTGACATTTTGCCCCCACTGAACAGATTTGTTGCTGAGTTGGGATATGTGAGATAGTGCTTCATGTGGACTAAATGGCACACCTGCCTAGCAAAGACATGTCCCAAGATGTGCTTACCTGCAGAAAATTATTCAGCCGCCAGATGTCTCTCCGTGCTCCCCTGGTGAGCAAAGAAGACAATTCTGGAACTCAAGTCAAAATGCTTATTTATGAGTTGTAACTCTTCTATTTAATATCGTCTTCCAGGAGTTGGCTTTACACCATCTCAAGAGATGCTCTGCTTCAGAGGTGGGCTTTTGTAGATTTCCCTGGGTTGAGGGGCACAGAATAAATATTCCCCAAAGCTTTGTGAATCTGAAGTTTTTGTCTGCCCATGGCTATACATGACAGCAATGTTGAAAGATTAGCAATAAGAAGGTCACTAAGGAGGTCAGAAGTGGGGGAGCATTATGGAGGAGATGACCTTTAATGAGAAGGTTTAAGAACAAAGGGCACAAGTCATTTGGTAACCCAGGGCATCTAAGTGAATATGAAAGGGGAGATATGGTAAAAGCATTATCATGACTTGGGGCATCTGAGATGGACTGGAGTAGTTAAAGAACATCCAAACGTGAATTTATTGAATGGAGAACAAGGCAACAGAGGTCTCATTTCTGTTTCTCCAGAATGTTGATTCTAAAGCATTTCATCTTTCAAATACCCTGCATTTACATGAGCTGGAGTCTGAAGTAACTTTTTCATCCCACTTATTTTGAGAATTTTACAATTAAAGGCCATTGTGACAGCGTGATATTTTGGAGTATTGCAAAAGAAGGAGGGAAATTGCTGATGCTAAGGGATCAAAGACCTGGAATAAGTACGTGCAACTTACTGTGTCCTCACAAATTGTGAATGACTTTGGTTTCTAGGAACAGATTGTTTTATTCTCTTTGATAGTCAGTCTGTAGCAGGTTGGGAAGGAAATGTCCTAAAGCTTTTTCTCTCTCTTTTCTTTTTTCTTTTTTCTTTTTTTCTCCACAATACATTTATATTTGTCTTCAAAAACCTGCAACATGAGTTGAGTCTGTGGCACTTGCAGACTCTCCTAACTCACACACAATTTGGATTTACAACCAGCACCTGAATTTGTCAAGATCTTCTCTTGCGGCAGTGAAAAGACAACACAGCTCTTATGACTTTGGGCCAGAAAGAGGATTCTACTCACCAGCACTGGCATGCTCTGAAAGACCTGTCACAGGGAGGCTTAGCAAGGTGAGTGCAGGTTTGAACTATCTAGACTCACTGCAACCACAGGATCAAAATCCAGCTGACTCAGCCCAAACTTTCACGCTTTGTCTGTAGTTGAGTACAGTATCTTTGGATTAGTCCTACTAAGGATACGCTGTCTTGTGGTCTGGACAGACTTGTAGGCCTTTTTTATGGACAGAAATGAAATGTACTTCAGTGTTTTCAGCTGCAGGTTTATCCCTGGTTAGAAATGGCCTTTACTTGAAATTTTTGTGATTTTTCAAGAGCTTTTTCCTTCAGGCACATCGTGCTTGATCAATCTGGTGGCCTTTTGTAATGGACTGATGGCATCAGTGGACAAAGGAAGGGCAGCTGATGTCATCTAACCAGGCTTCTGCAAGACCTTTGACATGGTCCTGCACCACATTCTTATACCTAAATTAGACAGAGATGGATTTGAAGACTGGACTATTCTCTGGGTAAATAATTGTTTGGATGGCTACAGCCAGCGCATTGTAGTCAACAGAACTACATCTAGTTGTAGGCTGGTCATGAGTGGTGTTCCCCAGGGGTCTGTTGTGTGATCTATTACACAGACAGTGGGATCAAGTGCACCCTCAACACGTTTGCTAATGACACCAAGCTGTGTGTTGCTGATGATACAAGTGAAGAAAAGGACGCCATCCAGAGGGATCTGGACAGGCTTGAAAAGTTGGACCCATGAGAACATAATGAGTTTCAGTAAGGCCAAGTTGGATGGGGTCCTGGACAACCTGATCTAGTGGGTGGTAACCCTGCCCACAGCAAGGGGGTTGGAACTAGGCTGTCTTTAAGGTCCCTTCCAAACCAAGCCAATGGTTCTGTGATCATGGGAAACGTTGAGGACTTCTAAAATTCTCAAGTAAAAACTCCTGTTGGGCTAGGAGGCGACACGCTAACCTGATGGTCTGACATAAAGTTGGTATCAAAATTTAGTTATCCAACACGACACTATTTACTCACATACATATATTTTCTTCAGTGCTTAATGCTAAATATATATATTCTTTTTTAACTTATGTTCTACCTCCTTGCCACAATTGAGATTCCTGCAAGTTTGAGGTGAGGCTTGCAGTTCTGGGGGGGGTTTCATCTGTCCTAACATAGGCTTCTAAAACTTAGATGTTAGTTAGCCCAGGCTTGCTGTGTAGTTGAGAGACAGAAAAGAGCCACCCCTAGAGGGAGATTCATCTCTAAAGGAGACACCTAGGGTTAGTCACACAAATCATCAGCTGGACATGTCCTGTTCTATTTATTGAACTCTTTTATTGTTTCAAGTTAGGTGAAATTAACCCAGTCTTCACGTTCTTTAGTCAGATTGAAAGAATAAATCACTAAAGCCATTCCCCCCACGTGCAGAAAAGAGCATTAACTTCTCCCAGGTTTTTTTCATGGCCATTTACCTCTTGGTGAATCTTTCATGTTGGATCAGAGGGCAGGTTGCATTGGCTGTATCTAACATCTCCTGTGTCTAGCAGAGGCCCAGAGTAGATGCCTTGGGAAGAGTAGAACAGAACAAACACAGGGTTCCACTGGTGGGTACTTCTAGCAACCTCCAGCATAGAGATTTCTAATTCAGTTCTATCTTTGAGTTCAAAAAATCTTCACGCATTTTTCCTCAATGAATTTTGTTTCGCTGCTTTTAAACCCAGACAAATTTAAATATTTATCCTCAGGTCCCAGCAACAATGAGTTCCAGTGTTGGAACTATGTCCCACGAGGAGAAAAAACACTTTTATTTTGCTTTTGACCTGTTAATTGCAGTGGATGTCTCCTAGTTTTAATATTATGAGAAATGGTGGATGGTTGTTCTATCTTCCCTTCTCAGACTTGTTGTCTCTCCATGCCTGGCTGCTTCTGGGATTTCTTTTTTACAGATCATGTCAGCTTTTAGCCCATGGCCTCTACTTGCAGAGCAGTTCCCACCTTCTTTATGCCAGCAAGGTATAAACATATGCTTGGTGAGCTAGCAGAATTCCAACAACTTTCTTATTGACTTGTACTACTTTCAAACTTCACATGGAATAATTTCCTTGATATAACACTTCTGATAACTGTTGCTAAAAGGTGAACCTCATTTTTCTTGAGTTAAGCCAGACCATGTTACTGTTATGACCTTAATGTTAGTTTTGCATTTAGATGACGTACAAAACATCTGCTTGACAGGTATGACTTGGTGGCCTCCTTGGCTGTGGCTGTTCTGCCAGCAGGCAAACTGGCTCAGGCAACCTACACTAATAGCCAGGGGGTGTTTATATGCCATCACTGCTGATGGATGTAAATGGGGTTAGGTAAAAAAAAGATCTCTTGGACTTGAAAGCTTTAGGATCAGGTCCATTGCCTTGTCTTGTATTTGCACATCACCTATGACATGGAGTTGACACTGAGGACCACTAGGAGTGATCCTCAGTGGTGGTGGGCACTGGAGACACCTCCACAGAGCAGGCAGTATGACTGTGATCAAGACTGTCGTCACAACAATAGCAGCCAGATCTCAAACCCTCCTAATTACAGGGGAGGAAAAACTAATTCAACGCAGTTGCGCAGCCAGCCTTTGGGTTGCGTGTCATTCCGTATGAATTTGGAGTGTCTGCTGCATTTTCATGTGTAACCTTCCTCTTTCTCACAGGAATAACATCTGCAGTTAAGACTGGGTGTGCCAAGCAGGCCCTGCCAACCTGTAGCAACCAAGGAACTTATTCAGAGCTCTTGAGGACCACTCATTTATCACTAATTAACAAGCTTAAAGGTTAGCTCCTTCACAGCCCTCCATATGCCAAACTCCTCCTTGGTGACCCAGCGAGGAAAGATGGGGGACGGTGTTCTCACTCCACATTTGAACCAGTAAATGTGTGTTTATTGATTTAGCTGTTCATATCAGCCCAAGCCCTTCATGTACCCACTTCAGGGCTATTTGCTTATCCTGCCAGCTCCACCTCATTAGGACACTCTATTGTCCCAGCTGACACTGCAGAAACCATGCCTCTGAGAGAACTCCTGCAAAGTCCAATCTTCTGTTCTGGCAGCGTGGAAGATAAAACCATCTGCTGGGTGTTTGAAGGTGCTGTGTATCATCTCAGTCTAGGTGTGATGGTAATCAATACTTTAAAAAGAAACAAACCTATCTTTATTCACACCAACTAGCTGAAGGCTACTTGCAATTTCAACTGTGAACATGAGTCTAAAAGACTGGGTGGGACCCCAGTTACCTCTTTATTTTTCAAAGCGCTTGGAATCCAAGCTTTGTGAGGTAACAGCACGAGAAACAGAGAGGGGAGCAGCAATTTCAAAGGAAGAATTTTTCCTCGGGAGAGCTACAGATTGTTGAAATCAGAGTTCCTGTAAGGTTGCTCAAGACTGGGCTGGAGTTATCAGTCACTCAGGATGGCTGGTGATTCAGCCAGGGCAATCAAGTCTCTACTATGGTTCAAGTCTCTATCCTGTCTGATAGGGAGGGGAGCCTTGCACATGCATTTCTAACTGCTGCCTGTTGCCCTTGCTGAGTGGCTGTCCTGGGATAGTTTTCTCACTGAAGATATCCAGTTTTGCACAGTGACCTTGATGTTCCCTGGTTGATATTTCCAACATCAATGACTAGGACAGAAAAAACAGGTCCAAGACCATGGATGCTTGCATGAAATAAATCCTCACTATAACAAGCTGGCACCTCATGGCTACCACCACTTCCTACACGCGTCAGTGCTGCAGAATTGGGAATGGCCACTGTCTCACGTATCCCAGGAAGGAATATCACAGAACTAGTTTATTTCTCATTTCTCGAGTGCTGGCTGAGAGGTTCTCAACATAGCCTTGTTGTACCTCCTCTTTGACAAAAGGAAACACACTTTAGGGTGTCAGGAAATGCAGAAGCTGGAATAAGGCTTCGAAGGGCCAGACTTAGAGCGCAGATCTATTTAAATGGCTGTTTGAATCTACCTAATGCTGCAGACCTTGCATGGAACCAGCCTGGAGAGAAGTGGAGCTGACCTCCTCTTAACACTACCACCAAGTTCATTACTTAACTCTTCACCTGTTGACACTCGCAGGCAAATCCCAGACCGGATTGTAGCCCTGTGGAATGTAAATCTGGCTATGTGCCTCTAAATGACTGTACGATGAGGGAAAATAATCCACACCTGCAAATAAAAGAGATCAGTAAGCAAATTCCAAAGCCAGGCTGGGTAGCAATGAAACGGCGAAGCTTTCAAATTACATTGGGTCACAGCTTCTTTCTTCATGGCCTGGTTAGCTGCTGGTCAAAGAATTGCTTGCTGCTGGGTTTTGCAGCTTCAAAGATGCTGTATTAGACTGATTGCTCAAGCAGGATTCAACTTGCAGATTAAAACATCTCAACGTGTATAGGAGAGTACAGCATGTGCTTGAAGAGTCTAAACTCCTGCTTACAGCCATTGGAGACTGAATTTTCAATGTGTTTGCCTAAACACAGGTATCTGATACCACCTGGGATAATTCCTTTGAGTATCCAGCTAATGATTCAAAGGGCATGGGTCTCCTACAGGGCCCTTGGTGTAACAAGTACCAAGCCCAGGCAATGTTGCACCTAGGGAAGCTGAAATAAAGCCTTCTCTCGACTTTACTGACAAAATATGGGAATATGAAACAGGAAGTTCACAGGAAATTTTGGTTCAATTCACCTGCCTAATCTCAACGGTCTGTTGGTTTTGGCACATCTTGGATCATCTGAGACATCTTCTTAGAGCTGCCAGGCATGACATAGACCCATGATGGTTCTGGAACTGCTCCTGGAGGACAGGCAGGTTGCTCCAGATTGAAATGCCTGCAGGACACTGATAGGCTTGTTTGTGGTTCTGTGGGCACCTACATTTCTGTGTTTGAGTCTGCAGGCTGAATCCCACTCCTTGTAATCAGTGAAGCCTGTGTGGCAAGTCTGCAAGTTTGTGGAGGCATTGGATACCTTGCTCATATACAGATTTGTTTGACTCTTGGTGTCTTGATTCCAGGCTCATGTTCAGGCACAAGGACACTGTGAGCTCTCAGAAGCCTTGGGATCATCACATAGAGACCAATTTGCACACGTGCTGTGGATATAGCATATCTCAGACCTGCCTGAGTTGCTGTTTGTATGCGAACAGGGTGCTTGTGCATGGAAGTTGGATGTTAGGAAAAGTTTATTTTCAGAAAGAGTGGTAATGCATTGGCACAGGCTGCCCAGGGATTAATGGAGTCACCGTCCCTGGAGGTGTTCAAGTACCATGGAGATGTGGCACCGAGGGACGTGGTGTAGTGGGCATGGTGAGGATGGATTGATTGCTGAATTTGATGACCTTAGAGGTCTTTTCTAACCTTAATGATCCTTATGAATTTATGAATCTCATAAATTCCATAAAATCTATGGATTTTATGAAAGAAGTCAGAAGAGGTGATGTGCTACCAGCATTATGGCATGTGTGCCTGGCCACGAGTTTGGTTAGGAGGAGTAGTCTTGTCAGTCTAGTACCAACTCTTTGCTGGAAATGAGATCTTTGCTCAAGTTCAGAGCACTGTTTGTCAAAGAAATGCTAAGATCTCAACTCTGCTCTTTACAAGGAGGATAGATACTTAATTCTCTCCATGTGTCAACATGTCTGTGTACATCAGTCCTTAAATTTCGCTTGGAGATAGGACTAAACCCTTGTCTGTGTGGATCTAAGAGCTGCCACTTGGTACTGGAATGGCTTTAGATTACTTCTATGGGCGATGTTGTCATGAGCAAAGCCCTCTGGTATGGCTAAATGTGACCATAGTTAGACCATGCTACCTACCTTACAGAGGAAAGGGACAGTTCTGCAAAAGAGAAGACTTTGGCAGTTCCCCCCATGGTGAAAATTTCAGGTCATGGGGCAGCAATGGGTTATGAATACTAGATTCTCTTCTTTAGTTCACAAAGGATCTATAGGGGTTAATAGCAAATATGCCCTCATGGAGAAGGTAAGAGTCACTGAGATGTGCACAAATTTCTTAGTTTTTTCTACATAAGCCAAAAACCAACCAAACAAAAAAAAACCAAACAACAGTACTCTTGCTTGAACCTGGGGAAGCAGGCAACTCAGCTTGACAAACTTATCTCAAGGGCTCTTTAATAAGAATGTTTATCATTTAATTCTGGAAAATATGCTGAGCCTGGTATGCCGAGAGCTCTCTGTGGTGTTTGAGCTGTGTTATTTGAAACAAGGTGTGGGTGTGTGTTTGGGGGGGATATTGTGTCTGGGACAACACAGTATGCTACTTGTCACCCAGGACTTTCCCATAGAATCATAGAATAACCAAGGTTGGAAAAGACCTCCAAGATCATCCTGTCCAACCATAGGAAATGGTCTTTTTTTTTTTTTTTTTTTTTTTTTGGCTCATTTAGAAACATTATAGGAAAAAAAAAACAACAACAGCAACAACCCAGAAATGTCCAGAAGATGATCTATGCCATCACAGCCATTTGTTTTAAAGAAGTGAGATGAACCTCTGGGTGTATTCAGCTCCCTCAATTTTCTATAAGGAGGTCAACAAGAATGGACATAGAGGAGATATCTGGCCCGTGAGGGCTAAAGCTGGGTGGTTTAAATCCTTCCTAAGTGAGTGGCTAAGGACGCAAGAAGACCTGTAGGATGTGATCTGCTTCTGTTTTTGTGAGTACGGTAGCAAAGAGGCACGGAGATCCAGTGAAAGGAACACCAGAGCTTTCCCCATCAAGCTGCCTTACCCTAATTATGTCCTAATAGGACAATCGGGAATGGTTTTAAACTAAAAAAGGGGAGATTTAGATTGCAAGTCAGGGGGAAGTTTTTCACAGAGAGTGTGGTGAGGCCTTGATGCATGTTGTGAATGCCCCATCCTTGGAAGTGCTCAAGGCCAGGATGGATGGCGCCCTGAGCAGCCTTGGTCTGGTGGGGGGCAACCCTACCCATGGCAGGGGGTGGAACTGGGTGTTCTTCAAGTCCCTTCCAACCCAAACCATTCTATGGTTCCCTTCCCCAGAGATGCTCAGCTGAGAAATGGGTTTGTGGCTGTTTAAATGTACATGTTCTATTCTGAACTGGATTATCACTGCAGAAAGTGGGCATGGGTTTGGCACCAGCTCAACTGGCATCTCTTCTTTCACAACACACAGCTTCTGTCCTACAAGGGAATATATGTATATTTCTTCCTGACCTCTTTCCAGCTATATTTCAGCCCATGATATGGCATAGCATTCCATCAAAACTGGGGGCTGTGGAATGGTTGGAGAAATACCCAAACGCAGGTTAAAATGAATGCTTTTTTTTTTTTTTTTTAATTTTCATTATAAAGTTAACACATCTATCAAACTTAACTGGTAACAAAAGAACAGTTACAAGACATCTCTAGTGTGCTGTCAGTAGAAAAGAGGGTATTGGAAAAAAACTGGAAAAGCCAATGAGGTCACAAGCACAACAGCAGAGCAACAACACTGTCCCGATGAGTTATTTCCGCAAATATATACTCTTACTAATATATACATTCATTCATAAAATAAATAATCATTAAAAAAAAAAATCATCAGACTTAACAAAATACTGAGGAAAAAAAGTGACGATCCTACTTTGTACAATAGCTTTGGAATTTCAGGTTGTATCATACATGCATTCTGTACAAAGGGGTGCTCAGTGGGGTGGGGGCAGGCTAGGGAAGGGTTACAGACAGTGACGTAGCTCTGAACAGGGTGATGTGATCAGGCAGACAGTCTGTGGGAAGGGAAAGTAACAGCAAAAAACCCACCTACAAGAAGATACTTGTCCTTGACTTCTGGACAAGTATGTTTCATATTATGGGGAAATCCCCTGTGGTGCTACAGAGCTGTGTTTTATGCCTTTGACAATGCTGGTGGGCTCATCAGATAGTCCAAAACAATGAGAGGTCTCCTGTTTGGGCAGATTTTGGCTGAGGAGTGACTGAAAGTGATGTCACAATAGAGACATCTTCACTAAGATGAAGAGGTGTAAGGCTGAGCTGCAGTCAGTGGGGGACAGGTGGGCAGCAGGGCAACCAGGTCTGGAGGAATGAGCATCAGTGGAATGGAGGTTCCACTGGGGAGGATTTCATCACATATAGGAGGATCTGGGAGGTTTTAGGAGCCTGCTGTGGGAACTTGGCCTTCCCGTGCTTAGCAAGTGGTGGCAAGTGCATGTTGGGAAGAAGCTCTGATGAAATGGTGACTTCCCTCAAAAGCATGGGTGACACTTGGCTGCTTGCTGGCCTATGTCTGTGGCAGATGTGCCTTCAGGCTTTTTGGTAGAGTGGAACGAGTGGTGAGAAATAAATAAATACTAATAAATAAGGAAAAGGAACTTGAAAAAAGAGAGGAAAATGAGGAAAGCATCTCCTCACATCTTCCCCACTCTCCACTTCCATGCAGGGCTGTCCAAGACCTCCCTTGGTCCACAGAACATGTATAAGAGCAAGGTATACAGAGAGAGACAAGGAGATAAATTCAGATGGAGACATGCTTGCGACTGTTGTGCCTCAGGAGCTTTCTCTATGTAGACAGTATTCACATAAGAGCAAGATTTTGCCTGTAGATGACTTGGTGGGACTTGTTTATTTTCATTATACGTTCACCCAGAGGAGCAGCAGAGATGCTCTCTTAGGGTCAAACACATTACATACCGTTCAGTAAATTGGTTTCAACTATTTTTACAGAATAGGTCCCATTCCTGCTCCCTATGGAATGCTTGTAAGTCGGGCATTGTGGAAATGATGCCTCCTATTTTATATCAGTCAAAGTGGGAGCAGAGCTGAGCTCAGACACAGATTTCTATCTTAGGGTCTCCAAAGTCTCAGAGATTGAGACACCCACTTGTAGATGCTCACAAGCATGTGTCTCCATGTCAGTTAGATGTCTAAAGACCCATATTTTATGGGGATCGTCAGCACAGTCAGTGGGGCGCAGAGCGTTCAACCTGCCCTATGGTGGCCACTGACATTTGGCCAGCTGAATTGTTCTCTAGCCTTCACTGTGTACTGACTAGGAGATCAACTGGGTTGCTCATGCATAGACATCTAGTGCCATCTGAGATGCCCTAGGGTTTCTGAGACATCTGCATGAGGCTGGCAAATATGCCATGGGACTTAAGGGGAGGCTGCACTCTTCAAGAGCAGCTGCCAGAAGCCATTGGGATACCCTGGGGCATCCAAAATGACTCTAGATGCCTATTTTCAATAATTCAATTCAGCCCTACATGCTACATTTAGGCAAATGGATCTCATCATCATTGCTTGTATGGGACTTCAAGGACCCAGCTCACATGTAAATACCTACATTTTCTGAATCCCATTCTCAGGTACCACTGCCTGGGAGTCAGATTCCAGCCTCCCATTAGTGCTTGAGAAAAATTCCCCCATTTCTCAAAATAGAGGCCAGCAGAGCCTCTGCCTCCCTCCAAATGGAAATGCCTGCACCCAGCAGCAGCTAACAGAGAACTGAGACTGCAGGATCCTGTCCCAGTGCTGGGCAGCGATGAAGTGCAGTTCATTAGCTTTTGTCAGAGCACATAAGATAGAGCTGGAAACGTAATGGGGAGTTAAGCCATGCAGAAAGACCATTGTGCAAAAAGGGAGCCAGATCCCACCACTGCTGCCCCATGGGATAAGGGAAATCTAGAAGAGATTCTCTCCTGTGCTAAGTCTCTGTTGTAACAGACAAAATTTAGCTTGGGGGGAGATGGAGAACAGAAGTACAGCTACGGAGAAGAGACAGGGCCTCCTCCCACCCAGCTCACATCCTCTCTCATCATCTGCACTCTCTGTACAGCTGTTCTCCCAAACAACCAGCAGTTCTGAGGAGGAGCCAGGAGTCATTTTCCTATGGGCAGCTGATGCTGTTTATTAGTTTTAGCCTGTGGCTGATGGCTGCAGGGCAGTTTGATTGTGGCCTTTTTGTGGCCCTATATTATCTTCCTGAAGCCTATCATTAAGGCATAGAGGGAAGCCTGAACTAATTTCCATAGCACAGAACCCAGGACTGGATTCATGACTCCCAGCTCCTGCATAGTACTCAAGCTGTAACCCTGAATACCCACAAATTTTCTGCACTGAAGCCTTTCCTTGAAGCTAAAATGTGACCCAGAGCCCATAAGACAAGAAAGCGTTTCTCCAGTATTTGAATTTAAGGTGGGGAAATGGCAAACACGAACACACGTGACAAATGCGTTACAATCCATGGACATTCCTGTGTCAATAGAGCTAAATGCACAGAAAATCCAAACGTATTTTAGACTGAATATCAAATGAAATTGTGCTATGAGGTCAACAGGGTTGATGTGCCTGGTGCTAACTCAGAGATTTCTGCCTCAAATGGCATTTTGTGGTGTGGCAGTCCCTGCAGTCCCCTCTCAAGATTAAACTCTGACCGCCTTCATCGTGCACATGAAGCTCCTTGTAAGGAGTGAAAATAATTTGGGAGACTTCTGAAATATTTTGGAGAAGTGCTGAGCGTGGCACTCAGCTAAAAGAGATAGGAGACAGTAATAGAAAACGTGCTTTCTCCTCCTCACGTGTTTTTTTTTTCTCTGTGACAGAGACATCTCCAAATTCTAGAACTAAACTGAGACAATAAAAAGCTCCTACATGTTCAGTTTCTTTCATAGAAAGAAAAGAGATGAGACCAAATTCTCCCTTTGCATGTAACTCTGCTGACTCGAACAAGGTTGGATGCATGGTGGCCATCAAGCCCATCTGCTCAGCAAAAGGAAAGGCTGGATAGCAGCATGTAAGAGGAATTAAATTATATACCTTTATTTTTATTTTTTACTTGTGTGTTACTTTTCTGGATGATATTCTTACTATAAACCTCACCACAAGTGAAGGCTGAAGGGAAGGGCACCAGGGACCATGGAGGTTGAGTTGGGGATGAATGATCTTTTCCTTTTGAGTGCACACAAGCACAAACTGAGGTGGAAGGAAGTTTCCAGAAAACCATCACCAGGTAAGTGAGCAATTCAAGCATCTATGCACAGACATCGTGAGACATGAGTCCTTTTGGGTACCCCATGGTCTCTGACACAACTGACTAGATTTAGCACGTGTGACACAGGACCTGTGGGAGTCCCATGCCATTGGAGCAACAGCTGCATTCCAATAGAACATTTCAGGCCCTAAAATGTGGCTAGACGTTTGTATCATTGAACAAAACCCAAAATCTCCTTTGCGAGGAAGACCCTACCATTCTGAAAGACTTGGAGAAACTGAGGCAGAAGAAGGCTTTGGGTTGCATTTAGAAAGTTCTCTAAATGAGGCCCCATGTATCTGAGATGACAGATAGGGAGGGATGGCACCTCACTGCTCATTGCAGTGGGAACCCTGATATGAGACACCAAGAGAAGATAACAGAGTGGGATCTTAGTTTTTCAAACACATTTCCTGAATTGATGTGCATAAACTATTGAGGTCCAGAGTGATTTCTCCAAAGCCATGGGGCCAGATGCAGGCTTAGCATGTATACTCATCAATCCCTTACTCCTAGACCCTTAGCAGGAGCTCCCTTTCCCCTCCACATGGGTAGAGTCAGACCTTGGACTAGAACCCTCAGATGGACATGAGATCATGAGCAGAATACGGAGAGGCACATGTCATTGACTTCAGTAGCAGCTGCTCAATCCCTTACACTATACAACCCCTTACTACTATTAGTAGATGACTAATTACATAATAAAACCTATTAAATATGCATAGGCTTTGTTAAAAATACTTTGAATGGGCTGGAAGTCCCCAAGCACTGAGCCTGACCCCAGCTTTAAAAGAAGGAGTAGTTTCCAGCCCATCTCAGCTGATGATCAGATTGTAGCTTCACCTCTTTGACTCATGGTGGACTTCACATCATCAGACTGTACTCAGTCTGAAAGTTCATCATCTTGTATGAGCTCATCAGCTCAGGTCAGTGGAAAGACAGAGGTACATCCAGAGGGCAATTTACCAAACCCAGCTTAGATACCATCCTAGCCCATGATGAATCACCTTCTGCACTTGTTTGTGTCTTTCCATTGATCCTAGTAGAAAATTAGACAAATAGTTTAGAGTAGATGCTTGACTTTGACACAGACATAGAAATAGATCCCACTACTGCAGTCGAAAAGCTGTTTCTTCACCATTAAGAGGCATTTGCTCAGCAGACGTCTATTTTTTCCCCCATGCTTCCCAAAGAGCTCCACCCACTAGTGATGTTGAGCTTGATTCCGGTGCAAATGCAGGAACTGTGAATGTTAGCATGCTGAGGATGGCATGGGGTCAGAATCCAACTCCCATGCAAAGAAGCCATATCCTTTGACCCATTCCTTCACTGGCATGGTGTACAAGAAGGAATGTGAAAGCACCTTGCTTAAAGATATTAGGGTAAATTTGGTTGTGGGTGTGATCCTGCTGAAGCCAATGGTTTGACACAGAACATCACCTGCAGCAATTTGCATTCTTACTGTTTGGATAGAAGTCTCTGGCAGGAGATGTCTAACATCTCTTGCTGAGACTGCTAGCACTGCATTATATTAAATAAATCAGACTTGTCTTCCCTTATCCCATCTTTACAATTCATCAGTGCCTTCCCAGAGTTTTCTTTCCTGACAGTTTGTGTCTGAATATTTGTTACTGTGGCAATGCCCCCCTGCAATGGCCTTCTTTTCTATTTGCTATAACGATCAGATTTTTCTTTTCCACTTGACTGTTCTATAAAAATCAGGCATCTATCCATCCATTGGTTCATCTTTTTCTCAGTTTTTAGTCATCTGTTTCTTTCTACCAGATGATGTGTGGCAATCCACTGTATGCAGTGTTCACATGTACAATCAGCTGTTTCTCTTCCCATTTCTTTCCTTCTCTCTTTTGATCTTTCCTTCCCTCTCTCCTGTATATCTCCTCTCATTTCATTGCAGCTATTTTGCAGTGCACCAATAGAAGTGCTTCCACCAATACACAGAACTTGCTTGTGTCCTTGGGCACAGCCCTGAGACATACAGTGATGCACAAACTGCACCAGCCTAGGAGTAGTCTCAGGAGACGCCTTGACTCAGAGACAACCCTTGGAGGCCTCATTTCTTCCTGTTTTCTGATTAAGCTCTGTTCATTCCCTATCTCTTCTGCATATTCTCTCAGTTCTGGGAATAAGCTGACATTCTGGGAGAGAAAAGCACTCTGGTTTCTCTACATAAACTTCCAGGGCTGAACTAGCCAACAGTCATAATTACATTGCTTTGCTGTCCATGAAAAGACTCCTGTGATTCACTGGGAGATGAATCACAACTCATTTCACTCCCTGGATTGATAGGAAAGGAAAAATGTCAATCCTTGGTCTTTTTCCAAAGATAGGAACTCAAGGTATGAGTAATACAAAGAGGACATTGGGCAAGCACATTAGAAGTTAAACAGACTACAACTCCATGTTTGATTCAGTACTCGTTTACGCCAGTAATGAACAGGAATAACTCTGGTGTTGTAAATACCAAAGCAATGGGCTGAGAGTTTGGCCTGATACCCACATGGTTTAAGGAAGCCTTGATGCTTGCATCAGAAGTGAGAGCTCTTTCTGTACCTGGCAATATGAAATTAAAAGTAGAGTAACATGTATAGAAGGGGAGTTGGAAGTGTTCAGCAGAAATGGGGCAACACTGCACAGTAGAGATTTGGCTCTGTGTCCAAACTCTGACCTGATTCGGAGTCTGGATTCCATATATCTTAATCTGTGCCACTTTTAGAGATGGGAATGGCTGTAGAAAGTAGGTGAGGAACCAAATTTGGGAAGAGGCTGAAACTGTTCCAGCTTTGGGGGTGAAGTTTGGGTCACTGTCATGTAAATGCACAGGTGACAAATTGTCATTCAGAGTCAAATTCCTGACACATTTGTGGTCTAAGGGTTTTGCTAAGTGCCCAGGGGAAGCCTGCATGAGGTGTGGAGAGTGGATGGACTAAGTGCACTTTCCACTCTTGGTGATGGCGTGGGAGAAATAAACATTTTCCCTTTCCTCCTCTTCTGGAGCAAGCCAGGATGCTGAGGAGCCAAATGTCCTCTTCCCAGCAGCAAGAGTTCATCCCAAGGAGAATAGCCCTGCCCCATGTCCACAATGAAAACTCACTGGCTGAGCCTCGTACTGGGACACAGGTGGAACAACATGCCCCACCATCTCCTGTGGGACCATCTCCTTCTCAATGCACACACGGAGTCCTCTTCCCTTCACATACCAGGTTGTGAACTTTTCTGTACCAAGCACGTCACCTTGTGCACCAACAAGGCATTTGCAGGAAACCACTGGCAGTTCTCTCTCCCTTTCCTTCGCCTTCTCCCTCCCTCCCTCTCTGTAGGTGCCACTGCATCCTATGTCAAATTTGGCAGAAGCTACTATGCTAAAAATTTCACGCGAAGAGCCTGCCCACTCTACAGCTCTATCATATATTTCTAGACTTCTCTGGTTCCAGGGCAAAAGTAAAGGAGAATTTCATTCCTTTTTTTTTTTTTTTTACATCATTAACTTATCTGCTTTTATTTCTTTTGCTGTTGTTGTTGTTGCTCTTATGCACAGAGTCTGGCCGTTTGAGTATGTAGATAGATCTCAGAAAGCTTAGTGCTGGTGTCCAACACAGCCTTTCTCTGGCTGAGGGAAAAGGAGATATCTAGGAAGATGCAAGTCTTTCAAAGGACACTTAATCACACAAATCACTTCAGGTGGGCGAGAGCAGAGCCAATCCATGCTTTTGCTGATGCTCTTCTTTCCAGCTCTGCGTTGCTGGCCAGATAAAAAGCCACTGTCTCCTGCGGGATGCATCATTGCGGCGTAACTTGTGTGACCGCCAGATGAACCTCAGGATAGCCCAGAAGTCATTAGACCTATTCTATCCAACCAGTTTTTAGCCTTTAATTTTTTTTTTTTTAAATCTTTTATTATCAAAAAAGTAGACTTCTCTCTTGTCTCCAACCTCAAAGGAAGTAGGCTCGAATCTGTTTCTCCTCTTGGAGCCCTGCAAAGGGGCTTGCCCGCTTTACTTGCACGTGTGGACATCGTAGACTCGTATGCATTCCTGGCAGCGGACGTAGCAGCACCAGTGGAAGATACAGTGGCACTTCTCTTTCCGTTTCTCAGTCCTCGTGTTGTGCCCGCGGCCGCAGCACAAAAGGTCACAGCCGTCAATCCCATGGGAAGTGACGTTACAGATCCTGTCACGAGTCCCGAAGGAACCCGTCTCAGGGTTGGGCTCACAAAAGTTGGGTGAGTTCTCATAGTAAACCAGGTCCTTCTCAGTCGGAGCCTTGAAGAAGTTGTATTTGGGCCGGAGGGTCTCGACCCAACCACGGGATTCCCGGTGTTTTTCCACCACCATTTCCGAAGCGCTGTCGTATTTGTCCTTCAGGTAATCCCCGATGACCCTGAAGTCAGGCTGAGACCACCAGCAGGTCTTCACTTCACAGCTGCCCGAGAGGCCGTGACATTTGCACTTCAGATGCATGAGTTCTATAATAGACTGGAAAAGAGAAGACGAGAAAAAGCAAAGAAGAGGGAAGACATTAGCCTGCCATCAAAACACATACTGCATTTTCCAATTCAGCCAGCATTTAGAATCATAGAATCCTACATATCTAAAGCTGTAAGTGTTTCCATAGATACATTTGCACCTTGTGAACAAGAATCATCTTTTTCCCTCAGTCAGAGCGCTGCTAAGGTACTGAGGCAAACAAAACATTCACAACTTGTTATTTTCAGTAGCTATCTCAGATTCTCACCTCGATTTTAAACACCTATCGAGTGCTTTCAGTACGGGTTGAAGTGATTTCGTATACATTAACATTTTCCTACCTGTGTTCATATATGAATATTTCAGTGTTGTCACCCAAGGACATGATTTGGACATGCAGAAAAGCAAAGAATGGAGAAACCTACTAAAATTATGCATTCAGGAGTGAAATACACTGCTATTCCATTTGGAAATCAAAGGAATGAGAAATGTCCTAAACATCCAGACCATAACTCCATTTATTACGTATGTTTTCATGTTTGCATCATCAAACAAGTTTCCAGCTTTACTGGTGGCTGTGTTCAGAAACCTGAAAACTAATGCATCATTTATTTTCAAGCAAATACGATTTTCTCAACACCATTTAGAAGAAAAAAAAAATTCAACTTCTGAATTTGAAAAGCTCATATTTCAACATAAAGCTCTGTCCTAGAATATATGGGAGGGAGATTATTGATCATTGGTTGCCCTCACCACTCATAAAATTAGTCCAGAGGTTTCTATTGATGCTGCCCTCAGGTATTCTCAGCCTTATGCAACTCACTTGATAATCTGCACTTTCAGACTGATCAGCAAATTTCTGGGTACGTGAACAGACGAGTGGCAGCCTGAGACCAAGAGATTTGCCATGATTCAGCACCTTGATGTTCACCAGGTGCTTTCCTGTGTTATTTACAGAGTATCACATGCCACAAAAGAGGTTGTAATTAGCAATGAGAGAGAACCACAAAACGTTTGGTCCGTGTAATCATGCTGAACTTAATCAAAGCTGCTGGCCTGGTGGTAGGGTTTGAACTCATATGGGAACTAATATGAAACACTGCCTGTGGGCTCAAGCTTAGCTCAAACCACTTGAGCATGGAGGGTTGGAACAGCTACCCATGGGTGCTGGCATGGTGAGAATGACAAACACCATTCCATAAAGCAGAGGATTTAAGATGTTCAGAATGGTTGAAATCTGTAGAAGATCCAGAGACAAATCAGTGCCAAAACTGACAGTCATAAGACCTCTCCAGACCTGAGATCATAGGGATTTTGCTCACAGCACATCTTTTTCTGAGATTCTCACTTTAAATCCCTCCTTTTCAGCCTATCCAGCTTCCCCACAGCCCTCTGTATCTCATCACCTATCCCAGGAATGCACAGTGCCTTGGGTTACCTGGGATAATTTGGGTCAGGGCTTGAGGAAACCACATTACTCCTTGTATTTGTCTTGCAGACAAGTTCTGTTTCAGGTGGTATTTCTTTATCTTGATAGATTGTACTCCATCTTTCAGACCAGCTGTCTTACGGTGTGAGGTGGAATAACTCCACAGAGGTTAGACAGCATCCACCTGAAGATCTCACACAAAATCCTAGCAAAACAGAGGCTTCCTAGCATTGCACAACTGTGCTGGCTTTGCTATGGCTCCGCACAGTCATACATTCTCCTAGGCATGTGTGAGGGCTTATCCGGAAGGAAAAAGACCACATTAACCTCTTTTGATTACAGTGATGTATCTTTCTTCCACTGAGGGATGAACTAATTTGAGTTTACTACATGAGAAAGAAAAGCAGCTGGAACGATCCACATCAGCAAAAGCTCTGCGATTTAATTTCACAAATTGTTTCCCATAAATTATGTTCTTTGGGCGTTCATGGACTGTTCTTGAGATAAAAAGAGAATGTCCTGTGATAGGGAATTTTCCACCTTACAAAAAAGATTCACTGTTTATGAGTCAGCCATGGTGATGAGGGCAAAACTTTATACTTTCAGTTCCCTCGTATGTTTTTTTCAGTGGCAGAAGTGAAAACGCACTAGCTGGCTGGCTTTGGGGCATGGTCCATGTTAAATCTGAAGGCACCAGAGTCACATTCTCTCTCATTTTCCTTTAAATATTCCCTGGGAAATAGAACACTGTTGAGAAGAGGGGTGGTGGGAAATGCTCTCCTGCCTTTCTCCACCCTCAAGTCTACAGGGCAGGATGGGGATATCAGGGGAAAAGGCTCCAAGCCATTGGGTTCCCTTCAAGAGCTCCTGAAGGATCACAATCCACAAACACCATTGACTCAGCTTTCTCCACCAGGATGGGCCCTTCTACACAATATGCCCGGAGTGGTACAAATGCTGGGGACTTCTGAGGCACAAGCTAAGATATAGATAGATTTTATAGGTCTGTAGTATGAAATAAGGGGCCTGCAGTTGTACATTTGGCTACCTAAATCTCACTTTAGGCAGCTGAGTTCTTTTATAGCAAGGCCTGGATGCATGTGTTCTGTGTGACTGCTGCACTCAGATTAGGATTCAGCTGCCAAAACACAAGGACATAATATAATTTCTGAGCTCCTTGAGTGTCCAAGGCATCAGATCACAGATGGAAGAGGACCTCCAGAAGGCCCACAGTCTTTCCCATTACAAGTCCAAGGACAGACTGGATGCTTCAGAATATCTTCCTTGGGTTAAACTAAATTGCCTTTGCTTAACCAGCTGAATCCTGCCCATAAACTTTGGTCCATCTCTCTTAACTTCAAATGTCTACAGTACAGACATCTCTGGCCATACAGCTCTCCTTCCTATACCCAAGTACAAATAGGGCATCACCCAACTGAGCTATTTCAAGATCCAAAACTTCATATTCCACCATGATCCATTTACTACGGGGTGATATGGACAATTAACTCCAAGTTAGACATTTACATCTGAATGGGTGAATTTACTTTAAGACCAGGCACAAGGATACATTGGTCACCTCCCAGCAAAGAACAATTTTGGGGCATGTATCACCACTTCATGACATAAAGCAGCCCAGATTTATGTTTGATTACTCCTCTTAGTTCCCTCTGGAGATAAGAAATCAGTACAGGAGATCAAGAAAGGTAAAAACAAATGTCCTTACGGTCCTTCCAGCTTCATTGTTGTGCCTGTTCATGGCTGACCGAGCATCCGGTCTGTTCTCTCGGGCATCAGCGAATTCCCGAGACACCATGCTCCCAAACTCCACGTCCTCACTGCAGCCTCCCCATTTCCAGCCTTCCCCTGGAGAGCCCTTATGACGAGTGTCACAGCCGCAGATGGTGGCCGAGCCTTCGGCACAGGACCTGGTCACTGCAAAAGCCACTCCGGCAGAAGCAATGGCATGGACGAAGGCGGATTCCCTGGTAGCTGTGAAAGAAAGAAATCGGTGAACATTGGCCTGCAAAAGGACCACGTGTGGCCATGATCAAGGCTGAACATCTTCTCTTGAGGGCATGGCAGAAAGCCACAAAACTCTCCTCTTATCTGTGGTGCAAAGACATTGCCTTACACTAGGCAACCGTAGAATCATAGATTGGCTTGGGTTGGAAAAAATCTTAAAGATCATCCAGTTCCAACTCCTTTGCCATAAGCAGGGTTGCCCCTCACCAGGTCACGCTGCCCAGAGCCCCATCCAACCTGGCCTTGAGAACCTCCAGGGATGGGGCACTCACAGTTTCTCTGAGTAACCAGGCTGGATGCAAGCTCACTGAGGTCAGAAAACACAATTTAACTAAGTTAAAAAAGAGAGCTGTTGGAGAGAGTCCAGAGGAGAGCCACAGAGATGATCAGGGGACTGGAGCACCTCCTCTATGAAGACAGGCTGAGGGAGCTGGGCTTGTTTAGCCTGGAGAAGAGAAGCTGTGGGGTGACCTCAGTGCATCCTGCAGTACCTAAAGGGAGCCTACAGACAGGAGGGGAGTCAGCTCTTGGAAAGGGGAGATGACAGCAGGACAAGAGGAAATGGTTTGAAGTTGAGGGAGGGGAGATTGAGGTTGGATGTCAGGGGGAAGTTGTGTGCTGTGAGAGCGGTGAGGTGCTGGAACAGCTGCCCAGAAAGGCTGTGGATGCCCCGTCCATCCCTGGAGGTGTTCAAGGCCAGGTTGGATGGGGCCCTGGGCAGCCTGGGCTGCTATGAAATGGGGAGGTTGGTGGCCCTGCATGTAGTCAGGGATTGGAGATTCATGATCCTTGAGGTCCCTTCCAACCCTGGCCATTCTGTGATTCTGTGTAAGTTCTTAGGATGGAGCTATGGCAAAACAAAAAGCAATCAAAAATGAAAAATCTCAGGGCATATAAATTATATTACATACTAATTTGCAGGCAGCGCATCACTTAGCCATGCACAGAGCCTCAGTGTTGACTTCTGATGAGTAGAAATTAGGCCATAAAAATGCAAATCTACAGTTAACATCAGCCTTTGTATTTCATGGTGAGACCAACACTCAAAGCTCCTTCACTGGGACAGCTGCTGATGGCTGGAAGGTGGGTGAATATCAGGATGGACAGATGCTTCCTTATCTAACTAAGCATTAACCCCACCCTCCACTCTAAGGCCACCTTGGAGACGGTGCTCAGCATATGGCATCATGCAGGTTCCTAACGCTTTGCTCACTTTGCCTAACTAAATTCCTGGCCAAGGGGACTGGAATGAGCTCTCCTTTTCTGTCCATTGCCTCATATGCTGCATAGGATGAACCAAAAGTTTCCACAACCTCTGAGGAAACCTTCCTTCACAGCCTTTCATCATAGATAGAGATGGGAAGAGAAGGGCAGCTCAGTGTTGGCTTGGCTTTCCTGGTTTCCAGTGCTTTTTCCACAATATACTGAAAAGAAAACCTTTCAAACTGCTTTGAAAATAGGAATGTACCAAAGGATCGGCTTTATTTTCAGTTTTCATTTCATTCTGTTTCTTCACTCACTGGAAATGACCATGGAGTTCAGCACTACACCTCAGAAAACACCTCTGCAATGCGTTTTGGCTTCAGGAAAATAACATTTTATCATTAAAAAAAGATTGTTCTCAATCCCTTGAGGCAGTTCGAAGAAGACAATGGTTCTGCTAACCTGCCTCCTTTAACCTTGTATATTTTACCACATGAGCTCATCTCCTGCCTATAGCCCAATTGACCAAGAACCTTTTGAATGGTTGAATGATCAGAATAGGACAGTACTGAAACATGACTGGACCCATGAAGGTAGGAGGTCAGGTTCCAGTTGATGCTGCTTCACCAACTTTCATCGAGCTTTGCTTCATCTGATGATATACCTCCACAAATCCTCCCTAATGTTCTCTGCACCACTTTTTGCTGATCTGAGCTTTCCCAGGGCATTTTGGCTTAATCTTTAATTTCTAGATGCTTCCAGGCTTTACAAACACAAGGAGAGTTTAATATGCCAAGCCAAAATACCAGTGTGTTCTCAGGGAGAAATCAAACCTGCACGCTTGCAGAGAAGTCTCGTCTGGACTGAAGGCTTAAGCAAGAACTTGTGCAGTGCTACTTTGCTTTGGGAAGGCTACCAAACACAGCAATAGGCAAATCAAATAATGTGCATGAACTTACAAGCAGAAGGTATGAGCAATGTCCTGGAACACAATGTTGCTGCGCATCATGAGGTTAGTAAGTCCCTGGGAGCCAGAACCAAAGGAACACTCAGTTCCACAATGTGATTTTTAAAAATCCCTATTCAGCATCTCTCCACCCTGAAGGATCCCAAAGCTGGTGACCATGCAGCTCTTTGGTTGTGCAAAAGCTTGGATTCAGAGCATGACCAGGTGAGTCCAGTTCTAACAGGACTGAGGACTCAGCACTTTGCTCTTGCCTAAGCTCAAATGGGATCCAGAAACTAAACCTCTGCCATGGGGAGGTTGATATGGTGTCTCCAAGGAGATTGATGGCCAGTCCCATGGTCTGTGAAAGGCAAATGCTTCTCTCAGAATCCAGTCAGATGAACTGCTAGGATGAGTTCCATTATCTTCTGGCGGAGAGTTGGAGGATACAGTGACCAGAGAATAGCTGAACCATCTCTGCTGCCTCCAGCTGCAGCCTAACTAATCCTAAAATTTTTCATATGATCAGAAAATCATAGAACTGTTCAGGTTGGAAAAGACCACTATGATCCCCAAGTCCAACCCCAACCCATTCCACTATGCCCACTGACCACATCCCTCAGTGCCACACGGTCCTTAAACACCTCCAGGGATGGTGACCCCACCACCTCCCTGAGCAGCCTGTGCCACTGCCTCACTGCTCTTTCTGAGAAGTTTTTCCAAATATCCAACCTGAACCTCCCTGGCACAACTTGAGGCCATCCCCTCTTGTCTTATCGCTGTTACATGGGAGAAGAGGTTGACAGAAGAGGATGTTTGCAAATGCCTTGGAGAATCCCCTGGGCTAGGACTGAAAAGAAAGCAGCTGCAACCACAGTGTTTGTACAGAAGGCTTTGTCCTGAGTGTGTGTGAGAGGAGTAGCCCTGTGTTAGGAGGGTTAGGAGTCCACAGGTCCTGCATTCTACCTGGGCTTTGGAGGGATTCATGAGCTCAGAAAAGAGGTGTTTCCCTGCATGCAGCTGCAGAGTTCTTCAAAACCCAGGGAGCATCAGGCAATGCTGGCAGAGGGGCTGCAAAACTGCCTTTTGCAGGGCTTGGGCACAACTAAACCGGGGAGCACAGGAGCACAGCTTTTTCTGCAGGTACCTAGCTCTGCCTAAATCCCAGTCCATTACATCAACTGTGCACTGCTGCTGGCCCTTACTGAAAGCCTTCAGCTCCGGGAAGGTATTGATAGGATTTGCCTTAAGAAGCTCCAAATTATACTTGGCTCTTCTCTTCCCAGAAAAAAAGAAAAAAAAAGAAAAGAAAAAAAAAAAGCCCACTGCCTTTTACAGCCTGTATATGCCGTAATCACTCCCCTGCTTTTGAAATGCAGCCACCCCTGGGGTGGAGTGCAGCCACCACTTAACAGCACACAACAGGAAGCAAATAGCATTGTATCTGATGGTAACTACCTGGGGAATGCAGGCAGGCAGAGCAAAGCTGAAATCTGGCCCCGGGCACTGAGGTTAGGAGTTTGTCTCTTGAGAAAGTTGCAGCCAATCTCTTTAATGACTGCATGAAATTAGGGCACTGGGTTTACTTCTCCTGCCCCTAACTTCAGGCAGCAAGTTCAATATTGACGCAGATGGAGGAGAGCCACCGCCTGAATCACGTCCTGCCACCTCCCCAGTTATGGGACTGAACTCCCATTACTGAGCAGACATGACCCTATGGAGCACCAGAGAGCTCCCCAGGTTGTAGCTGGAGGCGGTGTGGCTGCAGGAATGGAGAAGGAGTGTATAGAGATACAGATAAGCAGAAGGAAAGCATGCACTTGTAATGGAAATGAGGGGTTATTAAGGTGCCATATAAAAATGCAAGAGACTTAGCAAAGATAACAGGAAAGTGCAGTATGTTGGTCAGGTCGCCTCATTCCTCTCTGGGTGGTTCTGGTAGCAGGAGACAAGCATCTCGTTAGGACTTGAAGAGGGCTTCTGGAAAGTCATCTGGCAAGGGAAGGTTGCTAGGGACTCATATGTCATGGGGATGCTGGCTTAAGAGCATCTTAAACACTTTGTTTTCAGTGCAGCACAAGGTCACCATAGCTCTGGCTTGTTTAATTCCTGCCTGCTCCTGCTCTCAAGTTTCCCTGACTTGGGGGGGATCTAAGGTACCCTGGTACTGTGTTCAGTTCTGGGCACCTCACCACAAGAAAGACAGTAAGGCTCTGGAACGTGTCCAGAGAAGGGTAATGGAGCTGTGAAGGGCCTGGAGCAGAAGTCTTGATGGGGAGCAGCTGAGGGAACTGGGATGGTTCAGCCTGGAGAAGAGGAGGCTCGGGGAGACCCCATCATTCTCTACAACTGCCTGAAAGGAGCAAGAAAAGGGTTGGCTTCTTCTCAATAATATGGAAGGGCATGGCCTCAAGCTGCACCAGGGGAGGTTCAGGTTGGATATTAGGAATAACTTCTCTGAAAGAGTAGTGATGCAGTGGCACAGGCTGCCCAGGGAGGTGGTGGGGTCACCATCCCTGGAGGTGTTTAAGGACTGTGGAGGTGTGGCACTGAGTGATGTGGTCAGTGGGCATGGTGGGATGGGTTGGGGTTGGACTTTGGGATCATAGTGGTCTTTTCCAACCTGACTGTCCAACCAATCCACTGTCATTTCTGGAAATAGTTTTCTAAAGAGCCCATTCTGTGAGGCTGGGAGTCTGAATGGTGCATGTAGAACACCCCCGTGCTCAGCAGGAGCATCGTTTCAGTATGCAGAACGATATGGTTGGGCAGTATTAGTATAAGAATTCAAAGTTCTGAAGATGATGTGATATAAGATTCGATTTCCTGCTTTTGCACAGCTTTCTTACGGGACTTGGTCAGCCTGTGCTTCTGCTTCCTTATCCATACACCTGAAAACAACCCTGCCTATCTCCCCAGGGGCCTGCAATGCTCAGTTTAGTGATGTCTTCAGAACCGTAGGCAGAAGGCGTTGGAGCTGAACAAAGGTTCCATCAAGATGTGTGATGAGAAAGGCAAATGAATAACCACATAAATATTTTGACTGTCTGACATACGAAACCTGCTCTTATAGGTTCTGCTGCCCAGACAGTGACTTATTTTTCCTCAGTCTTTCTCTTGGTGACTAAAAGATTAACCCCAGGTCAGACAGATATTCCAGATGTGAGGGAAGAAAGACTGGTGAAGCAGAAGGACAAATGTCATGGTTCATTTCTGTTTTAAAAATCCACAGTCTACTACTTCTGTACCGTAGCACTGAGCCCTGTTTTCTCTGCTGTTGACACCCTACATCTTTCCTTGCTCTCTGCTCAGTTAAAATAGAGCTAGCAGCAGGCTCCTGGTGAGAGGGCCACATAACCCACACTCAGATATGTTAGGAACTGAAACTGCAAATTCTCTGCCCTGGACCACAGCTGGAAGAGCTAGGATGTTTCTTAGAGAGGGAGGAACTGCTATTTCCACTGGGGACTTCTTAAAAGAAAGCAGTGAGATCTGTGCAGTCTTAGAAAGAAAAGAAAGGGGGGTCTCCTGCTTGAGGTGGCTCTGGGCTGTACACCTTCCGAGGAAGGAAGGAGACCTCAGCAACCTGGAGAACAGAGAGATGAGCAGCAGGGACTCAGCATCCCACTTTTCTGGGTGCTCCTATTGAAAGTATGGAAGTTCCTCAGTATATGGGACCCTGATGTCTCTAGGACAGCTACTCACACTACTCTGTGGAGCTAAGCCAGCAACATTCTACTTGCCAGGATATAGCTGCCATCCCTTTTAAAACATGGCCCTTAGTGTGAAACACTGACTCGGTACCTTTTTGGCCTGGGTGATGTATGAACATCATGAAAACAACAGAACTGTCACAGATTGCCCCTGGAGATGCATAGCAGTGAAGGAAAGAGTCTCCAGGTGTTGGACACTCCTCCTCGTTGATCATTAGTGTCTCTGCTCTTGAATAGAGGATCATTCTCCCAAGCCTACCCTAGGAATGGCACTGCAGTGATGTGGCTGCAAACTTCAAATTTCCAGCAATTTCTTTAGAGATCTTGAAAGAATTATTTAGGAAGCAGGTTAAAATGAAGGAAATGTCCCAACTGCTCAACAGGACTTCAAGGAGGAGCACCCTGCTTTCTCTCTGCTTTGTTTTTCAAAGCTAACACAGAAGAGAAAGCTAACTGTTGTGTCAGCTATTTTAGATGCCCAGGCAACCTGTTTCAGAAAACTCATCTCTGAGGGGTTGAAAGTGTAAAGCCTTTCCAACATTTGTCTGGTAGGGCATGCACCCAGAGAGTGTGAGAAAGGGTTTAAATTCCCTCCCTGGCCTGAGGGAATACAAACCCACAGCTCTCATGCTAGGATTTGCACGAGAGTTGACACTACATTGACTCTGGATTAAAAAATAATCTAAATAAAACCCTCAACCAAAGAAACTGGAAATAAAACTGGATGCAGGCTGGCGATTCTGGAATTTGGAGTCAGCACAGTCCCACCTCTTATACTGAGAGCCTTTCTTAGTGGCTCAGGCTCCTCCTAGTTACTATGGTTGGGATAAGGCATCATGGATACTACAGAGGTGGAAGGAATTGTCCAAAGACGGTGAGGAATTTGTGATATGAGCTTTGAGGGATTAGGAAGCCTATACTCTTTGACTCAAGTCCCCTCAGCTCAGTCAGCCTCTGGTGCTAAACCTACCAACCAACAGAACCCTCAGAGCCAAGGACCAAGGATTCAGTACATGGAGATGAAGTTTTCCCCCATATGATGCTCCTTGCACAAGATCAATCCCTTCTGCAAAAACTGATGAGGAAAGAAGTGAAGGGTCACACCTCTGATCATTGGATGCATTTTTCCCCCAGGGAAAGGAGGAGGAAAGGTGAAATAAAAAGTGTCTAAAAGCAGTTTATTTTTATGTTCACAAAGAAGAAAATGGTATGCCAATCAGAAATATTAAATACTGGCATAGCACCAGGTAAAAGCGGGGAACAGGGAGCCCCATGGCACATGTTGTCTGAAAGATTCATCCATGCTGCAGAGCCAGTGTCCAAGTGCTGGAGGGGAACAAGAGTTGTTCCCATAGTAAAAGTGGGGGAGGATCACAGAGGTGTCACAGGGAAAATAGTGGGAATGCTGGAAACAAAATATTGGCTTTCATAGCCTCAGATATATTCCTCCTGCTTGTAGCAATAGAAGATTTCAGTTCAGACAAACCAATTAAAAGGAGTTTATAGAAACTAACTGGCTCAGCTTCAGGCTTCCTTTAGCTCTGCTCAAGAGTGGTCCCGGTGTTCGTGTTCCCCTCAACACAGCCTTGCCAACTTCAACACATCCTGCATCACCATCTCCAGGCCTGCTGCTGGAGTCTCCTCAATTACACCCTGAGCACAGTGAGAGGGGATCCTTTTGCCAAGGCTGTGGGTTGTTTTTAAAGATTCCCCTTCCACCCACTAGGGAAGGTGAAGAGGAGCAAGTGGTGGCCTTGGATGCGCTCATCACAAGACAGAAAGGGGCAAGGTATGCTTCTTGATGGTAGGGCAAAACATTCCAAAGAGCACATTCCCAAATTCAGCAGTGCATGCTGTATTCATGCTGCCTATAATTATGCTCACTGTAAGGCAGTTTCCAAAGTCAAAGCAGTAGGAAGAGATCTTGAACTTGCTTAAAGCTTCCTTTTCTGTACTTGGTGGTCCTCCAAGTCTAAATGCCAAGTAGTCAAGTGCCAGGCTCTGGGTTTCCATTTAATCACAACACTGTCAGTCAGGCAGGAAGCTTTCAAAATTATTTTCAGATATCTCTGGGGGCTTTAGGGAGGCTACAGAAAGGTTGGATCCCAATGATTGCATCACCCAGTGGGCTACAAATATTGACCAAAATCCCTCTCTGGATATGAGCAACCATGTAACCTGCCTCAGTTTCCCTATTTGCAGAAATGCACTAAATTCATACATCATGGAACATAAAGAAACACTCATGGATGCATTCAAATGGTGTGCTCTAATGACTCACACCCCTGACCAGATCTGGTGTACTATCTATAGAGGATAGTCAAAAAGTTCAGCTTACACCCCATAGCTGGAGCTTTAAGTATTCTATCAGCCTGCAAAGGGCAAAAGAGAGAATTTTTCTGTTTGCTCTATACTGCATCATGTCTCATTATACAAAGAGCAATGCTCATGCTTGGGTCACTCTTGCATAGAGCCTTCCAGGGCATATGGATTAGTGGGGAAACATTGGTGGTAGGTGGATGGTTGGACTGGATGATCCTGGAGGTCTCTTCCAACCTTGGTGATTCTATGATTCTATGATTCCAGGAGAGCGTTGGTACCTCAACCTGCATGTGTGCTGAGCTGTGCAGACCATGGCTACTTCTAATAAGCACCTCATCTGGACTTATAGGTACTGCAGGTCTTGGCTGTACCTCCAGGACTCTCCAGAGCAGCTCTGTATTGCACAGGGAAGACATGTCCACAACTACTCAAACCTCCATCAATCCTTTCCAGAAGAGCAGGATTGCATGGGATCCCTTGGACGAGAGTCCAAGAGAGTAGAATCTATTATGGTACAGGATCCCTGGACACAGAAGGATCAAGTCCTTTCCCCTACCAGCCCTTTGTAAGATGACAGTCTCGGCATAGGTGTACAGACTGATCTGAATGGTTTGGAGCCACATGCTATTGAAATCCGAACCTGCTGCCTTTTGGTCATGTGTAGGTTTGTCTTGGGTCCCTTCGTCTTTAGGTGCATTTCCTAAGCAGGCTTCTCTCTGTGCTTAGGGGAGACTACTTTGCAAAAATCCCAGTGTTTGGTGGCTGCAGGTAAACAACAGTATTAGGTCTAACCTCCAAAAGGGATGGAATACATGCAGCTCTCCCACCGCAGGCTTCAGAGCATCCATGAGTGCAGAACGCCCACAGATCCCACAGAGCTCCCCCACAGCTCCACGCTGGGCTCTGCATGATGCCACAGCCTCTGCCCTTCACCACAAGAAGCCATGCCAACTCCATGCCCAGCTGATTCTGCACTGTTTCTCATCAAAATCCAGCTCCAGGGTTTGTTTGACTATTTTATCCTCGTAAAAATCAGGCCCCAAAATGCAAAGACTTATGCAAATGCAAAGCATAATAACAAGAAGCTAACCACACTTTTGCATATCTTAAAGGAAAGGTTAGGTTTGGGTCCCATCTGTGTTTTGAACGAAGTTCTGATTGAGTTCTTGTTTCCTCTGAACCAGCGTGCTAGTGTCAACACATCCCTGCGAAGATGAAAGGCCCTAAAAAGACATTTGATCAGATTAGCCATGATTCAGATCATTGGAGGGAAATTATTAAATGGGCAATTCCTGCCAAGGATAAGAGAGAACGTTGGATGGAATGAGGTTTGGATGAACTCGGTTTGTAAAATCCTGAAGGCCGAGTTCCTCTAAAGCATGCGAACAGTGGCTTTTATTTGTTCTTTTATTTATTTATTTATTTTCTCTTGTTGGTTGCTTATGGTTATCATTCCACTCAGCACAGCGAGGCTGCAACCCCCAGTGCCTGTGCTCCCAAACAGGTAGAGCCAGCTCATGGAGCGGGGCCAATGCGCGCTGCCTGCTGAGCAGAGCAGGGTGGGTCGGGGGCTGGAATGCTCTCGCTAATTAGCTGCTGTCAAAATAACCCCAGGTGACTGCAGGTAAGCAGACCCCCAAGATAAGCAAATCAGCAGGATGGCCTGGTATCAGTAACCCGTGTCTGCTGCTTGCAAAGCAAACATCCCCCTATCTCCTTCTCTATCGCCCAATCTCTCTGTCGATCTAATCATTGTCATGTATGTCTCTCTACCTACTCTGCTCAATGCAAGCACGTTTTATCTGTCTTTCTGTTGGCTTGGCCATGTGTGAAACGCTCAGCGGTGGTTCCCCCCCACCTCCCATAAATGTCTTCTGAATATTTCATCTCTGTCTCAAGGCCTGAAACTCACCGTCTCTCAAACTGCCCCAAATTACCCTTGTCTCCCCATCCGCCTGATGTCCCTGGAAGGCTTGAGACAAAAGGAAGCTGTGTGCCAATTGGGGGTTATTAGCAGAGATACACCATGCTCATTGTGGCAGGACTGAGTCCTTAATGAAAAGGGAAGGCGGAGAGGGAGCAGGGAAGGACAAGGCTGAAATTCTCCGCGGCGCCTTCCAGGTTAAAGGGATCACCGGGGTCTCTCCTGGCCTCGAAAGAAGGCAAGAAGAAAAGACAAGTCCCAAAGAGTGCTATGCAAAACAGCCCCGCTGGTCAATAGGATATGGGCAAGAAAAGAAAAATAATTGTATTCTGTTATCAGAAGCAACATGGTCCAACAAAAGGATTGCCTTCGCCCACCTGAGAATGGAATGCGAGGCTCCATTTTGCTGCTCTGATCGTATTTGACAGCCCCCCTCGAGACTGCCTGGTTGGTATGGCAAATCGTCCTTATTACCTGCTGGGGTGAATGAATCCCCCTTTGTGCTGGCACTGTCACGCCGCATTAGGTTGACAATGGCCCCAGATATTTTATATGAAATTTGCCCTCACTTGTGATTAGCCAGCACCAACTAAGTCATAGCAACCTAGAACTATGCATTGGCCGGGCCCCGTTGTCGGCCGAAAGGGAAATCCCTATTCAAATGGTTTAATAAAACAATCTAAAGGGCGTGTGAATCGTGAAAAGCATTTTCACTTTTCTCTTTAGCTTAATCTCATGGTCGCTGGGATATTGTGCTCCGAGCAGACCCCAGCAGGGTGTGGGCTAAGGTCCCCCATCAACTTCTTTTACAGCCTCCTTTTCTGCGAGTTAATGATATACCGGTGTGATTGCCTCCCGCAGCAAGAAGAAACACGCATTTGATGAAAAGGATGGACCTCCTAACACATCCTAAATGGCAACAATTTCTCATCCAAAGGTCACAGGTCATAACCTGGATTTTGAATCACCACCCAGATCTTTTTCAAAGCCTGGCTAAAGCTGGGGGATTCTGCCGGGCCGTTTTGCACACAGACAGACAGACACACACACACACACAGAGGCACTGAGCTATCTCTACTGGGGTTCCCACTTGAGGCTTGAGTTTGGTGTTAGAAACAATGAGATTTTCCCATTATTGTTATTGCTATTATTATTTTTGCCTACAGTTTGCTGTCTTTTGCATCCTTTCAACCCTGCACTGAGAGGGAAAGTGCGAGCAAGTGATGGGCAATGCAAGGTGCCTCCTACACAGCCCAGAGCTGCACCCAGAGCTTGAGCAGCACCCAGTGTGCAAGTGGAGGGGAAGGAGAAGTGTAGGATTCCCCTTTCTGGTTTTCACTGCTACTTCTCGCTCTGGCTGGGGAGCAGAGGCAGGATGTGGCAGCAGGCAGAGTCTCCACAAGGCTAAGGAAGAGTTGAGTGCTTCAGTTTCAGCATTTACCTAAACAGGGGAACGTGGTGCACTGGTGCATCTGCAAAACGTAACTGGAAATCCCCAGGGAAACAATCTCTTTCATGAACCTCCCACAGCCAGGCTTCCAAGGCCAGAGCTTTGAGATGCACAGGAACTCCTTTTTTTTCCACCTTTGCTGTTCTCTATTCCCCCTACCCCACCCATTCCAACATAAAGTGTTGGCTGGAAAGGGTTCTTCCATTGCTCAATACTCTCCCTTGCAAGAAGAGAGGGGCTGCAGGCTCACACACAATGAAAGCAGCCCATGCTCTCTCCAAGTTCCCTTTTGGCTTTGGAAATCTACATTAGCCTCTCCCAGAAGATGTTCACACCAGCTGTGGTATGTTTCCACTGCAGCTTTCCATCTAATTGTAAGCCATCTGGGGCAAGGAGTGATTTTGTTATTATGTGCTTGTACAGTATTCAGCACAATGGAGCCCTGATCTCTGCTTGGGGCCTTGGAGTCTACTGTAATACAAATAATTAACCATAATAGAGCTGGGCAAATATCTTAATAAAACCATAGAATCAATTTGAGGCAATTAAGCAATTTTTTTTCGGCTTGCAGAAGCTTTTGCTTTGCAGGCTTCAGTTGAAAAAGGAAGGAGGTTTGGGTGCTAGAGAAACTTCAGGGGAACTGCTCACTCCCCAGCAACCTTTGACAACTCTTTCTTTCCTTCCCCTTTTCCCTTTTCCCTTTTCCCTTTTCCCTTTTCCCTTTTCCCTTTTCCCTTTCCCTCCTTCCTTCCTTCCTTCCTTCCTTCCTTCCTTCCTTCCTTCCTTCCTTCCTTCCTTCCTTCCTTCCTTCCTTCCTTCCTTCCTTCCTTCCTTCCTTCCTTCCTTCCTTCCTTCCTTCCTTCCTTCCTTCCTTCCTTCCGCCTCTTTCTTTCTCTCTCTTTCTTTCCTCCCTCCCTTCCTCTTCTCTTTCCTTTTTTTTGGGTTTCAGTTTCACACAGCTGGAGAGGCAGAGATGTTTTATGCAACTACCAGAGCACATAATACACTTTATCAACAGCTTGGGAAAGAAAACATGATTTGGAGTCTGGATCTGTGGTTCCTGGGGAATGAGGGGCTCACTCTCACAGCTTGACTTCAGAGCAGCTCACCTGCCCTGCCTCTGCCTCAGTTGCCCTGCTTTCTGATCCCTGGTACTTCAGCTAGCAGCTGAAGCAATGGGATTGAACATCTATTTAGACAGAGAGGAATAAGAGAAGTACAAAGCCTGGGACACTGACTGGATGATTTACAAGCAATTATGAGTCAGGAGATAAGCTCTGGATGACAGATATTCTGGTTATAGTTGAAGCTGTTGTTCTCTGCAAGCGGAAAAGTGAGCTAAATATATTGAACATCTGTCTAAAGATGTATTCAGTTCTGTACTTGTCCATCAGAGTGCATGTAAGGACAATACAGAATGGAGTGTATTTTCTAAAGGTGTGCAAATGAACTGATCTATAAGCTCATCAAAGCTGTAACCTCAAGAATGGAAATACACTACCCTTTTCTGAAGGAAATAGCTCTGTTACTCCATAAAGACATCTGCTGGCCAGGTGGGTGCAGACCTTGAACTTTATCATGCATAAATCTTATGGCCATACATCCCTGTGCAAAGGCAGTTTTGCTAAGAGAAGTCTGTGAAATGGTGATCATCCTGGTCTTGGTCCTGGTCATGGAGAAATGGGTCCTTCTACTTAACAGCTGATCAGGAGAATCTGAACCACGGTGCTTTTAAACTACAGCTCTCCCTGTGTTGCACATGTATGTCCATAATGGGTCATTTTAGCTGCCCTATTACTCTGCAGAATAGAAAATGTGTCATCAGTTTGAATCAGGAAGCTGAGCAAGAGCATGCAGGATGAATGCTTGGCTAGGAGATCATCTGGCAGTCTGTCATATTTAATGTAAAGCCAAAGACTTTAGCTCTTGGTAAATACTAAGACCACAGAAATTAGATAAATGGAAGATCTCCTTCAGATTCACTGTCAATGTTGGCCTATTTAACTAGGGTGTCAAGTGTTAGACAGAGTTTAAATAGCAGTACCGACAATACAAAGCTTGTAGCTTGCATCTACTTGTGATTTTAAATACTGGAAGATCTCACACAAACTGTCTAGGTTGGCCCCACCAAATATGTGCCAGTAACTACACTGAGGATGGATGCCATGCAGTTCTCATTGTGTGGTGTGGACAAATGTCATAGAAGCATAGAATCATGGAATGGCTTAGGTTGGAAGGGGCCTTAAGGATCGACCTGCTGTGAAACATGCTCTCAGTGCAGGGATGAGCTCCATGAGCAATATGTCTTCAACTGGAACATCCAACCTGATGCCCACCAAGAAGCTTTCACACATGATAGCTTTCTGTTCCTCACCGAGTCACACAGATTTCTGAACTGGTGACCAGCGAACAAGTTTAAAATTAGGAATAGCTGTTAGTACTGTAAAGTTTTGGTCTCCTGCTACCTGATCCCTCCCATAATCAGAATGGCAGCAGAGTTGTTGCAGCATGAGATAGCGACCTGACCTCAAAGAAACCCAACTTGCTGCGAAAGCAAACGATACCTAACACCTCCAGACAACTCTTTCTCAACCAGTCATCATTTGTATTCATAAAACAAACCAATTTCATTAATCTTATGCTTAAATTATTTTAAGGTTCCTTAACTCACACAACACCCACCCACCTAATTAGAGAGATGCATTTTTCTCACCCAGCCCCATGTCATACACTCGTCAGCCTTGTGGTGAGTGGAGCTGGAAGAGTGCAGACTATGGAGATGCTCTGCTATGGAGATGATCTCTTCCAGCCTGATCTGCACATGGGTTTGATCCTCCCAGGCAAGGAAAATGATGGACACATAAACTGCATAACTGCCAGGTGGTGTTGAAAGCTGCTTTGAAAACAAGGGGTGTGAGCAAGTGGGAAGAAGAGACAGGTGCTGTGGGTTTTATTTCGCAGAAGAAATGTAGGGTTCCAGCTTCCACCTCTGTCTATGGGTTCATCTGCATTAATCCATCATAAGCCAAATGAAAACCTTTGATGAAGCAGTCTCTTCCTCAGGCTACACATCACTACTAGTTTTGATTCTTCTCTTTTGCATTGTGAGTCTGCTACAGAGCTTTGAGAGAGGTGCCTGCCCAGAGAGGCGGTGGGTACCCCATCCCCAAAGACACTCAAGGTGAGGGCAGATGGAGCTGTGAGCACCTGATGGGGCTGTGTGTGTCCCTGTTCACTGAAGGGGATTTGGACAAGATGGCCTTTAAGGGTTCCTTCCAACTCAAATGACTCCATGACTCTATGATAGCACAAAATCTTGCAATGCTTATACCTCTTATTCTTTTAGTTTCAAATACACTAAATGCCTGTTTGGTCTTATACCAGCCCTGCCTTCATGTCTGACAACTGATCATGATGTTATTCCTGATTTTGCATCCCAAATGCTCCTGTAGTTCTTCTGCAGGGTGCAAAAGAGCATCCACATCCCATAGCTGGAGTGTGGGCAGCCCAGAGCTGGTGGGAATAACGCAGGACCGCTGGCCCAACACATCAACTGGGATGAGAAGGAAGAATGATGACCCGATCTGCATCCACTGTCTTCAGTGACTTTAATGGGAGTGGAAGGCATTTATCAGGCTGCTGGATGAACCCAGTACCTTAAGGGTTTACTAACAGCACACATCGCTTTCATCCCTGCCTATCTTACAGCAGCAAATCAAAGTCACGCATCTGTGGTCTCTTGGGATGGGAGCTGTGAAAGATTTCTCTCTTGCTATTAAATGTAATCTCCCTTGGTGGCAACGCTGACACTGCCCTACGTAATAAGTGGAGGCGGATGGTATGCGAAGCGTGAAAAAAATCAGAGAACAACCAAGAACCCTTAGGAAATGTCTTTGAAAATCAGTTACTGAATAAATCTGGTAAAGCAGAAAATGTAGTTTGGCCATCAGCAGAAAAACATGGGGCTTGATTCTCCTCTTGGCCTGGTGTAAATTAGAGAGGCTTTTGTCTGATCTTGTGGAAGGAGAAGTTAAGCCAGTGTTACTGAGGGTGCCTCTTGTTACAGAAGTATTATTCTGAGGCACCTCACTTCCTGCAGTTTTGCAGGAAGCTGTTGTTTGGAAGCACTTTGCTCTGAAGGAAAGCACTTTAGAGATGCATTGACCGGCTCAGAACAGATCCAGAAAAGCTTAAAATCATAAAAATCAGAGCTGGACCTTGCCCCTCTCTGCCTAAAGGCAGGATCCAGTCTGCCTAAGCTATCCCTGACAGATGTTTGCCTAACCTGTTCTCAAAAACCTCCCAGGTTGGAGCTCCCACCCCTTCCCCAGGCGATCTATTCTCATGCTTCACTACCCTCACCATCAGACCGCACTTCTGAAGGTCTAACCCCAAACCCCTGCCTGCGATTGAAGTGGACATGAAGAGGAGCTCATCAAACTAACCTGGTCAAAGCAGAGGAGGAGGCGGAAGTGGGGAGAAAGAGAGGAAGATGAAGGAATGTTGCAGAGCAGTATAGCATCCGTGATAGAGCTGGGAACGGAGCTCAAGTCCCTCGGCTCTGTGACTTGTGTCTGAGTCACAGTATCAGCGGGGAGCCCTTACCTTATTAATCCCAGTGGTACCCCTCCTTCCTCCTGGCTTTTTTCCTATGCTCCCTCTTCTCACTCGTTTCCATTCCTCATGGTAATTTCCTTTGCCTTTCAGCACCTCACATGTGCCCTCAGAGGGAGAGGGTGTTGTAACATACGCAGTCTTCGGCTGATTCATCCTTTTGCTTGTACATGACTAACACTCGTGCTATTTGTCTAACTATTTCTATTGATGTACATTTAATATGTAAAAATTTAATTAAAGCGTTATTCATAAAAAAATATCTGGGCCAATTTAATATTTTTTTTTTTTTTAAATACCCACAGGGAATATTCCAATTAGGAGCTAAACACCGGAGAACAGTGTCAGATTCCACCCCCATCTCTAATCAAAGCAGAAGGTTTTGATATTATAAAGAAAAAGCCACCAAAACCACAACATTATTTACAGGCATTCACTCTGCAGGTGCAGAGATCAATCCCAAGAGTAGCTGAGAACTTCCAGCTCTTGGTGGAAACCAGTGGAAGATACTCCATGTCTCTGAGGAGAAGCCAACCACGCACCCAGAGCCAGCTCCTCACATAGTGGGGATCTGTGCTAATGCTCTGATTGGAAAATTTGCTGAATCTTTCTAATCAGCTTGGTCCTGCAACCTTTAATCATGCAAATAGCTCACGTCTTCTGTGCAGCTCCAGACTTGCCAGCAAAAGGCTTGCAGGAGTGAGTATGGAAATGGGAATTGGGATTTGTGCTGGCACAACAAAGCTTTTGACGTCTACAGGCCTGAAAATGCAACCTTCCAAATGGATGCTTCTCCAAAGTTAGCAGGGAGGGGTAAAAACTCTTGGGCTTGCATATTGCATGGCCCAACAAGTCTCTGTAGTGGACAACGTGATTCAGGAGCTTTGCAGAAATATTAGCATTTTCTGCTTCCAGATAGGCAGGGACAATGCAAGTAAAGGAGGCAAATAGAAACCGTGACCCCAAAAGCAAAGGAAACGTCATCCAGATTTGTTTATGCTAACAGGATCCACTTGGTTTGGGTCTTGGGAAAAGGCTGAGATCCAATCACCCAGTCTTTAGTTTAACATCATCCAGATCTGATTCACAACCTCAGTCAGAAATTTCGGTCTTCAGCAGTTTAGTGTAACAGTGTAATAGTGGTTTAGTTTGAAAGTCTGCCCAGGACGACTCCCCACAGGAAGGCTGGATGTGTTGTGCGTAGTGCCCAGCGGTTGGGATAACAGTGAGGACACAAACGTGACTCAGGGTGGGATCCCAGTCAGTGCTGATGGATGCCTGGGGCTTCTCCAATCCTTCCCAGCCTTCTACTGTCCATGACAAGCAACAAAAACACCTCCCAGTGCTCTCTAACAAACTCAAAACTGCAAAAAAACAGCAAGAAGCAAAATATTCAGTCCCTCCCATCCCAAGTGATCACCTTCATCCCAAACCTTCATCTGCTCTGTGGATGACATTTGCCCAGAGGCCTTTTTAAGGTTTTTCTGGATTCGTGAAAGTCTGGAGAAGCTTCACTGTCGTTCTGGAGCAGAAATGTCATGGGTTTTCTAAAACAGGGACTTAAAAGTGAGGCCTGTGGCAATGGTGTGCGTCACCAACCAAAGGAGTGCTCCAAACTCTCTAGCAGGAGACTGTAAACGAGTCAGGAGATTCATTCCTCAGGGAGATCTCCAGGACCATTTAAACCAACTCTTCAGGCGTTTTTATGAAGTTGCAAAGGCTCAGCCATTTGCTTGAAGAGCCATTTATGTCTCCAGAGGGAGATAGTAAGGACTTGAAATATGTGCTGCTACGTGATTTGGAGCAGCAGCCTAGCAGTACACACGTAGGAGCTGTTAGATATGCTAAAATGGGAACACAAGCCGCCTCTTGGAGACTTAAGGAGGGATTATAGCAGATGAGTCCTCATTTAGTTTTCCAGAAAAGCAGTAAAGATAAACCTGGCTGCTCCTTTGCAGGGTGTTAAAGGGAGATTTCCTGGTGGGTGGATCTCCTCAGTGGGGCTTTATTGTATCGGCAGTGGGGCGGGAAGGAATGGATTAAGCAAGTGGCAAAGGGGATATGGAACCTTTGCATGTGTTCACAATGGAGATGAGCTGGGGAGGGTGGAAAGCTGTCAGCGGTCTAAAGGCAATCAGGCTTGGGTCCTGGCTTATGACTGACCACATGGCTGCTCTTGAGCTGAATTTCTTCAGGAATTCAACTGTGGGTCCCATGCTGGGTCTGTCAGTGGTGACCAACAATAGGGCTCGGGTGTCGTGGGGCCTGCTGGACACCCTTCTGTGGGAAGAAATCAGCCACGTGGAGATGGTGAAGTTGAGCCATCCAACATAGTCCGAACAAAACTATCCTGTGTTTGAACAGTGGCAGTGCTGGAAAGAAACATTATCTCCAGCCCATAAATTACTCATTTTTATCCTCGTCTTCTTGCTTTTCTTGACTGTGTACTGTTTTTATAGTGTATTTCTTGGTTATGAAGTAGATTTTGGTATGTTCTCCTCTTAATTTGCATGTTTGGTTGTCTGTACTGGATATGCATAGGCACTACAAGCATCACAATAAACTCAGGTGCAGATTTTGGGGACTGAGGGGAGCCCATAGAAAGCTTAGAAGCTGAGAGCAGAGCTGAGCAAAGCAGAGCTGAGAATGGTTTTGACTTCACCCAGAGGAGAGATTTTGGTGGGGAACCGCAGAGATTATTCAGATTTCAGAGCCTGTATTTGCCCTCATGAAGTACAAGTCAATCTTTGAGGCTCCAAGTCCTGCTAAGTAAATGCGTTTAACTTAAGAAACATAGAATCACAGAATCACAAGGTTGGAAAGGACAGAATCACAGAATCACAGAATGGCCAGGGTTGGAAGGGACCTCAAGGATCATGAATCTCCAGCCTCCCTGCCACATGCAGGGCTACCAACCTCCACGTTTAATGCTAAATCAGGCTGCCCAGGGCCCCATCCAACCTGGCCTTGAACACCTCCAAGGACCTACAAGATCATCTAGTCCAACTGTCCTCCCATTATCCTTGCTACCACAAGATGCCAATTGCCCACCATCTGGAGATTCCTGTGGTCAGAAAAGTGTGAAAATGAAGAGTTCTCATCCAGTAAATCGTAAGCACAGAATACACACACTTCACACTGGTTAACTTCAGTAAGCTAAGGTAGGTTAAAACAGTATTTAAAGCAAAGCATTTTGAGCATTAGCTCGGGTGAGTAAGTTAAGCTCAAGCCAGGTTTGGATATTAGTTTGGCTGAGTAGCTGAAGTTCAGGCTGGTAGAGCAGGGGTGACACCCCAGCAGCTCCTGAATCACATCTGGCTCTCCAATGTTTGCATACATCAGCTATGGCGTGTGGTTAGTGGCAGGGCTATGCTGCTCAGGGACTAGAAAGCCCAGTACTGCTGTTAGTCTGGACTGTGGCTTGCTTGCCCAGGCCAGCTCCAAAGCAGCAGGGTCACTGTCTAAGGTAGCACTGGTGCACCATGGCCTTCAATTTTCTGATCTATGTTGCATGCAGCTCACAGAGTGGAAGATTTGCTTTCGCACACTGGGATTCATCTCAAGCTATCTGATCCCAGTCAGAACCAAGCCTAGATCATCTGTCATTTTAATCCAGGTTACCTGGTTTGGTTACTCAGTGTGAATTGCCCTTCTTATTCTAGAAGGGTTGATAGGATCAAAGAACAGTCTGAAACATCAGTAGGCACAACCCTCTTGAGAGGAGGAGCAGCAACTGAATAGCAAAGGAGCAATCAGCCCCACAGCCCCTCAAATACCCAAAGACCCAGCCCTAGCAAGAGAAACCCAGTATGCTGTCAGCTTTTGGTGAAAACACAGTAGTGACCAACACCATAAAATACGTAGATGCACGTAGTTGAGACTGCTTGATGCAGTGATCTCACTGAATTGCAACACTGACGATTACAGCTTCTTTTCCAGAGAAGCTGTAATGCTGATACAAATGTTTTTTAATTGCATCTTTCCTCCTCTGAAGACTGTGTAACTACTATTTTGCCGTGAGCAGCAGGTATCAGGCTTGTGCCAAGCTCTAATGGTGAGTGTGGCTGTTAGAGCACAGTGTTATCCATTTCTAAAACATCTATTGGGAAAGTTAGGTTAAACACAGAGAGATGCTTGGATTCCTTTAAAGAAGCACAAAACAAACCCCTTTTTCACTCTTTCTTCTCTGTGGTGTTTGAAAGCACTGGCCTCAACATGAATAACGAGCTAAAATACAAGCATTTGGTGGAACAGATGTTTTCTGAAGGCTAAGGGTTGTCCTGGGTCGAAATGACAAAGCTTCAGAGACAGCTTTTAACTCCTACATTTGATTATTAGTTTCTGCTATGTTTGGGCAAGCATGGGAAACACGGTACTGACAGAGAAGTTCAAAAGCTTCAGTGTCCACTTGGCCTCTTGAGGGCCGCCACAAGAAGGCAAGATGCTGTTTGAGAGCTGCATGCAGCTCCATGGGGCTGTGCAGTATTTTGTTCTATTTGTATTCTCCTCAACTTTAACACTGTATTGCTGGATCCAGGTTATACTTAATAAAGTCGTATGGAGGACTTGGCAAAACACATCATGTGTAGGTGCCTTCCTCTCAGGAGCTCACAAAGTCATCTCCAATGCTTTCAGGCACAAGTGATGTGTGTGGTAACATCTGACTGAGCTCAGGAGAGCTATCCATAGACAATATTCTTAATTTAAGCTGTACTATATTCTGTCTCTATTACAGCACTGCCACTGTGCTGGGCAATGACTGAACATCCTACAGACTGGCTCTCAAGACGCATCTACATACTTAAATTCAGCTGTAGAGGAATCTATATCCAAAATGCAGTTAGGGAAGCAGACTGAAAATGCTAGATGAACACAGACATCTTTCTCCACCAAGAATCAACAGCACTAAAATACTTTGCCACCTTTTGTTACTTCTCTAAGAAGAATCTGTGCAATTTCCTGTTGGAGCATCTTCATGATGGGACTCAGAGTTTTATGACAGGGGAGAATGAGTCATGGGTTTGGGGCCTACCTGTTACAGCCCTCGTTTTATAGAGCTGTAAGGCTGCTTTATGAATTTAGGGGTCCTTAGGAGAGCACTGCTGATACTTCACTCTCAGTAAATTTGGATTTAGGCAGCTTGTCAAATTGAAGGAGTTATCTGAGGAGTATGCTGTGCCTCAGGCTAGTAATGAGGGCCAAAAAAATCAAATTTACATATTATGGGAAATTCTGGGTTGATTTTTTTTTTTGAGAGAGAGAGAGAGAGAGTTCAAAATTAGACAGAAAATTAGACAGAAAATACGAGTGTCTGAATGGTACTACACAATAAAAGACTGGGAAAAAAATGTTGAAGCATTTATTCTTGTTGGCATTGGAATTTTGACAAGAAAGCATCATTCTGCTTCAATAATATCCAAACACTTCAATATTCTACAAAATATTAAGTGCTCTGCAATGAGCTTCTTTGATAGTATAATGACTTGCTATTTTGACATAAGATCATGTTCGAAATGAAAAGAAGTAAAATGAGTTCTTTTCAAGAACTCAAGTCATTCTGAAAAGTACAAAGAATGAAAGTCAAAACTGTCCTTTTTTTTTTTTTTGCCTTGAAATTTAGGAAGTCTTGCAAAACATCTCCGTTTTGATGCAGTTAACTTTTCTGATGGAAAAAAAAAAAAGGCCCAGAAAATAAATAAATACATTTCAAGTAAGGTTGGATTCTGTGTGCTTAGCCTAAGGGGTCCCCAACTTTTTTATGGCTCCAGGTCAATAGAAATATCTCCTAGTGCCCTACCCACCCATTCACACTCCCACAACATCCCTGTGGCAACAGCTTCCCTGGGAAAGCAGCACGATTAGGAAAGGATAAACCATAATTATTAGCTATCATTTAATGTGATTTAGCACCTGGAAATAATGGAGAGGAAATTGTGCCAGATGCTTAGTCAACAAACTGCAGCCTACCAGGAAACGTTCCGTGATGCATTACTGCCCCATTGATCAAACTTGAGAGCAACAGCTACACGTAGGCCAATAAAGCTACCTAAATGACACTGCAAGAGCTTCAGAGCCCTGTCTACAACCTGCTTTTAGAAATATCCTGTCATTTCTGTGGTCCTCTCCATGGGAAATGGATATGGAGCAGAAGCAGGACCTGCTCCACTGTCTCTATCAAAGTCAAAAGCAGAGCCTGAAACAGAACTAGAATCTCTCTTTTCTGCCTCGTTCCCCATCCCTGGCTCAAGCTGGGTCTGGAAAAGGCAGCTAGATAACATGTATGATTTACAAACTGTTTTTGAGATGAGACAAGATGAAATAAAAAGATGCTCTCCATTCCTCCACTCATGACCCGTATCCATTTCCAAGTTCCACCTCAAGCCTTGTGTACAGCAATGTATTTCCCTCTTTCTGGTGAACATTCTGTCCTTCTGTCTGTGCTTTGCCTTTAGGTTCTAAGGTCACCTGCATCCAAAGCTCCAAAGCCTGCTTGAGTTTCACCATGCTCACTCCTACTTCCTAAAAAAGTCTCCCTGCTTCCAACCCCAATCAAAACATCACCATGACCACTTCATTCAAGTCTTTCCCTGAAGCATACCCATATTGAGACATATTCCTAGTCCACTTTTATGAGCTCTGTTACAGTGTTGTGCTGTGGGCCGGAGTCCTAGAAGCATCTCAGTGACCATGGGAGTGTGCTGGAGGTGAGTAGAAGATGGAGCACCATATGCTCCCGTGCTTAATGCCTTGGGGGTCCACCTCACATCATCCTCAGGTATTTTGTCTTCACCTATCTTATGCTGTTTGTCCAAAAAATGCCTCTCTTGTGCAGCACCCCTGACTACCGGGGTAGTCCTGGTAGTCCCTGCTTACTTTGTCCCATCCCTGGAGGCATTCAAGGCCAGGTTGGATGGAGCCCTGGGCAGCCTGATTTGGTAGGTAGCAACCAGCTCATGGCAGGGGGATTGGAACTGCATCACTGAATCATAGAACCATTAAGGTTGGAAAAGACCATTAAGATCATCTAGTCCAAACACCAACCCATCACCACCATGCACACTAAAGCATGTTTAAACCAAATGATCCTTAAGGTCTATCCCATCCCTTCCAACCTAAGCCTATGATACTGTACTTCTGCAGGTGCTGCTTCCCACAAATTCTGTAACTTTGTGTCCCCCAAGTGTTTGGGAACCCCAGAATTCTGTTTTACTTCTCCATCTAGCTTTGTCATCACTGCTCAATCAATAGTGCTGCAGCCACTGCAGCAGGGCCCTAATCACTCCAGCACATCATTCACAGGTAGAACAGAACAGAAACAGGGTCATAACAATTCCTTTTAACCTTTCTGTCTTGCTGATTCCCAACTCCTGCCTCTCTCTTAATCCTACGGATCTTCTTGGATGATGAGAGTCCCTCCTTTGATGAATGTGCTCCATGAAAGATGAGGCTGAGGGAGCAGGAAACCGTAAGAGTTAATCCATTAAGAAACGCACTTTCTCCTGCAGCAGACTCTTGCAGGGACTGTGCTGTCTTCTGCTGTGAAATGCCTGGGCTGTGCTTTGCTTTTTAGCCCCATGGGAAGTGCCAAGAAGGGAGACAGGCCATGGGGATGACCTCTGCATCACATCCATTCCCCTGCCATGCAGAAAGGAGTGTGTAGGGCAGATTTATATGCTGTTTTCCTTCTTGCTGCCCGACCATATCTGCCTGGGGAGACACTGGAGGAAGTTGCCTGCTTCTTATATACAAATCCAACCAGATGATCCCACAGCCCTTAAAATCCCTGCCTCTATTCAGCGCTGCCAGCTCACAACATAGGGTTAAAAGAGAAAGAAAAAAGAAAAAAAAGGGAGCCACATTCACAAGCTCGGATCCCTCTTTGTCAGAAGACTTTGCTTGTTTGGGACATTTGGTACATAGGAGCATACCGTCATGGACCCCAGCCCAGGACCGGTCCCATGGTCGATCACAGCCGTGCTGAGGGTTGAAGCCACCACGTCCCCTTCCCCCAGTGCCCACGGCGGTGGCCCTGCTGTCCCCTTTTGCCTCCCTGGCTTTCGTCCATGCGTGTGCGTGTTTGCGCCGCCCGTTGAGCGCCGAGGGCCCATTTGGGGCCGGGATTCTCCCGGGACAAAGGGATGCTAATCAGCTCCCTCTACTGTTGCCTTTTGTCTAGGACTAGCTCCCACGCTTGGACTTGGCACTCTGGGATGCGGCAGAGGGAGCTCCTTGTTGCAACCAGCCTGAGCCCAGTTGGGGAATGCGATGTATCCAGCAGGGAAAGGGGGACGAGGGGGAGGGGGGGGGGGGAAGGAAATAAATCTATAACTGCCAGCCCATCGCATTGTGCGCTGCCGGAGGCAGAAGTTTCCAATGCCTCCCGCCGCCGGGAGAGACGGCACTGGTTTTGTAGCCACGAGCTGCCTTGTTCCCGTTCCCCTCCCTGATCTCCAGTCTCCTGTTTTAGTCGCCATTCCCCACGTCGGGGCTGACAGCTGAAAGCTGGTGAGGTGGGAGGTAGGAGGAAGCACAGCAAACAAACAGGATCAGCTCCTGGCGCTGCTGCCGTTTCCTTTTCACCATCGCTACTCTCTCGGGTTTAAGCTCGTGCCAGGGGGTTGGCTGCAGAAAGCAGCTCTTTGCATGGGCTGTCTCTCTGCAGAACCCTCTGCAGAGGTGCAAGAGCCAGGTCTTTATTCCAGGTGGGAAGGTGAACAGGGCAAAACCTCCTGCAAAGAAAACCAGACTGCACCTGAGCCCACCCAGCCACACCAGCCTTCAGCTGACTCAGCTGTTCGCTTTGCAGAGGCAAATGCAACCAGCTATGATGCTAACACAATCCTCTGGGCGCTATCCTATCACAGAATAGAATCACAGATTAAGATTAGAAAAGACCACTGAGATCATCCTGTCCAAACCCAATCCAGCCCCACCACGCCCACTAAACCATGTCCCTCAGTGCCACATCTCCATGGTACTTGAACACCTCCAGGGATGGTGACCTCCCTGTGATATACTGACTTATGTAATGCACACAATACACTGGCTTATATAAAATATACATAATATGCTGGAATAACATACTTATGGCTGACTCGTCTCCCAAAGTAATCCCCAGCTCCATGCTCAGTTTATGCTGACACTGAACACAACCAATGCTTCTGTCCTAAGCCAGGAGCTGCCAGTCTGTTTCTCAGCAGCACTGGCAAATCTCTGGCCTGCAGTATTTATGCATCTTGATGGCTGAGAGGAGCTTGCACAGTCACATTTTCAATCCTGATCCTTCCAGTTTCCTTCCCCATAGTTACAGGGTAGAGTTTGTAGATCTCCGTTGTTGATACCAGGGCAGCTGCCCAAATTGCCATTAGCGGAGAGGTAGACGGGGTGTGGTTGGAAATCAGATCCTCTTGGGAAGAGTTTCATGAGAGAGCAGAGAGTACCTCCTACATGTAACTAACCTCCTGGATGGATCAGTATCTTGTGGCTTTCTGCTCATGCCTTACTTTATTGCAGCAGTGAAGAAGCCTGATCTAGAGCAGGGAAAGGGGGGGGGAGGGGGGGGAAAGCATTTGGCACAGAGACAACAGAGATGCCAGAATGCCATCAGGAAAATATGATGAGGTCTGCTAAACGTCTTAATTTTAAATCACGCAAGACATTATGAGATGGGATTATGGCTGAAATAGCATAGGATTGCCTCGGTGGTCCAGGAGATCCTTTCCAGTGCTGTGTTCTAATGTTACTAAAATGGCCTTTCCAATAGAGGTCAGGACCACTTTCCAACAGGAGAGAGATGGGGCTGGGAGCTCTCTGCCCCCAGAGTGGGCCTCTAAGAAGCACACATGCAAGGCTGAGGCTGTAGCCCTAGGCTCCCTCTATAGTCAATGGAGAGGAATAAACATCTTGGTATGATTCATGTTATCCTGAGATAGGTGTCTCAGATAGGTCAGATGAATTGCACTGCGGAGATAGTGATTGCTCTCCACTGACTACAAAGGGAGCCTGGGGTGACTAGCTCAGACTTTGACATCTAACTCTGGGAGATGAGATCAGCACTATCTGAGAGCCCGTGGAGCAGTACTGTTACAACACAAGAAAAAGAAAAAAAAAGGAGACTCGTGTCTCCCAGGTATTATAACTGAATTTGGGAGTCTTTGTTCTGTTCCTGCTGAACCTGGGGAAAAGCTCAGATGGGTTTTGTTAGGCACAAGGTGAGCTGTGTCATCGATGGGTAGAAGGGAAAAAGGACACCTCGACAAAGCTGCATCTTGAGAGAGACACAGGCCTTATTTCCAAAAGATCCAGAATCTAAGTTAAGTTTAGCTTCAAACAGTGCCCTGCATTCCGTGCAATACCAGCTGTCACCTGAATACCCACATCTCCAAGCCTGTTCTGCCCCTCGTGTGGTCCTGGGAGCAGAAAATTCCCACCAAAGAGCCAGCCTCCCTGCTTTCCCATCCTGGGTTGATGTAGAGATGCAGAAATGTCAGGGTGTGAATAGTCTCACCCCAGACGTCTACAAGACATCAGATGAGTCATGCCCCTGAGGACCCCAGCATCAGATGAAACTCCCATGACCTGTCTCGCTGTCTGATATGGTGCACCCAAAATTTTGCTGACCCGTGCTCTTCTGCAGCCCTCAGTTTCAACTTTTGAATTTCCTGTGGTCAAGAACAGCGTCAGAAGTTCTCCCAGGCAACGTGCTTAGAGAAAGAAGCAAAGACAGTGCTTTGCTCTAGAAGAGTTGTCCTGAATCTAGGAGAGAAAAATATAGCGGATGGTTGTCAATGCCAGAGCAGTGCTGCATTGAGACTACTAAAAGGAGTGCTGTCTATCCTTTGGTGGTACGTTGAGATAAGGCATCTTTTGGAAAGAGATGTCCTAGTGAAATTCAGATTTGGGGGTCATTCCAGAAGTCTGGAGGTGAAATGCTCCAGCATGCGCCGTGCAAGAAATCTAGATGCACTGGCAGTCCTGCTGTGCCTTAAACATCAACACTACTTCAGGAAAGAAAGCAATGGAAGGAGGGCAGAGGCATCTGTATCAATAGCATGCTATTATTGCTGACCCTTTCCTTTGTCAGATGGCCACCAAGGAAACAATTTGGAATCAATTTCTGAGGGATGCTTTGCTGTCTACAGGGCACTGTCCTCTGGGGGAATGGTTTTAAAGTGAGACAGGGGAGGTTTAGGTTGGATATGAGGAGGAAGTTTTTCCCCCATAGGGTGGTGAGGCACTGGCACAGGTTGCCCAAGGAGGCTGTGGATGCCCCATCCCTGCAGGCATTCAAGGCGAGGCTGGATGTGGCTCTGGGCAGCCTGGTCTGCTGGTTGGTGACCTGCACATAGCAGGGGGGTTGGAACTGGATGAGCACTGTGGTCCTTTGCAACCCAGGCCTTTCTCTATGATTCTATGATCATGAGTGAAGGTTTCAGTAATTCACCTTGATTTGTGCTGGACAGCAAGACCTCCACCCAGCTGAAGCAATGGCATGATCTCAAACAAGTTGTATTTCACATCATACCCATCCCGATCTCTGCATAGACTGGAACCATACCACAGTGAGCATCTCTTTGCCACGAACAACAGGGCACTCCATTGTTTCTGTGGCTTTGGTCATTCCCATTCTAGCAGGGCCAACAATTATTTCCGGAATGAATTTATGCCCCTGATCCTCCGCATCACCCACTAGGCTCTCATTTGTCCAGCAGGGAATTTGATGTATGTCCTCAGAGGGCACATCCGACGGGCGCAGATGCTTGACAAAGCCACCCGCCCCGGCTCGTCCGAGCCCCATTGCACGCCAGCAAATGCCCTGATGTACAAAAAGGAGACGGAGTGGCTTCCAAAGGTTGCACGAGTGTTAAACTCTAATAAACAAGCCCCATCGGTGAAAGCTGAAAGAACCTGAGCCCTCCCCAACAAAGCATTTAATCCAGTTTGGCGTAACCTTTGACATTATTAGGGATCGCAGTGACCCTAATCCAATCAGATTGATTAACTAAAGCAGAGACCCCATAAGCTGACCCCCCTCTGGCCTTTGCTATTTAGCCCTGACCAAACAGTGGGAGAGACGTGCCATATTTACACCACAATGGGTCCGCGCTGAGAACCTGTTTCATTACAGAGAGACTTAAACTCCCATTACTCCATCAATGTATCATTCTTCAATAGTTCATTAAAAGCTGCTCCTCCACAATAACTATTAACCATTTCTCAGCCCATCTGGCAGGTTTAGAGCCCCAGCCAGTCTTTAGCAGAAGGAGGTGGGAGTGAGTGAAAGAAATAGACAGACAAGGGCTCCCTTTTTAAATTTAAACCAACCGAGGGACTTAAATAGTTTGAGGTAATTTACTTTTATTGAAAGGGGGAGGAGACGAGGAAACTTTTATTTTGACTTAATTATGTGCTGAGGTCCTTTACAGAGACAAGGCTGCGAGAAGCTTTCATTGTGTTCCTTCTCTTGAGATTGGTTCATATTTCTGACCAGAGGAGTCTCAAAGAGAGCTTGCACTGTGCTTAGAGGGGAGAAAACGCACCACAACTTAACCATAAATAGTGTCTTCAGTCCCTAAATGTTAAAAGCAGGTCAAGTGGCATCACTCCTAATAGTCACTTGAGCCTGAGATGGAAAATGCCCGCTGGGTTGCAGGGTTCACTTTCTGTTGTTGGTGAAGTCATGTCCTTCTATGACATCCTCCAAACTTTAACCCTGCATATTTTTAAAGACAACTTAAGCATTTTTCCTTCATCCTTTGGAAACTGAAAGCTATGGAAACTGCCTTACAAACAGCCCAACCTCTCAGATAAGTTGCCGGGCACAGCTCTGACTAGCATGGTTTCTCAGCATCGCATGGCTATATCCACAGTCTGCTTCACTGCCTCACAATATACAGATGGAAAAAAACATTATGAGACCCAAGGAAACAAATGAGAACAGATTTTTTTTCCCTCTAGAATTCGCTCTGCTACAAAAGCTCAAGTGTAGGTTGTTGTTCTCTCCACAGTAGCTGAGATTTGAACTTCAGGGAGGCTAGAAACTGGAGCAGCTTAACACAACTGATGGGCAGCTGGGTAGGTTTAACAAGGAGATCAGACCTGCTTCTTTTCCTACAAGAGCATCCTGTTCTCTGTACATCAGCATAGGACACCTGAAAAACCCATTTCCTAGCAATTCAGAAGGAAGATCCAATGGTGGCACCTATCTGAAATTTTCTCCCCAAAACTGCACAGGGCAGGCAAAAAACCAAGGGACTGAATAGCTGGATGGGTTGTGGGGCTTCTGCTCCTGATATGGCTTGAGTTAAAAGGCTATGGGCCATACCTGTCAGGTGTTGTCTCCAAACAGAGGTCAGCCTGGATCCTCTGAACATCACTGTTCCCTTGTGATGTGCTCATGAATACCGTTGTGATTTAATATGTGATTCGTTCATCCTGGCTAGGGATATGCTAAATATAAATATATATATATATATACACATACTACATATACAATATTTATATATTTATATGCATATTATATTTATAGGAGCTAAAAGAAATGGGATTTCTTCCCACAAACAGGCTCATGGGGAAAAAGATTTTGGTTTCAGATCAGAATATGGCTGTTAAGGGGAGCAGTCTGGTGACAGTTTGGCACTGCTGAATCACAGCTCAAGCCTAGCCCTGAATTAGCAATGAGATAGCAAAGCAGCAAGGGCAGCTCAGACAGTGAGGCAGCCTCAGAGAGATTGGGGCCTAGGAAGCATTTCCTGAAGGCATTAAAATCAATCCTTTGCAATCAAAGAAGTCCAGATAGTTGTGTTAGGGAAAAAGGAGTTGCTTTAGTGACCATCTTGTGCTGGGGGTGGAAGACGGGGCCCCTATTGACAAAGATGGGGAGCTGAAGTCGGATCTAGAGTGACTTAAAATTCCAGCCACAAAACAGAGTTTTGCTTTCTTTCTTTCTCTCTGTTTCTCCTTCTCTCTTTCTGGGTAGGAGCTCAAATATGTTCCTACCCTGGGGGATCTGCCGCACAAGAATGTGACTGAGCTGTTTTTTCTCCCCCCTCCTGCTGTAGGTGAAGCAAAACTGAAGGGTGGTTTGATTCTCCCTCAAGGAACAACATTCTTCAGTTATGAAATCGTCCCAGCCTTCTCTCCCTCGCTGCGCCCAGTTACTGAAAGCCTGCAGACTCGAGCACGGACGGACCCTTCGTGCTGATACAGCTGTGAGATAAAGCTTGTGGGATCAGAGCCCCTTCGGTCAGCAAGAAAGTGAAGATCACTTCTCTCCTGCTAGCATTCCTATGGGATAACATCAGGCGTCTCACCCAAGATGTTCTGCATGTCCTTGAATTGGGCTTGTTCAGCTTGGAGAAGGCTCTGGGGAAACCTCATTGTGCCCTTCCAGTACTGGAGGGAGCTTATAAGCAGGAGGGGGAGCAATTTTTTACATGGTCTAATGATGGTAGGACAAGGGGAAATGGCTTTGAACTAAAAGAGGGGAGATTCAGGTCAGATGTTAGGAAGAAATTCTTTGCTCAGAAGGTGATGAAGCCCTGGCACTGCTGCCCAGAGGGGGTATGGATGCCCCATCCCTGGAGGTGCTCAAGGCCAGATTGGATGGGTGCTGGCAGCCTGAGCTGGTGTGGAGCAACCAGCCCATGGCAGGGGGTGGGAGCTTGATGATCTTTCAGATCCCTTCCAACCCAAGACATTCTATGACTCTATGACATCAAAACAAGACAAAGGTGTTAGGTTAATTGGCTCACTTACTCCCTGTGCCCAGCGCATGCTTTTGTGAAAGTCACCCTGGGCTTGTGCCTATGGGAAAATATTTTGCTCTGCTGACCTAATTCAAATGCTGTAGTCACCCGGGAGTGATGTACCTGGAATGGTTGCTTTAATTCTGTGCCAAACATTGTGATATGACACCTTGATATGGGCTTAAGCGCACCACACTGCAGCTCCTGCAGGTGTAATTGTTTGGGGCTGATCTCTGATAAACCTGAATGGTGACACTGGTGTTAGCATCGCGTCCCAGCTCTAATGGGGTAACAGCATCCACCCATCAGCTGAAACCACACGCTCCTTTGGGTGTGTGTACAATGCCTGTTAGGGCTGGTGGAAGCTCTGCAATACAGATCGTAGCTCTGTTCTCTGCAGGCTGCTGTTATGTTATTAAGTGTAGGCCCAGACTGGACTGTGAAGGTGTGCTACAAGGGCAGAGAAGGATGAAACAATTCTTATGAGCTGAAATAGGTCCCTGCTCACTTATAGGTGAAAAGAACAGATGGTATCAAGAGTCAAGCATCACTACATTCAACAACTTGGGACAAAACGTTGGTATAAATGGGAGCTATTAGAGATGTTTTGTTCCAAGTTTTTCAATGCCCCATGTCAGAATTTGTTTTAATTTGCCATATCCATAACCCAATGGTCAACACCATTGACTCAGGGTGAGTTCCTCAGGCTTTTGATCTTCATTTTATCCCACAAGGGCATCAACAATGATTGTCCAACCCCTAGGAACCATCTCCAACCATGACTGCATTCAGACACTGCCCTGCAGCCCATCACCTTACACCAGGGAGCCACAGATTTACTTGTCAGCCCTATGAGAAGGTTTACATTTCTTCTTGGTCTCTACCAAGTGCCTCTGCATCAGGTTTGAAAAGCTTGGATAGAGTCCTGTGCCCAAAATTTTTTTCTTGCCTCTGCCATTTGCCTCCTTCTTATGAAATTCAGTCCTGTCTCCACCAGCCCATTTTACATGGAATTTTATCACACAGCAAGAAGTTCACAGTGGGTTTATAAAAATCTCTGATGCTATTCCACTGTGGTCCTTGCTTTCACCGAAAACGTGGCACGGGGCTCACCTTTGTCTAGCACGGGTCCGAAGATGGCCAAGCTGTCATTGACAGTTGTGCAGTTCCACCTCCTCCCTCGAAATTGGTGTTGACACTCTTGGATCCCAATCTTCACCCCTTCTGCTACGCTGGGCATGATCTCCACATAGTTCCGACAGAATCGTAGCTGTTTGGGGACCAGTCCTGGGATGCTCCCACAGAGGATGGGCTGAGTCCCCAGAGAGGAATACTGGTGACCAATTGCCAAGGACCTGGAAAAAAAAACACAAGGAAAACAGATGCTGTCAGTCTGACATTCAGTTTTGTATTTGGTTTCCAGGAATGGGGAAAGAAAATCAACATTTTCAGTTCCTCCGTGCATCCTGCTCACCAGAGAGCATCCTTTTCACTGTCATCTCTGTCCAAAATAACATCATTATGTCTCTCCTGAAGTTTCCTAGAGGACCAACAGGCAAGCAGCTCTACCCTTAATATCTTCCTTCCCTTTCCTTCATTCTCTCATCATTGTACCTCTTCCCAAAGATGCTCACCTCATGAAGCCTTGGAAGCCAAGCGTACTTGCACTAGTGCAAGCAATTTTTATTGGAAATCTTTGCAGCTGAGGAAGCCCAGGGATCAGAGAATCAAAAGCACCTCCAGAGCTATACAAGGTAATAACACTGACAGTAGAAGACTCCAAGACTTTAGAAGAGCACAACAAATTTGTGAATACCACCCAATTAATCTGTGTGCCCTTTATGTTTGAACCTTACCAGGTAACTTCTGAGACTGATCATAAAGATTTGAGCAGGTTGGACCTTGAGAGCTTCTAAAAGCCTGACTGGGCTTAATGATGGTCCAACATCAGTGCTGTCCTCCTTTATGAAAAACTGGACTCATGTTACTAGGAACATTAGTGCAAGGATGCATGGAATTTTGGATCCATGGATCCATTGGTAACCTCTCTGAAAGTACATTCTGGAAAGGATTTTTTTTGCTCGTTGGTATTTCCACACCTGCTTAGTTCAGGCATGTGCTTTGCAAGGCTTTATCAGTTTGAACTGCTTAAAAAATTAAGTATTAAAAGTCTGCCTCTGGATATTAAGTTCAGCAGATTTGCACTTCGCTCTCACACCAGTTTTAATCTGGGAATTTTCAAAACCAGGGTTGCATTTTCATAAAACCCAGCTTTGCTGTGCTGTCACGAGGATATGCAAAACCTGCTTTGGCCATCAGTCTGTGAATTGCTCCAGTTAAAATGAACAGAGTGAAATAAAAAACCACAACAATTGGAGTGCAGATTCTGCGCTGAGCCAAATGGAAGTCTTCTGAAAGGAGTGTCCACGAACCATTATGTTGGTTGAAGCCTTAGAGACAAACAAGTCAGCTATGCAGAGAGATCAGCAGATACATAGCTAATTAGATAAATTTTTAAAGTGTTTTTACTGGTGCTTCTAATAATAACCTTGATTACTAAAACTGAAGGGATTTTTAGAGTATAATTTCCTATTCTTCTAATTAAATCTCTTGATTGACTTTTCTGCTCAGAATTAATGACAAACAGAAACTTGCCTGGGCAGTGTGTATTTCTGTTTACCTTCATATTTTTTTTTTTTTTGCTATGTGGTTTTCATTTGGGAGCAGCCTGGTGTGTTTGAATTTATCAGCAGGCACCCAGGGAATATGTCTCCCCTCTCTTTTGCTCTAACATTGTCAAGTAAATGAATTTTAGATGGACGAGGTGAAAGGTGTCTGTGAAAGCAAACATTTTTCAGCTGATTTCCAAAACTTAGGGGCCTTTTTCCAACTCAGCTGTGGTTTGAGTTGAAGATTCATCTCAGCTAACATTGAAGGACAGTTCTTCCTATTCCAGGGAGGGAATATGAGGCAACTATGGATTGCCTTCCAGAAGTGCCTGACTCTTCCCAGTAAGAGGAAGGCAGGTAGAAGGACACTGACTAGGAGTTGTGCTCATCTCATCTACCTTCTTATGTCTCCAGCCGATCTACACACCCCAAGCTGCCTTTGTAATCAGTCTGAGGAGAGAAACAGGCATTTCTAGGGCACGATTCATCTGCCCCATTTTAGACATCTGCTTAGGATGAGGTGAATCATGGCCTTGCCTCCATTGAATGTATTGGCTAGACTAGAGAGAGTAAACCCTGTGTGAGCAGTTGAGTGGGATGTGTCTGCACTGTAGAAGTCTCCAGATGAATCATGCCATTACATCTAACAACAGGTATGGCTAAGTTCCTTAAAATTTCCCACCCAGGAAAGGTGAGTGCTGTGCTGAAGTCTGTGCAAAGACCCAAGCAGTAGGAGGGAGGTGAGTTCTTGCAGGAGCCCACAGAAGAAAGCCAAGAAAAGGACCCAGCTAACTTGTTTTCCCTATCTATGTGTCTTGATGTGGGTTTTCTTGAACTTTTGATTAATTCAGGGAAAAACTAGTGGCAGAAAAGCACCTGTGAATGGATCCCATGCCAGACCAACTGGTGTTTTCACTTTGACTTCACAGTGTACTTTTAATTTAATTGTTAAGCTATAAACAAAGCGCTGGATCACACTTGATGGACTAAAGACACCTTTTGAAACACTACTTCAGGCTGCAGGGGGCTTGCTTAGGGTGTTGCCCCTATGGCCTTGCTGGGCATACAGAGACTTAGGGTGCCACATCTCCAACTCCAAGTCTATTCAGAGCCCAAATGCATGGGAGATAGCAGCTATTCCCAGAAGGCAACTTAGAATACTTCACCTCTGAAGTTAGATGGCCCTTATCTCTGTAAACAGTGAGGAGAAATAGGTGTTTTCACTGAAGCCTCCAGCCTCCAGAGAAGAGCACCAACATTTGCTCTGACTCATACTTCAGCGAATAGTTCCTCCACTGTCTATAGCAACTGACCACAGAGAGTCTAGGATGGCTCCTTGCAGTACTTAAAGCTAACTTGGGTTAAAATATTTACAGAGCTTGTTCCCACATCTACTAATGTCACCAGCATACATCCCAAAGCTTTCCTAACAAAGGATCCACTGTGGTAGGATCAACCTGCTGTATGGTATGCCATATTGTGAAGCCAGGACAAGGACTTTCTTCAGCCACTTCAACAGAACCTAGATGAAACTTTAGGACACCAATTAAACTTCAGTTTATCTGAACAACCGAACTCATGCCTCTATGTCTTTTGGAAGTTACTGCAGCAGTACGCTGTGAAAACACAAATCATAGGAAGAGGAGTTTACAGGTTGGTGCCCTCAACTATTCGTTTCCATTGTTGGGAAGATCATCTAAGATAAAAATTAAAAACATGTAGAAATACTTTTAATTGCTTTTCACACTGCTCCCTTCTCAATGCAGCAGGGAAACAGTCACACCTTACTTTGATCTGTGTTACAGTCTGGAAAGTTTAATCTGCAAAAGACAATCTCATGCAAGAGTCTTGTTCTCAAGGCGTCATCAGGCACTGAGACAGTGAATGTAGAGTTGGAGTGTGCAGTCACTTGACTTTCAGTCAGAGCTACAGGGTGGAATCTCTACATCAGTCCATGCACAGTGCCTCTGCTGCTAAACACAGCTAGGTACAGTCCTTTTCCTTTCTTACTTACAGACTGGAGTGTGATAACATCAATTAGGACACCCTCTTTTGGTCTCTAATTTGCTACCAGAATCCAGATGTAAACATTTTATCCCTCTCTCTAAGGTCAATTCATCTTTAGGAGATTGATCACAAGATATGAGCCTTATGAACCTTCTAACCCCACCCATCCCAAGCAAGCAAGCAAACAAAATCCACCAACATCAACACCTGAAAAACAACAACCAAAACCATTAGAAAAGACTTGGAAAGACTATAAAGATCATAATCTCGTTTGAGTGTTACTCAACTTTCTGGTAGCTCCCATCTTTCATTCTCCTGTTTCCAATGATCAAATCTGTTTTCTTTGCATTTCCCATTCTCCTATGCTCTGTTTCAAAGCCATCTTCTGCATGATGGCGATTTTGAAAAGATGGTGTCAAGAAATGGGCCAAGTGGTGAATACTGTGGTCTAACCAGTCATCATCTTCAACTTTTTTAAGCAAACAGCTCTTTCTGGATGCATTGACACCAACATCTTCTTTTTCACTGGAGAACTCATGAAGCTCTCAAGTTTTCAAAAATGCTGATTCTCTTACAGGTACTGCTCAAGTTTGACCCAATGGAAAGGGCCAAAGAGCCATTCTTTTCAAACCAATTAGCTTTTTCTTGCAATTAGCTCAGTAGGAGCCATGAAAACACTATTCTGTAAGTCCACAGCCAAAGTTCTTGGCTTATCTTTAAGCCTTGCACGCCCTGAAGTGTTTAATTCAACCTCGAGTGAGCATTTTTTTGCCAGCACACCTAGAGAGCTCTTCATTTCCCTTATCTCAGTCTATCTGCTCCTTCAGCAGAGTGGTTGTAGATAAGTACCTGGCCACCTTCTTAATAAATTACATGTACTCTCCCTCTTGGAATGGACACCTCAGTCAGTTTATGCAGAAGAAATATGCAGGAAATATATTCTCAGAGGTTCTTCAGAATGAAAAAAAGAGAAGGCTTCAGTTCTGGATGACCTTGCTGTACAGCACCACTCCACCAACTTTTCAAGGTCACTACCTTCTCAGTGCTGGCTGTCAAAAGTCCTTGACGCATCAGGTGCAGCATGTAGAGGCGAGTACGCCTACTTGCCTCTTCCTGAATTCTGTTATTCTTGAACTCTGTAGGGGCTCTGTTTTGCTATTCATCTTGGAGAGGCCTTTTGCTGGCTCCAAGTGCTGCTGAGAGCGGATGTCCTTCTGGGATCCCTGACATGGGTAAAGTAACTGCTTTAATTGAATTTGTACAGCAAGAGTGTAACGTCTCTGCAGCAACCCAGCATAAGGAACAGAGAGCACTTAACTCCCCACTGAACACTGAAAACTGAGCACTAGCTGTTACACTGGTTATTTTGCTTTATACAGATGGACGGTGGCAGCAGAAGTTAAGTCAAAGGATGTTCATCTGCTTATATTGGAGGGAATTTATGTTCCCTTCCAGATGCACTAGGTCTTTTTCCACTCTGCTCCCTTTGCATGGGCTTCCCTAGCAGGAGGATGACAGAACTCCTCCAAATCCTCTCTCATGACCCATCCAGATTTCTAGAGGTTCACCTCACAGTCTTTTCCTTTTTCCCTCATTTTTTGTTAACTCTCTGCCGTGCCACAGAGCAATCTATCCAAAATGATGCATACTCACAATGCACTCAGCATCATGAAACTTAAAAGACTGAAATGAGGAAGGTGGCTGGATAGATCTCCATAGGTCCTGGCAGGACCTCCATAGGTTCTATAAGGAAAACCTAGTGTCGTCTCACATGTCCTGCTAGTAGACAAGAAGAGCTCACAGAAAAGCTGCGTGCAGGTGATGAGCGGGCACAGCTCTTCATCCTACAACACCCAATTTGGCCCTCAGTGGTGCCCTAACCATCATCCACTACAGGCTGCTGAGGTCAAGAACATGAGTTTCATGCACCTGAAGATGCTAAAAATATGTTTGAGGAGGACATAGCTACTAGGAGACTCTGGAGTTTAAAAAAAATTGAGGCTGCTCTGAAAGGTCACTGGCACCTGAGTATTCAAGACACTCAAAGAACGGGACGTATACGTTAACCTTGATTCAGTTTCCACAAAGACAGAGTGCTTTACAGGGCTGGCATGCATAAAGAAGAGCGATGGTGTCCATCCAGTGCACATAGATGGAAGCTGGTAAGCATTTCAATCGGAGATAGGGACTAGGTGTAGGAGAGGTAGATAAACCTATCATTTCTTCCTTTCCACTTCTATGGCATACACCAGTTTCCAGGCTCAGTGAAACACTTCTGTAGACTTGAATCACCAGATCAGAGATCAGATGGGTAGGCAGACAGAAATATTAATAGACCTGTGTTCATTTTCATAGAAAACCACTAGTTTTACAAAGAAAAAGAATGAAGAAAGGGAAGGGAGCACACCCAAACCCATCATCTTAAATGGAAAAATAAATCATTCTGCTAGCTACTTTCCCTTTGGATGCATTTGATTTCTTTCTAGACATGAAAACTGCTCAGATCCAAGCAATTTAACATGTGAATTATAGTGAAAATTTTAATTTGCTTAAGTTGAAGATATTTCAGTCTAAAGTTTGAAAAACTGAAAACTACCTTAACTTAGATGAATGGTCTGTGAATGTCTATAACGGTGATCGCAGCAGTGTATTCACCTTCTGGTCTCTGAGCATTTTCATATTTACAGATTATTCCTGAAAGGTCCACAGAAAGAATGAAGAAAACTAAGCCTGTTGTTAGCCAACCTTCACTGTGCTGAACTTCCAGATTTTTTTTTCTGATCTGGAAAGAAAAAAGACTGAAAACTACTGGATTAACTGTTCTTTTCAGTTCTGTTGTTACAGTCCCTCTTCTTTCATCTGAAAGGAGAGGACTAGCGCTACATTTAATTATTTTTTTCTGTTCTAGCCCTGAAAGTATGTACATAATTGTGTAGCTGGGTCAGATCCTGTAAATATACAGGCACGGAGGTAACTTTTCTCCCATGAATAATTCCCTCACCTTTACTCTGCATTAATAATAACGATGGTGGTGATGATGCAGCATTGTATTTCTCTAGCACCTTTCATCAGAGGATCTCTGAGCGTGGGACTCATCTCACCCGACTTTGACCATTAAAAGTTGTTAGGCATCTCAGCCAAGTAAGTTAGCACTCTCCTCGAGTCCATGGAGCGGGATCAGCACCTCCAGAGGGCAATTGGGCCCATCCTAAGATAGGTGCCTCAGATAGGTGGGCTGAATCATGGAGATGCCCAGGAGGCAGCACTGGCTGGGGAAAAGCTTGGGCGATGAGCGTAAATTAGACGCCTTGTTTTTAGCTGAAGTGAGAGAGCTGGAATCTCACCCATTTTCGCTGAACCTCAGAAGTGCCTGAGGGCTGCTAGGAGGACACAGAGGGAAGTCTTTGCTCGCTGATGGGTGGCAGCTCCCTCTAATGTGAACATGGCAGCTTTTTCCAAATCTAGACCCAACAGCTTGGGTCTAGATTTGGAAAACAGCAGGCTTAACGACAACTTCACGTGGATGCTAAAAATGCTGTGTATAAATATTTGAGTTGAGGTTTGGCCGGGACAGTAAATTCCCACAGGAACTAAGGCACACCACAACACTCAGCACCTTCCACTCTGAGTGCAAGAGATGTTGCTTTGACTTTGTCTTCCCTTAGGATCTACACAGTAGAAGGGAACAGGAGAGAATACGAGTATTAACAACCTGGTTCCTTGCAAAAAGTCTTAGGAACTCTTTAATTACCCAAGGCAATTAACTCCTCTGGTGTACATGTCGTCTGAAAAACAACCCATCCAGCAGAATAATGGCCCCTCAAACCATATTTTCAAGCCTGGCTCCAGGACCTGATATTGGTTCAACATCATGTTCTTCATTTGGGTCTTCTCCCTGGAGGTCTCTCCACTCAGATCTGCCTCCGTGCAGCTCCATTTACCTCGTAAGGTTTGCCAGGATCACAGCACGTGGTATTAGAGATGTATAAGCCTTAACATTTTAATCTGCCACCTACACTGCAGTTTATGAGCGCTGTAAATCTCGTGGTTACAATGAACTCATCTAATGATATTGCTGATGGATAAATTTACCCGGGATGAGGAACAACAGTTACTTGCAAATGAAAGAGGAGTAATTTAAAGTTTCATGTAAACACCTTTGCTGCCTCACTTCTGACTTCTCCGAGCCTAACCCCTACCGGGGTTTCATGACAAATGGAAAGTATGTATGCATGTGCGTGTTTGCTTCTTTCTGCCCTGTTTAGCACGGGTACATTTTGGGCACTGGGATCAAGTTTTACATTTAAAAAAAAAAAAAAAAAGAAACAACACAGATTTTCTGGGTCAGGAGTGATAAATTAGTGGAACGGAGGGAAGAGAGAAGGCAATATATTAGGCAAATAGTAGAAAAATGTCTACAGTATAAATAGGTATTTAGACTCCTACTATGAATTTCAATAATAATTAGGAGCGTGGCTAGTCTTATCCTTCCTAGTTCTCCCTCCAGCCCCCACAGCATCCCAACCTGAACCTTTTAAAATGATCAGCAATATAAATTATATGTTGTGGTTTCAAACCTCTCATTAATGCTCATCCCCCTGAACTGAGGTCTGTTCTGGGCTATGTCAGTGCTAAATACCTTGGAGGACTGGGCTCAGAGATCTCAGATGCTTGTGAAGATTGGAATTGGACTTCTAAATTGCTTAAGTGCTGAAGCGCTTGGGGGAATTTTATCCTGAAACTCCTTAGTGATGGAGCCCATTTTGAAATGGGAACCATGGACAGAAAGCTGTGTTGTCCTGGTTTAAGTAGCCCTATAAGAACAACATGATTTTCTCTGTCCCATCCACTCATCTCACACACCGAGTTACCAACTTCTCTCACCCATTCCTCCCAGGATGCCTTTTGAAGTTGCATTTGATCCTACAACATGTGCACGTACCCTCGCCCTGTTATGCACACACACACGTCTGTGCGTTCCCTCTTTGGCTCTAACTGAGTCATCAGGCTCACCAAATGTGTGAACTCACGCTATAATGTTCTCCCAGAAAAATAACAAATTGATTTCATTTTTACAGGCTACAGCATGCTATATAATTGGAGACACTGCCTTGTCAACTCAGACCGGTCTGACCCGACCAGAGACATTGCTTACAGCTGTTTACGAAGCCATAAACTTTCTTCCTCTTTGTTTTTCCTTCCTTTTACACTCTCTCTCTTTTTTTCTTTTCCCTTCTCACTCAAATGAATCCCATGGACACTTTGTCTTCTGCTCCTTAAGGAAAATGTGGGAAGCACTGATTTAGACAAGACCTACTGTTTGTGTTTCAAGTTACCACTGTAATCAATGGGATTTAAATCTATGTAGTTTGGCACATCAAGGAGCACTCAGGGAGTTATATTCATCTGACCTTCCTTAGCACAGTTTTATGGGGGGCTGTTTTGCATACAATTTTACAATGCTTAAAAACATTTTATCTTCAAAATACTCGAATACTCAAAGCTTAATGAAATGATTTTATTTCTGTGGGAAAAGATCAAACACTTGAGTTTCCAAAAAGGTGTTTCCATTTTCAACCACTGAACTGAAAAGAAAAAAAAGATAACAAGCCCCAAAGAGCTTTTAATCTAGTAGTACTATCCATCAAAATTCCATCTAGCTACTTCACAATACATTATGGTTGTGCCACTTTTCATATCACCCATCCATCAGTAACTCAGCATAGAATCTAAACCTTCTTTGGTCTAAAATGTTACCAGATTCATTTCATTTGATTCCTCCAACAAGCTCCAAACCAGATCAGTGCTAAAATCAGCTGTTCCAAAGCCACAATGTAGTTATGAATGCAGCTTACATCATCTTTGAAGACCACCTCCATACACAAGATGGACGTAGGGCTATGGAGAACACTCATCTGATTCTTGGCCCAAGCATAGATGGAAAAGGACATAAGAATTGGACAGGGAAGAAAAACATCTTTCCTCCAAAAATGTAACAAAAATTTCCAGGTCTGTATTTGTCTTTTAAGGAAAAATTAAGGAAAAATTAAGGAAAAATTGGAAAGCAGTGTAAGGTAGAGACTTCCTGAACTTCTCCTTCCCTCTATTTTGGAAAGGCTGTAGCAAAAGACATGTTGTTCAGACAACAGAGAATACGCATGGGGAAGTCCATAAGGAGCATCTCAACCTAAGGGAAGGTCAACCTTTGTTCAGAGATCAGAACAAGTTTTGCGAGGCTCCACAGTATCTAGCCACAAAGCCATGAGACCCAACAGTTTTTTGCTCTGTTTTTGTTGATCTCTTTGTTTTGCTTTGTTTTAATTCAATGGCAATTTATGGAGTAAAAGAACATCTGGATTTTTTTTTCTTTTTAATTTTTTTGCAAAGAAGCTATTTTGCATTGGAAAAAATCCTCATGTCTCTTTGACATGTTTCAGCTAGATCCCAGTAAAATTAAGGAGGCACGAACTGATGAGTCGCTCAAAGGTACAGGAAAAATGCCAGTGTATGTCCTGGCATTTGCATGTACTTTGAGAATGAAAAAAAAAATTCTCAAAGATCTTCTCTGACAACAGAGCAATAACGAGAATAACAAGAGCAATAAAACTTGATGCGGGGAAAAAAGAGAAAGATTAACTTCATTTTGCAGTGCTGGCTTCTCTACCGCTGCTTGTGGATCAATCTTGTCTGCTGAAATGGATGCACTGAATCTCCCTTATCTTCCCAAATTTGTTCTGAAATGAGGGGGACAGGTCATAAGGCAGCCTAAATTTCTTGGTTTGCTGAGGAAAACTCCCAAACTTTCTATGTCTGTGTCAACAGCATAACATTAAATCAATATTTTGTAATTTTTTTCTGAGATGAGAAGCCATATAGATAGATAGATAGATAGCTAGATAGATAGATGAATGTCTGTTCATAAGCATAATTCATAAGCAGCTTACTTTTCTTTGCCATCTTCTTTGGACTAAAAGAGGCCACTCACTCTAAAGGTCTCCAAGACTATTTGTCCACAAAGGGTGATTTGAATGAAATACTCTTCCAGCCTGTTGACTCACTAAGCAACTGACCCAGATGTATTCTCTACAACAAGACTGGAGAACTACTGCACCAGACCACAGAATCACAGAGTCACTAAGGTTGGAAAAGACCTCTAAGATCATCTCATTCCAACTGTCAACCCATCACCACCATGACCAACCCATCACCACCACAGAGAAGGACCGAGCTTTCCTCTCCTGTTTCCTCTCCCTAAAAGTGCTGGAGTTTGGTGCTCGCACACCAGGAGCCAAGTTTCGAAGAGTTCCTTCTCCAGGTGACTCAGCAGATGTGGTGCCTTGATGTTCCTCACAACAGCATAACCACTCTCCAGCCTAAGAAGCTCCTAGTGAGATTAGTGACCCAGTGGCTGGCTGAAAGAAGGCTGGTGGTGGTCAGGGGAGAAACTGGGCTGAGAGAGGAAGCGTGTAGATTTAGAGGAAAGAAAGTGGGTAGGTAGATGTCCTGAGAGCAAGAAAAGCCAAATCTCCAACTGGGAGGATGAAATAGGAGGCAGGATGAAGAGCAACGACCATAGCAATGGGCTTGTTTTCCCTTGCTATCCTTGTGTGCTCTGGGGGTGAGGAGCCTGAAACAGCTGGGAGCTACACCTGCAGACCTCTGCGCAGCACCACAGCCCTAATGATTTCTTTCTGAAAGTGGCTGGGGAAATGCAGACAGGCTGCCAGATAGTGATCAGCTCTCAGAGGGGTGATCACTATTAGGCAAAGATACCAGCTTTGACATGCAGCAAGGGAAGCGGCCAAGAATTTGGGAAAGCAATCCCAGCTCTCTGCTGCAAGCTCCTGTGCCAAGATACCTCCTGTGTTTACTTTAGAAACCAGAGACGAGCCCTCCTCTTCATAATAATAATAAAGCTGCAGGGTCACTCAGCTTAGCAGATGGCTTCCTTCCAGCTTGGATTTCTTCTTGTTACCTGCAGAACTGATGCACTGATGTTGCTGGGGGATTATGCAATGTTAATAACTACGTTTCATAGGAGATCTGAGCAGTGACAACGTGAGGCTGTGGGAAGGAAGCTCCACGGGTGAAAATAAATCAACTCATAAATAAATCTCATGGAATCACAGAATTGTTGAGGTTGGAAAAGACCACTAAGAACACCACGTTCAACCTCAACCCACCCCACCATGCATGTTGACCGTGTCCCTCAGTGCCACATCTCCACGGTTCTGGAACACCTCCAGGGATGGTGACTCCACCACCTCCCTAAAAAACCTCATATGGAACTTCTGGACATTGACCAAGAGCCCAAGTAGCCACAGGAAACAACACAGCACTCCTCAGCTGGAGCTCACTGCTCTATTCGTGCAACAGAGCAGATCCGTCGCACCAAAGAGCTGCATAGCAATGACCCTGGATGCTCATCCTGCAGATTATGGCTTTCCCATGTGCAAGGATTAGATCCTAAATAACAAGCGGTGCCTTCTGTAGGAGGGACAGAAACAGAAATTGTGCAGGAATGTTCCCTTGCTTTTCTTTTCCATTAAATTGATTAATTTGAGCTCAATCAAAACCTGAAGCTCTGGATGAGATTGTACTGAAATCCTCAAAACATAAATTCCCCAAAGCATTTTGTGTGTGTTTGCCATTTTCTCCTGTGATGCATGGAAACCTGCACCATCACAGTGTTTTTTCCTTCCTGCTATTACAATCGTCTACTTGAGATTTTTCACTAGATGAGATTAAGTTAAAATATTCACTTTCTGAGAGTTCTTTTAATTTATTTTCAAAAGCAATGAAATATTTTGTTGCAGTACAAGTAGCTTATTCCTTGCGTTTTCCACAATGAAACAATTTTTAACTTCAAAATTATTAATGTAATTATTAATCTCATGTGCTTTAGGACATTGAAAGGTACAAATCTTCAGATATTTTGTCTGGCCTGAAGTACTCAGTTGAATGAATCGGAATTACAGCAACTCATTTTGGGTAAGAAATAAAGAAATTTTCAACATTCCATGTTGTCTGGAGAACAGACATGTTGTTTCCAAGGTTTTTAGAGAAGCAATACATTAAGTGGTATACAGACTTCATACTTCAGAAGGCCTTGCACAACTCTTGATTTTACTATTTGCAACAAAGCACTGTGTACTATTTGGAACACAGCATTTACACCAGAGCACTGATAGGCTCAGATCATTAATTAACGGTACTCATTTTCACAAATTATTATTAAGGTCCAAAGCTTAGCTGGGATAAGTGAGGATAAACTATTTTACATGAGTCAGCAACGTCTGGAGATTTGACAGCAGAGAGATGTCAGGGTTTTAAAGGTTTCTAAGCGCTTCAGCTGAACTGAGCATTACCTCATTTGTAACTAAATTGAGTGGACAAAGGGACAGCTTTCTTCAGAGAACAGCCTATTCCTTAACTGCTGGGCTGCAAGGCTGAGCGCGGCAATGAGAGCAAAGCCATGCACATAAGCCCATGTTTATCCTTGATGCCACCATCAGATGTTTTCTGCATTCTGTTCCCTTCCCTTTCTCCATGTACCCACGCACAGACACACCTATTGACACATCCCTGTCGGTGGAGGCACGATTTAAAAGTTCTCTGTCCTAGCACACCCAAGCTCTGCCAGAAACATTGGGTGCCCCAAAGGAGCTCTCTCTTACATCTTTTTTTTCCTACTAACATTCATGATATCTGGAAATCAGAAGCTCAGAGCTAGGTGGATCAACTATCCAAAACCCGGGGAGACATTTCAAGATGCAATTTGACTGCGCATGGGTGTCTTGTGTCCCTACAGCTGCCCGTGGGGATCCTATCTGATACCCAGGTGCCACAACAACTGTGTGTAGGACAGGTCTTCCTGTAGGAGCTGTGTGGAAGCTACCAGCCCCATGTGGGTGTCATGGGCACTGTCTGGAGTCTATGGTAAAACTGGGTGCCTTGATGTGGCCCACTGGGCTGAGTGTCCAGCCTGGTGTTATGCAGGAATCTGAAGCAAAGATTGGAGCAAGCCATCCCACGTTTCCCAAACAGCCAATGGAGAGAAGAGGGTATAATTAAAACACGAGTCATCTGGCCTAGTTTTAGATTCTGTTTCAATTTGAAATGATCTTATCAAGCTGTAGATGTCCCTGTTCTTTTGCAGGGGCGTTGGATTAGATGGCCTTTAAAGGTCTCTTCCAACTCAAACAGTTCTAAAATTCTATGATTCTAAGTGACATGCTGGATTCCACTCAACAGGTATTACAACTCAGATATGAATTACTGACACTGGAGGTGTTTAAATGAGATGAATCCTACCTTGAACCCAGAGTAGTACAGTCAAGTGATAAACAGGAGTTTGCTATTCACCTATACCAAACTCTTTGGCCAAGCAAGGACTTGGTTTTGGAGGAGCTCCAGTGAGACTTACTGAGATCAGAAGGGAGATTGAAGTAAAGTAAAGGCCCTCCATGGGAAGTGTAACACATAGAGGAACAGGCACCTAAAACCAGAAATTCCCACTGTAGTTCAGGACAGGAATCTCACTGAGACATACAGTGCTGAACTGAAGGTTCAGGGCTGCTCCCTTTGCTTGTCTCTTTGTAAGATAGCTTTTCTGAACCAGAGCAGGGAAACCGGTGAGAGAGCATTGCAAAGGTCTGGAAACTCCTCAGAAATTCTTAAAGAAATCACCACCAACAAGAAATCTCACATGCTCTTTCTTTCAAGTTTCACTTCAGCAGCCCTGTAATCTTACTGACTCATCAATATATACACTAACCAAACTCAACTGCTCCTTTGCTCATCTCCTCGATGCCACTGGCCATCACATTTCAGACACAGGATTCACCTGCAGCAAAGCCAGGAACTTTGATTTGGCTGAGTCACCTCTTCCAAAAGGGTACCCAGTCTTGACCCCAAAACACCCAGAGATGGGGAATCTACAAGATCCCCTGGGGATATGCTCCAGTGGCTAACCACCTTCACTGGTAAGAGTTGCTGGTGCTGCTGGAGCCAATTGCTTGTGGCAGAGGTGGAAATTATGGGTTGCATTGTAGGTGCTCGTGGAAGAGGAATATGACTTTCTTGACACAGGCGCTAAAGGTATTAATGGGAGTCTTCCAAAATGGGTGAAACTTGCATGTTACCTGGAACAGGAGACTATGAAGTGAAATAAGTCAGTCTCCTTCTATAATTTTTAATATGAGTTTGGTTTGCTTCCTTAAAAACAACAATTAGAAGCTTCACCCACTCCCTGCAAGAGATTTTATTCCTTCTGCTGCAAATGATCATGCAAGAAAACATGCTGGAGCGCTCATGGAAATGCTTCCGCTCTGTATTCACTGCAGTGAGGGTGATCTCACCAACCAAGGAGGGAGTTGCTGGTGGGGAGGGAGGGGAAGATTTGCAGGATTTTAAGAGTCTCACCAGGCAGGATGGGGTCTTACCTCCCCCACCCCAAAGCTGCTTTCCCCTTGGCTCCCCACGCCAACCTCCTTTTGCTGCTGCTGGTGTTATTGACACATATTTCAAACAAGCCCGTGCAAGGGACTCAAGACACATTACATTGCACATGGTGCCCCGGGCCACAGATTCGCCTCCTTACACCGACAGCACGTTTTGCTTCATAAAGAATGGGCAGGCCTTCACCTGGAGCTATTTATCTGGTGTGCTCAGAAGAAATAAGGGAGAGGGAGAAAGCCCTACATGCCCACGTTGGCTGTTAACCCCGTCCTACATACCCTGTAAGTGGCCAAATGCTGACCTTTCTCTGCATGAGGCCTCGGCCACCCTCTGCTGATGAACCTGGGTGGATGCCTGTGATCCACTCCCTGGTTTTCATACACCTGTGTGTAGATAAAGCACTTTCCAGCACTTCTTTATAACTGCATCTAGTTGCTTGTTCAGCCCCTCCAACATGCTCCATCACAAAGAGCGTGTCTGGAGCTCAGTGATGTGCCACATTACAAGGGGAATCACAGAATCATAGGGGTTGGAAGGGACCTCTGGGGATCATCTAGTCCAACCCCATTGCTAAAGCAGGTTCCCTGCAGTAGGTAGGCAGAGTAGGAAGCCTATCTGGTGAATAAAAGTTGCTTATGCACACCTCTTTCCAGGATCAGGCTAATCTTTCCTTGCTGTTAGCAACAGGTTTTTTTTTTTCCTGCTTTCTCTAAATCTTTCCATCATTGTTATTATAATGATAATTATGACTATTATGCCTTGAACTCAAGTCTAAGATTAGGGCTCCCATTGTGCTAAGAGCTTTATGGAGAAATGTCAAAGAGCTGGTTCCAGTTGTAGAAAACATTGTCTGCAGTCAGGCAGGTGCGAATGAGAGAGAGTAAAGAGGCCAGGAATGAGGTAGGATGAGAGGCAGCAGCAAGCAGAAAACTAAGCTCACAGTTAGCAAAATAGCAGGAGTCAGCACTGGTGCCTTGCCTAAGCAAACCCCGATCCTCCTCTGTGTCCACACACGTCAAAATCTCAGCAGGGAGAAGGAAAAAGCTCCCTTCGATTTCCCAGCTGCAGAAATGTGGAGCAAATGCCCCCTAAAAAAGTTCCTCATTGGTATCAAAATCAAAGCAGAGAGCATTCCACCCCCCACCCCCCCACCCCACACTGCTGAGGTGGTGACCTGCAGTCAGGTCCCTTTTTGGGGCTGGAAAGCTGCCAGGGATCCAAGGCAAGGAGTTGCTAACATGTGGCATACTCATAATTCTTCAATTCACCCACCTTTTTTCCTGTCTCTTCAGATTAGATTTGAAGTGCTCCAGGGCAGGGACTGTCTCTCACTTAGATGCTCATTCAGTGATTAGGACAACGAACCTTTCGGCTTCCTTGGATCTGGCAGCAGCTAACGTATCGCAATTAATAAATGATGGGGAATACCTTGAAAAGTTAGATGCTAAGTGACAGAAGGCTGGGAGTGGGTCTGAAGTTGTTTTTGATGTATTCGTGGAGGGTTCGTGGTACAGAGCGTAGACATTTCCTAGCCCTGTGCGAGGAAAAGGAATTAATCCCTCTGCTTTGGCTGTGAGAGAGGAGCATGGAAGCACAGCTTATGGCAGGAAGGGTAAAAGGAAAATTGGGTGGCCTAGCACACAAATTTTAGGCTCAGTGAACTACTGAGCTTTTCCCAAAGAATGGACACAGAGGTGAAATCTCATGGGAGGGATAAAAAATCACTCAGCAGCTCACTGCCAGTGGATCTCAGACTCTCCCTGTTCTCACATGCGCTCAGAAACAGTGTGAGAAGAGCAGGAAACTGTGAGTATAGTGAATATAAATGAGGACTAAGTAAGGCAGTTAAGTGATAAGGGAAGCTCAAGTCACCAGTGAACAATCCATGACTAGTAAGTAGTGTTGAAGAAGAGAAAGACCAATAAATTATTGTTTAATGTCTGATTAGGGAATATACAAAGATGCTCACAGACATACACAAACGTACATTTATAGTACCTAATAATAAATTAGCCATGTATAGATAAACAAGGAGATAAAGAATGGAGTTTAGGATATTTCTGGACAACCACTGCTAATACTTGTAATAAATCCCAAAGTGATGATGGAATAAAAGAAAATGCCAAATAGGTCAAATGCCAAATCTCCTGTATTGTTAAACAGCAAATGAATAACTGTAAATCTGTTACCTGAACCAAAAAGGAAACGGATGATACAAAGACTGAATCCATAGGGAATGAAAGAGCTGTAATATAATTAATAGTAGTAACCACAGTTAAACAAAATGTGAATTTTAAGATGAAGTTCCTAAATATAGATGGTAAAAGTAACCCTGCTGAGACAGCACTCTTGCCAGAATATAAAGAATAAGAGGGAATGAAGAAATCTAAATGATAATATATAGGATGAATGCAGTGCGTAATAAATACATGCACAGCTGACAGCTCTCTATGATTCTGCTTGGCAATTAGCATCAGGAGCAGTTGTTTCTAACAGAAATTCCTTGAGATCTTCCAAAAAAAAAAAAGGACCAATGGTCCAAAAAACCCTCTGTAACATCATTTCTGAAAAAGTCTGTAGGTCACTAAAGCCCAGGGGGGGAGAGAAGGAGTTGAAGAGAGCAGTGAGGGATTGGTTTGTACCCAGATAGAGCCACCGTGGTGCCCCAAATGCAGGTGGCAGAGTGGCATAAAATATGCTGAGGCTCCAAGGGAATGTGGGGCTTCAGGCATTTGACCCCCACAACATTAATTTTGAGCACAACAGGCTGGGTAGAGAATGAAGACATAAGAGGCTCTGAGTATTAACAGAGCTTCTTTCTAGTGACTCAGAGGTAACTAGAGTGCTGGTCTGATTTTTGGATGGTCCTGTGTAGAGTCAGGAGTTGGACTCAATGATCCTAAAGAGTCTCTTTCAGCTTGGGCTGTTCTATGATTCTGTGATTCTGTGACTCTTTCAGCTTGGGCTGTTCTATGATTCTGTGATTCTGTGACTCAGGTTATTTGTTACTTTATGGATCTCAAATGCCATAGTATGCACAAAATCACAGAATGGCCAGGGTTGGAAGGGACCTCAAGCATCATGAATCTCCAAACCCCTGCCACATGCAGGGCTGCCAACATCCACATTTCATAGCAGCCCAGGCTGCCCAGGGCCCCATCCAACCTGGCCTTGAACACCTCCAGGGATGGACGGGGCATCACAGCCTCTCTGGGCAGCTGTTCCAGCACCTCACTGCTCTCACAGCACAGAACTTCCCCCTGACATCCAACCTCAATTTGCCCTCCCTCAACTCCAAACCATTTCCCCTTGTCCTGCTGTCATCTCCCCTTTCCAAGAGTTGATTCCCCTGCTGTCTGTAGGCTCCCTTTAGGTACTGCAGGCTGCAATGAGGTCACCCCACAGCTTCTCTTCTCCAGGCTGAACAAGCCCAGCTCCCTCAGCCTGTCTTCATAGAGGAGGTGCTGCAGTCCCCTGATCGTCTTTGTGGTTCTCCTCTGGACCCCTACGGTCTAAGAACAGTGGTCTGAATGTGGACTACAGGAGTTTTAGAAAAGGCCACCCTGAAGTCTTTCTAAATTCTGTATCTAAAACACAAATACTAGACTTGATGAAAGAGTGACCAGGTGTAACTCAGACATCACAGTCATAATGGCCCTGAAGTGACAGAATTGTACTTGGCTTTCCTTGAAGGCTTCCCACCCAAGTAGTGACTCAACTCCTTATTGTTTTAGGTAAGGAATTTGACACAATCAGGTCCAAGATGGCCCATAGCTTCAGGCCATAAAGACCCCTATCACCAAGTGCTATAAAATTGTCTGATCAGAGGAGCTTTCACCACAAGCCCTCAAAAGGGCTGAGCACCAAGATCTGCCTTAGACAATGGTATTATATCTACAGCCATATAAATAGTTGGATGGATGAGAGGTGGATAAGATCATGGGTTTACAGTGCTGTCCCTCCTGCTTTTAACCCATCCCAGAGTTGGTTGAAACCAGGATGTGGCAAGCCTTAAAGGGATTTTTATGCCTTGGAATTACCAGCTTTCTTCAACCTTACAGGAATAAGGATGTTGATTCTCACCAGTAAATTGCTCCCACTCAGCACTGACTTTCCTTGTTGATCCTTTTAGCAACACCTTTTTGTTTCGAGCACCTAATCACTTATCAGCGAAAGCCCTAAACTAAAAACACTCTTTGGAAACAGCTGCAGCCCCTTGGTTCCACTGTCCTGTGGCATACTGCTCGGGAATGGCTTTTGCATCCCAGATTTTCCCTGCAGGTGATACCCTATACATTTTGGGTCACCTTCGTGAAAGACACCCCGTGTTAGCAGAGGAAAAGGCACTGCTCCAATTTGTATGCTGCCTGCTGTGACAAGACAGAACTGTCTCTTCGGTACCCAGAATTTGGTTGGCGCCAGAGCTCTGGGAACAGACTGAAAGGCGTGGGTTGCTTTTGAATGAATCATGTTTTTAATCATCAAACACTGCCAATCAGAATTGCAGCAGATTTTTCCCAGTTTTTCTTTGACCTTAAGAATGATAATTTCAGGCTCCCACCTCTGGATGAGGCACATATAGGAACTTAAACAAGCACCGGCTAATGAAGCCTCACAACCCTCCTGTTGTAGATGGAGAACCTTCAACACCAAAAGATCAGTGATTTATGAACCTGTACACAATGGAGCTGACATTAGATCTGAGATAGTAATCATCCTAGCGTGCACATGGATCAATTATATCAGTAACTGCCTTTAATTAGGAGGGAAGATGGCACTGTTATTAAGGTATGGGTTGAGGACTCGAGGACTGTGGGTTCAGTACTCCGTTGAACAAAAGATTCTTTGTGGGATGGAGTCAAATCGGGCATTTTGGTTTGCCTCAATTTCCCATCTGTAAAGTGGGAATAATATTACCATAGCCCTTCATGAAAGTAGCCAGGTACTTAAAGGCATTAAGAAGACTTTGAATGCTTAGATGATCACTAATGAGTAAGCCCTATTGCAGTGATAAACTGAGGCTCACAAAGGCTCACGTCAGGCACAAGAACATAGCAACATCACTGAATTTATTATCTTCTGAGAGGGCCAGGAGGATACATATCATGTCCATAACCAGCTTGTTAAAAGTAAGTTCAACACATTATGCAAACCTGACTTCTAACTCAGGTGTACTCACCGGAGCATCAGTGAACATTAATTTGGGTGGGGGAGGCTTCATTTCTGTTTCTGTGTAGGAATCCCCCTAACTCCACCAAAAATTTTTCTCCTACCAGTCTTCAGAGCAATGCCAAATACAATTTTTTGCTTCATCCCCTGATTACTGGTGTACTTTTTTTTTACTTTAAAGCATTCAATCCATTCAAGAAGAGAGACCAAATGATGGAAAGGTGGATTTTCTTTCTCTGACTCTTACGTAAATTAAATTTATTCCTGATTTGCTTGACACCCCAGCAAGGCCAGGGCTCAAAAGACAAATATGTATAGACAGATGTCTCAGATGCTTCAACTTGTGGTTTACTTAACCAACATTTTCATGGGGATTAGATTTAATGCAATAGAAATGAGCAATCTCATGCACGATCGAGGCTTTCCTATGTAAGATGCAGTAACATTGGATCCTGCGCTGAAGAAATCACCATTGTTTTAAATCCAGACTTCCATACTTCAAATACACGAAAATCTCCAAAAGTTAAAAAAGTAAGAAATCACTGTTTAGAGTAGCATTTCCAATAAACCTATGTTCAGTTCTATTTTCAAGGCTGCATGTGTCTCTGGGCAGCCTGGTCTAGTGGTTGGTGACCCTGAACATAGCAGGGGGGCTGAAACTAGGTGAGCATTGTGGTCCTTTTCAAGCCAGGCCATTCAATGATTCTATGATTCTATGACCAACAGTAATCACCCACTTAATCATAGAATCATAGAATCATAGAATCATAGAATCACCAAGGTTGGAAAAGACCTCAAAGCTCATCCAGTCCAACCGTTCACCCATTCCCAATAGCTCCCACTAAACCATGTCCCTCAGCACAACATCCAGTCTTTCCTTGAACACCCCCAGGCTCGGTGACTCCACCACCTCCCTGGGCATCCATTCCAGTGCCTGACCACCCTTTCTGAAAAGTAATACTTCCTCATGTCCAACCTGAATCTCCCCTGCCGTAGCTTGAAGCCATTCCCTCTGCTCCTATCACTGATGACACGAGAGCAGAGGCCGACCCCCAGCTCACTACAGCCTCCCTTCAGGAAGTTATAGAGAGCAATGAGGTCTCCCCTGAGCCTCCTCTTCTCCAGGCTGAACATTCCCAGCTCCTTCAGCCTCTCCTCATATGGCCTTAATAGATTTCATTGAGAATTTGATTACTGATGGTATTGTTTCTTCTTATCAATTACTAAGCTGTAAATTCTTTGAGGACCTCTATGATACTTTATCAGTCATAGACCAAAGTGGGCACATAATGCACTTCCATTAGATGGAAAGCTTGATCCATAGCCTGATCCATGTGACCCAAAGACTAGTGATGAGTAGAGCCCAAACAGAAGCATGATACAGTACTCTGAGTCCAGAAATGAAATTTAGCTGGCAGGCCAAATTCAGCTTGCCAAGCTCAAGTAGCTCAACACAGAACAAAAGAGGCCCGTGGTTGTCTAATATCTGGTACTCACATAGTCCTGTGCAAGATACTGACGGGCCCAAACTGTCCCATGCACTGTCCCTGCAAATACAAATTCAGAACAGGCTCCACTGATCTCAGGGAGCCAGGAGCTCAGCTCCTGAAGAACAGAAATGGAAAGGTATTTTGCATGTTTCCTTCATTGTATGAGCACTGCCTCCATCTGCTCTCAGTGAAAGCAGCGTTTCCTGGTGTGAGATGGTTACAGAGCTTTACAAGGGCTTAGGACAAAATAGAACAGGATCTGGGTCATCTTTTTTTGCACATCTCGTGCCGTGCACTAGTTCTGCCTTCTGACTGAGCTTGGGTACCTACACAGTGTGACAAGATCAACTTAGCGCACTATAGAGATTGAGGGATTTGATTAAAGCAAGAAGATAAGAACCACAAAGGCCAACTTTATGACTCTGCTACTGATAAGGTGACAGAGCAGGGACTAATCCAGGTGCTAGAATAACTGATAATAACCTTGGAGCTGCTCAGAGTTGTTTAATGACTTGAGAATCTGGGGAACACTGGTACATGGCAGGGATTCCATGTGCCTGACATGGTCTCTACTCCAGGTTGTGAGAGGAGGCACTAGGTCACTAGATTGGATTGATAGGTCTATACTGAGCAAAGGGAGTTCTTCAGACCCAAATGTTGGTATCTGAAATCTTGTCTCCTGGTGCATCTCAGATTCTGGAACACAATGTCACAAAGGTGAGGGGAAAACAAAAAAGAAAAAAGAAAAAAAAAAAAGTTGGATAATTCAGCGTCTGGGAAACATTCCAATTTCACTAGGCAAATTTGCTTACATGAGCTAGGAACCTGCATGTCACGCCTCAGCTTGGAATCAATCATATTTCAGTAGCTAAGGTAAAATATGCAGTCACTTCCAGCTGAGACAAGTTCAGCACAGCTCGGCCAACGGGGTGGAGGCTCCATTTTTGACTCACCTAATAGAGTTACTGCCTAAGGACCATGAGGATCTCCGTGCAATGTGCACATGAACCATGAAGTCCAGCCAATGCTGGGAGTAGGGATGAGGAGGATCTGTTCTTGTACTTGCCTGCTAATGGGATGGGAAGTGCAAAATTCTGCTTCTGAGTTTGTCTCAGCTGGAAGGAACTCACTGCAGACATAATTCATCCAGGCTCTGTCCTCTGCAGCTTTCTGTGTAAATCTCATCCCAAGGTATTTTGGAGCAATACATAACGTAACATGACAACACTGCTGGAATCCAGTGATCTCTATCAGCACTGAGGGAAGGCAGATCCTCAGGTGGTGTCAAACAGCACTCCTGGACTCTCAGAAAATGAGGGCTCAAGTCTTTAAAGACATTTAGCAGCTACTCTGTCTCTCAAAATACCTACCCCATTTTGACTGCTTCTACCAGCTCCACACCTCTGTATCTATACAGTGGTGTAAGCATTTGAGGCAACCCAGCAGCTAACACAATACTGAAACTTCAGCCTCAGGGACTCTATAGATGATCTTACAAGCTCCATATTCCCTTCTATCTCATCAAGTCAGCCACTGAGCTGTGGCTTTTTGGCCCATGTACATGCATTCTTTTGGCTATTTTACATGTCCTGTGAGAAGCTCCTTCTTTAGAGCCAACTCTTTGATGGCAAGAGCACACTGGTTGCCCAACTTTTCATAAATATTATCTAGTTATGTCCACTGCTCCCTGTGTATCCCCCCTACCTATGTTCCCTGTGTTACGAACCCGTGGAATTGTTTGTCTTTGCTTTAACTTACTATATGCACCTGACAAATGGTTGAGAGCCATGATCATATTATTATCATATCACTATTTGGTCTGGATCAGTGCTTGCTGATCTTTGCTCATCAACATCAGTTCCTTCCAACCCTCTGGCTCTTTGAAAACCCTCCAGTCTGTCAAGATCCTCCTGGCATGAACAGGGGATGAAATACAGTAGTCCAGGTGAACCCACTCTGGAGCCATATCATCATATCAACTCAATTCAGGGGCTCAGTGCACTGAATCATGTGGGTTCTTCTTTCCCGTCATCTTGCATTGCACATTTAAGTTGAAGGATGCATGTCTGTACGTAGCTGATCCCTTCACTTGTGTCTATGTGAAGTTGTGCACGTTGACATGGTAACATTTTCATAAATGTAGAGGTAGGGGCTCTGCCTCCCTCTGTTTACTCACCAAGGTGATGAGAAGCAAGTTATTGGCAAGCAGTGAATGAGACCAAGTAATTGACAAGTTCCTGCCTGCCAGCAGAACTGCTGCCACTGTCCAAGCAAGTGCTCTTAGCCTACACCACCTGAGAGGGGGAATTTATAAGCTTAAGTCTCTCCCTTTCACCTTGAAATTAGATGAAGTTGGGGTCCTGTGTACCAGGAAATGCTGCAGTGCTGATGGCTGGTAAATTCTTGAGCCACAGCAGCTGTACTGCAGTCACCTGAAGATGGTGGGTTTTTTAATTAATGCTATATTAATAATTATTAATAATTATATATATTATAATGCTATAAATGCTTTGATAACCTTCCTGTCTTCAACTTTAGTGCAGCTGTTCTGGTAGCAAATTTGAGGTTATCCTGTGCAACAACTCAACCTATTCTTCTAGATAAGACCAACAGACCGTATTTTTCTTCTTCAGAGGTGATCAGACACAGCTCTAAAGCAGTAATGCTGAATGACTCAATTAAAAATTGGTGCCTGGTGCTACTGGCATCATCAATTTCCACTTCTCCAAACACAGGTTAAACCTGATCTGAATGAACTGAGCCAAAACTTGGGAAGATGGTTAATTCTTCTCTTTCTTATTTCTCCCCACTGATTCCACAGTCAGTGATTCCCAGGATGTCTGGTTATGGACAAGCACTCCATGTCCATAGTAGTGGTAGGTACATAGTAGAGGCTAGTAGACCTCACTCCCATTACCAGGATAAATGTTCATTGCTGTGCATAATTTACATAAAATTATTTTACACATAATATTGTTTTTAGTTGGGAAACAGACATTCTGTAGCAAGACTACTAATATTTACTTTTAGAGGGAAACTGTATGCACTTGTTTGAATTCCCTGAGTGGAATTCAATTCCTTAAGCATAGGTGTGTTGAGTACCTTTGAGAGACTTTATGTATCTACCTGGCTCCAGCCTGCCTTGCTGAAGCACGTTGATAGCTCAGATGACACTGAGCATCCTGAACAGCATTAAACACTTAAGTGTACCTAACTATATAGTGCCTTAAAGCTCAGCTGAGTGGAGTGGGGCTCAGACATAGATATTGGCATCTATATTGTAGAAACCCAAGTTAAAGTATCTGAATCTGAGGCTCAGGAATGAATTCAGCTGCCTGTGTACTTCTACATGATTGATCCCATGTGAGATTCCTGCACAAGGCTTGCAGATGTGACCTGGGAAGCCTGTACCTTCCTGGAGCAGCGTGTGGACTCCAAGGAAATCTCAGATGGCTGTAGCTAATTGTGCTCAGCCACACTCTCAGTGCTGAATTTGAAAATTCACTACAAGCTGCATTAGACCAAAGTCCCTTTTTTCTTTCCTGTGACGAGGATTGCAGCTGAAATAAGGAATTACAAAAGTGAGACGACAGTAAAAGCAATCTATGTTAGGAAAGGAAATTTGCAGCACTGTACAAGCAATTGATAGAGAACTATTTAAAAATAAGCTTGTTTGGTTCGCTATTTCTACAACTCTCAACCTCGCTGTTGATCTCTTGTGGATGCAGGTACACAGCCACCTTGGAATTTGGCAAGTTTCCTGTTATTTTGGCTCAAGTGAAGACAGGAATTGTCTTCTGCAGGAAATCTCCAGTTCTCTGAGTCATCACATACGTCTCTATAGAACGTGTATTGAAATCACTAATGATTTATCTACGGGAGATGTCATTGCATAGCAACATGGATTATAAATATATTATTAAGTACTACCTATTAAATATTACACTGCCCGTGGCAGATAGGTTGGAATTAGATGATCTTTAAGGTCCCCTCCAATATAAGCCATTCGATGATTCTATTTCTCGCTAACCCTGAAATACAGATAGACAGCTGTATCTGCATTTGAATAATCTATGCCAAGATTGTCTGAAAATTAGTTTATTCTCCTTTGAAAAGGGTCAAGTCACATTTAGGATCCAACTCACATGAGATGGCAGAGCTTCTGAGGTATGCATGACAGTTATGAGATAGTTTTGTGGGACCTGAGTTCCATTTTGAACTGGCAAGCAGAGGGCCTTTGCATAGCACTCAACACCCAAATGCCTGTGAGAAGACTGCACTGGGAAGTGGTCTTCATCTGATCAGCTGATGACATCTACAATCTAGAAGTCTACATCTGAGCAAGTCATCCAGATTTTCTTATCAGCAATGAAAAGAAATATGCCCTTTCGGAGTACGGTTCAATTGGTCCTTGATTATTTTTTTTCGTTTGTTTTAAACTCTGTTTAGGATGGGAAAAGTGGCTTACCAGGTACCATCCATTTCTCCTCTCTTTTGACATTAAAGGAGTCAGAATGAGATATCTGTTGCAGATGTCTGAATAACTACATCCTAGAGTGCCTCCTGAAGGAGTCGGTACACAGACATCAATGCATGATAAATTTAGATCTCCACTTAGGGCTCAATCTCATGGTCAAGCTAGTGAAGATCAAATTGCATTGTGCTAGTTGACCCACAGTCCTACATATGTGGATTGCTAGCCTACAGCAAATGCTAGTGAATGTGATTTAAATTAACCCTTTTTTTATTGTGGGTAAGCACAGTCTAATTACCCGACTTGCTGCAGGCTAGCAGCGAGCATGCAGACAGCTACCAAGGGTCAGCTGATGTGTGGTAACTTGTTACACCGCAGAAACTTGATCGTGAGTTTAATTTGCTATAACTTCCACACACAGGCAAACCTTTAGACCTAGATTCTAATTTCTGCTGGAGCCTCGGGCAGTACAAAATTGACTAAAAGTTGTATTAAGGAGAGGGAGCAGTCACACCAATACCCCTCTACAACACGGTGGGCATCAGCCAATGTTCCTCCAAACACGTCCATTTTGCTTAAATGAAAGTATCTAACAACAGTAGCAATCAAATAACCTAACTCCTGAATTCTTCTCCAGATTAAAGCATTAAAAGATGCTTGCACCATGGAGCTGCAAATCTCTTTATCTGGAGGCAGCCAGTATCCCTCGTAACACATTTGCACCTAACAGCAATCACATGCACTACTTAGAAATAAATTGTTGTAAATGACTTTATAGTACTCCTGTTTCTGACCAGGAGAGAAAGAAATGAAGGTCACTAATGTGCTTATCCATAGCTGCAGTGACAGTTCAGCTTCCTCTAAGACAGAAACACAATCTCTTTACTACTTGCTGTTAAACAAAAAAAAGATCTTTCAAGAGAGCTACTATCCACGTTTCCCACCATCCCATCTATGTTTTCTGCTGACATGTTCAACAGCAGTTTCAACATCAGGAGAGATTGGTTCATCTCACCAAGTGCAGGACAGACTACGGGGCCTGGAATAAATTATTGCAACTGTTTTTGTCCCAGACCTTCAGAGGTCCATAGGGCAACAGCAGGGGGACAAACTCCAGATCAGATGCTTACATTATACAGGCTTTTTTCTCAATCAAGCAGTGGAAGAGATACCAGTGGCAGTTCACTGAAACCAACCAAATTCACCTCAAAAACAGACCTGAAACACAGTGAGATTGGCAAACCTCATGAAGGGAAAGGATGGAATCTCCCTCCTTCCTGACAGCTTCTGATCACAACTGAAAGCTCTTCCCATTAAGGAATTTGAGCCCATAGCAAGTTGTTTGGATGAGCAAGGAAAAATATTGGAGAAGTACTCATCATCTTAAGAGAGGAGCTTGAAGAGCCTTGCATCTCAAACCCACTGTCAAAAAGGTGGAAACATCAGTCACCTAAGGCTGGAGATTATCAGGATGGCACTCTGTTTACAGTCTGAGACATCAGCACACAGATGTCTGCATATGAAAATGTGTCTGATAGGGCAGTTATGGCTTTACTGAATTCACTACATGCAAAATTTTTAGCAATTATGCCTTATCTACCCAGGACTGCAGGGGTCCCTAATTACCTCTGGGATAATGAGGCTTTTTGTAAGAAAACCTTGGAAATGCCAGACCTGTGTTATGCTAAAGTGCAGCTCTGGTTGCTCCCACCTTCCTCTCTGACTTCCTAAGCAATGCATATATTTGGATTACACTGTGCAAATAACTGAAAGTTTCTTGAAAGGTAGGTGAAATGCAATGCAAGGAGCAGGAATTAAGTGAAGGGAAAGATGTTCTGACATCACAGAGTTACAGGAAAGTAGATACATGTTTCAAGAACAGAAAAAATGAGGTCAGTATTGTAACTTTTGCAAAGCTGAGGTTTGCATGTACTTAGAAATTAAGTGTTAACGCTTTTGCCATATCAGTAGGAATGGGAGAGTCCATCATTCAAAAAAACATTGCCATGGGACTGTGAAGGTCAGCGGAGGCTGAGCCCATTCTCTGCAAAGCCACATTATTTGTAGTGACACCTTTCATTTGCTCAGGATGTTCTGAGGAAATCTCACAGTTTCCAGGTTGCCTCAACTGTATGCATATCCACAAAAGCTTAATGAAAAGCCAAGGAATGTTCTTATGAAATCTTTCTGCAGAAAGAGACTTTCTCCTTGTAGAGGTCTGAAGCAAAGCAAGATGGAAGCTTCTAGAGATTCATAGCTTGGTTAAAAACTTCCCTGGAGTCAGGGTTAGCAAAATTAGATTTTGAAAAGACATGTAGGTACTAGTAAACTTCTCAAGCCATAAAACTGTGCAAGCAGCTTCCGTAGTTTCCTTAGCCACAATGACCTCATATTTCATCTGCATTGTAATTCCACTGGTGCAATGTTTGTCAGCTGCAGTCCCCATCCTCTAGGCTATAGAGCTGTGCCAGCTCACACCATTTCAGCTTTAGACAGGTTCTCAAAGCTGCAGGACTTCAACAGATTTGCCACAACCTCTCAATTCGCTAGGGCTGAAACCTCATACATTCTCATGGAAGAATCCAACGCTCATGCCAATGCTGGCTGCCTGGAATGGACATCATCTTGCCTCTCTTTAACCATATGAAATTTAGGTATCCAGTCAGTGATATCATTCAGGACTCCTCTGTCCTCATTACAGAGAGATCCGGGCCTCCTAAGGCCAAGTTGCTCTGTCTTAAGATAAGCATCTAGGGAGAGTGGGCTAGGTTGACTTTTTGGAGGTTATCACTACAGAGAAAACTAATATCAAAGCCATAGCCTAGCTGTTTAAGTTTTAAATGACATACATCTTCCAAGACACACAGAAAAAAATAATAATTAAAACAAAGAAATCAGGAGTTCAGAAGGAGAGGTTGACAAATTACCTTTTAGCGTGGTTAGATGGTTAGTATGGACAGCTGGCAAATCAGTCTAGTGTATCTCCAAACTATCATCAAAGTTACACTGAGCCATTGGCCAGTCACAAACCATAAACCACCCTTTGAAGTGTGCAATGGTGAAAATATTCTTTTATTTCAGCTACAGTGATAATGAAGTTCACATTAATGAATTAGCCATAAATGAATTAGCACTTTGCACACCAGGCTGGTAACAGTGCTTCAGCCCTATAGAAATATGCATATTATCAGTCTCTGTAAATATTCTCAAAAAAGATCTCTGGAAAAATCCTCTTGAACCTGGTTAAGTTTTTTGGCCCAAATATTCTGTTTTTCATCCCAAAGCTAAAACCTGGCAGATTTTGCTTCTACTTTGGACAGATTATAAAACTCTCTTTCCATGGAAAAGGATGTCATTTTCAAATCTTTCCAAGGCCTCTTCGTTATTTGGGTAGACTTGCCTTCCCATTTAGTTTTCAGTTTTAATGGAAGACTTTTCCTTTCCTGAAAATAGCTCTGCAAAATTGTATATACTTCAGTTTCTTTATGCACCTAAATTGGAAGTACTGTATTGTATTTGTCCCAGAGAGGATCTGGGCCTTTCACCTCTTTTTTTTTCCACACAGTATCACCAAGGAAGGTCAAGGATCTGAGAAACACTTAAGACTTCTCATCAGCTGCTCTTAAAATAGGGATAAAAACCTTCCAGACACCAACTGGCATCACATCAATGACATCGCTGGGTGCTCAGGCACTCAGTCATACCTCCCAACATTAGCTGTCTAAAAGCTAGGTGTTTTGGTTATTTCTAGAGGGGATGGAGAAAGACAGGCAACTCCAGACAGTGATTCATCACATCCACCAAAGATATCTATCTAAGGAAGGATGAATCGCCTTCAGAAGATGCCCATCGTTCTAGAGGGAGGTAAGATGATTTGCTTAGATATTTAAGCATTACATAGCTAAAATTAAGTGAGCGAATTCCATCCACAGAAGTCTGTTAGGGGAGTGTGCTGCTCATCCAATAGAGAGTACAGATACTGCTCTTTGTGTGCTTGGAAATAGTAGGTGTCCTCATAGATTCTGAGCAAGCCCTATTTTCAAACAAGAGTGTTCCACGTTAGTCAAGTGCTGCCTCAAAGATGAACTGATCTTTCCAGTATAACTTTCAGGGAGATGTCTCAAGAGATCCTGAGTCAGTCATACTTAGGGTCATCATGAGACAAAGTCCCACCACATTAGCATGTGCTTTTTGATTGGAATGTTGAGTCCAGTTCCTGGAACACTGTAAGGATGTTTTCTGTTGTTCACTCAGTTGGGCCTATGCACTGTTATACCCAGCCTGTTCCCAGGCACAGTTGTCTATCTTTGCAACCTTGTAAAGCTCCCAGACCAGTATACCAGGAACTGAAATTGGGGTCTTCCCTTTGGAGCTGCTGCCATCCTTAGTGGCCATTTCCCAGTGCATGAAAAAGTGCTGAGCACCCACTGACCTCCAGGCAACCTGCAGGTAGTGTTCATCTCTCAACCACAACAGTTTTTCTTCACATGGCTAAGCTCTTTTATAAACCTAACTTTGCATCTCCACATGTTTAAACCTCTTCAGAGCTCAGGGGCTGGCTGTGAGAAATGGGAATATTAATATTATGCCAGTGCCCAGAAGGTCTCTGACTATGAGGCAGGCAAAGCTTGTAAGGCATCAGTAGAGGATCTGCCCGTGTTGGTTTAAGCTGGCTGCAAGGCTCTCAGGAGTTGTTCTCTGCCAAAATGAAGCAGCGGAGTCAAATTTGGCAAATACTTCTTGGCAAACCAAAAACACGTTAAAATGTTTGCAACTGGAACTGTAGAATTGGAAGATTTGGGGATATGGTAAAAGAGAAAAGTTTGGTCTAATTTTTTATTTTTTTTTTTCCCCCGGGATGAAGTATTAAGGGTACTGAAGTTAGAGGCACAGCCCCAAGTTACTGGGAGTCAAACTGGGGCGTGAGCCATGTGAACACCCATGTGAATGTTCTTACCCCCTGGTATATATGAACCGTCTTGCATTTATTGCAGGGTAAGAGCATTCACACGGGCAGTTACCACAAAAAAACTGGCATCTTATTAGTTCACACCCTAACTTACCTCGTGGTAATTTGTTCATGTGCCCATCCCCTAAGGTGCCATTCCCAAAGAGAAGTTGCAGGACGCAATGTCCCCTTTGTACACAGTCAGCAGCTTAGTGGTTAGGGCACTCACCCATGGTATGGGAAAATGAGTTTCATAAGTTTCCTCTCCTTGATTTGAAACAGGAATTTGAACCCAAATTTCTTAAATCTCAGCACCACAGACTAACCAACACATTATTCTTTTTTTTTACAGAACTACCAAATCAATTATTCACATTGATTGAGTCTTGGCCAACACTGGGGACTCAGCCAGAAACGTGCGAAGCTCGGAGCAGAAGCTCTCAACCAAACACCCATAGTACCTAAGTCCTGGGTGCAGATCAGATAGATACTGTATAGATGGATTTTGCAAATGCTGAAGCCCATTAGGATATACACAAACGTTCTTGCAATGCTGCCTTTGCATGCCCCAAAACCCCATCCAGCTCCTAGCCAAGTTTTGCTACATGTTGTCAGATATATACAAGCCTTAACTGGGTTCCTTCTCTCTCCTGCAATGGGATAAGAGATGGGACTGAGAGATATGCCTATAATTTACATACATTATTAATGTATGTCCCTGATAGCATGTATAATAATGTGCTATGTATAAGCCCAACACAGGAAAGATTCTCCCTGTTCTCGGGCTTGATCTCAATCTGTGTGACCCAGCTTGGTGCTTGCACATAGAAAATGAACAGAAATGCTCAAATATTTAGGATAAATACAAGGTTAAGCAGCATCTCCCTGGCATGGAATCAAAGTATGAAGCAATTTGCAGGATCAAGACCTAAAGCTTCTGAATCCAAAGACAGGTCAAACTCAAGGGAAATCTAGTCCTGACTTCAACAGAGTTTGGAGCAACCTTTTTGTCTCTTCGACTTAGCTGCCTGTTTCTGTGAGACTTGTGCCTATTCAGCATCTCCCAGAACTTGTGCCAAACAAAGCTCACTTGGCTGATGGATCCAAATGTCATGAGGGGTCCAGCAGACAGGGAGCAGGATGGCTTGAGCCTTGGCTTCTGCAGGAACCAGCTGTGAGAAATGGAACAAGGTAGCTGAGAGCCTTTCAGGAGTCCATCCCTGCTCCCAGCCTTCCAGTTCCTCCAGTGCCACAAAGCACACGTCCTGAAGGACATCCTTCTCCTTGCATAAGCTCTCCCATTCCACCTCTGCATTTTAAAGAAACTTTCAAAGGGTCTGAATTTCACAGAGAAAGAGGCAACACTGACTGGAAATTACACATATGACACCCGAGGTGTCTATATCTATTCCTTCCTGGTAGATCTAGATCTATTCCCTCCTGATCCTGAATTATGCCTAACTTAGCAACCAAACAGTTTTAACAGCAAAACCTGTGTGCACCCTTGAAATGTAGGCAGTTAAAATGATTGTTCACATGACTTCTATCACTCTTCCATTATATTGATCCCAGCACATTCTCCTGGGATCAAAGAAGATCCCAAGCATCTTCCCCGACTTCCTAAAGGTCTAGGAAATTTGAGATGAGCCAAACCTTTCTGCATTCACAGTAACAGATGCAGTATGGGAATTTGAAGACTAAACTGCCCAAATGTGTGAAGAAGTTTGTGCAGATCTTCTCAGTAAGTTCAGCAGAACCATAGAAATCTCCAACTCACTTAAAAGCTGAGTGAGATCTTTTCTTACATAAAACCTTTGTCACCTTCCACGTTCACAAAATTGAAGGTTCTTGAGTTTAAGCTCTTACAAACACGGTATTCAATAATGTCTTTAAATGGAAAACACACAAAAAATCAAAGCTAACTCCTCATCACCATGTACCACAAGCATAGGAGAAGGCATTATGAGTTTGTGATTCTTGCTGCAGTTATTTCAGAATTGTGGTTGTTCTTGAGGGTAGTATCTATCACGGTACATGGAATCACAGAATCATGAAGGTTGGAAGAGACCACTAAGACCATTTTGCCCAACCCCACCATGCCCACTAAGCCACATCCCACATCCACCTAGCAGTTCTTTACTGGTCCCAAATATTAGTCCAAATGACTATTTATTTGACCAGTGATGCTTCTGCATGTGTTTCTTGAACAAGCTTTTCCACTGTAAGCTAGCACCACAGCAAACAAAAAGAACAGACTTTTACAGAAACATAAATTCCTTGTCTATGGGGTCCCATAGCTGAGGGATCCATATGAGCTTAAGAAATTGAGAATGATGGAGCTTCAGCATTTGACCTAACCTAGAAGCCAGCCACCCAGGCAGTCATCTTATTCTATCACCAGCACAGAGACCAGCTGCTACAGAGAGAGTCATTATGTTGGCAGTGCAATTGGCATCATGGGTAGGTCTGGTGAATCACAGTGAGGAAGTGTCAGTTTTCATTCATTGACTAGAAAAGGAACTTAGATGACTACTTCAGATGAGATGTCCAGTTCTGACATGGGGTAGGATGTGCTCAGCATGACTGAAGTACATAAGTGTTGTGTACATCCCTACAGTACAGCGAACAAACTGAAACTCTTCACTCATGATCTCTGTCATACCGACCCGTGAGTGTCCTGCTGCCCTGGCTGTTGTCCTCACTCCAATGGTTTTGCAAACAGTGAGTCAAAGTCAGTCCAGCACAGCTCTTCTGTATTCCAGTCTCTGCTCCATCACCCCATGCTGCACATTGACATGGGATGTGTGCAGCCTGCCTCTGCTAGAAACTGTCAAAAAAAGTCATTCCTCTTTTTTTTTTAATTCTCATCTATCCAGGTCACCAAGATATTTGTTTAGGCTTGTGTAGGGCAGAGAACAAAGATGGCCAGAGGTCTCATGTCCTAAGGAAGTGTTTTACCCTAGGTTATCTTTTCCCCTGGTTTAACACAGCGTTTACAATTCATTACACAGTCAAGGTCTTGCATCTTGTCCTACCCTTCTTGTACTAAAAATGGACATAACTGGGCTCTTCCATGCAGGTACCCAAACAAGAGCCTGTATTGGCCTGCAAAAAATCTGTTGTTGGAGAACAGAAAACAGGTCCAAAGTTCTCAATTTGTTCCAGATGTGTGCCAATGTCAGAGGCAGTAGGAGCTACCACTAACAGCACTGTTGGTGGCAGACACTACAGGTAGATTAGCTGAGATGTATTTGTGGCTGCAAATGCGTGCCAGACTATATAACCCTTGAATTAGTTTCCATCCCACAGTTTGGAAAGTCTGCTGGTAGACGTTGCAGTTTACTTGCAATAGTAGTGGAACTGTTAGAATGCTGTGCTGCCAACACACTGCTTTATATTACAATTGAAATGGAACCTTTCACTCACCAGGAGACTTGAGATCTCACAATGCATCAGTGGGACAGATGGACTCACTGCTCCTTTCTATCACAGACTTCCCTTATGCCTGTGGGCAAGTTACACCAAGGATTGCAGTGGGCACTGAATTAGCATTTCCCTGTCTGATTCCTAATCTTCTGCTAATGTGTCTTATCTATTCTCTTTCAGCTCAGATGTTTGCCCCCATCTGTCTGGTCCATATTACTCTTTCAGGCCAAAGCTCACTCCCACAGCACCCTTGGTCTCCTGATGTTAGTGACTTTCAAGTTTTGCAATCAATCTGCTAATATCCATGACCTGACCTGTTAGAAAAACACTGTGATCCAGTAAACTCCTTCCTCGTCCAGCTGATATTATTGTTAGTGCTAACTACCTCTCCTACCCATCGCTTCTTTGTGGCTGTGATTTAACCCAGCCTGTGGCACTTGAGGGTGAATGAGATGATTTCTGGGCTGAATGATTTAATGACGGTAGAAGTTGTTGCACCTATTATTGCAGACCCACAGTGGGATGTATCTCAACTAGCCTAAGGTGCCTAACAGTTAGACAGTTATATCTGTGCTGCTCACCTTCTTTCCTCTGTGAAGAGAGGTGAGCAATTCAGCAAAGCAGCAAAGCTAATCCACTTTCTCCTACATTCAGAATGAGCTCAAGGTATTCATGGACGCTGCAAACCCTGGACAAGGGGCAGCTCAATAAAATCAGTTGATTGCTCAGGTTGCAGCAGTGCACTCAACACGTGTCAGGCATAAAACAGGAATTATACATCTAAGTAGCCCTGCACTTCACTTCTGCCTTTTTTCCATGTAGTCCGATTGCTTTGTTTGAGCACTTCCCCCAGCAATTCTTTCCATATGGTAGCCAAGCCATGCCTTTGCTAATGTTGCCCTGGAGATCAGGCTGCCATTTTCTCCCTAGCTTGACACTATTTGTAAATAGGAGTGTAACAAGGCCTTGAAAAAGGCAGCACACTCTTCAAGCCAGCTGGTGGACTGGATAGGCCAGACTGGAAGGAAGGTCAGATTCCTCACTAGCAGAAAAAATGTAGTGTATCAACATAAACATCAATGCACACATCAAAATACCTATAGCCCATACTCCTAGCACCTGACATCAGGAGGGCACTGCTCCCAGAGCCTACAGAATGGCTCACCATTGGCATTACAAAGCCAACGCACGAGGAGAGACAGCACTCCTGTGTTATGCAGGGTCAAAGTCAGGTGCCCTGCTCTCCTGGTATGGATTGGTAAGGTAAAGTCTTTCAAAACAAATGCACCGGGTCTGCTCTTCTTATGGAAGAATGTGCCAGAGAATGATACTTCATAAGAAATCTCTTTAAATGCCTTTCTATTATATGGGAATTTTTATAAACTCTTCCATACCAGTGTGCAGTGCAACACCAGGTCTTTAAGTGACAGATTTCTACGGGTATTTCAATCTCTAAAAACGTAAAGAACTGCCTACTGGGATTTAGAAAACAGTCTTCCAGTGGGAATATCCTCTTAACTTTCTACATATCTATCTGGATCACTGAGTACACGCTTTTAGGAGTGGAATCAGAGAGAAAAAAAAGGAGCTGAATTCATCTATATAAAATGAGATATGTTTGTCTGACCTCATCATCCAGGATTCTGTTGCAGGCAATGGTGAGAAAACTGGCACAGCTGGGGAGTGATTCATCCCATCCAAAGGAGAATGCCTAACATATGTCAGATGAGTCGCATCCTATTTCTCACTGATAACTCTAAAGGAAACTTGGCTAGAGACTGCTAAATATGAGAGATTCTCCTCCAAAAGGGACAGAGATCAAACCTGGATCTCCCAGAATCACAGAATGGCTCAAGTTGGAAGGAATCATCTGGTTCTAACACCCATTAAACAGATTTTCATGCCTCTAAAGGAACAGTGGATCTCCCAGTAAATTCTCCAGACCTTATTTGATAGTGACATTCAATCACTTTTCACTGGGCTTTGGACAGGACCTCAGCTGTCCAGCAAGATCTTAGACTGCCTCACACCTTCCCAGTTAATACAGTCCTGTGAAAAATAGAAATGCTCCCTTACGTGTGTCCTCAGATTGCCAGGATTTGGAGTTGCTCTCTGTCATGCCACACAACGGTGTCTAGCAACAGGCTCTATTGTTGCTCTTCTGGGGACAGAGGGAAAAACTGAATGGTGGGCTTGGCAGCTGTTCAAGGAGTTTCGTTCCTGCCTTCCCACCCCTTAGCAAATATCTCTATTAGACAAGGTGCACTCTTCTGGTAGCTGAAGAAACTCCTGCTCTGCTCACTGCTGCTTGGCTTTGTTCCTGGCTGTAGCAGAAGTGGTTTCTGCCTTTTCTCACTGCTGTGTCCCAGAGTGGCAATTCTGTTGAATAACAGCAGATTCCTTGGCAGCCTGAGTATGCCTAACCTCTGCCATTAAAACTGTATCTTCTAAAAGAGATGGGAAGGAAATCTGAAACTGGAAACGTGAAATTCAGACTGGGAAAAGAGAAAGGATTTGGTTTCAGAGAACTGAAAGTAAAGCAAAGCCAGACAAACTCTTTGAAATGCAGATTCAGCTCTTAAGGAATGACTGTGTCCTCTGCTGACACGACTTGATGGAGATGCAAGAATGCCATTTTGAATCTTATTTTTCAAGTTTTCAATTGACATCCCATTCAATTGACATCAATGACCTGTGGATGTGGTTGGAAAATGGAAGGCTCTGGCTGCATTTGACAGCAGAAGATAAAGAGCTGGGGAAGATGTATTTGTGCTCCAGAGTGTGCTGGATTAGAAGCAGGATCAAACATGTTACAGAGCCACAAAACATTCAAGCTACTTAGGCTTTCAGCAGTGGTGCTGAGACATGGCAGCATATAAGACGGGGTGAAACTGCTGAGGATAGGGTTGGTTTTAGTCTGGAAGGCATGCACATTGCTGTGTATGATCAGATCACCAAAGGACCCACTCTAGTATACCAGTAAGCACTGTGCACCAAGCAGCTTGTTAAAATAGATGGAGAAAATAAAGTCCAAGACTTGATTTTAGGCATGTTTTAGCCAGGCAATGATAATTAGAAATGGAAAGTGCAAATGAAGCCAAAAGCACCTGGCTTGGATGGAGACATCCGAACTGCAGACATGTAATGAATAAAGTTAATTCCACCTTGTGACTTCACTCAGCTGCCTGCAGATAGGCATCAAGAGCAACTGAGATGCTGTAGGGTTTACTTGATTGGCTTCCATCTGCTGCTCAAAAAGGAGCATGGCATCTCTGGATCTTATACGATCCCCTCCAGGCCAGTGAGGACTAACAGGATGTCATCAGGCATCTGAACTGAAAGTAGACAGCTACGCTTGGGCACCTGATGGAAAACCAGGCATCTTCACTTTGGGATTAGACGCCTTTCCTGCAAGACAAGCTTCAACTGAACACTAGGATTGATGCGTGGGGAAGGGCTGAGCTTCATATCCTGTGACAGACACGGGGTCAGGCTAGAAATGTGGAGGTCTCCCATGATCTGAGCTCAAAGAACCCCTGAGGCGCACTCTGAGCCTCTGAGGAAAATCTGACTTCCCTCCATAGAAGAGGGGAAACGGCCATCCCAGATACCTGGGACACCTTGTGAGGTCTGTGAGAGGGGAACTAGCCCACACACGGATGTGACCTTGTGGTGAAGCTTCAGAAAGATGCAATGAGAGAAAAAGCATTTTGCACCAATACAGTCTGGGAAGAAGAGTCAGCACACTGGAAAAGATTAACAGCATCCCTGCAAAAAGCAAGCAAACAAACAAAAAACACTATATCATAAAAAGCACAACTCACTGTCATCGATACCACTACAGAAACTGTGATGATGAGACCAAAGGCACCTTGAACTCTTTGATGGCCTGGGCTCTACAAATGCAAAGTGCTCTCCTGGGTATCAGCAACATCCAAGTGGGAAAGAGCCTTCGAATATGCAGGTGGCAAACAAGGGGAAGAGACAAACAGTGTCTTTGTGATGCGTAACGCTCTCTCCAGGCTTAAAGGCCATTTTTAACGGCAGTGCCCTATGTTAGGAGTTCAAAACAAGGGAGTTAACATATTGGTTCCTTTTCCCTCCCTTTGTTTTTTTTTTTTTTTTGCAAGCACTGGCAGAATTTGGAGTGAACTGGTGAGCTGCTGATTTTTTACGTCTTGTGCTTAGGTTATAACAGAATTTAAAGCAAACCAGCAAACCTTGCCGCTTTTAAAGGGGCAGAAAGGAAGAAAATTGGTATGAGTGATCCAGGATGGAAACATTTGACAGAAGCGGAGTAACCTTGGGACTGACCCAGCAAAACCCTGGCTGCTGGGGGAGGCCCTCCCTGGATACAGTCTGCTGTCCTGCTGAATTGATGTGGATCTTCTGGACCTTGGGTCTTCATTTGGCTCTCAGAGGTGCCAGAAGAGCAGAGGTGCTGTTAGTGAATCAGTATTAGCATAGCCTTGGGCTGTGCTCCATCCAGCCTAATCTAAGCACAACACATGGACAAGCTACATGTGGGCAAGATACCTTTCCCTCTCCCATTTCCCCTCAACTTCCACTGTGTTTCAGGGCTTTTTTACTGGCACCATCACTGTGACACCAGCCCCACCTGACTGGGCAGAAAGCACCAAACTTCACCATTCCCAAAAACATTCTGGGTCTATCTGTGCCTAGAAAGCTGTTCCTGTCTCTGCAGTGAACATCTCCAGATCTACACATTTCTCTTCTCCAATTCCAGGTCTGTCTAGGGGGTTCCTCAGTGCACTCACTGCAGAAACCCAGCTGTCCAAATGGAACTCCTGTGACTCAGAGCCAGGAGGATTCCCTCTGTAACACACTTGTGCAATGCTCCTTAAGTGCAGTCATTATGCTGTATAAAAAGTCCTACAGAATGTGGCTAGGATATTTGAATCATGCACTCAAGTGACACAAGCAAGGGAACATTTCCCTGAGGAATGCCAGTGCTGAGCAAGGTGGAAGTGGGTCTGTGGACACACGGCTGTTCTATTGGGCTTTTCTCAGCCTCTTGTAAACACAAAAGTAACACATCGGCTCCTGGTGAGGCCTCCTACAGAACGTCATCCTTTCTCTGCTGCTCTGAGCCGAATTAGCTCATTGCAGTTGTAGGAAAAGGGGTTTGAGCTGGTAGAAGATCCCATGATTTGGGATGGTGATACCAGCCTCGTTTCTCCTGGCACATCCAGGGCAAGAGCAGCAATCTTTGTCTTTCCTTTCCTAAAAGAGACCACAGACTCAAAGTAAAATCTAAGGTTTCTCTGGCCTGACTCTTGAGAGATCAGTCAAAATGTCTGATTATTATTATTTTTTTTCCAGACAGAAAGCAGGGATGGTGACCATTTCCAAGCTCTAAGCCAGGTTGGATGGGGCTCTATGCAACCTGATCTAGTGCTTGATTCACTGGCTGGCAACCCTGCCCACAGCAGGGGTTTGGAACAAGATGATTTTGAGGTCTCTTGCAACCCAGGTCATTCTATGATTTTGTGATACATTTCCAAGGCCTAGCTTTACAGCTTAGTATGGCAAATGCCATGTGCATGGGTGAAATGTTACATCAAGGTGGCACGAGAGCTGGGAGAGGAGGATGGGACTACCTATGACATCTACTGTTCCGAAGCAACCAGCTCTCTACTCTGCCTCATGCTGTGCACTGCAATAGCACCCATGAACATGGAAACTGTGCAAAAAGGTCTTTAGAAAGAAGAAGAAAAGATCTGCCTTCCCTTGGTGAACCAGACAAGTGAATGTCTTGGTGGTACACCCAGCGCTGCCAGGCAGTGCTAACAGGGATCCAGGAAAGGACCTTTCAAGTCTTCTGCTTTCGCTTACCTATCTGTAAAATGGTTATAAGAAGCAGAAAATCAGAGAATCAGAGAATCATTTGAGTTGGAAGGGACCTTAAAGGCCTTCTAGTCCTGCAGCGAATAGGGGCATCTACAGCTCCTTGTCCTATCACAACAGACCCTGCTAAAGAGTCTGCCCCCTTCCTTCTCACAGCCCCCCTTTAGGTGCTGAAAGGCCACTCTCAGGTCTCCATGGGGACTTCTCCAACCTGAACAGCCCCAGCTCTCTGAGCCTGTCCTCATAGGGGAGCTGCTCCATCCCTTGGACTAATTTTGTGGCCCTCTTCTGAATGTGTTCTAACAGGTCCATGTCTCTCCCTCACTGAGGACACCACATCTGGACACATCTTTTACCTTTCTGGACACTTACCAGTGCCTAAGTCGTATTACTAAGCGCTCCATGGTTTTCAGATGAGATGTCTTAGAGGTGTTCAAAGGTGTGTAAAGGATGTGTTTTGACTGTAGAACTACCTGAAAAGGGCTGGGGAGCAAAATAATTCACATTTCTTTATTCTTTGTTAGAAAAAGCTTTCTTTTCTTGAGCCAATGCTTTGGTCCAATGCCTTTGCACGCTACACCTCAAGCACAAACCAGGCAGGAGCAGTTTCCTACTACTGATATTGATGCAGAAAGGTCTCCTCAGCCCATATGCCCTCTATGCCCATTGCTGCTTGGGTGCAAATCACCCCTGCTGTGCTTAGGAATACCCAAGATGATAGGAGAGTTGGTATCTGAGAAAAGGCTAAAGCATCATTCTGTGATGACGCACTGTCTGGCAGAAAGGGGCCATGTAAGATACTGTTGTAACATAGGTGTTACATATATATAAAGGCAATTCCCAACCCTTGGGGCAAGGGTGGGAGAGGAGCGCATGTAGAGGGATTGCACCACATGCAACCACCTCTGCAGAGGAGCATGACAGCTGTTTAACATCACACTGCAACCTGCTGCAGTAGCAGAGGAATTGAAGATGAATACCACTGCCTTGGAAATGTCAAAATCCTCAGCTCGAGTTAATGGATCAGAGGAAGAAGGGGTAGATGCAATTCATGTTTCTGAGCTCTACAGCTTGCTTTAGGAGCTCTGATGTCAACGTGCTTGGCTCATGCTGTCCCTTGGGTGACCTTCCATGGCTCTGCCTCCCTCCCGGTTAACGAGGAATGATCATTTCTCACTTAACGTGCTCACTCTCTGCCAAACCTAAGCTTTGGTTTCTCAAATGTGGAGCCTGCCAAGACTCAGCTCCATTCTCTAGGATTTGTCGTGAAAAAAAAAAAAAGGAATTGTGTTTTTCATGGGATCCAGAACTCGGCTTGGCTTTCACTGCATCCCAGTGCAAATGAGGGGCTGTTTCCCTCACCCTAAGGTGGAGAAATGCCAGGGGAGACCTGAAACATGGCACAAACTAGGACTTCATCCATGCACTGCTCTTCCTGCAGTGTTGCCATTCAGCTCTCAGGGACACATTCAGCTGTTGCACCTGCATACTGCTGGAATAATTCTTCCAGCATATCTTCCCAACGGTGAGGCTGCCCTCCCACCCTGCTCCCATAAGTCCATATTTCTTGAAGCACAAGGAATAGGAATGGAAAAACATAATGAAACACTTTTTCAAAGCCGCCTGGGCTGCAAAATGGCTACTATAGAAAATCACCAGCTTTGGCCAGTCTCATCCTACATGGATGATTCAACCAACAGTGCTGCTTTAACCACTCTTGGACAACGAGAAATAAGAAGCTAAAATCAGTGGGAAAAGAGGTGGAAGTTAGGAAAACATCCTGAACACACATCCTTCTTGTCCATCTTCAGTGATGCTGCTTTCACTCAGCTTCTAGCTGTTACTGCTCATCTCTTAACCCAGTTTATTAGGAGGCCAGTGCCATCCCACCTCACTTAGGTGGTACAGAGAGCAGCAGATGAGATGGGAGCTCCACCAGACCTCACCTATCAACCTCTGATACTTTTACCTTTCCACTTCATGGCTGGATGAGGTGCCCTTAATGATCCTTTCCAACCTTAGTGATCCTAGGATATCTCACGTGGGGCTTCCAGTTCATCCCAACCAATTCACATTGCATCAACCTGCATCCCACCATTCTTCCTGAATCGAACCCTTCTTCCTCCTGAGCCATTTCTGCACTCTCTGGCTGTCCCCGAACCAAGTCTGACCTCATGCCATCTGCTAAGAAACAAAATATATACGCATTTCTTCCACTGCATGTGCAGCCAGCCAGCTAAGGCAATGCAAGTTAGCTGGGAAAAGCTGTAACACTGTGGTGCCTCCACTTGTGTCTGGACCCCAGCAGGACGGGGGACATCTAATCCTCTCTGCTCATGAATTCTGCTTCTGCATTTCCTAATTCTCCTTCCTGTTCTCTCTTCTCTTATTTTTAGGCAAACAAGAGCACTGAGATTTGAAATAAACATGGGCTTATTGTTATTATTTTGCTATTGATCTGAATGCAGGAGAGCCTTCAGGGGCTGCTTTAAGTGGCACAGCGCAGTGCAGTGCAGTGCTGGGGAAAGTCCCATGGAGTGCCGGTACCGCAATAAATCACGCCGGCACGTCCCTGCAAACTTAACTTACAACCTCAGTCCCAATAGCAGCCGCCTCCCTGTCACCCGATCTCTCCTACGTTATTCCCAAATCCCATTTCTTCCCTTTCTGAAAGCACGTTATTTAGGAACTGTCTGTTTTTAGGAAGCTCTAGCAGCTTTGCCCCCACATCATCACTAAAGGATGCAGGCAGAGCACAGCAGCTCGGGGGGATTTTTTCCCTTTTTCTCCACGTTTTCTCTTCTCTTATTCTACATTCCCTCCCTACAGACTGGGGGCTGTGCAGATCCCACCCAGCACTGCACAGCCCCATTTTGAGCAGGTGCTTCTATGCCACAGTGGGAATGGCAACTCGAACGGTGCAGCCGAGCAGGGGGCTCTGCTTGGAGGCAATTACAGTAACAGCCACATGCCTGCTTGCTCCCCCTGACAGATACATGCCTGGTGTTTCCCCCAGTTTCTTTCCTCTGGGAGAATAATTAACCAAACCCTACAGGGGAGCATCGTTTCTCAGTCCCTGGTTTTGCTCAAGCTGGGAGCAGAGCGAGCATCCATCACTCTGCGCACGTTGGGGTGAGGTTATGTTTTAATTAGGAACTCTCATTCATAGGGGGGACAATTTGGGGATGGAGAATGAGGGATATTCTGCCCCGAGCAGTCATGTGGCTGTGAGCAGATGCTGGGGAGGCTTTAAAAAGTGATGTTTGAGGAGAGGTGTTTGTTGCTTGCACTCCCCGAGTGAAACATTTCTGGCTCTGTACTCCCTACCAAAAGTGAATAAAAAATAGTGAAAATGTGTAATAATAATAATAAAAAAAGGGAAAACGGAAGAAAAAAGGACAGCTTTCAATTCGAATAAAAGAAAGATAGGCTGTCGATTTTCTAAACTGAGTAGACTGGAAGCGAGCTGTCCTTGCAGAGCACAACGATTTGGAGGAAGAGGGCTGCACTCCCACCGCTATGATGTGAACGGGGCTGTCCCGAGTGCCCCCACGCAGCCCTCGGCCCCTTCACACCCCCCACCCCCGAGTACCCCCAGGTCCGGCCAAGGGGCGGCTGCGGGTTTTATGTCTCGTTTTGATGATAAATAAACTGGGGCAGGAATGTACACGGAGGGAAAAGGCAGCAGCAAGCGGAACAGCGCCCGGCCCGACTCCCCCATCCCTACCCCGAACCTTCGCATTTCCATCGCCTGAAGGGATTTTGCTCTCTTTGCAAGATAAACGTCTAAAACCGCCGGACGGCACCGAGTGAAAGGATGAGAAGGAGGGGTGGGGAGGGGGGGAACAGAAAAATATAGAGAGGGAAGGGGAAAAAGCATCACCGCTTCGGTCCCCCCGCACACAGCCGATGTGCGCTCGGACCAACTCCTGTCCCTTGTGCCCCCCCGCCCCACCCCGAACCCCACGAGCTGCGGGCTCTGCCCCTCGCCGGGTGACAGGGGAATATTTATGTTGGTATTGGAGGAATGCGCTTCCTTCTCCAATCAGGAATGCAACCGGAGTTTCTAATTATAAGTTAGACGGTGGCTGGGAATAAAAGATCGTTTTTTAATGACTCCCGTCCAGGTGCTGCTCTTTCTGCCTGTCTTCCCAAGAGCGCATTTGCATTTTATGGCCTCTCTCCCATCCCAACGATTTCCCTCTGCTCTCAGACATACCTGACATAGTTGCAGGGACTCTGCCTTCAACGCACCGCGCTCAGCGCACCCGAAACCCTCTCCCTCCTTTAGAGGCGCGTCAAAAGAACAGCCGAGATAGATATAAATGAATCTATACATACACACACACACATTCCGCCGGTGCTCAGCAGCACCTCCCCAGCTCCATCCCCGAGCTCTGTCCCTCCGCGGGCTCACCCCGATCTCCCCCCCCCCCCCATCCCAACAGCCTCCAAACACCGTCGGACCGCTCCGCACCCGCGCAGCCGCCGGAGGAGCGCAGAACTCTCTTTGCGCCTTCCCCTCTCCGCTCTCCCTCCCTTCTCTAAGGGCTTCCCTCAGCCCAATTACCTCCGCGGGGTAATTAGAGCAGATCGTGCAGTTACATGCCTTGCCCAGCACCATTTGCTTTTTTTTTTTTTTTTTTTTTTTTTTGGTAGGGGAGAGAATAATAATAAAAAAGGTTTCTTAAAGGCGTACGGTGAGGAAAAAGAGCCCGAAAATGCCTTTTTTTTTTTTTTTTTTTTTTTTTACCCCAGTTGGGACCGCGCAACTTTCCGCTGCCTTCCGCGCAGGTCGCTGTGCCCCTCTCACCTCTTTCTTCCCATTCATTCCCTGCATATCCTTTAAAGCGAAGGGGGGAAAAGACATCTTTCCATCCTCTGCCCCCCCCTTCCTTCCACCTGACTGGCTCGAAATCACCTTGAAATGCTCATGTCAACTTGTATCATTATCTCTTTAATTCAGGCAGCGCCTTTTGTTCTGCACAGGAGAGGATCAAAGCGCTTTAAAAAAAAAAAAAAAAAAAAAAAAAAAAAACCGAAAAAAACCCCAACACACGCAGAAGAACTTTCCGATCGCTCCCGCTCTGCTACAGAGGGAGAAGGAGAGCTCAGGTATAACCCAGTCAAAATAAACAAAGCGAATGCATAAATAAAAGAGGTGAAATGCAGGTTCTAAGAACTTGCTGGCGCTGGAACAATCCCACCTCCTTTAGCTGAGTGGCAACGAAAGGAGAATTTCAAGTCACGGTGAGCGCAAGGGGTTGCAGAGTAAAGCAGAGGAGGGGAAAATAAATGAAAATGAGAGGAAAAAAAAAAACACGCACACACACACACACACAACAACAACGAAGAAGAAGAATAAAACTTACCACCAGATTGGGTAACTTGACAGAGCCTGACTCAACCCACAGAGAAACAGGAAATATCCAAAAGAGGCCATTGATGAAAAGTTGTCTTTTTTTTTTTCTCCTTTTTTTTTTTTTTTTTTTTTTTTTCCCTCCTGTCTTTAAACCGGAGTTGCCAAAACTTTCCTTTCTTCCGAGGCGGGATGATTATTTTAATAATAGAATAATAACAATCATTTATTCTTTCTTTCCTTTCCCCCCCCCCCCCACCACCAAAAAAAAAAAAAAAAAAAAAAAAAAAAAAAAAAAAAAAAAAAAAAAAAAAAGGAAGAAGTCAAATGAAGTGAACTCGACCCGACCAGGTAAAATCCTCTCTCTCTTCTTTCTCCCTTCCTCTGCTAACTCTCAAGGAAAAAAAAAAAAAAAAAAAAAAAAAAAAAAAAAAAAAAAATCTCGGAGAGGTAAAAAAAAAAAAAAACGAAAAAAAAAAAACCCTTCTCTCAGCCAAAGCACTGAAGGCAAATATTAAAAAAAGAAAAAAAAAAAAAAAAAAAAAAGTTTGAAGTAGCTCTCTTAAAAAGGACCCAATCAGCACTTATTGCCAAAGGGAGAATTCTGATGCTTTGGCTTGTTCTGTCAATCAGGAGCGCGAAGTCAGGAATGAGCTAATTGCGAGGAGATAGTGTTTTAATACTCATTAGGGGGCACGTTGGCCCACAAGCCAAGGGATAAAATGTAGTTTTAAAAAGGGGAAGGAAGATTTAGGGGGTTTAAATAGACAGGGGGGACCCCTGTGGATTTGGGTAGCTATAACAACCTGCCCGGATTTCGCTCCCTGGGTTGAAGTGACTAAAATGCAAAAAAAAAAAAAAAAAAAAAAAAAAAAAAAAAAAAAGTGTGAAGTTGTTGGTTTTCTTTTTTTTTTTCTTTTTTTTTTTTTCCCCTTTTTAAATCATTATTTTCTCGCGTTGCTCCTTCTCGCCGCTCTGCCTTTTCCTCTTCCTCCCCTCCCAACATTTTCAACCAACTTTCTAGAAACTTTGGGTTGGTTTTGTTTGGATTTTTTTTTTCCCTTTTTCCTCCTTTCTTCTTGATTTCTCTCCCCCCCCCCCAAAAAAAAAAAAAAAAAAAAAGAAATAGGGCATTTCCCCCCTCCCAAACACACACACACACCCCAACCACGCACCCCCCTTCCCCACCACTCCAACCAACCCGAGATCCCACAGCTCCAGCGAAGATCTCTGCTCCAAAATCCTCTTCTTCCACACAAATCCCAACGGGGTCCATCCACACCATCCCCGTTGCTGCAGTCCCAGCCTGGACTTTGCCACCGCTCCGCCGCAAACGACTTCATCCACCAGATCCACCCCACGGGGCTGCAGTCATTGATCTCTTCTTTCTTTCTGTTTGTTTGTTTGTTTGCTTTTTTTATTTTTCATTTCTCTCTCTCTCTCTACACATCGCCAACCGCTTCTCTCCTTGCGGTGGCGGTGCTGGGGGGGAGGGGAAGGGGGTGAGTTGGGTTCTGATACCCCTCATGTTTTCATTGGGGGTGGAAAGAAGGAGAAAGCCATCGTTGGGAATATGATTATAAAGACGTAGCTGCTCCGGCCGGGGTGTGCGCTTCGATTTGCTGCTCCTCTGGGACACATTGTTGGAAGCTGGCGGTGTCCGTCAGTGAGTGTCACCCAGCTGACAGCCGTTCCCCTTCCCCGGGGTCGTTTGAAAGGGGTTGGAGAGGAGCAAGCAGGAGGATGGAGGCACGCTGGATGGGCTTCGGGATGTTTTGTCCCCGGCATAACGACAAGGATCCCATTTTCCGCGACGTCTTTGGGGTCCGCGGTTGGGTTTTCACCTTATTATTATTTTTTTTCCTTTAATATCTATATTTTTATTGCTATTATTTTTTAATTCCTTTGCTTGACGAGGTTACACTTTATCTGTGGATCAGAACATCTCTGTGGCTCACACGGAACAAAGAGAGGTACGGTTTTAATGACTCGGTTGGAGGAAGGCTCACAACCGTGCCTTTGCTCAAATCAAAATGCGCTTTCTTTCTCATTAAGGATTGCATACCTATTTTCCCTTCGCAAGGAATATTTATATTTACACACAGAAAGCTTTATATGCATATATATAAAGACGTGTTTGTGTTTAGCTAGATGGAGAGATAGACTCATTCTAGTGAAATTACACCAGAAACGCAGTTCATACGGGGATATTTAAATCATTGGGAATTTGGCAGGGGTCGGGCCCTGATTATTTTCTTTAGGCTTGGATGACAAGTGATTGCAAATGGGAGCGCTGGCAAGTGTGCTGAGATCTAATCGCCCCGTGTAGCCGAGCTGCAGCCGATCTGAGCTTGCTGCTTCCAGAGGAGGGACCGATGCTCTCCCATTAAATCCCTGCAGCGTCGGTGCTGCTGGGTGCACTGGGGGTGATGGGATCTGGGGAGGGAGAAGGGAGTTTGGTCGCATAAGGTAGGGCGAGGAAGAAAGGAGGACGGTGGTGGTGGTGGCGGCGTGTGTGAAAAAATCATCTTAAGGACTTTCCCTCTGTATTAGAGAAAATCCCATCCAATTATAGCATTACTGGAAAGAACCAAACGCTGAAGCTTTCAAAGGAGGGGATTTCTCTGTCTTTTCAAGTGAAATTGCTCATACTGCAGACGGGAACACACACACACACACACATACACACACACACAGACCCCCAGACACCAGCCCTGGCGTGGGGGTCCCTGGTGAGGTGCAAACGAGGAGGAAGGGTCCGACACGCATCCCTCGCAGGGGTCGAGTTAATCTCCCCTCCTTTTGTTCCTGGGGAGAGACTTAAACATCCCCCAGAGCCTCTGCCCCTCCCACCTGGAAGCACCAAGCAACTTCACCTGAAGGGACATATTCAGCCACTCTCCCTTTTCCCTCTCAGCCCCGCAGCTGCTGGCGGGGCAGGATGGAGATAATCCACTTTGTCATAGGCACACACACACATACACAAAGCAGGATCACACTGATTCCTTTGGCAGGCAGCGCTGCCACTTGCTCTGACACCAACTGCTTTCAATCGTGCTGATAAAAAGGCAGTTGGGTGTATGATAGCTATTCTCCGAGCTGGGAACTACCCTAGGTTCATTACCTTTTATCAGCAGTACTGTTGAATTAGTGCCCTTTAAGGGACAAATTGTGTTTGAGCCAGGAAAAAGGCTGCCAAGGGCTGCCGGGGTTCAGGACTTCTTGCATTTGATTGCTGAAATCAGCAGCATTTTCTTCCAAGAGTGGTTTTTAGGGCCTGATGTCAAACCTTGGCTGAACTCTGCCATGCTTGTCCATTGGGTTCCATCCCATCCACATCTCTTCCAAATATTCAGACCAGCGTTTGGAGACATGTTTCAGGGTTGGCAGGATCTGGCTTCCAGTGGGTTTGATGGTTGGACTAGGTGACCTCAGAGATCTTTTCCAACCTTAATGATTCCATGATTCTATGATTCTGTGCCTGCAGCAATGCCTTGGCTTCTTTGCTATTGACACTGCTTATGGAGAAGTTCTGAGTTGTGGATCTTCAGTGGTGGGCACAAAATCACAGTCCTGGTGGGGTGACAACCTGCCATGGTGCCCAGCAGGGTGATCACCAGATTTGTTTACTGACTTTCCCAGGCTGCAGCTGTCCAAACCCTGCTGCCAAACCCTTGGCTGCTTCTATGGCCAGTGGAGCAAAGGAAACCTGAGCAACACAGCTGACTGAAGGCTGTAGCCTATGGGAGGTAGGTTGGACTGCGTTTGGTGTTGTACATCTCTCTATTTTGGATTTCATTTCCAGTTGGTGTTCAGTCTCCAGATGGTTGAAGTTCAGTGAGGTAACTATAGGCTATTGCTTCTTCTCCAGGCTCTGAGATTCTCAGCTCTGTAGGATGCAAGTTGTCCCCAACTGCACGTGGACAGCATACATCTGACAGTGCCTAAAAGCTCTGACCCCTCCGTCCAGGTTCTTCTATGCCAACGGCAGACTGGGATTTTGGTTGCTCCTGGTTTCCCATCACAGCATTTCTGTACTAAGTAGATGACACTGCTGCCCTCCGACCACAGAACTCATAGGAGAATGAAGGAAAGTTGAAAGCATGAGGTCCAGAACCAAAGGTGGGAAGGGTTAAGACATAAGGCCTGCTTTTCTATTTAATAGAAGCAGAGCACCCAGAGAGCTGCAGAGCTGCTAGACCTGCTGCAGAGCAGAGCAGATGGATGTTCCTTCCCTATGGCCTTTTATACACTGGAGCTTCTGCCACCTCACCTTTGGTGAAGGAAACAGCTATCTGAGGGGAGGGTTTCTTTCTCCTGCTGTGTGTGCTTGCAGCTCTACCTGCTGGCACTGTTAGCTGCTTTAGATGGGCAGTAGGTGGTAGGACCAAGCCTTGAACTGGCAATGGGGCTGTGCTGTTGCTCTTGCCACCAGTCCATGCCCAGTTGCTGTGCCTGAGATGGTCACTTTGTCAGGACAGGAGACCTCTCCATCTAGGGCCTGTCTAACAGCAAGGCTTGGGGTGAAACCAGAAGCTCCTTGACATCTTTCCCTGTTCCCTTCCCGCACCCCTGCCCTTCCTGTCCCTTTCCCCCATCACCTGCATGCCCGTGACCTGCAGGAGGTAGGAGAAAGCCTCTCACCGTGTGTCTCTGGCCCACCTAGTGGTACAGCAGGAGAACAGACCTGAGAACAGCCCAAATATGTAAACAGTGCTGCAGCACCAGGGCTTTGTTTCCTTTGCTCACTGCTCAAGAGCCCTGAGAGCCCCAGATGCTGAGGGGCTTGTCTCTGTGGTGGGCTGTCTGAAGGAAGGTAAGATTATGGCCTTGGAGGATGAATGCTGGGTGCTATTTCTTCTCCAGACTCACACATTCAGTTCTCTGAAGGCTCAATGCTCCAGAACAGTGTCACTTATCAGCCAGGTCCTTGCCACCTGCACACAGAACAGCACAGGGTCGGTGGGATGCCAACCTGCTGGCTCTGCCCCATTGAAGAGTAGGTACAGAGCAGGCAGGGAAAATATCCTCTGGGAGTGATGGTAACAACTGGTCACTTTCTATTAAACCCACTGACTTTGTCACTTTCCATCATCTTCTGCAGATCCCCCGTGGATGGAGGCAAGAGGAATGCTTGGTAGGTCCTGACAGCAAGGAAGGCTTTTTGTGAGGCTCTTCCTCATGAGGAATGCGGTTTGGGGAAAAAACAATTTGATTTGAAGGCAAGCTGACCCTTTGAAGGCAACCTTAACTCAAGGAGGATGTAAAGAGCAATCCTGTGAGAACTCCAGAAACATTTCCAGTTAGGGACTAAAGGATCTGGTCGGTGGAAATCTTCCCTTCCTGAGGACTAGAATTCAATAAACATATACCTAACCTGAGCTGTGTGTGTGCAATGTGTGTTTACTCATGTCAAATTTCTCTAGGTCAGATTCAGATTTAAAAAAACCCTGTTAATTATTAGTGGAAGCAGATTATCTCCAAGAGCTCGAACCTACTATTATATATACAAATAATCTTCTATAGGGCAATGCAGGCTTAGATGGTAGTAACTGAACACAATGAAATTCTCCTGAGGGAGTAGTAATTAATTTCTATTAACCACTTCAAACGTCAGAATATTTTAGGGTCTCGGGGGTGGATGGTCCTGCATCCCTTTCTGGAGACATCCAGATGGTGACATCCATCACCCCAAATCTCAATATCCAAAAGGGGCACTGCAACATGTGAATACTACAAATGCAAAGGGAGCTCTTGGTTGTGGAAGTGAAATTCCCCCAGTGAGTATAATCAGATGGCCTTAGGGAGTCCTTGTGTCCTGCAGCCACCACTCATTACACACAGAGATAGCCCAAGTAGCCTACCTGCCCAGTTCTAGAAAGTTAAAGCCAAGCAATTTGATTCTCACCATTAATTGTCAGTACTGCAACAAGCATAGAACAATAAAACCTTCAAGGTTGGAATAGACCACTAAATCCCCAAGTCCTACCCCATCTCACCATGCCCACTGACCACGAGCCTCAGCACCACATCTCCAAGGTTCCTGAACTCCTCCAGGGATGGTGACCCCACCACCTCCCTTGTCAGCTGTCCCACTGCATCTTTCAGAGCCAAAATTGTTCCTGATGCCCAACCAGAACCTCCCCTGGTGCAACCTGAGGCCGTTCCTCTTGTCCTGTTGCTGTTACCCAGAAGCAGATGCAGACCCCCACCTCCTTTCAGGGAGATGTAGGGAGAAATAAGGTCTCCCCTGAGCATCCTCTTCTCCAGACTAAACCACCCCAGAATTTCAATAATACAGCTCATAGGAGGAGCTGTGGGGACTTCGGGGACTTTGGGGAAAAAATTCCCACTAAAATCACCCTCAGGATAAGGACTGGCTTTAAAATTATAGTGTCTTTACTTTGCTCCGTGCAATTCCTCTTCACAGAAAAGAGTTTTGGGGATATACACTTGAATAAGAAAAAAAATAAGGGTCTCAAGAATTGGTGAAACAGAAAGATCAGCAACAGAATCAGTTATTTACTGAAGCATTCAATCAGTGATGCTGCAGTTTTCTAATCGCTTTCTTACAAACCATTCAAGCAACCTCTTTTAAAAGGGCCTGGCACGCTTCTCACTCCTCCTGCAGGTGAAAATAAAAGAAATTCAAATTGGAAACAGAGTTTTAGCCCTCTGTGAATGCGCTCCTGATGCCACTCTTTCAAACGCAACGATGCTATCTATCGCCCTGGATGAGCATTGGGATTTAGCCTTCTGCTTGCAAATCAATGCTCATCTTAAACAGGGATTACTCCGTGCTGCTGACAAGTACAAGACTGGAAAACTACCCAGACTGGAGTGACTCCTCCTTGGGCATGGAGTATGGCTAATTAAGGTACATTAAAAGCAGTAAGTAGAGTGCAATGTGAAAGCCTGGGAGCATCTCCTCTAACGCTCAGTATTGCAGCAGTGCCCCGGTGGGAAGTTTCCAAACTCCTTTGTAATGTGCTTTAAAAGTGAAGAGCATCAAGGCTGTTAGATTGCCTACTGGTTTGATGTCAGATTTATTTTCAGGCAGCTCAGTGTGAAATACCACGATGGCAAAGCGGTTAAGGAAACGATCAGCTGTGTTGCAGTGGGTACTGCCAGCTCTGTGCAGTGTGAGAGGGGGGGGGAGAGTGGAGAGAGGCTGAGGTTTGGAGTCGTGGATGCAGAGCTTGATGATCCTTGAGGTCCCTTCCAACCTGCTCTCATAGGAAAAGAGTGGGCAGGGGATTGCCTGGTGTTTCTGCATCAGGAGACACTGGTGCCGCAAGAGAAAGCCTTGTTGCCAATCAGTGGGAAGGAAGGACAATCCCGAGCTCAGGGAAGGAAGAAGAATAGGCAGATTTGGATGAGCAGGTTAAAAGAAAAAAAAAGAAAAAAAGCACAAAAAAACCCCACCAAGGTGCTAAAACCTCAGCCAAGGGAGGTGTTGACAAGGGCTCTGAATTGGGAAATAAACAGAAAGGAGCTCTCCCTTGCAGATCTTGAATGACAAAGAGAGAAAAACAGTGCCTGGAGAGTGTCTCTTACCATTTTCATCACAAAAGCTGATGGTGGGGGGGGAGGTTTTAATACGGCAACGAGTCTGACTTTCTCTCTCTTTCTCTCCCTCCTTTCTTTTTTTCCTCCCTCTTATAAACAGAGAGGACAAGAGGTCATATCCCCAGGCTTTAAAGAGACATTTCTTCCCCTTCGAGGGAGGGTGGATGTTCTTTCAGCCTGTTTACAAATTAGTCCAAGATATGATGTCTTAATGGAGTTGCTGGGTGGCCACCTGTCCCGGACTTTCTTCTGGTGACTTTACTTATCGTGCAGGAGTGACACCTGCAGATGGTTTCTTGCCCAATTCCAAGGTCACTTGGCAAAATGGGGAAAACACTAGGACTTGAGGTTATGGTGAGATGCTTGTGCCTGTTTTGCTCTATCACAAGTGTTATTGAGGACTGAAGACAGGTGCAATACATGTGGGATGGTTTTGGTGAGGAATGGCTGTGATCTTATCTGGGGTTGTGCATTGAGTGCCGTAAGGATAGAAGGACAACTCTACATGAGGCTGCATTGCTCTACTTTGCTCTCAGCCTCTCATTTGCAGATCAAGCCTGGGCTCTTCCATTCTTCACGCCACTTTAAATGTCATTTCCAAGCTCTGGACATGAAGTGACATGGCCTACACAGCAAGTAGCTCAGTGGGAAATGGTCCTATAGCCATGCTTCTTGTCCCCTCTGTCTTCCTCCTTCCTACATGGAGGGAGGCATGTAAACGTTGAGTTCGTATTGCAGCCCGTTTCTCCCAGGGGGAAAGGAGGGGAAACGCAGTAATAAGGTCTTTCTTCCTTACCTGTACACTTATTTTCATACAACTTAATCTCTCTGAAACTTTTATCTTTCTGCCAAATTTGGCTGGGATTGGCTGAGGGGTTCAGAAGTTGGAGGGGAGGAAATGAGCGGATAGAGACGTACAACATAATCAGCTAAACCAAGTTTCCCAAGGAAACCAGACTTCAAATGCAATGCAGCCCTTTACAAGTCTTGCAAGAGCACTTGCAAACCCCAGTCATGAGCCAGAACCCCCCAGTGCCAGGCACTGTATGAACATATTCCTTAACACAATCCTTTCCTCGGGCCACTGCTCAGGAGTTTAAAACAAGAACTTGAAGGCACGTAAGGTTGGCAAGCACCAACTTTTCAATATGAATGTAGAGCAACTCCCTTAATGTGGGTTGCATTTGGCTGGATTCAGCAAGACTGCAGAGCTGGACTCTGCTGGAGTTGATTTTTTCATGGGAATGGCAAGGAAATCTCAGGGCTTGGAGAACTCTGCCTCCTAACAGCCCTACTTGGCTTCGATCCTACCTAGAAATCCCATTGGCTCTGCAGAGTAAGAAGGGTATGGAAACTGCAGGGCTTGGCCCCATTGGCAGCTGTGCAATTTTTTTTTTTTCCAAGAAAAAGGGTTTATATTCTTTCCCTGCAACCAAGTCAGGTAGAGAAAGTGCTTAGGTCTTCATGGGGGACTGGATCACCTGTATGCCATTGCGCTGCTGGTGTTGCACCACGAATGAGCTTATCCAGCATCTGGAAATACATCTTTATCTGCTAGCACATGCTCCAATCTGGAGGCTGCAGTGCACTACATATTCTTTCTCTTTTTAGGGAGCTGTGGAGCTCCTATCGGCTCCTCATGGCCCTGACTTTAGGCAGCTCTTCCCAGGGACCAGTGGACAGGAGGACAGAGGTACCCTAGGGCTGTGTTCCCATGGTAGGTAATACCTCTTCTATTTTAGGGAGATTTGTGTTGATTCAGAAACTCTTCTGGAAGTATTTGGCTCATCACTTCCCAACCCTGCAGTTCCCAGCAAAGGGATGGCTCTGCTCCCAGCCCCGGGACGTGGTGGCAATGCTGCCTTTCATCAGCACCTGCTTGAGCACTGGGACCTTCAACTGCCACTTAGGAAAGCCCTGCAGATGATTCTAGTCCTCTCTGGTGATGCTTCCTCCTTCTCTCCCTCCATGTACTCCTCAGAGCTAAAGCTGCACAAGTCTGAGCCTGTACATGCAGCACACATTGAGTGATGACTTTCCACACACCAGTAGTCAGCTCTTTCTGCCTCTGTTTCCTCCTCCCAGAACTTGCAAGGTTTTAAGGAATCAAACACATTTGGGATCATGAGTTTCCTCCTAGTTTTAACTTTAAAAATAGATGTTCTGCACTGTCTCAAAGCATGGCAAAGTCTGGAGCTCCCTAGGATAGAAGGGACAATGAGTTTTAGGGTGGTTGACACAACAGTGTTCTCATCTCAGCTAAGCGACTGGAAAATGCCCTGAAGCAAAGGACCCAATGACCTTGTTTAAAACTAGCAAGGGTACTTTCCAGTGTAAGGTTACAGCTGAAGAATGGATGTAAGCAGCTTTTTAAGTGAGATGTGGATGACAAGAGAAGGGTAATACCTTCCTCTCATAATGGTAGGGAAGAAGAGGAAAGGTCTCTTGGATCTGTGTATCAGAAACATAGCATTGCCTTGGATGGTTGGAGGAAATATTCTCCCATGAGCTTTGCACCATCAAACACCACATCTCTTCATTTGAACCTACGTTGACTGATAGCCATTTTGATGCTGTTGTCCATCACGAGGAATGTGGTGGAGCAGTGCCAGCTCTGCTCAGTCCTTGCTGTTAATCACTGTTGGCATCCTTGAAGAGATGCAACTCCATGTCTCTTTCCTGGGACTGAGGACAACAACCAGCAAAGCGTAAAAAAGACCTCTCCAGCATTTTCAAGCTTTCTTCATCATCTTGTATGTGAAATAGCAGCCTGTCACCTCCTTTAGACTGCAGGGTTACTGCAACACCACGGACCATAACATATGGGCTAGATTTCTCAGGATCCAGGTACCATGGAGGAGCCATTGAGAGGCTCAGCCCAGAAGAAAAAAAACAAAATTGGGAAGAAAGAGCTGAACTCTGCTGAAGGAGATGGAAAATGAAAAGATGGGAAGGACAGGGAAGAGGAAAGGCAGAGGCATCTGGGCTGGAAGAAAAAGACCATTTCCTGTTAAAGGAGGTGAAGAAAAGAAGAGCTGTCTAAGTTTTTGGTTAGAGCATTTTTTATGGATGTGGCATCAAAGTGGTACAAATGTAGTGATGGTTTAAGCTGAGCAGGGCTTGATGGGCATCAGACAAATGGGACAAGTAGCCTGCAGGCTTGTTGCTTGTATCCATGTGATGCCATTGAAGAACCTACACTGATGGTCACCATCCATGGACTGCCACCACTCTGAGTGCCCTTGATGGACAAAAACCAGATAACCACAACAATATAAAACAAAACAAAAGGCAACACAATAAAATAACAGAGAAGGGGAGTCAGTATATCTAGAAAGAAAGTGAAAATAGGGCTTGGAGTTCTCATGTCCTAACCGCCCTCTATCAAAATTAAAGAAAGAGTGTGAGAGAGAGAGAAGAAGAGGAACAGATCAAAAATATCAGGATTCCATTGCTGAGAGGTGGTGAGTAAGAGATGCTCAACATGATGAACAGGATAGGAATCAGTCAGGGAGCTCTAATTTGTCCTAAGTCATGATATCATGATACCAAAACAACAGAATAAAAGCCACATAATTGAAGCCAGTAAAAGAAGACTTAAATGGAGATGAACTTGCTAATAAATTTCTTTTTTTGCCCCACTTACTCACCGTGCCAACATACGACCATCCATGGACCACAAGGGATAGTTGTGGAATATTAGTGAATGAAAAATCCCCATCACAAATGATCTCTCACTGACCTACGCCTATCTGGCATGTCAGCCTTGCATGCAGTTAGAAGATCCACAAAAAAATCAGCCAATCTCTTTTACGTTTTGTTTTTAACGATATTATTTTATTCCCTGTTTGGATTTGGATACAAAGATGTGTCACCTTGGTTTTGAGACCCACTTTGTGAAGCACATTTTCTCCTTCTTGGTAGAATCATAGAATCACCAAGGTTAGATGACCTTCAAGGTCATCCAGTCCAACCATTCACCTACCACCAATATTTCCCCAGTAAACCACATCCCTTAGTACAACATATAAATGTTTCTTCAACACCTTCAGGGACGGTGACTTCACCACCTCCTCAGATATTCCATTCCAGTGCCTGACCACTCCTTCCTAGAAGAAATTGTTCCTAATATCTAACCTGAGGGCAGACTCCTGAAGCCACCACGACAGCCTTACTCTGTGTGAAAGTGAAAGGCTGTTATTCAAAACAACCATTCAGAATCTGATGACTTTTTAAAACCTGGACTCTGAGTTTTTCTTAATGGTTCTCAGTGACAGTGACAACTGAGATCAACAAGGAATGTCATAGAGATGTAGAGATCTTGTAGAGATGGAAAGAGATGAGGCAGCCATCAGGTGGAAGACTGAGGCCTGAGGGACATGAACAGCCTCCACCCATGCTCTGTGTGTGTTCAAACAGAAAGACAAAATGTTGTGTTCAGGTATGGCTTTGACTCTTCAAAGATATCAGAGTGGTGGTTAACCAGAGAGAGAAAGGTTCCTCTATGTCCCAAGGCCTGGATTCTCCAAGATATCCCTGTCTAACCCAAAGACTTTCTACCTCAGGAGGTAAATAAAGTGGTGAGAATGCAACTGTTGGGCCAACCATGATTGATCAGATTAGTTATCTGCTTCATTTAATAGCCAGCTACAAACTGTGCCCAATTAAATGCTCTCCTTGGGGATGACTGTGTGGGAGATCATCCACTTACGTGCAGACATAACAGGATGCTTTCTGCCCTGGAATGACAATGCTTTACACTGCTCGTATATAGAAATGTGTAATTCATTTCAGTATTGAAATAAAGTATTGGCTGCTTCCTTCCTTCAGTGCTTTGCAGAGATCTGCTGGTAAATGGTGTACTGCTAGAAATCCCCTTATAGGCATCAGAAATGCAACTGCATCTCACACAGCGACTAGAACAGCACTGCAAACTTTTAGCTGATAATTCCCAACAACTGGTCCAGAATGTGACTATAAATCTGGCATTTACAGAGTAAAAGGAGAGCATTTACTGTAAAGTAAAATGCTCTGCAACCTCCCTTGCTCTTAGTGTAAGACAATGTTTGGGGGATCCCCACTGCGGGTGTTGGTCAGCACCAGCCATGGTGCTCTCCACAGCTTTGCATGCAATTTCTGCACTGCAGAAAGAGAGCTAAGAGGCCAGACCTCTGCACAGAGGGTTTGGATCCATGTGTCCCAGGAATGGTTGAGCCCCACATCTCCTGTGCCATAGAGAATCCAAAGGAGCTCAGTCTCACGAGGCAGCGATTCCAGTAGGTTTCCAGTCACCATCCATCCCTGCAGCTCACCCTTGCTTCAAGGCACTGCGATTTATTTCTTCTCATCCTCAGATGCCCCTCACATCGCTAGGTCTGCTGAATGCAAACAGCCACTGCCACCTAGTGCCCACGGGAGAGCTCACAGCTCCAGGAAAACGTCTTTGGGGACAATAGCGAAGGGTGTAGGAACGGAGGGGACCCGTCAGCCGCAAAGCCCCTACACCCGTGTAGGTACTTGCGATGTTAGGTTAAGTTTGCATCGGGAGAAAGTATCATTGCCCATTGATTTTCTGCTTTTCGGGCAGGTAGAAAGGGAATATGAGCTCCGGTAAAGTGCTCAGAAATAACTATAGATGTTTGTACGATAAGCACATGGAACCAGCTGGAGATGTCTTATCTACAGACAGACATTCTGTTGGATTTGGACACCTCTTGCCTTTTCAGCTCCTACTGTTGTCCTTTTGGATCAAACTTTCCCTGGACAGTGCTGGTGGCAGGTGGAAAGTTGGAGTAGAAGATCTTGGAAGTCTTTTCCAACCTTAATGATCCGATGATTCTGTGCTTCCACGAACCACAGGCAATTCACCTAGCTGCATCCAACATCTTCACTCAGCAGACTGTTAAAGTCATTAAGTGAATTGATTATTATGTCTTTAGTGTAAGGGGAGCCCACTGCCTGGAAGGGCTGTGATTTAAAGGGTCTGCTTCCCAGCAATTCATCCTAGCATCTCGTGATGAGTTGCTTTAGGATGGTCCCATACCCCAAGTTTCAGCCTCGCTCTTAAAACAGTGGATAAACAAAATGGGACTGAAGTTACTACTGCAGTCCAGATCAGCCATGGTGACATTTGAAGAGGGTCTGTGTTATCTATGTTGTACTGTCTCTGAGAAGCCAAAAATAGAGCTCATACAGCGCACCACAATCACCTCATACTGCAGTGAGGAGGAAAAGGGGGAGATTTTCAGGTCTCCCAGGTAGGGTCTACTTTTATATAGAACCTAGCCAAAAAAAAAAAAAACGACTTTAATACAAAGCATAAGTGGGGTGGCAATACAAACCATGTTGGAACGCCTTCTAGAGGCTCTCTCCGTGTCTGAATTGATCTTGAAAATTGGTGCTAAACACGGGCGGGTCCCCAGCAGAGCACTGCTCGTCTGCTGGAACTGGCTGGGAAAGGTTTCATCTGCCAGAAGATGGCACTGCTTCTCCATGGAGCATCGCATGGGAACAGGTGCATCCCCATACGACGCAGCGCACGCTCTTCTGCCTGGCATAAAACCCATCCCCAACGTGCTCCTAGGGGCCTCGTGGGCTGCTGGCTTGTTGTGTAGCTTTATCAAGCTTCTAAACGTCCACATCTTCTGCATAACAAAGGCCTCACATCCCAGATTCCCACATCCCAAGGTGGACTAAAGGACAAGCGGTGCTGGGTTGAGGTGCTGTGCCAAGCAGACTCTGGAGGAGAGGGGCAACTTTCCTTGCCTGGCTGATGACTGACAGCTATGTTGCCAGCATTCCAAATTGCCATGCTCTGTTCCTCCCATTCTCAGCTCTTGCCAAATCCACCCAGGACTCTCTGCCTCCATGGCTAGGCAGTGGATTGCTATGGGGTGCAGGTGACTCTACTGGGATGGCTGGGATGGCTTTAACCCCATCTTTCTCACTCCAGCTCCTCAAGGCCATGGAATTCCTCACCTCATGGATGTGCTGAAAAGCTGTCTCCTAGTCTTAGTCTTACTCTTGTTGCTATTCTATTTCCTGCACCATTTCACTGCCTCATCTCAATGCTCTGCCTTACAGAAAAGTACTGAAATAATTGTATTACATCTAGCAAGGCAATTTTTTTTTAATGATGATTTCTCTTTCTCTCTACACTTGTAACCATTGGAGTTGTACACTACAGATGTGTTTATTCCAGCAAATGGTGGGACCGTGTTTGGAGAAGCCCACACAACAACGGAAAAAGCAGGAGACTGAGGACTGTTATAGAACGGAATCATAGAATGGCCTGGGTTGAAAAGGACCACAACGCTGATCTAGTTTCAACCCCCCTGCTGTGTGCATCCATCAGTAGATGGGTATTTCCATATTATATCATCGTGTTTCATGATCTCTGTGTTGAGATCTCCCTTACAGCCAATAGATGGGGCCATTGCCACACTTACCACCTTCAGCCTAGCAGAGCAAGTTCAACGAGTGCTCACCGGAAGGTGGTTCCTGAGCTCCTGGGATGAAGGCTTCCCATGGCTGTGGTGATGGAATGCTGTCTTGGGGAAAGCTCTATGTCTGGGGCCACCTTCAGCCCTTAGCAAAAGACCAGAAGACGTGCAGGAGAAAGTCTCCTATTATTCCACTTCTTTTCCATAGTAAAAGCCTGTTGGATATCCCAATAAAGCCTGGAGAACTGGTTCCTCAGAGGAGGCCGGGGCTTTCCCTATCTTTCAAAGCAGGGTACCCCAGGGATGAACAGCACTGAGCTTTTCCCAGCGCCTTCCACACCAACCAGTGCTGAAGGCAAATCTGTCCATCCACTGTTTCCCTGAACTCTCCACATTCAGTGATACAGGCCTGAGAAAATGGAGCTATTAATAATGCAGTGACTCAAAACACTTTGAAGAGGTCATCAGCTGCTCTTCCCTTGTCTACCAGTGAATCACGGGACTCCCAGAGCAGCATTTAGCAGCAGCAGTAGATCCATCAGAATGGTGGAAAATCCCCACATCTGGGGGGGGAAAATGGAGAAACGCCACTCTGAGAGGAAGACAGGAATTCCTCTTTGGTTCCAGTTTCAGCAGTCGTTTTCACTCCCGTGTGCACTGAAACCTCAGCATGTAAAAGACAGAAACAAAGACACCCACAGCAGAGTTCTCCTGCTGATTAATTGTCCTTGGACGTGATGCAATAATCAATATGAAGAGAGTGATGCTCTGACTTACTTTGGCCTGCTGGCTACCATTTGGTGAGTGGGTTTCATTCTCTGAACCTTAGAATTATTACTTATGCCCTGTGAAAAAAGGCACTGAAGAATAGCCCAGTCAGCTCAATTTCAATGCAGTACCACTAGTTCCGTATTTTCACAAGGCTATTGCTAGTCACACTTGTCAATTTCTGTTTCCAGCCTTGTGCTCACTAATGGTATCACTCTTTTTGTTCAGAAATCCCCACATCAGAAAGGAAAATTCAGCTGGTTGAGATGGTCCAGGATGTCTCCATTGCCTTCAATGTGGTGAGATGGTGTTGCTCACGAGCTAAGACCAGCCTTTCACAGGAAGCCATTCATCAACAGCAGGACTTGAAAACAGTTCTGAATTGCTCACTGGTTTACCTCTCACTAATGGCATTTTCAAAATGATGTTACAGAATCACAGAATCACAGAAACACCAAGGTTGGAAAAGACCTACAAGATCATCCAATCCAACCATCCACCCATTGCTCAGACCTGCACACATACATCATTTACATATAACGTGCACCTATTATGCATTACATAATGCCATGTAAACATCTGCAGTGCACAGATTTATTTAAATGTTCAGATGAAGGATCATCCTTTCTTGGAGAATAAACAGCATTTGTTCCCCCAGAACAGGGAAAAGTGAGATTTCAACATAGCCATTCCAAGATCTGAGGGTAGAACTCTTCCTGGATGCCCAAAATAAGAAGAAACCTTTCCTTTCTCTGAATATTCAAGTCTTGGGTTTTCCAGGGAGAAAATACCCATTATTTTCACTGTAACTGAGAGACCCCGTCCAGCCTTTTCCTGCCTTCCTTGTGGTGTATGGAAACCCTGCCTAACACTATTTGAGCTGGGCCAAGCTGCACACTAATCACAGAGCCACAAAGTACATCTCAGATTGGAAAGGACCTCAGGAGGTGTCTGGCTGAGTGAGGGGTGATGAAAGATGTTGCTGGGGGGACAGATGTTATGGGGAGATGGATGGGATGGATGGATGGGAAACATTTGTTCAGCATGGAGCTGGGACACAGAAAGAATGTAGAGCTGGAGGAAAGAGAGTCCCTGGGCTGATAAAAAGCTTAACAAGGGGATTAAGAAAGGATTATGCAAGCTGCTCACGGTGATCTTTGTATTTTCCGTTGATGATGCTGTTTACCCGGCTCCAACTCACATTAACGATCAACACTGTGCTTAAGAAGCACAAAATCTCCCAGCAGATAACTGCTGATGGTCTGTGATGCTCCAAGTTTTGTTGTGTCTTTCCCATACAAACCACAAGCATGAGGGCACGGTCATGCAGTGGCCAAGTGGTTCTGAGAACCATTTGGTCTCACTCTCGATCGGTGCTGTAGGTGTGCTCTGTCATTCCTTTGACCATGGATGAAATCAGTATCTGCCATGTGCAAAACATCTGAATGTGACAAAACTGTATTTCTTTTCCCCTCCTGGAGCTCCCAAAAACTCCTCATTTCTCCATAGCTCCCTGAACTTGCATGAGGATCTGCCTTGGGAGTGCTGTGCTGCGGCTGCTCGTAAATCAGGGGTGCAATGGCATATTTGAGAGTGGATGCTTCATTGGTTAGTCCTTGAACTATGGCCTAATACGTGTGAATGCTGACAATGATTTACAGGCCAGGAGTGGTTTGCATGCTCACACACACGCGGTTACAGGTGCCAAAATGCCCTTGTGTGCTGACAGCTATGTACTCCCCTCCATCCCCAGGGGGTCCTGGCATGGGACAGGCAGGTCCTGTCTCTTTGATCTGGTGCCACCAGCTGTGCAAGGTGAGGGGGAAGAGCAGAGCCCTTCAACCGTCTTCTAAACCCACTTTCAGGTTTAGCAGCAGGACAGAGGAAGTGATGGCAGGTAGGTGATGGTGAATCTGCTGTAGGAGGAACCTGGGGTGAACCCTGCACCCCAGAGAGAGGCCACCACATCACATGTGAACCCCCACAGTCATTTAGAGATGCCGTGTTTTGTCCTGAATTCATGTTTTCCCAACAACCTGAGGCCTGAGCAATACCTCTGACACTACATAGAGCAGACAAGAGCAGGTTCTTTTAGTTTAAAGACAAGCAGAATGGTGCAAAGCATATCCAGACATCTGCATGGCATCCCCACTCCAGACACGTTGGCTGCCCCAAACTGACCAGATCTACATCATTAAATGTGGTTTAAAACCACATTTCCCCCAGAAATGGGTTAGAAAGTATAAAGTAATTCCAGCAATTACATACTGATTGATTTAAACATACATATTTCATCCTTAGATACACACATAAATTAATTTCATGCAAAAATGAAAAACTTGGACAAATGTTTCAAAGCAAACCACCCAGTGTGTGACCTGTGTACATGGTCCAGTGTTGTGTGATTCCTTCTGAACAACATAAAGAAATAGGACAGCATGTCCAGAGTCTACAGTGCACACAGCAGAATGTTTTCCTACCAGCTTCTCTTAGGAAACTGACATTAATCCACAAAAAAAACCAGAAGGTGGACAGTAAAAATAAACTGGAGAAATAGTGATCAGAATTCCCTTAGCATCCTTGGCATACCTGGAAGGATGCAAATGCAGAACCACAAACAATCTGTTTAGTGGCTCTTTCCAAGGTCAAAATTTGCTTTGCGTGGGGGTATCAGACAGTGGTGTGCAAGCTAATCCATCCCTTGAAAGCTAATGGGCCCCATAAAGATCCCCCCAAAACGCTATGCTGAATCCAGTAAATTCAAGTAAGATGAAGTAAAGCAGTCACTTATTGTCTGCCAAGCATATCCGACTGATTGCTTGTGTCCTTGGTGGAAATGTCATGGTAGCTGAGCCCCTTTCTCTGACACTGGTCCATGCTGCTCTCCCTGGCATGAGCAAGAGACTCAGAGATATGAGCATGTGCATGGCCAAACCACCCTGCAGTCCTCACTGATCAGATCTCATGGATCTAGAGTTCAGTAATGGGAGTTCAGACATTGTTCAGATAGAGACCACAGAGCTTGGTTCAGTTGCCTTAATGTGAATGTCTAGTGCTATTCGAGGCACCCTGAGTCATTCAGGACATCCCTATGAACCTGGCCTTTGGAAACCTGCTTTCGGATGGAGTGGCAACTGGAGGTTGTTAGGAGATCCCACAGGGCATTTTAGATGGCATTACAGACTTGTGTTAAGCAACTGAATTGTGCCTCCAGATGTAGACAGCAAAAAAAAAAAACAAAATCAAAACAATAGAACGTTCTTCAGTGTATAGCCAAACCCAACCTTTACTGCTTCTACAAGACAGAAGTTCATCCAAAAGCACCCCGTGGTCAGCAGAGCTTTAACTGGCAGTGGCAAATGTCAAAAGAACAGCCAAGCTGGTGAATATCTGGTGACTGGGAGATGAAGGTGGGTCTCCATCTCAGCATGATTTTCCTGGATGAGAGCTCTGTGACCAGCAGTCTCCTGGCCAGCTATGAATGAGCAGCCCTGGGCTCTTGCCAGGCTTGCCTCTGGCCATATAGAGTTCATGTGAAGCACTTAGGAAGTTTTAATATAAAACTGCTTGCTATGGGAGAGTGATTGACATTCAGAAGGGGAATCACCGAAAATCAGTGTCTGGATAGCTTGACCCAAGTTATTTCTACAGCAATCACATTGGGAAGAGAAATGACATTGTATAGAAACACGTTTGAACTCTGCTGCTTTTTTTTAGCTGAAAAACACTTTGGGTCTGGAAGAAAAAGAAGTGTGGTTGGGGAGAGACCTGTTCATTTGCATCGCACTGCAATGTTCTGTGTTGGGCATTCTGGGGGGAGTTTTTCCTTTTCTCCTTTTCTCCTTTCAGTAAAATATTCTTTGTTCAACTGATTTATTCACCTTGGTGAGCAGGGGAATTTTGGCTCCCTGGGCACCAGAATGCTTTGCTGGATGTCCTGAAGTCCCTGGCTGGGGAGGCCCAGACTGGTGTTCTGTAAGTGAGCCATTCCCACTGCAGCCTGGTCAGTGCTGCTCCTGGGTCTGCAGACAGGTCACACTAATGTTTAACTTCAGCCTGTGTTACTGCATTCAGAGCTCTTTGTTTCCTCACATCTAGATGAGCTTATTCTTTCCCTTTCTCAGCAGTGGATACACTGACCCCATCTCCTTCCTTGTCTTACAAGTCCATTCCTTCCATTGCCCTTCGCAGGGCTTTATTTGAGACCCCTCTTCAACTCAGTTGCTGTCTCCTCTCTAGAGGAGTCATGCTGTTGGATAGGTGACCTTTAAATGTCCCTTTCAACTCAAACGATTCCATGATTTTATACTCCCGTGAGTATAGAAAGCCTGAGACAGGTCAAGGCTTATTTTTGCTAGGAAGAAAGCACAGATTCCTGCCTTACAATGAGTAGAGCATCCTGAGTTTTCATATATTTTAATAGCACAAATCCTGGAATATAGGATGTAAGGCTCTGCTTCATGGCAGCTGAGCAAAACCAGAGTGCAGGTCTGTGTCTTTGTTACCTTTAATTTTATGGAATTGGCTATTTTAGCAAAGCCAAAAGGCTCATCTGCATCAGCAAGGCTGTGGGCTGTGTCCCACAGACTACTCTCAGAATGGAGATACTGGTCGCACAAGGACGAGTGGAAGAAGTTCTGTGTGAAACCAGGGCAAAAAGATCCACGCCAGCTTAGGCCAGAAGTCTGAATCTATTTCCTTGCTGAGAAAATACAGGCTGCCCCCTGTTTTAAGGCCATTTTGTCTCTGGAGACAGGGACTAACTTCTACTGCTGATCCTCTAACCTCATGGCCATGACCTCTCCCTGTCATCCATCACAGTGTTCGTTGACAACAGAAGAAGCTGGCGAGGCTGAGGAGTCGGTGCCTCTTCAGTTGGGAAGCAGACCTCGACTTCAAAGCCACCCATCCATGACCTGGAAGGCTGGAAGCACTTCCCAAGTGACAAGTATCCGCTGGGAGGAACAAACACTCAAAGTGTTTGTAGACCATTCTCCTATTACCTCTTACCACCCTATATGATGACACAAAGTCAAGGCGGTTGTTCCTAAGTGGACTTGAAGTGCATTGAGTGTATTGAGTCATAACCATTTCAAGGCTGCTGTGGGGAGCCCTTTGTCTGGCCTGTGAGCTGCTTTTGTTTGAGATGTGACTATTTTCATCTAGAAGTAAAATGCTTACCCAGTCTTAGGTTGCCTGGTTGTGTGATTTACGATATACAAAAGTCACTGCATCCTACCGAGGGAGATGAGAATGTATTAATGGCATTTACAGAGAGCATAACCCCAGCATAACAAAGGTTGGTGATTACTTCCATCCCCTTTTAGAGACACCTGTCTTGGGATGACACTGGTCATGCTCTGGTATTGACCACCTGGAGAAAGTGGGGCTGGATGTTCAGTTTAGACCAGACATAGAATTAACCCTCGTCACACTGGAGTAGCTTAGACTGAAATCCCCATTACTCTCAACAAGCTAAAGTGCCCATTTATCAATGCTACATAAAAAGAGATTTGTAGGTCAAGACATAATTATGTAGTTTGATTGACTGAATGTAGTAAATCAGAAAACTGGACCCAGAAGCTCCTGCTTCAACCTTGGCAACATCTACCTTCTCATCTGGATGACTCCAGTGCTCCTAAGACTCAAAGAATTCACTGTTTTAAAGATGTCAAAGCAAAAGACACCTTCCAAATGACACCAGCAAATCAAAGATATTTGTGAGTAGAATTTGGCTACCTGACTCTGAGGTCCCAACAGTCTTTGCTGGGTCTGTGCAGACAGTGCATAGATACAATGCAGGGGTGAGATGTGTGAATTTGGAATCCAGAAGTATGGAGCCGGATGGCGCCTGTGCAAAAGGAATGAGAGGTACCAGTGAGACTCTGAAATCTTACATGTTGTTGGCTTTCAGCCTGACTCGGTGCATAAAAGATGCTGGAGTGAATTGGAGTGAATTGTGCACAGCAACATACAGTCATTTCTGTGATATCTGGCAGTCATTTAATAGCTGCCAAATGTTCTGGGATTGGACCCACTTTATGTGGATCTGTGTCTGTATGCCTGTTCATGCACACATTTTTACATGTGCACACACGAATGGTTGTATGTGGACATAGATACATATTTATGCATGTCACTGTTCCAGATGTTTCCAACAGTTTGGAGCTTAGCATTCCTTCTCTCTGCTGTTCTCCCAGCACCAAACACTTTCCCTGCTCACAGCTGGGAAGCCTGTCACATGAACTGTAGGTACAGAGCATTATCTGCATGGGTTTACTCGCTGAACAATGCAAGTAGATGATTAACCATTAAAGCAACAGAATTTGCTGACCCATTAACCACAGAGGAAGGCTCTCTGATTTGCTGAACAATGGGTCCTATACAGAAAGCACCCTGACTTGTCCATCTTGCCAGTGCCGTGCGGATATTGCAATGGAATAGCTCGGTTTGGACTCTCATGTGGCCAATCGTGCTCCCAAGGCCGGTGCTCCCAACATTTTCATTGTGTTGACCTTGGAAAGGAATCCTGCCCAAATCCATGCTCTGTATCAAACCCCAGGAGGCTTAAAAGCCTTCACCCTTGCTTTTCTGTGCCATCTGTCTGCATGTTGCTTTGCTGGGGATGCAGAACTGCGATGCCTGAGCTCCATAGCCACAGTGGCTATGCCACAGATTTGCTCAGTGGGAGGCATTGGTGAAGCACCCTTCATTTCTTGCATGGGGCAGAATTAATCGTTCCTTTCTAGCCCATCAGTGCTAATTAAACCCTGCATTGTGTACCTTGCCTTTATATGCATTCCTAGCCCAACCTCTCCTTTTGTTTTTGCTATATGGATTATCCAGTACTAATTGCCTATCATTTTCCTTGGGGATGCTGCTAGAAATTCAGGGTACTAAATTCTCCTCTTCTCTACATTCTAAAGAGAAGGAAAAATTCTGATGTGGTGGTACGATGAGGGAATCTGATCCATCAGGATGTCAAAGTCACTGAGACACAGGTACCAAACACTGTGACATTTTCTTCAGGATGCTACAAGGCATTGGAATGGGTGGATGTTCTGCAAGCTGTACATTTGTCAAATGAGAGACCTCTGTGTGTCTCAGGGTTGTAGGGAATAGTGAAACAGAAAGTTCCTCACTGCATGTATTATGTATATCTCCAATAGCTGTATTGGAAGGCTAGTCTATTTCTGATGGGGATGTCTACACTGCAGACATCTACACAAAACTCAGTGAATCTCATTTGAGGATAGAACGGAAATCATATTGTCCAAATATATATCAACTGGCAGATCTGGGGCCAGTTCTGGAGGCCTGTTTATCATGATAGTGTCCCACAGTCAGTGATAGCTGAATGCCTAAATATGAGGGCATCACACAGTTCAGCCCTGAGCCATGGCAACGGCTGTATTTGGAGACCACCCCAGCTGCACCAGCGAGCTCAGTACTGATATTCACATTTTCCCCAGGAGTGAGTTACCTATTGAGAGCTGGCATTTTTATTCTGTCTGCTACTTTAGATGGAAAGAAGTGGTAAAGGATTTCAGAGATGTGGTGGGCTGGAATAAGGTTAGCAAGAGCCTGAGCAGCAGCTGGCAAATTGCAAAATGATTATTTCATCATGTGCAGGGAGGTATTAAATACTGAACAAGCAGGCAGAGAGCCGGAGTAGCAACTGACAGATAGCATAGCATACATGATCCTTTACCTAGACAGTCCTAACCCTAGGAACATTTAAGTCTTTACAAGCAACCTGGGTGTCCAAGCTCCCTCTACAATGAAAACACTCAGTGCAGTCAACGAGGTGGGATTCAAGTGTCCAGACATGGTCATCTAGTGCTGTTTGAGATGCCCTGCAGCTGCAGAAGACACAGGTCCCCCTTCACTCCTACATCATTCCTTCCAGACCCACCTGGATGCCTGAGGCTCAGAACCAATAGGTTCTGTGTTTTGCCCAACACCCATCCAGGAACATCATGGCTGACCAGACCCCTGACAACCATTCTGACTTCTGAGCTTGACTTCTCTTTCCAAAAGCTCCCATTGCTCATGGGAGTGGAGACTCTCTGATGGGAAACTTTTTCCAACTGGGGGCTCAGGAGCCAAAATCTGTCACTCTTCTCATGCCCAACTCCAATTGAAGACCAGACAGACAACAGCCTTCAAGACCACGACATTTCAGTTCCCTCAATAAATCGTAAACCTGCTTCACTAATCTTTAAAATAAGACTAAACATCATCAAGGAAATCCCTTTTATTAGCATGAAATGTCCAAAAAGTGAAATACCATGACCAAAATCACCCTTCGTCTAAAAATAAAAGCAAAGAGAGAATTTCTGCAGTGTTGGAAAATACCCGACACAGGTTCAATGGGTGGGCTTGATACTGTGACTACAAAAATATTTTGCTCAGTTTGTTTCTGGCCGTTTTGCAGCTGACAGGTTGCCAGATCTTTCATGGCTGGATTCCTTCTGCTTCGGCACTCAATAAGATGGGTTTGCTGGCTAACCTGCATGGCATGAATAGGTGGCCATGCTGCAGGACTCAGGAAATGACTCCCAGTAAATATCCTAGTGATATTCCACTTTTCTGAGACATCTCAACTCAAGCACAGATAGTGAGTGGTTTCAGATCATGCTCCTGGCACCCCTCCACAAAACTCAAGCAGCCTCGGCGTGATGTGAAGAGAGGAGAAGAAAGGGATCCTGAACCCCAAAAAAGAGAATTGGAAAGTGGGGACAGAAGTAAGTGAATAGACTATTGCAGGGAAAAGGAAAAGGAAAAGGAAAAGGAAAAGGAAAAGGAAAAGGAAAAGGAAAAGGAAAAGGAAAAGGAAAAGGAAAAGGAAAAGGAAAAGAAGAAAGAGAAAGAAAAGGAAATATATACTATCACACTATCCAGATCTACTCTTCCTCCACTGTTGTTGGGTCTTGTTCTTTGCCATGTTAAAAAATGGACTAGCATCTTGTATTCCTTCACAGGGAAGGCAGTGGAGAGAGCTGGATCCAAATGAGCTTCTCCAGCCCCATCCACCCACACATGCTCTGTTCTTTCCTTCCTTCCCATGACCACTCACTGACACTCAACACATCCCATCCCATCCCAGCCACATCTGGCCCCATGCATAAGGGCAGTCCAGGAAAAGCAGATGCTATGGCTTGTCAGAGGAAAAAAAAAAAAAAAACAAGGAAAAAAAACCAAATGAGATGGTGACAAGAAACTAGGAACAAATAAAAGAATGATGATGATGATGATGACAACGACGATGATAAAACAAGGGCAGTAGCTATTTAGAGGAACTTGAAATATCTCATTGTGGATGGCAACGTGACAGGTATGGTTAGAAAGCCGTGGACACCACATATTACAAAACTTCAGCTGAAAATGCTCCAGGATTCCATGGGATTTCCTCTCAGGAGGGGGCACACATTTCTCTACACCTCCCTCTGAGGATAAAACAGTGATTACTGCCAGGACACACAAACAAGGTCCTGTTGGGCTCCAAAAATGCAGTTCTTCTCCCTTCTCTCTCTCTCACCTGTTTTTCTTTCTCCTTTCCCTTTTTTCCCCCCACATTATCGTATCTCTCCCTTTCCCTCTCAGGACTCTTGCACAGTTAATATATGTTCAAGGTCAAAGACCCTTGACTTGTGCATATCCCTGGTCATTGCCATCCATCCCTACAATACAGTGGTTAGGTGTGTGACCTTAAAGATAGAGGAACAGGTTATCCCAGGGTAACTGTCACCCTAAGGATGAGGTAAACAGAAAGCTTTACAGGAGCAGAGCTAATGAGGTTTCCTATGGATCTATAGGCAGTTTCCTGAACTCTGCCCTCACAGTAACCCACTGAACCATGGGTTCCCCTGAGGCCTCTTCTTGTGCAATCACAACCTCAAGTTTTCCAATCTCCTGTTGGTCCCCTACCACCTCTAGCATCTCCCAAACCAGTTCACCCCACAGCCAGGGGTTTATCAGGGATGACACTGCATGCACCACTTTTTACTCAGTCTGATAGTGGTAGGACAAGGGGGAATGGTTTTAAAGTAAAAGAGGGGAGATTTGGAATGCATAGGAACATCCAGAAGGTGATCAAGGCCAGGTTGAATGGAGCCCTGGGCAACCTAGTCTAGTGGGTGACAACCCTGCTCGTGGCAGAGATTGAGGCTGGATGGGCTGTAAGCTCCCTTCCAAATCATTTTCTGCTTCTATGATTCTATGCACAGCGTTATCAGCAAGCTAAAAAGAGATGCTGAGCTCAGCCAGGGGACTTTTCTTCCACTCTGCATGGATTCAGGTCTCTCTCTTCTATCTGGCAGTTGATTTTCCTAAGGAAGAAAACTATCAGTAAACACCCTCAAGTGTTGGCTGGTAACTCACTGTGTTTTACAGCATATCACAGAATCACAGAATGGACAGGGTTGGAAGGGACCTCAAGGATCAGGAATTCCAACCCCCCTGCGACATGCAGAGCCACCAACCTCCCCAATTAATGTGAAAAGAATCCCTGCTTGCCTGACACTATTCCTTCAGGCCTAAAGAATACCTCCTGCAGCTTTGTCTAACAAAAACATTCATTCCTAGTATGTCTGATTGACATCAAGACAACAGGGCTTTACTTCACACTGGGACTAATTGCATTCAAAGCCACCCTGGCCCAGACTATGAAGTCCCTGACTCTCCATGAAATCACAACAGGAAGGTGCCCATGTTAAGGATAAGTTGTTTGGGTTTACTCAGAGGGATTTACATTGATGTTACTAACACATTATCAGATTGGTACAGGCTGCCCAGGGAGCAGTCACTGTTCCTGGAGGAGCTCAGGAGCCGTAGAGATGTGGCACTGAGGGATGTGGTCAGTGGGCATGGTGGGGTGGGTTGGGGTTGGACTTGGGGATCTCAGAGGCCTTTTCTAACCTTAATGATTCTATGACTCACTTCATGCAATGCTCATAGACCACTAGGAGAAAGTATTCCGTCCCTCCATAGAGAAAAGCCATGAGCTTGGTGCTGCCTTTAGCTGAACTCACCAACAGTAGCTTCAAATTAGGGAAAAAGAGGTGAATGTTCCCAAAGATCACCCTTCTTGCATAAGATGCAGCTCTGTTGTGTTTTTATTGAAGTTTCCTATTTTTTTTTTCTCTTTTTTTTTCTCCTGGTGGCACAACAGGGCAAGATAATCATAGAATCATAGCATGTCCCCAATCAGAAGGGATCCATGAGGACCATGCGTCCTGGCTCCACACAGGACTACCCAAAAATCAGACCGTGTGTATGAGAGCTAAAAAATAAATAAAAATACAAATTAAAAAAAGGAGCTGGTCCTACTGTGGAGTGACCCTGGACCAGATGACCTCCTGAGGCCCCATATTTTATGAGATTGCCTATCGAGAGCTGGCAATGCTCAGAAAAGAACTGCATGAGCCTGTCACCTTGGGCCAGGAATAAATGCTCAGACTTAGAATCATAAAATCATAGAATGGATTGTGTTGGAAGGGACATTCAAGACCATCTAGCTCCAAACCCTCTGCTATAGGTAGGGATACCTCCCTCTAGATCAGGTTGCTCAAAAGCCCCATCCAGTGGACTATAGCTGCCATCTAACAGGTGCTTGGGGACCTGGTGGCTAAACCTCATTTTAAAATGGATTCTGTGATCAGCTAAGAGAAGGGATCTCTGAGGGGAATGAGGGTTAGAGAATCCTATTGCCTGTTGAGATTTGGTAAGGGGCTCTGCTTCGGGTCTGTCCCACGGCAGCTTTCTGCCCTGGCCTGATTCTGTATGCTTCCATCAGATCAGCTCATTTTGGGGCAGAATCAGAGAGGAATGAGCAAAAACTCAGCAGGCCCATAGCTCAATGGGCTATGGCTTGGTCTACCCTGGACCCCATGGCAGATGGATCTCAGGGGACAAAGCTGGTGGCCCCACCTCGTATAACATGGGGATACACAGGCTTACAGCATTGCTGTGTCCCTACATCTCTGCCCTCCTTAGGAAGCTATGGCATGATAGGCTCTTCTTTGCTTTTGCCTTCAGTAGCTCCAAAGCAACATACTGGAGTTGGTTTAGAGCCTTTTCTTCTCTTGAAGAGCTGGGGACACACCAGACAGGAGCTATCAGGTCCAGCTTCTCCTTGTTTGCAGTGATTTGCACTACCCAGAGCATGGAGGGATGCTCTCAAACTGGTTCCCAATGGAAACAATGGGCATATTTGAACCACATCTCTGCCCTCTAAAAAAAAGCTGGCCCTGGGGGGCTGGGTGATGGCAGGTACAACAAAACAAAGTGCAATAAACAAACACAAAGCAACGCAACACAACACAACAAACACAACAGAGCAACACAACAGACACAATACAACAAAACAACACAAACAACAAGCATAAAGCAACACAACACAACTCAATGAACACAAGACAACAAACACAAAGCAGCACAACAACACAATAAATACAATAAAACACAATAGAACAAAACACAAAGCAACACATCACAACAAACGCAAAGCAACACAACAATACAACTCAGCAAACACAACACAGTACAACACAACAAACACAACACAACACAAAAGGCACAACACAACAAACACAATACAAAAAACACAATGCAATGCAATAAATACAACAAACACAAGTCAGTGCATTGCTCAAGTTCAGGGCTGTCCCCAGGGTGATGCCAGCTGCCCAGTGGAAAAGAAGTGAGATCCTGGCTCTGAGCCCACGTGTGATCACTCAGAGTGAGGAAACACCCTGGAAATCCACGTGATGGTGAAAATAGAGCAACTGGAAATTGCATGGTGTGGTCCCAGGGATGGTGGAATAACCAAAAAACCCGTGGGCAGGCGGTGAGCCCGGCTCTTGTCTGTTATTTCAGACCGTATCCGGATGGCAGATAAATGCCAGGCCCACTTCTAATTAAGGAAACTGAGGAAGGAAACACAGCTGAAGGCTTCTCACAGAGCCCGGTGAGGTCCCCACCTCTTGCTGCCTTGCTTGAGTTACTCTGGTCTGGAAGGAGGTGCCAACTATCCGGTGGGGAACCCATGCAGAACTGGCAGCAAGGGATGAATGAGATGACCTCATGGGTATTTTCCTTCCCTCTATGACTCAACCACCCCGCTGAGCTGGAGGCACCACGCTGGAGAGCTTCGATTCATGCAGCAAAACCTGGGAGTGCTGTTCAAACGTCCTTGCTTCTTGCAGTGTGGAGGATGGACAGGGAAAAGCACGCAGAGCCATAGGGAGGGGAACGCCAAACCATAGAGGAAGCCAAGTTTCCTTCTAAAATCCTAGCAAGGATGGTGGTAAGGTCTCTTCTGGGGTAGGGAAGCCTCCGGAGCAACAGGAACAATCTGAGCCACTCAAGAGCTGAGTCATGGAGCAGGAAAACCTGAAGTCACCCTGCAGATGCCCTGTGCTCTGATGTGCCCAGGAAGACTGGTGGGGAGGCCACGGTTGCCTTGGCTGCCTGAGGAAGTCCTGGTGGCTGTCACAGGGCAGTGTCACCCATGGGATGGGAGGCAGGGTTGGCCCCAGTGGTGAGACATCAGGCCCCAGTGTTGGAATCTGGATCCTGCCAGCCAGATGGAGGGGTTAGAATCATAGAATGGCTTGGATTGGAAGGGACTTCAAAGATCATCCACTTCTAACCCAAGCCATGGGCTGTTTGCCCCCCACCAGATCACGGTGCCCAGCACCCATCCAAACCTGGCCCTGAGCACAGGGATGGGGCATTTAGCTTGGAGAAGAGAAGGCTCTGGAGAGACCTCATTGTGGCCTTCCAGTACTTGAAGGGAGCGTATAAACAGGAGGGGGAATGGCTGTTTGTGAGGGTGGATGGTGATAGGACAAGGGGTAACAGCTTTAAAGTGAGACAGGGGAGGTTTAGGTTAGATATTAGGAGGAAGTTTTTCCCCCAGAGGGTGGTGAGGTACTGGCACAGGTTGCCCAAGGAGGCTGTGGATGCCCCATCCCTGCAGGCATTCCAGGCCAGGCTGGATGTGGCTCTGGGCAGCCTGGGCTGCTGGTTGGTGACCTGCACACAGCAGGGGGTTGGAGCTGGATGAGCACTGTGCTCCTTTGCAACCCAGGCCATTCTATGATTCTATGATCCACAGGTCTCCGGCAGCAGTGCCAGTGTCTCACTGCCCCCTGAGTAATGAATTCCCCTAACATCTAACAGAAATCTCCCCTCTTTGAATTTAAAACTATTTCCCCTTGTCCCATCACTACCAGATCCTGTAAAACTCAGTCTCCTTCAGTTCCATAAACTCTTTTAAAAATGTATATCTGCTGCTGATCCCAGCACAAAAACAGCAACAGCGACCACCACCTTGCCCAGCATTCTCATTGTGCCCAGTATCTTGTTTCGACCCTAAAGAAGACCTTACCACGTTGACAACAGCACTGTTTTCTGCTGTCCTGTGAAACTGTCACTAAAACCATCAGACTTGGCTGCTTCCCTCCATCCTGGAAACACAACACTGAAACATCAAATGCATCCCGGCTGTGCTGATGTGGCACTGCCCTCTGCTGTCGGTGGTTCTGTGGACACCCACCATACTGAGCTGAAGCACCGGCTCTTTTTCCCCCCCCTGGGAAACACTGCAGGTCCTGGAAAACCATCACACAGTCCTGGAAGGATGCTGCACCCAGTACTGGTGCGTGGTCTCCCAGCAATGCATCCACGACGACTTCAGCATCCTTAGCCTTCCCCTTTCTGCTGAAAGCAGAAGCGAGGACTATTTTCAGTGCTGTCTCACATCGGAAAGTGTCACGCATGTCCTGGTGCATCGCCCCGACCTGCTGTGGGCAGAGGAAATGAGTAAGGCCAAGAGCTGCTCTGCCATTCCAGGAACCATCCCTACACCTCTGCCTGACGAACCGGAGTTTCCTTCCCCTCTCCCCATGCGGGCACCCCAGCTTCTGAGGGATGTGCACGAAGGGTGACTCTTACACTTTTCCAGCAGGGAAACACTCAGGCAAGGCCTCCTGATGCTAAATATATAACCATGCTCATCCTCCCCTCCTATGTTGCTGTTACCATGTCCTATGTACTTATGCTGGAGAAGCTAAGGTGGGATCACAGAGACACCCAACTGTGACCCCATATCTGGTCACTTTCTCCCAAACTCTTCTTGAGGAAAGGCCTCTAGATGGGGCTTTAATGCAGTATTGCTGTCTGCTGAGCCTGAAAGCCATTTCCCATCCAGAACCTGCACAAAGGTGCAGGGGCCACTTTACCTTGAGCATCGCAATGAGGGGACTGAGATACCCCCTTGCCCTATGGCACTGTGCAGATCCAACAAAGCAATGCTCCTGCCAGCACGGCTTGCACCCACTGGGGTGCTGAGCTGCACTGGAACACCTCAAACCCAGCACACGGATGTGCAGTGCTTGGTGTGATGCATTACAGGCTACTCCTGGAGGTTATCCGAAGGTCTGTCCAGCACCTGAGTATCACCTGCTGGGCACAGCTCTGCTCAGGGTTTCGTGGCCCCATGCCCATCGCTGTGGGGACATGGGGTGGCTCAGCAGTGTGACACACACACACGCACACGCTGGGGAGGAAACCCTTTTTGTTCTCAGCTGCTGCCAGGTGCTCTAAGTGTGAGCTGAGCGTGACGGTGAGAGTGACGTTGAGAGCAGCAGCAGTTCCAAGGGCTGACATTTCGGGTATTAACTGCTTCCCAACCACGTTGCTCACCCTTTGCATGCCCCACTTGGCTTTTGTGCACAGATAACCTTGCAAGTTTGCTTAGACCTTGTATTTATTGCCCTCGCACAAGTGTCTAGAGCTTGCATGAGCATCTTTGCACAGATGGCCAGCCTTGTGTACTGATCCCTTACACCTGGCCTGACCTTTGCAGGACTACTGCTCAGCCCTTGCACACCTGGCTCTTGCACGGCTGTCTGGCTCTCTCGCACTGAAGCCTTGCACAACTGCCCAGATGCGACACACACAGCCCTTGCACAAGGCTCTGCCATAGCAGCCCAGTGTTGGCACATCTGTTCCTTGCACACCTACCAACTGGCCACCCCTCGCACAACTGGAACTTGCTCACCTGCTCTGCCCTTTGCACACCCAACCCTTGCACAACCTCCCACCTCTTGCACGCTTGCCTCTTGCACACCCATCGCTCACCCACCCCACTCACAGCACACCCATCCCTTGCACGACTGCTCACCCTTTGCACACCAGCCCAGATGTGGCACTCTCAGCCCTTGCACACCCACCCCTTTGCAACAACGCCCCACTCGTGGCACTCTCAGCCCTTGCACACCCACAACCTTGCACAACACCCCACTCGAAGCCCCCCAACCCCACACACCCCAGGGTCACCCAACCCTTCCCCTCCCCGCCTTCCTCCCGCCCCTAGAAGCAAAGTGGGCGTGTCCTCACAGCTCCCTCCGCCCCAAGCCACGCCCCTACACACCCAAGCCACGCCCCCTGCCTTCATGCCACGCCCTCACCCCCCCCTTGGCCCGGTCCCTCCGTCCCCATGGCCACGCCCCTCTCTCTTGGCCCCGCCCCTCCCCGCCCCGCCGCCGGCCGGCCGCGCTCCTCCGGCCGCGCTATAAGAGGCGGCGCGGGCGGCGGGGCTGCAGCGGGCGCGGCGGGGGAACGAGATGAGCAGCGCCGGAGCCGCTGCAAGATGCTGGATGGACACGTCCTGCTGGGATGGCTCTCCTCCTGCGCGCTTCTAGGGCTGCTAGCCTGCACCCCGCGGCCCTCCGCCGCCTACTTCGGGTAGGTGCCCAGCGGCCGAAGTCTGCACCCCTCGCTTTTTTTTTTTTTTTTTTTTTTTTTTTTTTTTTTTTTTAATGATTATTATTTTTGCAAAAGGCTGTTTTGCACCTTGCTCGTCCCGAGGATGCTGCTCGCTGCCGGGGAGTGCCGCGCATCCCTTCCACCCGCGCTGACAGCGTTCCCCATAGGGGCTCTGAGCCCTACTGCCTCATCCCCCCATCCCCTCTCTCTGCCCCCCGGGTCGCACCTCGTTCCAACCGACCCCTGCGTGTTCGGCACGGAGGCAGCACTCGCTCTGCAGCGGGGCAGGCGGCTCTTCCTGAACTCTGCTTAGAACAGAGAAAACCTCCAAAAAACTTACTATTTTTTTTTTTTTTTTTTCCCCTGCTTTAAACTTCTCCTTCCTTTTCGCTTTGAGCACAGGTGCTGGCAGACCCGTTGGTCCCACCGTCGCTCCTTTGGAGCTCGTAACTTTTTATTTTTTTTAATTTACCGGGGGACGCACGCTGTTGTTTTCAGCCTGCTGTCCCCATCCTGCCCCCGATGTTTGCTCCCCTAAAAGCCGGAGGATCTCCCCGCGTTGGGCGCGGAGCCGCCGCTGCCCGCAGCGCTCACCTGTGCGCGGCCCGGCGGCCGGCAGGGGGCGCCATAACTCCGCGCCCGCTGCGCGCTGCGCAGGTGGATCCGCGCCCCGGGCTGCTTTGGGAGAGTCCGTAAACCCTTATAAAACCCTATAAAAACTCCTTAATCCCTTCGTTTTACTGCTTTGCAAAGGTTGACCTCTTCCCCATCTCCCTCTTAGCAGAGGGTCTGCTGGCTTTTAGCGTGCTGTCTGCGCCTCTTTGCTTTTTTGGGGTGTCTGTAGGGTGTGCCTTAAAGTTCCTACCCCAAATGGGTGGTGGTACTCCGTAATGGTTGGAGTGTGGGATGTGAGCGGTTTGTTAACCCTGTTTTGCCTGGAAAAACGGTGCTGCTTGCTTTTCTTTAGGATGTTGCGTTGTGACCGCTGGTAGGAGCCACTGGACCGGCCCCAGGGAATGTCTTGAGGTTTTCCCCCCACTTCTTTCCAGTAAAACAAATCCCGGTGTCGAAGCTTGTCCATTGCTTGTGGTCTGGCAGACTTTTCCAAACAGTGCTACTTCACATCTTCTCTTTCCAACTCGAGAACTGCTTAACTTCCTGCCACTGGGGCTGCATTTGCAAGGAAACCGCCTGTTCTGTGCGTGCAGGTTTTTGGGAAAAGCCCTTTCCCCCACCACAGCTCATGTATCTGCCGGAGACCACCAGCACAGCACAGTTGTACTGTGCCTCAGGGACTGATGGGGCTCGTAAGGAGCTTGGCTGTAACTTACCCATTAATCCAAGCAGTGCTGGTATCTGCTGTAGTGCAGCAGGTAACTCCTTGCAGTCGCTTTGCTCCTAGGATTTTGCTTCTTGGCCTCGTGGGGCTGGTGTAGGTTTGAACTTGAGAGTGCAGTGTGTTGCAGGGTCTGATGCCCTGACTGCGCTGGGTAATTCCCCGGGCCTCAGGACAGCTGCTGTTTCTGGTTTGAGACTCCCTCGCTGGCAATAAGGAGGGGAGAGGAGATGCTGCCAGATGTGTGCTTGGCCAGATGGGCTCTGAGGCTGCTGCGGTGCAGGAAAGTTTGCTTATGCAAAGCGTGCTGCTCTCTGCTCCTCTGCTGTGCCTCTAAGCAGCATCTGCTGCTGATCTTTGTCCACCCCAGAGATCCTCTTTGCTGAGGATGCAAGGGAATACCCCTGGTGGAGTTTGGTGCTTCTGCAGGTGCCGTGTGGTCATTGGCATTCAAACTTTTGGCTGTGCTGCTGCTGCTTAGAGAAGTGGCCGTGTGCATGGAAGATCTGCTCCAGGTGTTTATTCCAATGTGAATCTTCCCATATTTCTTTCTTCCTTAAAAAAGTGATATGAGGCTTGCATGCCCCTTTGTTTGTGCAGGGACTGGAATACTGAAGTGGGCTTAATGATCCCAGCCCCCTTTCCAGGCATGGGAAGAGATGCACCATCCAGAGCGTCACCAGAGCCACCATGATGTTCACAACTCCCTGCTCCAGGTGTCAGCATCCCTGGCAGTGGGCAGATGTCACACTGTGGCTGCTTGGTTCTGCAGTCTGACAGGGCACAGGGATGAGCTGTAGGTGATCTCTTCCCTTCCCCATCCTCAGTGTCTTCTTTCAGGGAAAGAATTTAGTATCTCCAAATGTGTGGCCTGCTGGAGAATTAGTGCGCAGGGACAGAAATTGGGCATGGCTACATGATAAGGAGATTGTGTCAGTGTGAAGTTATGCCTGTCTGCGATGCTGGGGGGCAGATGTGCTGTAGCTGGAGGCTGCCTGGTTGGGGTGTGCTGGAGGATGAGTCAAGCCTCGAGTACAGCAAAGCTATAGTGCTGCTGATGCTGAAAGAGCAGAGTGAGTCCCTGTAGGTGCCTGTTCAGTAGGGACCTGTTAGCCCAAACTCTGGGAAAGCAGCAGGAAGGGACTGGCTTTGGGCATGTGATGTAGCGTCTCTGAAGTCTTATCTGATCCTGTAGAGGAGAAAGCATGTCTGGAAAACTACACAGGAGCTGCCTTGTGCAGGTTTGAAGTTGCTCATTGAGATGCCTGATGGTAGGGGTGCATTTCAGGATAGGAGCATGTGTGGGATGTGCTGTCTATGCTGACCCTGTAGGGAAAGAAGTGCCTGGAGAGGAGCCCACCTGAGATCTGCTTGTTTCAGTGCACTGCCTGCTTCAGTGTTCAGCCTTCTCCTCTGCAGCTGGGCTGCCTTAAAGCTAATTTCCACCACAGTACAGCAGGCTGATGGGGATTGCTTGGAGCAGCCCCAGACTGCTGGGATCCCTGGGAAAGCATTGCATTTCACTTTCCTCCCCTTCCTGCTTCTCTTGTGCTGAGTTTGGGTCCCTCCCTTTATGGGCTGGGGGCGGTGGGCTTTGGAGGTGGCAGATGACAAGATCAGCTGTGCTGGGGTGACAGGAGGGTTGATTGACTTCATCCCGGTGCGTGTGCAGGATGGAGAGCTGGAAAGGAGCTTGCTGCCTTCCTGAGCTGTCTGCTCAGTGGCTCTGAGCTTGCAACCTGTTGGGGCCATAAATCAAATCCCTTCTATTTCTTTCTGGGTGTTCTGATTTACAGCCTGGCTCCATTTTGTTATACTTTTTTTTTCTTTTTTCTCTCCTTTTTTAAGCTGGAAGTGTTGCTTTCTGCAGCTTGGAGTTTGCTCTGCTTTCCTCTGGCCCCAGAAGGAGCTGGGCAGCTCTGCCCCCTCTGCAAACACTTGTCAAGACGGTAGTAATGTTACCAGTGGCTCATGCTTACATAGTGTTTATATTGACAGATTGCAATGTTCTTCATAAATGTAACTGATCCGTATGCTGCACGCAGGCAACAGGAACCCTGAAATGCTTGCGTGGGGGAGAGGGAGGGAGGGGAGCATAGCTTGCCCTAATTTACCAATGCATTGCTACTGAGTGGGTTCTGTGCTGCACGGTGGGGTTTTTAGTGCAGGAAGTGTGCAGTGCTGTTGCTGCCTATAGTGGGTGCAGAGCTGATGCCTGGGTGCTGCTAGGGACAGGGAGTGTCTTCTGGAGAGTGGTTAAGGGAGCTGGGATTGTTTGGTCTGGAAAAGAGGAGGCTAAGGGGAGGGGGGGGAAAGGGTCCTCATTGCTCTCTGCAGCTCCCTGAAAGGTGGCTGTAGTGAGGTGGGGGTTGGCCTCTGCTCCCAGGTAACAGCAACAGGGTGAGAGGTGATGGCCTTAAGTTGCACTGGGGAGGTTGAGGTTGAATGTTATGTTAAACTTCTTAGAATGGTGATGCATTGGCACAGGCTGCCCAGGAGGGTAGTGTGGTCACTGTCCTTGGAGGTGTTGGAGAACATGGAGATGTGGCACTGGGGGGGATGTGGTTAGTAGACTACATGGGTGGGCAGTTGAACTTAGTGACCTTTTCCAACCTGAATGATTTGAAGTGGGACGTGCCTTCAGTTCACAACCAAAGCCCATGAATAATGAACTGGATGGATTTCCACGTACTGGTGACTATCCTGATGGAATAGCTTTTGGGGGTGTGAGCTAGCATGAGCTTCTCGATAGGGTCACTACTGAGAAGCTATTAGAGCCGTGACCCACATGCAAGTGCACGGCATCAGCTGGAATGCCACCTCCAATTAAATGAAGCCTGTGGGTGCTGCCTCAGCCTGCTGACACAGAATACAGGCATTGGAAAGGACCTCTGGAGATCACCGGTCCGATCCCCTGTTAAAGCAGCTCGCTACTGTAGGTTGCACAGGAAAGCATCCAGATGGGCCTTGAATATCTGCAGAGAAGGAGGTACTCACATGGCTGTCGCATGTCAGGAATTTCCCTACCTGTCACTTGATGGTGGTGTGGGGCCATGCACCCACCCTGCAGCTCTGAGTGCTATGAATTCCTGGGAAGCCACCCGGAGCCAGACTGCTGTGCTGTGCTTTCCAGACATGCTGGCTGTCCCTGACGTGGCTGAGACGGAGCAGCTGGTTCACAGCACAGCTCAACAACAAAACCTGGGCTGGGGCAGGGAGAGAGGAATGCAGCTGTCAGACACAGCTGGAGCGTGGGGAGGCTGGAGGGCCATCCCACCCCATTGGAAGGAGTTAGTTTGGTTTTTCTGAGATGGTGGCGTTGGATTTGAAGTGCTGAATTTCTGGTTTTGTTGGTTTTCTGGTTTTGAATTTCTGGCTTGTAGAGAGGGTAGGCTTGGCTGTTTTCCCTGCTCCTTTAGAGCCGTGTGAATTGTCATAGAATCATGAAGGTTGGGAGAGAATTCTAAGATCTCCAAGTCCAGCTTCAACCCACTCCTACCATACCCACTGGCCGTGTCCCTCGGTGGTGATTCCACCACTCCCTGGGCAGCCTGTGCTGATGCATTGCTGCTCTTTCAGAAAAGAAGTTGTTCCAACTACCCAACCTGAAACTTGTTTCTTTGAGGATGGAATCCCCATGCCCAGAAGAAGGGTTTGCATTGTAGATACTTGAAAGTGGTGCTGGGACCACTGGAAAGGGATATAAGGGTGATAACAAGCCCAGCAGTGTGCAGCATGATTCTACATTATAGGAGGGAACCTGGAAGCTCCCTGCAGTGCAAGCAGAGAATGGAGCAGAACACGGGTTTAGTAGTATTGGACTCATGCATTGGATTCATCCTGTTTGAGATGAAAGGATAACCTTAGCTTCCCTTCTCTTGAAGGATGTACCAGGCCATTTTCTGAACTGAGCATAGGGTAAGTGCTGTACATAGCCCCACTGCCCACGTACTGCCTATTTTGGCTGGGACACCAATGCTACAGGTGACTCCTGGGGGAGAAGATGGCTCGTTAAGGATTAAATGTGCAATTGGCAGAGCAGGAGGCAGCCATTGCCTTCTCCTAGCGTGCCTGCTGATGCAGAACTGGAAACCAGGGATCTATAGGACTCTGGTCGCTTGGTGAAAGGCCTGGTCAATGATTAACTTGCGTTCTTGAAGCCGCTAACGACAATAAAAGGGAGTCCAGCCCCACAACCCCAACACGAAAATCCCATGAGTGTTTAATAATTAAAGGCCTCGTGCTTTATCGCAGGGTAATGAGAATTGCCTTACGGCTTATTCAGTGGCAGGTAATTGAATTAAGTTTTGGCATTGGCAAGGGGGAAGGTTAAGTGAAGGTGTGGGAGATGGCATGGGGAATCCAATGGGATGCTCCTTGGCTTGACTCTTGATTTGAATCTGTCTGGGCTGGGCTTTGTCAGGTTTTGCTTTTTTTTTTTGTCTGTTTAATCCTCTCTGCTTACTGATATAATTCTCTTTTAGAGAAGATGACTATCTGAGGGATGCTCCTCCCATTCAAGTAGATGATGGTAATGTTTTCATGGTGTTTTTCTGATTGAAATGCTGATAATTAATGGCTCCTTGATTATTATTTTTATTTATGTTGGAGAAGCAAAAGCAGAAGACATGCTGAAGTAAGGTATCTGTGTGTGGAGAGGTCTGAGCACCAGAGGTGGTACTGAACTGCAGTGCTCCCACTGCACAAGGTGGTTTCTGGTGCAGAGCTGCAGGGGGCTGGTGGGACCCAGAAAGCTCAGCTCACAAAGTGAGAGCATCTTCTGACTGTGCTGTCTCCCACTTGCATCCCTGTGAATTCCTCTTCTTAAGAGGATTTTTAGGTTGGAGGGAAGCTTTGTAGCTTGAGGAGCATTTGAGGAGTTCTCACTGGAGTATCCTTATGGAAGAAGCATCTTGAGTGTTGATCAGTAGGTCAGACTACCAGAGGTGTGAGGAATTCTCCTGTGAGAAGGTCCATGTGGATCCTTTGCTCGGATTACATGGGGCACCATGGTACCTTCAGCATGTGGATTAGATCTCAGATCACTTGAGAGTACTAATGGGACTGCTCCACCCCAATGTTTGGTGTATTTGATGGGAGAGGACTTGAAACACAGCAATATCTTTCATCTGCTGAATGTGAAGGCTCTTCATGCCCAGCCATACAGCTGCAGCTATCTCCTGAAGCCAGCACTGTGGGTAGGATGGCACTTGGGGAGTTCATGTTAACCCTTATTATTAACCCTTATTCCCAGCCCCTGAAAAGCAGCAACTTGTCAGACTCCCAGGGTCTTCCCAAGGATGTGTGGTGTAGAAGCAGTCCAAGAGCTCTGATGTTCCTGGCTTCTGGGTGCACTGTGCCAGGCCTCTGGCTCCCCAGTATAAGAAACAGCCTTCACTGTGCAGCCAGAAAAGCTCTCAAGGGGCTTGTGGCATATTAATGCCATTGGTTTCTCCATCTGAGCAGCTCTTAAGCAGAAGAGAGCAGCAGCTTGAGCTGGGAAATGCTGATGGAGGACTGCTGTAGGACCTGGACCAATGCTGGCTGAGCTGGGGAGGGGCTAGAAATGATTGTGCTGGGTGGAAAGGGTTAAAACCCTTTGGGACCTTTCTTTTTTTTGATACTTGGTTTCAAGTTTTCCCCTTCTTTCTCCCAGTTTAACCATGGATTTTAAGGTTCCCTCACATCGTGGCTGTAAAGTGCTAATGAGCCTTATCTCTTAAGATACTGTCATAAAATACACTCATGAAGTTTATCAGCTCGGTAAGCTTTACATTTTATTGTAATGTGTGTTTGCAGTGTGCTAAGTGGAACAGGGAGTATTTTGTGACTACATGGTCAAACACAGCAGGTAGGGGATTTGCTTTAGCTGATAGAGTTCTTTGCAACTGAACAAAATATCAGAGCAGGTTTTCTTTTTTCCTCTTTTTCTGTTTCTAATGGATCAAACAGCTCCTGAATGTGCTGCGTGGTCTTCAGTCTGTCTGTGACCTTAAATCCTTCTTCTGTAGGATGGGGGGAGTATTTGCTGGTTGAGCTGCTGAAGGTGGGTGATGGGTTTAAAAATCAAAAACAAAAACACCTTAGACTCTTCCTTTGGGAAGAAAATAGAGCAAAGCAGCACTTTGATGCACCCTCTGTAGAACATGCAAACTCAACAGTATCCCACATTAATGTGAGTCTGTGCTGGCATGGAGTGTGCAGCTCATGTTGATGAGATGCCATGAAGCATGGGAGCTGGTATGAATTTTATGAGCAGATTCATGTGGCCTAGCTCATTATAATAGCATTAATTGGATAGCCAGACAATTTTCACAATGGCAGTAAAAGTTTCCTTTCTTGGAAAACCTGCTCAGAGTGCTCCAGAGACTGAAGTAGCATAGTGGGCCATATGATGTGCACAGCAGGAGGTAGTTTCTTGTGTTGCTGTATGGCAACGTGATTTCCTTTAGAAGTGCATGATGTACTGAGATGCACACAGGAATCTCTGAGCTTAGCTTAAAACCATGTCAAATGGCCCTCTTGGTGCTGGGAGGAATGGGCAGGTGCTGAGCCAGGGCCTTGATCTGCTGTTGGGGAAACCTCTGAGACCGAACTGTAGAGCACCCAGAGCAGGTAGGGTGAAGAGCTTCTGTTTCCAAGGCTGTGTCCTTCTGGGGAAGGTCAGCTCATGAATTAAAGAACTGTCTCCTCTTTGTCTGCTTAATTCTGCTGGACTATTAGGATGGAGGAAAAACACATTCTGAGATAAGTGATGGTGTTTCTTGAGTGGCCTCTACATGTGATGTGTGATCAGGTGAGATGGGTTTCCCAGATGAATTAAATTGCCTTTACACTTGGTGTCTATGGTTGATACTGGATTTCTAGTTTCTGTTTCTTGAGCACCTCAAGCTCTTGTCAATGAACTGGTTCCAACTCTTCTCTGAAAGCATCAGCTTTGGCTTTTGCAGATTCTCCCATGTCTTCAAAAACATACCTGCCCCAGTCTCCTCTCAAAGTAAGTGGTTACCCTTTAAATTGCACCTCCAAGTGTTCTAGGCTCCCTGCTGCCATCAGTCAGCTGTAGGTGACAGCTTCTCCATCCCTGCACACTGGGGGCACGCTGCTATGGGTGTGTGGGAGTGCACTGGTGCTCGCTGGCTAACCCCTCTTGTAGCCATGGCTTTGGTTAGTGTTACAGGAGTGCTTGCCCCAAAGTGATGTGTATGGCCTGGCATGTTGCTCATGACTTGTTTGCTGCCATCTTTGGTAGGCTCCCCAATTCATGACTGAGAAATGGTGCTGATGGGCTGCTCCCAGCTAATTCCCAGTGTAGATCTTGCTCTGTACTCAGCCCTGCTGAGCTGGGTGCATTGTGTGGCTTTGTTATGTTCTGCTCAGACCTTTAAATATCCTCCTTGTAATTTCTCTCTCTGCAGGTTGATTATATACATTTTTAATTGGTACACTTAGGCTTGGTATTGCAATAGAAGTCAGGCAGTGCTGGGGGACACTTCTGTTCCAAATTGGAGAAGCTGGTTCTGCTTCTGTAAATATCAAGTTGGATATCAGGAAAAACTTCTCAGAAAGAGGCAGCATTGGCACAGGCTGCCCAGGGAGGTGGTGGAGTTACTGTTCCTAGAGGTGTTTAAAAGCCTTGGAGGTGTGGCGCTGAGGAATAGAGTGGGCATGGTAGGTTGGGGATGGACTTGAGGATCTCAGAGGTCTTTTCAAACCTGTGAAATCTTGCTTGAGTTTCATAGTCTTCTGATTGCATGGGCACAAGTCATGTTTTGTATGGACTCTGTTTCAAGGCCAGGCTGGATGTGGCTCTGGGCAGCCTGGTTTGCTGGTTCTGACCCTGCATATAGCAGGTGGGTTGAAACTAGATGAACATTGTGGTCCTTTTCAACCCAGGCCATTCTATGATGATTCTATGACCCTAAGCAATGGGAAGCTTGGGTGAGGGCATAGCAAAGTACTTGGCAAGCAAAAAAGGAAAAAAAAAAAAAAGGTGCTTCCACTTAACTTATGAGCTTGGCTAAGCTTCGAGGCCTCAGTGTTGACAATTCTTAGCTCAGTTCTCAGATATAAGCACCTCAAGCAACCAGATAAGAGGAAGCTGGGGTACCTCTTTGTTTCCTCAGCAGTGACTTCTAGCATCCCTCCTAAGATATATGGGTGTCTGCATCACTGCAGCTCTGTATGCCCCTGCATCTTGGAGCAGCCTGATGTGCTGAGCTGCTCCCTCATATGTGACCAACTGGGAAACAGCTGAGTGTTGCTGCGTTTAGAATGCCCCCAATGTGGACAGATCCTTTTTGCACTAGCTTAGTGGTGTTGGATATGCAGACCTCTCCCAGAGCTATTGATGGCATTGGGGTGGCACAGCTCAAAGTTCAGCTTTCAGGCTGCTGTAAGCCCTGCAGCCCCACAGCCTTTGGGGGCTGCCCATCTCCTCCAAGAAATCCAATCCTGAAGCCCAAACCCCTCTGGGGACAGTTGACCAAAACTGATACTTTATTTAACAGAACTGACTTGTTTTGCTTAATCTTGACAAAATTCTTTCCTTGTCCTAATCCTCTCCCAGTGTAAGGTGAGATCTTGAAATACCTGGCAAACTAATAGCGCAGCTCTTTCTGCATCTTTGGGCCTTTCTGTAAGCAAAAGTGGGAGGGGGGCAGGGGTGTTCTCAGCCCCTGCCAAGGATAGAACTTCTGCTGGGAGCTAGGAGGGAGCTATTTCCCTGTCTTTGGTTAGCAAGCTCATCTGACAGGCCAGAGATGAAGCAGCTGCTTGAGCTGAATAACCAAAGGATCTAACCAAAGAGCCAACGCTTCCTATGGCTTATTAGCATGGCTGTGTTGCATCCCTGGTGGCTGTATCTATCTTCTGGCTTGTCTATGTTGACTCAGGAAAATCCAGAGACTTAGCATGAGTTTGGGGGGCAGGTGCTGACCTCACCTGCCCCAATGATGGGTGCTGTGAGGCTTGCTGGGCTGCTATGCATGATGTTGTGCTTCATCTGCTGCTGGACAGACCCCAGCATGGGACAGATGGTAGCCTTATCCAAACTGGTGCTTCTGTGGGTCTGCTTACACTGTTATCTTCCAGGTAACCCAAACTAAGCATTTCCAACTGGTCTCTGATCCATCTGGACTTATTCAGAGACACTGGGTGACTTACTGCTCTATGGATGATGTCTGTGCTCCCATCACCTGCATGGTTTTGGGAATGTGTCTAAAGCTCAGGGTATTTCAGCTTGTATATCAGGACTTACTGAAGGAAGAGTCTCTGAACAGAGTCAGCGACTTGGTGCGTGTCTCTTGGGTAGCTGGGCTGTTCTCAGGGCAACTGAAGGCTCTTGGGCTATGGACGATGCCTTTGTTAGGACATGAGGTAATGGCCTTAAGTTGCTCTGGGCTGGGGGGTGTGGGTCAGGTTGGATATTAGGAAAAAATTCTTTTCAGAAAGAGTGGTCAGGCATTGGATCAGCTGCCCTGGGAGATGGTGGGGTCACCATCCCTGGAGGTGTTCAAGAACCATGGAGATGTAGCACTGAGGGAGATGGTCTAGAGTAGTCACAGACATGATTTGATGGTTGGATAAGATGACCTTAAGGGGCTTTCCAACCTTAATGATTCTGTGATAAAGAACACCGGTGTTTGAGTGCCTAATGAAGCAGAATGTTCTGATGAGGCTGAGGGTACTCCTCAGCAGCTTTGCAGCAGTTACTGCATGCTCCTATTGCAGCTTTGAAGGAGGTGCCATGAAAAACGTATGGAGAATCCACTGTTTGCTTAGTGACCTGAATTTCTAAGAAGCAGGAAAACCCCTAGCTTCAGCCTGAAAGATCTGTCTCTGAAACAAGCCTTGTAGCTGAGGCTTCATTTTAGGAGTGAAGTTGCACCCACTGTCTTCTCTGGGGGATGCATGGCTGGATTTTGTGCAACTGCAGCCCTTGCATAGAGCACCAGCAACGCGTTGCTCTTACTACTGTCAGCTGCTTGAACGCCTCTGTTTGTGTATCTAAAACTTGAAGGCTGGCAAAGAAAGAAATCTGACCAGTGCAATGGAAACCTTCAATTCCCCGCAGTCCCAGGAGGAGCGGAGCAGCTCCAGGCTGGGGTGAGGAATGAACTCTGTTCGTACACTGCCTCGCCTCTCCAGGAGGAGCAGCAGCCAGGAAAAATATCAACAGTTCCATTAAAAAGTCTGCTGGTTTGCTGAAGTAGTGAAATAAACATACCTGGAGGCATAACAGCTTGAACCACACAGGAAACATTAACTAGAACGAACACACGCAGGCTTGCTCCCTCTCCCCCTGTGTATCTACCCGATAAAAACACTGTGCGTCCATGGCAATGTGTAAATCAAACAGCAGCTGGGGGGATTATTCTTAGCTGGGGGAAGAATGGGTTGGGATCAAGCAGGGGCTCATTGCTTTCCTAGAAAGGCAGAATTTGTATGGATACTGGGCTGGTTCTTCTGCCTGCAGCAGCAAAGAGGTGCTGTGGGACAGTTGTCCCTTCTCACCTTTTCTGGTTCTGTTGGGGGGCTGAAGTCATTTTGCTCCAAGCCGTTGAAAATCTGGGGGTGTGAAGTGTCTCCTGAGGGGAGTGAGCTGGATGTGATGGGAAGGCAGCAACCTGTAGCTGTTAGTAATGGGGAGGAGATGGGTTTTGATCCTCCCCTGAGCCCATCATGTCCCTTCTGATGGGACGGGGTGGGATGGCCACTGTTAGTGAGCTCTGAGCGTGGCCTGGATGAGAGGTGCCAAAACATCTTGGAGCACTAGCCCAGTTCCCTCAGCTGCCTGTAAAAACAGCATCCCTTTGGCCATACCCTGCATATGTGGCACGCAGAGAAAATACATGTGGAAAATGCCTCTGCTTGCAACCAGATGGCACCTGTCAAGCACAAGTAGACATTTCTATTACAGTAGCCTTGTTTGAGTGTCTTGGAGCACTCCCAGCCTTTGCAAAGCAAAATAGCGTGGCTCTAGCTGTCCTCCCAGAGGCAGATTGATGTGGTTATTGCATGCTCCAGACAGTCCATGCTCCCCGGCCTCATCTGCACAGCCACTTAGCACAACTAATCCGAACTGACTTTTAAAGTGGATTAGTTCAATTACTCTTAACTAGCCCCGGTGGAAACGCTCTCCTTGGGGATTAAAGAGCCTTAATTCACTTTAACACACTTGATTTCAGTGCAAATCAGGCTAAACTGAATTAAGAGCACTTCAGAGCCCAGTGCGGAGGCCGTCCTTCAGAGCTGATGTGGTTTAACCACCCCACTTTGCATTCCTGTGCTGAATTCATTCCTATTAGCCTTTCTGGAGTGTCCCCTTACAGATGGTGAATACAGTCAGCCTCTCAGAGTCAGAGCTGCATGCACATTGCCAGGCTGATGTGTGAACCAGCTCCTGTGCTGTGTCAGTGCCTCAGAGTGCCTGGATGGAGTGCTGCTGTAGAGGTGTTTGTCCTTTCCTTTGTGTTTTTCCCGTTCCAGGCTTTGCTTTTTGAAATTTGAATAGCTGACCTCTTTGCCTTTTCACATAAATGCAGGGCAGTGGGTCGCATGGGTTTTCCTCTGCTGGATAGAATGGCAGTGCTTCACCAGCAGCACGTTTCCTCTTGAAGATGAGCTGTGGTGGCAGAAGTGCTCAATCTCTGTTTCCTTAAACCTTGAAAGAAAAATTGCCTTTATAACTATGGGAGGTAATTACTGCTTTGGAGAGAGTTGAGTAGGATGGGGGTTTTCTCGTGGGTTTTACCCATTGTGCTGGGAAGCAGAGGGGAATCCTGCCAGTGCTGATTAGGGCTAAGATCCATGAACAGCAGAGGGAAGCATCATCATTTTTTTTTTCCATCATCCTGACCCTAAATGTCTTAACTCTGATTCCCGAAGGGAAGGATGGAGGCATGCTGCTGCCCCAATGAAGCACATAACATTCTGGATGTTGCTGCTTTGCTGTCAGTGCTAATGTGTCCCTGTGCTGCTCTTCAGACTCCAGCTGTCTTCAAGCTTGGCTGTGAGGTGCATGCAATGAGAACGTGGGTATTTGCTGATGTAGTCCTGCATTACGTTCAGTTTCTTTGACTCGATTTCCTGCAGCAGCGATGTGAAGCTGTGGTCCTCTGTCTGTTTTGGTGGTTATATCTAGTGGATTCAGCACTATGGGATGCTGAGTCATGGAGTTGTTTGAGTTGGAAGGGGACTTAAGGGCCGTCTAGTCCAACTCCAGTGCAGTGTACAAGGACATCTCTGAGCACCTCGATCGAGCTGTAGTTGTGCTTTAAGGTGCAAGGCCATTAACCTCACCTTTAGCATCTCTTAAGATTTTTCTGGTGTCTGTTGCTCTGGGAGGTACTGAAAAAGATGTAACTACTGACTATAAGTCCCTTTTGGCATAAGCAGCAAACTTGCTGACTCCATTTCTGAGAGAATACCGAGGCCTTGTTGAAAGGAGATGTGTCAACAAGGTGCCAGTCTTCACTTGGAGGTGATGCTGCCTTTGTAGAATCATTCAAGTTGGAGGAGATCTCTAAGATCACCAAGTCCAACCCCAACCCATCCCATGTATGTCAGAGCTGTATCTGCTCTTTTCTTCAGTGTCTCTGGGGCAGTGACTTGACTGCTTCCTGGAGCAGCATTAAGTGATTTAATAAATTAAGCAATTGTGCTTGAGACTGCAACTTCTTCCATTGGGCAGAATGGCAAAGGATCTGCAGGAGCTGGCTCTTCAAGTGGTTTTTCAGTAGGGGGGAGAAATATCTGTAGTCTCTTTGCTGTGATTCTGTGGTTTAAGAGATGCTGTGCTGTGGTACTCGTGGGGTCTGTAGGGTTCCCTTGGTTTTGCTGCAGGCTGAGGGGGTTGACAGTGTCTTTCTGCGCCTGTGACTTGAATGGAGGACTGGAGTATATTTGCTTCTGATATGTTCAACCTTAGAAATGAGCTTAACAATATCAAAATTGGGAGCAACAGTCAAGCGGTGAATTATTGCTGAGGGGATTTTGTGGCTTTTTGTGATTTCATGTTGTTGATTCAACCTCAGAAGTTGAATTCTTGCTATAACCAGCTGAGGAGGTGGAGGAGCAAATGAAGGATCTGAACAGGACTAAATCTCTGCCTACGATGCCTGGGTTATCCAACAGACTTACTCACAGGCTGAGTTCTTCTGCTAAATGATAGCAGGGGCAGCACCTAATCTTTGAGTTGGAAGGGATCCTTTAGGGTCATCTGGTCTGACTCCCTGCAGTAAACAGGGGCACCCTCAGCTCATTAAGGCGCTCATCCAGGTTCTCCTGGATCCATTGCTCAGCTTGTCTGGGTTTCTCTGAGTGGCATCTCGTCCCTAGGTCTTGTTGTCTGCACCACACAGCTTGGTGGCATCTGCAGTCTTCTCAGGTACTCAGAAACACCTGCTTAACAGAAAGATGGTGTTCTCTTTATACGTCCTGCTTAATGGATCCAGGCTGGCACATTCCTGAGCCCTTCCTGCCCTGTTTTAAGCTGCTTCTGGGCACCCTGTGGGCCCCCGCGCTTAGATGCCTGTGTAATTTGGTAAGGATTTGTCCATTCTAATGGCTTCTTTCCCACCTCACCCTTTAAAGCTGTTCAAAGTCCTAATCGTGATACGCAAAATTTCAAAAGAATTGTGGCCGATATATTTTAATATTCTTATGGGTGAGCGGCCCCCGGCTTAACGTGATAAACTTGGACAGCTTTTCTTACTAAGGAAAATAGAAAGCCTTCCAAATCAAGAAAATTATGTAAGCAAATCCGATGAGTGCGCTCTAAAATTAAACCTGCCTTGCAAGCTCTGGGGCCTTCAGTGTGAAACCAATGAGGACTATTTCGGGGAGGCTGCAAAACCCTGCTGGGGCATGTCCAATGGTGTCCTGAAATTCTCTCCCTCCATCCATCCATTTGATGTGACCAGACATCTGTAGGAACTTACAGGGACCATCCTTGTTCTGGGACTAGCTCTCCAACATTGTAATTGAGCCGTGCAAAACTGTACCAGCACCAAAAGCACTGACTAGCTTGTTCCCTGCTATCCTGCCATGCAGCATCATGCTCAGAACTGTGAGATTGGATGTAGTTTTAGGTTGGTGTGGCTATGCTGGGGTGGAGCAAAGCAACCTCTCATCTGTGATATCTGGTGCGTGGAGTTACCAAGCTGCAAATGATAAGGGAAAATGGGGAGACTGAGATTGGATAGAAGGAAAAAGTATTTTATGGTGAGAGTGGTGAGGCAGTGGCACAGATTTCCCAGACAGGTAGTGGATGTCCATCCCTGGAGATGTTCAAGGTCAGGAGATGGGGCTCTGAGCAGCTGATGGAGCTGTGGCTGTCCCTGTTCGTTGCAGAGGAGTTGGACTGGATGACTTTTCTGGTCCCTTCCAACTCAAGTAATTCTGTGATTCTAGTGCCAGATTCCCTTCCAGTCTGGGGTTGAGAGGAGACCTCTTCTCTGTGTGGTCGCTAACACAGTATCTCCCACCACAGCAGGGGCTGTTTGACCTCCTTCCTACCGTTTGTGCTGAGGTGGCTTTGAGCTTTTGCTAGGCTGGAGTGATCTCATGGGGTTCACGGCACTTTTGGCTGCAGCCAGATGTAAACACCTGGAAAGCTTTAGCGGGGAGCAACCCTCACGTTATGCTTGGTTCTTGTTACGCCCCATAGATCTGTCAACTCAGCTGCTAAAGGTATTTCCATCTGGGGAAAAATCTCCCCTAATTCTGTTTTACTCTGTTATTTGCAGACCGATGACAGGTTTCTAGCAAACACAAAGCACTTGTTAGCGTTGCTATCCTTTCCCTTTGCCTGAGTCGTTCGTTCTTTCTTGGCCCCTGGTCCTCCTGGGCTCTTGCAGCCAGGAGACACTGACATCCTAAATGTGCAAAATACAAGACGGATAAACATCTTAATCTCACGGATGCTTCAATCTAAATGCTTTCTGAGGCCCTCCTTCCAGGAGGATTAGCCGGTAACAACGTCTGAAAGGTCGCAGTCTTCCTTCTGCTTGCTGTGCTGCTCGAGGAGCTGAACGTGTGTGAAAGATTCAGCAAAGGCCTGGGATGCCATTGCCATTATCTGAGGCTCCAGGGAGCATCTGTGCGTCCTTAGGCTTTGGGCATTCCTCTTGGAGCTCTGCCTGCCTCTATTAGCCATTGTGATAGCGTTGCCTGGAGCGCCCAAATGTGACATGTATCAACTGGCATTTTGGCTGCACTACGTGTAAGATTTTTCCAGCGTTGGTTTATATCTTACCCTCTCCCCCTCCTCCCCCCCCCAAGTGTGTGCATATTACTGTTATGATTTATTTTCAGGCTGTAACCTGGGTTTTATTGCTTGAAATACTTTGGAAACTTGGAGGGGTTTTTTAATTAGTTACAAACCCTCTGTAACTTGGAGGAAAATTCCAGTGTGAAGAATGCTTTTGATTCACAAAGAAATTATGTTGCAGAGCTCAGGTAGAAAGGCTTCCTCTCATCTTTGTGTTATTTGGGATTAACTTTCCTTCCTAAGGTGCCATTTCCATTGATAAAGATGACTTTGCTTCTTGCCAGCTCTGAAGTAGTTCAGAGTTTGTTACTGATGTAGAATCACAGAATGGCCTGGGTTGCAAAGGAGCACAGTGCTCATCCAGCTCCAACCCCCTGCTGTGTGCAGGGTTGCCAACCAGCAGCCCAGGCTGCCCAGAGCCACATCCAGCCTGGCCTTGAATGCCTGCAGGGATGGGGCATCCACAGCCTCCTTGGGCAACCTGTGCCAGTACCTCACCACCCTCTGGGGGAAAAACTTTCTCCTAATATCCAACCTAATCCTCCCCTGTCTTAATTTAAAACCATTCCCCCTTGTCCTTTCACTATCCATCCTCATAAGCAGCCGTTCCCTCTCCTGTTTATATGCTCCAAATATCTTTTCCTAAAAGCTGTGTTGGAAATCATGAGTGTTGGAAACTGTCAACTGCTTGAACTCTCAGAGATTACACAAATAGGCATAAGCTTCACAAAATTAAAAGTCTTCTTGAGGATGTGGTAGTGAGTCTTTTGCTGTGACAGGTTATTTCTGCTGAGTCCTTACCCAAGTTACATGCTGTCAGGGCATTGCAACCACTGCTATTTCAGGGCTGGAGAGGAGTAAGCTAGAGGGATTTCTTTCTCTACCGCTGAGAACATCAGTGTCACTCTGGGCATTGTGGTGTGGAGAGAGCTGGCGAAGCCAACGAGATCCTGCTCCTCTGGCTCCTGTGATCCAGCCTGCAGGACTGCAAGTGGCCACATTTGCTGGTTTTCAAGAAGCGAGGTGTGAGACATTTGGGTTTGCATCCCTTGGGAAGCCGGATGGGAATGCTGGATGTCCCCATAACCTGGCGGAGGGCTTGGCAGGAGACGTGCTCTTGCAGGGATGATAGCTGGGAGAAGGATGGTTTTCTTGACCCCAGGCCAATTGGAAAGTCTCAAGTGCAGATGAAGAAAGGGGGAAGGGAACCTGATACTGTCTCCCAGAGAAGGACAATCTGAGAGAAGAACACAGCCAAGTTTCATCGCAGTGCTATTGGGTTTCAGCTTGCAATTTAAATAGCAACGCTGTTTTTCAGTGATTTGCTTTAATTTGCTGGGAAGTCTTACATTTGTAGAAAAGAAACAAGAGTATATTATCTCAGTGCATGCATCTTTTTTAACTTTCAATATAAAATCTCCTAATTATTTCCCTTCAAACATAACTTTTAGTAAATTGGAGTGCATGAAAAGTGGAGTTGGTGGTTCAGCTTGCTTTGGAATTTTGTGTTGTACATGCTTTGTAGTGCTGAGCAGACAGCTCATGTCCCACTTCCTTGTGCTTTATGAAAGTCTGGTGGGGAGACTTCTTCATAGGCAAATTGCTTCTTTGCTTGGAATACGAGTCTTTGCTCTTACTTCAACATCACTACTAAATTTATGGGATTTGGAGGTGTATCTAAATGTCTTCACAACACTCCAAAACCAGATTCTACCAATCTTTCTTTTTTGAACCCATTGACTCCAATTCTGGTAGGTTTTGTTTACTTAAGTCCTATATCATCCGGGGGAGGATGAGTCAATCTCTAAAGCTGCTGTAAGAGATGGGCTGTGGGAGTTGTGAAGTGAACCCACATGCATTTCAAAGACAGATGGGAGCTCCATTTCGGGCTGGAGCTGCTGCTCTGGTTGAGAGTAGCTCTAATGAGCATCTGTTGGTAGAACAGACTACAGAGGGGAATCTCACTGTTTGGTGCTACAGTGATGTTGGGACATGAAGGGCTAATCTGAAAAGGAAGATACGGGCTGTTCATGCAGCCTTGGGGCAAAACTATGTTACTTAAGGCTTCTTAATTTGTCTTTGCCTGTTTGTAGTGTTTCCATATTAGACAAATTCCACTGGCACTAAAATGTTATCACAAATGCCTCAAAATTGGTTTTGTGTACATGTCACACGTCTCCCAAAGGTACTGGCAGGAATCTCTGGCTTTGCTTGTCCCTTGCAGTGCTGACAAGTGCATGTGGAAGCTGAGTAATCTTGGTCATAGCCTTTGTGCATGCAGACTGCAACAGAGCTTTTTTTGTGATTGCGTGCTAGTATTATTCTGTAATGATCTGGCAATTACTAAGTATTTCATTACTGTTCCCATTAACCATGTAGCCACAAGGCTTATTGAAAACATGTTGTCCAGATTCTGTACTCAGCTGAAAACATATTTGGTTCCTTGTGAGTGCTTAAAGGTGCTGAGACAAAGCTTGCAAGCAATTGAGAGAACACTTACCTTGAGCATCCTGTCTGATGCTGCAGTCAGCTTTGTTTCCATTATTTATGAGTACTTAGAAGTATTATGGCTCATTCCACGTTTAACTGTCATTACAGAAACCACAGACTCAAACTGGAAAGTGAGGTGTGCTAATGATTTGTGAAAGGCTGTAAAAGCTGACTGAATTTGCCTTGTATAGTGCCTTGCTTGAATGAGTTTTAATTTTCCTAGATAATACTCATCACAGTTGGTTCTTCTCGTGGTCTCCTGCCTTCTTTCTGGAGGGAATCATTCTTTTTGGAAGGAATGAAGTAAGGTGGTAGTTTGGAAGAGGATATCTAACACTGGGCTGCTTTGCAGTATGTGGTCACATGGCGTTTTGAGATAAAAACTGATTTATAATGCATGCATGCAATTATGCTGATATTTCCTGGTCCTTGAGTGGCTGAATTGGAAGTCACTTGCATATGAAGACTTTTATCACTTTTACTTCCAGCTCTCAAGATAGTTTCCAAGGAATAATTTAAATCCAGGACTTTCAAATCTCCATCTCTGTTCCACTGGTGCACTCGAAAGCATTCTGCACTCAAGAGGCATTTAAAGTTATGGATTGTAATTACTTTAAATGAGAAGTTATCTAAACGTATCTGTGAATCTGGGCAAAACTGGTCATCTAGTTCTGGGCTGAGAGGTCTATCTTGTATTTTCAGGCTACACAAACAATTCACTGATGGACTATCAACCTGGATCATTTTGTAGAGATGACTGGAAGAGGTACACTGCTTTTGGTTTTGTTTTTTTTCCCCTGGTAGTTAACTTTCGTATGTGTAGATCTATGGGACATCTCTCAGGGCTGCTGAACTAGGTCATGTCAGTCATAGTGTTTCTCCCTTCAGATGTCTGCAGGCAATAGGAGGGAGTTGAGTAGGAATAACATTGTGTAGCTCTGCGTTTGGTAGGACGTTGATGTCAAGCATGGTCAACTTGCAAATTAAAGGACTTACTCTTTCGGCTTGCTATTTCTGAGGTCCTGCTTCACAAGCAGTGCTTGTACCTCAAAGCCTGCTGGACTCCTCCAAGTTTCATGAAGCATACATCTCATGGGGAACAGTTCCCTGCAAAATAAATATGGATGCAACTTTGGCATCCCACAGTGCTGTGTCTTTACATCCAGGCTTGGTGAGTTCTGTTCCTCCAAAAAGGAGCTTGAAATCTATCAAAAGGCTGTGAAGAACAGCTTTCACATTTAGTGAGGATTGGGCTCGCGAGGTGACATAATATCCAGGAACACAAGAGCTGATTCAATTCTTAATCTTGGTGTAACAAAACCACCTCGTGGTTTCTGTATTTGGGTTGATCTAAATTGGGATGGCAGCAGTTCCTGAATCCAACAGCTTTGGTCTATTTTAGGTGGTGAAAATCTGCCATTGGCACTATGTAAGGCATTTATAAGTAACAAGCTAATTATGTAAAATGTACACTGTCCACTTGTTAAGATCTTCTTAAAGTTTCATAATCTAATCAGAATTTGCTATGTATAACACTTGGCTTGTTGTCCTCTCCCCTGCCTTTTTAATACAACTTAGTTGGGTGGATGGATGATCAATACAGGAAGGAAATGCTTTCCATAATACTGGTTCATTGAGTGTGACCCACATACCTTTTCTAATACAGTGCATAAAGGATTTTTTTTTCCCATTCATGAGCACAAATGCATTGCTATGAAGATGGATGGTGTGCTATCTCATCTACAAAACAGCAGAGAGAAAACTGTGGGCCACCCTGGGTTTTAGTACTTTGGTTAATTTGACTCTTTATTCGTATAAACTGTAGTATAATAAAAGGATGTATATGCTGTAGTCATAAAGTTTGGAGGTTGGAACTAGATGATCTCAAAGACCCGTTATAACCTAATTCTACAGTAAGTATTGTGATGGCTTTTCTTGAAGTGTAGGCTGAGGTAGGTCTGGGTGAGGTTCATGCTGATGTTCTGTAGTTCTATTAACTCCTGAAAATTAGGAGAAATTTATTCTCAGGTGGGGTCTCTGTCCCTGGAGGTGTTCAAGAACTGTGGAGATGTGGCACTGAGGGACATGGCCAGTGGACATGGTGGGATGGGTTGGGATTGGATATGGGAATCTTAGAGGCCTTCTCCAACCTTCATGATTCTATAACAAAGCAAGCGAAGATTCTCCAATAGCATGGGTCTGTTAAAGATATCTTGTCTGTCTGTATCATCATATGTATTCATCATATGTGATTAGCAGTGCCCTTGCAGGTGGCATATAAGACAAACAAAGGTTGTGACATCGGTTGGCTTCATTGAAACTCATCCCACATGTGGGTTATCTCAGCAAGGACACTGTCTTCTGTGCTAGTGATTTATTCCTGTTGGAGTAGTTTGACACTGGCCAGAGCCAGTTTGTTTAGCTGGAGACCTGACCCTCAAAGTCTCATCTGGAGCTTGTAAAACCTCAAGGCTGCAAAGCTTCTTCAGGAAGACAATCATGAGACAACTTTTGTCTTGGAATGACCTTCATGTGAGAGCCTTCGAGTATCTTCCTATCTAGTTCTGTAAGGAACCATGCTCTGTGCTCCCAGTTCATCCCCACAATCCCTGCTGAGGCTCAGAGCGTACTGTCTCATCAGCACAACGGGGCTCTCATGCATCCTGCCCTCTCCAGTGCCCAGAAAGTTTGTTTTTTCACCTGTTTAGTTTTTAAACCTTCCACGAGGATAATGTGACATTAGAGTGGAAAAGCTATCACTGCTGTGCAGGGGAGGAATTGCAGAGCCATAAACTGCTCCCAAAATAGAGCAGATGATGTGTCAAACCGCCCAACCATCTAAATGCTCCACGAGCTGACCTCCATGCGACATAAAATAGGGGCTGGGTGAAATGTTTTGAGGGGAGGGAGAGATGCAAACCCCTTCAGCCTTAACCTGCACTTGTTGCTAGAAGTTGCCATTATATTCAGAAGTTGTTTAGGAAAATGTCAAGGCAGCAGCTGAGACTTCCAGGTCTTAAGCATGAAAACAGAGTTTGAGGAAGGAGGAGGATGAAAGACAACAGGAGTGTGAGCTGTGCTGAGGAACTCTGTGTTCACTGTGCTTTCATCAAAATCTTCTTTAGCCTTTCAGCCCGCCAGCTTTTGGGATTTTGGTGTTTGGTGAATAATCTGTATTTTATTGCTGTGCTGCTGGGTGTGTGTGCACGTAGGGCTATCCTCAGGCAGCAAGGGAAGCTGCTGTGTTAGCTATGAGGAGCTTCTTCCTCTGCTGCCAATCTCTGTGGTCTGGGCAAGGACAGCTCCATAACTGAGGCATCTGTTGAGAACAGAGAGGGCAGTGTTTGGGATGGACAGCACGATTTATATGACAGACGGACCAGGGAGGAGGAGGAGATGGGGAGGGGGAATGAAGAAGCCAAGTCCTGTTGCGTGATTTGCACCAGGGAGCTGTTAAATTTGGGAGATAAGGCTTAACAAAAGGCTGGCTGAGGTGTTAGAGAGACAAATGGGCAATTCATTACAAAGTCAGATGCGTTCCCTGGCAGGAGTGGGTGGAAGAGACTGACACTAACACATGCTGGCCGTGCTGGCGCTGGGGCCGTGCGAGGCATGCCCATGTCCTGGAGTGCTGGGGGTGCCCGTGGGTGGAGGGCTGCGTGGGGCTGAGGAGGTGAGGTGGGCAAAGTGAGCATGGCAGCACGAGCAGAAGTGAGGGAGGTGGTTGTCTCCCTCTGCTGTGCCCTCTTGGGGCTCTCAGCATGAGAAAGATGCTGAGTTGTTGGAGAGAGTCCAGAGGAGGACCGTGAGGTTGCTCAGAGGGCTGGGGCACCTGTTTTTATGAAGGCAGGCTGAGGGAGTTGGGCTTGTTGAGCCTGGAGAGAAGTGGACTCGGAGAAGACCTGATTGTGGCCTTCCAATACTCAAGGGAAGCTTATAAGCAAGGGGAGAGCAACTTCTTACTCAGACCAGTAGCGATAGGACAAGGGGGGAATGGTTTTAATCTAAATCTCTCTTTTTAGTTTGGATATGAGTAGGACATTCTTTACTCAGAGGATGGTGAGGCACTGGCACTGCTGCCCAGAGAGCTATGGGTACCAAATCGTTGGAGGATCTGAAGGCAGGGCTGGATGGGACCCTTGGCAGCCTAAGCTCGTGGGGGTGTTGGAACTGGATGGGCTTTATATTCCCTTCCAACCGAAACTGCTCTCTGATGCTGTGGGCTGAAATGAAGATTTCTTCATCCAAATGTGGATGTCTGGAGGAGCTAAGGAGAGATGGGACAAATGGTATAGCCTGTGTGGTTTGGGCAGTCAGTGATGTAAAGGCTTCCTGAAGCAGGAGGCTGCATTTGAGTCCTCATGTTTAATCACCCACCTGGGTGATTAATCCCTTCTGGAATCTATACATTTAAATTTTGGGGTTTCACAGTCGCTGGTGATAGAGAGTCTTGAAGTTTAATAATATAGTGTTAGGGGGAAGGGAAGGAAGGGGGATATTAGGGTCTGAACATCCTGTACTTATTTTAATGCTGTTCTGGCCTGAGTCAGCATGTTGGATTCCTATAAGTGAGTGTTCCCCAGCCCTGGACAGGTCTGCAGGGTGTCAGTAGGCTTCATGCAGAAGATTGAGTGTTGGACAGCCAGAAGTACAGACAGGAGTTGTTCCAGGCACTGGAACTGCCTGCGTGAAGAAGTGCCCTTACCCTGCGTGTGGTGCTTTTTGAAGTTGTCTTTGTAAAGCTGTTGGAATGAACATAAAGGAGCACCAGTGCAAAAAGCATGATTGGAAAACATCCGTAAGGTTTTCTTTCTAGTCTTCACTCTTCACATTTTGAATTCTATATATCGTTTGCTAAGGGCAGCTCTCTCCAGACAAGGGAAGATACCAAGAAACCATGAACTTTGGATTTCTTTGCTTAGAATGAGAGCAGAACTGCTGCTTCGGTTTTATATCACAGATGAATTTCTGCCTCTTGGAATTTGATCTCTATGGTAGGAGCAGATGAAACAGGGTTTGCTTGTAGTTTAACTCTTTGTTGCAAGAATATTGTACAAATGCTGTATTGCATTGTGTGATCTATTATGTGGCTTTCTGGTCCTCAACCCTACCAGAACTGATCAAAAGCAAGGCAAGGGCAGGGATGCTTGTTTATGTTCTTGTGAATGTGATCTATGTTTTAAGTTATGGAGAGGTGTTAGGCCCAATTTTGGATTCAAATGAACCGCTCTAATTCAGGGATGGAGTGGAGTTGCTTTTATACTGCAGCAAGGACCTGAGATCCTAATAGGGTAAATAAAACAAGGCTTTTATTTTCTTCTCCAGCCTCATTACTTCATTTTCTTCCATCGCATTGCTCCGCATTCACTGTTTCTCTGCGCTGAAACTCCCAGCTACAGGCTGTGCAAGATCTGATAGGAAGCATGTCAATAAATACAAAAATGTTAAGCAAGAAACAAAGCGTAAAGACAAAATAAAAAGCCATCAATAGCCAGAATAGTGAGCAGCCGGGGACAGCGGGTGAGTAATTCCTGGCACCAGCTGGGAAGGGTGAAGCTTAATGCCGTCTTAAATCGGCAGCGAAAGCCCCTGCTGCTGCCTGGCCCATGCATTCCACTGGCACCGCAGTTCACGGGCTGGTTTTAAGTTGGGTTAAAAATCCTCCATAAATCTGGCTGATTGCTGTTTCATTCTTCAGAGGATGAAGGGGAGAGGAAACAACCTTCCCTTCCTCTTCTCTCCCTGCCTCTGCCCGCTTGCAGGCAAAATAGGTTGTTTGCAATGGAATTTGGTTACAGGCAGCTCTTGGTATTAAACTACCTGGGAGCTCCCAGCTAGTATTGAATTATGAAAAAACAAGTTATTCCCCCTCAAAAAACAAACAAACAAAAACCAACAGCAGGGTTTTCTGGAGGTCATTGGGGAACTATTGGGTCCTTCACGGCATGAGCTGTATATATTACAAAGGAATCATAGAATTATAAAGATTGGAAAAGACCTCTAAGATTCCAAAGTCCAGCCATGCCCACTGACTGTGTTCCTCAGTGCCACATCTTCATGACTCCGGAACACCTCCAGGGATGGTGGCTCTACCACTCTGCCTTACTGCTCTTTCTGAGAAGGAATTATTCTCGATGCCTAATCTGAACCTCCCTCGTGCAATTTCAGGCCATCACCTCTTGCCTTTTCCCAGCTAACAGTGATACAGCACCCCCCATCTTGTTATACCTTCCTTTCATGTGATTGCAGGGAGCAATAAGGTCTCCCTTGAGCTTCCTCTTTTCAGCTCAGAGAGAGCTGAGAAGCTGCTCCCCATCAAACTTGCGCTCCAGACCCTCGCAGCTCCGTTGCCCTTCTATGGACACACTGCAGGGCTTCAGTGTCTTGCAGTGAATGGCCCAACACTGAACACAGCACTTGAGATGCAGCCTCACCAGTGCCAGAACAGGGGGTGATCACCTGCTCCTGCTGGCTGTGCTATTGCTGACACAAGCCAGGATGCTGCTGGCCTTCTTGGCCACCTGGGCACGCTGCTGGCTCATGTTCAGCCAGCTGTCAGCCAACACCCCAGATCCTTTTTCTCTGTGCAGCTTTCCAGCCGCTCTGCCCTAAGCCTGCAGCATTGCATGAGGCTATTGGGACCAAAGTGCAGGACCTGACACTTGGTCATGTTAAAGCTCATACAGCCTTAGTCTGTCCAAATCCCTCTGAAGGGCCATCCTTGCTCAGGCAGATCAACGCTTCCTCCCAGCTTGGTGTCATCTGCAAACTAACTGAGGGTGCACTCAATTCTCCTTGTCCAGAGCATCAGTAATATTGCAGAGGCTCCTAGGGCTGGTCCTGGTCTGAGCCTTGTCCCTGTCATCTCTGTCCTGGTGAATCTCAGCTCTGATATTTGCTAAAAATAAAAGTGCAAGGACTGGAAACTTCCTGAATGAGGTTTGTTGTAGGGAGGGGGAAGAAGGGTTGGGGTATTGCGGCTTTGTGGTTCAGGCACACCACTATGGGTTGGAAGAGCAAAGCTCGGTTCCTTCCTCTGCTCTTGGGCTTCTCTGTGATTGCTTATGCCCTCCTTGCTGGGAGGGAGAAGGGAAGGCATCTCTTCCTTCCTCCAGGGGAATGCTGTCATTCAGAACTTGTACGGCCTTTCTGCTTCGCATGAGTGGGAAATGCTGCAGCTGCAGTATTTGCTTGTGGTGTTTCTGGTTGCCACAGTGCAAAAATAGCTATTCCTCACGGCACCTTGGTCCTGTGGGCCTGGTGGAGGAATGTGCCATAGCATCCCCAGCCCTCCACAGCTCCGTATCTGAATGGAGTCACGTATTCCCTGCACGTTCATTGAACTTTTTTTTGCTTTCATTAGCTAGACCTTCATAGGCCATGCACCAATTTTTTTTTTTGTTTTTGGGGGGGAGTGTGAAAGGAGGGGGGGTAATTTGTGCAGGAGAAACTGCAGGCATGATTTGGCATGAAGTTATATGAAAGATTATTTATATGCCTAGCAAGCATTCTGTGCTTGGGAGCAACCACCCCATATCTTGCCCCATTCACAGAAGAATCCCAAAGAGAACTTAAAGTTAGGGTCCAGCCCTTTCCTCAGCTGGGACATCTACCCTGTTGAGGTTTCCTCTTGCTTGGTCTGCTGCGTTCAGCAGCCTGGGTGAAGTCCTCTGACTTCTGTGTGAACTTCAGCTGAAGCAGGAATGAGAAACTCAGATGTAAATAATATCTGTGGTAACACCTGGGTCTGAAAAGTGCTTAATGATTTTTGGGATCAAAGAGTGGTTGCTGCAAATGTTAGAAGCATTCAGGAGGGCTATGCTGGACAAGAAAAGCTAGAGATCTGCAGCAGCAGATGCTTTCTTGGAGAAGCAGTTGTTTAGTCTTTTCCCTGGATGACTCGATAGGCCCTAAGAGCCTGGCAGGTGTGTGTAGCAGGATGCTTACAGGTCTGCTCCTCTGTCCCCTTATCCAGGATGGCAAGAGGGCTCAGAGAGAACGTTCTCACTGTGTGGATCTGTTGAGGCAATCTGAGCACACTTCATGAGTGATGAAGACTCACACCTCCTTTCCTGGAAAGTAGGATCTACTGGTTGGGAAATTCTCTTTGTTCTGTAGTTTGTCTCCTCTTTATTGTTTCAACTCCTATGTTCAGAAGGAGAACCAGGCACCTGGAGGTGTTTTCTTCTGCCAGGATCTCAATCATAGGAGATGGCTGCTTCCATCTCCATACAGTGAGGTTGCAGAGGTCTGCTGCTGATGGCATGTGTTGCTGGAAGTGTGTGATGTTGGTAATTGTCTGTGTGGTGGGATATGTGCTATTTCTAAAGGAGGAAAGCAGTGTTTGAGAGGTTGCCATGTGTGCTGTGGTATTGAGAAGAAGATAAGGATCAGAATAGCAATTGAGGCACGCTTGCCATGAGAATAGCTGTGTTCACAACCTGGGTTTCCGAATGTTTGTTTGTTGTTTCTTCAATGGTATCCAACAGCGAGGCACCATTGTTTGTGGAGAATGGCATGGAGAGGATAAAAGGAGAGGTGCACACACACAGAGTGGTGAGGAGGTTGGAAATGGCTTGGAAGGAAAAGGATTAGCATGTGCATAAAGGGATTCGATCTGTGGATGATGAGAAGAAATCTTGAAAAGTGTCAGGATTAGGGAAGCTGATGATCAGGCTGAGCTAAAAGAAGCAAATACTTCTATGATCAGTCGATCTTTGTGATGGAATATAATTCATTCTGAGGTGTAACAGCTGAAAAATCACAGAAACACCAAGGTTGGAAAAGATCTACAAGATCATCCAATCCAACCATCCATCCATCACCAATAGTTTTATCTAAAACACAACATCCAAATGTTCGTTTATTACACCTCCAGGGTCAGTGACTCCACCACCTGCTTGGGCAGCCCATTCCAGTGCCTGACCACTCTTTCAGAAAAGTAGTATAAAATCCTTGGATCCGAGGAGAATACCTTGAGTGGTTTTTTGTTTTTTGTTTTTTTTGAAGGGGTTCCATGAGGTATGGGATTTCTGTGTGTGTGTACTTCAACCAGTGTAGGAAACCTGCACTGTAGCTTGGAGAATTGCAGTGGATTTTGAAACTAGTATGTATGGGTTTTGATTCTGTAATCTAAAGATGAGGTGGCAGTGGATGTGAATGTATGAACACAGGTAAGCACTGTATGTTGCAGCAAAAATGCTTAGCTCTGACTTTGGTGCATAGGAAAATGTTGAGTTATGGTGCAGGCATTGTGGAACTGTAAAAACAAACAAACAAAAAAATCAAACAGACCCACACAGGCTAGAATGAGATATTTGACTAAAGAGTTGATTCTTCGATGATCAACCACTCTTAGTTTGCCTGGACTTCTGACCTCTTGCTCTTCAAGCAGCCATTGGCCTTTGTGGGATGGGGAGGGAGCATGGTAGGCCAACTCAGGAAAGCTTTGTTGTAGTGTGGAATAATGGCAGTGGAAGAGAGAGAATGGGGGTTTGTAGATTGGTGGGTAGAAGAAGCAGCAATACGTGCCTGGAGTCCTGCATAACTCAGTCTGGCTCCTTGAGTTGTAGAGTCATCAATTTTGGAATTGCAGTGAAGAGGGTTAATGCATGCTGCTTCTCAGCTTCTCAAAACCTACTCCCGTATTGTTAGAAGAAAAGAAAGAGATGATAGAGTAGAACAAGGATCGGAAGAGGTGCAATACCGCAGGAAAAACGTTCAAGGAAGAACTGAAAATAAAATCAACTGGGGCCTTTGTACAGATGTACTGAAGATAAATCTCCTGGCAGAGAAGGAAGCTGCAGGGTAGGAATGCAATATTTCAGCAGGGCTGTCATTCCGGGCGGGTATAGCAGAGGCGTTTCCTTCGCAGCTCACCTTGGCTCATGTTGCTGGCGGCAATTGCAGAGGAAACTCTTGAGCGTGTCAAAAATAAGAGTGCTCTCACAGATCTGTGCAGGCTCTGTGTCTCTGACTTGCCTCCCTCAAATTCCCACCAGGGAAGACCCCGTAACGTAAGAGAAAATACAGGGATACGTATAAAAGAATGAGCTGGTGCAATGAAGAGCCTTCCAAAATGAACTGAAAATAGGATCTTTGGAGAAGGGCAGTGAGTCCTAATAGAGTGCATGACCAAAGCAGATGAATGCCACCAGCAGTATTAGTGCAAACCCAGTAGTTCTTGCCATTTACAGCTGGGATAATAAACTTCTGGTTTCTGGACTTCAAAGCAGTGAGGGATTGAACTGGAAGGAGTTTGGAAGGAGAATGATGTTGGCAAGGTTCCCCTGAGCTGAGTGATGTGGGACTGGGCAACGAGGTCCTTCCTGAGGTGTGGATGGATGGTGCAGGCATGTTCAGAGCAGAAGGCAGGTGAGGTGCACAGAAAAAGAGGACAAAATCTCAATCTTACCCTGCAGCCCTCACGGAGACCAAAGTTAACTTACACAGAGTTAAAGCTTCCTGGATTCTGAGCAATTGGCTGTTTGGTCTCTCTCCAGGTTCCTGGTGGACAAACATACCTTCATCTGATGCTCAGCCTTCTCAATCCAATGCAATAGAGCAGAGTGCTGGCTATCTTTCTAACAACAGAAGTTGTAGACTGGGTGAGCAATAAAAAATATATTGAATAAACAAATAGCCCCTTTTTCCCCCCATCCTGAACGATTTTCTTGGAAGGAACAGCTCAGCCTTTGTGAGGAGCTGAGAAAGCATCCAACGCTGACACCGTTGCCTTACGGGACCTCACTCAGCCTAGGTTGCATAAAAGGGCTTTATGGGATTACAAAGGTTCCATGCAGTGGCAGCTCCGAGGCAGTGTTTCAGGTGGGGCCACCAGCTCTGCCTGTGCTTGTTTACTACTGATGTGTGGCTTCTTTCTCACCCATTTGGTTTTTGATGTCTGTTTTCTGTGGTGGATGAGGACTGAAGGTAGCATGCTCCTCAGTGCAGAGTTGGGTCAGGAAGCAGGCTGAGCAGGTGGGAGAAGTGCTCTCCTATCCATCGTGTTGGTGTGGTGTCTCTGTGTTGTCCCAGGCAAGGGTGAAGAGGGAGTTTGGAAGTGGAGATGCTGGCCCAATGTTTGCAGCTTATATGGTGTTGCCTGCGTTATCCTGGTTATCAAAACTGATGAACTTTCGCACAAGCCTCTGCACTGTGTTTCTGCACAGTGAAAATGGCATATTGTCAGCAACGTCCCATTTAATGTTTCCATTTCCTATTGTTTTCCATGGCTTTCCACCTGCAAATCAAAAGCAGGAGCCAGAGCCTTGTCCTCTGGCTTTGTGCAGCACAGTGTATCCTGTTTTCTACCTTCTCCTTGTTCCAGACTCTTCATTTTGTTATTTGGCTGACTCTTACTGGGACCCCTGACAGTGCTGCTCAGAGAGCTGTGGCTGCCTCATCCCTGGAGGTGCCCAAAGCCAGGTTGGCAGCATGATCTGATGGGAGACAACCCTGCCCATGGCAGGGGAGTTGGAACTGGATGATCTCTCAGGTCTCTTCCAATTCACAGACATCATGTGATTGTCTTTAAGAAATCCATGACTTGAAGTATCTCAAAGGCAAACATCAAATGGGAGGAATGTAAAGGGGCTCCACACTGCTGGTTGCTGTGCAAAACCTTGCCTGTAGGATCAGCTCCTGTATCACTCCCCCTGACTTCTACATGATACATGGAGCTTGTGCTTTCCAGGATATTTTGCTCACCAGTACCAGCTCAGTTGGAAAGGTGAAAGAGAGGTAGAAAATGGGTTATGTCTTCTCTGCCAGCAGAGGATATATATCCCTTACACCAACTAGGAAAGCTTGTAGGATTGAACCTTTGGAGGAAAAGAATTGATGAGGGCCAGGAATTAATATCTTGGAGATTTTGTTACAGGCATTTACTACTGCAAAGCTTGGATCGAGCCACCTCTCTTATAAGCATAAGTGGTTAATGAGGCCACCAGGGCCAGGTGATGTCCCGAGTCCTTGGGCAGCACTCAAGCCTGAGTCCGCACAGTGCAGAGCAAAAATGTGAGGGTTAATATTTGTCAGTGTCTTTATCTTTCTAGGAACAGATTTCTGGGGGGGAAAAAAACCTTTTTGGGGGAAAATTTGCATAGGTCACACTCCTTTGTCGTCTTTCCCACAAATCACTTTGACTCTTCATTTTTTTGGTTTCTATTTTGATTTTATGTTAAATCACCTCATTAAATGATCAGGAATAATTGTCAGCTGTACCACACGTTGCTTGGCTGTAGCTCAGGTCAGTGCCAGCTGTTTATGGGAGGTTTGGGAATCAAGGCACCATAGGTGCATGGCTCGTGGGATTGCCTTCCTGGCAGGATGCATCCTGTTAATTACAGACGATTCCTCATTGGAAAAGGAACATCAAGCTGCTGTTCTTGAGAGTTTTTAAGCATTTCCGTGGTCACTCAGTGTTTGGTGAAGGTGATGAGTGTGTGCTCTGCTCCCATGCCTGCCACCTTGTTTCTCCTGATGGGTCTTGGTCTATGCTCGCTGTACATGCCCATCTGCACAGGGCTGCATTGCATACAGCATGTTTTAATTCTGGCTTTAAGCACTTCTTCCTTCCATTTTGGCTGGGGAAATGTGTCTTCAGGTTCTTCAGAAACCTTTTTTAGTTATCCCCATTGACTGCATGCACTGGCACCTGGCCGGAATAGGGCAGAGCCAGGAGAGTGGGGTGCAGACAGCCCAGACAGCAACCCACTGCTGAGCCCAGCAGATGTTCCTGCAGCCTTCCTGCTCCCCGGGGCCGATGCCAGCCTGGTCCTTTTCCAGCAGCTCGTCACTTGACACCGGGAACAGTACGCTGGCTTCTTTTGTTGCACATTTGGAAACCTTGTGCAGGGGGGAAGAGAAGGACACGTCTTTCTGAATTTCTTCAGGTCATTTTGTAGGCGTTGAGCTCATTCTTCCTTGTTAAAACCTTTTGGCATTGTCGTCTCTCAAAGTGTATCCTGCTTGCAAGCCTCGATCCGTGACTGAATTTTGTGTAGGGATCTCTCCTGTTCTTCTGCTTAGGGTGGAGTGGCTGTACGTGCTCTCTTGGTGTGTCTCCTGGGGTCTGGTGGCACAAGTCACCTTCCCAAGCTGGTTCTGGCTCTGCTTGATGCCCTGAAATGACTATTTTCTTTTTTAGTGCACAAGAGAGTAGCTGCAGTGTTCTTGCCTTCTTGCTAGTTTCCTGAATTCATGCACTTATGTACCTTCTGTAATTTTTTCCCTATTTCAGTTTTAAATGAACTGTCCTTTGGCAATTTTGAGTTTGACAGACGTGGCGATTGCCAAGGTCTTTCATCCAAACGAGCTCCGTGGAGAAAATAAATCCATGTATTGCTTCTTACCTCCCTGTCGTGCATAGACTGCAGAGAGCCTTGCTGTAAAATCTCTTCTCTCCCACTGCATCCCAGTGGGTGCTCAGCTCATTCTCACCCTTTACCCCTCTGTTCCTCTGCAGGCTGACGGGCAACGAACCCCTGACCATCCTCCCTCTGACCTCAGAAATGGAGGAAGCCGCCGTCAAAGCCCACTACAAAGTCTGTGACCGCCTGAAGCTGGAGAAGAAGCAGCGCAGGATGTGCCGGCGGGACCCCGGCGTGGCAGAGACCCTGATGGAGGCCATCAGCATGAGTGCACTGGAGTGCCAGTACCAGTTTCGCTTTGAGCGTTGGAATTGCACCCTGGAGGGCCGCTACCGGGCCAGCTTGCTAAAGAGAGGTGAGTGGGATGGGGGTTTGCTTGGGGCTGCTGGTACCTCCTGCGCTGGTGGGCTTCCCTGCCATTTTGCACAGCAGTCATCCTCATGTCATTGGAGAGTGCTCTCCTCAGGGCTCTAAAAAGAGCTTCATAGAGTCATATGATGGTTTGAGTTGGAAGGGACCTGAAAGATCATCCTGTTCCAACCCCTCTGCCATGGAATAGGTTCCCTCCCACCTGATCAGGCTGCCCAGGGCCCCATCCAACCTGGCCTTGAGCACCTCCAGGGATGAGGCATCCACACCCTCTCTCAGCAGCAGTGCCAGGGCCTCACCGCCCTCTAAATAAAGAATTTCTTCCTAGCATCTAACCTAAATTTCCCCTCTTTTAGTTTAAATTAATTCCCCCTTGTTCTATCACTATTAAACCATGTAAAATTTCAGTTCCCCTCCTGCTAATAAGCTCCCTTTGGGTTCGGGAAGGCTGCAAAGAGATCTCCCTGGAGCCTTCTCTTCTCCAAACTAAATAAGCCTAACCTTTGTGGAAGGTAAAGACAAAGCCAGGCATAGCTCATCTGTTCAGTCTGTGGCTGTGATTGATGTGCTCGTATCAAAGGAACCTCTGCCTGCCTCCCATCACTGACCACAGCTCCTCTGTGTGGAGGCTGGAGATGTTTGTTCATACGTCTGCAGCCAGAAGCTCTGTGTGCTCCTCGCTTCTGCTGGAAGTTGAGCCATTGCTGTAGGAGAAGAGATTTAAGTTCCCAAAGCTGTGTTGTCTTTTTTTTTTTTTTTAAATTATTATTATGTTTTAAAAACTATTTTATTTCTCCTATTCAAGAAAGAAAGTGGGAAAATGCTTTGGTAAAGGAATAAAGACAAAATGGTGGTGGTGGGGGGGGGGGGGTCACAATGCAAGGCACAAACTCAATGCTTCCATGCCCTGCTCTGCTCTACCTGTGCAAAAGCTCCCTGGCTGTGAGCAGTGAGTGATGCCCACACTGCTTCCAGGTGGAGATGACCAGAAGCTGATGAAGGGTATTAGAGGAGCAGGTGGTGTATTCTGTCTGTTTCCTTTGCACTGCCTTGTGTAGCCCAGCTCTCTTGCAGCCTCTCAATGAAATCATAGAATGGAATCAGAATAGCTTGGATTGGAAGGAACCTCAAAAATCATCGAGTTCCAATTCTTCTGCCAAAGTCCAGTTCTTATTACTGGACTGAAGCTAACCATGCAGTAGGCCCACTTCACAGGTGGCTTCCCTGGAACTTGAGGGCTTCAGTGACTCCCAGAAAGTCTCGCCTTCAGTGACTGGACCTAGAGACCCAGAGTCTGACATGCTCAAAGATGAATTTGGAGCTCTGCAGTGCTCCCTCGTTCCCTAAGAAATGGGAAGGAGCCATCCAGAAGCTCTGGGGCTCAACTAATGCACTGTCACCGACTGCGATGGAAACAAGGAGCGTCCTTATGAAACCCAAGAGGTGCAGCCAGAGCTGCAAGACGTTTAAAAATATCTCTGCATGCCAGAGGAGTCCCTGGATTAGTGGCGCCTTGGGAAAGCCAAGCACTTTCTCATGCTGACACCTGGAGGCCACAGCTTGCTCCTTCAATGTGCCCTCAGCGAGGGGAAGGGGTATTCCAGAGCAGCCTGGAATTTTGCTGCTGGAAAACACTGCTGCAAACCATCCCAGCTCCTTGTCAGGACACCATTTAATAAATGGTAGCACTGAGGGTTGCAGAGCTCGGCCTGCTGTCTCATTCTTCCATGCTTTATGCCCCTGCAGCATCTCAGCCTGCCACTGATGCTGTAAATCCTTCAGGTGTTGTTCCCAGAGCACAGCTCACAGCCCTGTAAATCTTTCTCCTCCTCTCCAGGAGCTGCTGGTTCCTGGTTCAGCATTGCAACGAGCGATACCCCCAGGGCAAAGGGGTATGGCTATAACCCACTATGACACAGCTATTCCAATATATCAGTGGGGGAATGTTTTCTTTTTTCCTCCAGAACTTCATAGAGAGGAAAATAAAGATAAAAACAACAACAACAACAACATAACCACAAATGTTTTACTTAAGAAAACTTTCTCCCTCCATTGTTCCTCTCGGTCCTCAGCACAGCCCAGCTGCTGGTTTGCAGTTTGGGCTGATGCGGCCCGTTTCTTAAAATAACAGGAGATTGTTCAAGGGACTCGTTATCCTGTTCGGATTCTCGCGAACGGTTTTGGAAAGGGCTGAAAGGGGATAGCTGTGGATGGCAGGCTGTCGATGCACCAGAATGCCTGCATTGATTTAAAGCTCATTATCTTGTTACAGCATATCTCGGTGCAATCAAATAGTGCACGGCGGAGATGGCTTTAAATCTGGCCAGAGCCAAATGTCACATGGACTTGCTTGGGAGCTGCCTGAGCTGCCTGTGGGCGAGATGATACCCGCGCTGATGGGCACTGGGCATCTGTGGGCTTTCGGTGATGGAGAAGGGGAGGAGGAGAGCTGAGGCTGATGAGGGGATTGGCAGAGGGAAGCCTGGCTCCGTGTCAAACCCAGTATGCAGTGTGGTGGCAGGTTGCACGGTCAGCGTTCCCAACTGGGAGGCCTTGGTGCAGATTGTGGATCTGTGTTAGCTGCTAACTCAGGCTGACGCCTGGCTCTTTGCTGCTAATTACAGCAGCTCAGGCTCACAACGCCTGGCTCTTTGCACTGCTCCATCAGGGACTTTCTGTTAGCATGCTGCTACCTCTCCATTTTGCAGCATGAGCAGTAGTAGTAGTGGAAGGAGAGCAGTTCTACAACTTGCAAGCACAGAAGCTTGGTAGCATCACTCTTAGGCATTCCTAGCACCTAGCTGAGAAAAAGTTGAATCTAGCCAGTAAAAGATGGGAGCTGCATAGATGGTGTTTTCTGCCCAGAGTTTGGTGGTCCTCAAATCCACAGGTTTTTGTGGTTTGAATTAAATAAAGAATTCCTTAACTGCCCTCACTGAGACAGTTTGTGATGCTGAAGATGTTTCTGGTGTGCTGGAGGACATGGTGTAACTTCAGGGGGGAAAACGAATGGGAGAAAAAAAAAATTGCTTTCTCAAAGCTAATCACTCTTTTATGTGTCCCCAGCAAGTGTGGAGTCAATCCTGTTTTATTTCAGTCTTCCTCCCTGAGAGGGAAAGGGTTTCTGCTCTTTTCCAGGTGAACAGTAGGAGTGCTGGACAATTTCTAACGCAATGTGTTTTGAGCCAAAACAGGACCTCTTTGTCCAGGACTGGACTTTCATTTTTCTGCTGCTGAAGTTCTACCCTGTGCATCCAATTGTTCTATGGGAAGGCAGGCTCTGGGGGTGGGCCAGGTTAGTGCCCCATGAGCCCACTTGGACTATCATGATCCTCCCAAGGACCAGTTCCAAAAATGACCTGGCAGTGTCTCTGCATGTCCTTGGTTGACACACTAGTTTACAGATATATCCACTACTGTCACCATCCACTTGTGTTATTTTTGAGTGGGGGATTTCTTGAGTTAGATCCAAAGCTGTTCTGGAATTGCATCTCAAATATGCAGTCGTTTACTGCTTCCATAGACGGAGAATGAGGAGCTATAAATACTGACATGTTTGCTTTTTTATTTCTGTCTTTTATCATTTGTATTGAAATCATGGGTCTCTTTTGGCCTCAGTTTACCCACTGGGGGGAGGCAGATGCTGTTGCAAGTGAGCATGGAGGTATAAGAAAATGGTTGTACATGAAAAGTTTGAGGTCCAAATGCTTCTTCAGGTCTGTGAGGTACTGCCTTGGGTGACAGGCTGATTACTCATTGCTTTCCAGCCCTTGTGTGCCTTTTGTGAACAATTTTGTTGGACCTGATTAAATCTTGGTGATTTTGTTTTTCTGGGAGGAGAGGAAAGCCTTCATGATTTCCACCCCAGTCATCAAACTGGAAATCTGTGCTAGGTTCCTTCCGTTTGGTGGCCCCTTAGTAGCAGTACTGACATACCATGATGATGACACCGTCATGGACTGTCCAGATCTTGCTTACCTACTCCTATTTTCAAGCAGAGACTGCAGAGCGACAACCACATAACGACAGATGTGTGGTTTTGTTTATAATCCTGGTTTGTGCCACCTCATTTGTCCTCCTCTTCTCTGCCCTTATGAGGTACAGCTGGAGTACTGTGTCTGGGCACAGGGCTTCCAGTCCAGGAAGGAAAAACATAGCTGTTGGAGCAGGTCCAGAGGAGGGCCAGGAAGATGCTCAGAGGGCTGAAGCATCTTTGCTAAGAGGAAAGATTGAGGGAGTTGGGCTTATTTAGTTGGAAGACAAGAAGACTCTGGGGAGACCTCAGTGCAGCCTTCTTGAACTCGAGGAGAGCTTATTAGCAGGAGGGGAACTGAAATTTTACATGGTTTAATAGTGATAGAACAAGGGGGAATGAACTTAAAGAGGGGAAATTTAGGTTAGATGCTAGGAAGAAATTCTTCAGAGGATGGTGAGGCCCTGGCACTGCTGCTGAGAGAGGGTGTGGATGCACCATTCCTTGAGACGTTCAGGTCCAGGTGGGATGGGGCCTTGGGCAGCCTGACCTGGTGGGGGGCAACCAGCCCATGGCAGTGGGGTGCTGGAGGGGGATTTGTGCCTGGGTGAACTTTCAGGTCCCTTCCAACCTTAGCCATTCTATGATCCATCATTCCCTGTTCTCTACCCTGTAGAGAATCACATTGTCTTCTCTACTATCAGTGATACGTGCAGAACATGACATTGCTCAAACCTTGTCATGATTTTCACTTCAGTTGCCGTAGTTCCTTGGTTCCTTTCTTTGAAATAAAATCCTTGCTCCAGCCACAATTATAGCGGCCTCTTTTTTTCCTTCCAGGTTTCAAGGAGACGGCCTTCCTCTACGCCATTTCCTCTGCAGGGCTGACACATGCTATGGCCAAAGCGTGCAGCGCGGGCCGGATGGAGCGCTGCACCTGCGACGAGGCTCCTGACCTGGAGAACCGCGAGGCTTGGCAGTGGGGTGGCTGCGGTGACAACCTGAAATACAGCAACAAGTTTGTCAAGGAGTTCTTGGGGAGGAAGCCCAACAAGGACCTGAGAGCCAGGGTGGATTTCCACAATAACCTCGTGGGCATGAAGGTGAGTTGTTGGATGCAAAATGCGTGGTGCCTTCCTTCTGCAGGAGGTGTGAAGTCTGATTAGGTCTATGCCCTGTTTTGATCACTGTGCTTCAAATGACTGGCGAGGGACCAGAAGGAAAGAAAAGGAACTTTCCAGATCTGGAAAATGAGACGAGGAGAAAGATTGCTGGTTTTGCATAGGAAGAAGTGGGTCTTATAAGAGGATGGCAAGACAGGTCATCTAAATTTGTACCAAGTTATGATGGGCAGGAAAGGATTTACTCTGCAGCACTGCAGGTGGAGATTGAGAGATGCTTTCCTTGAAGCAGTGCTGCAGATCATGGATAGCATAGCATCTCCGTAGGCAAGTTTCTTTAAAACTTGGTGGACAAATATTTGGTGGGAAACCAGGGCAGAGCTATTCCTCTCTGACTGATTCCAGTCCTAAAAATCCCTTTGACCTTCCACCCAGAGATGCTGTGTTTGCAGCTGAGAGAACTCAGGTGTGCAGTCTGTTTTGTTTTGTTTCTTTCCTCCTATCCTTACGCTGGAGGGTTTCCTGCTCTTTTAACCCATGCTCATCCCCATGAGGCTTTGCCCTGAGTGTTGTAAAGGAGGAATTGTGTGCTGGCTCATCCCAACAAGAGATGGGAAAGAAAGGGGCTTTCCACCTTCTCCCATCAATTACTTGGAGGTACCTAACCTAGAGCTGCTTGCACATGAAAATTGCTTAGATTGGCCAGCACAGGTGCCTAGGATCAGTGTTTCATTGCACCGACCTCATAGAGGAACATACTGTAAGGCTATAAATAGCCTTCAAGCCTTGTTATTGTCCGTGTGATTGGATGGAGGGTTGAGGCTGAGATGGGGACCTGGGTCTCCAGTTTCCCAGGCAAACGCTGCCCAGCCAGTTGTGCATTCTAGGAATCACCACCCCAGCTCAGTTGTTCCTGTGCATATGCATTAAATGCCATTCATTGCAATGGAGTTGGGGCACTGAATGCCCTAAGAATGCCACTAGTGCGTGCTGGCCAGCAAAAAGTCTCCCCCTGTCCCCACCACCAGATGCTCCCAGACAGCGCTGAGATCAGGGTTAGAAATATCCTGGATTTACTTGGTGTCTGGCTTTGGCTGACAGCTTTTCTGCCTCTGGATTAAGAGGCTCAGTGCCTCTGAACTCCTGTTGCAGCTCTTTGGCGTGTGAAATAGGCTCTGCGGAGTGATGAAATCTGTTTTAATCCTTGTGTTTGATTGTTTCTGAGGGCATATCCTGTAGGAAAGACTCTTTGGGCTTGGCTGTGCAGCAACTGGAACAGAATATGGGGAAGGTGGTCCGTGAGGACTGTGATTTCACGCTGTTGAGAGCTATGAGATGTCTCTGCTCTACTCCTTTTCCAGATTCACATAATAGAGTCTCATCAGAAACCACACGAATGAAAGTTTAGGTGCCATGGGAATGCTTTTGTAAATCCATATACATCTCCCCTCCAGCACTGCTGGGACTGATGAACTTTCCCAAGGGATTTGATCTAACTCCCAGTGTTCTCCATCCCAGTACTGCAGGGAGGATGCCCACATGGAGCCGAGACCCAGTCTTGGATTTTGGTTAGGCATACCTGGTTGTCAGCTCCGCTCTCCACTCTCCATGTGGTTTTAAGCTAAAGGAACTCCAAGCATGAACTGAAGAGAGGGAATCTCTTCATGATGCCTGAGTTTCTTCCTGATCCCACTGGGATTTAGATCCCAGGGCAATGGGAGATGTCAGGGAGTCTCTTGCATCCTCTGCCTCCACTTTACTTGGCACAGTCAGGCCCTGGTCTTTGGCAGTGGTTTCTAAGCACTAATGTAATATCTGCAGCTAAACAGCTGAGTAACAGTTGTGACGGTTGTCCAGACACTGAGAGCCCTCATGGCGATCCAAGTCAAAGACCTTTGCTGCAGGTCAGTGATCCAGCATTCCTATTTTTGTCCACCCACGCCGTGCTGTCAAGCTGGTATTGCTGCCTGACGGCTTTGCCTTGCCTATTTGCAGTGGCAGTTGAAATGATTTCTGCTTACGTTTCTAGGGTAGTTGTACCTTAGTGTGGTTGAGAGGCAAGCCAAGCAGCTCACCAGGCTCACAGCTGCACTGAGAAGCCAGGCAGAGAACAAGGGAATTTCGCTTTCAGGAAGAAGAAGCTTTTATCAGGGTGTTGGTTAATGATCAGGAGAACATATGTCTGTGTAGTCAAGATATGTGGATCTAAAGCATTGGCACAACGTGGTGTCATTGAGATGACAATCAGAGATGTTTGGAGTTGGGATGGGGGTTGAGAGTTGCCCAGCATGCAGTACTAGGCTGAATTATTGGCATTTTCCTTGAAAAAGACACTGAGTTAAATATGAAACTCAACATCTGTCCTCAACTCTTTTTTCTCCAATGAAGTTGCCCATCAGCTGACTGCATTCTTACAGACTTTCCAACTCTTGCATATCTGGAGATACTAACCTAGCGACTACGAGGGTCTAAACTACTTTGAAGCAATCTAATTTGATTATTTGGGTAATAGATCATATTCTTTTGATTTGATGTGAATCCAAAGCCACACAGAAGAAGGGTAAATATCTTTGCTTTGTGCTGTTTTGGAACAGAGTGCCAATTAAATAAGAAAGATAGCCTTCCAGCCTCTAATGTCTTCACTGTCCCCACGAGAAATGAAAGGATGATTTCAGACAGGAGCCTGAGGCACAGAGTGCCTTTTCCCAGGTTATTTAGGAAGCTGATGATGGAGAAGGAGGTAGAGACAAGCACTCGTGAGTTTCTGCTCAGCACCCACTGTTTTTCCTCAAACCAAACCTCAGATTTTATGTCTCGTGAAACCATACAGGCGTGAACTGAAACCTTGGCTGTGCTACAGACTGTTTGGGCTTATGCTGGGCATTGGACAAGGAGACTTTCTTTTCCAGTACTTTTCTACAGGGCTTGCAGCTGTGCCTGCCCACGCTGGTGTAGGTACAGTGTATGCATGGAGGTATGTGTGTTTGATGGTGGTAGAGGAATATCTATCAAAGATATAGCACAAGCTTGGTGGTCTCTCAGTGATTCGTAGCAACATATAACCCTTCCCATCTAATTACTCCCAACCATGACAAATTGTATAAATAGTCCCTTGAGACCCAGCAAAAAAAAAAAGAGACTTGTGCTTAATAGACTTATTTGGCAACAAACACTATTCCCTCCTGGTCGAGACGGCAGTTTCTCCATGGTGTCACACTAGCAAACAATTTGCATCTTTCTGGAAGGGTGACATTATCCTATCCCGCCTAGTTTTAGTGTCTCTTGGTAGAAGTTCTCATTTAATTATTATTTTACTTCTGTTTTTAACAACCTTGATGGGCCAGCCATAATTTTGCCACCACCAATGAAATAATCACTGAACATGTTGTGCCCATGATGGCTTACAAAGTTATATGATATGACCTCAAGTGCTAATGAAAGGGCGAGCTTGTCTAGCGCAAGGATGAGGTAATTAGACCAAGACTTCTCCAGCCTTCTCTTTATTGAAAAGTAGGAGCTCTGAATAGACCACTTATTAAAAAAGCAATTTCCCTTCCTTTGCAAAATCTACTCTCGCTCATTCAGCTATTCTTTCCGAGAGGTCTTGGGTGGAGAGGATGTGTGCTGGGGGGGAGTGGAGTGTGTGTGTCAAGGGGATGGGGGTGATGGAGGGGAGAGAAGTCAACTGCATTAAAGCTCCGCTGCCAGCAGTGAAGTTTCTTGGTTATATTAAACGAAGCACAGGAAGCCTTGCTGAGGCTCTCTTCTTCTCTATATCCTCCCCCCCCTCCCCCCTTGTACACACAAGTGCAGCCCTCTTTTGTAACCCATTAATGAAAAGTTGGAATATTAGAGCACTCAATTAGTTCCACTGGGTTCGAGTAAGTGATGTTTTAATTAAATTTGCCCAGTTTCTCAGCAAAGTATCATTAAACATGACTTTCCAACTCCCTCTCTGGAGCGTTGCTAAGTTTCTTAATCCCAGGAGTGCTGACCTCTTCCAGAGGTATGTCTGGTCAAGCATGTCTTGCAGATCCAAGGGGCACTATTAAAGACGGCTGCTATTATCCAAGGGAAAAAAAAAAAAATTGTCATGTTCTCATTCCCTTTTTCCTTTATACTTTCAGAAGGAGGGACACAAGCAAGCCTTTGCCCTCAGGACCCTAAAGTCAGGGGTTTAACCAAAGGCTTCTTGGGATCTGCGGGTGTTCAGTGCAAAACTATGTGTGGATGGAAAAGGGGAACGAGAAAATTCTTCCCTTAAAAGTCTCTTTGGGCAATATGTGCCTTTAAAATTGTTTCCCTTCATGAAGCTTCCTTAATTGTTTTCACACAATACTGACCTGCACGTTTCAGTCTTGGAAACAGTTTTGGAAGCATCTTTGTCGCCCTTGTTGCTGCAGGGCTCCAGACCTGTCCTGAGGCTTGTTACACCTGCATCTCTGAAACCATGTGGGATGTTTTGCAGAGGTTGGTGGGAGGTGCATGGACTTTGCTTTGCTTTTGGCTTGCTTGTTTGGAAGTCCGTGCAAGGAATGGCTTTTCTGCTAAGACAGTGTTGGCAGAGACCTCAAGGGTTGAGCGTGCCTCCTGCTCTGGAGATAGACTCTCTATATCAGGTGGATGTTTGCCCTGCTATCATCTGTCTGAGGAACTTCATGAAGTATCACATAACGTGTTATCAGAGAGCACCACCCTCTTCATTGCTGTATCTCCATTTTACAGAGGGGAAACTGAGACCCAGAAAGATTAAGTGACTCACTAAAGGTCACACACAAGTGTAGCTTGGCACCCTGGTCTCCCGTTGCAGAGACAGTGTTTGCAAGCACCTCCAACCCTATCTTGTATGGTTCCCACTGGAAAGCATGATTCCAGTCAATCTCTGGAGTTTGTTGAACAGGTACTTTCAATTGTAATCTCACAGTTTTCCAGTACCCTCAGAAATAGTGTTATAATTGTTCCTTTTGATGAGGCAAATCCATCTGAACTTACTAACACAGCAGGGGGGTTGAAACTGGATGAGCATTGTGGTCCTTTTCAACCCAGGCCTTTCTATGATTCTGTGATTCTTTCAGGTAGAGATTGGCTCAGCCAAAGTCATTCTAAGGCTTTGGGATCAACACTCTGGAGGAAAGCATTTGCTGTGTTCCATAAGCAATGGCAGTTGGTTGTTTATGCAGAATTTTCTCAGCAGGTGAAATAAGAATGCAGCTGGGGAAAGAATTAACGTGCTCAAGTTGAAGAAGAGTTATGTTATTGTATGTTTCTTATATGTTTGTGTTTTAACTGGTATTTCACTAACATTGGAGTGAGAAGAATGGTGGCAAGGGACACAAATTCTGAAAAAGCAGTTTGAGGACAGGCTCAGCAAAAGGGCTTTTTTTGAAACAAGATAAAAGGTGAAAGAAGAGGAAGGAAGGAAAAAAAGGAAAAGAAAAAAAAAAAAAAGTATGCTAGCAATCTGTGAAACTGTTGTACTTCACCCAATGGTAAGATCATTGGAAAGCGACAAGGGCACTGAGAAGAAATGGGGATGGTGGCTGTGGTCCAAAACAAACGCCAGTATTTGAGCCGAGACAATAACTAATCCTATTTAAATTGAAGGAGGATACGTATGTCGAGGATGGAGGCACCTCAAAGCGCTGTCGGAGGGCAGGCTTTTTCCCTGGGCACACTGTAACCCCGCGGAGGTTCATCAGCTCCCTCCTCTCCCCCAAACCATGGCGAATGGGTTGGAGCCCCGCAGCCGCAGCCCAGCCATGACGCGGCTCTAACCCAGGAATTCCCACGGCCGCGTCCCGGCTTCGCACTGCTGCTGCCCAGACGAGAGTTGTCTGAAAACCACTGCCTGAGCCCCGTGACCCAGCTGGGAATGAATGGCAATCTGTCCTCGGCGTTTCAGCTAAAACACTGAGAAATTGTGTGTTGCAGCATGTCTGAGACTGATCATTACAGGGGCACTTAGTCTGACCTTCGTAGCAAACCATTGTTGTGAGGAAGGATTACATGTTGCATAGCAATGCTCTGCTGTGATCCCTTTTCCCTATGGCTCTTATAAAGGCATTTGGGCAGGCGGTCCTGCGGTGCTATCTAATTTCCTCAGAGCAACAAGCACCAATAAAGACAGTCCAGTCTTGCTGTATCATAATTGTTTTCCTCATTGTGCTTTTGTCGGTATTTGCTATTCTCACGACGAGATCAATGGGGGTTTTTGTTCCCAAGTCAAACAAACTGATTTGCTTACAGAGCTTTATTTTCCTCCCAAACTGCCATCCTATTTGTGAGACTACCAGAGCAGGTGCTTGCTCAGAGTAGGAGGACATAATTTCAATGTGTGATGCTGTCCTGTCCCACTGGTTGTATTTATTCAAGTTCATTTTCATAGTGGAGTATTTCTAGAGCATATAAAATGATAAGGATTTAAATGTCCCAGGGTGTTGTTCCTCCTTTCTGAGCTGCTGTGACTCTGCTGATGTGCGGTTGCCATGGTGTTTAAGACATGGCATGACATGTTTGGCACTTTGGATTTAAGTTGATACATACATGTGACAAGCATGCACATGGCTGCTCAGCATTGTATAGATGAAACATGGTTGTTTAATAAGTGGTGATGTTGTGTGTGTTGTAGGAGAGGCTCATGTCTCTGTAGGATGGAGGCAGATGGGCTCTGAACTGTGTGGCTGCCTCAAACAGAGAAGAGGAGCTACCTTGATTCATAGAATCATTATGGTTGGAAAAGACAACTATGATCATCTCATCCAACCATCAACCCATCACCACCATGCCCACTCAGCCATGTCACTAGGCTTGTGTTAGTCTTTTTCTGCCTTCTGCATCCTAGACTTTTTTGGTGGCAACGGTGAATTAACTGAGACAGGGGAGGTTTAGGTTGGATATTAGGAGGAAGTTTTTCCACACAGAGAGTGGTGAGGCACTGGAACAGGTTTCCCAAGGAGGCTGTGGATGCTCCATCCATGGGGGCATTCAAGGCCAGGCTGGATGTGGCTCTGGGCAGCCTGGTCTGCTGGTCGGTGACCCTGCACGTAGGAGGGGGGTTGAACCTAGATGAGCATTGTGGTCCTTTGCAACCCAGGCCATTCTATGATTCTGTGAAATTATTCTAGCCTGGAAATCCCTCCAGGTTTGAAAGCATGGTGTAGACATTCACCCACCTGTCCTGGTGCTCCAATGTTGCTGTGAGCAAAGTGATGGCATTTCACAAGGTCGAAGTGTCCTGTAAGTAGGAGCTGGATTTAAGTGTTTCTGATAGGACCGTTCAACAAGAGGTGGAGAGTCTTTGGAAGCTGGGGAATGGGATAGGAAATAGAAAGGCTTTGCCAAGATTCATTTTGGCTGGTGGGTGGCAAGGTGCTTGTAGGCAGCAGTTCTCCATCACACGTCGCCTTGAGGAGCTGGATTGTGACTGACAGCACCAGAGGAGGCAGTCTGGGGAAGATATTTTTCTAGGATTTTCACTATAACTGCCTCGTAACATTCTTGAGCCCTTCCCTGCCCTTCACGGAGAAGCTTTATGGGATGGTTGGGATGCACCGCGCTTGCACAGTGGCCATGTGAAAATCCACATGCTGGATTTTGTGAGCTGGTGCATTCATGAGAATAGAGACAATGAAAACTTTTTATACTTGGGTCCATCAGTGCATGACACCCACGTTCTTCCAGCCACAAGTCAATGAAGAGCTAGGAGTGGGCCAGGAAAAATAAAAGAATGGACTTATTCATTAGGGGATTTGTTCATTGCTATTTAAGTCCAAAGACTTTCCTAAATATATGCACCTAATAAAATTTGAGATGCCCTGGCAGATATGTCTGGAGAGGCAGCTGGTGGCAAAGTACAATGTTTTACAGTGCCTAAAGTAACATTAGATACAAATTTTTAGACACCTGAATTGTACTCTGAGGATGAGATTCTGCTCACACGTTCTCATATCTAAGTTTATGTGCTTCCCTGAGAGCAGAGTTCCAGAGCTCCTGTTAGTGAGCAGAAATGTGGTCAGCACAGCCGTGGGAACCTGAAGAGATGTTCAGCTGAGCCCGTGAAGGTGCCTGCTGCCCTTTAGGCTGCCCTGCCTGCCTTGGCTCCAGTGGATCGGCTGGGAGTTGAGAGATGTTTCTCAAATGTAGGCCGGATATCTGCCTTGGTGTGGTCAACCCTGGTTGGATGTTGTGATTTAGATGTCTAAACCAACGTGCCTAAACCGACATGCCTATTGCTACTTGAAGGTCTCAGGCCACCTGCTAGCTGCTGCTCTATTGGAATGTGGATTTCCAGCACGTATCGTGCCACACTTGCCAGCCCCATGTGCTGCCTTGGGTACCTGTTGGTATTCGTGCCTTGAGTGCCAGCTCTCTCACTAAGCTTTGGAGAGGCGTCTCTTGACAAGAATAACCCTGTGTTTGAGTTCCCACCCTTCATTTCATGTCTGCGCCTTGTTCACCCAGCTTTAAATCCAGCCAAGGGCTGCGGGTACCCGCTGAGCCAAGTCTTCTTGGTTGCTTGCTTTCCCATCTCTACACAATGGCATTCATCTCTTTTTCCAGGTGGAGCAGATGCAACATGGGTGCTGGGGGTGGCGAGAGGGTTGAGAACAGCCTGAACAGAAGAATGAGTGCAGTGTGTAGCCCTTCTGCAAGTATCTCAGCAATGTTGCCCATTTTGCTGATGGCTTGGGCGTGAAATCAGGTATAGGAGCTTTGTTTCACATGAGCTCAGCTCTCACTTCTGGACAACCAGTGCAATGTGACTTTATGTGAGGGAAAACATGGGTGAGGAGTGCTGTTTTGTTGTGGTGTTTTTTTTCTTTCTTTCTTTTCTTGGTGTTGAAATGTGTTCTGTACGCTCTTGTCTAACATTGTGGGATTTCTTGCAGAGTTGGCTAGACGCTTTGGCACGCAAAGCGTGACAAGCCCCTAACCAAGCTGGCCCAGCTGAGTACTATAAGCACTAACACATCTCTCTCTGTAACCCATCACTTGTTTGAATGCTACTGTGTATTATTGGATTGCATTTGAAAAGGTCTTGGCTGTCACAGGAATGAAGTGTGACCATTGGCCAGGCTTTGCTGAAGGACGTATTATGCATAGTGTCTTTCTAAAAATGTCTCTGTAATATCAGGATTGGGCCAGACCCCAGCTCTGAGTCCATGACCTATTGCACATTTGTACATGGTGCTCAGCAGGACTCATGTAGCCAAATAATTAAGAACCGCATGGTCAGGAAATGGATTGGAGCCAGTCCTCTTCTGTCATGAGGCCTTAATGTAGGCAGATGCCATAATGGGCTGAGGGGGAGATTTTTTTCTTCTTTAGAAACCATAGATGCCCCAGTGTAGGGCATTTCTCAGCAGTACCTCGACAGGAGGCATCTCTATAAAACAGACTCTGTTCTAGGTGGCTATTTTAAGGGGTGGTTAGCCTTCAGCCATTTAAAGTCAAAATGTGAACGATTTTGGTGGGAAGGAGATCTATAAATATCTGTTTATAATCTGTGGGCAAAATACAGGTTATCTGTGACAGTCCTAACATACCTGCTCTCATGTTGCCCATGGGCTAGTCCTAGGAGTAAACCCTTCTCTGGGGAAGGTCAGGGAAAGCATTCATGGAATAACCCAAATTGGAAGGGACCCATAAGAATTGTTGAGTCCAACACCATCCAGATGCCATTTAGAAGAAGATGGATATGCTGTTTATTGCCAACAAGTATCTTTATTGCAGCCTAATTTGAAAAGGGTACTTCTTTAGCATCATTTGGCATATGGACATATGGTCTTCTGTGGCATCTAGGAAGCTGGTACCATCTCTTTTTGAGCTGAGTAACGAATGAATAACTCCCTGCATTCATCTCTTCCCTTCCTGATACTGTGCTTACTTCCCACGCTGCTGCTTCTGTTGAAAATGACCTATTTCCCTCCTCTCCCCTTCACATACCATAGTTCCACAGGTTCTTCCTTTCGTATTTATGCTTTGTGCTAGCTCTGTGCAAGATGTCCCCATGCAAGGTCTGGGCATCTTCCTATATGTAGAATGACTTATGTTTTGGAAGCAAGGAAGCTTAGTTCGTGATATCTTGAACAAATTATTTTCCTCCTATAGAGATCTGTGAGATAATTCTTATTTGGATATATATATATATATATAAGCTTTTTTTTTTTAAAGTACAAATATATTAAGAAAGAATTTGAAACTAAACCATGCCCTTAATAGTTGCAGACAAGAGGTATGAGCAGACAGAATTCAACGTAGCAGTACTGATGTGGAGGGTCCACTTCATTTTCCAGAGATTTAATGCTTTCCTTTTCTTTTCTCCACTGTGAGTTTGAAGACCTCTGCACTAAGTGCTTTAATTCTTTTATTTTATTATTACTTTTTTTTTTTTTTTTTTTTTTTTAATGCTTGATGTGGGGCAGCTTTTGTGTATACAGGATTGGGTAGGTAGTACAACCTTTAGTGCATGAGGTCTGTTCTCATAGCCAGGACTGAAAGTTTAACATCCCCTTACCTCTCTACTGGGTGTCTGCCCCATATTCTTTGCAGAAATTGTGCAGAAATGGAGGCTCTGCTCCCCCAGCCCTCCCTGAGGCCACCAGCCCTGTCATAGTCCCTGCTGGGACTATATGATGGGGACGCCTCACTGCAACCTAGGTCTTATGTGTTGCCCTTGAAACTGGCTGTGTGAGAAGCCAAATTCCTCTTCCTAGCAGCTATGTGAAGATTTTCCTTGCTGATGAAGTGAACTGGGTGCGATGCTATGCCTTGCTGTTGCTCATAACAGCTTAAGTGCATTTCCACTGAGCCTGTGATGCTAATTCAGAGCTACATGGGTTTAAGGTGGTGATGTGTGTTGTGCACACAACACACATTCTGGAGTGCCTTTGCCTCTCTGTGGGGATTCCAGCAGCACTCTCGTCATTTTCTTGGTGAAAGTAACTCACCTTTGCTACAGTTTAACTCCTGGTCTTAACTCCTTGTTCCTATTAAAATGTCTAAATAGGCATTAAAATACATATTAATCCCTGACTGTGTAAGATGAATGTCAGTACTGAACAGTCTTTGAATGCTTTAGTATTGACTATCATTAACTAGCCATGTAAAGCAGTATTCTGGCAGGTGTCATTACTGGAAACTGAGACCCTTTTCAAGAGTGCAGAGTGTTTTCTGTCTTCTTCCAGCAGATGGTTTTTGTGTTGTCATCCTTCCTATGTTCCAGAAGTCTTCTTCTAACAGACGTGTTTTTTTTCTCTGTTTGTTTTTTTCACTCTATGCTTTGATTTCTCTCCCCATAACTGATTTTCTTTTGGGGATGTGTGTGTCTGCAGGTCATCAAAGCTGGTGTGGAGACAACCTGTAAGTGCCACGGTGTGTCTGGGTCCTGCACTGTCCGAACGTGCTGGAGGCAGCTCTCTCCATTCCACGAAATAGGGAAGCAGCTGAAGCAGAAGTACGAGACGTCGCTCAAAGTGGGCAGCACTACCAACGAGGCCACGGGGGAAGGAGACATTTCCCCACCCAAGAAATCCATCCCCGGTCACAGTGATCAAATCCCAAGGACTACGGATCTTGTCTACATTGACGATTCCCCAAGCTTTTGTCTGATGAGCAGATACTCGCCCGGGACTTCGGGAAGGAAATGTTACAAAGACAAGAACTGTGACAGCATCTGCTGTGGGCGAGGGCACAATACGCAGAGCCGGGTGGTCACTCGGCCGTGCCAGTGCCAGGTCCGTTGGTGCTGCTACGTGGAATGCAAGCAATGCACCCAGAGAGAGGAGGTTTACACCTGTAAAGACTGACACATCTTCTGCCCGATGGCGACCCTCGGAGGCGGGCGATCACGATCTATGAGAACTACATATGGAGACAAACAGGGTTTGACTGACCTTCTGGGATCTGAAAGCTATGTTGAGACATAAGCACTTTGTAGGGTACAGGTGACCCAGCTGTGTTGCTGTTTTGTTTTTCTTTTGTTTTGTTTTGTTTTTTTTCCTGTAGACTGAATTCTAATGAGGTCCAACCATGTGGAAATAAGTGCCTGTCACACTGGGGCTAGACACCAGTTGACCTTTACCTTCGTCGTCCATGCAGTTGGATGGATCATTTCTCCTTGGAACATCATGATTGTTTCATCAGTCCTCCATAAACTTCTGAGCTGATTAATTCTTTCTGGAATAATTAACCTATATTGCTTTATTCCTGAAGCTTACCCAGCGGCTTAGAGAGCTGGACAGATTAAAAAAAAAAAAAAGAAAAGAAAAAAAAAAAGAAAAAAAAAAAGATCTTTCTGCTTTGAATGCAAAGATATGAAGACATGAGAAGTGGTCATTTTTTCCCTCTTCTAAAGCTGAGGAGAAGGAAGGGTGCAGTAAGCAAAAACAGCCCTTGTAGAGGTTGTTCCTCTAATGACACTTCTGCACATCCAGCAAACAAGGCTCTGACAAAGAGGCCCACTTGGATGGTAAGCTTTTTAATGACAGCTCCATATCCACGTGCTTTAATCACTAAATACAGTCGGGTCCACCATGTTGCAGATGGCAATATATCCAAGAAAGAGGTTGGGAAGACATTATGATACCAGATGTGCCTGTCCCCTTCAGTCCTTCAGTCGTCTTATTTTTTTTTTCCATACAGTTTCTTCAAATGCAGTTCCTTCAGCACTATCACTGTCTTAATTTTTATTTAAAAAAACAAACAAACAAACCACTAGATAATTTTATTTTCCCTTTGTGCATGGCATTTTTCTCTCCTCTTCCCACCTCTTAATGATTGAATTCACCCTGTGGAAATTGCTTCAGACATCTAAACTGGAACTTTTTAGTCTTATGTCAGCTGAATCTGGACATATATTTTTGAGGAGGACAAGAGAAATTCCAGTGCATCTTGGAACGCAGCAATGTCTTGCATTGTATAGCAGCTGTTTTGGACTGGATCGGACCTTTGGAGGATTTGACTTTTCTTTTACTAGGTCATCATTCCATTTACTCTTAACTACAGCAGTGGTACATGACACAAGCTGTATAACCCTATGACCTTAAGATTTGTTTTAACCACTAGATTGAGAACTGTATTTTAAAAATACAGTTGCTAAATGGTAACCAACTGTTGGATTTGGAACATCTTATCAACGCAAAGACAACCCAGCAAGTGGCCAGAGAAGCCAGAAGTCAACTGCAGAGGTAGATTGCTCTGATGCTGTGAAATAGATGACAATCTTCAGCAGTTCTTTTTCCCTTTGAAGAGGATATTTTCAATCCAGGACTTGATGCAATAATATCTGTTAGTCATATAAAAGTGCTTCTGGGATTGGAAGTGGCTGATGAATGCCTCATCAAAGCTTTCTGAGGAAACACTGGAGAGCGGAGGGCATTGTATTGTATTTTTATATCAGCTTTTGATTGTCCAGTAGTAGCAATTTCCACCCATTTTATACTGACCATTGATCTGGTTCTCAAAAGAGGAAAGCTGGTGGAGTTTTTCAAGTAGTAGTAGAGGTTGGCCAAGCAAAAAGAGAGCAGTTTTTCAAGATGGACCATTATTTTTCAAGGCATTGTGTTGTTTTCTTTTTTAACTTTCTTTTTTCTTTTTTTTTTTTTTTCTTTCCCCAAACAATAGCCACTAATATTTAAGCTGTTTATGTGCATCTACTGGGAGGAAAAAAGGTTATTTTTTTTTTTCTTGGTAACAGATAACTGCAGCCCAACCTGACTTATTGGCATCAAATCTAGAGGTAGGAAACTCGGGAGGGACAGGAGGTTACTTTTAGTAGTGCTGTGGTCCTGCAAAGTAAAGCATACTGGCTCTTTTTTTGATATTTGTTTATTTGCTGTACAAATCTGGAGATTGTGGTAGTGCTGTAGAAGGAGTAATCCACACGAGGAGTGGTGCACACACAGTATTTGTCCCTTCCACCACGACAGATGCCTGGTGGAGCATCCGAGGAAGGTCTCACGGCTTCTGGGAGATGCACCTCTTTGAAAGTCACTCGCAAGCAGTTTATCTAATGGTTTAAAAAACAAACTGACTAGAAACCTATTACTCAGTGTCTGCATGCGAGTATGTATCTACGCTCATGCAGACACATAAATAAATATATAAAGATTGAACGAACATTTATTTATTTTAAAGCCCTTCAGAAGGACCTTCTTATGGTTTCAATGTGGTATTATGTTAAATTCTTTCTCCCTCTCTCTCGCACGCACACACACACATGTGCATATGTGCAAACTCTTCGTTTCGTTTCGTTTTTGTGTGTGTGTATGTGTGTGCTAGGATAGCTCTTCCCCTCCAAAGTAAGGCTGGATCCAAACCTGCCCAAAACATGAGGGTTTGTGGATCTGAATTACTATTTCTGGCCCAGTTCTTTTTTTTAGATATTTGTTAAATATTGGGCCACAACTTATGTGCATTATTATTATTATTATTAATTATTATTATTATTATTGTTGTATTTAAACCGTGGGCCTCATTTTCCTTCTTTTCACTGGTGTCTCTGTCTCCGTTGACCTCGCTGGAGTAACTCCACATTGCACTGGTGTGAGAGGAGAATGAGTCCCTAGATGCAGAAGAGAGGGCAGAGCTGGCATGGATATCATTGTAGAGAAAATACCTGTGTCTGTGGGGTAGGGTAGCATAGTGTGTTAGGGGGGAGAGAGATGGGTGGGCAATGAGCAGGCTGCCAAAGCTAGACTAGAAGAACGAGGCAAAGAGTGAATGAACTACTGAGTGAAAGAGCTCTTCTGTGTATTATAATTCACGCACTGAAGCCTGGATGCTTTCTGTAAGTATTTAAAAACAAAACAAAACAAAAAAACAACAACAAAAAAAATACCCTAAAAACAAACAAACGAAAAAAAAAAAGCATTAAAAAAAAAAAAAACCAAACACACAAAAACAAACAAATTGTATTTATGTTAATGTGGATATATTACTTGCCTGTTGTATATTGTAAATAGCGAGGTTTATTCTCCTGTGGTTAAAAAGAAATAATTATAAATGACTAAATAGTAGCGAGGCACATGTGTTAAATGTATAGGCAGTGTATAAAATGTACTAACACTCTGAAATCAGGAGAACTTGTCTTCTTGGCCTTTTGACCTAGGGTGGTAAAACATACGTGGGTTATTCCTCTTCTCCCCTCACCTTGTTGTGTGTGTTCCTTGGGTGGCACGGGGGGATGTTTAACTCCAGCATTTTCTGATGTTTGCCTTATCTTTGAAGAAAGAATTTGGGGAAAAAACCTTGTTTTGGAAGAATCCCATGGAGCTCGAGTGGCATTGAGGCATGAGCAGGTAGAAGGAATATTGGTAAACCTGCTCAAAACTCTTTTGAGATCTTAGTCTGGGTTTTCTGCAGGAAACCCTGAAGGCCTCTGTCAGACACTGACTGCTTCCTTTGGGCTACAGCTGTTTCATATGGGATTTTTCCAGAGAGGCTAATTCTACCCCCCACACCATTGGATCTCCAGTGCAATTCAATGAAATTGCTCGTATTTGCAAAACTACTATAGGAGTCGATTTGGGAATCTTTCATGATATCACTTCACAAAAACGAAACAAAACCACAAACGAGTGCAAAGCAACTTTTTCTCTTCTTCCCCCCTCTCTGCCCCCGAGAAACAGATTTTTGCAGTAAATGTAACTGGAGAAGGATAGATGGGTGTAGGGGAGGTCTGTGGCTTCTGATCTCCTTTCACCTCCTATCCCCCAAAAGTGTCAAAGTGTTGGTTCTCCTGAGCTGATCCAGCAAGACTTGCAAGATCAGTTTTGGGGTGGGGGAGGGGAGGGGGGTGCAACCATTATTTATATAACTTTTTTATTATTATTTTTTTTTTTTAAAGAGAAGTTAGCTGATGGAAGAATATTTTTATTGAATAGTGCATTTAGTTATGTCAGAAATATAAATATATATATATATAATATTTTTGTAAACAAGGCAAACTGAAAATGTTTGCTGTTTTATATTAGAATTTTCTATTAAAAGAAATAAAAAAAAAAAAACCCACACAAATAATTGTTGCACCCGTCATCTGTTTTTTAACAAGCTTCTATTCTTTTGACTGACTCATACATATTGGATGTGGAGATGTGCAAAACGAATCCTCAACGTTACATTCTCATTGTCTTCCAGCTCCCAAAAGACTCCACTTGGTGAAATGAGACATGTTTAAAGGGGATTTTTTTTTATGGACACTGAAAATGAATAATGGAGATGAACAGAATCGATGCTTGCAATTAAAATGAAAAAAAAAAAAAAACAAAAAACCCTACCCTGAAACCTCAAGCTTTTGATTTTTAGTTGTGCTTATTGGTCTTGGCATAGCTTTGGAGGGAGGAAATCCTATTTGCAGTAACTAAATATTTGCCATTGATCTCAGTTGGTCTGGGAAGAATGCATTCTGCAAGGGTAGCTGGAGAGAAAGCACCTGAGTGAGTGGGAAGTTCAAAAGGAGAGGACCAAATTCAAGGCTTGATCTAACAGAAGTGATTTGCATCAATTTGAATGTAAAACTGGGGAGCTGGAGCAGTTCAGGAAGCCTGTTGTTCAACTTTAGAAGCAAGGGATGAGCTATGGAGCATCTGTTTTCCAGAGATGGTTTGGAGATCCAGGGAGTGGAGAAACAATTTCTGAGGATTATTCATGGTTGTCCAGCTCATCCACTTCTGCCTTCCTTCATCCCAGGTCTTGAATTTCTTTGTTAATCATTTTTCAGCTGCCCTACTTTAGCCAATGTATGAGAAGAAATTAGGTTGGTTTGGCCATAGTAGGGTTGGGTGAGAATCCAGATGAAGGGACAGATTTCTCAAGGGTACTTTCATGGTGTAGATGCTCCTTAAGGTAATTTTCTGGCAGATTACAGTGCCTGTGAAAAATTCCTTGGTTGCTGTTGCAGTAAAATTAGATCTATACTGTACTTGCTAAAACAGGTGCAGTGAAGCTCTGCGTTCCCATCTTTTTGCTGCTGCATGCACATCTGGTAGGCAGAGTCTGGCTTCCAGGGTCGGCTTGTTCCAGCCATTGTTTTTAAGCATGCTAACTAGGTGATGACTTTTGGAGAGCAGTATTTTCCTGCAAAATGAATAATGCATTTTATGACCATTGCTGTCTGTGTAACTCAGAGGAGGCTCAATATGGCACAGGATCAGGGCTGTAAAAGTCTGGTCATTGCTAAAGCAATCTAGCTTAGTTCCGTAAATATTATTAATGATAACCTTTTCAATTCCATTGCTACTAAGGAAGGCTGGATTTGACCAAGCTTTTTACAGATTCCAGGAAAGAGAATGTGTCTAAACAAAAAGCAGTGAGTCTCTAAAGTAGTAGGATGTTTGCAACTGGACTGAAATCATCCCCCTTTACTGAAGGAAGTTGTTGAAAGCTTGCCCTGGCTCTGTCTGCAGTCAGTGTAGGCAACTCAAGAAGGTGTTTTGGCCAATGTGAAGATGCCAGTTTCTCCCAGCTGACAACAGGATAAACAGGGATAAAATGTAGAGATGTGGAGGTGAACTCAGGACTAAGCAAGGTCATGCTTGGAAAACCCTGCTAAGCTCCCCTTAGGCATGAACCCATTGAAGGAGCAATTGCCAAATCAGATGGGAATTTTGCCTTGTCCCACCCCTCCCCAGTCTCCAGGCCATTGAGACTTGAATGTAAAGTCTAGGATTTGTTTTGCACGCTTGGGATGGAATTTCCTTTTAAAGGGAGGTGGGAATACTAACATGAAGGATTAGTATTTTTCTTTTTTTTTTTTTTTTTTTTTTTTCCATTGTCTTATGGGAGCCTAAGTTATTTTTCTCTACCTCATATGTACAGCTTGTAGGTATAAATCTGATTCTGAGTGACTGTTAAGAATGTATTTAAGTTATTTAACATCTTTGTATAACAAAAAAGCCAGAACAAATGAAACAATAAATGTATTTTAAATTATACTTCAAGCGTGCTCCTCTTTCTTCACACTTGTTGAAAACAGTCTAATTTCTGTGGTTGTTGGAGCACTTGTGCCTCTTTCAGCATTATACCTAACCTCTTGTCTTGGAACCAACCCATACATGTGGCTAATGCAAGCCCTGAAATTCTGGAAAGCCTAGCAGAGAGTCAAGAGTGATGCCCTAGAGAGTAGGATGGTGTACTTCCAGCGTGAGGTCCAAGTATGCTCTGGAAAAAAATTAAATGGTCACTGTTAATTGGTTGAATAGTGAACATCCTCATCGATGTGAGCTCATTGTGTTCTGTCCCTCCTCAAAAGCCTTAGGGCTTTCAGGGGAAGGAGTGCTGATAGTCTTTATAGGAGGAAGTGTTCTCCTTTTCTGTAAGGAAAACAGGTCATTTCCAAGCCCAGCCTTGGGGACGATCAACCTTGTCAAGCGAGCTCTGAGGTCTGTCCATCTGTCTTTGATCTTGACCTCCAATCAAAGCCTCCAATCAAACTCATGTATTAAAATGGCCTATAAAAGGGCTATGGTGCTACTGAAGGTGCACTGGAAGACCCTGAAAACTCTAGATTGTGTCTCAAAAGTTCTTGACAAAGTCTGAGTTACCCGGTTCTGTTGTTCGTCCTGTGTGCATACAAATTCTTGCATTTATTTTACCTACCTTATACCAATCTCGTTTTCCACGGTGGTGCAGCACTCACATACAGGCCTTTAACCCTACAAAATGGCTCCTCAATACTTTTACACTCAGTGTTGTCTGTCCTCAGAGATGATGATTTCTTCAATCTAGTACTTCACTTGTGTTGGCATACAATGCACTTTATTGTGCTCTTTCTCACAGCTTACTAGCTACAGCATCCACTGAAGGAGAGGTTAATTAAATCAGTGAGATAACCCTCTGTAACCAATGGGCCTTCCATTTTTTTTTTGTTCTGCATTGCTTTGCCTGTTTAAAGCTTCAGCTGAAAGCTTTCAATGCAGCAGCATTTGTAATAACCAAATCCTGCAGGTTGCCCAGAGAGCTGTGGATGTCCCATCCCTGGAGATGCTCAAGGACAGGTTGGATGAGGCCTTGGGCATCCTGATTTGGTGGAGGTAACCAGCCCATGGCAGGGTGTTGGAACTGGGTGGGCTTTTAGGTTGCTTCCAAGCCAATCATTCTATGATTCTATGAAATGTGATGTTCCCCTTATTGAAAAAGGCACTGTGAAATCTGAGTGTTTTTGCATGCACCACCATCCTAGAGCAGCTGACATCCCATAGGATAGACTGCAGAGACCTGAACAATGCTTTCTGCTTTAAACTTGATGCCTAATAAGAAGATTGATCTGCCTAAATGCAGATATTTACAGTATATCTGGAGGAATATGGGCTGGTCACCTTTGTGCCTCTTTTACTCAGTGAACAGTGTACCTTTGCAGCCAGTGGAGCTGGGAGCACAATTCGTCTTTTCTCAGACACCACTGGCCACCTTACATTGATCCAACTCTATCTCATCGATAGAGAGCTCAAACATCAACTCTCACACACTCTCAGGAGGAATGCCTCTACAGCATTTCCATCCATCACAAGGAATTCCATTCTCAGGAGCTCACAGATACCTGAGATCAGCTGAGCTAATCTGGTACAGGTGAGTTCCACTGTATGGTGGCAGAACTGAACGGGGTGATATCCACGAAGAATCAGCTGATGTAGGCAAAGGATAGGCTACGTGACATAAGGGAAGGAGGGGTGAATTTACTCTGGATACGCTTGCATGAATGAAATCATTTGGTCACAGACAGAAACAAAAGGAAGAGTAGGTGCTAGGGCTCACTTTTTGCTGGTGTTACAAAATGTGGCATTGTGGGTGCTGGCCCCAGACCAAATCAGGATGAGAATGACCACCACCAAGGCCTGAGCAACCTGGCAGATATTTGGCCTGATGTTTGGCCATTGTAAGCAAGAAGAGTGGGTGATTGGAAGTAATAGGACTGGAGATGGGAGATCCATGAAACTACCTTCGGTCTACTGCCCATCAAACCCCACAGCAGACCTCCCTGGCTCCTTGGTCTTCCTGTTTGATCTTGCATTACACTTCCTGCCAGTTGGGTAGTGAGAAATCTCAGGCTTAAAACCTCACAGCCAGCCTCCGCCAGACCCTTAAAGAGCTGCTAATGTGAGTCGTAAAGCCGCAGTAGCCTAGGATGTAGCAGCGTTTTGACAGCTGTTCCCACAGAGGAAGTGGGTGAAGCTAGAATGCATATTGTAAGAATATGGGATTAAAAATAATAATAAAAAAAAAAGTATCAAATGAGAAACTACACCTCCAGAAAAATAAAATGGGTTTCCTTTCCTCTTCTCTCCCATTACTTTCCTTAAGGCCATTGCTAGGTCTTCACAAGGAGGTGGTTTCAGCATTTGTGGACGCACTGAGAAGCAGGGAAGCATGAGAACTAAGGAAAATCCAGCATAGAGCAAAAATGTCTTCAGCTTAGACTGAAATTCTTCTCGATGAGGGTGATGAGGCAAGGGTGCAGACTGCCCAGGGAAGCTGGAAGTGCTGGTAGTGCTCAAGGCCAAGTTGGTTGGGGATTGGGCAAGCTGCTCTGGTGGAAGGTGTCCCTTCCAACTCAAAGTATTATGTGATTCTATGATGATTCTGCAATTCTAGGTGCACAGGGATGTGCACAGAGGGATGTGCTTTCTATGGAATTCTATGTGCTGCCAAGTTAGGAAACTGATGTGCTGAACAGAGATGAATGGAGGAGAGCATTTGTATTTGTGAGCAAAAAAAAAAAACCCCAAAAAACAAAAAAACAGCATGGGGAGAAAGAGAAAAAAATAAAAATGAGGAGTCAAATTTTATACAGAGCTTCCCATAAAACAAGCATGTATGATAAAAATCTATCTTACATGGACAATAAGGAAGTGAATCTAATCACCAAGAGAAGAGATGGCATAGTCAGGTCTTATGTGTTGACTCACCACTATCAGTGATGTAATTCAAGGTCCACAGGGACTTTTGAATCCTAAGGTCCTAATAGAGTTATTTAGAATAATGGAATGACAGAATCATTAAGGCTGGAAAAGACAACTAAAATCATCAAGTCCAGCATCAGCCCACCGCCACCATGCCCAACAACTGCATCCCTCAATGCCACATCTCCATAGTTCTGGAACATCTCCACGGATGGTGTGACTCCACCACCTCCCTGGGTAGTCTTTAAGTGATGGGAAGCAGGCAGGGGACAACAGCATGTTTCATCAAGCTGTAGATGTCCCTGTTCATTGCAGGATAGTTGGACTAGATGACTTTAATGGTCCCTTCCAACTCAAATGATTCCATCTTTTTGTGTTTCTTCATTGATTCACTTCAAGCCTGGCTTGTACTGAAGCCGTATCCTCCACTCCTTCTAATTGCCAGTCTTGCAGGAGAAATCAAGGCTTGCTGGAAATGATGTTAAACATATGACTCCCTTGTGTGCTGCTGGCTATAGTACTGATGTGCTGCAGCCAGGGTAATAGAGGGGATAGCTGTCAGATGCAAAATAAAGCATTTCCCTTATGACCTGGTTTATAAAGGTGATCAGAAAAGCAGAGGAACCGTTTCACTTTGTATGTGCTCTCCCAGGTCATCTATGCTGCTGCTTCCAGTAATCATACTGTCAGTGCAGTGAGCAGGATAGACTTTCTGGCTACACCTTCATGAGTTAATTCAACTTAGCCCTGAAGCTGATGCCACCTGGCATAAAACAGTCTCCATCTAACCTATTAAATGATCTGGCTTTCCAGAACAAGGTGGCTCTGTTCAAAATGCCTCTTGGGAACAGTCCTTGGACTACACTAACATTTGATCCATGCCCATAAATTGCTTGGGTGTGTGCTTTTAACTTAACTAAAAGCAGGCTGGGGAATGTTTCATATTTTAACAATATACCCAACCAAGTTCCAGCACCCAGGAATGTTTTTTACCATTCCCTTTCTCCACTGACTGTTCACATCTTGTGTTATCTGTATATGTGTGCATATTCATATACCCTCTACATTTCATGGCTGTCAGCAGTGACTATAAAAATGCCAAACCCAGGGACTGATATAAAACTTTCCTGAGTTAATAGGAAAACTGCGATGAGCTCTGATCAGAGTTTGAAATCCCTCATCCACGTAACTGACATCTTGGTGGGGTAGGCAATATCAGAACTGCCGTCTGGAATCTGTAGTTTGCATGATTTTCAGTCTTTTCTTTGATAATGAACCACTGATAGAGAATCTCAGATGGAAGCCTCTATGCGGAGCGGCTCCTGAATGAAGAGCCTGCCCCAGCAATGCTCTTATTTATGGCCTTCTCATCTTCCCCAGGCACACTGGATACAAGGTGCTAATTGCAAGGGCACTCATCATAAATTATCGCCCATTTCTCCCCCTCACTTGTATGGAAGTATCCCTCAAGGGATTATGCTCATTAAAGCGGGACCAAATTCTATGCGAGCAATGCCCCAGCATGACTGGGCAGCCTGCTGGGAGGGGGAATAAAAAGAAAACAGAGGTGCTTGGGCACTAAGGTGTAAATATGAGGGAGCTCTAACCCTGGGGAATCCTCCAGCATCTGTTAGGAAAATCTGGCCACTAACCCTACTTGATTGACTTGGAAGGCCAGAAGACTTTACTCGTCTGAGATTTCTTTCTCTTTTTTAAGGATTAAAGATGAAAAAAAATGAACTTAGTTACTTCTAACAGGGAAACATATGGGAAAAAAATGCATAAAGAAGACATCTGAAACACTGGTGGGAGGTCTTTACATGGTGGGGTATCTTGGCTGACTGGCAAAGTAACCCAGCCTTAGGCTGGTCTTCTATGAGGCTTTCCGTGTTCAACAGAGTTCTCTTCTTGAAAACCTTCAGGGACAGTGATCCCACCTCCTCCCTGTGCCAATGCATCTTCACTCATTTCCAAACATACTGACTGATTCCTGAGTTAAGGGAAAGAGCGTGGCTCTTGCTCTGACGCTTTTGGTTGGAAATGCCATCTATGCTGTCCTCTGCCCTCTGAGAGGGTGAGATGCGTATTTTGTGTTGCATCTTTGGGACCTTGTTGCTGCTCACATTGCTCCTCTCCCTTCCCAAAGTGATCAAGTGGGTGGAGGACACCAAGCCACAGCAAAATGCCTGGGGATCCTGTTGGGTGGAGGTTAGATTAGGACATCTGCTTTGCTGGCCTTCATCCACCTTTAGCTTAATATATACTTGCGCAGTTTATAGAATAAGTGGGATATCAGTTGGACACAGCCTTTTTCAGAAGGATCAGCAGCATGACTTTGCCTCCTCCATTTTTCCTCCCTTCTTTGCACTGTGTTTTCTCTCAATGCTTTCATGAAAGTGTTTCTGAAGTCAGCGTTAGCACTCTATAGCTTCTATAATTTCCTATGAAGACTTAGCTTCTCACACCCTCATGTTTCTCATACCAGTGATCTCAGCTCCTGGCATGTCTAAGCCAGGCCTGGTACTTATAAGCTAGAGAAAGATCCCTGAAGGACACAAGGAGCCTTCCACAGAGTGTTTTCAGAAAGTATATCCAACAATATTTGTAATCAGCTTTATGTTAAAAATCATATTACCTGCTTGGGACTTCTGCCTCTTAATTATCTGTCAGCCAATCTCTGAGCTTCTTGCCAGTTGACAATTTTTTGATGTTTAGAAATCAGATATTTAACATTATGAAAAAAAATCAAATGCTTTTTTTTTTTTTTTTTTTGGACATCTTAAAAGATGAAGATTCCAGCATTTGAAGAAGAGCTGTAATTAATTCCTGCACCAAGATGACTAATGCTGTGCACTTGATCTTGTGCTACTGAGATTTTCTCTTCTTTCTTCTCCCACTCCTTCTCTTTCTCATTTCTTTTTCTATCCTTCTCTCAAAAGATAACATAGCTAAATATCAACCCAGTGATATGGCAATTGCTGTTATGACTGTTGTAGCTGAAAAAGAGAAGGCTCAAAAGAGATCTCATTGTAGACTTAAAGGGAGCTTATAAGCAGGAGGGAAACTGACTTTTACAGTCAAAAAAGGAGAGATTTAGATTAGATGCACTGAGAGCATGCTGAGGTATTGGCACAGACTGCCCAGAAAAACTCCCCATCCCTGGAAGTGTTCAAGGCTGGGTTGGATGGGGCTCTGGGCAGAATGATCTGGTACCCATTCTAGTGGTTGGCAACCCTGCCCATGGCACGGGTGTTGATCCTTGTGGTCTTTTCCAACCCAAGCCATCCTATGATTCTATGAAATCTGTGGACATGAGCTGTATTTGGGACCATAAGGTGACCAAATCCTGGAGCAATCTTGATTGAGATTGGCATTTGACTCATTTAATGGCTTTGAAGGTTCTTAGACTATTCATGCTACCTGAGGATGCCTCTATCAGTATCTTGTCTTTCTATAAGAAGGTATCTACAAGATGCTTCTGACTTGGCAAGAGGAGGCAAGCCAGTGCCATGCAAAACGGGGAGCACTCATGCAAACTGTCAGCCCCACAAACTGAGTCCACTGTCCCATAAATCCAGCCAGGTGCCCACAGCACCAAGCCCAAGTGTTTTTTTGCCACCAGGTGGAGCTGGGAGAGAGCTCCTTGGAATAGCCAGCTGACAACACCCTACGATGATTGCTCAATCCTTGTGGCTAACCAAAAAAGTGGATTTTTTTGTTTGGTTGTTTGCATGTTATTCTACTCCCAGCCCCGGAAATTCATGTCTCTTGAAATTTCCTCCTGAAAATCAAAAAAAAAAGGAGGGATGGGCTGGCATTTCATTTTCAAAAAATGAGCTCCCGCTGCGATGGGAAATCTGGCCAGACCTCGTGATGGCTGACCATCGGCTGGAAGGAATGGTTGATGCAATGCAGTTCTTGCTGTTTATATTGAGCACAACCGCTAATTCAGCTCTGTGCTTCTCCTTGTGGTCACCTTGCTGGTTAAGATGGCTCGGTCAGATTTGCTGGGAGCAAGGCTGGGTCCAGGTTGGCCTTATGAAGTGTCTACCTGCTTCACTTGTAGCTACTCGGGTGACGGCTGCAGCGATGCTGGCTGGTTCTGTTATTTCTGCCCTGAGCTGCAGTGCATGGAAGCGCTCTGCTGACGCATTTCTCCCATCTACAAGAGGCTCTTAAGTGCAGTAGACACTGAGACGGTTTCTCCCACTTACCAGCTTACAGGAGCCACTCAAAGCTCCCTGCTGTGCCTCTCTCTTCTTTAGTCTCTCCTCTCCCTGCCACAGTGCTTGGATCTGAGTTCATAGTGGTGGTCAAACACAGACCCAATTTACAGCTGTGGATATCCTCAGTACCTCATTCCCTCATTCACTGTATTAAACTGCTGCTTTGTGCCTTGTGCCCTGGTGTTGAGGAACCTTAATGAGTCTTGTGTTAATTATCAGCAGTGGAGATCTGCTTCACCAGGTTTGCCAGGTCTCTGGATGAATCCAGCTCACATCTGTCTGCCCCAGCAACAAACAGGGGAGATCAAATGGTAACAGGCTGTGAGCCCAAAGCTCCGTGGCTGGGTGAACACAGAACTGAATCTAAGTGAGTATCTACTGCCCTGAACAAGGCTCATCAGATGAGTCATTTCTGCTGTAGCATGGCAGTTTGCAGCTGAGAAAGGATCTGATTTGCCTGAAGCAGGTCAGAGTGTGTCCACTGCTTTGTGTGTCCCTTTCAGGGTTCACTGGGTGGGTGAAGACAAGGCTGGAGTACCGTTTGCATTCAGGAACATGATAGAAGAACCATCAACCTTAGGTCAAGGTTCTTCATGGCCAGGAGCTGGAAAAGCTTAGGCTGAAACCTAACAAGAGTTCAGGGCAGGAAGATGTCTGTCTTTTTAAAGTAAAATTCAATAAACGAGGGAAAAGAGATAGCAAATGGAAAAACAAAGAAAAAGTGTGGTCCTGGAACGGAGTAGAGGCCAGGAAATATATTAGTTGGGGTTGAAAAAGGAGAACAAAGCAAGCATTGCTGACTCAAGGTCAGATATTGGAGAATGTACGTGGATCCACTCTTCTGGTATCCACATTCTGCTCAGCCAGACCTCCACTCCCGTCTGGGTAAAGCTGTGTGTTCATCAGCTGATGGAGAAATGACGCACAATCAATTGCTTGGGTGCGAGCTATGCAGGTCCTGGGTCATGCAGTGGCCTGTTTTCAGGCAGGGGTTACCTCACTCTGGCCAAACACCATCTGTGTCTTCCAGCAGGGTCCAGCAGCCCACCTGCTACACATTTGCTTCTCTGTTGTTTACTTTGGGCACAGTATGGGATAACAGTGTAGGTGATTTCTTGGCTGAGCTGGTTCCTGTGTGATGTCTGCTCCTCCAGCAGGCAGACTCTGCTTTTGTAACACATGGGACAAGACAAAGTGACTTGGTGGCTCATTTTTATTTTTATTTTTATTTTTTAAACTGGACTGATGATAAGTACTCTTGCCTTCACCCTAGAGAGAATGTTTCCCTCCCTCTGTCTTCAATTGTGATTTTTATTCCACCAGGATTTACCTTCCTTTTTCTGATGTTTTTGAGTCCTGTTGAACTTTCGTGCTCAGTTCACAGGCTCATTTGCTTTCTTCCAGCTCGCAGTGCTAAGAGCTGAAAAAAGGAACCTCTGGGACAGAGATGGGCTCTAAGGAATGGCTTTGGGGGCTCTGAGGGCTTTGTCTCTGGGCTGCAAACAGTTTTCCTGTTTCATGCATCATGGTCTTATCTCATGACCACAATCAAGGATACCAATTTTGCCATAATAAAAAAGCTTACCTTTGATTCCAACTAAAATTTTTGGGGGGACTGTCTCCTCTGGTTGCACAGAAGGTGGTGCTGCCTTCACCAAAAATAACCAGCATGATTTTATGTGAGCTGGCAGCAAGACCTCTGCCTCACGTGTTCAGAATGGTGCAATGGACTCACCCCAATTTTTTGTTTCACCCAGCTGCGCCATTCCTTCCTCAGCCTGGTTTATTTCTTTTCCATACAGTCGGCATCCTTCACGTTGCTGCTGGAAAGGCTTTGCAAGCTTTGCAAGCTAGCATGGAGGTAGCATAGGTTATAAAACACACGTTACCGAATGCTATGCAAACAAGTGAGGTCACCGTGTTTAGTAAATCTGTTTTTCCCCCAGCTGAGGATAATACCTTGTTCTCTCAGAACACTGGAAAGTCTAACTCCTACCTCCCCCTCCCTCTTCTTTCACTCATTTTTATTTCCCTCTCTTGGTTGCCCTCATGAGTATCCCACCTATTTATCCACTGCTTATTATTGTTGTTAGGTAACAGGCAGCGATTGACTGGTGATCCTGGTGAGCAGTCTCTCACTGCCTTTTTCTTGGCCCCAGCAAAGACACTGAAGACTGCTCATGTTGCCTTACTTTCTCTGGCATTTTCCAGAGCTGGAGACACCTCACCTTACCTGTTAGAGTCCTTCTGAATCAATAACAAACAGCTGATGGTACAGACAGCTTCCCTCTGCAAACAGTTATTAATCAATGCTGATGGCTTTGGTGGAGAGGGGTGTGCAGTAAGCCTTTAATTTGGGAGTGGTGTGGATTGGGGTCTAGTTGAGAAGTGTATATATATATCTGTAGGGTATACGGTATATGCCTATGTGACCTCAAGAGTAGAGGGATGGGATCCAGGATCTGATTCCATTTCTGTCAGTGCTCCATGGGAAATCATAGAATCACAGAATCACCAAGGTTGGAAAAGACCTCCAAGATCATCCAGTCTAACCATCCACCTACCACCGCCATTTCCCCACTAAACCACGTCCCTCAGTACAACATCTAAATGTTTCTTCAACACCTCCAGGGTCGGTAACTCCACCTGGGCAGCCCATTCCAGCACCTGACCACTCTTTCACAGAAGAAATTGTTCCTAATATCCAACCTGAAATATTTCTTTTGATTTTTTTTTTTCCTATGTTTGTGAATTCACCGCAAGCATTTAAGTTCAAGAGTAACTTGAGCTATGCATTGAAACTTCCTTAAATTTAAGGAACATTTAGATTCTTAAGTGTATAAAAACGTTTGGAGAACCCAAAGAAACAAGAATTAAAGTTCTGAGAAAAGAAAAAGAATCCACTTTTTAAATTTTGCCTTAGGTCCTGAACTGCCTCCTGTTACACTGATGGAAATAACTGAAATTCCTTCAGTTTAAAAAGAATCCTTCAGATACATTAGGATCACCTTCTATGAAATTCATGTCCTGAGAAAGGAATAGTTGAGCGGTTCAAATTCTTGGAGAGCACAAACCAAAAGCACCGTTCCTGATCTTGGTGTTGCACAGACCTGTCGGAGAGCTGATGGGAAATGTTCTGCAGGAATGATGTCCTGTTGGAAAAAGCCAATTTGATAAAAATGAAATGGTTTGCAAATGTTATTTCTGATAGTCTTCCATTTAAAAAAGTTGGAATTTCAGACCCTATTTTCTTCATTTTATTTTTTTTATTTTAGGTGCTGTAGTGACTCAGCTGCATACAAGCAAGGAAAACTGCAGTTGGTATGAAAATTTTCTTCCTTGAGATGAACATTTTCATCAGCTGCACGTGTCCTTCTTTTCTCAAAATCTGAGAAAATTCTTTTCTCAAAATTGTGTTTAGCAGGAAATAATGAAAATATTTTGCTTTCCTTTGCATTCAGATGGGAAAGGTATTTGAGAACAAGGGTTTGCCACAGAATGGAAAATCCAAGTCTTCTCCAGCTACGGTGCTAGCAGGTAACAGACACTCTGTGGTGCCTTTTAAAAAGGATAGGGGAGCAGAGTATGGAATAGACTTTCCAGGAACACGGTAGAACCCCCCGTTGCTTGAGGAATGCTGAAGCTGATTTGACAAAGCCCTGGAGAATATGTTCTTGAGGGCAATTTGGTATTGGCAGGCAAGTGGACGAGTTGACTTAAGACATTCTTTATGCTTCCATGAAGGGAGGACAAAATGTTTATTTTGGTTTCAGGGTTTAATAGGTTTGGAGATATTTCAAGCTACTGGAGGCTTCAAAATCAAACTGTTCAGCCTGGAGACTTCTGCATTTATTTCTATTTATTTATTTATTTATTTTCCTGGGGACCAAGACCAATCCAAGCAGTAACAAACCTGCACTTATCTACACAAAACCTTTCTCACGTTACATGTTGACTTTTGGGCAGAAAGCACTTTTCCACCAGGTGACTGAGCATTTGTAAGATGGTGGTTTTTTCCCTTCTGCAAGCTCGCTATCGAATCACCTCCAATCTTCAGCAGAACCTACATTAATAAAACAAGTTTAATCGGGGAGGAACTGAATTTCTCAAATGGTCGTTAATTTGTTTGTTGTTTTCTGCAGTAGGGATAGTGTCTCATGGCTTCCTCTTCTTCATTTCCATTGGCAGTTGACATTTCCCCGGGGCTTTGCAGGCAGCAGTCAAGTATTTTCAGTATGCGAAGACTTTCTTGCCTTTTAATTTTCCAACTGCATGTCAAGAAGCCAAAGTTCTTGGAAACGTCGACTCAAAGGGGAAACAGGTGATGTGAACTCGCCATGAGTAAGGCTGAAGGGTGGCTGCAGAAATATGGCATTCCAAGTGCTTTGTGTATAAATGTGGATCTGTTGGAACATGAAATGACCCTGTTGCACTATATTTTTCTTCCTCCCTCTTTTTTTTTTTTCTTCTTCTTTTTTTAACTTCCTTTCCTGACTCTTTTAATTGTATGCGTCCTTTTCATTGCCCAGTGGGTTGTATGTTTTGGATGTGGAGGCACCTCCTGCTCTCATGTGACAGGATTCAAGGACGGGTCCACCAAGAGCATTAAGAGAGCAGATAAAACCTCGGGAAATCTCTGAATCCAAGTGTGAGTCATCAGAAGAGTTGATTTGAAGGGACAGCTGTACTAACATTGACTAAGATGCCTATTAAAAATATTGGCAGTCAAAGAAGGATCAGTCTGTATTTGATCATCCATTTTGGAAATTAGCAAAACAATCCACAGAGATTCTGAATAATATTTTCATGTCAAGATAAGGACTTCTCATTTGTAAAGTTCTTTCTCTCTTTCTCTCTTTCTTTCTCTCTCTCTTTCTCTCTTTCTTTCTCTCTTTCTTTCTCTCTTTCTTTCTCTCTCTCTTTCTTTCTCTCTTTCTCTCTTTCTCTCTTTCTTTCTTTCTTTCTTTCTTTCTTTCTTTCTTTCTTTCTTTCTTTCTTTCTTTCTTTCTTTCTTTCTTTCTTTCTTTCTTTCTTTCTTCCTTTCTTCCTTTCTTCCTTTCTTCCTTTCTTCCTTTCTTCCTTTCTTCCTTTCTTCCTTTCTTCCTTCCTTTCTTCCTTTCTTCCTTCCTTTCTCTCTTTCTCTCTTTCTCTCTTTCTTTCTTTCTCTCTTTCACATTTTCTTTTTCTTTCACATTTTATCATTTCCTCTCAATTTCACTCAGGAAATCATAGAAACACAAAATACTCCTTCTTTGGTGGGACTGATATTTGAAACAAAACAAGAAGGCTAAGGTACATTTTGTAAGCCTAATTATGGTTTTCCCCCATGATCAGTTAGTCTTTTTATTAACCTGTGACAAACTGCCTGAGGGTTCTGGGAAACGAGCAGTTAATTCCATATCCTCTGGGGCTCAGTTTGTGGGTGGTTTAGTGCCAGGGTAACACATAGGGCCTTTCGAGCAGTTGTAGCCTTTCTGGGAAAATCCTCAGGGAAGGAGACCTCTTTCCCAGGTTAGTCAATGGACACTGCAAGTTATGCTTCATCTCCAAAGAGCCTCATGTCCACGTGTAGCTTTAGTACCAGCTCACAAGGTTTGTGCCTGTTGTACATGGCAGTCCTCAGCCTACAAGTATTCTACCCATCAGTACAGAGTCCCAGAAGGTGTCCAATCATTTGAAACATTATTGGAGCTCAAGGATCTGAAATTTCTCTTGAAAACAGAGGAGTTGGATGCTTTCCTGTGCTCATTTCAAGGTGGGATGAGCTTGGTCTCTCCCATTCCCAAAGATGGATGGAAATGAAGGGCAGAGAATCAGGATGACTTTAGTGAGGAAGAAGCCTCAGCCAGGTGCCTGGGACCAGAGTGTGCTTCAGGGGAGGGTTTTTTGTGAGTTTCATGTAAATCCATTTATTGATTTATACTTTCCACTTTCCCCTTTAATTCATCACCCCTGCCACAGTCGAGGTGCAGCAGTGTGGGGGCTTTGCTGGATGTCATTGCAAAGCTCCCACACTGCTGCCTGGAGGTGTCAGGACTGGATTCAGTATGGAAACCAGGCCTTGGGACATAGAGATGTAGTGTTGCTGTATGGCCCCTACTTCTGCACCTATTCACTGTGTTCAAGACTTGTTGTGTTTAAATGCTGCTATTTGTTTGAATACAAATGAACTTTTTGACCCAAACAAAATATTTCTGATGCGGAAATCATCTTTTACTGAAAATTCAACCATAGGTAAATAGTTGTTGCCAGAGTGCAAAATCTTCTCTTTTAGTTTTGTGGAAACATAGTCCCATCTTCTCTTGAATTGAAAGACTTGAAAAGAGAATGTGTGTATTTGTCTTTTGACCCATTCTTGACATTAAAACAAACAAACAAATTAAGAAATAAACTACTGTGATACAGACTGAGCTCTGATCTGTGCCCAGAATGCTCAGCAGAACTGGGGCCACAATCACAACCTTTCTTCCAGCTCTGTGCCACCAAGACTTGGCCTGCATGGCTGTGTGAGCCTCTGTCTTAAGTGGAAACAGGGTGCAAATATAAATAGCACGATCAGGAAAATGGTTTTCTTTCAAGTGCCATAAGTATGCTGCTGTTTTTTGTGCTTTCACGTCTATTCTTACTCTGCATGAAGACAAATCTGAGCCTCCTCCGAGAATTTGCCGTGAAATAACAGTGAAATGAAGGTCCATGACATAACTGCACAAGAACAGATGACTTCAAGACAGGCTGAGGACATACAGAAACCTGAGCACATCCCTCCCATACCCAAAATGAAGTAGAGCTCCACAGGCATCATCTGCTGGAGGGAGGATGGAAGGACGCATTGAGCTCTCTTTGGAGCCTTCTGTCTTCCAGACTGAACAAGTCCAGCAACCTCAACATGCTTTCAAGGCAGAGGTTCTCCAACTCTCTAATCATCTTTGTGGCCTTTCTCTGAACCTACTCCAACAGCTCAACATCCCTCCTGTGCTGGGGGACCAGGCCTGGATGCAGTACTCCGGATGGGGCCTCATAAGGGGTGAGCAGAGGAGGACAATCTCTCCCTCTCTCCACTGCCACCCCTCTGTTGATGCAGCCCCGGGTACAGTTGGCCTTAAGGGCTGCAAGTGCACACTGCTCATGTTCAGATTTGTCCACCAGGACCCCCAACTCCTTGTCTGCAGGGCTGCTCTCAAGGAGTTCTTCTCCCAGTCTGTATGCATACTTAGGATTGCCAACACCTTGCACTTGGCCTTGTTGAACCTCATTAGGTTCTCATGGGCCAACCTTCTGTCTTTGTCAGGGTCCTTCTGGATGACATCCCTTCCTTCCGTTGTATCAACTGCACCACTCAGCTTAGCCTGCAAACTTGCTGAGGACTGAGTGCATTGAGTGCACGTGGTACTGGATGTCATTCAGGTCTGTTGTGCTCTCTCATCAAAATCTGTTTTCCCATAGCATTTATGCTGACAGTCTACTAGCAAAACTTTTTAGATACCATCTCTAATTATGGACATGGTTAATTGGCATGATGGTGGTGGGCTGATATTTGGACTTGATGACCTTAAAGGTCTTTTCTAACCTTCATGATTTTATAAAGGCTGTGGCACATTGGCCTAATCTAATGGAATCAAGTGAAAACCTACTGCCTCCCAAGCCAGAGCCCACCCAGTGAGAAGCAGGCCGGTGGGTTGACTAAATTCAGATTATTCTGTCCAGCAGACTATGTTCTTAATGCATTAAACATCTCTGCGTTTTGTGGTTGCCTTCTTAAGAAAGAGTATCATTAAAATAAGAAATTTTTGAACGGGTGCATATTTTCATCTTTTGATTCAGCGTAATTCTTCTTCCCTCTTTCTGCAAAGAGAAAAGTAAATTTTGTCTGCCTGATATTTCTTTGGCTGAACATGATTCAGCACTGCTGGTGCTCTAAATCAACGCAATCAAAACAATCATGTACTTCTAAGACATTCACTGGTCCAAACCGTGTGTACTACATACATATATATTTTTCCTAAGGTTTGGCTCTGACATCACTGAAACACTTCATCAAAATATCAGAGCTAATGTCAGGAATAAACCAGCATTGTTAGTTCCTCCTTTCATCCGAAGCCAAACACCTGCAGCTCTCCACAGGCCTCAAAGAAGACCTCGCTGCCTAGAAGTGCCCACTGGCTCCTCCTCCCATGTTGTGCCAGTGAAGGAAGCGGATTCATTAGCAGGAAAAGCTCAAGTCACCAATTCCAGGATAGCTGCAAAGAAAATGTAAAAAAAAAAAAAAAAAAAAAAAAAAAAAAAAAAGTAAAAAAAAAAGAAGAAGGCCAAATCCACAGATGATGTCAATTAGCAGAGCTCTGTCAGTGTCAGAATCTATCCTGATTTACAGTAGCTGAAGATTTGGCTAAGAGCTTCCAGCTGAGGCTCCAGTTGCTACGCAAGGATTGATGCTAGTGCTGGTCTTTCACATGAAACCCTACACGTGGTTTCCTGGGTTCATTTTCTCCGTGCCTAGCAGGTTATTGTGGTGAGTTCTGCTGTTCTGCACTGGGGATTGCTCAGCAGGATGCAATGTGCTCATTTCTGCCAGGACACCCAAGCTGCTATGTGCTGCTTCCCCGGGTGGGGTGGTGGTGCAATGGATTTTCCTCTTGGGATACTGATAAGGAGCATGGGAACTCCACCAGGAAGGCAGGGAACTTCAGATATCTGTGCCCTTAGTGAGGCCAAGTGCAGTGTGTTTGTGCTCTGTATCTGCTGTCTGTGTAGCCTTCTTTTATGCTTCTGCAGCTCTGAACCAGTTAAAAGTTCTGGAAGGCAGAGTTTTCCAGCTTAGGTACAGCATTTAATACCACGTCCATTTGTTTTAAGGATTAACCTAGTATCTAGACCTAGTGCCAGAATGCAGTACATCAGATCTGATAGAAGTTAATATTAGTGCCGAGCCTGTTCTTTCTGCACCTATGTAGCTAGAGATGATGAATTCAGTGCAGTTAAATTTCAGATCCAGTCTCTGCATGTGGATATCGGGGAGAATGTATCAAGTCCTTGTCTGAAGAGTTGGCTTTGGTAGATCACTGAAAGTTCCTGGGAATTAACCAGCTTGAAGTTTCAAGAGATCTCACGGAGTGGCTGTGACTGACTGAAAAAAACAAAGACTAAAACTGGCCTTCCAGCTAACCGTTTATTTTCCCAGAGAAATCCCTTATTAATTTTTATGGTGCATAAATACCAGAAAACCAGACACCATTAATTAGTGACTGATTTTAGTCTTCATATTCAACTCAGTTCAGTCCAAGCCAGATTTTTTTCATGGTTTAGAGAAAAGTACATGTGTGGGTAGATTGTTGTTTCTTTAGTTTTCCTGTGCCTTTGACACATTCCTGTAGGCTTTTTCTTTCTTTTTTTTTTTTTTTTTTTTTTTTTAATTTTTTTTTTTTTTAATGATAACATTTTCTAAGAGGATTCTAGTCGAATCACCTGTATTTCCCCACTGAACCACGTTCCTCAATACAACATCTAATTGTTTCTTCAACACCTCCAGGGATGGTAACTCCACTACCTCACTGGGCAGCCCATTCCAGCATCTGACCACTCTTTCCTAGAAGAAATTGTTCCTAATAACCAACCTGAATCTCCCCTGGCACAAATTGAGGCCATTCTCTCTAGTCCTATTGCTAGTTACATGGAGAAGAGGCTGACCCCCATCTCACCACAGTCTCCTTTCAGGTAGAAACAGGTTCTCATTCTGACAGGTTATATGAACTCCATGCTTCTCCTTGGAGTCAGCCTTCATCTCTCACGCTCCACAGGGGCTGTTAGCCAGAGACAAATATTGCATTGGTTTTTCTGTAACGAGCTCATTTCATCATGGGAGACAGGGATTCTCTTGATCACCTGGTGGCTGGAGAAGGCATGTCTGGAAGATATGGTGACTGCCAATGACTAATCTACAGTTTATCTCTCTGCTGTCAGTTGCTGATGGATTTTTTTTTTTTTTTTTTTTTTTCTCATGTGGAGCTTCACTTAAGGCTTATACCATCAAAACAAAACCTAACCAAAAAAGCCTATAGATAAATGCACCAAGAGCATGAAACCCGAATTTCTTGGACCTGAGGGGATGTGAATTCAGTGAGTTATTGGCCATTGGAATGAGAAGGGGTGATATTTCGGAGCGCTGTATCTGACAGTAAATCATGCAGAAGTCCAGCTTTTAATTGCTTTGAAAGTTGAAAGCATGCCTTGGGTATTGTGTTAACCCTTCTGTTGCCATGGTGTGTTCTGGTACTTCATGTAGATCTGGAGTCCAATCAGCTGAAGAGCACAGCAGCAATAAAAAAGTAGTGTTTCCTGAGGCCCAGAAGAAATGTAGAAAGGCCATTCAGTAAAAGCTGAGTGCCCAGCTCAGTAAAGAGGGAGAAAAGTCAGGCTTAAAGATCTGATCCCAGTTTGTTTTGAAAGCCCCAGAGAGTAGATCTAATGAGCAGGATCACACAATAGGGACATGGCTGTGCAGTGCTGCTGTAACAAGACATATCAACGTATGTTGAGACCAAATCTTGGGTTTATTTCTAGGTCTTACTGCAAGTCCAGCATTTCTGTTCCAATTTCCAAAATTCCATAAAAGTAACTTGCCTTTCAAGGTATTTTCTGCATTCTCTTCTCTCAGGTTTGGTGACAGTTTAGATTGGTTACACCTAATGCTGTTTTTAGGTGTGAAATTCATGACAATCTCTCTGTTCATCTGGAACAGATTTGCTTCATTTATTGAGAGGGTATCAGTGTTATGTGACTGATTCCAGCTGAGATAGGAATCTGTTATGCTGTTCACTGGTAGATGGTGGCTAATGACTGACAGTACTTAAATTATATATTTTTTCCTCCTAAATAATCAATTCCTCCTTCTTTCCTTGGAGTGAATGCTTCCCTTGAAAACCTGCCTAGTTCTATTTTCTATATGAGTGTGGATGGTTAACTTGGAGAAATAGCTAAAGCTAGTGCTGAAGGTTGCAAAAACGTCTTCACCCACAAAAGGAGGAGGCAGAAAGGAAGTGGAGTGACACATCTATTGCTCTGCTGTCATTCACCTGGCTATGTTTCTTTTTCCCAGTTTGTTTCCCTCTCTTTGCTTACAGAATTAGTTATCAATAGGAGAGCCAATTCCTGAAGCCACTATAAATCAGAGCAAAAAAACCAAAGTGAACTCAAAGTGCCTTATGCAGGGTACTGCAATCTCATTTGAACAAGAAAGCAGAGTGAAAACTGGAGATTGGTGTGTTTAGACCACAGAGCTGGGAAAATGGAGTTGACTGAATGTAGGTTGGTGAGAAATAGTGTGAAAATTACATGTCTTCCAGACTTGAGCACAGCTATAGAGTACCCAAGGGTATGTGCTGCTCTGGGTTTCTGCTATTCTTGGCTCTCTTAGTACCTTTTAAGTGGCAGATGACATCTTGAGAGTCTCCATACATGACATGATCCGTGTGCTCCGTAAAAGCTACATGCAGGATTAACGTGCCGTTTGCTTCGGAGAAAATCTTTGGGTCTTGGAGAGACTGAAACTCACTGTCATTCAGGGCAATTCACTCACAGAACTTGCACACAGAAATTTCAGAGCCCCGGCAATGGCTTGAGCGTGTTCAGCTTGACCTTCCATACGTAGTACTTGTGGTATTAGAGCAGGCGAGCAGATTGCACAAGGAGTGCTCTAAGTGGGTTGGTTATTCCGGGGGGATAACAGAGGTGAGTGGCCTCTCTGGGAACAGCCTGCTTTTCAGCTATATATGCCAGTGATGAATAGTATGTGTGTGGGCACGGGGATCTTCAAAGAGGCTGGTTTATAACCCGGCGTCTTTGCTGCTAATACTGCACTCATTTTTCGATGTTTGTCTGAAATCTCTGTTGACATTGCAGTTTAACTTAAGGCAGACTGGCTTGTGGCTGAGGAGATCTAGGTGCAAGTCTCGAGTGGGTTTCTGGACAAGCCACATTAACCTACCCATGCCTCAGCTTTCCTCTCAGAAGTGAAATGTTTTGGTTCTAAACAAAACACTTTTTCCCCTACATGTTTTTTTCCTCTAGATTTTGTTTTCAAAGGGAAAAATTCTAAAAGGTTTTTTTTTTTTCCTGGTTCTAGTTCCTGTTGGAAAACATTTATTTTTTTTTTTCGTGGAAAACATAACTTCTCCCATAAAGTGTTCTGAACTCTACCAAAGGAAAGTGCGATGTAAGATCTATTATCCTTGTGGTGTGTTTGGGGTCAGGACGCATTTGTTGGTCACGTAACCCAGTGTGCTCTCCTGGAAATGGAGTGCTGATATGAGAGAAACCCTCAAGTTTTTTGGGGGGCATATTTCAACTTTTTAACATTTCTAACCTCTTAAATGATATTTTCAGCTCCTTTTTTTTTTTTTTTTTTTTTTTTTTTTCTTCTAAATGTTTCCAAAGGAAGGAATCCCAAACCCATTCCTCAAGATGTTTTTCTCTATGTGGAAGTACCACACACAGCTCTTATTACCCTCCTTTACCTCTTCCCCTCCCCACGCTTCATCCTCTCTCCTATATCCCTCCCAAACACTTGGGTTTGGCTTTCTCCTGAAGCCAGTTTGGTTTTCCTTCAAGAAGCCTTTCCACAGCTCTTGTTGCAAACCACAGATTAGCAAGGCAGTGAGCTTCTCCAACCCCTCTTTTCTCCTTGCTGGCTGCCGTGAATCCAGGAGGGGAAAAAAAAAAGAAAAAACAAACAAAAAAAAAGAACAAGCTTTTCTTTGGAATAACAAACATACTTTTCCTGCCTAAGCTAAGAAGTAGAATGTTCAGATCCTGAACCAGAATTCCATCAGGTCAGGTCAGGATCCCTGGAAGTTCATCCAATGATGATGATTTGCACCATTTAAAGAGCTGCGCAACTGAGTCCCATAATGCTAAACTCTTCTATCTGTCCCTTGATGGATTCACTGTCTGGTTCAGGGCATAACCTGCAATCTGGAGAGGATCATTTAGTTTTAAAGGGAACTGGGAATTTAATTGTCTTTTGGTTTTGACGATGCCATCAGCAAAGCCTTGGTGTGTGTCTTGCAAAAGGGAGTGAACTCAAAGCTAGTCAGGGCTAATTTGCTTTGGTTTATTTTGTTTAATTCACATGAATGTAAACCAAGAGAATAACAGTTTATAAGTGAGGTTTCTGTGTAGAGGAGCAAGAATGTGATCAAGGAATGTGAACTCAGAGCAATTTTACAGCAGTCAGTGGTGACTGCTGTGTAGGTGATTGCACCCAGCTCCCAAGTCCCAAGACAGAACCTCAATTTTCTCACTTGTCCTCAGACTTCAGGGGGAGTTTGGACTCTGAGATGCTTGGAGCTTTCATGGGACTTCATTAAACAAATCTAATTATTAGTTGTCTGGGTTTATAGGTGAGTATGTATCAGTGAATCTGCAGAGAGGCAGCCTGGGAGGAACACAAAATATGTGGGATCTGACTTTGTCTTTGAGAGAATTCTGTAATTAAAAAGCACTCTAAACTTCACCAAGGAGCTAATTCCACTCCTTACTCTCCCTGCCCCAGATTGATTTGAATGTCATGAATCATTCCACCCTGTACATGCCAGAGAAGGAAATTTTCATCCTAAAACATTCCTTTTCTTTTTGAACAGAGTGTTATGAAAATCAATTCCCATGAGTTATTTACATCTCTCTTCCTAAGAAAGTATTTTTTCAAGGTAAAACCTCTTAGAGGTTCAATAGATATCTAAGTCTTGTCAAACTTTGAGCACTGTTCATTGGTTTGTCACTCCTGCTCATAAAAAAGACACCAATGAAAACAAAGCAATTCACATTGTTGCAGGACCCCACTCTGCACTACTGGAGAATGAGGAAAGACTGTGCTGAAGGTACCATTTTCTCAAGTTTGTGTTCTTTGTTTTGGTGCACACCAAAACCTTGAGATGTACTCCAAATCACAACTAATGAGATTAACATCCATATGAAGGTATTTTCAAATGCTGCCCTTTCTTTTTCCTTTTTTTTTTTTTTTTTTTTTTTTTTTTTTTTTTTTAATCCATTCTAATTTATGGATTTGTTAGGGTTCTTTTTATCCTTATCATGTTGAGATTCCTTTTGTTTCCACCTTACTGTGTGAATGCACAGCAGTACTATGAAAAAAAAAAAAAAGACCTATACTGATGACATTATGGCTCAGATACGTGTCATTACAACATAGAGAAGTAAAATATCTGAGCAGTGAGATCACTGGGCCTGGCTTGTCCTAGGGCTACAACAAGCACTGTCACCTGTTGAGATAGACTGGGTGTTGAATCCTGCTGGCTGCTGTAATGTGGACAGAGGGAGAACCTCACCTGTCTCATGGCGTTATCCATCATCCCATTGGTGACAGGATGAAGCAGTTTTGGTCATTCTACTTTAGTCTAGAGTGGAGCACTGTTAAGAGCTTTTATGAAGTCCTGTTGCTTCCCCTGTGCCTACCTCTCACAAATATCCTTACCCACCACACTGCTGTGTGCTCCCTGGCTCTGGTGGGGACCGCAATTGCCCTGACCCCACTGCTTGTGTGATAAATGCTTTATGGCAGCCATGAGTAGATAACTGTTGGGAGAGCATGGCGAGTGATATGAAGGAGGGAGACTGAAATCATCCGTTCGATAAATAATTCTAGAGACCCTCTGCACTTTAGAGTTTTCTGTATATCCTCAAAAAAAAAAAAAAAAAAAAAAAAAAAAAGCACTTGAATCTATTTTGTCTCCTTTTTGCCCTCTGTCTCATCACCTTCCTTGCAGTGACCTCTGTTTCATTTGGAGTGAAAGCATTTTGCACAGTGGGTGATATCTTCTTTTCTACTCCTCCTTTCCTCATTTTTCAGGCCACATTGGAATGTAGGATTAGACCTTGTAATACAGCATTAGGTGCCTCAAAGGTCAATATCCTGCCTCCCAAACTCACTTTTAGGCTCTCAGGCTTTGCTAATAAAAGACCCCATGTCCCTCCCTTGTTCCCAAAAGAAAGGATTTAGGAAGCAGATCAGGGTTTTGTCAAGGGTGAGAAAGGAGGAGGGAAATAATAATGATAAATAAAGTAAATACAGGCCAAGCCCTGTCCTGCTCAGGAGCCCTTTTGCATTTGAGACACCCAGCAATTATTAGCTAATCCATTTGGCAAATGCAAGATGGTGCATAGAGCAATTCTTCCCAGCTCATGGTTTTTTGTATGTGTGTATGGGAGGGAATGTTTGCTGATGGAATTAAGGGACTAGCAAAGAAAATACCCTCCTTGTTTCCTTCAAGACAGCAGAATAGCTGGACAAAGCCAGTGACTGTAGCCTTGGGAGATGGATGCCTGGGAAGGCTGGAGGAGGAGCAGTGCTGCTGGGGAGAATGCCTGTGTGCACCTTGGTCCTGTGTTGGCCAACTCCACGTCAGACGATGGCAATCCTCTGCCATTTCAACCACTGCTGGAGACAGCTCAAGGCATAAAGCAGAAGGCTAAGTAAGAAAAGGAGTTGTGGTGTAGAGCAGGAAGGTGGAAAAGCCTAAGAGGGTATGCTGCTGAATCCAGGGGTATCTCACAGACTTGATTCTGGAGGGCTCTGGACTGGCAAGAATAAATCTTACGTAGGAAGGTAATCCTACACTGCTGAGATCCATTTTCCTATTCCCTGGGAGTACTGAGAAGGCTCAGGCTCTCCAGGGCACTCAGGAGCAATGTGCAGGATCAGACTCATACTGCTGCAGCTCATGCCCCCCAGGAGTTGCCCTCATTGCTCCTTCACACTGCTCTGGTGCTTCATCCAGGAAAGGATTCCTATCTTAGGACTGAGGACTACAGTTACGCGTGCTCTTTGGAAGGCACGTTTCATACACAGGTCTGAGCCATATGTTAAAATGAAGCAGACTGAATTTGGACCTAGCGTGCTGGTCTGAATTGCTGGAAATACAGCCCTGAGTTCTTTTCTTTTGTTCTTTCTTTTTGCTTTATTTTTCTTCCCTTGAAGTCCATGTAGATGCTTTCAAAGTGCTTTTGTGTCCTCCCTGTACCATCAGTAGATTACATTGTCTAGGGAGACAGTCAGCTGAGCCTTTCAGGAAGCCAAATTGATGCACAGCACAGAAGATAAGAAGGAGAAGAGGCTACTGAATATAGTTCTACTCCATGGACAGTATCATAGACTGGCCTCCGGCTCTTGTTTTCTCTTTCAACCTGTTTCCCCAAGCACCAATCCATAGCAAACTTCTTGGGAAACATTTTCAAACTTTGATGGAATATTTTACTCTTAACCTGGCAGACGCTTAGAGAGTGACTGCCTGTAAACCCAAGAGTTTTTCTGGAATAAAATGACATCTTCTCATTAAACGGAAGCAATCATGCAGCACTCTGAAACCAATGTGTGTTTTACCAGCAAATTCCCAAACAAACAGGAGGAAGGTTGGTCTGCCTGTCTTGTTAACTGCCACTGAGTCTGAGTAGGATTGACACGGTCTAATGGGAAGTTATGATTCTGCCAGGTCACGGAGGGAAAACTCCAATAAATGGTATAGATAGCACATAATCATAACTATATCTGTTCTGGTTATTTCATGAGCAGCTTTGTAAAATGGGTCTTTCTTCCTATTCTGATAGCCTTCATGCCTGTTTGAATATTTGAACTCCTATAGTATTCTAAGAAAAATGGATGTATGTGATCAGCATCTCTCTGAATAGGTCCTGCAGTCTCTAAGACTGAGTAATTCTAGTGTTCGGAAAAACCTTAAACTGCTATTTCAATCTCTTTTCTTATTTCTTTTCCTGTTTACATTATTTTAACATAGATAATATTCCCTGAGATTATCACTATGTTCAACACTGATTTAGAATCATTAAAGCTGGAAAAGACCTCCAAGATCACTCAGTCTAACCATACACCTACCACAATATGGCCCGCTAAACCATGTCCAAAATTTCCAGAGCTTTGCAAGTGACAGGTAAATAAATTAGTAGGTAAATAAGTCAGTGCATTTAGAAGTGCCTGAGATGTTAGCACTGTTTCCTGCAGACTCCCACCTATCAGTGCTGTGAGTTTATGTGGAGAGTGCATTTCTCCATGTGAATGATCCATAGCCACATATAGTTTACTCATGTTTTGTCCCAGCTAACTAACTAAGACAGTTTTACATTAAACTTAGATTGGGTTGGAATATTTAAGTGTTTTTGTTTGTTTGGTTGCTTTTTTGTTTGTTTGTTTTACTTATCTTAATTCTCAGATTTCCACAGTCCTCATCAGGAATCTGCTGGGGGTGCCCCGCTGGTTATTAGAAACAACTTAGCACCCAGCTCAGCAACTTCAGTAAACTGCAGTGATCTGGAGAGAGGGGGTGGGGGGACAGCATTCCTCTTACCCAGCCATGGGAAGTGCCATAAAAAGTAGGGAGGGTTTGAAATGAAAGTCCCTGATTGATGGTGCTCACGAGGGCCATATACCTAGAATTACTCCAGTGTTCATAAACTTAGGACATTCCACTCAACAGCTTGGAGGAAAGGTGTCCCTTTGACACCTTGGCTGTCCTCCAGCTTAAACTCCAGAAAGACCTCACACAGGGCCACAAAGAAGGCAAATGAACACGAAATAACTCGAGTTTGAAGCCACGGCATGTCAAGACCCAAAGGAATGAGAGAATAGTTATTAGTCTGAGAGAACTACTTGTTTCCATGAATGTCATGTACAGTGTACACTTTTGAGTTTGATGCTATTCTTAATGTGAGATTGTAGTCCTGGATTGAAGGCCTGAAGAATTTAAACCCTCTGATTAGCCACAAGACTAATTGACCATTAGCAACAGCAAAGAGGCACTCTTCTATTTTCTCATGTCATGGGGGATTCTGTGGGTGATATATTGTAATTCTTAGTTTCTTCTACCATTGCCTGTCAGCTTGGATTCCCTGGCAAAATCCTGTCAGAGTTGCTACTAATTGAGCTAGTAATAAATAAAAAATTACTACTTATCTATTGGGAGCAGAAGTTTGCTCTGCATATGTTGTTCCACTAGGTTTTGGATTTAACTTAAGACAGCTATGTGTTACTGACTGGTTTTCTCCTTGGGAATTTACTAGCTCATATGATAGCATGCTCTGAATATACATACAAATAACTCAGCTGTGATGGACAAAGGTGGCTTTCCAGATGAAGGAGACTTGGCAGGTTAATGATAGTTGTGTGCACCAGTTCATACTAATTTGCTCATATTTTGCTCAGGATGAGCCAAACAAGCCAAGCAGTCTTTTCTTCTGATGCTGTACCTTGGGGTAGGATACAGCATCAGGATTCTGCAAATGGAACAGAACAGTGGGAGAAGAGATGAAAGAGAAGGCATCATGTTGGGGCCCGATGACATACATCCCTGGGTCCTGAAGGAAATGGCTGATGTGGTTGCCAAGCTGCTCTCCATCTTATTCAAAAAGTTGTGGTTATCAGGTGAAATCCCCAGCAATTGGAAAAAGGGAAACATTGCTCCCATTTTTAAGAAAAGTAGAAATGAAAACACAGAGATATACTGGCTGGTGAGGCTCACCTCCGTGTCAGGGAAGATCATAGAGCAGATCCTCCTGGAAGTCATGTTAAGGCACATGCAAGAATAGGAGGTCATCTGTGACAGCCAGCACGGCTTCACCAAGGGCAAATTGTGCCTGACCAATCTGATGGAGTGACGGTATCTCTAGACAAAAGAAAAGCAATAGAAATCATCTACCTGGATTCTGCAAGACCTTTGATATGGTGCCACATCACATCCTTATCTCTAAACTGGAAGGTCAGGGATTTGAAAGGTGGAATGTTCGAATTCATAAGGAATTGACTGAATGGTTGCAAACAGTGTTGTGGTCAAAGTCTCCATGTCCAGGTGGAGGCCAGATGCTGAGTTGTGTCCCCTAGGGGTCTGTCCTGGGGCCAGTCTATTTTGGCTGTGATGGTCAAAGGCTTTAGTGTGCTAGTGGTGAGTGATGTGAAACGGATTTGTGGTCTCATTCTATTTCTCAGTACATGCAAGGGCTGTGTCATCCTTAACAGCTGGCACTGATTGTCAGGATATTCAGCAGAGAAGGCCAACTGTGGTCTGGGTAAGGGGTTAATTAATGGTCTTTGCAAAGACTGATGCAGTGGTTGGGAATCGGGAAGAAGTAAGATGCTCTGACCCTGATTAAGTGTGGGTTTGTGGATAAAGCCGTCTCCATTTCTGAACCTCTATGAAAACCAAGGCAAACCAAATAAAACAACGCAAAGCAAAGCCATGGGGAAAGTCACTGCTTCAAAAAATAAAAAATAATGATAAAAAAAAAAGAATATATGATTTACCATCAGTTTGAAAATGCATTCCAAGATAAGGCAGTTGTTAACCCAGAATCATTAGAAACAGAACTTTTGTGTGCTCATTATGCCTTAGCTCAGGCTGTGTTACGTTCACTGATACCCAAGGACACTCAGAATTTTTAGTCTTAGGTGAAGCTCATTGAAGTCAATGAACAGTTCTTCTGTGACTCCAAAGCCACAGACAAAGGCAGCTTTATCTACTTAGGATCCCTGTGCAAGAAACCACCTCCTGTCTAAAGCTCTAAGACTTGAGTGTCAGCACAGAGAAAATGGAAAAAGATGTGTACTGTCTTGTGCTATCTTTTTTACACTCATGTCAGTGAATAGCTATCTTTCCTTTCACTTTCCCTCATACCTCCTTCCTAACATCTGACATTTTTTTCACAACTTTGGAGCAAGAGAAACCAACATCTGCCCTTGAAAAAATGCTTCCAAATGCCCATCTCATCTAGGGGCTGGAGGCAGATCTGATGTAAGTGCCATGGGCTGAAATAAATTCTCATGCAACGAGCATCCTGTTCCATTCTATCCACCTGGAATAGGGAATGAACTCAGGCTGCTCAGGTTGTGGTTGGTTATTAGGACAAATTCAAGACTTAGATGACCTGTCTACATTGCATTGCATTGTAAGAACCTTAAGTGGAACAAGGGAGGCTCAGGTTGGATATTAGGAAAAAATTCTTCTCAGAAAGAGTGGCAATACATTGGCAGAGGCTGCTTAGGGAGGCGGTGAGTCACTGTCCCTGAGGCTTTCAAGAAGAGGGTTGATGTGGCACTGAGGGACATGGTTTGGTGGGGATGGTGGGGATGGGTTGGCTGGACAAGGTGATCATAGTGGTCTTTTCCAACCTTAATGCTTCTCTGATCTTGGAGGGCTCTCTGATTAACCTACTGCCTTGTAAGGGCATAGACTGACAGTATCTTTTCTTTAGCTCAGATTTTCCCAGGGATTGTTCCAATGATGAAATAAAAAGAGGTAAGTGTTAGTAATATGCCCCCTTGATCATTTGATCTATAATAATGATGGAGAATGTGCTGGAGAGATTTTCAGTTTCTGAACTGGCATCATGCCTATCTGATAAATCAGTTGTCTTTCCTCAGCTCCCACCTCTCCCCAAAAAATGTTGTCTATGATTATAAAGGTCTTCATTAAAGCAATCAGCTTGCATGTTGTGGCAGAGAGTGCTCTAAGAGCTCTGCAGCACACCAGTTCTCCACACTTTGTGGGCGACAAACGCATCTAGCAACTTGGGCAAGAGCACTAAAATGCCAGAGTTTTCACTGACTTCTTTCCCAGCATTTCAGATTTCAGGAATTATTAGTCTGCTGCTTGCACTTTTATTATGAGCCTGCCGCACTGGGTGCCAAAAGCTTCCAGTTAGTGATTTCCAGTGGAAGGCAAGGAGACGGCTTGACTCGAAAGATCAAAACCAAATCTAGGACTTGGTCCAATATAGAATCATATCTATTTTGAGAATTTGATTTCTAGTTTTAATTAAGGAAGTCTTTGGAGCATTGAATGGCCCTGTGGCTTTGTGGCAAGCACAGGAGGCTCCTGATTAATGGGTCGGAGACCTGACCCCCAGCTCTCTGGTGTGGTAGTGATGGGGATTCTTTTGGAGAGTAGTCATCTGCGTGTCCTGGGGGAGCTGGTCTTACAGCCTGGCTTTGAACACCAGTGGTTACTGGGGGAAAATGGTTTCTGCAATGATGATGGAGGAGGGAGGTTGTCAAGGCTGTTGTGACTTGCATGGGAACAGGACAGCGATTTATCAGAGTTTTAGGGGAAGGAATGGTTGATAGGGATCCTTTGTGTGGTTAAATACCAGCTGGGCTTTGCCTCAAAGGGGGTGGTATTCCACTTGGGAGGGAACCCAGCAGCATTAGTAATGTCGCATGACATTATGCACAAATTATCTGCTGCTGGTATGAACGGTCCTGCAATCACTGATAGCAACATGCTGCTGTATTTGGAAATGAACTTACTCATGCCTCCTGGCTCCCCCTCACCTCCTGTCCTTATACCGCATCGGGCCAGAGGCCAGGGTCGTGCCACTGCCATGTAGGGACGGTCTAAGTGACAAGCAGCTTGCAGAGCAGCTGAGGATGTGATGTGAGAGCAATAGCCCTTGGAAGCAGTGCCGAAGGAGGGAGGGAGGCAGAAGTGCTGCTGCAGTGCTGCTGTCTGTGTGCCAGCTGTGCCTGGGGTGGACGCTCAGGGCAGCCAGCTGTTGCTTTGCTCGAGAATGCACCCTCCTTCCCCTCCAGATGTTCCTGCTCACCAGCACGAACAAACCCACTCCCTGCTTTCCAAATGGATTGGTATGCCCCCATGGCAGCATCCAGCCCCCAGGGCCCCTTTTCCAGGGTAGCAGTAGGGAAATGAACTGGGTGCATGTTTTATTGAATAATTTACATCTATATAATAATATGATCAGGTCTCAAATAATGAGCTCAGATTTTTTCCCCCTTATTCCTGCTTTCCAGGGAATGCTGGCAGGTTTGGCTCTGTGGGTCATACCACAAAAATCTCACTCCTCCAGAAGATGGCTAATGCATGAAGGAGCTTTCCACTAGGCTGATGTATCACACATGCTTTATATATCAGTGTGGCTTTCTTTAGCTGAGACAAAAGGATCAAAGACATAGGGACGGGTTGTGGGTTCCAGACATGGAGAGGAGGGAGCCGTATCATGACTAGAAAGGCCCAGACACAGCCAAATGTATGAAATGATATTTATGATCTGTGCTTAAAAACTGCCTCTTTAGCTTGTGGAGCAGTTGGTGTCACTTTCAGCTGACATTCATACAACAGAAATGCCTACAGCGTGGACAGGAGCAGGAAATACGAATTGCAGATAAATGGCTGGTGGATGCAGGACCAGGAAATCTGTGTTGTGTGGTCCAGGTCCCCTGCTTATAGATTTATGCCATTTTATCTACTGGATGTTGAGGTGGGTATTAATCCCAGAGCTGAAATGCTGTTGGGGATGGGAGTAGAAGAAATGTTTTTAGCTAAACTGTTCCATACAAGGGCCTGTGATGTAGGTTTCCATCTTTCAGCCAGTGAATATCTGAGGTCTGACATTGTTTTACTCTCTGAGGATGTCATGCCAGTGGTGTATCCTCCAAAGCAATAGAAAGAAGCATGTCTGTAGGAGGACCTAGCCAATAGCAGTCATTTCACAATTAATTGCAAGTGTCAAATATATGTATTTTTCCAAACATAACTTACAAGGCTTTCCATGCTTGTTAACTACTTGTTAGGAAGATGCAAGGTGCCTTATCTTTGACTGTCTTTTACTGGGAAATATTAACACTCACTCAGTTAAGGTTTCTCATACTAAGACCTGAATTTTGAGTCAGTCCAATACATTGAATCTGAGAAAAAACAGACCTATAACCTGCTTTCAGCTAAACTGGTGGCAAATGGTGACTGTTCCACTTCACATGCCCACCTCTGCCACTGTCCTCCATTGAAGAAAGGCCTCTGAGTGGCCTCTCAGAAAACTGAAACAGCTTTTTGTTTTTAAATGATGGAATATGAGGTGGGGATGAAAGACCCAGCAGTGCACATGGCGACTCTCTAGTCAGCAATGATGTCAACAGGATTTGAAACAAGATGCTTCATTTCCTTTCAGTGTGGTTGCTTAGTATCATCCAATCTCACTGCAAAGTGACTTTTAGATGAGAGTTGATCCCTTTGCATATCTTTGCATAGCAAAGGGAAGGATTGGATGGATGCACCAACCCTCTGATGTCTAATGCCCTTCTGGACTGCTCTCCCCTAGATGGCAAAGGCATTGCCACCTCCAAAACTGCCACCAAAATCAACCATGACTGAGTGCCCTAAGGGAACAAAGCCCAGGCTAAGCCACAGACAGCCCTCAGGGCATCTCTCTCTTGCTTAGATTGGGCACTACCAATGGGCCCCAGGGCTGCTCTGGGGTTTCTGCTTTCAGGGCCTGTTCATTCCATGTCCCTTAGAGCAATAGCCTCCTTCCATGCTGCATGCCCATAGTCCTATTTTATGGTTGAGATGGAATACAAGAGGACAACACACAGTCGAAATAATCCTGCAAGTCTCTTGACCTATGGAAACTGCTGCTGCCTTCTGCTACAGAACTACCTCTTCCTCTTCCCAAAACAAATTTTACTGTTCCTTGATGATCCATTTTCATTGCAAGTATTGCTGGAGAGTGCAACACACATTTTTATTTGCTCTACCACTGCCCGGATTGGCAGGAGATGTTGCTAGGCAGTCATTGTGAGTGTTTGTGTACACTCGGCACTGTATTACCAGGAAGATTTGGGGAAAAACCCATCCCGGCAATGATGCTGTCACCACCACACAGTGACTCCTTGGGTATTTTTCCATGGGTGGAAATTGCCTCTCTTTGCAATCACTGATCTGATATTTTTAAAAAGTGCTCAGATTTTTGTTGTTATAGCCTATCAAACAGTGGAAAGCTGATGTGATGTCAGCAAGGTACAGAGGCAGCCTTGCTTGGAGTGAAGGAGCCCTGCCATCAAGTTCTGCATCAACCTAATGAATGCATTCACTACATCACCTAGGGACAGGGAGTGGGCATGGGTTAAACTTATTCCTGTTATCTGTGTCAAAATCAGCAAAGGATGCACAAGTAGCACCTCTCTTGGATGCTTTCAAGGTGAGAGAGACTGAGCCCTCCCCAGACCTGACTCAACCATGGCTTTGCAAGGGTATCTCACTGGGTGATGAAAATCATCAAACTGCTGCCTTTAGAGGTCTACTGAGGTTGGGTCTGCGGGATCTCAGAGTGGGAAGGGATTCTTAAAACTGAGGCTTCAGGATCCCAGGCAGAACGACTGAGTGTGGGAGAGGTTCAAGGGAAGTCTTAACCAGCGGGAGGGCAGAACAACAGGCCTGGTGCTGTATCCTGATCTTGCTTCAATGGATTTACAGCTGGTTCCTTTCCTGGAATGAAAAGATTAGAATCACTGGAGCTGCGTGTGCGTCGTCCAGCGAGGAGAACTAGGTATGCAGCAGCTGTAAAAATAAAAACCCCTCTCAGGCCGTCGTAGTAAAAAGGTTTGGAAAATGTTGAAAGTGGGGTGGGGTGGGAAAATCCTCAAATTTCCTCCTCCTTTTTTTTTTTTTTTTTCCCTCCTAAATCTCAGCATGTCATTTTGGAACCTGATTTGAAAGAAATGAAAGAGATTTATGTGATTTTTTTTTTTTTTTTTTTTTTTTTTGGAGGGAGGTGGGAAGGGAGAAACTTAGGAGAAAAAATGTTTCAAAACCTCCTTGAAATCTCTAAAAAGTTGTGATTGATTCCTTCTAGTTTGTTCAGTTGCTGCCTTTCCCAAGAGCGCTACTGAGTTTAGAGCTCCTGGCTGCAAGAAATCATGGATACGAAAGCTGATGAGAGGAATTTCAGAGCAATTTTACAGGTGCTCTGACAGCTCAGCATATTTTCTTGCTTTAGGACTTGAACTGAAAACTTATATACCTGCAGGTGACCAGAGATAAACCTGTGACACTAAACTTGTAATTTTCACTTCAGCATCACAGAATCACAGACTGGTTGAGCTCGGAAGAGACCTGTGGAGATCATCTGGTCTAACGTACTCCAGCAGGTTCCATAGAGCTCAATATCCAGGATTGTGTCCAGGAGGCTTCTGAATATCTCCAGGGAAGGAGACTCCACATTCTCTTTGGGCAGCCTGTTCCAGTGCTCCATCACCCTCACAGTATTTTTTCTTCACGTTCGGTCAGATCTTCCTGTGTTTCAGTTTGTGCTGCTTGCTTCTCATCCTATCACTGGGTATCCCTGAGAAGAAACTGACCTCATCCTCATTACACCCTCCAGTATACATCGACCAGATACTTCCCAGCCTTCTCTTCTCCATACTGATTGTGCCCAGCTCCCTCAGTCTCTCCTTGTAGGAGAGATGCTCCAGGTCCTCAGTCAGTTCTGTAACCCTTCGCTGGACTCTCTCCAATGATTCCATATCTCTGCGGAACTGGGGAGCCCAGAACTAGACCCAGTCCTCCAGATGAGGCCTCCACAGAGGGTGAAGATTACCTCCCTTAATCTGCTGGCAATGCTCTTCCTAATGCACCCCTGGGTACCATTGGCCTTTTTGGCTACAAGGACATTTTGCTGGCTCATGGTCACCTTGTTGTCCAGCAGGACAACTAGGTTCTTTCCCACAAAACTGCTTTCCAGCAGGTCAGCCCCCAGTCTGTACTGGTGTACAGGGTTATTCCTCCCCAAAGAGCCTATTTTGGGGCTCAATGGCTTTCACTTTGTTTTTCTCTTTGTTTACCTGTAGGTATGTCTTTGGGTGGCCATGAAAAGTGCTCTTTGCTTCTGAGATTTGTGAGGCTCCATGCGGGCAGGAGGGAATCACAGCATGTTTCTCATTTTGTTTCCCTCCTCCTCTCTATTCTGTTTGAATTCTGGTCACAAGACTACTATTCTGGCTCCGACTAGTGATCATGGAATGGCCTGGGTTGAAAAGGACCTCAAAGATCATCTAATTTCAACCAGATCCAGAATTGTTCTGAATCTCAATCAGTGGCAAGTGCCTTCTGCTCCATAAAAAAAAAGCACAAGAAACTTCTAATGGACAATTAAGAAAAGCTGTCATTGAAAAGTTTCCTCTTGGCTTGCATTAGAAGAGTTCAGTTTATTCTCTAAAGCATGAGAAGTTTCCATGCTCTCCCAATAGTGCATTTTAAAATTCCTTATTAAGTCCATTACAAGATCATTATTGATCAACATATATTTTAATTACGTAAGGATGACATTAGACTTTGCAGAATTATTTCTTGTGGAAAGATGTTTTTTCCCTTAATATCTTTCCACAGCCCCTCAAAGAATTTGTTGAGCAACCCTTGAGATTAGAGGCTGTTCTGGACTTGGTCCTAGAAAACACGCCAAGTATGATAAATAAAATAAAACATCTGGAGCTCTAGGCATCAGAATATCATCAGATATCCACTGGTTCTGAGGGAATGTTATGTATGAAAGGTAATAATCTGAAGTATTGGGCTTTTCATAAAACATAACTCTCTGAAAGAATGTAGAACGAGACAGAAAGTAATGTTGATCAGAGTTGATTGTCTAGAAAATTTACTATGGAAAATCATGAGGACTGTAATGAATAGTTGGATCGCTTTAACAAGTGTCTGTGCCAATAAAATCTAAACATATATTTAAAAAACAAAGATAACAGAAGTCAATCTTGCTAAGCAGAGATGCAAGGAACAATGTGAAGGATAAACACTGCTTAAAAGGGAAAAAAAGGAAATAAGGTTCTAATTAGTGGGAGGGACTGAAAAGATTACACAAAGAAGATAAAAGCAAGGAAACCTAATTGGAAACACAGCAGTGTAGTGTCAAACAATCCAAAGTATGTTATCTAGCACAAATGAGTTCTCAGCTCTTTTCGTAGGCAAGTTGTGAGTAAAAAGGTTGATACTCTTGAGGTTATGAGACAGGAAGAAAGAAAAGAAAAAAACATTAGTCACAACTCAAATGCCTGTTTCCCAAATTGAGTAAAAGTCATGTGCACTCTATCCACCATGGATATCTGTAGATATCCACTGTGGACTTCTTAGTTTGGAGTCAAAAAGCATTGGTGGGTCCTCTCACTCCCCAGAAAGAAAATGGAGAGGTAGGTGTTTCTTACAGCTTTCTAATGGGTAAAGAGAGACCACATGTTCACTTAATCATGGTCTCTCTTAATAGACATCTAATCAAAACTTTTGACATTCTTTCAGGTAATCAACTCTGTATCCAAACTCTAAGGAATGATGGAGGACAAAAAGAGCAGGAAATCACTCCCCCAGGTTTATGATGTCTACATGTACCTTATATTCTGCAGCCAGGGACTGATGTATGAACTTTTGGTTTTGATGTTCAAACTGAGGAAAAGAGCAATCTTCAGCTCCATGTGGAATTGCCCTCCTTGGTATCCTTGCTGTTAACCTCAGAACTAAATGCACAATAAGAGTGACACTTTTTTCCCCCAAACCTACCTCTTTATACTTAAAGATGGCCTTGCAGGCTGCAAGTGCACATTGCTGGCTCATGTGCAATTTTTCATCCACCAGAACCTCTAGGTCTTTCTCCACGGGGCTGCTCTCAAGTTCTTCTCCCAGTCTGTACTCATATCTGAGATTGCCAGGTGCAACACCCTGAACTTGGCCTTGTTGCACCTCATTAGCTTCACATGGGTCACTTTTCAAGCCTGGTTCCAGGTCCTTCTGGATGGCATCTCTTTCCTCTGTTTTATCAACTGCACAACTCAGCTTGGTGTCATCAGCAAACTTGCTGAGGGTGCACTCGATCCCACTTGACCTGTCTGTCCCACAATCTGTCTTTCATCACTTTCTCTCTTCCTGGGTTATGATTTTCTTGAATTGATACTCTGTGTGATGCTCAGCACAGTTCTGTGAACACATTAATGAGTGGTCGGTTACGTGGGGTTCAGCAATCTTGGCAGGAGAGCTGCTTTGGTTGGGTGCCTGGGTCAGACAGCAGCAGTCCATAGTCTTTGAAGTGACATACACACCATTTGAAAGCAACTTTCTAACAGGCAGATCACATTTACAGATGATTTCCTGCAGTTTTGCCATGGATGCTGGGCAGTGATTACCGAATTCACCCCTTTACTGAGAGCACAGTGGTGCCTCATTGTAATTGTATAAATTTGGCAGCTCTCTTCCAACCAGCAGAAAAACAGGCAGTGCCAACCCATCTAGAATTTAAAACACAGACATATTTGTGGTCATTCTTACTTCGTATTTTGTAGGGGTTTGCTCAGCATTGTTGGCCTACTGAATTTCTGGCAGAGAGTGACAGTGCTCTGATCCTTCCTGCTAATAAAATGTATATCTGTCTGTTCCTCCAGTATTTTAAACCCTTAAGCAAGATCACTGCTTAGCCATAACAGTGAATCCAGAGAATTCTTTATTGGTGACAAAGGGAAACTGTCTGCAAGTCCATATCACATTTGTAGAAATGACAATTAATGGAATTTTCTGCCAAGAAACAAGCTGGGGACAAAGGAAAGAAGTTCCCTGGAAGTGACTGAATAAAACCTTTACCAAGGAGTGAAGAAACAATATTTAATGAGAACTACTGCTTTGAGAAGGTGTGTTTGGTTTCTGCATTGTCTGTGAAGAGCTGAGATACTGCTGAGGCCACTGTAAATGGCAGAAATGAGCCTTTCATGGGAGTTTTCGTGGGACCCTCAAACGGCCAGAGATTTGATTTCTAAGGTTTTGATTTCCAGAGCTTGTTGGGCTTTAAACTGGAACTATGAGATTGTTTCAGATCTTTCAGATCTGCCGATAAAGACTTTTCTACATAAACAAATGGGGAAACACAGAGAGATCTCCTGTCCACCGTGTCCTTTCAGGAAACCTTTTTCTCCTTAAAGTTATTCTCAGTCCAAGAACTTGTAAAGGATCTTCGGGTAGCATTAACCTCCATACGTACTTCGAGTCTTTGGGAAAAGTCTCTTCCTGTTTACTTTGGGTTTTTAAGTGTCAGTGCATAATGAAAACCTGACAGCAATGTTCACTACGCCTTTGGTTCTGTAAAGAGACCAAGAACCTCAATATGCAAGTATATTTTGCAGTCAGGAGAAATGCATGGGCTCTTGACTGCCTGCAGTGTGTGCCTGACAATGTAAGTGACCTGATCACTCAAGCATTGACCAAGAAAGCAAAAAGCCAGTGGCAAAACACAGCTCCCTCTAAATAAGGACAGGAAAGATGGCTTCAGAAAATGAATGCTGCCTCATGTTAGCATGTGGTAAAGTTTTGAGGTTATTGCCAGTGGCCAAATATTTTTTAAAAATGGTCTACCATATGTTCTCCTTATAAATTTTAAGGAGAGGATCATGCTGTGGTTGAGGTTTGCATTTCAGATATGTTGTGATAGAGTAGGAGAAAAATTTGGAGCAGCAAAGGTCAGAAATTGTGATGCAGACATAGTTGGAAAGTTTTGAGGCTGAACTAAGGTTATGAAGGTAGAAATGGGGTTAGACAATTGCAGCAGCACAAGTCTAGCACAGTGAGTGGAGTGACTCATCCATGCACTTCCTTGCAGGAATTGAGATGGGGTTTGTCCCAGTGGGGTTCAACCTAGCCAAGTATGATCACTGGAGTGATCATAGCAGCCTGCTTGATTTGGTAGGCTTCTTGACCAAATTGTTGCATGTGTGGGACTCTGACTCCCATGGTGATGTAAATGTGCTGTTCCCCTCTCTTCTCTATTTTCAAGGCAGCATTTTTCCTGAATGCTACAGCAGACCATAGGAAAATTCAGGTCAGGATTGCAGATCATCTTGTCTATCTTTAAGGTGAAAGCAGGGTCAGAGATGAGGACAACTCACTGCTAGCAAGAAAGCTGAGAAGAGCACTCACCTCAATCTCCATAGTTGAGAAGGGACAATGAACCTTCTGTAGCATCATACGTGAAGGACAGCTTGTCATAAATCAACAAGGATGACATTTTGGCTTCCTTCCCCAACCTTGTGACAACTGATGACATCAATCTGACAACATTTCTCTTCTGTATTCTCAAGGTCTCCATTGGCACTGCATTATTTTTACGGCTTCTATCCTTTCAGTACACCACGTGTCTAGGGTCCTCATTTTGCAAATACTGGAATTGGATGGGATAGAAAGGAAAGATTGGATATTGGAATCATTTTCTTCTCTGGAAGAGTGGCAATGTATTGGAATGGGAGGTGGTGGGCTCACTGTCCCTGCAGGTGTTCCAGAACCTTGGAGATGTGGCACTGAGAGATGTGAGCAGTGAATATGGTGGGGTGGGCTGACTTGGGGATCTCAGAGGTGTTTTCCAACCTTCATGATTCTATGATTCCATGATTCTATGAAAGTGTAGGGCTCATTTCAGCCGATACTGGCAATCTAAAATCTGATATATTGTCAAAGCTGGATAAATGATTCTATTAATCTTTGGACATTCTGGATTTTAAGATGTTTCACATCTGATCTAGCTTTTTTTTTTGTTATTATTATTATGTTTTCCACTCTGATTTTGTTTAGATGTGGAAGATTGATAAATATCCCAGCAAATAGCATTTCTGCAAGGTTAGGGTGCATGGAGCCACATATCCATTAAAAGTGTCTGCAAGGCACTGTTCCCAGACAGTAGACAGGGGGTGGGATTTCTCTCATCTTAACAGCAGATGTCTGAAAATTATTTAAGTCCGTGCTAGTTTTCCCTTTGTAGTGAAGGGAGCCTCCAGACGCTCGTTTACTCCTTGGCCTTCAGGATCAATTTCATTAAATTCTTCTTTTTCTTCTTCTTCTTAAAAAAAAAAAAAGGGTAAAACAAATAAAAACCAGACAAATGGGTCCTCCTGTGCACTGTGCATCAGGACAGGTAGAATTTGAAGACTCCCAGCTGTTACTGTCTCTGAGGATGTCAGGTATTTTCTAAGCCCATTTTACCTCACTCTTCTCACCAGAAACTCTCTTAACCCCAGCCCTTTGCAGCTGATTTACAGATCCTGCAAGTCAAAATGCAAAGCCAGGTGCTTTAAATGCACTCTGCAAGAGAGAGTTAAGTTACAATAACTTACTAGCACTGGCATTATCTCACATAGGAGAAAAAGAAAAATTATGCTGATCCAATTCTATACATCTTGGCAAGAGATGGGAAGAGCAGTGCAGGGTTTCTAGGAAAGCACAAGGAAAGTCACTGTATAGAAAGCTGATCTGACAAATTTTACTTTTTTTTTTTTTTCCCTCTCTCTCTTGCATTATTTTTTTCCTGGATTCACACAAAACCACAGAGGACAGGAGGGAATTACTTCAGTGTCTGCCACAGTGCACAGAAGTGAATCCTGGTCCAAGAAGAAGCTCTTTGCAGATGGTCTTATATATGCTGAGCATCTCTGTGGCCTTCAGTTAAATGAGTCCTGAAGTACAATGAGCACAAGACATGCTTTTCTGAAGGATCAGCCTTGTAGAAAGCTAGACTTCAGATCCATGCATCACTCTGCTATGACCTGAAAAATAGCACCAAGCCTCTGGGTAACCATTGTAAATGTAATCAGATTGGAACAGCTCTGATTGACCGGGATGTGGGAGCCCCACTCCCACCTGCTTCTGCCTCAGGTTCTTCTCTTCCTATAATTTATCTGGACCTCATCCAGGTGTGCATGGCCTTAGTCATAGAACCATAGAGTCATTAAGGTTGGAAAAGACCTCTGAGATCCCCAAGTTCAACCTCAACCCACCCCCACCATGCCCACTGACCGTGTCTCCAAATGCCACATCTCCACAGCTCTGAAACACCTCCAGGGATGGTGACCCCATCACATCCCTGGGCAGCTGTGCCACTGCATTACCACTCCTGAGGAGAAAGAGACCTGGCTACTTCTGGCTAACCAAGAGCACTTGCTCCATTCTCTTCTCCTGTTTCCCAAAGGGTTTGGCTGCACACTAGTAAAGAAGGCTAGAATTCTGGTTGGGTGTAAACAAGCAAAGCTTTAACTCTTTTTTCTCCATGCTGGATGCTGTTGCTGTGACATTTCCTCTGGGATGGGCAGCTGCAAACTGTGATTTTCTGGAGCAGGTGAAAGCAAAGGGAACCAGGATTTCTCAGAGCTTTGTTTCCTTCCACCATCAAAATGGAAACTAGTGGATGAGTCTCTTATGGATATTTGATAATGAATAATTAAGTAAATGCTGATGTTCAGAATTGAAGATTGCTTTAAGAAAATGTTAGGGGTGAGCAATGTCTTAGGGCTGTGAAGTCTTTTATAACTTTAGTTCAGTAGCAAGGTGCAAATAAAGCTCTGGGGAGCCTGTAGAGGAAAGTCCAGCATGAGCACAGGTTTAGGAACACTGAAGTGGGATGGAGACTCACTCTCTCATTACCTGCACAGAATGCTTGGATAAGATTACTGCTAACTTATCTAATTTGTACTGGATAAGCAGGCATATCTACTGCTGAAATAACATTCTCTTGTTTAATATAAAACAAGACATGCACCTCTTTGC